>NC_136059.1:1477770395-1479206927 GCF_964261635.1 Lissotriton helveticus | reverse complement strand
AATTTTAGAACTGCGTGATAGTAGGGTATTCCCAAACAGCTACATATTGTAGCCGTGTTTTTCATCTATTTAACAATCTGTACACGTGCTTATAGATTCATTGTTTGTTCATATTGTAGGAAACCACCATGGAACAAGATATGATGCTACATGAACTGAACGAAAATTTAGAACATATGAAAGATAATAACGAAACAATAAGAGAGCTTTTCTCTGTGACAACGGATGAAGAGGTTGCGGACACAAATAAAACACAAGAATACAAAGCAGAGGCTGATGAGTTTAAACAGCACCTCGGTGTTGTGCAAGGTACACCATGCTACAAATATGTTTTCCAGTTCTCATCAGAGCAAGACACTTGGATCAGACGTTTTTGGAATTGATTACTAGAGGGTGGGAGGAATTCCGACTTGAACTTTTTTTATTTCACAAAATAAGCTTAGTTTTCATGAACATTACACACAGTTCAAAGTTCAATATATTAGGCAAAATGTACTTTGTCAGTATGTCAGATCCTGTTCCAGGCGTACAAGTTAGACAGGGGTTTTTGGGACATATCTGTGGTGGTCGATTGCCTCTGGTTCTGGGGTCCCTCCTACAATGGCTCTGCAAACTAGGCAAAATGCACCCTTTCTGTACTTGACTCTCAGGATAGGGAGGGCAAGAGGTCAGAGACACGGAACTTAACAGAACACCTGGCACAATATCTTACAATGCTCCTATGGAAAAACAAACATGAATATCTGGGAAAAGTTGCAAATAAAATATAGAAGAGCGCATTTGCATGAAATTCAACCCTATTAACAATGGCACCAAAAGATATTGCCAAGGCTCTTTATAGTATCTGCAGAACATAATAAAGTGCATAGTGTCTTGAGAAGAGGAACCCTCACATGGTTGTCAGTGAAGCTCAGTGGGATTTATAAACCATAAAAGACAATGAAACATGTTGAACCTGAAACTTGTTAACAAAAACAGTTGGTAAGCATTTACATGCAACTCAAGATAGGGTTCCAGAAAAAATCTGTCTGCAAGATGACATAAAATCTAACTGTCAAGTTCTTAAATGCCTCCGGTTCCCGAGTTGAACTTTTCCACCTGAGGCAGTTAACTCACACCACAGTAAGTTATCTTTCACAATCTCATCTGGGTTCTCAAAAGCTCTCTTCTCCTCGTTTGAGAGCAACAGGGAATCACATACCTCAGCTTTTGAATCAGATGCCGTTTGTTTAAGGAAAGACAATCGTTCAGGGCCAAAGTATTTAGCTTACATTCTAGTCTGGTCCAGAAAGTATTCCACCTAAATAGGGGACGAAGACCAATACTGTCAATCAAATAGTGTAGACCAAATTCTTGATGGACTATATATGAGGATGTGGAATATGGGACGCCTAACAATCATCTCCAAATGTATCCTCAACAATCTGAAGTAAACCGTCTCCCATATAGTCCCACACATCCAATCCATTATGACAATTGAGACCCATTTAGCCTGGTACCATTTCAATATGATCCGTAGAGGTTTTTTGCCCAACCTAGAGGCAAACCCAAAAAATGGCTCTGATTATCCTTATCAGGGTAATTTCTTGTTCATAAAAGGGGAAGAGACCAAGTGCAGACAGGATCAAAAATGACCCCTAGGTATGGAAAGGAGGGGACCCTCTCTAAGACATGAGCATTGGCAGAAAGCTGTCTATATTTCGTGGACTTAGGGCCCATTGACCTCATGAATGACTTGCTATAGTCAGTGGACAAATCTAAACGTGCCATGAAAGCAACAAATTATTCTAATAATTTCTGAAGTCCTGGCGCAGTCCTAGACAACAGGACTGTGTTTGTCAGTGTTCAGTAAAGTGTGTATGAAATGTGATCTGACCTGTGGGGGAGTCAGCATTCTCATTAGAGAACATTATATCTTCCTAATATATACAACATAATAAGGAATGGGGCCAGGATACAGGCCTGGCAAACTCCCCGCTGAACTTTGTGCAGGAGCCATCCCTATCATAACTCACCATAGAGGACATATCATGGTTGTAATCACTTACAATGTACACAGCATTAGCAACCAACCCAATAGAAAATGTAACTGCCCAAAGTACGGCCCTATTCACTCCGTCAAAGGTAGAAGTAATATCTTTGAATGCCAGGTGGAGGTGGCCTGACCTTCATTTATGTATTTGCTTACAATCAAACACAGGTTCAGGCTGTGATTACTAGTAGTAAAACTCGGTCTAAAGCCAAACTGCAAATCAGAGTATTCAATTTTCTTCCACTCAGCTTAAAAGTCTATGAAAGATCACCCCCCCACTACTTTCACAACAGTGTCTATTAAGGAAATGGGGCAATAGCAACGCGCTGGCGGTCCTGTCATCCTTATAAAAAACAGGAACAATAACTTAAATGTGCATAAAAAGTCACCAGGACCTTTTTCAACCATCTTAGTCTACTCCCTTGATTACTATGAACCCGCTTCACAGAACTAACTGAAGACAAACTGCTAAACTTACTACCATTTTGGTATTCACAGAAGGCACTTACTCATTTTGGTATTCACAGAAGGCACTTACTCATTTTGGTATTCACAGAAGTTAGGAGTCCTAACTTTAGGACTCTTAAATGCCTTCTGTGAATACCGAAAGTCTTAAAATTAGGATTTTTCTCAATTTAGTAATAGTAAAATTAGGACTCCTAACTTAAGTACTCATAAATGCCTTCTGTGAATACCAAAAGTCTTACAATTAGGATTTTTCGCAATTCAGTAGTAGTAAAGTTAGGACTCCTAACTTTAGGACTCCTAAATGCCTTCTGTGAATACAGAAAGTCTTAAAATTAGGATTTTTCTCAGTTTAGTAGTAGTAAAGTTGAGACAAATTATAATTTTAAGACTTTTGGTATTCACAGAAGGTATTTAGGAGTCCTAACTTTACTACTACTAAATTGCGGAAAATCCTAATTTTAAGATTTTCGTTATTCACAGAAGGGATTTAGGAGTCCTAAAATTAGGAGTCCTAACTTTACTACTACTAAACTGAGAAAAATCCTATTTTTAAGACTTTCGGTATTCACAGAAGGCATTTAGGAGTCCGAAAGTTAGGAGTTCTAACTTTACTACTACTAAACTGAGAAAAATCCTAACTTTAAGACTTTCGGTATTCACAGAAGGCATTTAGCAGTCCTAAAGTTAGGACTCCCAACTTCTGTGAATACCAAAATGAGTAGGTGTCTTCTGTGAATACCAAAATGGTAGTAAGTTTAGGATTTTGTCTTAAGTTAGTTCTGTGAATCGGGCTCTATATGCTATGCCTAGGGTAATGGACTTGTGGTTAACCCTTTTCTGCTGGAGGGACAACCTCAGACTCAAGAATATAGGATTGTGGTCACTGGAACTCAAGGGATATAGCGTTACATGTTCTAAGTCGCCAATAACTGCCTGAAACTAGGATAAAATAATAACTGTTGAGCCGCCTCTACTCGTTAAGGTAGGAAGAAGTAATGTTGTCCCCTACAAATCAAGCACATCAATTGAACCATTCAAATTAAATTCAGCAACAAGCATGTTTGAAGAATTCCCCCAAACCTGAAACGTGTTATCCTTCATAAACAAAATCCGGAGGAGGAGGGGTCATTAGCATGACAGAGACTCAGACATGGGTATACATTAACATCCTCGACTTTCTGCAGCCCGATGCTGACATCCGCAGCTGTGGGAAATGAGACGTATGCACCGGGGCATAATTCCGGTGATCTATAACGGAGCTCGTGCCTCCATGACGGCGGAGGCAGAGAGATTGATGCCGTCGCTAGCCTGAAACCCTCATGCCTGTGGGTGACGAACTGGCCTACACTGCGAGGCAGCATTGTGGGATCCTGAGCTATCCAGTGGCAGTATAGAGGCACGGGAGCTAGCCACGACCTGCCAACTGCCGACACCCAGTGGCGGAACGAGGCCGGCGCGCAGCAGAGGCCTGGCAGAGCCGGTGAGGACGGCGCTCTGTGGAGGCCTGACGGGGCTGGAGGCCCTTCCTCGTAACTGGACCGAGTGCACGACTGGCCAAGACTGGAGCGAGGGCTACCGCTTGAGGCCCCTGCAGGGTGCAGATCCATTGCGGCCAACCCAGAAAGACCATGCCCGGAGCAGAGTCAGGGTCCCGGTGTCAGTAGAAAAAGAATGGGTCTGGTCTGCACAGCGGCCCTGTGGGATCCACTGCCAAGGTCCCCAACGGAGAGATGTTGAGGCCGTGTGCAATAAAGCAGATAGCATGCACCGAGGAAGACAAGGATGAGCGCCCAGCAGTGTGTTCGCCAGCGGGTCGGACCCCCAAGAAGTGGAGGCTTGAGGGGGCTGGGGGACATCGCATACCCTGATCGAGGGGATATCTGGGCACTTCCATGTGAACACCCAGGCAGGAGAATCACGGGAAAACCTTATGTGGGGTAGGGCACGAGTAAGAAACCAACCACTCCAGGGCCCCAGCTTAGGCATCAGCATCACAAGTATACGCTGGGTGCATCCAGGTGAAGAGCCCCGATCACAGCATTGAGCTACTGGGCTATCACAGCAGCAAGTTAAAGAGGTCCACACCAAATACTTGAGCTGGATAGTCTGCCCCCCGGGAGTCTCGTTATATCGGAAACAATGGTTCCAGTGGCACAACAAATCTATGACTAATAATCAATACAGCATACGTTAATTAATAACAAATAAAGGGTTTAAAGAGCGTGTCCGAAAGAGAAACGACTCTACACAATAAGATTTCAAACCATCATTGAAATTATATTTCTTTTTTTCAACAATCAATAAATATTTATACACGTAGTGTTACAAATAATACGTGCAAAAGTGACCCAAAGTGTAGTGTGAGAACCAAGGAGATACAGACAATTATAAAAAAACAATAAGAACAAGTGTGATATACAAGGTTTCTAAAGGGAATGTTATACAGAAAAAAGAGAAAACAACCATCAAGTAAATAATAATAGCTATGATGTATGTTACAGTGGCTATCTGCAATCATAGGCACTGTTTGTAGGGTTCGTTTTCTGGGGGCGTCGACGGCGTTTCCACCCAAGCAGTATAATGGGTGTCGTCAGGACTGGGAAATATGGGACTTCTGTGAATTAGGAGTGGAAAAATAGGGTGTAAGAACACTACTTATAGCGATATAATTTAATAAATTGAAGGGTTAAGAGACAGGTTTACTAGTTACCTGGACGTGTATGGCGCACGTGGACAGGATAGTGACTTGAAGGGGTAACCACCATGCATGAGTAAAAGAATAAATGCACTTACAGTTAACCCAGCCGGGTACTGTTGTATGTTGTTTCAAAAAAGAAATGACATTTAGATTAGATTACCATTTCTTAACGCCCGTTTTGTACTGAAAGTAATTACAGCATAATTTATCACTGTAATAGTGCAGTCAAGAGAACTCTAATCTATGATTATACAGAGTTTGTCGAGTGAGGCTGGATATGCCTATGAGCTTGGAAAGCTGCACAAGGGCAGGACAGGACGATACCTTAAAAAATGTATTAAAGGCAATCAGAACCTGGTACTGAAATAGAGACACTGATATATTATATGGCCCGAGGGGGATACCTTACCCGGTAATGCAGGGTCGCTCATGCAGTTGATAGAATAATGACCGGCGTCTAGCAAATATCTGCCGAGTTCTGCAATGAAACCGCCTCAGGGTTTTGCGCAATGGCAGCGCCAAGTCGGGACGATACCTTAAAGGATATAGGACGGTCAGAATTCATTAAGGAATTTGTATACAATATTATATGGCCAATAAAAATTAGGTGGTGTCTTACCCGGTAGCTAGGAGCTCACTCGCCCTTTTGGTTAACTCGATCTCTCTTCCGGGGTATGGATTCAGTCTGTGGCGGGCGTGGCGTAAATGCATGCTTTTACCTGACCATACGTAGGGAGCGCGAGGAGAGCGGAAAGCTCGATCTTCACGTAAAGCAAGGACTTGCAGGGCCAGTGTTGAGCCCAGAGATAAAGACGGACTTGTAGCATATAGTATTTGAATGAAACAAAGGAGTTAGACTATTAGGAAGTAATTCTAATACCTATTCATTACGAGTACCAATTTGTGCAGTCAATACATTTTTTAAAAAAGTTTTTTTTAAAGTTTTTGGAAAAGAACTCACATAAATACAATCAGGTGGATACAGTTGGAGATACATCACATTGTCATATATACATTGCAGTGAAGGCAGTGAATGTATAAACATTAGAAACACAGGAAAGGTCTAATCCAACGTTATATGCATATTATACATAGGTGGTCAAGCATTTGTCACATTGATATAAAAATAATACAAATGACCAATAATAAATGTATAGCAAGAAAGCACCCTCAGTAGAACAATTGGTCATACATTTTCTGATTTCTATTTATTGAGAAAGGGAGGTTACATAACCTCGGCATTCCCCGGGAGTCTCGAGCACTGAAGAGCGCCACAAATTGACCCTTCCAGCCAGCGGAGCCAGGAGTCCCAGGTATTGGAGTGCGCCACACATCGCCCCATCCTGCCAACGGAGCCGGTTCATCACGTGGGTTGGCAGGAGGAAATGGGGTTGGTTCAGGATGGCAGTGCTGAATCCCACAAACGAGGCTATAGGCCCTGGGGCCAGCCAGGCCACGACTGCATGGTGAGGGGCCCTAAAGGAGGAATCCTGGTCCCCTGGTAGGGATTGGAGTGTCGACATGAGAGAGATCCAAGAGCCAGACGCGACCTAGTGAGGGAGCGGGTGAATGAAGTGAAGTTGTTGGCCCAAAACACCTAAGCGGTGGCTGCGGGGCGAATCCAACTCACTGAAGCGGCAGGAAGGTCTATATCAACTACAACTTTCTACATTGCTTTGTACTGTGACATTCACTACATACGAGTCCCTGCTGGCGGTCCTCGGTGGTGCCCCCAGAGTGAATACGCGAAGCCCGGAATGGCATCGGAGGAGGGACCCCTGGAAAGGCTCTTTCCTGTGGTTGGTGTCGCTGTGGACACCCTACCCATACATATGGCCTGCACTGCCTACATGCATGGTCAGCTTCTGATCCTGGGAGGCCTGGATCTGACTGTGGTATCTTGCCTGTTGTTGGAGAGGGTACCCTGACCAGGGCACACAGCACAAACCGCCATTGTCTATTCCTGCCTTTCACACAGTTGCTGCACTCTGAGGCCACGATGGCCTCCACCAGGATTAAGAAAAACAGGTCTGCTGCTGAAACAACCTACTGCATCCTCAACAGCGAGTGCACCAGTGGACGATGAGGGGCCGAAGGAAGATCTAGAAGCCCAAGATGCCCCTGCAACCCAGGCTTTCATGTCCAAACTCTTCTCGTCCCTCCCTGAGGATCTGATCACTATGCAAACTTAACTATTGACAGAATTGAAGGATGTTAGGAACGATCTGGATGAGGTGGGGGACCGTGTTTCTTCCCTGGAAGAACGTGAAACTAACACGGATGAAGAGAAGTAGATGATGCAGCAGGAACTGCTGAGACTATGCAAACAACATATCGAACTGCAAGCGGCTGCAGGGGATTTTGCAAATGGTTCACACTGCAACAATGTGCGCATCAGAGGGGCCTCCTCCCGAGCGGAAGGTGATGATCTCCGCAAACATATTCTGGCGCTCTTCAAGCAAGTCCTGGGCAACAAATTTCATGTGGAAATCCTGATGGACAAAGTACCTCGAGTGGAACTGCCCAAAGGCACCAAAGCTCCTCCACTGGATATCCTTGTGTGCGTACACAATTTCAAAATCAAAGAGCTTAGTCTACTTAAGGACCGGAAGGCTCGCCCAGTCCAGTACAGGGGCCACACGTTGACTTTCGTTCTTCCAGGACCTCTCCCTGTCTGCACTCGCCAAAAGGAGGGATTTCCAAGCAGTTACCACATACTTAAGAGAAAAGGAAATAGCGTACTCCTGGGGTCACCCTTTATGCATCATTTTCTGGCTCGAGAACAAGTTGTGGCAACTAAAATCTCTGAAAGAAACCGTTGAAGTGCTGGGCCTCCCTGAGGAACCTCCTCAGGCAGAAAACTGCAAGCATAGGAAGACCACAAACACTCCAGCATCTCGATGGCAGTGGGTGGGGGCCACCACAAGCCACAAACCTGATTCAGAAATGATGGCCAGCGATTGAAAGGCTGTGATCAGCTCCCTAGCCAACTCCCTGTGAGAAGTTGGCCTGGCATATGCTTTCCACTATTCTAGTGGGCACCTTACACCAGTCCAAACGACCCTTATTGATGGTAGGTTTAAAGACAACCTATATAGAAAGCTATCCTAGTGTTAGCTGTGGAGAGCAGCCTTCAGGCTAAGTCTTGAAGGAATGTAAAGCAGCTAGTTTTACCAGTCTATAATCTCATGAATGACCAAAAGGAGAACCACACCAGGTATATATATAAAATATATGTATTTATTCTAAACACACTCCTCTAGTCTCTTTATGAGGCTAGAAGCAAAAGTACATCAATTAAACTTATTTAGCACACAGTAAATTAGCACAGTATACGTTTTGCCCTAGGGGTCTCACAAACCATTTACTAAGAAAGTGGTATAAGAACCAAGACTGACATAGAAACAAGGCCTAGAGCCTGTAGAACTGCAGGGGCAACTAGGAACCACCAAGGTAGTGACACTGGGGACCCACGGGGGACACGTGCAGTGTCTAAACACAGCCGCAAATCACCATTGACTTCTATTGGGGTTTTTGGGTGAAGAAGACTAAGTATCCCATAAATCCCCGTGGTGACTGCCTTTCTCCAAATCGGTGAAAAACTTTGGATAATAAGTGGGGACGGTTTGTGACTTCGAACTTTCCCTTGACTTTTTCCAGTTTATTCCATCGTTTCCCCATTGTTGGGTGTATTTCCAGCCAGCATCTCCTGCAGCGTCAGCGCTCCATTCGTTCTTTTGTGGCTATAGCGTGGAGAGGACTACGTATCCCATAACTCCTTGCAGTATAGCTATATCACCAGCTGTGGAGAAACTTTATCTCATACCAAGCGGGGAGTAGTTAGGCATTTGCTGGTGACCAGCAACTAAGGGCCGGGCCTTGCTCCGCCTGCTCCCCGGCCGGGCTTGGCTCCGCCGGGTCCCTCCCACCACCAGTGACGCCCCCAGCAGCGCCAGGAGGCGCATAAAGGCAGCGCCAGGGCCGAGTCCTGTGGGGTCCTTCTACCAACGGTTCCTGATTTCTTTGTGGCCGGGCTTTGCTCCGCCGCAGCGCCGCAGTACCAGCAACTAAGGGCCGGGCCTTGCTCCGCCTGCTCCCCGGCCGGGCTTGGCTCCGCCGGGTCCCTCCCACCACCAGTGACTCCCCGAGCAGCGCCAGGAGGCGCATAAAGGCAGCGCCAGTCCCTCGTCCCGAGGGACGCGCGCGGGCACGTGCCGGGAGAAGCCCGGGACAAGGGCGGGGCAGTCAGAGGCCTGAGGAGGCCGGGCTGGGCCATGGACTTTGGCTTCTTTTCCTTCGGACTCCACAAACTGTAAGACAATATAATACATATCTATTTCTTTTTGTTTCCCTGTCCTTTTCAACGATATTGAACTAAAACACCCTCTGGGCGAGACATTATCGCTCTACTGTACCTGTGTTTCGCACTGTAGTACCATTAGGTCCAATAACATGACGAAACTTAGGTCATCAAAACCTTCGATAGTAAACGAGACAAGGACAATGGATAATTATCTTGTAAAGGTCGTTAGCAAGATTAATAAAGATAGGAGACTCTCACTAAACAGGGTAAGCCCAAATGCCTCACCTACAAGGCCGAGTCCGCCTTCAACTCCCTTGACTCAGTCAGATAGTCGCCTGGAAGACTCTATCATCATTGATATTAATGATACTAATGACGGGTCTATTGTAGTGTCACAGGAAGAGCGGGAAGTCTTAATTGACTCCACCTCGAGTCGGACCCCAACGCCGCCTCTATTGCCTTCACCAGTACAATCGCCCACTCGTAGAATCGTGCGGGCTTGTAGGAAGGCACCTGTCAAGCGGGCGGTGGGATGGAAGGTAAAAAAGACGGGGAGCACAACAACTAGTAGTGGAAGTGGGCCAGAATCAACAAATAACGCTGAGTTGAATAATCTGCACCCTGTCCATATTGAGCTCTTGAAAACTATCATCGAGTCAAAATTAGAAGCCATGATTAGACCTCTAGTGGCAAAATTAGATCAGGTTACCTAAGAGGTTTCTAGGTTGGGGGGCCTGTTAGATTCACACATGACCCGGACTAACACACATACGAGTCTCGCTACTGGCAACAATTCTGTAGGGGCTGTGGGTTCTGCCAGTTTAGGGGGAAATGGGCAATGATTACTGTACAAAATCCACCAGTCACTCGACCACAGAAAGCCCCACCTCCCAACCTACCATCAATCCCAGCCCCACTAGTAAAACCAGCCCCGCTAAACACTAACAGCCAGAATACTATAGTGGGGGGAGCTAAGGATGGGAGAAGTAGGCCTAAGAGAAAATACACAGCTAACCTCCCACCGGAGTGTGTCCCATATACAGTGGTATTAACAAACGTTCCTGAGGTTGATTCTTGTCTTTCTGATTCCAGTTTAGAAACCCATGGTGCGTTAAAAAACAAAACATTAGCATGGCTAAATAGGAATTGCGGTTTCCCGTTTGCCTTTTCGAATGACATCATTTCCACCCGAAGAGTCAGCTGGATTGGCGACGCTAGAAAGAACTCGAGTGGGGACTGTATTATTGTAAATTTTAAGCACCCGCAACATGTTGCAACAGTCCTCCTCAGAGCGGCCTCCTTACCCATAGTGGATAACTCTGTATGTGCTAGGCCTCTGGGGTTTTTCTACAATCACCTGGATAACACCCAATGACCATCAACCCATCAGCATAAGCATCCAGCAAACGGGTATAGAAGGGGTGTGGCCGGCTGGGTGCCAAATGTTCTTCAACATCAAAATAACGGGGATCCTCATTGTTACCAGTTGGCTAGCATGCATAATCAACCTAATCAGGCTCTACCACTATTTAATCGTTATACCCCTTTATCCTCATTGGAGGAAAATGATTGACTCCCTATTGATCCAGGGGGTACTTCCCAGCTCCCTATACCCTCGTTTCAAATTGTTACTTGGAACATTGCTGGTATTAAGTCTATAGCTGGAAATAGTGAGTGGCTTAATGCATTAAAAACTTGTGATATTATCGCTTTACAAGAGACATGGGACCAAGAAAATAGTTTCTCTTTGGACAGTTATAGTCACTTTTGCATTCCTGCATCTAGTAGCGCTGCAGGTCGAGCAAAGGGTGGCTTACTAACCTTAATTAAACTTGATGTAAAAGGAAAAATAACACAGTGTAACTCAGGGTGCGATAATTGTCTGTTTGTTGAACTTTCTACCCAGGACAAGGCTAAGATTTTATTTGTACATTTTTATAATTCAAATGCAAATGAATGTACCGGTCATAATTTGGAAGTACTGGACACATTTTTGTCAGCCTACAGTGTAATATTATTTTGGGGGATTTTAATATTCATCCCTGCACCTTACCATGTATTAGCCAGGATGAAGAAGGCCCGCCCCTTTCCTCATCTATCCACCTGGAACATACCAGGCGGGGGGAGTATTTAGAAAATTTTCTTGCCAGATGGAACCGATATGAGGCAGGTTGCGGGGATGGTAAAAAAAGGTCCCCTACATGTAAGGGTAAAGATGATGGCACTATTATAGATTATATTTTTATGTCTTCTTTTTTGTTGTGTAAGGTTTTACATTATCACACAGAGGTATCAGTTTTTAGTGATCATAACCCTGTTATTCTGGAATCTAATTATTCAGATCTACTCTCACTAAAAACAGTGATACATAGAGGGGGACTAAATGTGTCCGTTAAAGATCAGAGGCGAAGGCTAAAATGGACAAAAATAGTCCCCGAAACATTTCTTCAAGAGGTATTGATCAAGGTAGAGGATGAAGTGGCAATATGCCTAGCAAATCGGACACAAAATGAAGATGTTATTTTTGCGTTTGATAACATTTGTATAGAAATCAACCATAGTCTTCAGGCAGGTTTAAGTCAGAACCGCCTCAAGGTAAGAGGTGGTTTGACAAAAAATGCTCCAAAGCCCACGGAGACTTACTTAAAGCCCTGAAAGCCATGCCCAAAAACCGTGCACATATAGCTAGCTTAAGGAGCACTTATAAAAAAGATATCCTAGAGAGAAAAAAGGAACTGAAAGATGAAGCTTGGGCCCAACTACTCGATCTAGAAACCCTAAAAAATAGTGGTTTATTTTGGAAAATTATAAATCAGCCACTTTTTTCGGGAGAGATACCCCTCTTGAGGCAAATATCTCTGACGAGGGGTGGATCCAACATTTCAGCAAAATTTGCTCAGACATTAGCAATGACTTGCAAATCGAGGGTACTATTCACAACGTCGAGGGCCCTGCTGTAATTTTTGAGGCTGTAGAAGTGGAAAGGGTAATAGATCAGACCCTGAAAAACAAAGGGCCGGGCCCTGAAGGGGTCCCGGCGGATGTCTTTAAATGTGCCCCAAAATTTTGGTGTAAAATCTTATGTAATGTTTTTAATGCTTTAACAATTGATAACATCCCGGCCTTGTGGAAAAAATCTATCATCATTCCGGTCTTTAAAAAGGGTAACAGGCAAGACCCCTCCTTTTATAGACCGATTTCACTGATTGATTCATCTGTGAAAATGTTGGGTCTGGTTATTTTATCTAAACTGAATGAATGAGTGAATGAGAAAGGGGTCTTGTCAAATGTTCAGTACGGGTTTAGACCAAAAAGAAGCACGATAGATCAAGGGCTTAACTTGCACTTATTAGTGGATAAATATACCATTGCCAAGGAGGGATCCATGTACCTGGGGTTCATGGACCTATCGTCCGCCTTTGACCTTGTTAATCGATCAAAATTGTGGCAAATTTTAATTGACATGGGTCTGGACAGGGTTTTAGTAAATCTCCTGGCGGATTTACACTCCGGCCTTATAGCCTCTGTTAGGGTTACCTCGGAGGGTCGCTGCACTAATCATTTTAACTCCGAAAGGGGTGTTAGGCAGGGGTGCATTCTGGCACCCCTCCTATTTACCATCTATATAAATGCACTGGAACCAGCGTTAAATGAGGCATCCTTGGACATCCCGCGTATAGGTGTTCTTGGAATTCCAGTTCTCCAATATGCGGATGATGCCGTCTTGCTCTCGCGGACCGGTGTTGGTTTACAACGCCTCTTGGATGTATTTGAAGACTTTATGGGTTCTTTGGACCTTAAGATTAATGTCAAGAAGTCTCAAATTATGATAATGGGCAGGAGTAGCAAGAATAAGAACCTAAAAACTTTTACTTGTGGCAAAGAAGAATTGTGTAGAGTAGCCACCTTCCCATATCTGGGGATTACTTTCGATGAGAGAGGGAACTGGGGTCCCCAGATAAAAAAATAGAAACATCTCTCTCGCAAGAACATCCTCTGCCCTACAGGGCTTTTCGAAAAAATTGGGGGCAAGGCCAATAGTAACTTTAATGAAAATCTATAAAGCAAAATGCCTTGCGGTGGCTACATATGGTAGTGCCATTTGGGGATACTGTTCTCTAGATAGTATACAGACTACTGAGAACACATTTTTAAGAGCTGTCCTCTCTGTGCCCCAGTCTACTCCATCATACACAATCCACACTGAACTAGGACTAGGTTTTATTTCAGACTTGATAAAAATGGCCCTGCTCCTAGCATGGCTGAAGAGCTGGTTGAACCAGGAAATCCCCCTTAATCAAATAATTTTAAAAGATTGCTTACGGCTAGATAAAGCTAATAAAATCTTGTGGCTAGCATACATTAAAGAAAGTTTTGCTAAGCTAGGGAGACCTGAGCTTTTTTTCTCCCCGGAGTCTATAACAACAAATGACATTGCCTTGATTAAGGGTTCAATGGGAGAAATGTTAAAACTGGAGAGGGAGCAGTTGGAATTAAAAAAACCTACGGTGAGGGCTAACATTCTTATGAGTACTCAAGTAGGCCCTGAATTGTATTTAACTACTGTGAATCAAGCCTATCACCGGGTCCTCCTAACCCGATTTCGGTTTAATTTGATCCACCTGAACCTTGGTCATGTTCCAAAATGGAGAACACCTGAAAACGCGATGCCGTGCTCTTGTGACAATTTTCCTACCCAGAATACAATACATTTTATGATGTTCTGTGGACACTACACAGCAGTAAGGACGAAATATTTGATCCCTATTTTAAAGGAGGCAGGGTTTATTCAAGTAAAGCCAGCACTTCTGTTTTTACAGTTATTGCAGACCCCTAGGATTATCTTTCATGTTGCCAATTTCCTAGTGGGAGCTGTTAGGATCAAGAAGAGGAAGGTGACCAATAATTCCTATAATGTTGATTTATAGTGGATGAAAGCAAGTATAACGTTCATAATATGGGAATGTTTACCGAATGGAATTGATATGTGGGATTGTATAATGATTGACATCTTGTATTCCTACCAAACTGACCTCCTTTCTAATGCATTTTAAACGTATTTTAAAGGTTCAACATTTTTATACTCTTTGTAAATATCTTGATTGTGTAAATTAATTGTGATTTTATTATGTATAAATTACGTATTTTAGAACATGTGAAATTTGCATAGTGCTATTGTCTTTTTATGATATTCATTTATCGAAATAAAGTATTTTGACTGACTGACTACTAATCATTGCAGCACACCTATTTTACAGAATATTCTCATTGCTTCAATAAATATTTGAAATGTCAATTCAAGTATTTATTTTGGTTCCCTTTGGGCATGCATGAGTTACTAACCAAAGAGACTGATTTGTTTCCACAATTTCCTTGGGGAGTCCGGGCTTGTCATGTTCTGAGATTTCACATATGAGCCAGACCCTTGTAGGTTTAGAGGTTAGATGGTGCACCGTGAGCTTGCCAGGACTCAGGCCAACATATTTCGATGGTGTGCATGGACTCAGTCTCATACAGTTTTTATGTTTATGTTGTCTATAACGCACAGTTTTACTGATATAGTATAAACCATACCACATGGTACCACAAACATGCTAACTTGGATACTTATTTAATGGATCTACTGAGTAGTTTTTCTTTTGTGTGTCCAAAGACCTTACTCACCAATTAACTGGAGACGTCCGTGGTGTTAAGGAAAATATCTTCAGTGAAGGAGGGAACCTCTATTTCTGGCTAAAGGTTGTTCAAGCTTTAACCTTTAAAAGGATCATCCAACAAAGTTGCCCTCTCTCAATTCCAGATTTTCACATGGCTAATCCAGCACAGTTAGTTTTGGCACAAAATTGCAGACATGCAAAGGTATTCTATTGATGGATCACATTCCCTGCAGCAAATGACAGGGAATCTCCATACATACACTGAAGCTCAAGTACCAAACAACTGAAGATCATATGAGGATCAAACATCCTAATGACGTATCAGGAACACATGAACTGGTTCCTAGG
The DNA here is from genome assembly GCF_964261635.1 of Lissotriton helveticus. Taxonomy (NCBI): domain Eukaryota; kingdom Metazoa; phylum Chordata; class Amphibia; order Caudata; family Salamandridae; genus Lissotriton; species Lissotriton helveticus. The sequence continues at coordinate 1,479,191,421 of NC_136059.1, read as the reverse complement.
TGCCCTGCCACATACATCAGAACATTTCAGACTAGGTCCCCACAATAATGAGGGAGCAACATGGTCAGTCTTAGACACCAGATGGAGATATAGGAAACCTTTCAGCTCCAGAGCTACGTATACTACACACAGTAATAGTTACACTATATTGTTGTTACTCCCTTCTTTTATTCAGATAATGGCTTAACCCCGGTACCGGCTGCTGTGCTGGCACCTCCGCCTTTATGTGCCCATATCGTTGTAGCTGCCAAGTGGTCTGCTTTTGCCGCAGCTGTACTTACAGCATCAAGGGTATTTAAGGCAAGTCTTGTTTTCGCCTTCGTAAGTGCTGCTGCTGCTTTAGGAGCCATTTCCACTCTGCCCACTTCCCCCGCACTTTCCAAAGACACTCCTCACTCTCCTTCTTTCTCACAGTCTGCCACAAGCTCCTCCGGTATTAGTGCCGCTGAGCGAATAGCTGTCTCACCACCTCCACAGTTGCCGACACTCTGATCCAGGAGGGGGAGCACTGAAACAGATCGCTGCCTCTCCTCTCAACTCCCAATCCATTTTAAGCTCCACAAGCTCCGCAGACTCCACTCTCCCTGCTCTCCCTGTACTTTCTGCCAGCATCTTCAAGTCCGCTTCCAACCAGGTAGCCGCCTCTACTCTCGGCTCGCAATTCGCTGAAAGCTCCACGAATTCCACCGGTACGGACACTGATGGACGGGTATCTGTCTCCCGTCCTCCTCTGAAACTGCCAACAGCGAGATCCAGGGGGACCGAAGCAAAAATCGCTAAGCGAAATGGAAGCGCCAGAAATTTCCTCTGAAGACTCCGAGAGTGCCTCAGCAGTGTCAGCCCGATACAAGCCACCACCAGCTGCACAACCTGCCCCTGCGAAGAGTGCAGAGTCTGCGGGGCTGCTGCACATGAGATAGGTGTTGGTTGCATACTTTCCCTCCTTAACCCAGCTTCATTAGTCAGATCAGCACATCCCAAAACAATTATCACAGCATTTGGTCTAAACCTCCATCAGGCTCTCGGTGTGGCGTGAGCTAAGGCCTCAGTCGACCACCATCATGCCTTTCACCTCTAGTAACAACAAGACCATCCGACCCCACAGTAGTGGAACACATGAGAGGCAATGGCTGCAAGGTGTCAGCACCAGAGACCAGAGGGCTGAAAATCGTAAAGGAGGGCTGAACACACCGGTATGCAGAGGGGCATCTGAGTTTGATGTGCAAAGTGAGCATGTAACCACACCAAAAAATGGGGACGACGACGGAGATGAAGGAAATTTGAGTAATGAGGAAACAAGAGCTCACCCCACTGACACTGATGCCACCAAAAATAGCAATAGCATTAGTGAGAGAATGGACAATGCTGATAAAGCTGCTGATACTTGGCTAACACTGCAAGTAGAGGCAGAGACAGAGGAGGAGGCGTGCCTAGATGGGGGAAAAAACAAAAAGGACTCTGAGAAGGAGTTGTATTTCTAGTCTGTCTCTGATGGGGGAATGGTCAAACGAAGTTACAGATAGCAGTTATCCAGAAGTAAGTGACAGTGATTTAGAACTTGAGCTTTCAGAGGGTGAAAAACCCGGGACTATTCAGAGGAGGAGAAAAACACCGGAGAAAGTGCTTACCTGGGAATACAGTCCCTCGGTCCAACTTACAGGCACGCCAGTAAATGCAGAAAAAGGAGAGAAGGGAGGTGAGAACACTATACCAACACTAGAAACTATCATGCAGGCGATATCCGCTCACTGAGAGGAAACCCGACAGGATGGGCGCAAAGCTCAGGCGGCAATGAGGAAGCTACAGGGAGTGGTGCGAAAGCTATCTAAAAACTGTAGTTCATTCGGGGAGCGGATGACGGATCTGGAATCACGGATTTGTACCACAGAGACATATCTGGTATGTACCCGGAAAATGGCTATATCGCAGGAGGCACAAATAACGGACATCCAGTGGAAACTGGAAGAACATGAAAACCGCCAACCGCAGAACAATTTACGCGTCCTGGGGGTTCCTGGGGGGGTGGAGGGGGAGAATGCCCGCAGATATATCATTAATTTGTTTAGAGACTCCCTGAACTAACGGACTGGAACTGGTTGTTAGAGGTTTGAGCGGGCGCATATGATACCCTGTGTGCAAAAATAACCAGTAAGAACAGGGTCACTGCCATAAGCTATACTGGTGTATTTTGGAAGCTTCTTGTTATGTCAAGCAGTGTACAAAAAAGCAAGACCAGGGGCAAAATGTACTAGGCATGGGGTCTCATACTTTGTTTGCCCTGATTTCTGCCACACCACCGTCGAAAGACAGTGGAGGTTGAGGCAGATGATTAAACCATTCCAAGATAAAGGGGCTCAGGCCTTTTTGAATAACCTGGCTAAGCTAAAGGTCATTTGGAATGGATACGCACGCTTTTTCTTGTCTGAGATAAAAGCCAAGGAATACCTGGACACAAGTATGAAAAGGGTTGGATGGGAGATAGAGTAGAACATGGTTGCCCTCAGTAGCCCACTGTCTTGTGGGGTTCTCTTTCTATTCCTCTGTATTTTACGGCAGATCTGTCTTTTTCTAATTTTCTTTTTTGGCAGCACAATCAATACATGGAAGAGAGGGTTGTCCCTGTAGTAGCACAGCATAATCAGATAAAAGTATTGGATATGGGCACTCGGGTAGGTGTGATGCACTCATCACACACAGACATAAGTCTGAGTGTCTCTCAGAGGGGTTGGGGAGGGGTGGGTGAGGATCGGGGGGATGGAGGGGATTGGGGTAAAATGTGGAAAAAACACACTTAGAGAAAAGGTTGAAACATTTAGAGAATTAAGAGATATAAGTATGATACAGAAAATCAGTTGTTCAACACAGGGAAGGCGGCAGGGCATGATAAAACTCCCATTGGAGATTGATAAAACCATCTTTGAAGTCCTAAAGGAGGACATGCTAGCCACATTCAGAAGCGCTCAGATTGGTGTGTCACCAATGCTGTGGGATGAGGCTAGCATAGTTGACTTTAGGAAGAAGGGTAAGCCACCTGAGCTCCCAGCATCAAACCGTTCTATATCTTTGAAGAACGCGGACGGGAAAGTATACTCAAAGATCTTGGCAAAGAGGATAGCGGGAGAGATAACTCCATTGGTGTCGGTGAGACAACATGGATTTATTCCTAAGCGGGGAACAACAAATCATGTCAATAGGGTAATAACATTGCTTGATCACGCCAATACCAATGCCAATACTCGTTTAGCCTTATTCTATTAGATGCCGAGAAGGCTTTCAGCCGCGTTTCGTGGGGATTTGTATGGGCTGTCATGCACAGACGTGGGTTTAGGCAGCAATGTATCACTGCTCTCCAAACGCTATATCATCAACCCGTTGCTAGGATTTGTACAATGGGTCTCGAATCTAAACCGGTCTACATTATGCGTGGGACTAGACAGGGTTGCCCCTGTTCCCCATTATTATTTTCGTTATATGTAGACCCATTTTAAAAAATGATAGAAAGCAATTCCCGTATCCAGTCAATAACCCTACAGCAGCAACAATATCATGTTCTTGCATATGCTGATGACGTGGCTGTGGCGTCCTCCAATCCAGCAGTGGCAATGCATGGAATAGAGCTACTTGCTGAAGAGTATGGAGAAGTATCGGGCTACAAGTTGAACTTATCTAAAACACAAATCCTATGCAGCAACACGGGATCATATGTCGATCAAAGGGTAGCGCAAGAGGTGACTTACTTGGGGATTGGGATAAGGGCCTCCTTGCCTGCGTTAGTTCAGTCAAATTGGGGGAAATTGATGGCCGCTATCCATAGACAGTTGGACAAATTTGATTGCCTATATTTATCTTTGGTAGGCAGATGCAATGTACTAAAGATGCTGATTTTAGCCAAAATTGTATATTTCTTTAGATGTCTCCCCCTGGAGATACCACGTACTAGCCTTGCGCAATTACAGTCGATTTGCGGGCGATTTATATGGGCACGAGGCAAAGCACGAAGAGCAATGCGTTATATGGTCCTCCCAAAGGCACAAGGTGGTTGGGCTGTTCCCGATTTTACTTTATATTATTTAGCGTGTATGCTACAACATATGAACATTTTGTTTACTGGGGTATGACCAACAGATAGGGCTGAGTCTACTGCCATATATCAAATGTTGCTTGGAAGTGAGGCAAAAAACTGTCTGTTCGTGAATTTGGATTGGAGCTATTATAAGCGCACAAGACTTAAGACCATAGTAGCTGCCTATAAAGTATGGAAAGTGGCTAAGAAGATGTATGAGGTAGAACGTGTTTCCTGGCACACCCCATTAATATCATCTATGTTTTTTTCAATTACATTTTGGGATCGGGTTATATATAATTTGCGGGATAAAGGTCTTTGTATGATTGGGGATTTGTATACAGATAGTGGGATTAAATCTTTTGAGCAGCTTCAGGAGCAATATCAGCTCTCACGGGGGGATTTTTTTAAATACCTACAAGTTCGGGACTGTTTATTGAGAGTCCGTTTGAATATTCAACCTAATCCCCTTATTGAAGCAGTAAGGAAAGGGGCACACATTGGTACACTCTATACCCTAATGCTTGGTACGATGCCTAATGACCTGGTAGTTCTTAGTGGTAAATGGAAAAATAGATTGGGATGTAGGGTATACAATTGGAGACTTCTATTGATTTGGCAGGGCGACTCTTTATGTCTGTCAATCTTCATTCACAACATTATAAAGTGATTTTTAATCTATATTTCACACCTGACAAAATTGTAAAATGGGGGGGGTGGGCATGAGGGAAAATGTTTTTGCTGTGGACTATATGCGGCTGATGTTGTTCATGTTTTTTACTCATGCCCGCATTTAAGCAGGTTATTTGAACATATGGATAAATTTTTAACCGAAATCTTGGGCAACCCTGTGCATATGTCAGCTATTCAGATTTTGTTGGGAGTAGAGATGGGTGTACCTGCAGACACGGTACCTAGCAAATCAGTTTATTTAATTTTCTTAGCCTCAGCCGTGGTCAGACTTTGCATCACATCTAGATGGTTGCAAAAAGACGCCCCTTCATTTGAAATATGTAGGGCTAGGTTTCTCTCTATATTTAACATGGAGTATAGTTTGTATGCTCTAAAAGACAGGTGGAAAATGAAACTGGGACTCAGTGATGACCTATATGGATATATAAACCTTGGGGCTTTGTAGGGTCTGCTTTATTGTAATGTTTATAAGTGCTCTTTTTATATGTTGATTTATGTGAAGTAATCATTTACTTTGTATGTGCCATATCTCTTTCTTTTTTGTACCTATTGTGGTTGTTGCTCTGTACTCATGTATTGTCAATAAAAAATAAAAAAATAAAAAGAAAATCAGTTGTTCAAGGAGGAAAATACTGCAGAAAGTGATTGATAAAAGAGAGTTATTGCTTGTGACGGGAATTGTTGGAACTGTTAGAATTAAAGTACGATGGGGAGGATAAATATTTGCTCAATAAATGTGGCAGGATTTAATGATGTAACAAAAAGGTGTAAATGGGGGGAGCTGGTAAAGTTAAACTCATTTGATATTATATGTATTCAAGAGACCCATCTCCCATGGGAAAAAAGGTGTCTGATGATTATTCAGGGTTATAACTTATTGGTAGCCACATCTCAAACATCGAACATTCGAGGGGTAGCCATTTTGGCCAAAATATCATTGGGCCCACTTAAGCGTACAGCAGCTGATAAGCTTGGGAGGTGGGCTATAGCTGAGGTAGGGATGGGTGTCATTACATGTTCAATTTATTGCTCAAACTATGACAACACCCAAATCTTCGAAGACCAGGAGGTAGAATTGGCAACATGGCCTACACCCCTCATTTTATGTGGGGATTTGAACATTGCCCTAGATCCTCAACCTGGCACTTATAGCCAAGGGAACTATCATGGGCGGAAACCAAGGGTATACAGGGAAGTTACATCATTTAAGAGCAATGGATTGATGGATATGTGGCAGGCCAAAAATATATCTCAGAATTCGGGTAGCACTTACTACTCATTTCCACTTAGGAAATATGTTAGGATTGATTACTTTTTTTGTACAGCAGATCTCCTTAATAAGGCTAATATATCAATCTTACCTAAGGTCATATCGAATCACAATCCGCTAGTTCCGAGGATCGAAGCACTAGGCTATAGTACAAAACAGGAGGAAATGGACCTTCGATAAGAAGTTGTTAGTCATTTAGACAAAGTTTTGAGAAATCATATCAGCACTCCTGTGAACAAATAATTATAACAATTAGGGCATAAGTTAAAGACCCTGCCGATCTCAAAGGAAATTTTCTAAATCAGACTCTATTGATTCTAGAGTTGTTTAAGGATATCAGCATGTGTCTTTGTCAAGACAGGGATTCCAAAAATGTATAGTCCACTTATTTGTTTTTTTCTTTTCAATCTTTATTCTTTCAAACAAACAGGTATTTCCAGCAACAAGTAGAGATCATCAGAGATCACCAACACGTGTTTCGTCCTCCACAAGGACTTTTTCAAGGCTGGAAAATATATAAATAATGTACATTGTGAAATCAATTATAAGTTTAAATCCTAAACATATATACATTTCCTACACAGATTCCTAAATATTAAAAAGTAGCTACATATTTACATGCCTATAATCAAACAAACCATATTTACAGTGGGACATGACACAAAATTGTTTGTGGTGTACATTAGAGTGCACAATGTAATAACTCAAACTGCAATGAAAACAGTTAACAAATAATCTAAAATTTGTACAGATTTGAGTAGGCATTCCCACCATAAGTGGGATAACCCACCATGAGCGGGGCTTGAATGGTTAAACGAAGTCACTCATATTAAGCACACAGAAGCTTCATATTGAGGGGGCCAGCATGGCGGAGAAGGAGAGTACGAGTCATTAAGTAAAACCTATGTCAGCTGATGCCGGTGTCAGAATCAAAAACACACGCTAGTCACTCTCAAGGTTATGAAATTTGATAAATAGCAAGAGGCCAGACCAGGATACTGTATAGCTAGGCCTGGAGGTATACATAAGCCACACAGCCTAAAAGAAATGATGCAAAATGGATGAGAGACGAAACCCAAACGTACGCCAACTCACCATAATCATAAGTTGTAAGAAGGGCTAGAAGTGCGGGTCGAGGAATATGGGGTGAATGGATCACCACAAGTAATGGCTGACCTTTAAAAGGAAAAATACGCGTGTCAGCAAAAGTTGAAAATACACAAGTAAAGTACAATGTCATTTAAATAAACGTGAGCACAAAGTTCATACCAAGTTTCAGCTCAGATGACCAAAAGAAATGCTCATACGCATAAGAACCGTGGCAGGTTACCAATATTAACCTGACCTGATTGAAAATTAAATATGGACCACATGAACCCAAACTCACAATTTAATATAAGGCGATATATAAATGACGACTAGAACAGCATCCATATATACAGGAAAGCGAAATTCAACGTCACAAGAGTTTGTCACATGGAACTCACCTAGTTATAAATGAAGGTTGACAATTACGCATATAAAATGTGCTACCGGAATCCCAATATGGACAAACGGTGCCAGGTAATAGTTCAAATAAACAACCATAGTAAGTTATGACCCTGAAACGACAAAGGAGACCCACTTGGGAATATTATAAATAAAAAACCCACAAGGCCCCCTAATGTCAAACACATGCAAGCATACACACATGCTTACCATAATATTCTCCGTCACGAGTATAGAGTATGCTACCGGATTCCTAATACGAATACTCAGTGCGGACTAGTACTTCAAGTAACCAACCATAATAAGTTGTAGAGCTGAAACAACATGAAAGACAAATATACGTATGTTATCAATGGGACACACTTAGCCCGCTAGTGTCGAAAAGACGCAGATGTGCATGCGTACTCACCATTATAAGTGCTGTAATTGCCGTCACATCTCCAAACCCCAAGCCGTCTTAGTAACGCGAAGCGAGGCCTCGTACCTGCCGCATTAAGTAACCCAGCCAAGTATCCGGCAACGCCCAAACCCGCGTGGAGACAAACTCTCCCAGCGAGTAGAAGACGGACTACCCCAAAAATCGAATAGTATACTTAAATAACAGGCTCCATGTTTGAGTGTCAATGGAGAAGTGTACACGCCTGTGTATGTAATTAAAAGCGTGCCGAGTGGAATGAAAAGTACATCTTATAAGATGCTTGAATTGTATAAACACAAAAAGTATAATCACAGGGCCAAACTGTGAGCCTAAGCAAAAAGCGCGAAATTTCGCTCTAACACCGGCAACAGCGGACATCAAACACTGTATAGTCTGTCCAAAGAAATGAGACAGACCAAAGTAATTTAAAATAGAGGAAATAGCGAAAAAGCACAAGTTAGTCCATTAAGACAGCATGAAAGTACAGCCAAGGCTCGAAACACATATTCTGGCTGTGTCGCTCATTTGCGTGAAAATAATGCATGAATTGGACATAGCTAATTTCAATGAGGTTGGTGGATACAATCCTACATATTTCTGGGACAAATAAAATATTTCATCATAGCAAGATTGTAATTCAGTTCCTCAAAGAACATACCACAGTACATGTCAACACTAAGCTAGTCTTTAAGAAAGACATGGAGCTCACGATCAAAATTAAGCCCCATGTCAACCGCTCGTAGTTTGATAAGCCATTGAGATTCACATTTGCGTAATGTTAAGGTTCTGTCACCTCCTCTCGGGTTAGCTTTTATCTCAGTGATGCCATGGAACTTGACAGAAATTACTTCAGAACCAGCATGGACTGTGTTATAATGAACGGCTAAAGGGTAACTTTGATTGCCGTTACGAATGGCTCTTATATGTTCTTGAATTCTCTCTTTAAGTGGTCTAGTGGAACTACCAACATAAATAAGTCCACATTGACAAACTATGCAGTATACAGTGAATTTAGTGTTACAATTCATGAATTGATCAATTTTGTGAGTTCTTTGTGAATTATATTTGAAGCTTTTCTTTTTGTCGTCAGCAAATTGACAGACACAGCACTGTGTGCATTTAAAGAAACCCTTCGGTTTATCTGGAAACCACAGGGGGGGTTTTCTCATTGGTACAGGTTCCTTGATTATCGATGGACTGATCTGATTTCTGAGCGTTTGTCCTCTCCTGTATACAATTCTAGGATTGTTTGTTAGATATGTTCCAAGATCTGGATCCATCCTGAGAATATTCCAATGCTTTTTCACTGTTTTATATACTTGATTACTATAGGAATTGTATTGCGTGATCAATGCTACCTTGTCTGTGTTTTTATTTTTTCTCTTAGATTTGCGTTTAAGGGTTTCAGATCTTGTCAATTTGTTAATACGATCCTGTGCTTTGTCCAATAATGCTCTATCATATCCTCTTATCATAAAACGTTGTTTCAAATTATTTATTTCATCTGTAAACTCCATATCACGACTGCAATTGCGGCGCAATCTCGTCATCTCTCCAAATGGGATTGCATTAATTTGTGCAGAAGGATGGGCACTGCTAGCATGCAGTACAGCATTGGACGCAGTACTTTTGCGAAAAAGTTTACTTTCTAATTTGTCATTGTTCACAAATAAAGTTATATCAAGAAAATCTACACTGCTTTTACTGTGATGGGATGTGAAACTCAAGTTATAGGAGTTATCATTGATATATATAACAAATTCCTTGAGGGATATCTCATCTCCTCCCCAAATTAAAAAAATGTCATCTATGAATCGACACCAAAAGATGATGTGATTCGACAACTCTGGGGGACCTTTTTTCCAAATATGGAATTCTTCAAAGAATCCCATATATATATTAGCAAAAGACGGGGAAAATTTAGCCCCCATGGCAACACCTGAGTGTTGATGAAACCACTTTTTATTATGGACAAAATAGTTATTGTTGAGAGCAAATCGAGTGAATTCCAGAATCATTTCAGTATGGTAGTACAAAGTAGCATCACGTTTGGCCAGAAAATATGTAAGGGCTTCCATACCTTTGTCCACCGGAATACTGGTATACAAAGCACAGACATCTAATGTCACCAGTATCGCATCATCCATCCATGTCATATCTTCAAGTTTGTTAAGAAGATCTTTGGTATCCTCTATGTAAGAGGGCAAGTTACGCACAATGGGTTTAAGAGTGATGTCTATATACTCAGATATGTGTTCAGTTGGACAGCCAATACCTGATATTATAGGTCTTCCAGGAGGCTTAATCATGCTCTTATGCACTTTTGGGAGCGTATAGATATACGCTGACATAGGACGGGGTTGAAAAGATATTTGAGTTCTAAATCCGATAAGACACCTGTACTATGCCAGTATTGTAACATTTTCTTTAGACAGGAATTAACTTCAGATGTAGGGTTATTTGCAACACAAGCATATGCAGTGGTATCCATGAGTTGTCTATCTATTTCTTCAAAATAGTCATTCTTATCCATAAGCACAATATTTCCTCCTTTGTCCGCTTCTCTGAATACTGTATTATCATAGCCCTTTAGTTGTTTAAGAGCTTTCCTCTCCTGAGTATTTATATTATCACATTTGATAGTGGAGGACCAATTAAATTTGTCCTCTAGTTTATAGAGTTCTAAAGTGACTGTTCTATAAAAACTATCAATCAAATTGTCATGTGGAAGCTGTGGAACAAAAATAGACTTTTGTTTTAGACCGCTGTTAGTTGTTAAGTTATCTTCAATACCCAAATCTGTCATAATGTCATGAATACCTGGTGGATGCTCAATACTATCATCAAGTTCTAATAACATCTGTACATTCTGTAAATCTTTAATCGATTGTCCACTTTCAGTTACATTATACACAGGAACGGATGACACCTTTTTATTTGTTTCAAAAAATTTTTTTAATTTTAATCTTCTGGTAAATCTAAACAGATCAATATGTAACGAAACAAAGTCTGGTTTGGTCATGGGACAAACATTTAAGCCTTTCTTTAACACACTTAATTCTTCAGTGCTTAATGTAGTTGAGGATAGATTAATAATGGACACATCATTGGATTGCACAGGGAATGTCACCATGTGACTAGCATTGGTGTTATCAGTATCTTCCACTATTTTCTCTGTACTCGTGAGGCTGATCTTGTCACACATTTGCTCTCGTCTGAACCGGTTCTTCCTCCCACCTCTTCGGGTTCGTTTCCTGTGTTTTTTCGGTTGTATGATGTTTTGGTTCCCTTGCGGAACCTCTCGAGCTCTAATAAAAAAGCCGAACCAGTGTTCTCAATATTAGGAATTGCATCATTAGGCATTATCTCACTTCTAGTTTCACTATATCCGCTGGCACAACTAGATAGATCAGAATTACTAGTTGTTGTAACGGTATCAGCTCTTTTTTCAGATAAGGAGGCTGTACCGGCTCTGGGTTTCACTTCATCAAACTTTTTTGCAAAGGTGAAAATTCTCCCATTACGATAGTCATTTTCATCTCTCTTCATTTTTCGGAATTTCTTATTTCTAGTGTAGATCTGGTGAGCATTAAGTATTCCCTTTAGAACATTATAATTCTTCTCTGTATTTTCAGGAAGATTCAATAATTTAATCTCCTCTTCTATGGCCTCAATTTCAACCAGTAATTTAGCTCTTTTGCGTTCTGCATGCCGGATAAGAATGTCAATCATCCCAAAGGATGAGCCTGATATCAACTTTTCCCACTCACTGAGAAGATCTGGATCAAGATCCTCAAAAGTGGGAAAGATTATTACACGCAAGCCCCTAGGTATTTGCTTCAGTTCTATGTACTTTTTTAAGGTGGCAGCGTCCCACCATCTAGACAGTTCTGCTTTCCGTAACCTCTCTAACTTAACAAATAATTGTTTCAAACCCACAGGTTTCTCTTCAACACTTGTGGTTGCTTTCATTTGGATTGTGGAGGACGAAACACGTGTTGGTGATCTCTGATGATCTCTACTTGTTGCTGGAAATACCTGTTTGTTTGAAAGAATAAAGATTGAAAAGAAAAAAACAAATAAGTGGACTATACATTTTTGGAATCCCTGTCTTGACAAAGACACATGCTGATATCCTTAAACAACTCTAGAATCAATAGAGTCTGATTTAGAAAATTTCCTTTGAGATCGGCAGGGTCTTTAACTTATGCCCTAATTGTTATAATTATTTGTTCACAGGAGTGCTGATATGATTTCTCAAAACTTTGTCTAAATTTCATGTGTACCTTTGTGTACGCTAGTGGCACCTCAAGGTGGTAGGTGCTTTGAGATATTCTGGCACCCTATTTGGATTATTTGTGTGATAAACATATACATTGTGTACGTAATTTTGGAGATAATATAAGTGTGTGTAGAGTGTGTGCGGACGTTTCCCTTTTAGGGAACACTACCACCAGTTCTCCCTTGTTTCATTGTTTTGTGTAAGAAGTTGTTAGTCAACAGGGAATATATAGATCATATTAGCAGATTTTCTTGATATTAACAGATACAGCGCTCCTAAAATAGTAGTCTGGGACACGTTTAAAGCAGGTTTGAGGGGGGAACTATCAGTTAAGTGGCCAAAACACAAGCTATACACAGGGAGAAAAATCAGGAGCTGATGGGAAGAATGAAAGTAGCAGAAGACGTGCACTCACTGTTAATTAACTCGTTTGATGGTTCGAACGTTCCGCGCCAGTGCTGAACGTTCGAAGAAATGGGTGCGGCCCCGTCGGCCGTTGGACGTGCGCAGCACCAGGGAGGTAGCTCGTGTGACGTCCAAAGGCCGATGGCTGCAGCGAAGGGGTTAAGCAGGGAAAAGAGACAATGCAGAGCCATGTTCAGATTCAGATCCTGAAGGCAGATATTAATGGGTGGCTTGCTCAAAAATCAGCAGAGCAATTTCAGTCCTGGCGTAACAATCTATATGAAAGTGGGGAGTCAGTCAGGAAGAGATTAGCTCTTCTCACTAGGCAAAATTCAGTGCAGAACCAAATTTGAGTTATAGATAGGGGGCGAGTGGAATATACTCACCCAGACGACATAGTTAAAACTTTCCAAGACTACTATCAGGTGTTTTATTCAGAAGAAGGGGAACAGGAGGAAAGTATCACAGTAAATGAGATTAGACAGATGGTGACAACAAAGGAGCTAGGAGGCGAAGATTTAAGAGAAGAATTGGAATTAGAAATCTCACGAGAGGAGACCCAAATTAGCTGTGCAGAGCCTGGTTCCAGGAAAGGCCACAGGCCCTGATCAAATACCCAATGAGTTATATAAAGTATTGGGTGAGACAATAATATCGGGAGTCCTGCTTATTTTGAAAACTACTGTTGACCCACTTGACGGGGAGTGCACGGGACCCTCCTGAGGCTACTGCGGACCATTACTTTCACCGCTGCCATTGCCGCTGCTGCCGCGGCTTGAACCACACTGCCCGGCAGCATTTGCGGCACACACGACACCAGCGCGGGGCGGAAGCACCTGTAGGCACTTAAAGGGAGTGCGTGGCTCCGGTGGAGCAGGAGCCCTGCCTATTTTGAAAACTACTGTTGACCCACCTGACGGGGAGTGCACAGGACCCTCCTGAGGCCACTGCGGACCATTACTTTCACCGCCACCATTGCCACTGCTGCTAGGGCTTGAACCACATTGCCCGGCACCACTTGCGGCGCACACAACACCAGCGCGGGGCGGAAGTGCCAGGAGGCACTAAAAGGGAGTGCGGGGCTCCGGTGGAGCGGGAGCCCTGCTTATTTTGAAAACTACTCTTGACCCACCTGACGGGGAGTACACAGGACCCTCCTGAGGACACTGTGGACCATTACTTTCACCGCTGCCATTACCTGCTGCTGCCGGGGCTTGACCACACTTCCCGGCAGCACTTGCGGCACACACGACACCAGCGTGGGGTGGAAGCGCCAGGAGGTGCTTAAAGGGAGGGCGGGGCTCCGTTGGAACGGGAGCACTGCTTATTTTGAAAACTACTGTTGACCCACCTGATGGGGAGTGCACAGGGCCCTCCTGAGGCCGCTGCAGACCATTACTTTCCACCGCCATTGCCGGTGCTGCCGGGGCTTGAACCACACTCCCCGGCAGCACTTGCGGTTCAAACGACACCAGCCCGGGTGGAAGCACCAGGAGGCGCTTAAAGGGAGTGCAGAGCCCCCGTGTCGCGGGACACGCACGGGCAGCGCCGGGAGAAGCCCGGGACAAGGCGGGCCGTCTTAGGCCATCCGAGGCCAAAGGAGGCCCGGCTGGGCCACCCCTCTGAGCTTCCCATTACTGTTGTGAGTGGCAAAAAGAAATTGAAATATGGGGAAACGCACAGCAATAACAGGATTAAGGTCTACCACTACTATTGACAGCATGCTCGAAAGAGCTGTTAGTCTCGTCTCATCTGAGATTGGACTAACAGAAAGGAGACTATCCCTGGGCCTACTTGCACCCCAACTGATTCCGTCTGAAGGAGTAGGGTGGAGTGACTCCAATGCCCCTCCCTCTTTGATACCTAACACACTAATTACCACCGTTTGCCATTGAGAGATGCGGCCAGAAGGTCCTGAGTTGTTAGGCACTGTGATCGAGGAGGCCGATGAGAATTTTACTGACCGCCAATCTCCGACCCATACAAATGTCATTGCTGAAAATGCTGTTCCAGTCAGCAAAGCAACAGGGGCTAAAAGGAAGAGAACCATGCTAAAACCCATCAGTAGAAAGAGGAAACAGCCACCCTGCTCCAAAACTCAATCTACATCCTTGAGCTCCAGTATATAAGGGACTCCTGCCGTGACTATTGGGTCTATTGAGGAAACAAACAACATTACTGTCGATTTGACTACACCAGAAGCCTTAGCCCACTCCACCCACACTCAAACTGAGCATACAATTGCCCCAAGTATGTGTGTCAGGCCTGGTGATACCTCAATTGATACCATAGTGGACTCTGTTTATGATCGCATGAAGAACTTGGTTGAGAAACATTTTAATACCCTTTTGAAACGTTTGGACAGGCTTGAAAATCTGGTAAAGAAATCTGATACTCACAAAAGTCGTGTTAATGTTGTTGACAAAACCAGGGGGGAGCAGTACTTAATGTCATTGAGAATAACTAGGCAAAGTATCCCACAGCATACTGATGACCCTACGCCTCCCCTTCTCAATATTGCTTGTGATATGTGCGGGAATTATAAAAGTAATTTTTCCTCCAAACCAACCTCCAGCTCGATGTCTTTGTCAAGCGCAGCTTCGGGCCATAAGACCATTAGCAATGGATTGTCTCGCAACCCAGCATCAGTTAACCCTACGCCGCTGGATTCCACACTCACAAACATTGTAAAGGCCCCAAACACTCTTCCCATTTTAGACAACTCTGTTAACAAGCTATCTGCAGATGTTCTTCATTTACCACCCGAAGCCTGCCCTTACGTTGTAGTCCTAGCTGGCATCCCTCCCCTAAAGAAAGACCAAACTGAGTCCTGGGAGCAACTCCGGAATAAGAATGTCGACTGGTTATTTAAACATAAAGGCTTAGGGACGACAAACACCGGTGAGATATTAATGGTTCGACGAGTGGGATGGGTGGGATCTTCCCAAAAGAACATCATAAGGGATTGTATTGTTGTAAACTTGCTAAACTTGGTAAAATGGCTATTGCGAGCACAAATTTCTCATAACAACCCCCAAACTCTCATCCAATTACTAATCCTGGGGTACTTCTATAAACCTCCCCAGGTTCCATGTAACCTCACTATCCCTACACACACCTCACAGAATAGGCTCGCTGTTCTGTCCAGCCTAGAGAGTCTGGACTGACTATCGAACCGATCACTTGCTGCTCCTGAGTCTACGGAATTTCTAACAGATCGCCCCACTGCTACAGATCCTAGACCCCAAGATTCTAACATAAGTGCGCTTAGCTGGAACATTGCAGGATTGGCAGCCAAGCTAAATTTAACAGAGTGGGTTGATCTGGTCCATAAATATGACATCTTAATGTTCCAGGAAACATGGTGCACAAAGGAATTATTCCTAGAAGGATTTGTGTGCAACAATAGTATTGTACCTATGTCAGGAACCACATTGCAGCCATTAGGTTAAAGGTTAAGACTCAGGTTAAGCGCCCAAGGGTTAGAGGGTTAAGGTTGTTGCCACGCTGGAAGAAAAGATTCATAGTGTCCAAATTCATGTTTAGGCAGTGTTTGCGGTCACTGGTGATCACCACCAGCATGGCCGCCAAATGTCCAGAACACGCTATTCAAAAGTCACGGTCTAGTGGTCGTGGTCGCGCGACTGCCGATCCGCTTAAGAACTGAGGAGCAATTAGGAACTGCGCACTTCAACTGAAATACGCACCCGGAGCGTGCGTTATTGAAGTCTGCGGTTCTTGTTGGAGCTTTCAAACTTTTGAACCTGGAGCAGAGTGAAACATTTTCGTACGGAGTCAGGTATTTTCCTTCGGAGAATTATCGCATGCGCAACGAGGGAGTAAGAGCTGTCAACGAACGAGTTCCTTGAGGCAAAAGTCTATTTGGGAATAACCGTGAGTTGCCGTCGAGTGGTGTTCAGTACAGAACTTCTACAGTCGGTACAAGACTTTGTTTATTTGTTAAGCAAGATTCAGAAGATTACTTTTCACAGACATTTTCATGCAATGTACTATCTGGTGTGTTATCATTTGTGACCGCAGCTACAGTATTTTCAGTTGAACATTTTCAGTAG
This sequence comes from Lissotriton helveticus, assembly GCF_964261635.1. Lineage (NCBI taxonomy): Eukaryota > Metazoa > Chordata > Amphibia > Caudata > Salamandridae > Lissotriton > Lissotriton helveticus. The sequence continues at coordinate 1,479,174,729 of NC_136059.1, read as the reverse complement.
TAGAAGAAGCATTCTACTGGATCCCTTTTGCTACAATAGTCTAGACCTAATTGGTAAGTCAGGGTTCCTGGGTTGAGGAGGGTGAAGTGACGTTGTAGTACAGCTCGTTTAGATAACCCTCATGTGTATTTGCAGACGCAGAATATCACAAAACAATTGTGCATAGAAGTCAGTCTAGACTACATGGGAGAGAAGCTACAAGTCAGGCTTTGCAGGTAACACCAGTCCTTATTGGGTAGAGTAATTAAGTATTGCGTAAAGTGCAGGTGTTAAGTGTTGTCTTTCTACAGGTGCAGTTACAACACCAGCGAAGATAGAAGACGAGAGAATCGTATTCTCTACCTGGCTGTCTCTCTCTCTGTCCACTTCCCCTTTCCCCGTCGCTACAGCAGTTGCTAGTTTAATACTTCTGGCGGCTTCCGTGGTGGTGGGGCATTGGGAGCAATCGTCGGCTTCGATGGAATTCTAGTGTGCTAGTTTGACAACCTAGCCCTAAAATAGGCCATCCATGTGGCGGTCTTTTGACATGGATAAATATTTCAGCTGGAGGTAGCATAAAACCCCTTGATACAAACAATGAGAACTTTCAAGTCACGATGTACACGGGGGGTATCGATTTGTTTCATTAATTTTTATAATAATGATTTTACATCACTACCAAACAGGAATTTTATTAATTTGTTTGAGTTTATCGATAATTTAGAACATCAATACGTGCACCATAAACTGGATGGAATCTGCCTAGGCGGTGATTTTAGTGTACGACTTTCTAGTAATACTGATATCATTACCGTCACTTTGGTCAGGGAGCCGACATGTAAAAGAGGGGCGGAACTTAGGAATCACCTATCCTTGTGTAATTTAACCAACGTAATGGAAAAGGTTGGAGTACACCTAAATAATAATCGCCCATTGCCAATTTATAGGGGACGTGGTTGTTCATCTACAATAGATTATGTTTTTTGATCGTCCCCATTGGCAAACCTATTAGTAAAGGCAGAGGTTGTAAGCACCAGCCAAGGCGATCACAACCCAAATTCGACAATCATTAAATTTTCCCCTAAACCTAGAAGCGTAAGGGAAGTAGGGGCTAAACATTTAGTGGCATCCACTGACAAACTCAGAGTGATCTGGAAGGGTATAGATAATAAAGCATTATTTGCAAACATGATAAAGCTGTATCCTTCACTCATAGAAACATGCTTATCAAGAAGCACCTTTGATGCAGCGATTATTGAGGCGTTCAGTAGCCTATGTGCTGGCATTAAACATATATTTTCAAGACCAGCCATTAACATCAGCAAGAAACCCAAATGGTTTGATGGTACATGCTCGCTGGCTAACAGAGAACTCCGTGTAGCATTAGCGGTTAAACCCAGGGACATAACCTTAGTTAGATCATTAAGAGCTTGCTACAAGAAAGTGACCAGGATCAGCACAGATGAGTTATTAAAAGAACTTCGGGCCAATCTTGCTAGTGCTGCTTCACATAACGACGGAACTGGATTCTGGAAAGCAGTGAAAGCCATAAGATCATTAAATTAAATATCACTCCCATAAGCTGTAATATTACGAGCGATTTATGGGAGGCGCACTTTGCCAGAATTTATACAGTACCCCTAATGACCTCCAATATTAATATCAGCCCATCAGTTACAAAGGTCATTATAACCATAACCGAAGTTGAGGATGCCATATCCCAAAGGGATGTATGACGTTACAACGCATACTTTTACAACGACTACCATTGCAACGCAATTTTTACAACACAGGATCCATTACAACGAAGTACCATTACAACGCAGGTATTTACAACGCAGATACCTTTACAACGCATACCATTACAATGTAAGTATTTGTAAGTATATAATATTTTTTGAAATGTAAATTAATTAAAATTAATTTAATTTAATTTAATAATTTAATTAATTTAATTTAATTTAATTTATTTTAATTTATTTAATTTAATTTATTGTAATTTATTTAATATAAATAATTTAATGTAATTAATTTAATTTAATTTAATGTAATTTAATATAATTAATTAATTTTAATTTAATTTAATGAATTTAATGAAATTTAATGTAATTTAATGTAATTAATTTAATTTAAATAATTTAATTTAATGTAATTTAATGTAATTTAATTAATTTAATTTAATTTTATTTATTTTAATTAATTTAATTTATTTAATTTAATTTATTCTAATTTAATTTAATTAATGTAATTTAATTTATTTTAATTTGAATAATTTAATTTAATTTAATTATTTAATTTAATTTAATTTATCCTGTACCCCTTTTCCCAAAAAACCCCAAACTGACCCTGAACCCTAAAAATACCCCTTTACCCAAAAACCCCAAACTGACCCTGAACCCTAAAAATACCCCTTTACCCAAAAACTGAAAACTGACCCTGAACCCTAAAAATACCCTTTTACCCAAAAACTGAAAACTGACCCTGAACCCTAAAAATACCCCTTTACCCAAAAACTGAAAACTGACCCTGAACCCTAATAATACCCCTTTACCCAAAAACTGAAAACTGACCCTGAACCCTAAAAATACCCCTTTACCCAAAAACTGAAAACTGACCCTGAACCCTAAAAATACCCCTTTACCCAAAAACTGAAAACTGACCCTGAACCCTAAAAATACCCCTTTACCCAAAAACTGAAAACTGACCCTGAACCCTAAAAATACCCCTTTACCCAAAAACTGAAAACTGACCCTGAACCCTAAAATACCCCTTAAAAAACCCCAAAAATATAACATTTTAAATATAATTATATACTTACCAATACTTACGTTGTAATGGTATGCGTTGTAAAGGTACCTGCGTTGTAAAAACATGCGTTGTAAATACATGCGTTGTAATAGTTTTTGCGTTGTAAAACTTTCGTTGTAATGGTAGTTCGTTGTAAAAGTTGCGTTGTAAAGGTTGTTTCCCATCCCAAAGTATAGGGAATAAAGCCCCAGGTCCGGACGGGCTCCCAATCGATCTTATAAAACACAAACCAGATTTTTTGGCACCCCTCCTACGTAATGTTTTTAATAACCGGACCAACACAGCTATCCCGAGCACCTGGTCGACTAGCATTATCGTGCCCATCTTCAAAAAAGGAGATCCATTCAACCTCAGTTGTTACCGCCCAATTTCCTTGATAGACAATACATTGAAGACCTTTGGCAGGGTTATCTTCAATGGCCAATTTGGAGCTTTGTACTAACTTCAAGAAATTGTACATAATGACCTATGGCCCGAAAAAACATTGCATTAACTTTATAACTTCTGGCGATCCCTAACATGCACAAGCACCTTTCCCTTTCTGGGCCTAGTTTTCTCAGACTTAAGATCCTGGCAAGCGCATGTGGCCCATACCAGAAATAAATTCTCAAAAGCGACCAACTCTATTCTGAGCCTTCGGCAGCCAAAACAAGCAGAGGTGGTCCTAGCCATAATGAAGATTTATAAACTGCAATGCGTCTCAATGGCCACTTATGGCGCGGAAGTTTTGTGATACACAAATTGCAGTGGGATCAAAACAGAAGAACACAGATTCTGTAGAAAAATTCTTTGGGCCCAAATCTCTTCCCCAAGCTACATATGTCACAGGGAATTGAATTTATGCTATGTAGAGGACTTCATCAGGTCCCGCCCTGCTATATTCTGGCTAAAAATATGGTAGAACCATGCAGCAATCTTAACAAGAGAGATAATTGTAGATTGCCTTAAGTGCGACATGGGCGGCTCTATACCTTGGCTTGCTGCGGTCAGAAAAAGTTTAGCCAGCATGAAGTTGGAACATATCTTCTTACGTCCCCTAGCCCCAGATGGTATAAGTAAAAAAATGCTCGGGGGCTATACGATTTGTACAACAAAGAAAGACATAACACTGAGCGCCTAAAACCGTCGGTTGCTTGGTACATGCCACTTTTAGAGATACCGGGCACCCAACCTCCTGAAGAATATTGGGAGATGGAACAGGAATTTACTCTTCCACCTTAGGGATGGCAGCATAAAATACCTACTCTGTTTTCCTTTGGGATTTAGTAACAACCTTGAGCAGATGTATTACCCTTGCAGCATTGGTAACAAACAAACAGTGATACACTTTTTATTCTTTTGCAGGTTTTATGTAAAATACACCAAACATTATTTGATACCACATTTTAAAGCACTGTCAATTCTTGATTTTAAATCCACACATTTTGAAATTTTACAGCTTGGTAGTGATGATGTGATCTGCCGTGTGAGTGCGTTCTTACCAGCAGCGGTAAGCTCACGTGCTTCCATGAGCGAATTTTAATGTGATAAATGTATATAACACTGCTCAACGGAATGTACCTATCATCGCCCCTTTTTTCTTCATATAAACTTATCTTACGCCGTGTTGTTAATACTGCCCATAAACAAAGTACTTAGGGGTCCATTATGGTGTCGGGCGGATTGCCTCCGCCAGGCTGGCGGAGGCAATCCGTGTTACATATGGTGGCGGTGTCTGTTAGACACCGCCAACCATATTACAATGAGCATTTTGTCAGGTCTTTCCACCACAGAAAGGCAGGCGGTCTTTGGTTTGGGGGCCCCCTGCCGGCCCCCCTGGTGATGGCCCAGGTGATTGGTGCAATGGGGGGGTACCTGTGGTACCCCCCCCGCATTTGCATACACCAAGCAGCAGGCACTGCGTGGTGCCTGCCGCTTCGTGTATGCAAATGCATGCATTTGATTGTTAGATTGTGGCGGGCGGTGCAGTGTATTCTTGCCTAAATTTATATTTGCAATATGCTGTTAATGCTGCTAGATTTTGTATGCCTGTCCAACCATTTTTTAATGCTATTTTTATAATTTTATTTGGCAATTAACTGTTGTAATATTGTATTTGTCTGGACTTCAATATAGATCTATGCGCTTTTAAACTTGTATTGTATTTTCCCTGCTGGTGGTGATGAGCTGTGCTTTTATGGATACTTGTATCCGAATAAAGATTATTTGAATTGAATTGAATTGAATTGAATACCGCTCTTGTCAGATGTGTTCAAAGGGATACAATATAATGAGAATACCCAGGAGTCATGGAAAGAAACTAACATTGTCATTTTCCCAAAAAAGGGGAAACCTCCAGACAACCCAGGGTCATACAAACCGATTTCTCTAATTAATACAGATATTAAAATATATTCTAAGATCTTGGCAGTTCGGTTGGGAAGGGTCATTGGTCAGGGAGACAAACAACTGACCATATCAGAAGAGTGATATCATTGTTCGATTTTGTGTCTGAGACGGGGGCCAGATGGCTGTGATCCTTCTGGACGCCGAGAAGGTGTTTGATCGTGTAACATGGGAATTTCTGTGGGGGATCCTGGAACTAAAGGGGTTTGATAAGGGATTTATAAAAGCGATTAGAGCAATGTATCAGGATCCAAAAGCTTAGATACTAGTTATGGGTAAAGAGTCAGGGGAGGTCTCAATTTCCAGGGGAACCAGGCAGGGGTGCCCCTGCTCACGCATCCTATTTGCACTATATATTAACCCACTCCTGGAAAAATTGTTGCAATCAATTAAAATTAAACCTATATATACCAGGGGGGTATCAGACAAAAATATTGGCTTATGCCGACGATGTGGTCATTTTAACATCAGATCCTAAAGATGCCCTAGATGAGATTACATCTATAGCTGGGAGGTTTGGCAGGTTATTAGGCTACAGCCTGAATAAGGAAAAAACTATAGTGGTTTGCACTCACAATGTGGATTTTGAAGACACAGGCGAGCAGAGTCAGCTATTTATCTTGGGGTGTGTGTCACGGCAAAAGCGGACAATATAATTAAAGCAAATTTCGACCCACTAATTAAAACCATAGCTACAGAATTAAAAAGGGTGAATGGCCTTCACTTGTCAATTATAAGGAGGGGAAATTTCTTGAAGATGAGCATCCTGCCAAAATTTTTATATTTGTTCAGGTCAATCCCACTAGCCTTGGATAATCTTATACTTAAAAAACGTCAATTCTATGTTCTCCAACTTTATGCGGCAATATGGTAAAGTTAGGAGGTCTATGAAATTGCTGACACTAGGACAGGATCGAGGGGGGTTGGCAATTCCAAACATTACATTATATCATTGGGCAGCTTTGTTAAATCAAATAGCCTTTTTATTGAGGGTAGACAGAAGAGATAGAACGAACGTAAGTGAGGAAATTCCTACAATATTTGAATTAGCAGTAGGAAGAGAAGCCTCGGGGCTTCTACTAAAACAACTGGAACACAGTTACTATAATAAAGTCCAGTTTAAAATCATAAAAATTGCAAGGCGAATATGGAAACAGATTTCAAAATGTATGGAAATTCCTAGAGTCACACAATATACCCCCCTATGGCATGGGTCGTTCTTTCCGAAGGATGCCTACGATACTATGAGACAGGAGTGGGAGTATAAAGGTATAACTACCATTGGAGAGTTTTTCGGTGGAAAACAGCGGCCGCAATTCTAGGGATTACAACCGAAATTTGGGATACTCCCTAATCAGTTTTTTAAATTCGCACAGTTCAATAGTATCCTTAATGCATTTAATCTCAAGGTGAGGATTGAGGAGATTCTCCTGATGGATTTAGTTAGAAATAAATCCTGTAGAATCGGGGGTTAATATAATCCTTTATTGGCAGTAATGCCGGATGATTTAGAAAAGAAGGAGACATCTTGAGCAGTGAAACTGAATAATCCACACATTGACATTTACAGGAGTTTGGAGCTATCTGCAGAAATCTTTTTAGCTACCAATCTAAAAGCACAACTATATAAAACCATATTTAATTTGTATTTTACACCCTCGAAACTTTTTACATGTGGAAAAAGAGAGGATGACAGGTGCCCTAGGTACGGGGGGCGGGGGAGGGCAGAAACATTAACGCATATGTTTTTGGACTGTGATAAATTGACCCTTTTAAAATCTGAAATCTCTGGCTTTTGGAGTTCTCTATTCGGTAGTGATATTGAGCTAATAGCCACACTGGCGGTTTTGGGGTATGACAGCTCTCTGAGATGTAATAAAGAGCAAGAATACTGCTTGTTTTTTAGGAACAGCGATATATCGTATAATGCTAGCTGTACGATGGAAGGATAGGGAACCGCCCACTTTTCAGATGTGGTTAGCTAGACTTCTGGGAGTCTAGAAACAGGAGGTAGCCCTCTACACATGTAGAGGTAGGAAATTCAGAAGCCGAGGGATACAAATATTGGGCCTGTATTGCAAAATGGAGTGGGGAGGGCGAGGGGTTCAATAATGGGTAAAAGGCATAAAGAGAGTCAAAAAGGAACATCAACACAGATTTTGTATATAGCCGCTTAACATATGCACATATGTGATTAATATAGGGGATGTTAACTATTAACTTTGTTAATATGTATATCTTCTTCTTTTCTTGTCAAATGTTCTCCTATGAAATCAAGTATAATATTTGAACGACTAATTTCTTATATTTTTATGTATTATAGATGTATTTTTGCAATTTCCTCTAGGTGTGACAATACATATATTAAAAAAAATAGTTACACTATATTGATGGCTAAAACAATTTGTTATACAAATCATTACAACAACCGCAGCAAGGGCTAATCAAGTTGCTCAACCACAATTGGCAATGTCTGGAATTAGTCCAGTGACTATTACTGCAGTCATGGATAAGGTTCCTCCCCAGTGGGATGAGATTCCATTCTGGATTGCACAGAAAACAACTTTAAGCAGGGTTTCCACATACGGAACCCCAAGAAAATCATAGATTTCTCACAATGTACTTAACATTAGGGATGATTCGCCTAGTGGAGGATTGCACCACTTGGGGCACAGATTTGCTGCAGTCTATACCATAATAACTCATGGTACACAATCATTAGCTGTTTTGCCAAAGGTGCTTAAAAAGATTTAAAATAAGTAAGGGGCAGCCCCAGCCCTGAATTTGGGGAAGACAAAAATAATGGAAAATGTTGCTACAGTATCAATGATATTAAGTAATATAAAAGGAGAGGCAGCAGCGTTGCAAGTACGCCAGCGGCTTACGCAGGTTGCTCCGGTAGACCGAGAGAACAAACGAGAGTACAAACAACCTAAATTGAATGCTGAAACCTATTCCTTAATAGGTCAAGATAATTTGGGAGCCAGACCTCACAAGCTACAACTTTAGCATCTGAAAAAAATAACTCAAAACAGGCGCCAGATTTTTATCAAAAATACTGGGATAAGAGGAAAAATAAGGAAAATACTAAACCATTGGGTGGATTTCCTCAACAGGAGTCCTCTGAGAAGCGCTAGAATTTGCATCACTGTGGAACAAATAAATAGCCTGATCGGTATTAGGATACTGATACACGTTGTTCTCCTGTTCTCACGAGTCATCCGAAAAATACTCTGAAAGAGGAGGACGATCAGAGCACAGATCAGAGAAGTACGGAAGAAGGACTCACAACACTCCTTTGACTTCATAATAAACAGGCATTGCCAATGCTGATAGGTCTCACATTTGCAAGAGTTAGAATGAGAAATGAGAAAATTCAGAGCTTATAAGTGAGTTTGCAGAACAAGATGAAATAGGAAGTATATAGGTTCATGCACACCTCAAACAATTATAAGACCAGTGAAAAAAAATGCAGATAATTGTCTGTCCCGATTAATCAAACACAGAGCATTAGAAACATTAAAATTTCAAAATCGTTTCATGCTTGCCGATTTCACAAACCTTTAGATAGGAATAGTGCCATTAAAAGGTTTTACTGGCAAAAAAGACTTAAATATCATGGAACCACTACTTGTGTTTTAAATAAAAATTCTGACATTGCAACAACCTGACAGTTCAGTGAGATGGCTGAGGAGAGAGAGCATTAGCCTACTAACCTTGCCGCTTGTATTTAGATTTGAAGTACAGATCAGTAAGAATCATTTATCTTGAAATTAAACTGTTAATGGTCTGTGGCTACGATCATTTGAGGTTGTGTGTCAGTTTATTGTGTAACGTATAAATAAGTGTTTACATGGAACTTATTTCTGAAAACAATTTATTGTCACAGAATAATTCTGTGTAGCTTTTATAAAGAATAAAAAAAAAACAGAACATATTAGTCATAAATGGATTAACTTATATAGCCCAATTGATGCTATTGTGTCATGGAACTCAGTTCAGAGGAACTGAATTATTTATTTTCATTGTAATGCAAAATATGTTGGTGTGTATTGTTAGTAGTAGTAATGTTAAGAAATAAATTATAAAGAGCCCCAAGTAAAGCAGCCATAACCAAACACGTACAAAAAAAGGTGACAATAGAGTGACTTTGTATTTACAAAAAGGGTATTGGTATATACAAGGACTCCTGAATGATCACTTTACAATAGAAAAGGATCAACAAGACTCTTTTCTGGTGCTTCAACCTTGAGACTGTGCTTTAGTTGGTGTTGAAGTAATAAGTGCAGTGTGTGTAGAGATTCGAAGCAGCAGAGTCGAGACTGGAGAGCCACTGGAATCAGATCTGACGGTAAGGACTGGCCTGGCAAGGGCCTAACAGTTCCGTGAGAAGCGAGGGCTGAAACCGGGAAAGCTTAGCCGGCTGAGGGAAAAACTCATTTCGGCCTGGGTAAGGAGCTCATTGAAGCACAGACTCAAGGAACTGCCTTGTGCTATGCCCAGGTGAGTGTTAGTGGCCTATGGTTTGTCCAATCCCCCGCAGTGCAGCACTGACCCTGTGTGTGTGGGGGCTTATTTTTTAAACCTTGCTCCAACCATACAGTTAATAAGCAAATAATATTGTATTTATCTTCGGAACCATAGCGTTCCACAGTGCTAACGTGCAATGGTGTTGGATGCCGTTTCACTGAACTTGTGTCCTTAGTCCATCCACAGGTGGCACCACAGGGTTGGGATGACTTTTCTGGCACGGGGGGATTAGGCGGATTTGGATCACAGTCGGGCTGGGGAAGGTGCTGACTTTCACGCAAGGCTTGGGCTCTGGGAGTATCACAGCTTTGCTCAGTGTCCTTTCGGCCTCCATGCCCTGCATTCATTATTTGCTGGCCGCAAGCCCCAAAATTGCAGCAGAATACAAAACCCGGGCAAATATAATAAGGCCTCGCCTTACCGAAGTTGAATATTACATTTAGGGGCCGATTAGGATCGCAGCTGGACCTGCGTCCGTCCGCGACCCCCGAGCTGGAGGGAACGTCCACAGGGACTGCGGCGTTCCTTCCAGTGCAATTAGGATGTGACTGCCACCCAGGCGGTCACATCCTCTATTCTTAACATTGTGGCGGGTGGTGCGTGAATGTAAAATAAAGTAAATAATACTAATAAATAAAATAAACATAATTAAAAATATATAATATTGTTTAAAATGAATAAATAATACATATATAATAATAATAATAATACATTAATTAAACATATACTGAAAATATATAATATATACCTACTGAACAATAGGTTATAATAATTATTTTAATAATGTATAAATTAATAAAAATATTATAAATTACAAATACATTTACAAACATAAAACAAAAACATAAATAAAAAATAAAGAATTACGTTTAATAATTTAAAAAATTTATATTCCTTTAAAATTAATTATATACTACATTATATAAATGTATGCAAAAAAATTAAATAGCTAAATAAATAAAAATATTATTCAAAATCCATTAGTAAAAAAATACAGTAATAAAAATGTTGGATAGCATAGAACTTAAAATTACCATTCCCACTCCAAAGAGCGCAACAGTAGAGAAACCGTTGTATAGCATAGAGGTAAAAATTACTATTCCAACACCAGAGAGTGCAACAGTAGGGAAAACATTGGATAGCATAGGGGTAAAAATAACTCTTTCAACTCCAAAAAGTGCAACAGTAGGGAAAGCGTTGGATAGGCTAGGGGTAAAAATTACTATTCCAACTCCAGAGAGTGCAACAGTAGGGAAAGCGTTGGATAGCATAGGGGTAAAAAGTTACTATCCCAACTCCAGAAAGTGCAACAGTAGGGAAAGTGTTGGATAGCGTAGGGGTAAAAATTACTATTCCAACTCCAGAGAGTGCAACAGTAGGGAAAGCATTGGATAGCGTAGGGGTAAAAATTACTATTCCCACTCCAGAGAGTGCAACAGTAGGGAAAGCGTTAGATAGCGTAGGGGTAAAAACTTCTATTCCAACTACAGAGAGTGAACCAGTAGGGAAAACATTGGATGGCGTAGGGGTAACAATTACTATTCCAACTCCAAAAAGTGCTACAGTAGGGAAAGCGTTGGATAGCATAGGGGTATACATTACTATTCCAACTTCAGAGAGTGCAACAGTAGGGAAAACGTTGGATAGCGTAGGGGTAACAATTACTATTCCAACTCCAAAAAGTGCAAGAGTAGGGAAAGCGTTGGATAGCATAGGGGTAAAAATTACTATTCCAACTCCAGAGAGTGCAACTGTAGGGAAAGGGTTGGATAGCGTAGGGGTAAAAATTACTATTCCCACTCCAGAGAGTGCAACAGTAGGGAAAGCGTTGGATAGCGTAGGGGTAAAAATTACTTTTCCCACTCCAGAGAGTGCAACAGTAGGGAAAGCATTGGATAACGTAGTGGTAAAAATTACTATTTCCACTCCAGAGAGTGCAACAGTAGGGAAAGCATTGGATAGCATAGAAGTTAAATCTAACATACTTATCAATAATTGTTGTAAATAAAATAATTAAACATTTATTTTTTATATAACTCTACATCATTTGCAAATACCCATTAATAATTACTAAAAACATAATTACAATTGAATAATTAATTAACAATAAATACCAATAAATATTAATTAATACATATAAATTAACACTAAAATATTTTTCAAAATAAAAAACATATTGATAATTAAAAAGTGATTAACAATTAAAAAATGGTAAACAATAAATTTATTTTTAAATAAAAAACATTTTTTTATAAAAAATGAATTACCAATTAATAAAATACATTTCCATGTAATACAAAGTAATTAACAATTAAAAATACCAATTACCAACTGTAAAAAATTAATTACCAATTAAAAAAATTAATTGCCAATTAAGAAATGTAATTACCAATTACAAACTTAATTACCAATTAAAAAAATAATTAGCAATTAAAATAAGTAATTACCAATTAATAATTAATTAGAAATGAAAAAATTATCAATACCAATAAAAAATAAATAATTACTTCTTTACAATTACATTACTTCCTACCCAATTCCCCTATAAACCCACAACCCGCTACAGAACTTAACCGCAAAAACTTTATAAAATTAATTTACAATTACTAAAAATTAATAAATAACTTACTATAATAAATTACTTCCCACCCTATTCCCCTATAAACCCACAACCCGCACCAGTACTAAAACATACAATTAAATTAAAAATAAAATTTTTAATTTACAAAAAATTGTACTCATATAATTTAAAACAAAAAACAAACTAAAAACAACATATAACACACATATAAAATACATAATAAAATACATAACAACAAACAAATATCGATATTAGTAACATCGAAATTAGTAACATAAATATAATTGATATCAATATTACTAACTTCGATATTACTTACATCGATATAAAAAAATCGATATTACTTACCTTAGGGTCGATATTCTGTCCAACGATATTCTTGACCTCGATATTTTTCACCTTCGATATTTTCAACTTGATATTAATGTAGGTCGATAATTAGGAATCCATATTTTGACTGTGCACCATTCTGAAAAAGATGTACCACCTAACTAGTACTAAAGTTTACCAACTGTTTGTATTTTTTTTCTTTAATCATTTTAGGTACTCTTTAAAAAAACTAATATATGTGTCTGGTATAGTAAAGGAATACACAGTTCCACAATAATATTGTGACAGTTATAGTAAAAGAATAAGTGAAGTGTTGAAGCAACTTCGTGTTTTGAATCCCAAACTCTGTTCAACAACCCCTGATTAGTTCACTTATCCTCCCTGTTCCTAAACAACATCTTACTCTCAGGTTTAAAAATATCTTGTTCTCACATAAAGCGCGTTCTGATGTCTTTCAGCCAAGTTTGCGCTATATAAAACTCCACTTAAATGTTTTACTTTCAACACAGATTAACCTCCTTCTACAATAGTTGGCTCAAACAAAAAAAAATAAAGGCTTCTAAAGATGGTGTTCCCATCTGCAGAGAGGTTGTAAGTGTAAGTTGGGGGCAGGTTGTCTTTGCAAATGTTTGATGGCCGCCAAGTTAATTCTTACACTGTGCACCTGGTGCCTTCTCTTTTTTGTGTCTTTTATCTACTTGCATTGTATCAGAGAGGAAGTGGAAGCATAGTGCCAGTGTGACCGAGATCGAGGGCTGTTGTGCCGAGCAGGTTGTAAATCCGGTGCCTTGCTCACTAGAGAGGAGACAGAGAAAGCATTCTTCCATTCAGTTCTGTATTTTTTTAGGAGGGGGGTGGAAAGGAGGGAGAGGGCTTAATTCAGAGCGGCACTTTGTGTGAAAGGCGGGAGCTTGTGACTTAAATGCAGCCATTGATTGTTTTATTTCCCACGTCAAACATGATTACTTTAGAAGCCATCCTAGAATCATTGAATTACCCTTTGCAATTTATTATATCTGAGTAATGTAACTTTTACAAAGTGATGAAAGCCCACATTTAGTCATTCAAGTGTTAATTTTAGTCTTAGCTGTAGAATCTTTTCTTTGATTTATGTCATACAGTAAAACCTCTTTAAATGAATTTCTCTGTCGGACATGTGCCTCTTATAGGCCCAGGGTGCAGATAAAAAGCAGCCATGGCTCAGCTTAACCAATATTGTTGTTTCAAACAGACAAACACTCATGCAGAACGTCTCTTGATACCTGCCACTGTTTAAAATTTTTAAGCCGATCTAACTTAATGTTGTGTGCATAGCTGCCAAGGTTTTAGATTGCTTATGTGTGACATTTTCATAACTTCAGTGTAATTATGAGTGACATTTAACAACTATGAGTGACACTTTCTTGCGAGCATACTTGAGCGACGAAGATGAGGGAAATATATAACTATCAGAAATGACACCCAATTGAGTAGCAAGAAACACTGAGAAAATCTAAAAAATGCTGCAAAGCACAAGAAATGGAAGGGCACTAGGATGTCAGAAAGGCCCCAGTGTGGAGCCTGAGCCAGCCTCACCGCTGAACTCAACGTTGTGCAGACTGCAAACATTGACTGCAATGCAGAGCTTAGCTCAGTCACTGTAACACCTGCCTCAAGGTACTTGGCAGGGCTGGTTTACTCAGACAATGCAATTCTGAAATTACATTGCAAAACATTGGTAGTCAGTGTAATCAAAATTGCCAGGAGTCTCCCTAGAGAGATTTCTGCTCATTGAGGATTAGGAATCACCATCCTCCATCACTCTGCAGTGAATGTGGCTACAAGAGACTGAAACGCTGCATGAAGCCACCTATGAATTGTATTCAAATCATCTACCAGATGTTACTGTTGCAAGTGTCAGAATAGCTGTGACTGCAAGTAGGAGAGCAGGGGTGAACGCTAGTGCCAAAGCAGAGGTCAGTGCTGCTATGAGAGAGATTACTGATGCCAGTGATGGGGCAAGGTTTCATACCTAAAGAAACTTGCTTGAACTCAATCTTCTCGAAATAACCTTAATGTATTAAGCAACATGTGCTTTTACTAACAGTAACCCGAGTGTATTAAGATGGCTTGCCTGAACACAGGATTTTTCATTGCACATGTGTCTGTCACATCTACGTGGCATGACGTATCTGGAATTTGGTGGGAAATGTTTGCTTCTGCGCACTAGTGCCAAAGATGGATGCTTTAAATCTCACATGCCAATGCCTATGCTTTGCGCAAACTTAAACTTGTTTGTTCTGCTTAACCATTAATGCTAAAGTTAAAATAAAGTGATGGGGTTAGAGTAGAGATAAGTGGTATACATTGCATTCATTTATATTTGCATTCTAATATGTTTCTTTTTGATTTCACTACTAGCTTGTTCTTGGGCCTGTCATGTAATTGTAACTCCATCTTTTGAAAGCTGCACATGAGCGATGTCTTCTTGAAATCGCTGCGGCACTGTCATTGAATCGCTGCCCAGAACTGTCTTACACACAATGTCAGTGGAAACATACCCTGTCGAGCCCAGAACAGGATGAAGATGCAACAAAGTGTATCAAATTGTTAAAGTTATTAACTAAAATGCGGTTGGGCGCAATAAAGATGAATGGGAAAATAAATGATGGCAGGTAACCGGAATTAGGTGAAACACATGCAACATGACCTAACATATTGAAGGGGATAAACATATTTGCAACATTTGGGTGTGGTACACTGCCCAGGGAAAAGTAAAACTAAGGTAGGTTTAGATAGAGAAATTGTCCGACTTGTCAGAGTAGCTAACCAGTCACTGACCCAACGACTGATATAGGAGATCGAGAGCAGAGGTGCTGGCGGAGCACTCTGTCAGAAGAATCTGGGTGTTGCTTGGGAAATTATCGATTACCAATTTCAGGGTAAACTAATTGGCGATTGAGGAAGGGATGTAATGCTGGCGTTGCACTAGTCGAGGGTATCTGTCCTGCACAGCACCTATCCTGTCCCTTGGCACCAAACAGTCGAGAGCCAGTCTTTGTCCCAGCCCGTGGCCAGGGTTGGTCTTCACATCATTCTAGGTAAATATAATGAGTGTGGTATGTCCTTGTGCCATTCCCCTCTCTCACTTTTCCCAGGTACTCATGTCTGAAATTTATCTTGAAATTAATTTTTATAAATTCCTGCTAAGAATTATGTTGTGTCCTAGTAGAAAGACACCAGGAGCCAGGATGTATATTTAGGTTTTCTTTATTAATCTTCAGTTCAGGTTACATCTGTCTTGACTCCGGCCAGCCTAGTGTGGTACCAGCCCCACCTGCAGCAGCCTGCCTTGCTGCTCAGCCCATCTGTAACTGTCACATTCATCCCACTAAGACACCCAGTTATTCCACGCATCACAGGCACACCAACATTCCAATGACCAACTCACACTCTGGCTGAGCAGCTAGAGTCAGCAGGGCTAGAGTACATGTTATACTAGTAAGTAGGGTATAACATTATCCCTTTTTCTTTCAACCAAAACAAAAAGGAAACGAGAGAACTAAGCACAAGTGGAATAATGTAGCGAATCACAAAGATGCAGCAAATGGACAAAGCATCAAAGAAAAATCAATAATAGTACCCATCTCTAGGATGCAGCAATGAAGACAAAACATCCAGGAGAACGAACCATTAAGTAAAGAAAGGATGGTTAAGATAAATACATTTGAATAGCAATATCCCCCATCCCCCTTAAAATAATTTTTCACATATTTGAGTATGTAGTATTTAGTATAATATACTGTAATGTAAAGCACTAAATCGCAAAGGGTAAAAGACCCCATAACACAAATTCCCAAGAGCAAAACATAGACTAGTGCTAAAGGTAGAATACCCTGCAACTTCAATCCCAAGATTAAGGGTAACAAAAACAAATGGGTCTTCACCGATCTGACACCCGTGAAGGGCTGTACTTTGACACTACGCGCAACTGTAAATGGAGACTAAGTCCATTTCCCACCCCAGAATAAGGGTTAACCTAGGTACAGAATACTATGGAAACTAAGCCATCTTAAGCATGCAGAGTCTAACCCCAGCATCAATTCAAAACGACCACCCCTGCGTAAGGGTATAAATGTATATATATCGTAAGACTGGAAATAAAAATCCAAAACTTACCCCAACGTAGGGTAAACCTTAATGTAGAAGAACATTTACACAGAGTAAGGGTTCACCCCTGTGTAGGGGCATGTGAAGTGCATATAATACCTTCAAAGAAAACTACATATCCCTAACGTAAGGGAAAACTTATTTTTTAAAAATTGCAATATTGAAAAACTGTAATCAAAATAATACAAGACTGTAAAACAGTAAAGCTATAAACAAATTAAAACATTCAATATTGCTACATAGATACTTGACTGAAACACTGGAAACTGATAAGTGAGAAATAGCCACTAGATGGCAGCATTGCACAGCTCATTGAAAATACGATTTCACAAATTAGAATAAACCTACAATGGACTCGTGAGAAATGCTCTGATAAAGGTTACAAGAATGTTTTACCAATTACAGGAAAGAAATGTCTTGATGGAGCTTTAATGAATCCGGATTGCAGCTGCACTATAACAGTGTACAAACGTTTAGTCATGAAGATAAAACAAATATGCAACAGTGCAGATGTGGACTTTTGTGCACAGAGGTTCCAACGAAGCAAAAAGAAGAGTACGTGTGACTTCCTTCCGTTTTTTTGTCACAAAAGAAACTTTATTGACACTGCCACATTTTTAATAAAGACTTGGTTGGCAGAATGGCAGACCGAACAAGTATCAAAGAAAACGGGCAGGGCAGATGCACAGCTGGTTCTGATATCTTAGTAAGATTCTCAAATTTGTAGGTGCTACATAGGTTACGTCGAGGGTCCTGCGGCGTCAATGATAAAGAGGTTCAAATGCGGGACCAGTGGAACACTGGTTCCATCCCTATGTGCACACCATCATTCCTCACACAAAAACTGAGGATTCGTTGTCTGTGATATTCATCCAAGTGTTTGGTGTTATTTATTCAAACAATATTTTGCAAAAACATATTCCATATTGGACATTCGGTGATCAGTCTGTTTTTTTTTAACATTTTCAACATGTGACAAAGTCCTTCAATCAAATCCAATGTATTTCGGGTCAGTAGTTGTGCCCTTCATCAGGGAACAGACAGTGTCACGTTTTGCAGGTTTGACACGTTATTCTATTGGTTCAGGAATCTGAAAGTTCATGGTGGAGTCTGTCCAGTCTTACTCGATTCCAAGACGCCGGTCCATGTGTGAGGAATGATGGTGTGCACATAGGGATGGAACCAGTGGGCCCGATTCACAGAATGAACTTAAGACTAAATCCTAAACTTACTACTATTTGGTATTCACAGAATGCACTTACTACTTTCGGGATTCACAGAGTGAACTTACTACATTCGGGATTCACAGAATAAACTTACTACTTTCGGTATTCACAGAATAGATTTAAGACTACTAACTCTAAGTCCGAAATCGGGGAGTAAATTCCGGCCCGGAGGAGGGGCTTACGGCCCAGAGGCGGAGCTTGTGGCTTGGAGGCGGAGCTTCCGGCTCGGAGGTGGGGATTTTTGCCATGCTGAAATCTCCAACTCCGGGCCGCAAGCTCCGACTCCGGGCCGGAAGCTCCGCCTCCGGGCCGTAAGCTCCGCCTCCGGACCGGAATTTACTCCCCGATTTCGGACTTAGAGTTAGTAGTCTTAAATCTATTCTGTGAATACCGAAAGTAGTAAGTTTATTCTGTGAATCCCGAAAGTAGTAAGTTCACTCTGTGAATCCCGAAAGTAGTAAGTGCATTCTGTGAATACCAAATAGTAGTAAGTTTAGGATTTAGTCTTAAATTCATTCTGTGAATCGGGCCCAGAGTTCCACTGGTCCCACATTTGAACCTCTAGACCGAACAAGTATGACAGCATGTTCTGCCAATTTCAAAATGGCAGCATCCTGTATCACCCTGCTGTGTGGTTCTCAGCACGTTTGCACCTTGGAACGTCCTTCAGCAGCACAGAAGATCGTGGAGTCCACAGCGTCGGATCCATGAGGAGACAGCAACGTCAGCACAACTTCACAATAGAGGTAAGCCCACGCGCTGAGCAAAGCTCTGCAGCGTTACATTTAAAATATCAAAATAGCAGTTGAGAGAGTGGACAGGCAGTCAGGTCTCAGGGTAGACCAAAACCAAAATCAAAGTCAGGGCACTGAATGTGAGAGATCGAAATTGACTAGAGTTTGTCAATGAAACCACGCAACAAACCGGTGTGAAATCTCAAAGTGTAAAACGTCACAGCAACTTGTCCAATCTCGTGCAGGACCAAGTGCAAAGTGGTGTGCTCAAGTAGCAGACGCTTCTAACAAATGAAATCACCACGTAGGCACATCAGAGGCAGTGCACAAATGTTATAGATACGGCCACAAACACACCCTTTACCCAGAAACAGATAGAAAAGACAATTTAAAACTGGTTGCGCACCTTCACGTGTAAGTCTGTGGAAGTTCCAGTATGTAGTGACGGTTGGTCCATTGCCTTCAGGTCTCAGACACACACAAGCAAAGTCTTACCCTTGTACAAATGTACATGCAGGTCACATTCTGCGCAACACCCTTGAAGTAACAGGAAAAACGTACTGTTTGTAAAAGCTCAC
Source organism: Lissotriton helveticus (assembly GCF_964261635.1). Classification (NCBI taxonomy): domain Eukaryota; kingdom Metazoa; phylum Chordata; class Amphibia; order Caudata; family Salamandridae; genus Lissotriton; species Lissotriton helveticus. The sequence continues at coordinate 1,479,155,429 of NC_136059.1, read as the reverse complement.
ACTACGCAGTGTCCATGTAGCCTCTTGTAGAGATTGACTCTAGAACAGTAGCACATACTATCAAGAGATGTACAGTTTTTGATTGAAATACTCATCACTCTCTTTGTTTAAAATTCTTGGCAGACCTCAAACATTGTCCAACTGTGCTACTACTGAAGGGAGATCGTTGTGACACAATACCTTTTAAATATAGATCTCTGTAGTCTTGGAAGTACTTTAAATGTCAGCTACTGTGACCAAAAATCACTTTAAAATTGTCTTAATCTTAAAAGACACTGTTGACACATTCGCGCAATGTGGCTGGAACACCAACACCTGGTTGTAAAGAGGCTACCCATCCAACTCACAAACACTTTTGTACGTTACCATGTGACAGGAACACCAGATGTGGCTGTAGTTGAACTACTCCACCAACTCACTGTAATCCTTTTGTGGCTGGAACACCAAATGCGGTTGTAGTTGAACTACTCCTCCAACTCACCGTAATCCTTTTGTGGCTGGAACACCAAATGCGGTTGTAGTTGAACTACTCCTCCAACTCACTGTAATCCTTTTGATGGCTGTAGTATTCCCAGGCTACAGTGTCAGTTGGTGGTGACACTTTTCTTTGGGGCTGTCCGTGGGAGGGAAACTGGTGGGGCTGGCGCTGGCTTGCCTGGAAATACATTCTTTGTAGTAGTAGTAGTTGCTTGTAGGATCTCTTGGTTACACTTGTAGTTCCTTAGTTTCTTTAATGTACCAAGAGTCTCTAGGGTTCAAATCCCATCCTCTTCGTCAAAAATATGTTGTGTCCTAGTGGAAAGACACCAGGAACCAGGATGTATATTTAGGTCTTCTTTATTATTCTTCAGTTCAGGTTACATCTGTCTTGACTCCAGCCAGCCTAGTGTGGTACCAGCCCCATCAGGAGCAGCCTGCCTAGCTGCTCAGCCCATCTCTAACTGTCACAATAATCCCACTCAGACACCCAGGCATTCCACGCATCACAGGCACACCAACATTCCAATGACTCACACTCTGGCTGAGCAGCTAGAGGCAGCAGGGCTAGAGTACATGTTATACTAGTAAGTAGGGTATAACAAATTGTTTCTTCCTCCTTGAAAATTCATTGATCACACTGGTTTGGTTTATGATGATGCAAAATTTACTTAGATAAAGATTTAAAACTTCCCCGAGTCTGTGGTTATTTAAAGGCTATGTTTGAAATTAACTACCATATTATTGCTACAACCTATTCGGTCCACAGGTCTTATATTTTAGGATTTTAGGTCAAGTACAACGAGGATTTGGTAAATTATGGTATAAAAAGATTTAGGTCTTGAAATATTATATTGATTGGAGTAAAGTATTTCCGGTTCACTTTATAGGTATATTCATCAGCCCAGGTGAGTATGTTAAACTTGACTGGTAAAACCCCCACTCCATCACCAGTCCAAGTGTGAGTGCATATGAGAGTTAAAGTGCCAATACAGGTGCTGGTACAAGTGACAGTAAAGGTGTGAGCAAGGTGAGTGTGAGCTAACTGGTGGATGTTCCAGTTGCGTGAGTGAGGTGCAAATGAGAATTCTTTGCAACTTCCATTGCAGGTGCGAGGAAGGTTACTGGTGCATGTGGCGCTGAGGTGTGAATCAGGTTGCTGGTGTAAGTATGCTAGTGGTTTTAGGAGTGCAGGTGTGAGTGAGTTAAATGCATTTGCTTAGGGAGCCGCCCTGTCACGTGAGACGCGAGTAGCAGAGCAGAGCAGAACAGTGAGCGGTGTGGAACAGCAGCAGGGAGCGGCGAGCTGCGGAACCGCTGCGGAGCGGCGAAGTTGCTGCAAAGTTGCCAGGCGCTGGGAGCAGGGTGCCAGTGCCATCAGCCGCCAACCGCCAAACCTCAGTGCCTTAGATACACTGCCACTGCCGCGGATTTATGCGGATTTCCGGGTAGCGCATGAGTACCGCATTGCCGCCTTACCACGAGGACGCGAGCGACTTTTGGTGACACCAGGAGCTGGTGCAATCAGGAGCAACCAGGAGTGGGAGAAAGGGGGCAGAAAGACCACGGACACAGGTGAGCGCCGGCAGCAGGCAGCGGGCTGTGAAGGAGGCAAGTGGGTGGTGGTAGAAACTGCATAGCCGCATTTAGTGATTCCCTGCCTTTGCCTTTGCCTCTGCCTTAGCCATACATTAGCCATACCACCACCATACCACAGCCATAATCCAGTAACCACAAACAGCCCCACCTATCACCTAGCTCCTGGAATGATTTGGAAAACCCACGCCTAAAAACCGTCTAAAAACCATCAAAAAATCCGTATAAGAGCTGCTACTCCCCGCCGGACTTCTCCCCTGGCACAGGTGGTACAGGTGGGAGTAGTGCCATTAGCGGTGGCCGCAAAGTAAGAGCCGGGGGTGATTCACAGAGGCGACCTGTCTAGGACAGGTGCAGCCGGAGGGCCCCGTGTGCTCCGCTCGTGAGGGAGAGCAGAAACAACATTAGCAACGGCCCAGTGCTGGGAAAATACTGGACCAAAAGGGACATAAAAGGAAAAGGAAAAAAAAATCACCTTTTTGGGCCTGGACAAACTCCTCGTCTGTTTCTTGCCTTTTGGATTTCCTGCTTGTTCTCGGTTGTACACACTTTTGTAGACTGTACCCTGCCCACGTTTAAAATCCACCCGGAGCTACGAGTCATAGGGGCAGCGCGGTAAACAACCTTTACCATGAAGTTTTTACCACGCGGTACCTTTATCACGCGGCCGCTACAACGCAAGTCGTTACCACGACTTGCGCTGGAGGGCGCTGTGGGATAAGGAATTTTATAAATTTATATTCCAACACCTTCCCTGCTGTTGCGGGGACTGGTGTTGGAATATAAAATTATAAAAATCCTAAATCCGCGCCCTCCAACGCAAGTCGTGGTAATGACTTGCGTTGTAGCGGCCGCGTGGTAAAGGTATGCGTTGTTACAACCTGCGTTGTAACAACGTACATCCGGGCAGCGCACAGGGGAAATAACACTCATTGTAGCACCGGGTTTTTGGCCCTGTTACTTGACATTCAAAAAAAGAGAAAAGAAACCGGGGGCACTAGCCAGGTGTGCTTATACCCGTATGAAATCATGAGATCAGGCAAAGTGCGTCATGAGGTAACTGAAGAATTAAAAAACTTTGAAAGTAAAGACCAAGGGTCTGTTGAGAATCAAAAAAAGAAGGCCACACAACGAAGGAGCAGCCCAAGAAAAATCATCGGGATTCAAAAAATCTTCTTTTTAAAAGACCCAATGGCTGCAATTTACACGCAAACCCAGGAACAAGCCCATCTGCCAAATCCAATTGCACCTGTATCAAGGGCTAATAATAGCCAAAATCCACCGGAATGGAGAGAGAAGGAGGAGAAGGGCACACAAATAATTGATATGGAGCAAAATCCTTTGGTTAAACAACAATTAACAACCCAGTATGAAGGATCAAAACCAACAGAATTCCTTCGAAATACTCAAACTACTGTGGAGACAAATAGCAAAACCCTAGGTGGCAAACCGGTTTTGGCAATAGCTCAGATACATCAACACAATTACTTGAAAATATTACAAAAATAAATACAGGGAACAAGGAGAAGGTCAGTATTTACCCAAGCGAGGAAAATCATTTTGGGTTTGAGCATATCACCATACAAGACGACGTTTGGTCAACCTCCTTCTCCCTATCCAGCGAGGTAAGGTTGGACCAAATATCGGAACACGACATACAAATACAAACACACATCAGATCCCGAACCCAAGTAGATACTAGCAAAAAATAAGATCCATCAGGGGGATGCATATTACCAACAGACCCCAAAAAAGGACGGACACGGGTGGAGAAGAAAGGTTGTAATCCACACCACTATGCCTGGATAATAATCCTGATAAATCGGAAAAGTTGTATGAGGAAGATAGATGTTGGCCAAAAAAGTTAAATCTGTCATCCCCCATAACAATCTCATCTGTGAGCAGGCTCGAACAAGGGTTGGGGGACCTGGAAACATCGGTTGGAGTGGCTCATAAGGTCCCTTGGAGTAAAGCATTGTTAAGTACACTGGATCAGGCAATAAGGGCCTTGAACTTCCAATCGGACAAAATGGAGGTGCAGATCGATCTTATAAATCTTATCGCAGGACATATTTCAGGTATAAATACTAAGCTGGACCATATTGTAGCCCTCATACCCAGGAGGGCAGATAGGGCGCAACTTATAGATACATCGTAAACCCAGCCAAGTTGCGTATGTGGCAAACTAGTGGACAAATTGACAAATCTGCCCGACATATTAAAAGACATTTTAAGGGCAGTGCAGTCATCGATAAAATACAACAAACACACAAGTCCCAATGGGGTCAAGGAGGCTAACGAGGAAAAGGGGCATTTGAAGTAAGCAAAGATCCAAGTGCAAAAGATGACCTGGAACAAGAGGTAGAAGAGTCAAAGGAGGATTGTTTAGATCAGAGAAAATGCCAAATTTATGCCACACAAAGCACGAGCAATACCGTAAAGAATGTTAAGCTAACAAAAAGACAAAGAAAAAACGGGCCAGAAAGGGTAGGGTCCAGCGTAAAGTGAAATAACCTACACAAGAACATATTTATCCTATTTTCATCAATCAAACAATAACAGAGACAGAGAATCATACACTGGAAAAAAAAACTACTAGATCACTAAAACACAGTTCTAGAGCAATCAAACCAATCAGGAGTGGTTAGTGGACGTAATCCGCAGAACGAAAGTTTGGACTCTCCAATCCTTACAAAGCAAGAAAACAAACAAAAGATAAAGAGTAAAGATTTACAAAAAAACAAAACTGTACAGCAATGATGTATAGACCGGACCCTTGTAAAAGGGGATATAAAGCAACCGTGCCAACCAATAATTGAGGAACGAGTAGGAACGACATTGTGGGTATACAAAAACCCAACACCTAAGGACAAAGGAGTGAAGAGACACATGGGGGTCCACAACTTTCCCAGGCATCAGGAAAAACAAAACTACTGAAGGAGACAAAATCGCCTTACATCAAAAAACAAAAGAAAAACAAAACAATGTAGAGCAGAGCACAAGGACCCCAATAAAAATAAGCATAAATGAAAAAGGGAGAACATGTGAGTTGCCAGAAAAAGAACATCAAGTAGAGTCCCTACAATTATCAAAGCATACAAAAAATGTTAAACGTGAAGAAGTTAAAATAGAAGGGAACCATTTGAACACAGTAAGGAGCAATGTCGACATTGAACAACTGAGTAAAGCAAATGATGCGAATAAAGGAATAGTAAAAAACACTCAAGTGGTAAAAGGAAAAGAAGACATCCCAGTAAATCCAATACAAGGAGGAACCCCCGAAAAACTGACATTTGTACCAGAATATCGTAGAAATGGCGGATAAGATTTCTTGAACCAAGGGAACTTAATGCGTCTCTTTAAAGAAATTCCAGAACTAGAAGAAATATCATCACAAGATCTTCTATCTGTATAGTTTAAAACCAATGTAAACTACCCTGATGTTGAAGAGTCGACAACCACCTGGTCCTCAAAAACCATAGTAGAAAGGATATATGCCATGAGCCTAACCTTTGATGCTTGGGGCATTGTGCTGAGACGTCACAAACGGCAAACATATTCATTTCCCCTTCCAAAAAACATCTTAAACCGAAAAAAGGAGAATTAAATTGGGAACAATCAGAAGTCATGTTTAAAGAGCGCGTGCTCCGCAACTCCCCAAAAAACATTAAGCGTGAAGAGATTGGTAAGCTCACAGGAGTAAAATACCAGGTTGGATAAAAGCACCGATTGGTCCTGGGTTCCTAAAAAAGGTTAAACAAGGAAACAAAAGCCCTGTATCAGATACCACATCATGATTGGCAGGAAATAGGGCACACTCAAAGAATCAGGAATGAGCCCAGCATGGAGAACCCGTATAAAATCTGTATTTGTTCATGGAATGTTCATGGTTTTAATAATATGGGGCAGGACCACGAAACAGTGAAATTTTTCAAACAACACAATTAAATATTACTCCAAGAAACTTGGAATCTGAGTCCTGTATCAATCCCCGGATACATAGAGCTTCATATCCTAGCAGAAAGATTCTCAACTTTCGGGCATCCGAGAGGAGGTCTAACAACATACATTGCACAAAAGTATGGATGGCAAGTGGAAGAAATAGATACGGGGTAAATTGGATGAAAGCCACAAAACTCACAGAGAAACTCGATATAAATTCACTTAATCATAATTTATTGCGCTCAATGTTTACGTTCACCCGGATAAAAAAGTGAAGAAGGAAAAAATGACTACATTAATGACCCTGATTCAAGCGCTACAAAAGTCACACGAATTGTACTCCTTGATCATCGCTGGTGATTTTAATAGCAATTTAGTAAAGGACAACCATATAATCCAAGAACTGGGAAGTCTGGGTCTGACAATTTTGAACGGGAACGTAAACGGGGATAGACCTGCAGCTTTAACTTTTTTAAGTGGCAAAAGGCAATCGACAATAGATTATACGATAATCAGCAGCAATCTGGTCCAGAAAGTAGTCGCATTCGAGGTTGGTCAGCACATAGAAAGGGACAATTTTCCACTAACCACAAAAAATTTAAATTTTAATTGATAAAACCCCAAAAAATGAACGCCTTGATGCAGTACACCGAAAAGTTTAACTAACGGAAATTGAAATGGGTTGGAAAGGACTCAAAACTAATATTAGAGACATTTAAAGAACACTTGCTTTCAATAAAAACGCAATACAAAGAAGATCTTACAAAGACTTGGGAACACCTATGCGACATTTTAACTCGTACTTTTCCTGTTACTAATCCTAGTAAAGGAAGAATGGATACTGGGAAGAAGCCGTGGTTCAATCTTAGCGTACAAGAGGAAAAAAGGAAGATTCAACGTGAAATTCGAAGAAAAGCCATATTGGCGAAAAAACTATAAAAAGATGCTGGGTAAAGCAAAAAAATTATATCAAGAAGGAATTTGGACAAAACTATTACTGGCCAGTAAAAACCCAAACGGTTGGACATTTTGGGGTAATATTAATAATTTGACAAAGGGCAACCAACTAAGACAAGAGGCAGGAATTGGAGAAAACACCTGGATTCAGTACGTACAAAATATGTTTACTGGCAGGGAGAATGACCAAAAAAGGCACATTAAAAAAGAGTGCAAAATATGTGCCAAAAACATGGAGTTTGCAAAAACATTGCGAACTAAAGAAGAAAACTTACAAGAAGATATTAGCATGCCATGGCAGGATAAAGAGATCTTGTCCGAAGAAGACATTTGTAATGAACAAGTTACCGCGCCAGTGCCCAATTATTCGAAAGAAACAACAAAATACATAGTATCAGTTTCAGACATCCTGATAAACATCAAACAGCTGAAGGGAATACTAAAATGCCTAAACACAGAGGGTGCGGCAGACCTAAACGGGCTTCCTAATGCCCTTTTCAAGCACTCACCTGACTTCTGGGCAAAATAACTAACACCACTTTTTAATCAGATCTATAGCCAAAATATAATGCCTAAGTCCTGGAAAGGGAATATAATCCATCCGATCTTCATGCAGGGTGATCATAATGAGCCGGGAAATTATAGGCTGATATCATTGATCGACATGGAGACGAAATTATTCGGATCATGCTTACTGATGCACCTTCAAGATTGGATGGAAGAAACAAACATAATTCCCATGTTCCAAACGGGTTTCAGGCCAGGGACAGGCACATTAACAAATTTGACAACTTTGGCGCTCCTAACAGAAAAAGTAGAAAAAGAGAAGACCAGACTGTTTGCATGCTTTATAGATCTAAAAGCAACTTTCGACAGGGTGAATGGAAACTGTCATTGGGAAAAATTAAGATCATGGGGGCTGCCTAGGAAAATATTGGAGGCAATAATAGGCTTGTACAGTGAAACATGGGCAAGAGTAAAACTGGGCGATTGTCGCAGCATCACTGCCAATATTACTACGCAACCGGGTTTAAAACAAGGCTGCATCCTGGCCCCTAGTTTATTCAACCTATACATGGCAGATATTGTTAAACACATGCAGGTAGGGGAAGGTAATCCACCGAACCTGGCAAATAGTCCAATTCCTTTTTTACAATATGCCGACGATATTGTGGTACTGAGCCAAACACCTATAGGTCTTCAAAGAATGATTAACAACCTTGTTACCTATCTAGAGCACAAAAGCTTGGAATTGAACAAGGAGAAAATTAAGGTGGTATGCTTAGTAGACCCCAAAAAAATCAAATTTTAAATGGTACGCAAAAGGATCACAAATAAAAGAGGAAACGTCTTACAAATATTTAGATCTAAAGTTGGGGCGATGATTGTCTCACAAAGGACATAAATTGGACCTAAAGGCGATAACACATTCCTTGATCTATGCGTACAGGTTATTATATAAAAAATGGGATTGTTCAAATTACATGCATCTTCTAAAGGTGATGGCATCACAAACTTTACCCACTCTGTCACATGCTCTGGTTACCTGGTGTGGAAAAGAGGCTGGGATATTAAACAACCTTCAAACAAAGTTATACAAAGCAGTTTTTAACCTCCTAAAATCAGCCTCGCCGGCAGGTTCGATTGTAATTTGGGTTGTGGAAACAGAGGTTTCTGGGCATGAATAGTTTTGTGAAACTGTGCCACAAATTGCGCCTGTCAGCACAAGGTTCACTAGACAGCCTGTGTTGTAAAGAAATTGAAAATCAGTAGAAGCAAACCACTTTAAGTGGTTGGGGAGCTTACCTGAGCAAATCCTTGAGGGAGTTATAAATACAATCGACATGGGACACCATTCCATATAGAGCTAGCTTTGACAAAATAACAAATAACGCAGTCAAATGGAAGTCCTTTCTGGAAGACAAATCTGCAATCTCCAAGCGCCGACATGGGTGGACAGTGATTAATTCATATTCCTCGACAAAACCCCAGGCATACTTAGAAAGTCACTTTAGCATAATGCTAAAGAAGAGATATATAGAATATCGTCTGGGCTTACACCTTTCGAAAGATTTACAACCATCTTGGAAAGGCGTTTATACGGATCTTCACTGTCGCCTATATGGTTAACAAAAAGAATCACTGCCCCATCTGTTATGCGTGTGCCCGGCTCTTATGGACCTAAGGCGATGGCTTTTAAAGGACATTTTTAACAAATTGAACATTTGCACATGCAGGCAAGCTGTAATTCGATGACTGGAGGGATCGTCACCTATGTTGGCTTGTAGTATTATAAATTGTTTGAATTTTATGGATTATTTTTTTATTGCGATTTGTAATGATTTTAAATAGTCAAAAACAATACATTTTTTGACTTTTGACTTGACTTGACATTTGCTTATCTTCCTATGCACCCACTAACTTACTTATAGGCATCCATTGCCATCTACTTACTCACTCATTTGTCCATCCATGCACTCTTGTTATCTTAATTATCCATTAAACTACTCATGCGTAGGTGTCACTCCATGCACTCTTCTATACATCCACTAATCCATCGAAGTAGTACTTATTTATGTTCACTCACTTATCCATGCACTCAGCTGCACCCTTTTATTCATGTATGCACCCACACACCAATACCTCATCTACTTTTGCATTCAAGCATCCATTCAACCGTCCATGAATGGCGTGCTCATATATACATACTTCTGTGCAGATGCACAAACATTCACACAGAGACACTCACATGGACAAAATCGCCAATCAATGAAAACTGTGTTGATTAAAAAAGCAGACCTATGGTCATTGCTAGTGCTTGAATTATTTTAATTGTCATTTTGTAAATCAGCTTTATCCTTCTTGAGGCTTGTTTTGACATGCTTATTGTTCAGCCAAAGATGTGTTGTTCCATCTAGTAAGATCTGTTTTGGAAGGGGGCGAGCAAGCAAAATATGCACCACTCTTCTCCGTAACTATGTATCAAACCTTCAAGGGCATGGAAAGGAGTTCAGTCAGTGTGACACTTGAAGAAAGCTACGAGGACTCCTGCTTACGATATGAAGCTGGGGAACAGGAGCTGCTTCTTTGTTACCAGTCCAGCAAAGCAGCTCAAACATTTAAATGAGTTGCAAAGGAATTGTCAGTGAGTGCACATTACAGGTGCCTTACCTTATCACAATAGCGCTGCAAAAACACCGCCCGGTCGAGGTCGCGCTATCTATAAAACTGATCAAGACATAATGCGTCAACACTGCGCAGCAGGATTATCAACCCGAGGCCAAAGAAATAAAGGCGCAAGCTCCAAGGCCAAAGAGTCTGCCGGTCCAGAATGTTAAAAGACCTTAAAGGTACACTCATAGGTGGTTGGCTTGATATGTGTAATAATTAAGCATTGAGGGCTGGGCCTGCCGCGATGCCTGCGTTGTTTATTCATGGAGATCTGCAGAGTTCATTCACGGAGATGCTGTTGGAAGCCAGGGGTGAAGAAACAATGCAGGAGACTTCACATACTGTTACGGCTGAAAACTCCATTGATGGTTTGGGCCAGCCTGTGACTGCACTGGGCCTGACACAGTTCCACCCGGGAAGAGCCCAGACCGGAATCCAACTAATCGGACACTCTGACGGCCGACTCGCTTAGAATTGGCAGGCTGCACGTGACTGCAGGGTGGCTGCTGAGGCAGTCATGCACTTCCATCACTCTCCAACAAAGGCTGAATCATTACGCTGACTGGGCGGCATGTTACGAACTGCCAAAGAACTGAAATTATTTTCCGCAGCCGCACCCGTGTCCACCCACCACGGTGCCTATAGTGATTGGTCAAAGCCAAATCACGGGACAGACTGGTGACCTGATGTTAGTTATTGCCGGTGGCGGGTAAAACATTGTAGTCTGCCATGAGTTGAGCCAGCAACCCCCAAGCTAAGAGCTTTGGCAGTCAGACGAGCTGCTAAATAGCAGCTCTCCTGTCCCAGCTGGGGCTCTAAAAATGCGTGACAATGCATTTCAGTGCAGTGATGTGGATCACCACACTGAAATGCATAAGTCTCATGCCTGATGTGCAATACTTGTCAGAGCTGTGTGTGTAAGGAACCCCCACCCCTTTGCATTTGCCTGTCACTGTTTCAAAACTCAATAGCTCTCTACCAGCAGGGTCGCAGGAGGAGGCGCACATCACTGCATTTGTGGCATCGGTGTGCACATTATGTATGAAGCATTCCATAACCATCTCATTCTCACCCCTTGTCTACCATACAATTCATAAATATTTATTTGTGCTACCACTATTTTCAAATTGTGCCCATCCACCGGCTTTTACTGCCAGAGCCAACTCGTAGCTCAGGTCTTGCTATTAATTTGTATGCTCGCCTACCTTTATATTGTATAGGCAAGTTAGGGCATTGGTTGTCATTGCCAGTGCTTGATGACTTGACATGGTTTTCTAGTCCTTCCTCTATTTCCTGAATCACACAGTAGCCTCCTCTGCATTGGACGGAAGCCGAAGTTGAGGTGCAGGCTGCAGGAACCGAGCAGAGAAAGTTCTTCATCGTCCAGATTCGGGGAGACTGGAGAGGGAAAGAAGAGAGATTTCCTTGTTTCCTGTTTTTTGCCTTCTCTTCTCGCACTTTCGTGTTTTCACGCTGTCCTTTGTTTTAAAGGCGGGAACGCGCCACTCTTTAATGTTTAGGAGAGGTGGTGCTTGTATCCCAGTGGGGGGCGTGCGCAACTCGCCTCAGATGTGACCTCCCGTCCAACGGAACGGGAAATGACCCGGAGAAATCAAGAAGCGTGCGGGGGTTGGCGGGATCGAATTCTGACTCCACGATTCACAGTTGAGTTGTTGTGCATGAGATTTATTCATCCAAAAACAGAGCGTCCGTATCCCATCTCAATGTGCTCTTAGTAGGCTCTGTTTATTTCCGTGATGTAACAACAAGGACAAATGCATGCAGTTCACATACCTTCCAAAACACAGATTCAACGTGTCCTTACAAGTTCAAAACTGTCCAATTTTCACACGTCGGACACATTTTAAGCTATTTGATTTACAAAAAGCAGCCACTTTTAATTAATTTAATTAATTTTCTATCCAAGGGGGGCTTGGTGGGTTGGCGACCGCAGATGAGAGCTAAGTGTGAGGGAGGGAGGGGGTCCAGAAGCGCTCTTCCTCTTTTCCTCTTTACCGGCGGTTCAGTCTTTGATTCCTTCAGCGACGGGTAAATGGGGTAGCGGTGATCGCGCCCTTGTTGGCAGTTTGTCGGGGCCATCATTGGAGGCCGGGGAGACTGTTAATGTGTGTTCTCTTGCAGTTTTGTTTGTGGGGGGCTCCAGTGTTGAGGGGGGATGGATAGGAGGGTCAGGAGGGTCAAATTTGTTCTTATGTTCAAGAGAGGCAGCCGGTATTCCGTGAAGTGGGGGGAGAGGTGAAGGAGATTGGGCTGCTGAAGTTAGGCCTTCTTCTCAGGCGGGCTCGATTAGTTCAGTTCCCAGTGTTCATGAGTTGGGTGTGGTGGTGCGGGGGGGGAGCAGAGAGAGAAGCTTTCAGCCCCCTTCTCTTTTCTCCTTCTTCATCGGATAGGGCTGCGGGTGGTGCAGGGGAGAGCAATTAGGTGGGTGAAGGGGAGAGGGCTCAGGTTGGGGGGTGGGGGGTTACAACCCTTGGGTTTGGCTGGGGAGAAGTTTCAAGGTGTATGGGAAGGCAATGAGAGATATAGGGGTGCTTTAGAGGCAGACCTGGAGCCAGCAGCTGGCGGGCAGGATTGGGAAAGGCTGGATGTTTTTCCATCTTGGTTGGAGGGTGTGAGGGGAGTGGATACAGGGGGTTCCTCTATGCTTCCTTTACGTTCCCCTCAAAGGGGCCCCACGGTGGAGGGCCCGGAGGTTAGAGGATGATTGGAGGGGGGAGGTGGGGAGGTGGGGAGGTGGGGCTCACTGGGGTTGGTGAGTGAGGAGCGGGGTCAGGAATGCCGCTTGGCGCCTCTGTCGCCAAGGGTGCACGGGGTGCTGGAATGGAGCGGCGAGGAGGGGTGGTAGCCCCCTCCCCTCCTAATGTTTCTCGAATGAGTAAGGTGAGTTCGCGGTATGAAGGGCAGGAGGTTGGCATGTCGTCAGGGGGTTCTCGGTGGGGTAGGCAGGTCAGTAGATCAGTTGGTTTTTTGGGAGCTCCCAGCACACCAGTCCAAATTCTTTCTTCGCAGGTTAGGGAGCGTCGTGGGAAGACAGACTCGGTAGGGCGAGGTGTGGCCCATTCGCGCCAAGGAGAAGGGAGGGTGGAGTCCTGCGCGGCACATTCCGTATCAGCGAGGGATCCCGGCGGCCAGCACAAAAAGGTCACGCGCGACCTCACTGGCCCCAACATCAAGCAGGACGCATTGGTCAGGAGAACCGACGGATAGGAGCGCCATCGACTATCAAAGCAGGGGGGGAGTACCGGCGGGTACAGTCGGCTCCCCCGCCCGGTGGTTTATCAGGGGCCTTTAGGGCTGGTGTGTCCAATGTAGGTTCTGTTAAAGCTCGCAGTGTTGTTTTTTTGCAGGATCCTGTACAGACGGAGGAAGAGGTTGTTTTGGACTATGATGAAGACAGCCCGAAGAAGGGGAGTGGGGGGACAATGAGGAAGGGGGGGTGTCTTCGCATGTGTCTTCTAGTTTTTTGCAGGCACCGGAGGTGGTGCAGCCCAGGAGGGCAGTGTCATTGGAAGCCAGAAAAGAGCACAGCCCCACTGTGAGGGCTCCTCGGACGGTGGACCAGGTGGGACAAATGGCATGGAAATCGGCGCCCGGTCGGGCAGCCTTGTTAAATCCAGGTGAAAACGTTGTCCCACAGGCCAAACCAAATATGGTGTCAGTGGGGACAGGGGATGAAGACATGTTGGGGGAGCTGGGTGGTAAGCCCCAAAAAGGTAACTATGTGAGAGATCAAGGTGTGGGGACAGGTACGGTGGTCCCCTCCGGATCCAAGGTGGAGAGTGGGGCAAATACTGAACGGGAGGTGCTGGCTAAGGAGCCTTTGAAGAGTAAAGAGTTAAAGTTTAAAAAGCTCCCTTATATGGGGGTGACGAAACCGTTAGGAGCGCATTTGATGCTGTTCACGAAAGAACGCAAATGGAAAGGGGAGTATGTTGAGAATCTGAAATTATTACACAGGGAAGTGCAGTCCAAAGAAGGGTCGAAAGAGGAGGAGTATGAATTGGCTAAACGACTTAAGGTGCCCTAAACTATTAAAAATTGGACAGCAGCGTTCTTGATTTATGCTAGCGTGTATTGCGAGAAGTTCCCAGAGCGCTGCGTAGCCATTTTTAAATACATGGATGTTATCAGGAAAGCGCAGATTACAGGCAGTGGCTATGCATGGGCTCAGTATGATTTTAGGGCCCGCATGGCTTGGGATCCAGATGCTAAGTAGGGGGAACTGGACTCGGATTTATGGCAGCATACCATGGGGGCACCAGTGGGGGGGGGGGAGACCATTTTCACAGCGAGTGGTTTACCCCTAGTGTATCGCCCTTTCAGGGGAAGCCCACCCGGGGTCGGTTGGGGAATGCCACAGTTGGGTCAGGTTCAGTGGCTTGCTGGGAGTTCAATAAAGGATCCTGCACGAGAGAATATTGTAAGTTCAGACACGAATGCTCTCAGTGTGGTTGGGAACACTCCCTGGTTAGATGCTGGGAACGCAGGGAGGTCAGCAGTGGCAACAGCCAAGTGGTAATGCGCAGGCGTCCTCAATGCAGCCACAGAGTGGTCGGGGTGGCAAAGGGGCTCCGGGGGCTGGGCCAAAGGGCTCGTATGCCAGTTAGGTTGGGGGTTCTGGAGCGAGATTAATGGACTATATGGATCTAGAGGCGAAGCAGACATTGTTGAGGGGGTTTTCCGAAGGTTTTTGTTTGGATTACAATGGGCCACGACAGAGGAGGTGGGCGCAAAACCTGAAATCAGCCACTGAACATAAGTGTTAGACTTGGGCCTTAGGGCAGGTTCACCCCTAATCTTTTTGCCTTTATTTGTGACCCTGGGTAGTGACTTTTGGGTCTTGGCGCACTTTTTCCCTGTGTCCCAGAGTAAAGTGCGTGCGTGTAGTATGCCTGGCCTGCTCTCCCATAGGAATGCATGGGGAATGTGTGTGTCCCTGGTAGTTCCTGATGTGTGGGGAGTGCAGGCTCGAGTTTAGTATGTATGAACTCGTGAGAGTGAATTCTGCAAGATGGTGTCTGCGGCATGCATGTGTCTAGAAGGGAAGTGCTACTTCTGGACATTGATGTATGTGTGCAGTGAGGATACTGGGGCGTGATTGGCTGGAGCTGGCTGGCATGCCAGGCTCCAGGAAGTCTGGATGGGTCTGCCCGGTGGTGAGTGTGAGATCAGCATGAGTAATGTGTGGGAGGAGTGCACCTGGGTCCTGGATGGGCTGGGGTTTTCCCCACACAATGCTGGCTCCGCCCCCCTGTGGTTTGTCTAATGACCCAAGCCTCCCCAGTGAATGAAAGGGGTGGTTGGGCCATCAAGGGTACTCCCAAGCCAGCTGCAACTGGTTTCCCCCCACCCTGCACCTCCTAACAAAGGATTTCTCTGTATAAAAATGGGGCTGTGTCCCCACAGAAATTGTTCTACTTTTGGATTCTTGCCAGAGGGGGCTGTTGCTGCTGCTGGGGCCAGGAGGACCGCCACTTGGCTTGTCTCCCTGCCTGGAGACCCAGTGTGCTGGCTCTGGCCCTGCCTTGCCCCCCTGCCTGCCTCCAGACCTTGCTGGGGCTTGGCTTGTGCCCCTAGCGCTGAAGAGCGCTTCCTTCCTGCTGCTAGCGCTGGGTGCGCTGGGTGCGCTTTATTTCTGACTGCCTAGCGCTTGGGAGCGCTCTATTTGGGTTATAGCGCTAGGCGCGCTTTATTCTTGCCCCAGAGCTCAATAGCGCTTTGCTTTGCCCCCTGGCGCCTCGGAGCGCCGAAATTGACATAGCGCTAGGAGCGCTGTTATTTTGATTACCAAGCGGCTGTCACGCCGCATTTTGTCAGTTTTCTTTAATTATTTAAAGCCGGAGCCCACCCGGCATTGCCCCGGTTTTAATTTGGTATTTACAAGCCGGTGCCCACCCGGCATTGGCCGCCGTGATCACCGCCGCAGCCCAGGAGCCTTGGAACCCGTTGCCGGGCCGCTGCCTAGAGCGACCCGGAAGTCCCGCCTCCTGACCCCCAGGGCCGCGCTGCCATTGGCGGCCCCAGCGGAAGTCAGGCGGCGTACAGTGGAGACAGGTCCAGGCGGGAGCGCGAAGGAAGCAGCCGGCCCCGTCCTCGAGGCTCCCCGAGTGGAGGAGAGCCCCGCGCCGACCAGCCGAGGAGACGCCTCCAGCCGCCGGACCCGGTGAGTGCCTGCCAGAGGAGAGGGGCGTCGGGACACATTGTCGGTGTCCGCCCCTCCCCCCGTAGCGCGAGCTCACCCCCCCCCTCCAGTGCGCTCTGTGAGGGCAGTTTCCTTGTGCTTGTGAGCGGCCCCAGTTGGCAGAGGGCCGCTCCGACGATCCGGGGGCATATTTTATTAGTTGAGCCCACGAGGCTCCAAGGGGCATTTTCATCGTTGTAGAGCACAGAAGCTCTACGGTGCCACTTTTGTTTTACGAGCCCCGAAAGGCTCGAAGTGCCTGATGCAATTTAGGAGCCCCGAGGCTCCTGGGGGCAATTTAAGTTTCACGAGCCCTGAGATGCTCCCGCCCAGTAGTTATTGTAGAGCCCTGTGGCTCTGAGGCGCCAGTTGTTTGCCGAGCCCCGAGGCTCGAGGGGGGCATTTTATTGATTAGGAGCGCTGAAGCTCTTAGGTGCCAGTCACCTGTGTTCTTGAGCCCACGAGGCTCCAACGTTGCCCAGCAGTATTTACAACTGTCCAGCACTTAGTGGACAGTTGCTATGTTTAGGCTTTGTGTTCCTGGCTGCCTGCGCAGCCTTCCCTGACATTGAGACTCAGGGCATTTCAGCCCCTTGCGAGGCCAGTTGGCCTGAGGGACCTTTCTAATGTTGTGCCATGTGCACCCTGCGCAATTTATGATTCCTGCTTATTTGATTCCTGCGCAAATGTTCTACCTGCACCTCTGAATGTGTTTTAATGTTTCATGTGCCCTTGTTTGTTATTACCTTCGCTAAAAGTGACCTGCTTAGGTAATTCTTTATGTTTTTATCCCCTTTGCTAAAAGTGACCTGCTTAGAGGATTGTTTGTGCCATTACCTTTGCTAAAAGTGACCTGCTTAGGTAATGCCTTGTTCTTTTATTTCCCTTTGCTAAAAGTGACCTGCTTAGAGGAATGTTGATGTTTTATTGCCTTTGCTAAATGTTACTTGCCTAGGTGATTATTTTAGGTTTCCTTCCCTTTGCTAAATGTGACTTGCTTAGGTGATAGGTTTTCCTTCCATAGGTCCTGATGATAAGTTCCTAGTTCCCTGCGTGATTTCCCTACAGTGTTTAGGGTGGCGTAGGAGGTATTTTCCCTTTACCAGTAGTTACTGGTTGTATGCTACATTCACTATTTCTGTTTTACAGTCATTGTATGTTGATGTGCTAAGTGTTATACCTACAAGTATTATTTCTAAAAAGTGCATACCCCTGACAGTGGTCCAGGTGGCCCTGTCCTGTACATAATCCCTTGTAAATCTTGCCCGTGCCTGTTGGCACATTGTAAAGTGTGTGTGTTATCTAATGTGTTTTTATTATTATAATACAAAGGCTATTTTTTTATATAACCTTGTGTGGAGTTTCCTTTGTGGTGGGCCTTTGGTTGTTGTCGCTGGGGTGCGCGCGCAAACGCTTTACACATCGCCTCTGAGATTAGCCTTGCTGCTCGCGCCACGTTACCTAGAGGGTGAGCGGGGGTTATCTTGGTGTGTGACTCCCTTGCCCTGACCTTGGAAATGGTGGTCTCTGACTGACCTTGGCGCAAGCCTTGGCCAGCCAGAGGTCCCGTTTCTAACAATAAGGAAGAAGTGCAAGAAAAGTTGGACAAGGAAGTGCGAGAGGGAAAGATGGCAGGTCCGTTTGATGACTGGCCCGTAGATGACTTGATCATTTCCCCCATTGGGGTGGTTACCAAAAAGGAGGTGGGACAGTACAGATTGATTCAACACCTATCATGGCCGGTGGGGTCTTCAGTCAATGACTTTATTGAGGACGAGGCAGCCTCTGTGTCTTATTCCTCAGTTTACGTTGCTATGTCACTAGTGGTGAACGCGGGCGCAACGGCAGAGATGGCAAAATGCGACATAAAGTCGGCATTTCATTTGCTACCCGTACATTCTGATGATTGGGGTCTTTTGGGATTCCAGTTTGAAGGTCAGTGGTACGTGGATAAAGCATTGCCGATGGGTTGTTCAGTCTCCTGTGCTTTGTTCGAGTGTTTTAGCACCTTTCTACAGTGGTATTTTACACATCAAACTGGGCACGGAATGGTGACACATTGCTTGGACGATTTCTTTTTTGTGTGTTCCCCGGGCTCCATGGAGTGCCAGGTAGCTCTGGACACTTTCCATGAGCTTATGGGGGAGCTGGGGGTGCCACTGGCACCCGAAAAGACAATGGGTCCATGTATGACCATGTCATTTTTGGGCATTGAAATCGACTCGGTTGAAATGCAGGCACGCTTGCTGGTGGACAAAAAAGAAAAAAAATTGGAATTGTTGGAAAACATGCTCAAAAGAAGTAAAGTAACAGTGAGAGACATTCAGGTCTTGTTGGGACACCTTAATTTTGCCTGCAGAGTAGTCAAGGCGGGGAGTACTTTTTGAAGGAGACTGGGGCGTGCTTTGTCAGGACACCACTTGCCTCACCACCGCGTCCGGCTGGCAGCGGGGTAAAGGAGGATATGAGAATGTGGAAAAGTTTTTTACACTCATTCAATGGTATACCTTTGGTCAGAGAGGATGACTTTCAGTGGGACGTCCAAATTTTCTCGGATGCTGCAGGCAGCGAGGGTTTTGGTGTTTACTGGCAGGGTAAGTGGTGCGCAGAGAAGTGGCCTGGGCAGTGGAAAGATGGGGGTCAAAGCATTGCCTTTTTGGAACTGTTTCCGGTAGTGGTGGCACTGACGTTGGGGGGAGAAGAGCTGGCACATAAGAAGGTTTTGTTCAGGATTGGCAATCTGGCAGTGGTTGAGATCATTAATAGACAGTCAGCAAGGGAGGAGCAGATTTTGAAGCTGTTGCGTGTGTTTGTACTGGGGTGCCTTAGACACGATTTTGCATTCAGGGCTCTGCATATCCCGGGTGTGGACAATGACATTGCGGATGCTTTGTCCCGTTCGCAGTGGGAGAGATTCCATGGGCTGGCCTCGGAGGCAGACAGGACACCCACCCCAATGCCGGATCATCTGTGGTATGTAGGCAACGTCGGGTCATACAGTTGGTTGTCGGTTCTTTGTCGGCGTCTACACGGGCTGCATATGCGCTGGCATGGAAGGAATTCATTACGTCAGGTGCTCGCCAGAGGGAGGAGTCATGGAGACGGTCTGAAGATTGTGATACAGTTCATTCTTGACCTTATGGAAAAGGGTTTTTCGAGGGTTACCATCATAGGAAAGTTGACAGGTATTGCCTTTATGGGGAAATTGTTTTGGGGCTACCCCCCTTCTGCAGGGGAGGTAGGTAAGAGGATGTTGGAAGGGTGGGCCAGGGAGCGAGGGGCTCGTTTGACTCAGAAGCCGCTGTCTTGCCAGATTTTAGCCTGTTTGTTAGTGGTGTTACCTATGGTTTGCAATGATGAGTTTGAAGCTTGTTTGTTTTCTACGCACATGGTCTGGATGTTTTTTGGAGCATTTAGGGTTTCTGAGCTGTTGGCTTCTAGAGTTAAATTAGGTGCTACTTGGCAATACATTTTCTTTTCTGGGACGGAGTTCACATTTGGCTGTCGCATGCGAAAGCGGATCAGAGGGGTGTTGGCAAGGGAGTGTGGCTGGAGGCTAATTCCCCGGCAGAGACATGTCCTCTATATTGGGCCAAACGGTGGAAGTCTCTGTCTGGGGGATCTCTTAACGATGGGGTTTTTCAGCATGCAGGTGGGGGTCAGGTGACGGATTATCAGCTGCGCATGGTGCTGCGGAAAGCGTTGCAACACATTGGCTTGGATGGTTCGCAGTTTGGGACACATTTCTTTAGGATTGAGGCAGCGACAGAGGCCTGTAACAGAGGTTGGTCTGTGGGGGACATCATGCGGATGGGGCGTTGGTCATCCAACTGTTTTCAGCGTTATGTGAGGCGCCCAGCTTTTGCAGTGCTTGCGTCTCCTTCTTTGTCATGAATCTTACATTGTTTTTCTTGTTTCAGGTTCAGTAGCGGGCCCTTGCTGCCAGGAATTAACCATATGGATTGTGGGCCACTCGTTTGTCAAATGGGCCCAAGTTCAGGCGGGCGGTTGCTACTTTGGAAAAAGGTTGGGTTTTAATGAACGTTTGTTTATTGTTGTTTGGAGGGGGAATGGGGGGATATTGTGGAAAGAACTGATCCCTGCGTTGAATAGGTGGTTGGTGGGAGGTCAGTGCCCGGCTGTGTTATTAATCCATTTAGGGGAGAACGATCTTTGTGGGGTAAAGGGCGTTGTCTTGCTTAGAGCGATGAAGAGAGACTTGGCTCTGCTGAAGGAGCAGTTTTGTTGCCACGTGTTGTGGACGGAGTTGATGCCGCGACGAATTTGGAGGGGGGCTCAGAATCCCAAAGCGATTGACAGGGCTCGCAAGAATGTACATTTGGAAATCTCTAGATTCTGCAGGGGCCTGCGTTTTGGTAGGGTGTCTCACAAGGATATTCGTTTTGATTTGTTGGAGTTTTTTCGGGGCGACGGGGTCCACTTGGACTTGTACTTATTGGAATTCAGGGAGGTGCTTTCCAGGTGTCTTATCGTTCAAGACCATTCAACTGAAGCTTAGGTCGTTTTTGGTTTGGGAACAGAAAGGGAGGTTTAGTGTCCTTCCCCTCGCCTTTCTGGGTGGCGGGGTTTATTCGAATTTTGAAAGGCTTTGGCTGTATTTTTGTGGTTTATTCTAAAGTTGGGTCATAGATAGTGATTGTTTGGGCAGGTTGATGGTTTGGGGTTTTCCGGTCGAGGTGGGGTGATCGTAAGTTGAGAAAGGGCAGGCAGGGGAGTTTGGATAAGAGATGTTTGCATTTATAGGATTATATGTGTATTGATTTGAATTTACTTTTGTAATATTGTAATTTTGTAATGCAGGGTGGGGGCGGGTTCGAGATATGTATTAGAGGTGGGGGAGGGAGATGTGGTTAGGGAATTGTTATACTTAGTGAGGCTTAGTTTTGTAAGGCATTTGCCAAGGTAGTATTATTTTGTGATGTGCACCTGTTCTAATAAAGCGGCCTTTTTCACTCAAATCTTTGTGGTTTGCTGTATACCCCCCACAGCTCCCTCCCAAGGGGGGCTTGGGGGTGGGTGACCGCAGGGAGTCCCCCCCGGGCTGTTTGGGAGGGGCGGGGGGCAGGGTTAGGCAAGGCACTTTCGCCCATTTTGTTTTTGGGCTTCTTTTTTGTAGCCCAAATGTAGCCCAACGTATAAAGGCATAGGGCTACCGTTACCTGCCACCATTGTGACTTTGGTGACCTGGTGGCTGAGAGCTTTAGATAGGAAAAAAATGTCCCTCCCTCTTTTTTACTCTTTTTGGCTTCGGGTTTTTTAATTAACTTTATTTAGCTTTTTCCTTTTTTCCTTTCTTTAAATATTGGCCCTCTTTGTTGGTTTTTCAGGTGTGCAGGGTAGGTTTGTTGTACTTTCGCTTAGAGCTGTTGCGGAGCGGGGTTTATTCGAATTTTGAAAGGCTTTGGCTCTATTTTTGTGGTTTATTCTATAGTTGGGTCATAGATAGTGATTGTTTAGGCAGGTTGATGGTTAGGGGTTTTACGGTCGAGGTGGGGTGATCGTTAGTTGAGAAAGGGCAGGCAGTGGAGTTTGGATAAGAGATGTTTGCATTTATAGGATCATATGTGTATTGATTTGAATTTACATTTGTAATGTTGTAATGCTGGGTGGGGGCAGGTTCGAGATATGTATATGGGGTGGGGGAGGGAGATGGGATTAGGGAATTGTTATACTTAGTGAGGCTTAGTTTTGTAAGGCATTTGCCAAGGTAGTTTTAATTTTTGATGTGCACCTGTTCTAATAAAGCGCCCTTTTTCACACAAATCGGTGTGGTTTGCTGTCTCCCCCCCCACTCCTCCCTCTCAAGCCCGCCCCTGCACAGGGTATGGTAAAGCATTTCAGGTGGGTAATGCACCGGTTGCAGAGCTCTGCGTGTCATCTTAGTGCCAGTTTACAGAGGAATGAAAGATAACTTCAAGGAGTAGAACAGGATTGATCCTAAATTTACGCTTGGCCTTCATGGCTTTGGGGATCGGCCCCTTGGTTTAAAATTTCCGGTCCTGAAAGCTGATGCCTAGCTTCCTGCATTTCCATACCTTTATAAAAGTTTTGGGAAAATCTGACCCTTAGTTTCTCATAATTGCCATGTTTTATTATAAATTTGAGTTCTCTGAAGCAAAAATATAATTGTCATTGTAAGCTGCGGATGGGGATGATGTATGTTAGTTTTACCTTGTCAAAATTCATTCAACCGAAAAAATAGCCAACCATGTGAAGTATTTACAATAATTGACTCCCCATTAACAAGATTCCAAGGAATTCAGTGTTACAAAAAAAAGTAAGGCTACAAACGCAGCATTATACTTGCTTGACGCTCAACAAAGTCACCTTCCACATACAGTGTACCACTCCGTTTCGTGATCAGCTTGACTGTCTGTGTGACTACAGCTCCTCTGCGGCATGGAGGCTTCCAGATTTGACTGCTGGCAATGAAGGTTTAGTGTATACCCATACAGCGAATCTTAAAAGGGGAAATCCGACTGCCTTGTAGAATACAAGCGGAGTTCAGAGTTAACAGCTGCATGCTAACCAGTCTGCTTTGCTTTAAGGCCGACTAACCTAATTCTGACTCTCTTTCCCACCACATCTCAGACTACCTTGGTGCAGGCCTTCCTCCAGCGCTTGAAAAAAATGCATGTTTCATTACCAGATAATTCTATAAGTAATTAAATGGCTACTCCAAGCTTATTCTAGTCTGCCTTTATTAGGCACTACTGATGGAGTGCTGTTAAAAAAAACAAAAGGTTGTCTGATGGCAACATAAGATTTTAATATACTGTCCACATATCAAAATAATGCAGTTTCTGCTGTAGCTGAAGAACAAAATATTAACATGTTTATAAAAGATGGGACTTTATTATCCTTGTATATCAGAGTGCATCTGAGATGTAAATAAGTGGTCAGATTCTATAGATAGTTGGAATCTGCTGTGAATGGACTACGCTAATCCTTTATTGGCTTCCTGAATAGCATGTGTCAACACCCCATCAGGGGTAACAAGCACAATATAAATACAAACCTTTTTCCTCCTCTGTCCTTCTGCTAACATTCCAAATCCAAATAAATGACTAACCTATCCACCACTTAAAATGTACTTGCATGTTTCACTATACTAATTCAATACTAATCCTCTATGGGTGCCGGAGTAGCGTGCTACTCGCGGAAAAAGCCCTTTGACGCCTCGTCAGGGGTATTAAGCGCTATACAAATGCAATTACAATTACAATACAATACAATATGCTGACCACAGGTGTTGATGTTTTTAGTGCAGAAACCTATTGTACCCCGCAGCTCACAAGTTCCAGCCCTGGTTAAAGAGTGCAGTGGTCCAGTGCACACTACATACATCTATCTACAAGCAACATGTAAACGTATGCATTTTCGTAGGCTTTAACTCTTTAACAAAACACACACATACCTGCACAAAACCAAAACATGCTCGCATAACCAACAAGTGTACCAAACAAAAACCTAAGATTTTCATAACTCCTGGCTAACATGAAAAGTTGTCCGGAGATAAGGTGTAGTGTGTGTTTCTAGGTCATTTCCAATTGCATTAAAAAAGCAATATATGAAAATAATTGTTATCGCCACCAAGAAGGAAACCAATTACCCCTACTTTGATATATCACAGCACTATTCTCTCGGATATTGCTCATGTTCGGCTCTCACTAGTATTCCACGTCCGGTATTCTTCATAACCACGTCCTCTAAACGTATAACGAAATCGTGCAAAAAAGCAGATTTCCAGATGACATTTATGACCCTAAAGGCATACTCAGACTTGCATATTGGAAAATACATGAAAAAGGAAGAACTATGCAACCTCACTGCCATTAGAAACACATACTGTGTAACAAGCACTTTTTCATTTCTCACTTTCTTTTCCTGTGCGCTGAGCGTCTATTTGCAACACAAAAAAGAACATAACTTTTTGTTTACTAAGAAGTAAAAAAGAAACAGCAGCTCAATTCACAGTTCGTAAAAGTGCAGATCTCTAGAGCCCATCTATCAAAGGTCACAACGACCTAATCTATACTAGCCTGAAGATGGGAAGGTTCTCTAAAAATAGTCATTTACCTTAATTCAAAAGACCTCCGTGTTTCCTTCACTTAAATTCTAGCGTCTCAACAAATGTATTTGATTGTGGAAATCATAAAAAAATGCATTTTGCAAGTCCCCATGTCAATTGGGATCTCTGAGGACAGGTCCTGGTGGGCATGATGTTTCTCTCAGCTTGTTCTTGCCGTTTTTGCTCTTCAATTCCCCCTGCATTATTTGGAAAAGACAGATGCAGGACTCCGCCTCTGTTGTGACGTTTAACAATTGTGGCTCTTTTGGCGAGCGTAAAGGACCTCAAATCCAGCAGGCTTTCGTGAATGGGGGCATAGTTTAAGACCCTGCACACAGACTTTTAAGAGGAGCACTGCCCTAGAGCTGAAAAGAGATGGGCTTACTCATGTTCATGTTCAAGTCGAGACTTCAAATTGTTGTCTATGCAAATCATACAGCAAATATTTCCATAGAATATGATACTGTCTTTAAAACCTTTAACATGTGAAAGCGTTTCACGGTGAAATATCAGATATCAATGCATTGATAAGTATTTGTTACAAGTGACGCACTGAGAAGCCTTCCTGCCTCCAGTTTGATAGCATTCATGTCTAAAATGCAAGTCCGTTGTCATGTGTACCCTATATGTGGCCTATATTCTTATTCTGCTCAGAGTAACATTATATTAAATTAAAACATTAGAGATTTTTGTACAGAGCACGTCCTGAAGAAGACTCAAAATGGAGAAATAAGTATTTGCCTTGAATCACACAACGTGGTCAAGTCGGGAAGCCAGGACTGATCTTGTGGCCGCCATGGTCGGCTTAAATGACTGAAAGCACTAAAAAACATAACACCTGTTTTAGTAATTCAGGCTGTTTGTTTGTAATTTACAATGGCTGCCAGCCCACACAGCACTTGTGGGACGCCAGCTTAATCTTCTTTTGCCTAAGGGGTCAGCAGATGTTGACCAAAGACCACATTTTAAATAACCTCCTTAAGGTTTTACACAATGTATGCATGAACGTTGGGGATTACCAGTCAATTGACTTATAGTTTAGTTTGGCAAGTCAAACTCCTACCTGTATACCTCATCTCCCCTCTCTATGGTTCTCCTGTCTCCCTCGACCCCTCCCTTTCTACCTGTCTTGCTCTTCTCCTAAGTTTCTCCATTACTGTTTCTTTAATCTCTTAACCTGCCTGCCCCCTCATCTTCCCTCCTACCCAGATGTGTATCCCCTTCCCATATCTCCTACTGTTGCACCCATATGTCCTCCTCATCCTTCTGTCTCGCACACCCTTCATTTTGGTATGCCCTCTTTCGCACTTACCCCACCTCTCATTTCACATTACTACCCGGTGCACCTCTCCACCGCTCTGTCTCCCTCTCCTATTCCTCCATCATGTCTCCCTCACTGTCTCTCCCTGTTGCTTACTCTCCTTTGCACTGTTTCTCTGCTGTCCTATCCTCTGTGACAGACTCAGCAACAGTAGGTTCGGTTTCTCCTCTATTTCAATTTCCATTCTGTGAGCACAAATGCTGCTCGAAGCCATCATGCACAGCTGCACCGCCTCCCACCAAAGGCCTTTGTTCTGGAACCACAATTCCCCAGCATGAGGTCTGAAAGGCGAATAAACCCCTCCCAGGGCAGTGCTAATCGAAACGGCACTCAATAACTCCCCGACTGCCCACAGACCCTCATCCATGAGCAGTGTGTGTGCATGTAGTGTGGAGAAGGGTGGTTGGTGGTGGGGCCATCGGAGAACTAGGGGGCATATTATCAAGGGGGTTTATCTCCGCTTTTTTGGCTTTAAAAGCCAAGAAAGCGGGGATAAAATTATCTCCCTATTACCTAGCTGTCGCTAACACCCGTTAGCAACAGCTAGTAGGAGATAGCGACCATCTTGGGCCCCACTTTGCATGTCAGTGATATTTATCACTAATGACATGCAAAGTGGGCGTGCCAAGATGTTAGCGACTGGAAACAGTCGCTAACATCGCTAACTCCTATTACTAACTTTTGGAGATATTCGCGCTAAGCGCGAATATCTCCAAAAGCTAACACCTGCCCTGAGCAGTTCTCAGCCATGTTATCCAATGGGAGGTGGATAACATGGCTAAGAGCATTAGCTGGGTAATGCATGAATATCGCGGACTTTTCAGCGATAGTCATGCATTGCGGCGATTTTTATCGCATTTGCCAAGGTTTATTTGCGATAAAAATCGCTGCAGCTCAGCGGTAATTTTTTGTCTCTAACCAAGCAATAGCGATAATTATCGCTATTGCTTGGTAATATGCCCCTATCTTCCTCAGTCAAGCTGTGTACACTGCTTGGTAATAACAAGATTAATGGTTACTATCGTACACATAATGGTTGCGCTTCATATGTAGGACTACAAAATAATAAATGCAATGACCCAAAGTTTCTCTGCCAAATGCCAAAAACTAAGGCTTTCTAGAACTGTTTTCATCCCCAAGCTTTTCCTATCACTATCCTACACTTCCTGTCTCTGAATCTCACTTTTTGCAGGTTCTTTTACATTGCAACTTTCTCTTCGTCACTGTTTTTAGGCCGAGCGTTTGAGACCTCTTTTACATACTTTAGTATATACTTATATGCGTATGTAATTTGTTGGCTCTGGAGATCAGCCGTAGGACTTGTCTGCTTCCGCTTAGGGACTTTTTTTTCTGTTCAACTGCCTCTATTTAATTGTCTTATTAGAAAACGACCAGCAGAGGTTAGTAAAATACCATAATCACTTTAGCATTCTCTAGATTCCATACCATAGAAATCGACTTCCATGTGCACCCGGAGACTATTTTTCAAATCCTGTATTTTCAGTGATATGACCGCCAAAGGCCCTGATTTTATATTAAAATAGAGATTTGGACGAAAGAATTCCTGCTGATAGCCAATATTTCTCTCCATGTGTTCACAAATCTGGCATGTCACGCAGGTTGGTGCTTACTTTCCCTCCATGTTAAAGAATAGTAGATGTTTCAGCACCCAGGCTAATGTTCATATGTTCATGTACATATAAAGTTCCAGAGGCGAGGCCGATTGCATTGCAAATGCTTGTTGTATCTTTCTTTTCCTTCTTGTCTTCCTCTCTTCTTCTGCTTTTCTCTCATTTGCGCATGCGCATTTGTGAGGCAGAAGTCGGCGAGAAACCAAGAAGAGGGAGCCCCAGGACGCCACATCTCAGGTAAGACGTTTTCATTAGTTTTACGATGTTTTAAATGATTTTGGGCTTTTAGAAGAGGGCGGGAGGGAGGCGGGTGGCAGGCAACTTCGCTCCTCCATGGCGTGTGCGTAGTGTTGCCTACTATGCCTACTTTGCGAATCGCGAAGTAGGCAACACTACGCACACTCCGTGGACGGAGCGGAGCACTACGCCCACCCTTAATTTAGATTAAGTCTTCGACTTTACATTACATGAATAGCCTCTGCCCTGTGAAATAATGCCTCTAGATCAGTATAACTTTGTAATTTATTTTGATGGTTTGGCCCAGCCTGCAGTTGGAATAACAACAGCACTACTCAGCCGCTTGTGCAGTGGTTAAGGGTAAAATGAGAGATGAATTATTCCAGTCTCTTAAAATATGCACCCAGTCACTAGGTGATTGCACTGCCCAGCTGGTTGAACTAAAATATCTAATTCTGGCACTTGAGAATACAGATCCAGGATTCCCCACACTTGTAGTTTGTGACTTTCATTATTGTGTCTAGTCATACAATGAGTAACTATACTATTGGCACATTAATGGATTCAGATATTCAAAATTGTACACAAGCATAAAATATATGGGGACAAGTCGTGAAACTCACACTAAGCCACCAACATGGAGGAATACATTTTTGCAGAGAATTCACAGGCTGATGAAGCTACAAAGATAAAGGTGTAGACTGCTGCCATAGCTGCAGTGACTCATTTCATTTCATAAGGCTTTATTCGGAACATAAAGGAATATCCATAAAAGCACACATAGTGATAAAAACAGGTCACAGTTACAGTACCATTTACATAAACAATTAACAGTAATTGTTAAAAATAGAACATAATATACATGCAGGGGCAGAATAAATATTTAAAAACTCATACTTTTCCTAATGCCAATTGCTTTAAGCAAAAAGGCAGCAGTAAAAAAACAGACGTCTGGATGGTGCAGGTTAAAAAGCAATTTCATGGAATCATGGACTGTCCTTACACCAAACTTGACAAAAATTGGTTTTAAAAAGGTTTTATGATAATTCCCATACAATTGACACAGCAGAAGAACGTGCATAGTGCTTTGTGCAGAGATGTTGTCACACTAACAAGGGCCAACGGGGTGCTTGTTCACGGAGGGCAAAGCAACTAAATTATGCACAATCCCCATCCTTAACCTAGTTAAAACAAACAGATGGGAAGCTCTGGTCACTTGGGTCAGATATTGTTGATAGCCCCCAATTTCATTCATACTATTATAGAAGACACAGGTAGATAACTTGCCTTCCTTACAGGTCCTCCTCTCTGATTTACAGTTCAAAAAAATTCTTCATATCACACTTAGAAAAGTCTACAGCGCCGTATCGGTCAGTAAGAATATTAAGACCATAGAATTCCTGGAAGTTGTCAATAATATATTTAATCCAGGGAATCTTTAAATGGTGATCCATAGTGAGACAGTCATTAATAATATCTCTAGTTAGAGATGTCTCCTCTTTCCGCCATATGGAGGGCCACAACAATAGAGATCTCAGAAGAATTAAATCACTTAAATATTGGATTCCGAGTTCTCTATGAACTAAATCACTAGAAGTAGATTTAGGCAGACACAATAATCTTTTTAAGAAGGCGTTCTCCTCCACCTGAAGACTCCCAGCAGGGGCCTGACCCCAAACCCCAGCCCCATAGAGGGCAACCGCAAGACACCTGGACTGAAAGATCTTAAGCATGTCTTTATTCCGTTTGTTCCCTATTTTAGTGGCAAAAGTGAACACCCCGTTGGCACTCCTCAGCATCTTAATCTTAACATTCTTATGTTCGCTGGCCCAACTGCAATTCTTAGAAGAAGTAATCCCAAGATAGCAAAAGTTATCAACTTTTTTGACCCTTTGACCTTCAATATGATAAGACTGAGGCTTACTCGGACCAGGTCCACACTCCATGATATAGGTTTTGCTTTTATTAATCACAAGTTTTCTATCCTTAATAAATTGCGAAAACCTGTCCATCAAACGTTGAAGGCCAATAGGAGTCCTTGCCAGCAGCACGGCATCGTCCGCATAGAGTAATACAGGAACATTAAAATCATTAGTCTCGGGACATCTGCTGCTACTGTCTGTAAAACCGAGTCTACTTCATTTATGAAGAGTGTAAAAAGCAAGGGGGCTAAAACACACCCCTGCCTTATACCCCTCCCGATATTAAATTTGGTGGAACACTCCCCGATTCTGCCATATCTAACGCTGGTACGTAGTTTGGCATACAGGCGGGCCAAAAAGAAAATGATACCCCCATTTCGATCAGTTTTCTCCAGAGAATAGCATGGTCCACCATATCAAAGGCTCTACTCAAATCTGCGAAACAGAGATAAATAGAGCCCTTCTTTTCCTTGGGTATATTTTCCAATCAGGAGTTCGAGATTTAAGCACTGCTCAATCGTTCCACATCCTTTCCTAAACCCGAACTGGCAGTTAGCTAGGATCCCGTTAGTTTCAGCCCATTCTTTCAATCTAACTAGAAGTACCCGGCTCATAATTTTCACCGAGGAGTCCAACAAAGAAATTGGATGATAATTTTTCACATCCCCCGGTCACCTTTCTTAAATATGGGGATAATAATTGATTCCTCCCAGGTCGTGGGTATCCCATAACATACTGCCGCATTAAAAACTTTAACCAGCAGTGGGCCCCATACATTCGGGGCTGTTTTATAGACATCAATGGGGACCCCATCAGGTCCCTGAGCCTTTCCCCCTTTACTAGCTCTAATGCTATCCAGTACCTCAATAATAGTAATGTCCAGAGGGACAATGGGCCACCCATCCATACAATTACCCAAGGCTTTCTCTGAATCAAAGATAATAGAGAAATGAGCAATCCATGATTCCATACTAATCATGGAGGTTAATTCTGGAACCTTCTCATCTTTGAGAAATGGGCAATTAACAGTGTCCCAGAATAGTGTGCAATTTTTTAACTCTGCCGCCTCATTCAATTTGTCCCACGCCTCAAGCTGAAGCTCTTTCTTTCTTCGCTTTAAAATTATCTTATAGTTAATTCTAAGCTGGGACACCTGATTCCTATCTCTGGGTTTGACTGCCAGAGCCTCTTTAAGCTATTTTAATGCAATAGTGCAAGCATGGTCAAACCATCCCCTTGATTGGTCAGGCTTAGGGCCAGCTTTTTTGGTAAACTTATTGTCAATGATGGTATTAATTTTAATAAAATATCCGATCAGTTCAACAGTGACATTAACTTGCTCGAGGATCACAGTGATTTCTGACAAGCAACTACTTATAATAAAATCTAACATCATGTCAGCCTTATCCCCCTTCCATCTTAACCTAGTGTCATTAGGTCTATGGGATTCAATGTTAACAATAACACCTAGATCAGGTACAGGTTTTTCTTTCCAGAGTGTGGCCTCAATGGTTAAACAGTTATGGTCGCTAAGCATTATATCAACGACCTTGGGGGCCAGACTCCAGGGGACAAGGTTAGAAGACATACAAATAAAATCAATGACAGTATTTGCCCCCCTACCTACAAAACTGGGGATATATTCATCTAAATCATTCTTCATATTCTCCAATATTTCCATATCAAGTACTGCCAACAAATTGTTCAAGGATTCACCGTACAAGTTATGGGGAAAGTGGAGATCTGCATCCCCAACACGGTTAGTAACCCCACATATACCGTGGAGGGAGAGGGGGCAAACTGCAATGTTAAAATCCCCTACCAAAATAAATTCAAAAATAACATTTGATCCATCTATAATGTCAGCCAGAGCTGTGTGACTGCTGTGACTTCCTGTGTGCTCTTGGAATACTTTTACTAATTAATGACCCCCTATTGTGGGATTGGCTATTGTTATCATTCCCCTCAGCCACTGAGGAACGAATCTGTCCCCTCAGTTCTGGCCCCATAAGATCTGTGGTGCTAACCGCGAGCTGTTTATTTGCCTAAAGTAACATTAGTTCTAGTTTATCCAGACTAGCAATAATAGGGCTTAAGTGACATTTTACAATTTCTTCTACTTTTGCAGAGAGGCTGCTTACAATTTGTCCCAACCCCAAATTAATTTGATCTACAATAGGTGGTGCGGTTTGCTTTTTCGGTTGCTGAGTAGTTTTCCTGTCTCCACCTCTTTTCTTTTTTACTGGAGATTCAAATAGGGAGGGGCCTCATCTTGCCTAATCATTAAATGGATGGCAACCAATGGTGACAGCATAAGCTCGCTTTGCACTGTTTTTGGTGAGGTGTTAAATGGTGCCGGGCTCGAGGGAAAACTATTCAGTTCCAACAAGTGTCTCCGCTCGGTTAAAGAATTTCATTGGACAAAACATTAGCTGCGCTAGTCAGAAATTAGTCAAAGGTTGTTTTCCTGGCAATGATGGCTTGGCAGTTCGGGCTGGACTGTTCCCATGAGGCACAGGGTCAGACTGATTTGCATATAGCCATGTCTGAACTGGGGTGGCAGAGTGGGCTAAAGAACGGTGATGGATTAAACCCAGATCTTTTGACTGGGTGTGAGTGTTTGATTGATTCAGATGCTCCGTCCATCACCACCCCCTTTTGTACTGCTCCTGGCAATGATGGGCCAGCCCTTGGCCCGGGCACGGCCCGCATGCGTCCCACACGGCGGGAGTGCAGAAGGCCTTAAGAGGCATGGAATAGCCGCAGGGGATTTGTGAGACTAGCAGTCCCCAACGATGCAGGTAATGGCAGTGTCACTCACTGGAGCAGCCCCGCAGCTGATGGTTGTGATGCTTAGGGGCGAGCAAACAGTGGTTCGCCCATGAACAGAAGGCTACCGGGGTGGCAGCAGAGAGTTATCATGCATATCTTGATTCTTTTTGTTTTAGGATTTATTTCCCAGGTTAGTGTCTCTTTCTGGCATTGCCATTTGTTCTATTCCATTAACTTCAGTACTTCACAGTTGCTGTTGCGTTTATTTTCATGTGTTTGGCAACTGCATTGCTCCGATCTCTATTTGTTGTAGCTCTGATGTGCTCCAAAATTCTCTTTTGCAATTTACTGGTAGTGCTCCACACATATCTTTCTTACACCTACATTGAATTATGTATATCACAAACTTGTTTTTGCAATTTATATTTTGTTTTATTTGCCACTTTGTTCTGTTTTCCAATTTTATTTGTTTTTTGTTTAATGCACTTTTGCAAGCTTTGCATTTATTGCAGGGCCAGAAGGCTTCCGGTTTTAAACACTATTTTTGTTGCTCATCCTAAAATGACTGTGTGTTAGCTTGTATCTCAAACTCGGTCCTCTTCTATACGTGATATTAGGAAGGCTATTCACAATTTCAGCTACCGTGGAGACTAATTCCAATATACCCCAATGTTTTCTGAGAATCCTTGATAGCTTGTTTGTTTGCGCAGACAATGTTATAATGAGACTTATGATGTTTTTTGATGATCTCTTTCTGTTCTTTTTGGTTCATGGAAAATGTGTGTTATGTTCCTCAATTTTGCTCTCTGGAGGTCTGCAGTAATTATTTTTGGGGGATATTTCCTACTGCTGAATCTCTTTTGTTCTTCCTTGCTATGTTCCACAAATTCCTCCTCTAGTAAACAGTTCCTGTAGATTCTTAAAACCTCCCCATATGGGATGTTCCACTTAACATTTTTCCGGTGAAAGTTTTTTGCATGTAAAATGGCATCAGTCGCTGTCTTCTTCCTGTGCAGTGTCTTTTGTAATGTGTTGTTATATATAAAAAATTCAGTGTCTAAAAGGTTTACTCTTTTGGGACCTAATTCAAATGTTAAATTAAGATTCTTCGAATTATTATTATTAAAATGTTTCAAATATTCCTCATTCTTCTTCTGTACCATCCCAAATTAAAAAGAGATTGTCTTTAAAACATATACAAAACAATTGAAATATCTAGAAAGTGAATTAGATCAAATGAAATTATCAACAGAATGTAAAAAACTGAAAGACGAAATAATGGAAAAAAATGAAAAACATGAAGAAAATGTAAAACAATGCAAACAGATGAAATTACAGAGAGACAAAGATGATTATGAAGAAGGAAGAATAGTCACATATTCAAGGAGGTTAAAACTATCTACGAAAAAGGTCAAACTAGACTCTGCAACAAGAGAAAACTAAAGATATGAGTACCTAACTGATACTGATCAGAGTGAAAGTGATGGCAATGCATCATCATCATTAAAAACTAGAAGTAAAAAGAAGACTGCATATGTCAGAGGGTTCTAGGTATAAAAACCATTCCGATGGTATCTGTCACACAGCTCAAAATAGGAAAACGTCTTCAAAATGCATCTGTCATGAATTTTCAGTGTAA
Organism: Lissotriton helveticus; assembly: GCF_964261635.1. Taxonomy (NCBI): domain Eukaryota; kingdom Metazoa; phylum Chordata; class Amphibia; order Caudata; family Salamandridae; genus Lissotriton; species Lissotriton helveticus. Next base: position 1,479,121,470 of record NC_136059.1, on the reverse strand, counting down.
AACCTCTTCCTATTGTATTTATCTGAGGATGTACTTCCCCATCCTGTTACATTATTCTGACTTCACAATATAGAACACCCTCTGTTGCATCTGCATCAGTTTGTACTTGGTGTTTGGCAATGGGGGTCACAATGTAAAACCTCTTTGTATTTGTTAGAAACTTCACAATAATTAGGCCTAGGTGGAGCTCACAGAGTCACGATACGTGGAGTGGGTAAAAAACTCCACTGCGATACACGGAGTTACGTGGGTGGGTAGAGTTTTCCAGTTCACCAGTTTGCATTGCGTTTTCCATCAAACACAACATGGAGTATGTCCTCACATTCAAATCGAGTTGGTAATAAGTACGGGCGAAATTTGCGGTCCGCGAATTCGCGCAAAAGCGAATTCGCGGTCCGCAAAATCTTTTTGCGAATTGGCGTATTTTTTTATTTTTGCGTGTTAACAGGGTGCTTTGCGTGTTCGTGGGGTTTATTTTCAGCGTGTCGCGAAGTTACCCATGCGGTCGTACATGGGCGCGGCCATCTTGTTTTCAGTGTTCGCGTTGCGTATTTCCATTTCCGGGCACCAGTTGCATGCTCGCGTTGTGCATTTCCTGCGTGCCGGCCGCAATTGCGTGTTCGCGTCCATTTTTGCGTGCTCGCAGGGGAAATCTCGCGTGAACTTACACACGTGGTCGCAATGGGCGTGGCCATCTTGTGTTTCATTCATTGCTATGGTTCTGGGCATGCTTTTTCAAACCTCCCTTCATCTTTGCAATCCTTTGTTTCTTTGAATTTTGAATTTAAAAAAAAAATGTTTTACTCGTTATCTATCTCTTTATTTTTCTACATCTATATTTTGTGTTTTTTTCTACTTTTGGTTACTTTAAAACTACTTTTTTTAACTCTTTTCTTTTATTTACTTTTTCCCTATCCTTCCTTATTTTATTTTCCTTTCGTGTCCAGGACCATGGCAATGGGAGCCGGGAAGAACCTGAAGAGGAAGGGTCCCGCACCCCGTACCCGGTTCCCATGCGGGCACTTAAGGGGGGAGGCAGTAACTGCCCGGGAGATCTTCAGCGTGGTGGAGGTGACCACATTGGTTTTCTTTGTCCAGCGCCACCTCCCCAAGACCGTTGCGGTAGGCGGCAGGCCCGGTACCGGGTACGGGCTCCGGGAGCGTCACCAGTTATGGGGGAAGGTGTGCCGCCCATGTATTGGGAGTCTGGGGTCCAGCGCACCTACAGCCAGGTGACGCACCGGTGGTCCGACATCCTGGACCGGGAACAAGACCTGCTCGACCTGCTTGGCGTCGAGATCCCTGGGCTTGGTGAGTAGTAGTAGCTAGTATTTAATCACTACTTTGTTTTCTCCTGCTCTGTATTATGATATTTGTTTTTTCCGAAGAGCAAGAATGCTGCCGATTACATTGCAGTTAAATTATGTTTCAAAAGCATCTGTGATTGCAGGTGCTCACCTGCTCACTGGCGGTGCTACTATGCTTACTTGTTTTCAATGTTGTGCTCATTTGGCCTGGGTGATTATGTATGAGTGTACTTTACAGAACTGCGTAATGCTAGACACTAGAGACTCAAGTCTAGTCTTTCCTTTGTACTCCTACCACTAAGAAGAGATAGTGGTGGTGGATTGATAGTTTGAGTATATTTCGACTAGTTATTTAGTAGGAAACTTTTCAGTGGTCTGCAATCATGACAGACTGTGTCTGTCACTTCGCGTGCTGTGGAGTGCTGCCTGCCAGTCCTAGTAGAACCTTTTTGTAGTTGGTTTAGTGAGTTAAATAACTTTCCAAGTAGACGGTCCGCGAGTTCAGCAATGATAATATCCTAGTCAGACCCCCCAGGATATAGCGGCATGGATTAGCAAATTTAGCGGCACATAAATGGAAATTTAGCGGCACAAATATGGAAATTTTGCGGCAATTTTGTGGCATTTTATTTGGCCATTTTTCCTACAACAAACACAGATATCTTCGTTTTTTTAGTTATTTAACAACATGAAGCTATGTATATTTGGTTTATTTACAATGTAGACACTTTATTTCCCTCGAAAATCAAGACTGCCCGCAATATCGCAGACATCCACAACAGCTTCAACGCCACGACCGCCCCAACAAACATGGAGACCTTGCCCCCATGACCACCACCAGCACCAATCGCATACTCTCCTGGACCAACATCAACGACAACGACACCATCACGATCATGAACACCATCCACTCCGGATCTCCGTCAGACCCATGCCCACACCACATCTTCAAGAAAGCCAGCACAACCAACACATCCCATCTCCGGAAAGTCATCAACATCTCCTTCGAGAAAGCAACATTCCCGGAGAGCTGGAAGCATGCCGAGATCAACGCCTTACTCAAGAAACCCAAGGCAGACCCCAAGGACCTCAAGAACTTCCAGCCCATATCCCTGCTCCCGTTCCCGGTGAATGTCATCGAGAAGACCGTCAACAAACAACTGACCTGCTACCTCGAGGAGAATGGTACAAAAGGGGGTGGTGATGGACGGAGCATCTGAATCAATCAAACCCTCACACCCAGTCAAAAGATCTGGGTTTAATCAATCACCGTTCTTTAGCCCACTCTGCCACCCCAGTTCAGTCATGGCTTTATGCAAATCAGTCGGACCCTGTGCCTCATGGGAACAGTCCAGCCCGAACTGCCAAGCCATGTCTCCCCTGGACCGGAAACAAGCTTCCGAGGACCGGTTTCTGGCATTCTAGCCGTCTTCAGCCCGGCTTGCTTGAATCCAGTGGCAAAATGAGCAAGGGACTCATGTCTGAGCATACCCTGCCACACTTATGGTGGCCAAAAGCGGTACAAAAGGGGGTGGTGATGGACGGAGCATCTGAATCAATCAAACCCTCACACCCAGTCAAAAGATCTGGGTTTAATCCATCACCGTTCTTTAGCCCACTCTGCCACCCCAGTTCAGACATGGCTTTATGCAAATCAGTCTGACCCTGTGCCTCATGGGAACAAAAGCTTGTTTCCGGTCCAGGGAAGGCACGGCTTGGCAGTTCAGGCTGGACTGTTCCCATGAGGCACAGGGTCAGACTGATTTGCATATAGCCATGTCTGAACTGGGGTGGCAGAGTGGGCTAAAGAACGGTGATGGATTAAACCCAGATCTTTTGACTGGGTGTGAGTGTTTGATTGGTTTAGATGCTCCGTCCATTACCACCCCCTTTTGTACCGCTTTTGGCCGCCATAAGTGAGGCAGGGTATGCTCAGACGTGAGTCCCTTTCTCACTTTGCCACTGGATTCAAGCAAGCCAGGCTGAAGACGGCTGTAATGCCAGAAACCGGTCCTCGGAAGCTTGCTTCCGGTCCAGGGAAGGCATGGCTTGGCAGTTCGGGCTGGACTGTTCCCATGAGGCACAGGGTCAGACTGATTTGCATATAGCCATGTCTGAACTGGGGTGGCAGAGTGGGCTAAAGAACGGTGATGGATTAAACACAGATCTTTTGACTGGGTGTGAGTGTTTGATTGGTTCAGATGCTCCGTCCATTACCACCCCCTTTTGTACCGCTTTTGGCCGCCATAAGTTGGCAGGGTATGCTCAGACGTGAGTCCCTTGCTCACTTTGCCACTGGATTCAAGCAAGCCAGGCTGAAGACGGCTGTAATGCCAGAAACCGGTCCTCGGAAGCTTGTTTCCGGTCCAGGGAAGGCATGGCTTGGCAGTTCGGGCTGGACTGTTCCCATGAGGCACAGGGTCAGACTGATTTGCATATAGCCATGTCTGAACTGGGGTGGCAGAGTGGGCTAAAGAACGGTGATGGATTAAACCCAGATCTTTTGACTGGGTGTGAGTGTTTGATTGGTTCAGATGCTCCCTCCATTACCACCCCCTTTTGTACCACCTCGAGGAGAACAGCATCCTGTACCCTTCCCAGTCTGGGTTCGGCAGCAACCACAGCACTATACTGCTCTCATCGCTGCCACCGATGACATCAGGACCCTACTAGGAATACCGAGACAGCACATTCCTGAAGCCATCTCAGGACTCTTTAATCCATTTACAGCCACTCCCTTCCCCTTCAGATCACTATTGCAGCTTTCTGCGTGCTCCATTTGTGACGCTTTTCTGTCTTTCTCTTCCTCTGTCTTTCCCATTTGTGTCTTTTCCTCGCTGTAAATGCCTGATGCAGAAAAATAAGTGTTGGTGCCCCCCCACCGGCAACCAACGGCTGAAATTAAGCACTGTATGTAGTCTCTACCGGAGGTAGTCTCTTTGTTTGGGAAGGTAAACCGAAGAGGGAGGGTCTGCAGTAAGGAATGCAACAAGTGGTGGGAGGAATATGGCCGCCACCCCCTAGGCCGAAGCACCTGGACATAGCTTGGAGGGAGGGGCGCAGGTATGCCATGAGCATTCTTTAGGTGCAGTTAGCTTGACACATTGGAATGCCTTCCCAGTCATCGCCCCTAAGTATGGGCGAATTTTGCAATTCGCAAATTGGCGTATTTGCGTATTCGCAATCTGCAAAATTCGCGAACTCTCGCGAATTTGCGGATTTTTAATTTTTTCGTGTTCGCAAGGGTTTCTGTCAGTTCACGAGGATTTTTACGAGTTCGCAAACGCGAACTTACTTGTCGGGTCGCAAAGGTCGCGGCCATGTTGTTTCTACATCTGGTTCATCACAGCACCCTCTGTTTCACCACTGCCACCCTCTGGTTCACCCATGCCACCCTCTGGTTCATCACTGCCACCCTCTGGTTCATCACTGTAGATTATGGGGGGAAAAGCACACCTGCCCTGCCTCAACTGACATGAATTAATTTGGGGCTGTTTAATGTGACACTGAATTTGAGCTGGCACCTGCTTCCTTAGCTGTAAGTGCTTCCTGATTAATGATGAGCTTGAACTTCTGCACCTGCTAAGTGCTTTCAGTTTTGCAAAATTCGTTAGCACACCTGCCCTGCCTCAACTGACATGAATGAATTAGGGGCTGATTAATGTGTCACTGAATTTGAACTTCCAGTCTGGCACCTGATTCCTTATCTGTAATTGCTTTCCGTTGCGGTGTAATTTTTTTTAACAGGACCTTTGTGGCATACTTGTAGCTATTCTCTGAGCCTGCTGTGAGGGTCAGAGCAGGGTCATAGAATAGTTGCAAGTAGGCAACTGAACTCTGGAGGGGCCCCTCAGGAAGCACTGCAGGGAATGGTTACTAATGATGAGCTTCAACTTTTGCACCTGCTGGGTGCTTTCAGTTTTGCAAAAATCGTTTTTCTGCAATTTTGCGCGATTCGCGAATTTGCGCGAGATCGAATTCGGAAGCCGGGGATTCGTGCGAATATGCGATTTGTTTTTTTGCGGCATGTTAGTTCGCGTAATTTTTTGTGTTTTCGCAAGCCGCTTGTAGCGCAATGACGCGAAGTTACCCTAGCGGTCGTACATGGGCGCGGCCGTCTTGTTTGCGTGATGTATTTCCGTTTCCGGGCGCTATGTGTAATCTCACAAAGTGTGCAGCTCGCTAGTACAAGTTCGCGTGTGATCGCGGGGGAAATCTCGCGCGAACTTACCGACGCGGTCGTGAACGGGCGCGGCCATTTTGTTTTTCATTCATTACCATGGTTCTGGGCATCCTTTCTGTATCCTCTATCAATTTCTGCCATCCTTTGCTTGTTTGAAGTTTTTTTTAATCTATTTTTCTTATTATCTATCCCTCTATTTTTCTAGCTCTATATTTTTGTGTTTTCTGCTACTTTTGGTTTATTTTAAACTACTTTTTTTAACTCTTTTCTTTTTTTCTTTCCTATTCTATTTCTTCTTTATTATTTACCTTCCTTTCTGCCCAGACCATGGTAAAGGGAGCCGGGAAGCACCCCGAGAAGGGGAAGGGTCCCGCACCCCGTGCCCGGCTCCCGTGCGGGCGTTTAAGGGGGGAGCTAGTGATGCCATGGGAGATCTTTAGAGCGGAAGAGGTGGCCGCACTAGTGTTCTTTGTACAGCGCAGCCTCCCCAGGACCATCTTGGCAGGCGGCAAGATCGCAAGCAGCTACGGGCTCCGGGAGCGCCGGAAGCGGTGGGAGACGGTGTGCCGGGCCATGTTTGAACACTCTCGGGTCCGGCGCACCTACAACCAGGACACCCACGGATATCCTGGACCGGGAACGCGACTTGCTCGACCTGCTCGGCGTCGAGATCCCCAGGCTTGGTGAGTAGTAGTAGCTATTTCTTCACTACTCTGTTTTTTCCTGCTCTGTGTGTTATTACTATATTGCAAATGTTTGTTTTTTATCGAGAGCAATAATGCTGCGGATTACATTGTAGGTAAATTATATTTCTAAATCTTCTGTGCATTTCAGGTGCACTGCTCTCCTTCTCAGTGGCTTTGCTACTATGCTTATTTGTTTTTGATTTTGTGTTCATTTCACTGGCCTTAGAAATTATGTATGAGTGTAGTTTACAGAACTGCATAATGCTAGACACTAAGGGGCAGATTTGCAATTACCGGCGCATCCCTGCAAAGTAGCAGGGATGCGCCAGTAATTGTGGGCCACGCCACCACCACTCATGGTGCGCCGTATTTACAATGCGGCGCACAATGGGCCCAAAACGTCATTGAAGCGTTACGCATCTGTGCCGTAAAGGCGGCGCATTGCTGGAGTTGCGTCGCAACGATGGCGCAGCTCCAGCAAAGCTCTGGGGTGCCCCATCTTCCCAATGCTGCGTCAAGCCATACGTCTGCTTCAAGCAGGCGCAGGGTTTGAGTGACACATCATTGTCCTAAAAGTGACTGATTGAAATCTTGTAGATTTCCCTCAGCCACTTTTAGGATGCGTTCCTGCGCAGGAACGCCCTCCCTTGTGCCGGAACGCCGCCTGATGGCGCATGGCTTCACAACGTGATGCATCTCCCATATGCGTCGCGTTGTTAATATATGCCGCACCATGGCGCCTCTTTTGTTCTGCCGCTGCGTCACAAAAGTCACGCAACAACGGAGTTAAAGAGACGCAAGGGGCTTGTAAATCTGCCCCTACAGACTCAAGTCCAGTCCTTCCTTTGTACACCTGGTAATAAGAAGAAACAGTGGTGGTGGATTGATAGTTTGAGTACTTTAATGACTGGTTAATGTAGTAGGAAACTTTTTAGTGTTGTCACTGATCTGCAATCGCGATGGAGTTTGTATGTCACTTCGCGTGCTGCAAACGGCTGCCTGCCAGTCCTAGGCGAACCTTTTTAGTACTTTGTTTAGTGAGTTACATAACTTTCCAAGTCGACGGTCCGCAAATCAAGCAATACTAATATCGTAGTAGACCACATGAGATAGATCAATATATCCCGTGGAATAGTTGTCTATTTGCTATTTCGGCAAAATATTTTGTTATTGTTCTTTTGAATGTTTGATTTGGTTGACAACAATCATCCATGTTTTCAGGTCTTTCTTTCTTTCATGTTTTACATCTGCTCCCCCCAAGGGCAAGAGGACAGAGGAGGACCTGGTTGCTGCTGCTGCTGTAGAAGGCCAGGATCGGCCAGGCGAGGCCTCCTTTGCTGGCCCCAGTAAGTTTTCATTTTAATATAGAGTACCTATTTTTTCCTAGCGTTCCTCATTCGATTTTTTCTAAATCGTCTTTGATCTTCTTGTAGACTATATCTAAATTCTTATCCTGCCTCTACTATGACTTCCTGTGGTATTACTAGATTATTCTTATTAGTCTGTCTGTGTAGCTAACTAAGATTGCACAGTTGGCAAAAGGTGTCAAACGAAACTCCCATTCTGATTTGATTTGATTTGTCTATTTATATAGCGCGCGATTGCCCGAGGGCGTCTTGGCGCTGAGATGTACCACTGGGTCTGAAGATGTTGACTAGAGCTGTGTGGAGAAGAGCCATGTTTTAACTTCCTTTCTGAAGGATTTCAGGGATGGACTGGTTTTTATGTCTAGTGGTAGTTGGTTCCACATTCTGGCTGCGTGTACCAGGAAGCTTCTTCCGCCCCAGTTAGCTTTCCTGAATTTAGGGACCATGATGAGTTTCATTTGGCTGGATCTGAGAAGTCTGTTTGGCTCATATAGTTGCAGATGTGATTTTAGAAATTGTGATCCAGTTCCGTTTAGTGCTTTGTACGCCAAGCATAGTGATTTAAATTGTATCCTGCTTACAATTGGTAGCCAGTGCAGGCTTTTTAGTTTGTGGCTTATTTTTTCGAACTTTGGTATTCCTAGTATCAACCTGGCTGCCGCATTCTGCAGGCGTTGTAGTTTAAGTAGGATTTTCTTCCTGGCTCCGGCATATAATCCGTTCCCGTAGTCCAGTCTGGACAAGGCCAGTTCTGTCACCACTGTCTTGCGTGAATCATACGGTAAGTATGGCAGAATCTTTTAAATCATTTTTAGGATATACCATAGTGATGAAGCTAGTTTGCTGGCTTGAGCGTCGAAGGAAAGGTTGGTGTCTAACATGATCCCTAGGTTTTTCACCTTTTCTGACGATTCAGGGCATTTTCCCATATCTGTAGGCCACCATGAGGGGGACCATATGTTTGTGTCTCCTCCTAGTATCATGACTTCACTCTTGTCCCCGTTCAACTTTAGGCAGTTCATTCTCATCCATTTTGCCATGCAGAGTTGGAATTTTTCTGCTGTGTCATGTACCTCCTTACTTATTGACACCACAATTTGGGTGTCGTCGGCGTAAGATATAGGCGTGAAGCCGTTGTTCCTTATTATCTGTGCGAGTGGAGCTACATATAAATTAAAAAGAGTGGGGCTCATCGAAGATCCCTGCGGGACTCCGCATGGTAGGTTGAACTGATTGGATTTCGCTTCTCCTGATTCTACTGAGAATGTTCTGTCCTCTAAGTAGGAGGCTGTGAGTGCGCATGCTGAGTCATGAATGTTTGCTGTCTTTAACCGTGTTATTAGGATTTCGTGGCTGACCGTGTCGAAGGCCGCCGATAAGTCTAGTAATATCAAGGCGGCCTTCGATCCATTGTCCATTATTTGTCTAAGTTCCTCCACTGCTGTGATCAAGGCCGTCTCCGTCCCATGTTCTACCCGGAAACCGAACTGAGAGTGATCCAGCCAATCTCCATCAGTCAGATTTTGAGATAGCTGTTTATTTAACAGTTTCTCCAAGATTTTTGCGGCGAAAGGGATCCTGGCTATGGGTCTATAATTGTTGGGATTTTCGTAATCTAGGTTGGGTTTTTTTAACAGTGGCCTGATAGATATCTTTTTCCAGTCATCTGGGAAGATATTGTTGTTGATGATTTTGGAGAATAATTTTCCTAATGCTAGGCTCTAGTCATCAATAGCTCTATGAACTGAGTGCAGTCCTCTGGGATTGTCCATAATGTCTTTTCAAGTCTTCAAAATGTTTATGCTTTGACAATTCCCAACAATAAAATGCGAATGACCACCAAGAAAGAATAAGATACTACTTTACTTTTGGTTTGGATAGGAGGACAATCCATACTACTACTGTTGCAGGGACAAATCTGCACACACAGAACTATGGACACTAAATAGTGCATTGTTTATCAATTATAATAGGCGCAGGTAGACTTTCCACATACCTCAGTGATAACAGACTTTGAAGAACCCCCAATCTCCTTACTGACTAGATAGTGTGGCAGAGTCATTTAGCTCTCGAATTCATCGATGATTGATCCCCAATGATGATTATCCAACGCAGGACAAGAGTACGGAGTCAGAGTCCAGAAGTGTCAGAGGCACGGACTCATGCTTGCAAATTGCAAAACCTTTGGCTCAGTCACTCTTGACCAAAAACCACAGAGTCTATTTAAGTTTTAAAGCTTTATTAAAAGTAAAAACATTTATTAAAAATCAAGTTTGTCATAAAACATAAACGGTTGATTAAAAATGGAAAAGTGCTTAGTGATTTATTTCACACATTTATTGTGGGCGAGCCGAGCCCTCACCTGCTTTGAACTTTAATTTTTCTTTTTGGTGCTGAATCGTTGGTCACTCCATCCTAGTGATGATGATCTGATCTCGCTCTTGCTCTTAGAAGTGAAGCTTCTGTCTGGTATGAGAAAATGGTGCGTATTAAAAAGCAAGCATTCATCAGTTGTGCCAAAAAGTGCAGCAAGACAACACCCTTCCCTGGAAAAAGGGACATTTTTACGTTAGAGTAGACAGTCACAAATTATTAGATTGGTTTCTGTATTCACATTTCTTCATTCCTAGACAAAATACTAGTGAGTGGTGTATGTCTATGACATCTAACATTCTTAAATGTACTTTGTAGGTGGAACATCTGGTGCCGGGGCCAGTGCGGAGGTGGAGGAGGACCCTTCTGGGGAGGAGGCAGTGCAAGTGCCGGAGGAAACTGCTGTGAGGTTTGCCACGGTAGTGGCGGGCAGTGGTAAGCTCTTATATTCCTTACTTATTGCGATTGCAGACTGCAGAGTGTGCTCTCTGCACAGGTGTAGTATATATGTTGTCCAGTAAAGTTACTATACTGTTAAGAAGACTTTCAAATTTAGAACAAAGTTTTTATCAACCAGGTAGTAGCCTCCTCTAAATGTACTTCAACTCAGCGGTGAATTATTTTTTGAGAATCCAAATCAGATCTGAGATGAACTTGATGCATGAGATGAACGAAAAGCGAAAGAAGGGTGTAAGTAAGTATGGAAGGACGAGCAAGTTAAAAGTAATGATGACTGACAAAGAAGAATGATACATGTTTGATTGGTGCCCGAGGTGGCTGGGAAGGAATATGATGCATGGCTGGGTGAAGGATGAAGCAAGGATGGGTGGAAGGAGAACAGCCTTGGTGGGCGAAACAGAAACTGTATGTGTGCGGAATATATCCTTTGGTTGAAATTCAAATGCTAGTCAAGCACGGATTTATGGCTTGCGGTTTCCCAAATAAAATGAAAAGGTTGTTTTCCCGTGAGAAAACGTAAGGTTTGTCCAGATGAGAGACATGAAGAAGAATGATTGACATATAGTTTTAATGGATGGATGCCTGGATCATGGTACTTTCTGACTCTTAGATAGCATATGTGTATCTAGAGAGAGTAGACGTCACTGGATGAACTAAGTGTTACTTTGAAGAGCATGTAACACCGCACTCGCACGTCCGTTCCAGTGTAGGAAAGGCAAGGAAAAGAAGTTTTAATTTTGTCCGTATACTACCATGAATAGTAGCAGTAGTTTGTATTGCAAGCACAGCATATATCCGGCTATTACGATGGCCACTCACTACCTCTGTTAATAAGTTTAGTAGAACTCGGTCATTCATGTGTGGATGTATCACTGTTCACTCAATAAAAAGCAAAGCACCTAAAGACATCCCATATATAAGCAAATACATACCATGTGCAGTGATATATAATCAGATTATTTATCTTCTTCGTTTTCCTTTTCTAGTATTCATTGGCACTGTAGGGTGAAAGTTAAATTAATTAAGCAGTAGCCCTTGTAACAGAGTATTCTCAGTGCCAACCGTAATAGAAAAGTAAGAGCATCACCACCTGCATGTACTGGACCGGTACAGTAACGCGGGCGTCTGTTTTTCTCGGGTGCAAGTTGACTGCGCTGGCATTATGCCGGCTTGCAGAAGTTAATGTACCAATTTTGCCAAACAAGAGAGAAGAAGAAGAATAAGACTGGTGTACTGTCATAGTCGACTCTAATTGAGTGAGTCCATAGTGCTCGTAGAATTGATTCCTTAAACTCCCACTAAGGTTAGAGCAAGGATGAAGAAGTGGGAGGTTAGATAGGTACTGGCCACAATAGTTATGTACTGCGCTTGCAAGTTGCTAGTTCTACTAAGACACAACCTTCTGCTGAATCATTTTGTGTTAATCTTAAAGAGCATTGGTTACAGACTATGTCTTTCTTTCTTCATATAGATGCTCCTTCCAAACCAACACGGAAGGAGCTGGCTAAAAGGCCCGGCAACGGAGGCTGGAGGCGACTGTCGCCGAATATGGGCGGCTGGTGGCCCAGGAGGAGGGGGACACGCAGTCGACCACAACATCGACCAGTACAGCTGCATCCTCCTCCGCGCTCCCTGGGTCAGCCAGTCAGCGCAGCAGGTCTCCAGTGGTACAGAGCCGGGGTACCGCAGCCACCCGCCACCGCCGAGAAGCAAGAAAATCAGCTGCCCCCCACAGCAGTACCATAAAATGTTGCACCGCTTTCACTCAGGGTGTCCTACCTCGAGCAGGAGCTGCTCAACACCAAAACCCTGCTCGAGACCCGCCGCAAGGAGCATGCCGACCTGGCCCAAAAAGTCAACAGCAGCCAGCAGTAGGAGGAGACTGTCCCTTGCCCCTTTTTTAAAGACTTCTGGGGGGTGGGAATTAGGAGTTGGGTTTTCTCCTTTTTTTCGACTTAGTTTTCACAGACATTCGTTGGATTTCAGGAGGAGGGGTTGGTTGGGTCTTGCAGGAGATTATTTATGTTAGGGATATAAATACACTTTAAACTTTATCTTAGCATAAGTGTTTTTTACTGCTTTTAAGGCTGGTGGGTGGGGGTTTAACAGTAAGTTTGTTTTCCTGAAACTTAAGAGGCATCTTGATTCAAGTTGTGTAAGTAATTGGCCAAATGTTTTCAAAACGAAGTCCCTCTCACAGAGTAAGTGAATTCAATAGTCCTCGGACCGTCAGTCTCTTGTCTCTCCTAATACTCCATTATACTACCTCCCCCCAAACGCTTATCTTACCTGTAATTTGTGTTTGGAAATAGGGCTAGGCACAGGGCTGGCTGCATGGGAAATGGCGATTAAGGTTGGCAATCCTGGGCGGATGAAATGTCATCATTGCGGTGGTACTAGTGGTGTTACACAGTGGCAGTTGCAGCATCTGAAAAAAAAGAAAATGAAACCTTGTTTGTCCTTACCGTAGCATTAGAACGGTACAATAGAGAATATAGCAGGTGACAGTACACTAGAACAGTGCAACAATGTAGCCTAACAAATGGTAAAGTATTGAAAGTATAACTACTACTTGCATTGAATTTCTTTGACATTGGCTACTACTACAAGAAATAGTACTTAAGGTGAAGGAAACAGCAGCGTAATCATTTGCCATGCCTAGGAGGAGGATGTTCTTGATGAGCAATCAAGTTGATGGCACACATGAAAATCTGCTTTCATTTGCCAATAGTCATGGGTCTGTGTCAAGCGGAGTAAGAACATATCCTCGGATTCCTTCACCAGCCTGTTGCTATGACCTTATCCTCCCCAGCAAGTGTGTGGAATTATTGCTGTCATTTAGTCACACATCAATGAAAACCACACAGCCCGGGGGAAGAGGGTTAGGGTTTGGAAAATGGATGGGAATGGGGTTTTTTTTGAAAGTTTTGTTGAGAGAAGAAAAAAAAAGCACAGCATGGACAAACAATAATTGAAGATAAACAAATCTTTGGGTACAAAGCTATCCATAAATCTTTTAGGTGACATAAAGGAAGTGCATGCACTACTGCATACATGGTTACTGAAAAGTAAGTAGTACTTTAGACAACCGTGAATGAAAGAATGCGACAGTACAGGGCTGCAGTAATTATGCGTTTTCACGTGCCTATCTCTGCACTCGGAGAAACACTTTGTACATTAAATTAGGTTTGAAAAATAGCAGAAGTAAAACCTATACAATGGCTGTAGGGATGAATTTAGAAGCAGAGATCAAAGAAATGCAGAGTCACACTCATAGAAGTACTTAAAAGTTAATTAGAAAAGAACGGATACTGTATCTGTATGTTGTTGTAGTTGTCCTGTTGAATTTGGTAAGTTGCATGCATCCAACCATTCCTCTTATTAGCGGGACTCCTCCATTCCATCTGACGCTCCGAACATCAATGTTGGTGACCAGAAGACACCCTGTCCACTGGCTGCCTGGCAGATGCTGAATTGCGGCTCGCTAATGTGAAGCCTGACTTCATCCATTTTTTTCCCATTGCAGAGGCTGAAACCCGGCCTGTAATTATTGATGGAAAAACAGGAAGTGATAGTAGAGCACCACTGACAAATAAATATAAGGTATGTACGCTGTGTAGTGAAAAAAGTCACACTTTGAGTTTCCTAATAGACAGTACAATATTTTTGAAAGTGCGTACTCTGTCTGAGTCTCCTTTTGAAGGATAAATAAGTATGGGCGAATTAATTTAGCGGATCTTTCCCCTCAAGCTAGGTGTACTGTAAACTGTGTTTTAGAACAAAATTAGACCTTCCCAGCAGTGCTCCCAGACCCTTACTAAACCCAGTCGCAAAAATGTAGAAGACCCCCAATCAGATCTCAAAAACGTGCGATACTGGTACTTGTCAGAGGCCTAGTAGAAAATGGTGACCAAACATACTTTGAAAGTAAAGTAGGCCCAAATCTCCCCTTACCCACCATGGATTGTATTCAAACCACTTGCAAGCAAGCAAAAGTATCCATACCCAGCATTGCTACAAGACTCGCAAACCCCCCACAAACACCAGGAACCCCCACAAACAGCCCCCCGAAAACGGTAGAGTGAGCGAAATCTCAGAAAATGCAAAAACATTTTCCCCAGGGATTGTCTCCAAAACACTTTCTTTCGGGTATTAGACCTTCCCAGCAATGGCCCCAGAACTGTCAACCCGGGAGAAAACAAGTTTAACACCCCCAACAAGCCAAAAGGCAAAACCCGGGAAAAGCCAACTGTGGGCTTACCTAGAATGCAGTCCAAATGAGCCCTGCAGCTAGGCCCTAACTCCCCTTTTCCACCATGGATTTCCTGTAAAACAAATGCAATCAACATTAGAATGTGCCAGCAGGAGATAATACTTGAGACGGTATTATCTCCTTTAAATATTCTGCCTTTTCCAAATCAGAACTTGTCGGTCGGCAGTCATGTTAGTACTGAACAGCCAACAGCTGCAGACAGCCTGCAGGGCCACCAGATTTTTTCAGAAAGCGAGCCTCCTACTGCTGAAAAATGAAAAAGAGGTGATCAATGGGACAAAACCCAAAGTCTTAGTGAAATAAATGACTTTGAAGTTAGATAATGAAAGATAGACTTTATTACTCCAAAATGGTTATCAGTCTGTAGATGCATTTTATTTATTTATTTTATGTAATAAGCTCTTTTGAAATTTACTCTTTTGTAAAGGTTTTAACTAACCATACACAATAAAATTTTACTTACTTACTTACTTACTTAGAATGTGCCAGCAGTGCTCACAGACCCCAAAACCCACCCCAACAACCTAAAAGCCCCCCAAACAGCACCCCAAAGACAGGCAAGTGATCAAAAGCGCAAAAACTTTTTCTGCCCCGATTTTCTCCAAACCACTTTTAGCCGGTGTTACACCTTCCAAGCAAGGCCTCAGACCCGTCAACTCACCCGCAAAGAAGTAGAACACCCCCACAAGTGCAGAGTCTTTCTTCATTGGGCGTAATCCAGCCTCCTGCTTTGAGGGAAATAGGAGTCAGGAGGAGGATAGAGGAGCATGTTCTTGTGAACTTGTGAACCTGAGGAATGCAGACTGCGGCACCTTCAAATCAATAAGCAAATAAGTGAAGACAGTTCTGCTGATGGGCTTGTTTTTGTTTTTAGGTGATTAAAGTTTATTTGTTTATATAGATTTTGCAAAACAAAGAAAGACACACACAGGAATAAAAGTGAATAAGGACGAAAAAGAAAGTTAGTGATTCATTGACTCATTTTCAGGGCTCGGTGTCAGGGAAGAAGAGCTCGTCCTCAAACTTTGCTAATTCAGACGGGAGTAGGTCAGTTAACAGGGAAGAACTTCTCTCATCTATGTTGGTGTCCTCCTCGTCTTCTTCCTGCGTGCATTCTCGTATTTTGTAATCTGGTGGTATGTAGTGCTGATTCATCTTGATCATTGTTAACCTCTCCACATTTTTGGGTGAGAGGCGGGTCCTTTTGGAAGTTACAATGCCACCAGCAGCACTGAAAACACGTTCAGAAGACACACTTGCGAGTGGGCAAGACAAGTAATTTATAGCCATTTTGGTGATCTCTGTCCACATATCTCTTTTCCCATGCCAATACGCCAATGGGTCAAGAGGAACATAGACCTCTGTTGAGTCAATCAATCAATCAATCAATCACGGCATTTGTATAGCGCGCTACTCACCCGGAAGGGTGTCAAGGCGCCCGGGGAGAGGGGTACGTTACTGCTCGAACAGCCAGGTCTTGAGCTGCTTCCTGGAAGAGAGATGGTCTTGGGTCAGCCGAAGGTGGATGGGGAAGGAGTTCCAAGTCTTGGCTGCCAGGTAGGAGAAGGATCTTCCTCCGGTGGTGGCTCTGCGAATGCGTGGTACGGTGGCGAGTGCGTGGCTGGTCGATCGTAGCTGGCGGGTGGGTGTGTAGAAGGTCAGGCGGTCGTTGAGGTAGTTGGGGCCCAGGTCGTGGAGAGCCTTGTGTGTTTGGGTGAGGAGTCTGAACGTTATTCTCTTGCTGACGGGGAGCCAGTGCAGGTCTCTCAGGTGTCCGGTGATGTGGCTGTGTCGGGAGATGTCCAGGATTAGTCGTGCGGAGGCGTTCTGGATGCATTGGAGTCTTTTTTGAAGTTTGGCTGCGGTTCCGGCGTAGAGGGGTTCCCGTAGTCCAGTCAGCTGGTGACGAGTGCCTGGATAACGGTCTTCCTGGTTTCGGTGGGGATCCATCTGAAGATCTTGTGGAGCATGCGCAGGGTGTTGAAGCATGATGAGGAGACGGCGTTGACTTGTCTGGTCATCGAGAGGGCGGAGTCCAGGATGAAGCCCAGGTTGCGTGCGTGGTCCGTTGGTTTGGGAGTGGTGCCCAGGGCAGGGGGCCACCAGGAATCGTCCCAGGTGGAGGGGGATGATCCCAGGATGAGGACTTCCATCTTGTCTCAGTTCAGTTTCAGGCGGCTGTTCTTCATCCACTCGGCGACGTCTTTCATCCCTTCGTGTAGGCTGGCTCTGGAGGTGGCAGGGTCGTTGGTGAGGGAGAGGATCAGTTGGGTGTCGTTGGCGTTGGAGATGATGTTGAGGATGTGTTGGCATGCGATGGCTGCGAAGGGGCTCATGTAGACATTGAAAAGGGTTGGGCTGAGTGATGATCCTTGTGGTACGCCGCAAATGACTTCGGTGGCCTCGGATCTGAACGGGGGAAGGCGGACTCTCTGGGTTCTTCCGGCGAGGAACGAGATGATCCACTCCAGTGCCTTCTCCTGGATTCCGATGTTGCTGAGGTTCTGCACTAGGGTGCGGTGGCAGACAGTGTCGAACGCAGCAGAGAGGTCCAGGAGGATGAGGGCCTCTGTTTCCCCGTTGTCGATCAGGGATCTGATGTCGTCGGTGGCCGGACTGCGAGGTGTCGAGGGATCTGTTTGTCTCGAGGAAGGCGTCGAGCTATCTGTTGACGGTCTTCTCGATGACTTTGGCAGGAAAAAGGGAGGAGCGAGATGGGGCGGAAGTTCTTGAGGTCGGTAGGGTCCGCTGTTGGTTTCTTCAGGAGGGCGCTGAGCTCGGCGTGCTTCTAGCTCTTCGGGAAGGTGGCGGTGTGGAAGGAGGTGTTGATGATGTCCCGGAGATGGGGTGCGATGATGGCGTCGGCCTTGTTGAAGACGTGGTGGGGGCAGGGGTCAGTAGGGGATATGGAGTGGATGGTGTTCATCGTGCGGGTGGTGTCTTCGGTGCTGATTGGGGTCCAGTTGCAGAGGGTGGTGGTGGCGGGCGTTGGTTCGGCGGTAGGGTGCGTGGTCTGTGCGTCGAAGCTGTTGTGTATGTCGGCGATCTTACAGTGGAAGAACGAGGCGAGTGAGTTGCAGAGGTCTTGCGAGGGAGTGATGTCGTTGTTTCCGATGCTGGGGTTGGAGAACTCTTTGACGATGCTGAAGAGTTCCTTGCTGTCATGGGCGTTGTTGTCCAGTCGTTCTTTGAGTGCTGTCTTCTTAGAGGCGCGGATCAGCTGGTGGTGTTCGCGGGTGGCGTGCTTGAGGGCGGTCCTGTTGTCTGTGGTCTGGTCGTGCCGCCAGGCTTTCTCGAGGGTGCGGCAGTTCTTCTTGGAGTCCTTGAGTTCGTGGGTGAACCAGGGGGTTTTCTTGCTGCCGGGTCTGCTGGGAGGGTTCTTTAGAGGTGCGAGGTCATCGGCGCAGGTGGTCAGCTACTGTGTGAGGTTGCTGGCTGCTTCGTTGGGGTCCGTTGTGCTGGTGGGAGGGTTCTGGCTGAGGGAGGCGGTGAGCTGCTCGGCGGTGATTTTGCTCCAGCTCCAGCGAGGAACCTGTTGCGGGTGGTGGTGGGTCGTAGTTCTTCTGAAGCTGAAGTGGACGCAGCTGTGGTCAGACCAGTGGAGTCCGGTGGAGTGGCTGAAGGAGATGTGCTTGCTGGATGAGAAGACGGGTTCAGGCGTGTGGCCGGCGTAGTGGGTGGGGGTGTTCACCAGTTGCTTGAGTCCGAGGTTGGCGAGGTTGTCCAGGAGGGTGGTGGTGTTGCTGTCATTGTTGTTCTCCAGGTGGAAGTTGAGGTCCCCTAGAAGGATGTAGTCAGCGGAGGGAAGGGCGTGCGGGCTGATGAAGTCTGCAATGCCTTTGCTGAATTGTGTGCGTGGTCCCGGGGGTCTGTAGATGAGGGTGCCTCTGAGGGTGGTCTTGGGGTCGGTGTGTATCTGGAAGTGGAGGTGTTCGGCAGCGGCGAAGGTTTCGTCGGAGTTGGTCGAGAAGCGGATGGTGTTCTTGTGTACGATGGCGATGCCTCCTCCCGTCTGGTTGACGCGGTCCCTCCGGGTGATCTTGTATCCGTCCGGGAT
The DNA here is from genome assembly GCF_964261635.1 of Lissotriton helveticus. NCBI lineage: Eukaryota > Metazoa > Chordata > Amphibia > Caudata > Salamandridae > Lissotriton > Lissotriton helveticus. The sequence goes on along the minus strand of NC_136059.1, from coordinate 1,479,102,765 downwards.
GGCTATGGCGATGTCGGGCACTGAGGAGGCTTTCATCCAGGTTTCTGTGAGGGAGGCAACGTCTGGTGCTGTTGTGTCGAGCAGGTTCCAGAGTTCGACGGCGTGCCAGTGGACGGAGCGGTTGTTGAGCAGGATGCACTTGAGGTGGTTGTTGCTGGGGCTCGGCTTGGCGGGAGCGGTGCAGGTCCAGAGGCAGGTGAATTTGCAGTCTTGGCAGGTAAAGGGTTCGTGGGTGCATCTCGGGGTGGCTCGGTAGCAGGCGGGGTTCCGGCTGGCGTTGAGTGCGTTGAGGGTGGTGGGGTCGTAAGTCTGTCGTGTTGGCTGGCATCCTCGGGGCCCAGGGGTCCTGGCGCTAGGCGTGGTCCAGGTGCAGACGGGCGCAGACGGGCGCAGACGGGCGCAGACGGGCTTGCCTTTGGCGCTCTTTCGGTGCGCCAGCGTAGCGCCCGCTGAGCGCGTCCGCTGCGCGGCCTCCATATGAATGGAAGAGGGAGGGAGGAGTAGCTGGAAGGTGGGAGCAGGGCGGCCAATGGGGGGCGAGGGGGCGGAGCTACTGGGACACGGTGACGGGAAATGGGTGGTGAGGGGATGACGCGGCAGACACGGGAAACATAAAGAAAAAGGGATCACACTCAGAGCAAAAAGGTGAAGGGAGAAAAATCCGGGCAACAAAATGACACAGGTCCAAATGAAAAGGCGGACACAGGCACTCACTCGGGGTACAGAAGAGAAGGAGGGCACTGGCACTCGGTCACATGCAGTCAGGTCACAGCAGCGGGAAGCGGTCACACAGGGGGCTGTGTGGCGGTGAGGGGAGCGACCTGCCTGGTAAACTGGTGAATGAGTCATTCAGATAGGCCTGCACCATCGACTCAAGGTTCTCCAGGGTTCCTCCACTTTGCTTACTTTTTTTCTGGGACCTTTTGAGAAGCAAACCCAAGCTGAGTTAGCCAATTCTCTTCTTCACACAACATTACTGTTGTGTCTGGTGCAGATGATACGGTTGCTGGTGTCGTTAACGGCTGAGATGGAAAATCACTCTCTTCTGCCACAGCCACAGATGCAGAAGTGGATTTTTTTGACTGCGGGTGGCCTGTTGATGCTGATGTACTGCCTTTTCCTTCAATTTCCTGCCGTTCAGTTTCAAACCGAGTGGCTGACACAGCTAGCCAATGTTTGTACTTTGTAACATCTGCGTCATCAAAAGGAAAGAATACTCTGCCTGCCACTGCCTTTTTGTACCGTGGATCCAGAATAGTAGCAGAAATGTAATGCTGTTCTGTGTGGATCTTTTGAAGACATTCATCGCGAAGTAGGCGCTGTAATAACTTCCCCGCCAAGTCAAATGCTTCCTGCTTTCCATCTTTTTGAAACATAGAAGACACCGCCTTCAGTTGGTGCTCTAGCATGCGCAATGGGATAGCTTTTCCCAAATTACAGTCCTCCCTGCTGACTGCACACGTGAAGACCTCAAAAGGACTAAGCATGTCTGTCAGGCTTTTAACTAGCTCCCATTGCTCCACCTGTACCTCATGTCTATCATAGGTGTACCCAGTTTAAAGAAATACTGACCGACTACTGCATACTGCTCATACAGACGCTCAAGCATGTAGAAGGTTGAGCTCCAACGTGTTGCCACCTCCTGGATGAGTGCTTTCACTAGCACTTTACGTTCATGTTGCAGGCACCTCAGCTGCTTCCGGGCCTTAAAAGAATGGTTGAAATGTGTGCACATTCTTCGGCAGGTGGTCAGTAACTCGGAGACTGGACTTTCTTCACTCTAGAATTTTTTAACAACCAGGTTTATACAGTGCGCCAAACACGGCACTCTGAAATATTTACCCTTATCCATGGCCTTAACTACATTGGCGCCATTATCCGTGGAAACATAACCAATCATGCGTTTTCTTGGGGACAGCCATTGAAAGACCTTTGTGTTAAACTCATGCAAAATGTTTTCTCCTGTATGACTTTTCTCCATGGCAAACATGGCTAGTGTTGCATGTTTCCGAGCAGCTTTATAAACTTTGTCCATGTCAACACCTGCGTTTAGCTTTGCTTTAACCCCTGAAAAAGAGACCCAGTGTGCAGTGATGCACATGTAATCAGTGGCTTGGCAACTGGTCCACATGTCTGTTGTCAGATGTATAGTGTGAACAGCACTCTTCTGCAAAGCTGCCCCAATCACCTCCAGCACATCTTCATGTAGTGCTGGAGCCGCAACTCTGGCAAAATAGAACCGGCTAGGAACCTTCCATTTAGGGCAGGGCATTGCCACCATTTCAAGAAAACCCACCCCTTCCACAAAAGAAAATGGGAGAAGGTCCAGCACTAGCATTTTAGCCAGCTCAGTGTTATACAGACGCGCCGTTGGGTGGTTGCGTTCAAATGGCGCATCTGAAAACAACATGCTTCTTACGGTGAGCTGGACCATTTTACGGGATGATGATGACTTCTTCGACCCAGTTACGCTCAGTGATGATGAACTTTTTTGCATTGATGTCTCACTCTCTCCCACACTCTCAATGTGGCTCATATATCTTGCAGGGGGTGTGCTGCTGACAGGGGTACTGGGTGAAACTGAAGAAATGTTTGCCGCTTCTTCCTCCTCGTCATCATCAGATGAAACATCAACGGATACAATTTGTTGACTTGCAATTTGGGCTGCCTTGTCTCCCTTAGGTGCGCATGCCATTTGACAGTGTGCTGTCTCTCAAGATGACCTCTCTGGCCTCCGGTACCATAGTTGGTACCAAGCTTACCACGACTAACTTGAACCTTACAAATGGTACAAATGGCTATGTTTCCCCAGTTGGGCTAACACTAAAGAAGTCCCAAACTGCGGACTTCAAATGTCTGTGGGGGGCGGAGGAGGCGATACTGGGAATGCTAATGCCAGATGAAGTGGAAGATGTTAGTTGCCGAAATTTAGTATGTTGTGCACTTACAGCACCACTAATTGAGGAAATGGAGGTCGAGGTGGATGGAGGTCCCTTCTGGCGAGAAAATATGGAAGCTGTAGGTGGTTTACTAGTTAACTGCATTGGTGGTGGGCCCATTGACACGTCGCCATCATCACGCTCAGCAGCATTTCGGGATAGGGTAAAAATGTCTATTTGCTGCATGCCCGCTGAGGCTGGAGTGACGTCTATGATGACTGTGTCGTCGTCGTGAGAGTCTTCATCAGCAGGAGTATATGCCACTTCTTGTTCAGCGTCATCATCACACTCCACAACTATGAGACTTTCGGGGACCTTCCTTTTACGCTTAGCTACCTTTGTCAGATTATGGTGTGCCTCACTCTCAGACAGCACTGGTGGTTCCCAATTTTGATCCATATCATCAGAAGGAAGGGGGCTTGAAGAAGATGTAGACACCATCCTTGATATTTTCCTTGCTGGGGATCTGGAAGACAATGAATCATCAGGAGGAGTGGCTTCCTCAGATGATACCTCGGCTTGAATGTCGATTTCCTGATGTGCCCCTATTTCGGGAGGAACAACTATTGTGGGCACTTATGCCGCTCCGTGCACCTCTGCTTGCGCCTCTCCTTGCGCCGCCTCTCCTTCCACATGTACTTGGGCTTGTACTTGTTGCAGCACATGTGGTTGTTGTTGCGGCTGTGGTTGTTGAACACTCGTCAGATGAGTTACAACAACCTGTGTTGATTGAGGGATGCTGCTACTTTCTTGCGATGAGCCAACATCACTGGGCGATGGTGATTGAACAACTATACTGGCTGCCTCTGCAGCACTCAAGGGCTTGGACCTAAGTTGGCGTGGTGGTGGTGGCACTGAGCCCAATGGAGCGGAGGTGCTGCTCCCAGCTTTGTCCCCAGCAGACCCCGCTGCTGCTGCAGGCGTACTTTTTTTCCCCAAAAAATGTGGCGGTCGGCACACCAGTCTCCTTGGTAAGTGGCGCCACTTGCTTCTTCTGCTCCTTACTGGCAACTTTCTTGCTAGAGGAGCTACGGGCAACTTTTTTTGGGGCCATCTTCTTCAGATGTCAGAACAGCAGGCCGCAGTTGCACAAGTTGCAGAGTTGTCTGTGGCCACACGTGACGTTGTGCTGCACACACCGCAGCAGGACTTCTTCCTGCCACTGATGAGGAACGGTGAGGCTGATGATTCGTCTTTCTGCACCTAAAAGCAAACGAAGCCAGAGGAACATCAGTTAAATAAATGTTGCATATGTAGCGCTTCAATAAATAGTTTGCAAGTAAGCGTTTTTATTATACCCACCCCCCAAAATGGAAAGACCAATAAAATGTACCAATGACAGAGTACCCCTGCGCATAATGGATGAAAGCATGGCAGACTGGGTGCAGGCCTATGGCACAACAAAGCACACTGCCTGGCTTCAATATGGCCCCTAGACCCCCACCCACATGGCCAGGCCCTGCCTGGACCAGTCCTCAAAATGGCTCCCACCCACATGGCCATGCCCCGGCAACACCCCAAAAAATCGAAAAACACACAAAAATCACCACAATTCAATGCCATCCATGCCCTCCATGATGTTTATATTAAAGAGACCCCACAGAAAGACTAGACCCAAGCACCACTGAGTACCCCTGGGCATAATGGATGAAAGCAAGGCACATTGGATGCAGGCCCATGGCATAAAGCACACTGCCTAGATTCAAAATGGCCCCTTGACCCCCACCACATGGCCAGGCCCTGCCTGTACCAGTCCTCAAAATGGCCCCCACCCACATGACCATGCCCCATCAACACCCCAAAAAATCGAAAAACACACAAAAATCACCACAATCCAATGCCATCCATGCCCTCCATGATGCTTACATTAAATAGACTCCACAGAAAGACTAGGCCCATGCACCACTGAGTACCCCTGGGCAAAGGGCCCCAACAACAGCCAAAAAATCGAAAAACACACAATAATCACCACAATCCAATCCCATCCATGCCCTCCATGATGTTTACATTAAAGAGACCCCACAGAAAGACTAGACTCATGCACCACTGAGTACCCCAGGGCATAATGGATGAAAGCAAGGCACATTGTATGCAGGCCTATGGCACAAAGCACACTGCCTGGATTCAAAATGGCCCCTTGACCCCCACCACATGGCCAGGCCCTGCCTGTACCAGTCCTCAAAATGGTCCCCTCCCACATGGCCGTGCCCCATCAACACCCCCCAAAAATTGAAAAACACACAAAAATCACCACAATCCAATGCCATCCATGCCCTCCATGATGTTTACATTAAAGAGACCCCACAAAAAGACTAAGCCCATGCACCACTGAGTACCCCTGGCATAATGGATGAAAGCAAGGCACATTGGATGCAGGCCTATGGCACAAAGCACACTGCCTGGATTCAAAATGGCCCCTTGACCCCACCACATGGCGAGGCCCTGCCTGTACCAGTTCTCAAAATGGCCCCCACCCACATGGCCATGCCCCATCAACATCCCAAAAAACCAAAAACACAGAAAAATCACCACAATCCAATGCCATCCATGCCCTCCATGATGTTTACATTCAAGACACCCCACAGAAAGACTAGGCCCATGCACCACTGAGTACCCCTGGGCAAAAGGCCCCAACAACAGCCCAAAAAATCGAAAAACACACAAAAATCACCACAATCCAATGCCATCCATGCCCTCCATGATGTTTACATTAAAGAGACCCCACAGAAAGACTAGGCCCATGCACCACTGAGTACCCCTGGGCAAAAGGCCCCAACAACAGCCAAAAAAAATCGAAAAACACACGAAAATCACCACAATCCAATGCCATCCATGCCCTCCATGATGTTTACATTAAAGAGACCCCACAAAAAGACTCAGTCCATGCCCCACTGAGTACCCCTGGGCAAAAGGCCCCAACAACAGCCAAAAAATAAAAAAACACACAAAAATCACCACAATCCCATGCCATCCATGCCTTAAATGATATTGAAATTCAACAAAACAGTTGTATCATGCACCCATAACTAACCCTGGTCCTACTGGATACTGTGGCTACCCACAATATATTTTATTTAATATTCTGAAAAAGTTGCAAAATTGTAGTTGCAGCAACTGTAATGCCCCAAACAAACAACATCAACTTACTTGTGAAATTTCTTTTCCAAAAGTGATCCAAAGAAAGTAAAAAAGGCCTCAAATCCAAATATCCAGCAGCATCCACAAAAAGTAATCCTTCCAGGTCAAGATCCAAATCAAAGTGACCAGGACATAAACAAAGCACTGGGAGGAGCCTGCTGGACAGGAACAGGAAGTTGGAGACTGTGGGGCACTTCCTTCTTCCCACCCCCCCCAAAAATGGGCTCCTTGCAAAAAAAAGTGCAGGCAAATGTCAACCTGAGGAGTTATTATGATAAAAATCATCATTTTCAGAAGGTTTATTCTGCCTGCTGGTGGATTTCGTGTGCAGAATTGCAAATTTTGCAATTTCGCAAACGCGAGATTGTCGCTGCCCGCCGCATCTACGTGTTCGCAAGTGTTTACTCCCGCGATGATCCAAAATGGCGCAGCACACGCAAACAACTCTTCAAACGCTGAATGACGGTAAGTAAACGCCACGCGCCGCAATATTGTATTTGTCAAGCGCGACCAAGCAAAAAAATCCGCTGCGTGCAAATTTGCGAATTTTCGGCAAATTCGCGAGAGTTCGCGGATTGCGAATTTGCCGAAAATAGCTAATTCTGCAAGCAGAACGGATTTTACGCACATGCTTAATCGCCCCCCCCTCCCCACGCGCGTTGGGTCACTCACCCTCAGTCGGAGGGGAAGGAAGGGCCCATCCTTCTCTGCCCTCCGGATTGAATGACTGCTGAATGGAATACTGCGGCTATTTATAACAAGGTGCGGGCTCCGTTCCCAGGCCGACTTCTGTCTCCCGACCCCCTACCTACCCCCTCCCCCCAAACCCGGGCACAGGAGGGAGGGGCTGGAGTGGGGCTGAGGAAGGAATGGAGGTGAGGGATCCGGAGGGACATGAAGGAGAGGGAAATGAAGGAAAGGTGGCGAGGGTACACGGGAGTAACAGATGAAGGAACAGTGGAATAATGGAGGCGAGGGGGTGGAGGAAGGGGGCGGAAGAGGGGTGAGAGGTCTGGGCAAGAATGGAGAGGAGGCCACAGTAGAGGAGTGAGGGCGGGAGAACAGGGGGGAACAGAGGCAAGATGACAGAAGAGGAATGAACGCAGGTGATGAAATAGTGCGCACAGTGAGATGAAGGAAGAGAGGAAGATTGGAGGCGAGGGAGCCGGAGGGAACAGGGAATGGAGTGGACGGAAAGGAGAGCAATAGAGACGAGGGAACGGGGTGGAGGAGAGGGAAAGGAGGTTAATGGAGATGAGGTTAGGAGGACGGAAGTGAGGGGAAAAGTGAGGGATGCAGGCACAGAGAGAGGAAATTAATGGAGACGAGGAAAATGCCCCCCGGTGCACCTCTTCAGAGGCAATATATCCTCTGGCTGGGGCTCCCTGGGGGGTGCCAGGAAGCGCTCGGTTTGACTGCTAAGCACAACAGACCCCCCAAGATATAGCGGCTTTTGTAAAAATGCCGCGCAATTTCTACAAAAGTGCCGATTTTGGGGGCACTTTTGTAAAAATCGCGCGGCATTACTAGTTTCTTTTTTTTATTGGATAGGAGGACATACTACTTCTGTTGCAGGGACTATTCAGTACATACAAAACTATGGACAAGAAATAGGGCATTGGTTATAAATTATAATAGGCGCAGTTAGACTTTCCACATACCTCAGTCATAACAGAAGTTGAACCCCCAATCTCCTTACTGACTAGCTTGTGTGTGAGAGTGTGAGAGTCATTATTTAGCTCCTGAATGGAGAGATGATCCCCAATGATTATAAAACCCAGAACATAAGACTATGGAGTCCGAGTCCCAACCTCTCAGAGTCACGGACTCATGCTTGCAAATTGCAAACCCTTTCGCTCACTCACTCATGACCAAAAACCACAGAGTCTATGTAAGTTTTAAAGCTTTATTAAAAGTAAAACAACTAGCTCTGTGTGTACTCTGTAAAAATTTAAATTGTGCATTATATAAAAACATTTCTTAAAATCAATGTCATATAACAAATGGTGAACGACTGAAAAGTGGCTGATTTCACACATTAATTGTGGGAGAGCCCTCACCTGGTTGAAACTTAAGTCTTGGTGGGGATGAATCATTGACGACTCCGACTAACATATGATGATGATCTTGCTCCTGTTCGTAGAAGGGAAGCTTCTGCCTGTTATGAGAAAAATGGTGCGTGTTAAAAAGCAAGCATTCATCAGTTGTGTCAAAAAGTGTAGCATCACATGTTATGGCTAAGCATAAAAAACACCCTTCCCTGAAGAAAGTGAAGTTTTTAGTTTAGACTAGAGAGTCACAAATTATTACATTTGTTTAAGTAGTGCTAGTAACTTTTTTCATTCCTAGACAAAATAGGGAGTGGTGTATATGGCATCTAAAAATATTAAATGTATTTTCAAGGCGTAACACCATCGGCACTGCCAACCACCAGTGCCGGGGCCAGCGCGGAGGTGGTCACTCCAGGGGCGGATGCGGTGCCACAGCCAGCAGGAACTGCTGTGGGGGATGCCACGGTAGTCATGGGCAGTGGTAAGCTATTATATTCCTTACTTATTGAGATTGCAGAGTGGGCTCTCTGCAGGGGTGTATATGTTGTACAGTACAAGTACACCTTACTGTTAAGAAGACTTACAAATTTAGAACAAATTTTTTGTCAACCAGGTAGAAGACAGTCACCCTTGACTTCTCATTAGCAATAGCATTAGCGGCGGGAGTTGACGAGTAACCAATGGCCTCCTCTAAATTTGTCTTCAACTCAGCTGTGAAAGTTTTATCGAGAAGCCAAGTCAGATCAGAGATGAACTTGATGGATGGGATATTAATGTTCATGTTAATGTTAATAGGATTTTTAGAGCGCGCTGCTACCCTGAGGTGTCCTGGCGCTATGCACTACCTACTGTGGAAGCTGTGGAAAGCAAAGTGGGCGGGGATCGGTTAACTAAAAAGCCAAGTTTTCAGACCTTTTCTGAACAACAACAGCTCAGTCAAGTTCCTTAAGGAAAAAGGAAGGCTGTACCAGATTTTAGTGGCACAATGCCGAAAACTCCTACCGCCCCAGCTCTGTTTGTTGACACGGAGGAGAGGGACTTGTTTTGCTTCCGTGGAACGTAGGGCTCTTCGTTGAATATATCACTAAATAGATTTTTTAAGAAAGTCGGGCCATGGCCATTGAGGGCCTTAAAGACTAGACACATGCCCTTAAACTAAATCCGGGATTTAACAGGGAGCCAGTGAAGGGCTCTAAGACCTTCCCTAACTTAGACAAACTTCGGGGTCCCTAATAGCAGTCTGGCTGCCGCATTCTGCACAATCTGAAGTCTAGCCAATTTTCTCTTCTGGATGTTAATGAAGAGACCGTTGCAATAGTCCAAACGTGATATAATGAGCACCGTGACCGCTATTTTCATGCTTTCTTCTGGAAGAAGAAATGTTATTTTGCGCAAAATATGCAGGATAAGAAAGCAGGAGGAGACGGCCTTGCTGACCTGATCACAGTATGCCAGTTTAGAGTCCACAATCACTCCAAGGTTTTTCGCCTTATCCACCGACTTAGGAAGTGCGCCTATTATGTCTGGCCACCAGTCGGGGGTCCATAAATGTGCCGTGTTCCCAAAGAGGATAACCTTTGTTTTCCCAGCATTGAGTTTCAGGCAATTTGATGCCATCCAAGCAGCAATTGCCTACATGCAATTGTGTCATTTTAGACTAGTCTCTACCTCAGCGCCATTTTGAATGGATAGCACAATTTGTGTATCAACAGCATATGAGTTTAGCTGGAAACCAAAAGATTGAATCAAACTTGCCAATGGGACAACATACACATTGAATAGAGTCAGGCTAAGCGAAGAGCCCTGAGGAACTCCGCAGGGAAGGGAAAAAGGCTTAGAGCTGTCGCTGCCAAGATCCACTGTTTTTATTCTGTTGGCCAGAAAAGATTCCAAAAGATCACAAGCCTTGCCACAGACTCCTACCGCCAGTAACCGGTCCATCAAAACTTTGTGATGGACCGTATCAAATGCGGCCGAAAGGTCCAACATAATGAGTATGGCAGCCCCACCCTGATCTAAAGCCTCTCTAATCTCGTCCGTAGATTTTATTAAAGCCAGCTCAGTGCTGTGTTCCGGGCGAAAACCAAACTGCGTGGTGTCTAGCAGGGAGTTGGATTGAAGGAACCGACTAAGTTGACCGTTCACGGCCTTCTCAATCAACTTGCCCAGGAAGGGAAGACAAGAGATAGGTCTATAGTTGCTCGGATCTGTGGGGTCCAGATTGTATTTTTTGAGTAGAGGCAAAATGGAGGCTGTCTTCCGAAGACTTGGGAACTGACGACTATTAAATATGGAAGCAAACAGAGGAGTGAGAACTTCCCCGATGGTATCTGGGACTGCTTTCAGCACCGAAACTGGGCAGGGATCTGATGGAGAGCCAGACCGTATCTCCGAGATCAGTTTGATAACTCCAGGCTGTTCCAGCTGAATGAAATGGTCAAATTTAGGGGGGTGTCCATTCTGCTCAATACTCACAGAAGATAGCACCAAGTTGGTAACCTTAGGTGTAAGAATGAAAGATGAAAACATATTTTTAACCTTTTGAAGGATGAACGAAAAGGGAAAGAAGGGTGTAAGGAAGGATGAGCGAGTGGAAATTAATGACTGGCAAAGAATGATACTTGTTTTTTAATGCTGCCCGAGGTGGCTGGGAATTTGATGCATGCCCGGTTGAAGGCTGAAGCAAGGATGGGTGGAAGGAGAAAGAAAAGAGGACTGCCTGGGTGGGTGAAACAGAAATTGTATGTGTGCGCAATATATCCTTTGGTTAAAATTCAAATGTAAGTCAAGCAGGGATGCATGGCTGGTGGTTTACAAAATAAAATAAAAAGGTTGTTTTTCGGTGAGAAAAAGTAAGGTTTGTCCAGTTGAGAGTCAGACATTAAGAAGAATGATTGACATTTACTTTGAATGGATGGATGCCTGGATAGTATCTTCCTCATAGTTCGCATAGGTGTATGTAGACAGAGTTGACGGTCACTGGAAGAAGAGAGTTACTTTGAAGAGCATGTAACACCACACGTCCGTGCCAGAGTAGCAAAGCAGAGGAAAGTAGAAGTTGTTATTTTTCAGAATACTACCATGACTATTAACAGTAGTTTGCAAGAACAGCATATATCCAGCGATTACGGTGACCACTGTTAATAATATTTTTACAACTCTCTCATTCATGTGTGGCCTATTGGTGTTTATTCAATCAAAAACAAAGCACCTAAATGTCATCCCATATGTAAGCAAATATCCTGAGAAGGGATAGTTGCTCATATTTTTTATCTTCTTCATTTTCCTTTTGTAGTAGTCAGGGGCAGGGCAGGGTGAAAATTAAATTAATTAAGCAGTAGCCCTTTTAACAGAGTATGGCCAGTGCCACCCGTAATAGAAAAGTAAGAGCTTCACCACCTGCATGTACTGTACTGGTAACAGTAACACAAGTCTGTGTCATCATGACTTGCATCTGTTTTTTTCGGGTGCAAGTTGACTGCGCTGGCATTATGCTGGCTTCCACAAGTTTACGTACCAACTTCGCTAAACAAGAGAGAAGAAGACAATGGTGTACTGTCTGAGTCTAATGTAGTGAGTCCATATAGTGCTAGTAGAATTCATGAAACTCCCACTAATGTTAGAGCAGAGGGCGATGAAGTGGGAGGTTAGATAGATATGTGCCACAAATGTTATGTACTGTGCTTGCAAGTTGCTAGTGCTACTGTGACAAAACTTTCTGCTGAATTATTTTGTGTTAATCTTAAAGAGCATTGGTTACACTATGTTTTTATTTTTTCATATAGATACTCCTTCCAAATTAACAAGGAAGGAATTGGCTAGACCGGCCCGGCAACGGAAGCTGGAGGCACTTGTCGCCAAATATCGGCGGCTGGTGGCCCAGGAGGAGGAGGAATCGCAGTCAACATTGAAGAACAGCTGCATCCTCCTCCGCTGCCCCTGGGTCACACGGTCAGCGCAATCCTACAGCGGTATGGAGCTGCGGTCTGGCAGCCACCCGCCACTGCCGAGTAGCAAAAACAACAGCTGCCCCCACAGTACCTGGAAGTGCAAGGGTTGTGTGCACTGCTTGACCCTGAGAGTGTCCAACCTTGAACATGAGGTGGCGAGGCTGAAAGCCCTGCTCAAGGACCTCCGGAGAGAGTACCATGACCACCTGGCCAAAGAACACCGTCGGCGGAAGTAGAGAGACTGTCCCTTGCCCCTTTTTAAAAGACTTTTGGGGGGGTAGGAATTGGGCGTTGGGGTTTTTGGACTGTGGACAATGATTTCATGGACATTGGTTGGGGTTAGGGAAGGGGGTGAGTCGGGTCTTCTTGTGGGATAGTTTATTTTTGTTAGGGTTCAAATAATTATTTATTTCAACTTAAACATAGCATCCGCATTTTTTTACTGTTTTGTGGGGGAGGCCGTGATGGCTTAACTGTACGTTTGTTTTCCTGAAACTTAACTGGCTGGTTGTTTCAAATAGTCTAATCGCCCAAATTTGTACAAAAGTGGCACTGACAGAGTTAGTGAATTCAATTGTCCTACTACTAGTACTACCGTCAGCCTCTCCTCTCCTCCTACTCTATTATTCTTCCTCCCCAAAATGCTTATCTTGCCTGTGATTCGTGTTTGAGAATAGGGCTAGGCACAGGGCTGGCTGCATGGCAAATGGCGATTAAGGTTGGCTATGGAATCCTGAACGGATGAAATGTCATTGTTGTGGTGGTAGTGGTAGTGGTGGTACACACTAGCATTAGCAGCATATGAAAAAAAGGAAATGAAAGATTGAGTGGCCTGAGCGTAGCATTAGAACAGTACGATAGATAGTACAGTACACAATAACTGTGCCATAAATTGTAGCCTAAGCAACGCAAAAGTATTCAAATATAAGTACTAGTTGCGTGGAGTATGGCTACTACAAGAAATAGTACTGAAGGAAAGGACACAGCAGCGTAAGCATTTGTTTCGTTACATGTAGGAGGAGGATGTTGTTGATGATCAATCCACTTGATGGCGCACATGAAATTCTGATTTGATTTGCAAATACTCATTGGTGTTTGTCAAGCAGAATAAGAATAAGAATATATCCTCGGATTGCTTCACCAGCCTTGAAATTGATTTTCTGCTGCGTTTACCTTATCCTCCCCAGCAAGTGTGTGGAATTATTGTTGTCATTTAGTCACACCTCAATGAAAACCACACAGCCTGGGAGAAGAGGGATAGGGTTTGAGGGATAGGGTTTGAAAATTGAATGGAAAAGGGCGTTTTTGGGAGCGTTTTGTGGAGAGAGGAACAAAAACACAGCATGGACAAACAACAAATGAAGAAAACCAAATCTTTGGATATGAAGATATCATAAATCTTTTAAGGGACATAAAGGAAGTGCACTAGTGCATGCATGAAGTTGTTTGCTAAATGGATGGTTAGGTTACTGAAAAGTAGTACTTACTATAACTTACTAACTATGAAGAAACAATTTGACAGTACAGAGCTGCAGTAATTACGTAATTTCACTTGCCTATCTGCCCCCAGAGAGAATAAACACTTATTAGTACATTAAATTAGTTTTAGAAATAGCAAAGAAACTCATCAAATAGCTGGAGGGATGAATTTGAAGCAGAGAGCAAACAAACGCACAGATTCACACTCACAGAAGTTCACAACAATAACATTATTTAAAAGATAAGGAAAAGTGAAGAGGATACTGTAACTCTATGTTGTAGTTGTCCTGTCCAATTTGGGAAGTTGCATGCATCCATCCATTCTTCCTATTCGCGGTACTCCTCCATTCCATCTGACGCTCCGTCGATCAATCTTGGTGACCAGATACACTGTCCACTGGCTGCCTGGTGGATGCAGAATTGCGGATCTCTAATGGTAAGTCTGAGTTAATCGTTTTTCCCATCGCACAGCGTAAAAGCCGGCCTGTAATTGTTGATGGAAAAAGAGGAAGTGATATTAAAACAGCACAGAGAAAAAAATATAAGGTACCATGTGTAGTGCAAAAATAACACTTTCAGTTTCAAAGGCGACAGTATTACATACAAGCATAATTTCTAAAGTGCGTACCCTGAGTCTCATTTTCAAGGATAGTAATTAGCACACAGCAGGCCAGGACCATGCAGACAGTCAAGGCAGGCACCACTGCGTGAAGCAACCTGATGTAGCATACCTCTTTGACACAGACAGACAAAGCATATCTAAATGTATGCAGCAAGCCACATAGACGCAATTTTACATGAACTGCTGTCTAGACTCTGGCATAACAACACTACACTGGCTCGACCACTCCATACCACGACTAGACAGACATGTAGTTCTGCTGTAGTTGTTGTTGACTTGTTTACCTGTTTACCACTCACGAAATGGCCATAGTTCTTCCATAAACCGACGATGATAATCCATCCATCCCAGTGAGTGACTGTAAAGTAAAAAGATATTATGTAACTTTGATCATCAAGACTCGTCATCATCATGGTATATTGGCAAACTCAATGTTGTTCATGCAGTTGCAGTCTACACATACAGTGAGTCCAAGGACATTTTGCATATAAAAAAATGCAACGTAGTGGCCCCTGCAGTAGAAGTACAATTTAAATTAAACAAGGTAAAAATAGAGTAGACTTGAGTTACATTTAGTGTGTAAAAGATTAAATAATAACAGAAGACATATGACTCATTTCATGCACAACAAACAAACAGCAATTGCTTTCATCAGAGCCAGACAGCCAGTGCTGTCCACTGCATGCCATCTCATTATTCATTACCTGTTCCACTTTTTGTCTGCATCTTGTTCTTAAAGTAAAGGCCCACAGGGCAGCCTCTCGTGTCAATTTCAGAAGTAAGTGTCAGCAATCAGCATATAGTCAGTAATTCCAGGCCCACTTCTTTTGAAGGGACTCGTCTACGAAGCGACAGTTTCTTGATTCTGTGTAATCCAGCCATCTGCCTTGAGGGAAATGGATAGGGGGAGTCTGGAGGAGGAGGACAGAGGAGCATGACTGAGTTGTGACAGCAGCACCTTCAATAGGGAAATAAGACGAAGACAGTGCTGCTGATGGATTTGTTGTGATTAGACTTTTGTTGTGGTAAAAGTTGCAAAACAAAGAAAAATACACAGGAGTAAAAGTGAATAAGGATGAAAAGAAAGGAAGTCAGTTTCAGGCCTAGGTGTCAGGAAAGTAGAGCTTGTCCTCAAACTCTGTGAATTGAGACGGGAGTAGGTAAGCTAACAGAGAAGAACTTTAGTCACCTAAGTCAGTGTCCTCTTCTTCCTGCGTGGATTCACGTATTTTGTAATCTGGTGGTATGAAGTGCTGATTCATCTTGATCATTGTTAATCTCTCCTCATTTTTGGGCGAGAAGCGGGTCCTTTTTGAAGTTACAATGGCACCAGCAGCACTGAAAACACGTTCAGAAGACACACTTGCGATTGGGCAAGACAAATAATTGGTGATCATTGGCCATTGACCCCTTTTCCCATACCAATACAGCAATGGGTTCTGACCAATGAAGACCTCTGCTGGATCATCCAGATAGGCCCGCACCTTCCACACAAGGTCATCCAGGGGTGCTCCACTTTGCGTATGATCTGTGGCCTTTGCATCAATACTGGAACAAGCGAACTCTTAATGAGTTATCCAATCTGTTTCCGACAATATTATGGCTGGGCCTGGTGCAGGTGAGGATGATGATGACATGGTTGCTGGTGTCGGTAATAGCTCTGAGAGAAAGTGACTGCCTTCGGCCACAGAAGTGGACCTTGACGCCGGATGGCCTGCTGATTCAGTAGTTCTTGAGGTGGTTCTTTCAATTTCCTGCCGCTCTTTTTCTAACCGAGTGGCTGACCGAGCTAGCCAATTTTTGTACTTTGAAACATCTGCTTCAGTAAAAGGAATGAATGTATTGCTGGCCAGTGCCTTTTTGTACCGTGGATTCAGAATAGTGGCACAAATGTAATGTTGTTCTGTATGTATTTTTTTTAGCCTTTCATTGTCAAATAGGCGGGTTAATAAGCTCTCTGCCAACTGATATGCATATTGCTTGTCAGTATCATCTTTGAACGTTGAAGACACCGCCTTCAGTTGGTGCTCTAGCATGTGCAACAATGGGATATCTTTGCCCAAAGTACAGTCCTCCCTGCTGACTTCACGCGTGAAGACCTCAAAAGGACGAAGCATGTCTGTCAGGCTTTTAACTAGGTCCCATTCCTCCACCTCTAGCCTCATGTCTTTCATAGAGGAACCCCTTGCAAAGACATACTCATTGATTACCAAGCACTGCTCAAACAGACACTCAAGCTTGTAGAAGGTTGAGTTCCAACGTGTTGCCACCTCCTGGATGAGTCCTCTGACTGGCACTCTATGGTCACGTTGAATGATCCTCAGCTGCTTCTGGGCCCTAAAAGAATGGCTGAAATGTGTGCAGATTCTTCGGCAGGTGGTCAGTAACTTGCTGACTTTGTTTTCTTTTTTCAAGAAATCTTGAACAACTATGTTAATACTGTGCGTCAAACACGGCACTCTGAAATAGCCACCATCATTCATGGCCCTAACTATATTTCTGCCATTATCCGTGGAAACATAACCAATCATGCGCTTTCTTGGATTCAACCATTCAAAGATCTTACTGTTAAACTCCTCCAATATGTTTACTGCAATATGAGATTTCTCCATGGCTACTGTTGCATGTTTCCGACTAGCTTGAAAAATTGTGGCACTGTCAACACCTGGAGATATCTTGTCTCTAACCCCTGCAGAAGAGACTCTGTTGTGCACTTACAGTTACAGCACCACTACTTGAGGTAACGGAGGTCGAGCTAGATGGAGGTCTCTGCCGGACCTTCTGAAGAGAAAATATGGCAGCTGTAGGTCGTGTTGGTGTAGTGGTTACCCGTGTTGCGCTACTTCTTACGCCACGCCTTGCGCCACTCCTTGCGCCTCTCCTTGCGCCTCTCCTTGCACATCTCCTTATTGTACCTGTGGTTGTCATTGCAGCTGTGGTTGAACACTCGTCAGATGAGTTACACCCTGCGTTGATTGGATGCTACTTTGCGATGAGTCAACGCCAACATCACTGGTCGATGGTGAAAGAGCAATTAAAGAGGCTGCCTCTGTGGCACTCATGGACTTGGGCCTAACTTGGCGTGGTGGCACTGAGACCAATGAAGCGGAGGTGCTGCTCCCCGCTTGGTCCCCGGCGGACACCGCTGCTGCAGGAGTAGTTTTTCCCCCCCAAAAAAAGTGTCTGTCGGCACAGCAGTCTCCTTGGTAAGTGGCCCCACTTGCTTCTTCTGCTCCTTCTTACGGGCAGTGGCACTGGCAACTTTCTTGGTAGAGGAGCTATGGCCACCTTTCTTTGGGACCATCTTCTTCAGATGTCAGAACAGCAGGACGCTGTTGCACGAGTTGCAGAGTTGTCTGTGACCACCACACGCGACGTCACATGACGCTGTGCACACACCGCAGCAGGACATCTTCCTGGCACTACAGCAAGTGATGATGATGAGGATGATTTTGTCAGTCTTTGTGCACCTCAAGCAAATGAGCCAGAGGAACAAGAGTTAAATAAAAGTTGCATATGTCGTGCTTTAATTAATATTTGCAAATAGGCATTTGTTATTATTAACACAACACACCCAAAAACGGAAAGACCCAAAATAAAAATTGCAATTCTAATCCAAAATGGATGTTTAAATTAATAGAAGGGATAGAGACCACACAGAGAGAGTTGTTTCATGTCCCAGAGAGTACCCCTGGGCATAATGGATGAAAGCAAGGCAGCCTGGTTGCAGGCCTGTGGCACAAAGCACACTGCCTGGCTTCAAAATGGCCCCTAGACCCCCACCCACATGGCCAGGCCCTGGACCAGGCCTCAAAAAATGGCCCCCAACCACATGGCCAGGCCCTGGACCAGGCCCCAATAACACCCAAAAAATCAAAATACACACAAAAAATCACCCCAATCCAATGGCATCCATGCCCTAAATGATGTTTAAAATCAAGAGAACCCACAAAAAGACATGGCCCATGCACCACTTACTACCCCTGGGCCTACTGGCTAGTGTGGCTTTAACACGCACCCCAAAATTACAAAAAACATCCACATAGATATAATAACATTCAGCTATTCAATTCTATGCCATCTATGCCGCCAATCATATTTAAGTTCAACAAAACTCACAGAAACAGTTGTATCATGAACCCATGACTAACTCTGGGCCTACTAGATACTGTGGCTACCCACAATATATTTTAATTATTTTTTTAAAAGTTGTGAAAAAGCTTATAAATTGTAGTTTCAGCAACTGCAATGCCCCAAACAAGCAACACCAACTTACTTGTAAAATCTCAACTCCAAAAGTGATCCAAACAAACAGTCCTGAAATAAAAATATCCAGCAGCAGCCACAAAGAGTAATCCTTCCAGCTCCAGATCCAAATGAAATGTGACCAGGACATAAACAAAGCACTGAGAGGAGCCTGCTGGACAGTAACAGGAAGTTGGACACTCTGGGGCACTTCTTTCCTCCCAAACACCCAAAAATGCACTCCTTGCACAAAAAAGCGCAGCCAAATGTCAATCTGAGGAGTTATTCTGAACGAAATCATCATTTTCAGAAGGTTTATTCTGCCAGCGATAGATTTCTTGTGCAGAATTGCACTTTTTGCTATTTCCGGAAAGCGAGAAGTTCAAATCTCCCACCGGAATTCAGCTGCACGGCGCATCTACGTGTTCACAATTGTTTACTATTGCGATGCGTCATCGCGGGCCCTTATGACCTATTCGCGTTCTGAGCATCTCGCAGGGCAGGATGGCGGGCCGCTATGATGTACTCACGGTCGAAAAGTCTTGTGTGATCACGTAATGACATAATCGCAGTCGAAAAGGCTTGCGCGATCACGCAGCAAGATTGAAAATGGCGCAGCGCACGCAAACCTGGAGGAAAACAAGTCGGCGAACTCAGAATAACGGTAAGTCAATGCCGCGCGCACAAGATTGTATTTTTGAAGCGCGACCAAGCAAAAAAAATCCGCCAACTCGCGAATTCTTTGACAATTTCCCGTGATTCGCGAACCGCGAAATTGTCAAAAATTCACAAATTCCGTGAGCGTAATGAATTTTCAGCCCACACTTAGTTGGTAAGGCACCACACAGTTCTATGGGCAAGGCAATCTTGTTTTCTACACTGTTTATGGTGCTGGGCCAATTTTTCAATCTCTCTGTAATCTTGATAATCCTCTGCCCTCCTAATTAATGCTCCCCTCATTTTTATTTGTTGTATTAGTGTGTGTTTTGTGTCTGTGTACTTTGCTTTTTTCAAAATTTGTTTCGTGTTTTTCAAGACTTTTTGTATTTTGTTCCTCTTACTTCCTTATTTCTTCTTTTCTTTACTTCCTTTTCATGTTCCTTTTATAATCATCACCCCACCCAGCCCCACAGCAGAGCAGGGACACCTGCATTGTGGGTTGCACCGCCGCCGAGGTGTGCAGCCTCCGGTGATCTTCAGAGAGGAGGCGGTGGCAGCAGTAGTTTTTTTGAGTGCAGAACTACCTCCCCTCCAAGCTGGCAGCATACAGCAGTCCCGGAAGTGCATACCCCCTACTTATATGTTGGCTGCACTGGGGAAGGGTGCGCTGGTGTGTACGGTACACCAGCCATGTTCGGCACACTGTCCTGCCATAGATGCACCACTGGGCAGATATTTTTGCCTGGAAGCAGGACCTACTCAGTGTTGAGGTTCCCGGGCTCTGTGAGTAATAATTATTTGTTGTATTTGTGCACTCACCTTGAATGATGAATTAGCAAGCCACTGCAGATTCTTCTGTCTTCCTGTCACCATAGTGAATCAGTGATATCAGTGAGTTAGTGTTCTCTGTCACTTTGTTTATGTAGCTCATACAGCTTCAAGCTATGCACCTGTGCATGGCAAAAAAGGGGGACTGAATTGGTTCCTCAACGGAGCTGAGAAATGAGAATAGAATCAAAGCTCATTCAGTGCGAAGCAATAGTTTCAAATGTTGTTTTTTAGAGGAAATTTGGAGTAGAGATTTTAGGATTAGTATGGGCAACGATAGTCGATAGACGACTGTAACTGCCTTTCCATAATCATTTTGTGGAGATTATTAACTGAATCACTAATCTATTTTTTTCATCTTTTTCATTTCTTACATCAGCAACCAAGGGCAAGAAGAGAGGGACATTGCGGAGATGAGCCAGGAGTAGCTGGTCAGCAGGAGGCACCAACCACCAGTGGGCTCTGATAACTCCAGTAAGTCCTATTATTTATAATGATCATTTTCCTAATATTGGGTTTTATGATTGTTGTGGGCTTAGGGTAGAATCTTGGGTTATTGGAATGTTGGTGCTTGCTTCCTGGATGGGAGTTGTTTCATGGAGGATGGTGTTGCTGGAGAGAAAGAAATAAAGTCGATCTGAACCCCTAACTACCGTCTTCCATTCAGACGTGATGAGGAAGGAATACAAACCCAATCCTGCAGGGCACAATGGGTTAGCTCTTTTTCCTCTGCCCACTGTGCTACTTTTAAATGTTGCCTTGTTTCTTTATTATACTGTCTCTTCTTTTCCCAACTCCCCTATTCAATTTTTGTTTCATTCCTGTCATCCATACATTATCTTTTTTTTCTTTATTACGTGTTTTTTTTTGTAGCAGACTTTTTCCAGTCTGTACTAGTCTCTAGTACACTTATCTTCTGCTTTATTAGTAATAATGTTCCTTCTCTCCTATATATGTTGTGGTACTGTAAAACTGAGAACACATTTTTGGTACTTTACTGTCTCCCATGAAGATTGCAGGCCCAAGTAAGCTAGTACTATAAATAATATTCACCATGTATATTTGTTGAGAAGACTTTCTTTTTTCTGCTTGTGGTCTAACAGTTGAATTAATGAG
Organism: Lissotriton helveticus; assembly: GCF_964261635.1. NCBI lineage: Eukaryota > Metazoa > Chordata > Amphibia > Caudata > Salamandridae > Lissotriton > Lissotriton helveticus. The sequence continues at coordinate 1,479,081,737 of NC_136059.1, read as the reverse complement.
ATATTGGGCATAGTCATGGACTCCCCCTCCAATGCTGTGTGCTGTGTAATTATTTAAGCAATGTACCAGCTGTTTCCATGACAGTGCAGCATGGCTGTAAAGAATGAGGTCCCATTTCATTTACCAACCAACACCATATGTCTTTCATTGACAATTATTCCACCCCTTTATTATGCTTCAATGACTGAGTCATCATGATCATCGTAGGTGATAGTTCTGCCCCTCTAATACAATATGTTTATGATTGGCTTTACTAGCTGGCATTGTGAAGCAACCAAATGCCCAGAGTGATATTTTTTGGGGAAGATACTGCAGTGCTAACCGAACTGTAGTGATGTATTTTGGTTGTATTTTTTGATCGAAAAAAATTGAAGGAAGGCATATCTGGCTTCAAAGGTATGCATAGTGTTTTATTTTAGCAACACAGACCACCAATGATGCTGGCTCAAGTGCTGTTGCAGGAGGAGAGTCAGTTGGAGGGGAGAAGCAGTGGCAGGGAAGGGCACTGGTATGTCACATAATTACTTAATTGTTGACAATTTCTAATAAACTCACTGCCTAGTACAAGGGTATCATCAACTAGTGACCATGAACCCCCCAGCCTTACCAGCTGCAGTGGTGGTTGAGTTAATATGACCTCTATTATCTCCAACTCAGTAAAAGGTCACATAATAAGCAGTGATGGCTTGAGGGAAACTTGAAAGAACGGATGGTTAAAAGAAAGGATGGTTTAAAATGGTGCATGAGTGAAAGGGTGGGTGGTTGAAAGGCTGCGTGGGTGGGTAAAGGGATGGATGAGCGAAAGGATGGTTGGAAGAAAGGGTGGATATTGAATGGATGGATAATAGATTGTAAATTTTGGTGAAAGACGCGGCTAAGAGAAAGCAAACCTTAATTCATGAGGGCTATGGGTGAATTAGACTGAAAAAATGAATTACTATTTGGATTGATAAGATGAATAAGCAAGGCAGATCTTCTCATGGAGAGGGCTATTATGCTCACCTACTTTGCCTACTTTATTTATGTAGGGTTATAAAAGCTATGGTTTAAAGTCGGGAGGGTTTTGAAAATGTGTGTACCACTCTCTTGACACTGTATTTTGTAAGAGAGGCGGATGTATCCCACCCACCATCAGAGTTAAGGAAAGTCTATAGCTAAGTGACACATACCAATAATACTTAAATTAATACAGTCTAGATGTACGATTGAAGATAGAAAGTCCAACTGTATAAAAATTATCACCAAACACTGAGAACTTCTGTTATGATTTTATTAGTATGTATTATACATATCAATCAATTTTTTGGGAGAAATTACATATTTTATATTCTTTTTTTGTGTATTTCTCTTTTTTTAGGATTATTTTTCAATATAACAAATAGTCAATTAAAACCATATTAGAAAAGGGACAAAACCAATAGACATAAAGCTGAATGCATTGTTGAAGGCAAAGCGGTAGATGTCACACAACGCGCGTTTCGGCTCTTGAGCCTTCCTCAGGTTACCGTCTACTGCTAGAATAAAGGCGAACTCAGACCTGATTGTTAGCTCAGATGTAATTGGTGCATCTTTATTGAGAATCTCTTGTTATCTTGAGGGAGAAGTGGATGCCATAAAACTAGTCGATGGATAAAGATGATGACTAGAAGTCACTAGTATAGATCTTGTTCGTTTTATACAGTGTTTTTGGCACTCAATATAGTGTAGATAGGAACTGCCTTGATAGTAGGCTTATAGTGAAAGACGATATTGATGATACACGATAAAATCAGCAAACAAGACCAGTCAAAATCTGGTTTTGTATAGAAAGTTGATTTCCAGGAGTATGGATCTGTTTAGCTGATGACATTCATTTTGTCATATCTGTAGTGAAACGCTGATAGTTTGCAACTCCCGGTATTTGCACGAATCGGCCGTCTGTTCGTTAGATCGCTCAAAGTTAACCCTCCACCCACCATCATTCATCACCCCCCCCGCCCATGCCATTTTGCCACCCATGACAAAAGTGCTGTATGGTACAAATTGTGACTGCAGTGTTGACTGTGCTATGTGATTCTGCTTGAGGTAATGAAGCATTTACAAGTTTTCAATGTATTGCAGACTGAACACATGAGAAGCGTGGCTCAGTGGTTAGAGGCGGCAGACCCGGAAGCTGAGATCGGCCGTGGACCAGGGTCGATTCCCCGCCTCGGCGGGTCTCGGGCTAAAAAATTCCACGGACTCGATAATTCTCGTTCCGGTGCCTACTCGACTCACGGGGTCACACTCTGCGACTCTGGGCAATAGCTTGCTTAATCTCCACTACGGCCACTCGCGGCGGGATGCCTGGCTTTCACCTTGTGGGTACCCTGCCGCGGTATCTCACAGGGGAATACCAGGACGGGTTCCCTAAGCAAGCGCTTAGATACCGTGTCGGTGATTTGCGCTATATAAATACATTTACATTTACATTATATTTACCTGATTTCCTTCGTTCACTCAGTCACCTCTTAGTACTTCACTCCTTTATTTTTTCCTAAGTTTTCATCTCAACTTACCAAAAAAACTTGAAAATCCATTCTTGGCATGCGCCACATTAGATTTAATAACCATGTTAAGTGACGTGATTCCAAAATATATTTCATAGTTTCCCATTTCAGATTTCTTTAATGTCTGTTCAGATATTTCTCTTTTGACTTCCATTGACGAGTACAGTGACTAAATAAGCCAACAATGATTAATTATTGATCAGTGTAGTGACAGTGACCCCTCTATTCTTTATCAAAAGCTCTACACTGCCCACCTAAACCCTTTACCCTACCCAGCAGCAAAGTAATTCAAGTTTCTTTTCCTTACTACCCAGCAAATTAATTTGTTGAAAATATTAAGTGGTGTTGGACGAGCCATTGAATAAATTGGAAGTGAGTGCATGATTTTATGTCAATTTTAGCATAAGGGATACAATGTAAAAAATGTGCCAAATATATTATAAATTAACTTTTCATTTCCCTGTAGTGCAGTGCCTCTTTTTCCACAATAACTACTTACCGCAGACACAATAATACCCGTATTTAATATTTGAGGTGTGTGACATCGGATCTTATTTATTATTCGTCTGCCTCTTTGGAGTCAGAATAGAAATAGAAAGGCATTTGGAGAAGAGCAGGGCCATTGGAATTAAAAATAGATAATTGTCATCTACAGCTGCCCCAGCCATAGACAGTAGCAAAATACCCAACACACTGGCTAGCTATGAGCATGGCTCCATTAATTTATCACAACACACATCTTGTACTCCACAGTGATTAATGCCTTACTCTAATGCAATATTTATTTTTTCCACTCAAAGTGTCTGTTTAGTTACTTTATAAGCCTTTAGAAGAAAACTATGTTTTAAATCTAGTGTTATTCCTAATCTGCCTTAATACTTTTCTGCCACACAGTCAGTGCTTTTTATGCAAAGCATATGTGGGTAAAACGTAAAACTGGTCTTGTGACTCTACTCATATCAAATTCCACTGGCCGGAGGGGACCAGCAATGTATTGTTACTCTGCTACCAACTAATTTCAAACAACTATTTGCACAGAGCTTTATCTACAATATGTCTTTTTTATTTTAATTTTTCTCAATATAGCTACTCCTGCTGGTTCACCCATTCCCCCCAACAGGGAGAAGAGAGGGGTCTGTATGCAGCGCCAGAGGCTGGACCATATCCAGAAGGAATACCGTCAGCTGGTTGTTCTGGAAGAAGAAGAAAAAGAAATGCTTCCCTCTCTGCCTGGCCCGGTGCAGCTGGTCCACCTCAGGATTCCAGCATCCTGGCTGTCCCATCACTGCTTCCGTCAGCTGACAGCAACTGCTGCTACCCCCTCCTGCTCTGACAGAAGGCCTTTGTTGTGGCGCATCCTGCAGTAGCTGGACACTAGAGAGAGCCAGCTCACCAGGATGGAGTAGAGTATGGACCAGCTCTGGACCCTATTGGACAATGCCATCTTCTAGTCCTTTTTAATTTTTTGTTTTTGTGGGAGGAACTTGTGGGTGGAGAGGGTGGGAACAGAGTTGGGACCAGGTTTTTTTATTCGTTAGACATTTTTGGACATTAGTGGTTGGGTCAGTTTGTTTGGGGAGAGAGGTGGGCCTGTTGTGGTTGGAGAGGGGGTGTTTGTTTGTGGTATATAAATAAATAATACCGGATCTAGGTTTTACTGGACATAGCAATAACAGATAGCTCAATAAATAAGAGTCAAGATTCGAGGTAGTAGGAGTTTGCAGGTTTAATACAGCATAAAGGACAGGAACAGGACAACCTGCACGGGAACAGGATGGCAGCGCTGCCGGGGGCAGGATCAGAATCGGCATAACATTTAATAACAGTGCACAAATATATATACTAAAACAGTTACATTACAATGAATTACAGTAGGCGGAGCAGTGGGTGTGGTCAATAGCAGTCGCGAAAGATAAGGGTGAAAGTAGGTGTAACAAGAGGCGTATACATAGACATGTGATGTAAACGTAACAGAATATGTCATAAATGGGGCGGAAACATGGAGGGGGCTACCCAAGGAGCCGGGACCTCTAACCTAATGGTGCGCGCAAACTGACAATGACGTGTTACTAGGAGAAGCTGGGGGCTATGAACTCTGTGCTAGGAGCAGAGACTGAAGTCTGGAGAGTCAGGGCAACATGTACCTAAACAGTATCTAGTATCTAATGTTTGGAGAACATGTTGATAGAATCCAAAAGTTATCGGGGTAAAGGCTAACAGACTCTAAGACTGGAGCATGCATTATTCTACATGTAGTGCGTGATGAAGAATATTAAATGACCATTAAATGCAGTATTTCTCTTACATGGAGACGTAAAGGCTAGACAATGACGGAAACTATTGATGCGATTCAGTAGCTTAGGAATGCAGAGAAGGAGGGCTGGACTGATAACTAGAATCATAACATACTCTTGGCAGACTCAGAGGCAGAGCCAGGCTGAGCCGGGCACTGTGAGGCAGGAAGTAAGTGAAGGGTCGAGGATACAGGTGGGGGCTGTATCGCTCCTCAGCGAGGACTCAGAAGACAGGAGCTGAATCTGGTGTCCGGGCCCTTTTGAGGCCTAGAAACGGGGACTTTACAATGAAATAACGTGCACACTGAGAAACGTGGCAACAGAACTTTACATAGGCCTGATACTCGTAGCTTTCACGAGAACTGGAAACTGGCATACTAGTGATGGACACAACTGTAATTGCGTCTTTAATCAAACATGGGGGATACATATGCATATTTAATCATGCACACATAACATAAGATGGAGGACACGTAGGGACACAGAACATGGCAAAATTTACTTTTCCACATTCCCTCCTTGTCACTACGTTTCCATCAGGAAACATCAATATTCATGATACCATCTATCATTTCATACAGTATCATTTGCTCGTCTCGAATTTTCTTGGAACGGGATTTAGGACGGGACTTGGGACTAGGAACACAAGATGTAGCACAAATGCCGCAAATCGCAGGGCCACATTGTAAACAGAGGCAGCAACTGAATATGATCGCTACTGTAATACCCAGAAATGACAATACTTTCCATCCCCAGGCGGAAATTATATTCCAGAACCAACCGGACCATGTCCAGGTGCCTGGATCTTGGTGTAACATATGGGCAATTTTATGGAGTCTGGTAATAGCTGAATAAACAGACGGTGCGTTATTAGGAATGAAAATGCAGCAACTAGATCCGATGACTCTACATGCCCCGCCCCTATCGGCCAGTATGACGTCAAGGACGAGACGATTCTGGAGCACGACAATTCTCATAAAGGATTGCTCTTCGGTTAAGTTACCTAGAGCAGAAGTAGTCTCAATCACTACTGCTTCAAGTGTTCTGGTTAATCTACGTATCAGTTTACTATTCACGACAGTACCTAAGTAGGGGAAGACACCTTTATTGATATCTATGTATTGTTCTAGAGCAGTTTCAGTATAATCGACAATCGGGAGATTTCTCTTGTGTCTAGTATGTACTAGGTGGGAATTCCTATGATAGTCAGGTGGGGCTAGGAAAACTGGTGGCAGTAGGAAGGCAATGTAACATGTACCATCCCAATCAAGGGGCAGACGAACATATGCGGTCTGACCACAAACAAAATAAGAATGACGTGAAGCTTTGAAAATAGATTTCCCACTGTCACTATACTTGACAATAGTAGTACAGTCACTATGGCCTACATGTATGGAACCATTATTTCGGACACATAATTCACCTTTGACTGGTAGTACTGACATGGCAGGTAAGTCTGGAGTAGAATCAGACTGAACATTCAGGACCATAAAACTCGAAGAATAATTACCCAAATTATAAACTTCATTTTCTAGATCTAACCCTGTTCTGTGGGGAAGACCTTGCTTGTCTGGGAAACATGTACTGTTCAGAAAAGACATATCTGTTAAGGATGACGTTAACGTGGACCATGCTCCACACAAACCGTTATGTGAAAATGGATAAGGAAAGAGTGGCAGAACTCCCTTCGGTGTCTGGAAAGGGGGGAGTCGACCACACACCCAACAATTAGTGGCATTTCTGGTCTGGTGTGAATAATGTAACATGCGGACAAAAGAATTATTACGCATAGCAAGACGATATGAGAGTTCATGAGGAGGCAGATCACTAAACGTGTGCTCTACTGTAACATTGGCAGACTTATTTACATGAGAAACTGAAAAACACAAATAAAATGCATAACTGGTGCAGGAAATCATAATGCTGAAATATAGCAGAAAACATAAAATAATAGTGCAACTTCTAGAGTTCTCACTAACTCTCTCTCTGTGGGGGTCTATTATATACATGTCAGAAACCGGTCTAACCGTTTCACCTAGGGGAGGACTTAGACAATCAAACTGGCTGACTTATTTCACTAGACCTTAGTTTAAGCTTATACTCCTGCTGCGGAGTTTTCTCTAACAGGGAAGGGTTCGTAGCAATGTCTTTTGCGGGACAGTCCTTAAGAATAGTACTTTGGCAGTCTTTAAGATCCTCGGAAATGTTCTTTGAAACAGGCTTTAGTCCCAAAAATCTTTTCACATGTGACAGGTGGACCCAGCCCTTCCTGCCTTCCAGCTTGACGGCAGTACGGGTGGCCAGGAGGACCTGTCGGGGTTCCTTCCAGCGAGGCTCCAGCGGACTTGAACGATCAAAGTTCCTGACCAGAACCATGGATCCGGGAACGATTTCATGCGGTGCCACCTCGGTATTGTCTGGAAATGCGGCAGCAACCTGTGAACGACAAGAGTTGAGGGCAGACATCAAGGAAGCTAGGTAATCTGTCAGCATATTACTTGAAACATCGGTAATACTTCGGGGTCTAGGTGTACCCCACATGTTAGGGGGGCGGCCGAATACGACCTCATAAGGGGACAGACCTGATCTGGAATGTGCGACCATGCGCATATAAAATAAGGCAACTGGCAGAGCTACTAGCCAGTCTACACCCTTCTCTTTACATACTTTTGCAATTCGGATTTTCAGGGTCTGATTATGTCTCTCTACTAGACCGGCTGCTTCTGGATGGCGTACACAATGGAACTTCCACTGGTACCCTAACAAAAGGGAAATATGTTTCATGAGCTCAGATGAGAATGGCTGGCCGTTGTCAGAATATACGACTCTTGGGAGTCCGTAGCGGGGGAAGAATTCACGAACCAACTGTTTGGCAGTGGTCGCGGCTGTGTAATCTGGGACTGGATATGCTTCTGTCCACCTGGACAAAGCACATACAACTACAAGGACATACTTGAAACCTCGACATCGCTCCATTTGAATATAATCCATCTGGAGGACTTCAAAAGGGTGGTCAGGGGGCTGGAATCCACCTTGTTCCACCGGGACACTTTTACCTGGATTAAACTGACAACATATCATACAGGTACGGACTTTCTGCTTGGCTGCAGCTCGTAAATGCTTGTTGAACCAAATGTTCTGGATACTATCTAACATAGCTTTTTCTCCTAAATGTGCTGGACTATGTGCGGTATTGATAATGACTTGAACCATAGAGTCGGGGAGAAACCATGTGGCTTTACCCTTCGTTACCCATCCCTGATCTGTCTGGACCCCTCCTTGTTCGGACCATTTCTTGATTTCCTCGGGAGTAGCATGTAACTGGATATCTATGACATCTTGAGTGGGGTCCTTAACTGTCATACAGGTAGTCGGATCTGGAGTGTATGTCGGTGTCTTATTAACTGGAATGTCTGGTGTCTGTGCTGTAAGCTTGGCTGTGCGATCTGCTAGATCATTACCTTGAGAAATAGTGTCGGTAACTTTCGTATGTGCTTTGCATTTCATGATAGCAATAGATGTCGGTAGGTGTATGGCATCTAACAGAGCTTGAATAAGGAGACCATGCTGAATCTTGGTTCCATGAGAAGTCATGAAACCTCTCTCCTGCCAGAGCACTCCAAAGTCGTGTACGACTCCAAATGCGTAACGTGAATCTGTGTAAACATTAACTTTCAGGTTCTTGGCGTGTATGCAGGCTTGAGTCAGAGCAACTAGCTCTGCTGCTTGAGCAGACAGGGTGTCAATACGGTGTGTTTCAATACCTTCAGTGTCAGTAGTCACTGCATACGCGGCTACTAGTTCTCCTGTACTTGTTCTCATACATGAACCATCCACATAAAGTGTCAGGTCTGGATCTGGTAATGGAATATCTGTCAGGTCTTGTCTTGGCTTTGTCATAATGTTAACTACTTCCACACAGTCGTGTGTGGCAGGATTCGAATTAACTGATGGTAACAGTGTAGCAGGATTTAGAACGTTGCAGCGTCTGATTTCTATGTGTGGCTGGAACAGTGTCAATTCATAACCTGTTAAACGTGCAATTGTCAAGTGCTGAGTCTGTGTTCGGTTTAAAAGAACTTCCACGGAGTGTGGAACTTGTACTGTCAAGGAATGTCCTAATACTATGGAATCACTTTGTCTGATAGCTAGAGCTGTGGCTGCAACTGACTTGTGGCACGCAGGCAGAGCCTGGGCTACTGGATCTAATGTGCTCGAAAAATAAGCACAGGGCTTGTATTGTCCTGCTTGATCTTGTGTGAGAACAGATAATGCTGTACCTTCGCGTTCAGTGACAAAAAGTGTAAAAGGCTTACTGTAGTTCGGTGTAGCTAGAACTGGAGCTTGGCATAGAGCTTTCTTTAACTCATTAAAACTAAGTGTATGTTCAGATGTCCAAGGGAGGACAGTCGATACGGCTGCCTCCTGTGTCGTTAACTGTATCAGTGGTTTAGCTAGAAATGCATACTGAGGAATCCATTGTCTGCAGTAAGAAGTGAGGCCGATAAAAGCACGTACCTCCTTCTGTGTCTTGGGCTGAGGAAGACTCGCTATTAACTGGATACGGTCTGGTGTCAACTGCCTACCCCTCTTGGACAGTAAGTGGCCCAAGTAGATCACTTGCTGGACACAGAATTGAAGCTTAGAAGGGGACACCTTGTGCCCCATCTCGGCAAGGAAATACAAGACTGTAAGGGATGCTCGCTCGCAAGCACGTTCAGAACGGGCTGTGATCAGTAGATCATCGACATACTGGAGCAGGGCAGTGTCAGTTGGCATGTGAATATTGTCTAGTTGTCTCTTAAGTGCTTGACTGTAAATACTAGGACTTTCTGTGAAACCTTGAGGAGCTCGTGTGAACATATAGCTCCTTCCATTTAAACAAAATCCGAAAAGGAACTGGCTGTCTGGATGAATGGGGACACTAAAAAATGCGTTCTTGAGGTCTATGACTGAAAAAAATGAGGCTTCAGAATCAATGGCTGTCAATAGGGAAGAGATATCTGGGACAACTGGGTACTGGGGAATAATACATTTGTTGAGTTCTCGAAGGTCAATCACTAATCGATATACTGGGGGTGCATTTGGATCAGTACGTTTCATGACTGGAATGATCGGAGAATTACATACATTGGAGTCAGTTTCTACAACTACCCCTTGAGCGATGAGCTCGTCAATAATTTTGGATAAGGCTGCTACAGCCTCAGGTGGCAATCTGTACTGTCTGATTCGTGGTAACACTACACCTGGCTTGAGAGTCACACGATGGGGTGTGATTTGCATATAACCAACATCAGTTGGACCTTGCGCCCATAGATGCTGCGGAACATTAGACAATCTCGGATCAAAATCTCGTAATACATAGTGACCCTTGAAGTCACGTAGGAACAATCGTATTCCCTCTGGGGAACAGCAAATAACTGCACCTAATTCTTTCAGTGTTTTAATGCCTAATACATTTTCTGGACATGACTTCGTAAGTAACAGATCAGTAGTGCGGGACAATGGACCTACTTCTAGAGTAACTGGCTTAGATATCTCGTTTACAATAGGCTTTCCTGAAAATCCAAGGGAAACATTTCTAGAGCCTGAGAGCGGAGCCCCTGGAACTTCGGCGTGACTGATGGTGGTCCTACTTGCCCCTGTATCAATCAAAAACTTTCTGTCTTTCCCTAATACTTGACTATGGACATAGGGACCCTCTTGATCTACAGGTATCTCGATGAGAGGCAAGCCTACCTCCCTCTCTAGGCTGTTTCATGAATATGGCTGATACTCTGGATACTCGGACTGCGCATACTGGTACATCTGTTGTGTAACATGCTGTGTTGCAGCGATAGGCTGCGGTGCTGGAACTGTCTGTTGTGCATTCTGTGGCTGAGAAGTCTGTGAAACTTGTTCTTGTCTAGGCGGACGTGGTCTTTCTTTAGTCTTACCGGTAGCTATATTGTGTTTCAGAACTGCACACTCGTTTATGAAATGACCTGGCTGTTTACAATAATTGCAGTTCCCTTTAACGGGAGCTGCAGGATGACTGGCTTGATTCGTACCCCTCTTCTGACTGTCTTGTGGAATAGATTGTGCAACCAGCACTTTCATTTTCGTGTCCTTCATACGTTTTCTCTCGTGTTCTTGCTCTTCTCTGATTCTATTCTGGTGGTATTGGAGCATCTGTAACATCTGGGACGGGGTATTAGCTTGCCAGGTACTTTCGACTTTCAAAACTCGATTCTTAACTTGTGGACTTGAATTCTCGACTAATTTAGTAACAAAAAGATGAGGGTATGACTCGCTACTCGTCTTGAGGCCACTGTTTATACTAAAACATTTCTCGAATCTAGAATAAAAATCACTAGTGTCTTCGTCTTGTTTCTGTTTACAGGCTGAGATTGCATCCCAGTCTTCCTTTTTAGTGGCTAATAATCTTGGCAAAACTTGTATTAACAGTTCAGGTAATTCTTTACATTTCTCTCCTAGACCGGTACCTGGTACTCGTGCCTTATCTTCAGCTTCTAGAACTGCCCAATCGATCTTTTTCTCTCCCACCTCCCATTCTTTTTCCTTGAGTTTCTCGTATACCCCTGCGGGCAACAGGACCTTTAACATTTTAATAATATCTGGATACGTGTATTCTCCCATACGGAGCATGTCTTTTAATTCTCGGTGGAACCCTGCTGGATCTTTGTCATGACAGGGAATTCATTTCTTCATCTCTAAGAGTTCCATCTTTGTAATCGGAGTGTAAACAAACACTCGTTGCATTTCACCATCTGTTGTCCTAACTGGGTGTACTTCTCGTAACGGATTCTGTCTGTCTATGTAAAAGGGTTTACTTTCTGGGGGTGAGACATGAACAAAATGCGGGTTCAAAAACATTCTATATTTGTGGCGCTGTTCTAGGATGACACTAATTAAATCGGTACCTAAACCTTTCCATCTATACTGGAGTAACTCGTTCAGGACATCGTGTAACGGACCTGGATCAGAATGTTGACCCTCATACAGAGTAATGAGGTGCTGGATCATATACATACCCACCAGTCGTTGCTCGGCTGGAGGCAGTTTCAGAAACATTTGTGCCACTATTTCGTCTGGAAAAGTGGTAGAATCAGTAATCCATCGGACCGCTGATCGGACTAGTTCTTGTTCATGCATAGTACTTAACTCGCTATAACCGATTCGTGATTTCAGAATGTGATCGGTAGCTTGAAATACTTGTTCTAGAGAACCTTGTTCTGGTGCCGGATGAGGAACAGTTTTCTTGTAGTCTAGACGTGAATGTCGGTCTGGAAATCTAGATTTTCCTACATACGCTATTCTGGCGGGATTCTCGTCCTCTACCTCTTCAGTAGAAGAGTCATTTTCTTTCTCGTTTACTTGTGCTGCTTTACGTTGTTCGTGTAACTTTATTATTTCTTTACGGATTTTCTTGTACATACTCTCTATACTACTGATAGTCTTGTGTTTACCCTCGGCTATATTATCACTCCACCTTGTCAGGATTTTCATTTCGGCCTGATCTTTAGTCGGGGAATCTTGTTCTCTTATTAGACAATTAATCAGGAACTTTAATAACATGAGCTGGATCTCAGCTTTCCTTTGAGACATGGCTTCGCCAATACTTTCTGGATCATCCCCTGTACGGATGAAACGATATATTCTGTCTAGATCTCCTTTCATATCTGGTAGGGTGTCTAAATACCCGGTCACCCGTCTTACACGGATGGAATATATTACTGTACTATCATCACCTGCAACTGGATCATAGCGGCATTTAGTAAGATCTCGTCGGATTTCTGCAACGGACTTAAATTTGGGCGTACGCTGTAACGCACATTCATGTAACTCGGCCAACGTTCTACGTTGGTGCGGTGGCGGGGTACCAGGAGGACCTCCTCCTGCGGCCCCTAAACTGGAATCGTCGACTGATACTCTTCATATTGGCAGAGTGGCGGGAAGTTGTAATGCAGGCTGGACCGGGGGTACCGTAGCAGGTACTGCAAAAGGTGCCCCGGTGTCTGGGGGAGCAGGAATTGCCTGATTTACAGGGACTGGCGGAACAGGATTTGCATATTCTGGGACTGTGTCGTCCAAATAGGACGAGATGAAAATATCAGCTGCGGTCGGTTTGTGACGTAGCTTAGTCGGAACTAGTGGTAGCGGAAAATTACTGGATGCCTCCGGGGTCGCTTTTGGCAAGCCCTCGGCAAGAAGAGGATACATACCCTTAATAAGGGCATGCCTCTGTCTGTCTGACTGTTCTGTTTTAACTCGTTCACCTATCTCGATTAGTTCCCTTTCTTGGGCTCGTTCTAAGGATTCTCTACTTAGTTCTGACTTTCTGATTTCTTTTTCGGTTCTTTTATGAGATTCTTTGCGCCATAACTCGATGGCATCTTTCTGTGACTGTCTGGCTTTCTTTTTCCATAATGCTTCTTCTACTCGCATGATGCACTCGGCATCCCATGTGCCTGATACAGGCCATCTATACTTTTCCTCTAACTCTTTGGTATACTCTACCCATAAATCTAGATATAATATGGCACTTATGCCATGCTTCTGATACATAAAATGACCTGGACTGTCCCTAGGTGGAACAGGAACTGCTGCTTCTAGCAGACCTTTTCTGGTTTTTAACTGACGTAATTTCGAGAATAAAGGCATGACTGAACTGTAATCTAGACACAATACAGTACACAACGAACACGATAACTACACCACTTTCATACCACGACATTAAAAATACATGAAGAACATTTAAAATAACAGTTCGAACAGAATACTACCTGGAATACTCAGAATACATGAATTTTCTCGAGAACAGAACTGACTAGAACAGAAACTAGATGCACTGCTGAAACAGTACGAAACTTACCGGTCTCATAAAGAGACACGTCAGGACCCGCATCCACCGAAGTGGACACTTCGTTTGTGGGTCTGTGTACCACCAACCCACGGACCAGAGTCAATTAGATTGACCCTGTCTAGATACTACCCCAGCAACGGTACTCACCGGGCAGCAAGAACGGAAGGCCTCGGACTGGACTGGACTGCTTCGACGCCGGACGGACGAACTTCGGACTTCAGTTACGGGTGGGCCTCCGGATACCTCGGACCTTGGACTCTCGGCTTGGGCTCTGGTCGGGACTCGCCGCGTTCCTCCACCGCCTCGTCTGGATGCTGGACCGCCACCTCCGTCTCCTCCGTGGGCCTGAGGGATACTTGAAGCAGAAATATCTGCACGTGCACGGTATGGTTCCGTCACAGCTGCAGAGGGTCAGGGGGCCGGCGTGGCTTCACCGGCGCGTGGGGAAAGGGCAAGTCCCTATTCGGGCGCCATTATGTGGTATATAAATAAATAATACCGGATCTAGGTTTTACTGGACATAGCAATAATACCGGATCTAGGTTTTACTGGACATAGCAATAACAGATAGCTCAATAAATAAGAGTCAAGATTCGAGGTAGTAGGAGTTTGCAGGTTTAATACAGCATAAAGGACAGGAACAGGACAACCTGCACGGGAACAGGATGGCAGCGCTGCCGGGGGCAGGATCAGAATCGGCATAACATTTAATAACAGTGCACAAATATATATACTAAAACAGTTACATTACAATGAATTACAGTAGGCGGAGCAGTGGGTGTGGTCAATAGCAGTCGCGAAAGATAAGGGTGAAAGTAGGTGTAACAAGAGGCGTATACATAGACATGTGATGTAAACGTAACAGAATATGTCATAAATGGGGCGGAAACATGGAGGGGGCTACCCAAGGAGCCGGGACCTCTAACCTAATGGTGCGCGCAAACTGACAATGACGTGTTACTAGGAGAAGCTGGGGGCTATGAACTCTGTGCTAGGAGCAGAGACTGAAGTCTGGAGAGTCAGGGCAACATGTACCTAAACAGTATCTAGTATCTAATGTTTGGAGAACATGTTGATAGAATCCAAAAGTTATCGGGGTAAAGGCTAACAGACTCTAAGACTGGAGCATGCATTATTCTACATGTAGTGCGTGATGAAGAATATTAAATGACCATTAAATGCAGTATTTCTCTTACATGGAGACGTAAAGGCTAGACAATGACGGAAACTATTGATGCGATTCAGTAGCTTAGGAATGCAGAGAAGGAGGGCTGGACTGATAACTAGAATCATAACATACTCTTGGCAGACTCAGAGGCAGAGCCAGGCTGAGCCGGGCACTGTGAGGCAGGAAGTAAGTGAAGGGTCGAGGATACAGGTGGGGGCTGTATCGCTCCTCAGCGAGGACTCAGAAGACAGGAGCTGAATCTGGTGTCCGGGCCCTTTTGAGGCCTAGAAACGGGGACTTTACAATGAAATAACGTGCACACTGAGAAACGTGGCAACAGAACTTTACATAGGCCTGATACTCGTAGCTTTCACGAGAACTGGAAACTGGCATACTAGTGATGGACACAACTGTAATTGCGTCTTTAATCAAACATGGGGGATACATATGCATATTTAATCATGCACACATAACCTAAGATGGAGGACACGTAGGGACACAGAACATGGCAAAATTTACTTTTCCACATTTTGGTAAAAAATATAAAGGGGGAAATTATTATATTACATCAACATTTATACCTCAAGTAGTTTCTTGTGTTTAACTAATAATTTGCACTGCTGACTCTAGTTTTATGCAGCCTGTTTATCTGCTTGTAGGAGTGTATTATACCACTTAATTTCAGGTAGTTATACCTTTCTAAATATCTTGACCATTGGGGGGATGCTACAATGTCCTATATTGTCTTCAGCAACCTAGATGAACAATTATTTGAAGTAGTAGTTAGTTACTTACTAGTTTGTCTTACCTTAATATAGATGAAGCAATAACAGGGAATGCATCACAACTTCACAAGCGCTGTCCCAATCCCACCCAGGTGAGCTCCAACTGTAGGATTAATCAGAAGGATTATCCATCCCAAGCAACTAAATAGAAATATAAACACTGAGTTAGTGTGTTATATAAAAGCTTTACAAATAATTTATACCAGACTACTACATGATGACACAACAAAGAATTCCTGATAGTGATAAAGTACAAAAGAATAGCAATAGCTGTAACTCGAGCAATGGGGAGCTACTTTTTAAATAAATCTAAAGTTACAAAATCATGGAGTAATGAAAACATGACTCAAAGTCTGGAGTGGAGAAGCTTAGGTTAGGTGTTTATGATTAGGCAGCACTCGGCTTGAATAGTACTGCTGATGATTGATGTTTTTCATTCTATATCTAAAATATGGATCACTTTTATGGCCTGGTTGGTAAATGGGGCCAGTATTGGCTATTGCTTAGGTAATAGAAGATCCTGCAGTGAGTTGGTGTTATTTTCAACACACCTGCTCCACAAAGTGTGTGATTCATTGATAGTATAAATTAAGCCACACCTCAATAAATGACGTAGCCTGGAATAAGAGGGTTAGGGGGTTTATAAATGGATGGAAAAGGGGATTTGGGTAAAGGTTTGACAATGACAAATTCTACACAAGGACAACATTCATCTGGGCAATGAGCAGCACATCATCGTCTTCAATCTTTTGAGGAAGAAAACAAAGAAATGAATATGACACAGTATAGTTAAATGCATTGCAAACAGTTCTTCTGCCCCGGAGACTAAGCCCGGGTGGAGAAATTCACTCTGATCACAGAGTTTGCGGAATTCGGGAACTGTGCACTTCGTGGGCAACCCAGAGTTCTCAATAAATTCCGCTTCCACCGCAGAGCGGAGTTTCAGCATGAACATTGGGCACGCATGCCAATGTAACGCTTATATTAGGACTGAACTGATGTATTTTTCAACTGCAGTTAGTTGCATTCGCCTCTGTAGTCAGCTGATTTTGCCGTTATGCCCTTTGAGTGGAAAACCCTGTGTTATAGTGTAGCCGTGCCCAGGGTTATACAGCAGCTGTGGTGACACGTGCTTCTAGTCTTCCATGAAGAGTCACTGACGTTTTCAGAGTTGACAGAATGACTTTATGGGGCCCTGTAGGAAAGACCTCCCACCATATTATTATGGCTGGGGGGTCCGCGGGGACGGAAAGATTGTCCGCCGCATTTCCGCCCCGGTCGACTTGCGACCGGGTGAAAAAGGCTGCAATTTGGTGGCGGTGTCGTTTTAACACTGCCAGCCATATTACTATGCGCCTTTGGGAATGCCTTTCCGTGGCGGCAAAAGGCATGCGGAGTTTGCTAGGGTGGCATGTTGCGGGCACCCAGGGACTCTGGGGGTGGGGGTGCACATTAGGTGTACCTATGTTACCCTCCAGCAGTTCCATGCACAACATGCTTCCCTAACATTGTGGCGGGCGATGCTGAGTGCACCGACAACCACAATGTTAGGGATGCAGGATGCGCCCGCCACTGTGGCAGGCGCATCCTAATAGCACCCCACATTTATAGTGGGCGGTCCATTTACACAACAGGTCCTGAAGCTAAACCATGAGCGATACTGATATTTTTTGGCAATTCTTTGCTGCGGCAGGCCATTTTTGAGAATGCTCGCCCAGACGTTAAAAGATCTGCAGAGGGACATTTCTTTTTGGACGACCCGATTTCTGCCACGCTACAGTGGAACGGAGGTGGCGACTCCGTTCACTGATCACTCCCTTCCAAAAGTAGGGATGCGAGGTTTATTCAATGAACCCTGCACGATTAAAAGTCACTCACCGTGGCAAGATACGGGTATTTTCCTCGGAAATGCAAGCTGGGGATTATCTGAAAGAACTTTCTGATGGTTAATGGGATTACTGCTTAAATGAATTCCGAATGTACCCCCGTAAATGGCTATTTCCATTTGTATATCTGAGTGGTTGTATATATTTGTACTTTTTTTCTGTCAATCCTCCATGATTTCTTATGTTTATAATTTTCACTCTTCGGTTGGTTGTGTTGTGGACAGGGAGCGACCACGGGCATTTGGGAAGCGGGAGGCATCCCATGGGTCCGAGTACCCCTTTTGCCTTATTTGTGGGTGGGGGTGGCTGGGATGGGGGGAGGAGGGTAGAGGGGGGGCGGGAACATTGCAGGTGAGTGGACAGGGTGGGTTTTATAGAAAGTGGAATTTGGTTCAATTTAAGTTTGTATACTGGAAGGTCAGATTTTAGAAATGTTTTCTTACGGGTATGGCTTATATTCGACTAGTATCTGTTAATATCTGTGGGCTTAACAACCCAAATAAACGCCGCCGGATTTGAGAAGATCTTCGTTTCTTGAGGGCAGACGTCATCTGCCTACAAGAAACGCATATTGAAGCCAGTCGGCATACATTTCTGGAGTTTGAGGGGTTCCAGCTAGTATCCTGGACTAAATTGGAAGCTAAAACCAAGGGAGTGGCTATTCTTGCAAGACAGGGCAGGGTTAATATTGTTCGTTCTGCAGCAGATCTTTATGGTCGTTGGGTCATCGTGCATGGTACATTTTTTAATATAGAGCTTACTCTGTGTTCAGTATACGGTCCCGTACTTGACAACCCTGAGGTATATAAATGGCTGAATCTTGAATTGGTAGGGTGGCCTGCCCCATTAATAGTGTGCGGGGATCTTAATATAAATATTGATAGTGACTTGATGAATCAACTAGGGGCAACATATGTGGGTTGGAAACCAAAGGTTTATAAGGCTATAAGGAATATGATGGATTTATATGGTTTGATAGACGTTTGGGCATCCTTTATACCTAAAGACTCTGGATTTACTTATTTCTCAGCACCTCATAAAATATGTTCTAGATTAGATTATTTTCTTATGTCTTCAGCTCTGGCTTCCAAATCCAATATTACGAAGTACCCTAGAGTGATGTCAGATCAAAATCCGCTTCTGCTGGAAATTAATGTTCAATTGATGGTGGACAAACCGGATTTATGGACATTTAACCGGGAACTGCTTAGGGATAGTTTATATTTAGAGTCTATGGCGGTTTGGATCACAAGATTTTTAGAAGAAAATATGGGTAGTACTAGGATACAATACGTCTGGGATACACTAAAGGCTGGGATAAGGGTCAAGACTACTCGTTTTGGATGGGAAAGCAAAAAAAAGGAGAAAAGGAAATTAGTGGCGCTGTATGGAGATCTCTAGAAGGCGGAGTTTAATCGAGCCCAGGCTCTATCTCGGACTGAGGATAGTGACTCTACCCAGACACAAGTTATCTTGGTTAAAGCTGCTATCATAGAGATTTCACAAACTACGGCAGCAAGTAAATATATAGCTTGGAGGTCCAAGATCTTTGAAAATAGCGAAAGAGCAGGACACTTATTGGCATCTAGAACTAGAGAGAGAGAGACGACCACACGTATTAAAAATATTCTTGATCCGGATGTAGGCTTAGTCTCGGAAGAAGGGGCTATTGCCTTCATAAAGAGGACATCAGGGAAAGTGAGGCAATACAGTTGGAAATTCAAGAATATCTTAGGGACATCGAAGTTGATACATTATCTTCGGAGGAGAGGGATCTGTTAGATACTGATATTAGAATGGAGGAAATTTTGTTAGCTATAGATTCCCTCCCTGCTGGCAAGGCTGGTAGCCCGGATTTCTTGCCGGGAGAATTCTATAAATGTTTTCAATGTCAGCTTGCACCAGTGATGATGGATATGTTTGGCAAGATTCAGAATGGGGAAACACCTCCTGAGTCCTGGAGAAGAGCCAGAATAGTCACATTTCTGAAGAAAGGCAAGGAACCGTCTGACACAGGGTCCTACCGCCCCATTACCTTGATAAACAGCGATATAAAGATCTACGCAAAGATACTGGCTAATCGGCTTTCGGGGGTTATTAAAAAGTTAGTTTCCCTACAACAACATGGGTTTGTACGCGGACGGGAAACAATAGATCATATACGCCGCGCAATTGCGTTGTTTGATTTTACCAAGGTTTCAGGGGACCCTATGGCTTTAATCCTGCTGGACGCAGAGAAAGCTCCTGGCCTTTTTTATGGGCTACTTTAAGTCATTATGGGTTGGGGGAAAGATTTATAGGTGCTATTCGAAGTATGTATAAACAACCTATAGCTCAAATCTCTGTTATGGGGATCCAGACTGGTACAATTAATATCCTGAGAGGCACAAGGCAGGGCTGCCCTTGCTCCCTCTTATTATTTGCACTTTATATTGATCCTTTAATTAGAAAACTTTTTTTTGATAATTTGATAAGTCCAATTCAATCTAAGGGGGGGGTCACTAAAGTTCTAGGTTACGCAGACGATCTTGCCATTCTGACAGATTCCCCGCAGGTGGCCCTACAAGAAATCCAGATTATCACAACGCAGTTTGGCTCGATCTCTGGGTATCATATAAACGAGGCCAAAACTCAAATTATACACAATGATAAAATTGTCTTAGCGGACCCACGGGTAGTGCATCATGCTAAATATCTGGGGATAGAAATCTGTGCTAATCCAGGTGAGATAATCCCGATTAATTTATCTCCCTTGATAGATAAACTGGATGCTGATGCCCATCGGATCAACAATCTTCAAATAACATTGATGGGTCGATGTAATGTGGTTAAGATATAATTTTTACCCAAATTTTTGTATTATTTAAGAGCCATTCCTTTCCTATTTGAGCAAAACTGGTTTAAAAATATTGGATTGGGTTATCTCCTGGCTCTTATGGGCAGGGAAACGGGCCAGGCGTGCTATGAAATATATGACACTGCCCAGGGAGAGAGGGGGATGGTCCGTGCCAAATTTTCAGCTATATTATTGGGCAATAATATTGAGGCATATTGCAGTATTATTAGATGTTCAGGATCAAGAAGGGTCGGATATTTCAATCTATCATCTAATTTATGGAGAGGAGGCCCGGGGGCTGTTATTCACACATATAGACTATGCCTATTTCAAACGGGTTAGGTTTAAGGTACTATGGGGAGCTTTTACAGTTTGGTCTATGGTCTGGAAACTATGTAATATTGGTAGGATTCATGTATACTCACCCTTTGCAGGGAATAATCTACTTCCTGGAATTTTTCAGGATGGATATTTTAGAGACTGGGCATTGCAGGGGGTCACTGTAATAGGAGACCTGCAGCCTGATTCATGAAGCTAAATGCGCTCGCAAAAGGGCCAGATTCTCAGAATCTGGCCCTTTGCGAGTACAATTTTTGCATTTGGGATTCATCATCCCAAATACAAAAATCGCTAATAAAGAATTAGCAAATATGCGAGGATTAGCATTTAAGCAATCTCTATTAGAGATTCCTTAAATGCTATTCATGACACATTTAAAAATTGCGAATTTGCAATTTTGGCCCGCTATTTACCGAGAGGTCAGACCTCTCGGTAAATAGCAAAAACTTAGAAAAATGCTTTTAAAAGCATTTTTCTAAGTTGCATGTTGCACACACACATGTCCCTTGGACATGTGTGTGCGCAACACCTGTTTCAATTTGCATTTCAGGGGTGCTACAGGGTGTCCTTTGGACACCCCTGGCACCCTTTCAATCGCTATCTTATTTGAGAGTAGCAAATTGCTACTCGCAAATAAGGAATACTCCCCATTCATTCCTATGGGCCTTTTGGCCCATAGGAATGAATGGGGAGTTATTCCTTATTTGCGAGTAGCAATTTGCTACTCGCAAATAAGGAATGTGTAGGAATCGCTATTTATTTAGCAATACCTACATGAATACCGTTTTGCGAGTCCTTAATAGCGATTCGCTATGATTCGCTATTAGGGGCTCGCAAAATGGCCCGTTGATGAATAAGGCTGATAGTGTATGAATCTGGGCTATTGACTTTTGAAGAAATGAAACAGAAGTTTGGGATTAATAACAGACACTTTTTCAAATTTTTACAAATTTGTGACTTCTTCTCAAGAAAAATACTTACTTGGAATCATATTCCGTTGTTAGATGCAATTAAAGGGGGACAGTCAACTATTTCTAAGATCTATACAATATTAAATGACGGGCGGAGTGATGATTTAATTAAACAGTACACATGCTGGCAGATTGGATTAGATGCGGGACAAGAGATATGTGAAGAATCTCTAGGTTATAGTCAAACTTCCACTATCTCCACAAACCTTCAGGTTCAGTGTTTTAAGACATGGTGTAATCTGTATATAATCCCTCATCGTATACAACAGTGGGGAGGCACGACAGGGGTAAATTGCCCACGGTGTGGAGAATATGCGGTGGACAGTATTCATATTTTCGCAAGCTGCCCTTGTCTAACCCCTTTTCTAAATAAGATTGAGCAATATTTGGAACAAATATTTAAATGTAGGATATTATTGACATCACAGGTTATAATGCTGGGTGTAGCGGAGCAGAATCTGACTGAACCTGAACGCAAATTATTGTTTATTGCTATAGCCATTTTGCGGTTATCAATTGCCACTGTTTGGTTGGACCCCACTCCCCCAAATGTTTATGAGTGGTTGGGTAAATTAATTAATGTGTGTAGATGGGAAGTATCTGTCTTTAAGAGAAGAGGACGGAGGAACAGGAGGGAGGGAGAATGAATCTGGGAACCCTTGAATGATTGGATGACTCTCGGAAATTAGGGCACAAGATAGCCGAATGAAATGACCATGCTGCTCTCATTTCAAACTCTCCTTTTCTTTCTTTTATATTTTATGAAGTATTACTTATTGTATCTTTTCTTCTTTTTTTTCCCCTTCCTATCTCCCTGCGGTATTTCCTGGGTGGGAGGGGTGGGTTGGCTGAAAATGGTCAAAAGGAAGGGATGTTCGGCATGGATATCTATGTTGGTTAATCTTGACATTTTTTGAATGAACTGTTTACCATGTCTTATATCCAATAAACATTTAAAAAAAAAAAGAAAAATGAAATCCAGTATTTGTAAAGCGCACAATTACTGGAAGATTAAGCGAGCTATTGCACAGAGGCACTTGGTGCTGGGCTAACCTGCCGCTGGTACCGGGAATCGAACCGTAATTGAGATGAATTATAGTGAGTGTGGTCCATACCAAACGCAAGAGTGCACAGATCTCACTGATAAAGGCCACCTGTGTGACGTGTTTGTCAGAAATAGGAGTAAGCAGAGCTTGTAGGGACTGGTACGCAGATGTGTCTTTGCTATATTTGGTGAATATTGCTATAGTGTTTTTTTCTAAAATTAACTTCAAAAGCGCATATATATCTATAGGCGCGCTCCGAGCGTTCACCGGTACGCGTACCGGGTAGTGCACCTGGCGCGCTACGGGAGTGCGCGAGCGGAAAGCTGATTGGCTGTCGGATGTCTGTCAACATTCTAAACAGTCCGGAGAGTCCGCCATCTTGTGTCTCGGTAGAATCGAGACACAAGAGGTGAAAATAAAAAAGGGGAAATTATTAAAAGGGGGCTGGGTACACACCCCCTGACCCCCTAAGTTTTCTGAGGGGGTCTAGAAGGACCCTGAAGGGCAAAACAACTTTTTTTCTTTTTTGCAATTTTCGCGGGGTAAGCGCTGTGTGCGTTGCCAGGTACGCTCACCGGTACGCGTACCCAGAGCGTACCACAGGGAAAAATATTGCAAGAAAATAGTGTAAAATAAGAATTTGGAGTGCTTAGAGGTAGGGTAGCTCTAAAAAGAGCTGTTGTGTTATGTGGGTGATTTAAGTACCTACAAGTAGGTACTGATTCAGAGTCTAAAATTCACTTTAATACAATCACTTTACTACTACCTCATAAATTAGAAATAACAATAAATACTATGTCAACTAATTTTTAATTTGTAAATATTAATTTATTTTTCAGAATTTTCATAATTTAATAGAACTTGTAGCATGTCCTCTGGAATTTCCTCTTCAATCTTATGATCAGGAATCTCCTCATTATAAGTGTGCCATGATGATTGTTGGAATTCTATTGTACACAAACATTCGATAAATTCTTTGTCAAGAGATTCATCAAAAAAATTATTTATGTCATCTCCTCCTTTTGATAAAATGGTGCTGTCGATATCCGTGACATTTTGAATTTGAAGAAATGTAGTTGAAATTTCAAAAGAAATTTCCTTGGTCTCCTCATTTTGATTCACTTTAATTTCAAATGTTTTGCTGTAAATTCCAGTAAAAAATAATCACTTTCATTTATCATTTTTAGTAATACATAATATAAAAGTAGTTTAATGAAGTATTTAGTTCTTTCAAATTAATTGGTAGTGCATAGTATCAGGCAGGAACTAGAAATATAAAGCACTGCATGTGATGAAGCCTATCTTAATCCATAATTCTAACAGAATGACTGTAAATAGCTAACAGAAAAACATTTTCCAAATTATCTTAAAGTGTACGACATAGTTCCCCTTACAAATTAACAACTCACCTTTTTGGAAGTAGGAGAAGAGTTTGTATTGTGTAATTCAAACTGCAGAAATTGAGCACCCAAAATTCTTCTCAAAAGTACCTCAGACAGGAGTATCACAAAATGGCCGTGTTTTCCTCTCATTTAAGATATATACATAACCAATCATACTTCATCACACACAAATTCAAAAAGAAAGTAACATTTTGATTGGTCGTAAATTTCAATACTTTCAAATGTGTTTTCTTTATGCAATTGTCCATAAGACATTTAGACACGGCTACAGCCCGAACGGATGAATGGAATTATACCAAACTTTGCAAAATGATTGGCACTTTGATAGGGCCTGATACGGAAAATGATAGGGCCTTTTCCATATTTGTTTAAAATTGCTCCAGTGGTTTTTGTGAAAAGCAACTTCAAAAACACATATATATCTATAGGCGCGCTCCGAGTGCTGACCGTTACGCGTACCGGGGAGCGCACCCAGCATGCCACGAAAGTGCAAGAGTGGAAAGCTGATTGGCTCTCGTGTGCCTGACAACATTATAAATAGTCCGGAGAGTCCGCCATCTTGTGTCTCAGTAAAATCGAGACACCTGAGGTGAAAAAAAAGGGGGAAATGATTAAAAGGGGGCAGGGTAGACACCCCCTGACCCCCTAGGTTTTTTGAGGGGGGCCTAGAAGGACCGTGAAGGGCAAAAAACAATATATTTTTTTAATTCGCGGGGTAAGTGCTGGGTGCGTTCCCATGTGCGCTTCCCGGTACGCGCAGCCTGACCGCACCACGGGAAAAAAGAGTGTAAAAAATTTGAGTAAAAAAATAATTTAGAGTGCTTTGAGGTAGGGTAGCTCTGAAAAGACTGTTGTGTTATGTGGGTGTTTTTTGTACCTACAAGTAGGTACCAGTGCAGAGTCTCAAATTCAAGAGGAAGACTCTATTCCCATCATCTGTAAAATGTACACCATCTCTCCTATAGATGCCTTGCATGTTGTAAATCAAGTTGTTGTGGTATATGGAACATACCATAGTCTCTGAGGAAAGCAGAAACACATTTCTTCACATGTTTCCTTGCTTTCTCAATCTGTGGACAAAATTGGTTGGACCAGTTCCATTTTTACCTTTGGCATATATTAGAAAATCCCAAGGTATTTTTTGGAAAAAGTGACATCAATTGCCCAAAGATGTCCTTTAAAAGCATTTCCAGACCTACCCCAGTCAAAGTGCCCAGGTCATTTCCACCACAGTGCACAATTATGAGGTCAGGGTGTGGTAGATGCATAAAGGTTTTTATCAATGATATCAATTGGTGACTTCCTAATCCTCTCTGTCCAATCCACACAATATCCACATTTGGTAAATCAAGGTTGTAAATACCTCTGTTACTTGCACATTTTTCACTCCAGAAGACATAGCTATGACCCACAAACCAGACTTTTGGCATCTTGAAGGTGGATGTGCTTGTATTCAGATGAGTTGTGGAAATGAAATGGCAGTTTCAAAGTAGGAATTATAAAAAAAGTAATTGAGATTCAGTGCACTTGAAAAACAAGAAATGATTGGTGCTTTCTTAAAAGTCACTACTGAAAATTAGGGTGCATGTTTTTTTTTTTAAAAAAAAGTAATTTTAATGGTTGACAAAAAGTCATTTAAATAAACATTGCACATAATTAGCTAGTACATTGAGAGGTCAAACACCCTTGCTGGATTCTTTTGCAACATAGTCTGATGAACTTTTCAACTGTGTGCAGGGTTAGGAGGGAGTTACCATGGTAACAGGGTGAATGAGCACTGGGGGGATGGGTGAATATTATGTGAGTTTCAAAGTGTTCAAATGTACAACCAATTAAAATGTGCAGTTTGGTTTTGAATTTGTGTGGGAAGAATTTTGATTGGTTATGTACAAGAATATGGGTCTGAAATGGGAAAGAATCGGTGCCATTATTCTGAGGCTCCAGTGACAGAAGCATTATTCAGAGATTCTGCTTAAGAAAATCTCTTGTGTGTGACTGACACTGTTCTACATCTTTCAAAGCATTTTTAAAGTTGAGTAATGATTCTTTTAATAAAGATAGACTGCTGTATGCACTATGTGGATGATTAAGAAGCATATTGTGCTTCTTTATTCTTGCATTTTGTGTCATGTGTTTTTGTAATGCTGTTTAAAAAGAGAATGGTGCATATTGGAAATATATTTTGAAAATGAGTTAGGTTTCTGCTTTGTTTCTGTAGTGGTCATTTAAATGAGCTGTACTTTGTGTCAAAAACGATTTATTATGGAAAATGTTTTCTGGTAAAAAGTCTGGCTTTTACATTTTGGTCAAGGATCACACTGAGTGTCTGTTTGGAATAAGAGATTACATTTTCACATTTACAATAATGTCACCTGTGCCTTCTAACAGTTTGCCTCTCTTAGCTTAAAGGGTATTCTTTGCTTGTGTCTCACGTTACTCTGTGCTTGTGTCTTGTCTGATATATGATTCATTTAATGAAGATACACTGCTGTATGCAGTATGGGGAAGACTAGGAAGCATATTGTGCTTCTTTATTCTTGCATTGTGTGTCATGTATATTTCTAATGATGTTTAAAAATTGTATGGTGCATATTGGAAATGTATTTTGGAAATGAGTTAGGTTTCTGCTTTGTTTTGTAGTGGTCATTGAAATGGGCTGTGCTTTGTGTGAAAAACAATTTACTATGGAAAATGTTTTCTGGTAAAAAGGCTGGCTTTTAAATTTTAGTCAAGGATCACATTCAGTGTCTGTGTGAAATAAAGAATTATATTTTCACATGTTTCAATAATGTCACCTGTGCCTTCTAACAGTTTGCCTCTCCTAGCTTAAAAGGTACTCTGTACCTGTGTCTCGTGTCACTTTGCAAGAGCATAATCTCTCTTTTTCTGTGTGTCATTTCTCTCCTTGTGTGTATGTCATGACATGTGTCTCATGTGCCGAAGATCACACTGGAGTCAAGCTTGATTTTAAATGGATCTGGGTGAATAATTTGCTTAGTTGATGAGTTTTAAAATATGGAAATACATGTATTCTTAAAGACAGTTAGACTTTAGACATAACATTCATTTTTATTTCAACGGCACACCCTGAATCTTCATTGCACAGCTTAGAGCCTACTTGTAAAGTAAGAGGCCTAACAGACATGCTGCCTAATATTTCCTAGTAGAACATATGCTAAAGTCTAACTGACTTTAAGAAAATATGTATTTCCATATTTTTAAACACATCAACTAAGGACATTTTTCACCCAGATCCATTTAAAATCAAGCCTGACTCACAGTATGATCTTCGGCACATGACCAAGATGTTACATGTAATGAGAAATTAATGTTATATCTTGCTTATATATAGGTGGCCTACTTTTTGCCAGTAGAGACAGTGAAATAATATGAGTAGAGACACACATACTGCTTGCAGATACAGACATGGTACATTACATGTAACATCCTGGTGATGTGCCTAGGATCACACTGTGAGTGAAGCTTGATTTTAAATGGATCTGGGTGAATAATTTGCTTAGTTGATGTCTTTAAAAATATGGAAGTACATGTTTTTTAAAGACATGGTAGATTACATGTAACATCCTGGTCATGTGCCTAAGATCACACTGATGCGGGAATCAAGCTTGACTCACAGTGTGATCTTAGGCACATGACCAGGATGTTACATGTAATGAGAAATTAATGTTATGTCTTGCTTATATATAGGTGGCCTGTTTTTTGCCAGTAGAGACAGTGAAATATTATGAGCAGAGACACACATACTGCTTGCAGAGACAGACATGGTAGATTATATGTAACATCCTGGTCATGTGCCTAAGATCACCCTGTGAGTCAAGCTTGATTTTAAATGGATCTGGGTGAATAATATGCTTAGTTGATGTCTTTAAAAATATGGACGTACATGTTTTTTAAAGACATGGTAGATTACATGTAACATCCTGGTCATGTGCCTACGATCACACTGATGGATGAATCAAGCTTGACTCACAGTGTGATCTTAGGCACATGACCAGGATGTTACATGAATGAGAAATGAATGTTATGTCTTGCTTACATATAGGTGGCCTGTTTTTTGCCAGTAGAGACAGTGAAATAATGTGAGCAGAGACACACATACTGCTTGCAGAGACAGACATGGTAGATTATATGTAACATCCTGGTCATGTGCCTAAGATCACACTGTGAGTCAAGCTTGATTTTAAATTGATCTGGGTGAATAATATGCTTAGTTGATGTCTTTAAAAATATGGAAGTACATGTTTTTTAAAGACATGGTAGATTACATGTAACATCCTGGTCATGTGCCTAAGATCACACTGATGGGTGAATCAAGCTTCACTCACAGTGTGATCTTAGGCACATGACCAGGATGTTACATGTAATGAGAAATGAATGTTATGTCTTGCTTATATATAGGTGGCCTGTTTTTTGCCAGTAGAGACAGTGAAATAATATTATCAGAGGCACACATACTGCTTGCAGAGACATACATGGTAGATTATATGTAACATCCTGGTCATGTGCCTAAGATCAGACTGATGGGTGAATGAAGCTTGACTCACAGTGTGATCTTAGGCACATGACCAGAATAATATGCTCCAGAAACTTGTAAACAAGATGGCACAAATCACTATAAATACCTCACAGGCAATGGATAAAATAGAGGAGACGATGACGAGCATTCACTCCAAGGTCACGCACATCCAAAACGTGATACACCGCTCACAAAGAAAGAGTAACGAAACGATCTGGCAGTTGAAACACAATGACAACAGACCGAATAGGGAAAAACCTTTATCAAAGGAGGAAACTCTGGCCTTAACCCGATCGTATGAAATACCGGAACATGAGAGAGAGGAAAGAATCGAAACAGTACCACTCGACTCAAACAGAACAACAAGAAAGAATGATAGAACATCTAACCTACACAATCTACAACAGGTACAATTAACAGCCACAGAGAATAAGAATGGAAACCTCAGCAACAAAGAAAAACCGCTGACATGTCTACTACTCAACTGTCGGTCGGGAACGAAACATGCGTCGGATATAGCTGACCTCATCATCAACAGGGACATTGATTTAGCAGTCCTTACTGAAACATGGCTTACGGAATCCTCATCCCCTATCATGGATCTCCTAGTACCACCCTAATTCAACATTTTCAGACTCGATAGACCCATAAAGTTAGGAGGAGGCATAGCCTGCATTCACAGATCCGATATTGAGGTCAAACAAATCCAAGCCGACCCCCTAGAATCAAGCGAATACCTAGGTCTTAATCTCAGAACAGCTACCAAACAAAGATTCAACCTCCATTCTTTTTACCATCCACCAGGAGACAGCGAAAAGTTTACAGAGGAGCTAATGGAGATCATAACGACCAACTCTAATGACGGCGTCAATAATATATTTCTTGGTGACTTCAACTTACATTGGGAGGACCACAACGACAAACTGGTCAAATCGCTGAAAGATTTCCTTGCTGAACTGAACCTTACTCAACTATGCACACAACCCACACATTCGAAAGGAGCGATGTTAGACTGGATTATTGCGCGAAACAAAGATACAGCAATCCTCTCTATAACACCATGCGACTGGTCGGATCATCATGCCATAACATTCACGATACCTATAATGGAAAAAGGCACAACCAGACAACCCCTCAAGACCAAAAAATGGGTTAGAGACACAAGAGATGCAAACTTAGAGCTACTAGTGGAAAGCTGTGAAAGAGACCTAAAACCTCATAACAACCTGCAGAACGTAAACGAACTGACCGAACATTATATAACTACGGTCGAAACTATTGTCAATAACACCATGCCATTAAAACTGAAAAATATCTCGGAGAAGACAAAAAATCCTTGGTTTAATGAATCGCTAAATGAAGAAAGGCGTAAATTGAGAATGGCCGAAAGAAAATGGAGACAACACCCTTCATCCCCAGAGCTGAAAGCACTCAGAAAAATTAGAGGCCAATATAATAAAATGATCATCAAATCAAAACAGGAATTCATACGGTCTGAACTGGATAGTGCCAAAAACAGACCACGAAAACTCTTTGAAATCCTAAAGCAACAATCAAACAAATTAGCCAAATCTGCCCATGAGAACTCAAAAACACCCCTAAATTGTGAAGAATTTTCTACATATTTCACAGAGAAGGCGAAATCACTAGAAGCAGAGCTCAAATACGCCGTGACAAACATTCCCACTGATCAAAAGCCTACCGCCGTTACAACGGAGAGTACCATAACAAAAAATGAGGCAAGTTGGGATACGTTCGAACTATACGACCAGCACAAGATCGCCAAAACGCTTTCCAAAATAAAACCAAACAATCACTATCAAGATCCCCTTCCCGCAAAATGTGTAAAAGAAATCAATCACGTTTTGATTCCAATATGGACCAAAATTATAAATGCCTCACTATCACAAGGGATCCTCCCTGACTGCCTAAAAACAGGTCAAGTTGCCCCCATAATCAAAAAACCCACAGCAGATGGATCAGACCCAAACAACTTTCGCCCAGTGACCAACATCCCGCTACTGGCCAAACTAATAGAAAAATGCGTACAGAACCAACTAAGCCAACACATCACCAAGTTCTCATTGCTTGATGAATGCCAATCAGGATTCAGAGCAGGGCACAGTACTGAAACAGCGATCCTCCATATTGTTGACGATGCGCTACAGGCACTTGACCAAAACAAAGCATGCCTACTGATTCTCCTCGATCTGTCGTCGGCCTTCGACACCGTAAATCACGAAGCATTATTGTCGAGGTTACGGGACAGGATGGGTCTGTCAGGAATTGTGCTGAAATGGTTCATATCATTTCTACAGAACAGATCACAGTGATTCCTGGTCAACCAGTCACTTTCACCTCCATGCCCTATTTCAATCGGAGTCCCTCAAGGATCAACGTTATCCCCAGATCTGTTTAACCTTTACGTTGAGCCGCTTACAGAAATTCTCCAAAAAGCACAAATATCGTATCACATGTACGCAGATGACACGCAAATATATCTAAAGATCTCTTCCCTAAAAGACTTGGAACGAGTGAACGAGGCTTTAAAAATGGCTCTGCAATGGTTAACTACCAACCAACTGAAGCTTAACGCCAACAAAACGGAGTTCCTACTAATCTCACCAGCAAGGAGCCGTACGGAAATAAAGGAGTGGACGAAAGTGGTGACTGCGCTAAACTGCACCCCAACATTAATCAAGTCAGCGAAATCTCTAGGAATCACTCTGGACGAGAATTTAGACATGAAAGCCCACATCAACTCAATGGCCAAGAATGCTCGATTCCACCTGAACTACTTAAGAAAACTGAAACCATTCATCTCAGAGGCGGATCTCAAATTGGCTATCCAATCCTTAGTTATCTCTAGGATTGAATATGGCTGCACCACCTTAGCGGGCTTACCAAAAATGTCCACAGCACCATTGAAAGCATGCCTAAACGCTGCGGCAAGAATTATCACCGGATCCAGGAAATACGACCATATATCGCCACACTTGAAAGCTTTAAGTTGGCTACCCTATGAAGCAAGAATCCAAATGAAGATAGCTTGTATCACCCATAAAGCGCTTCACCACAACACCCCAGGATACCTAGCGAAGAAAATCCAGCTATCGGGAGGGAATTGACCAGCGAGGAGTACTGAAGAATTTCTACTACGGCCAGCCTTTTTCCACAAGAAAAAAACTTATGACAGAGCGTTCTCAGGAGCTGCCCCCAGAATATGGAACTCAATTCCTCCTATCATCAGGAAGATCCAAAATGTGGCATCATTTAAGCGAGAAGTAAAGAGCTTTCTGATGAAGAAATACACTACCTAGAATAGATCAGTCACGAACTGACAATGACCTAAATATCATGCTTGTTTACACATTCTATCTTTGATAGAAATATTCCCACCGCTGACTTTATTTATCATCTACCTCTTATCATCTACCTCATATTTGCTGTCCGTATAACTGTTTGATATATATGTCTACCTAGAATAGATTAGTCACGAAAATGTCAATGACCCAACTATTCATACTTGCTTACACATTTTACTTGTGATAGAAGTATATCCACCATTGACTATATTTATCATCTACCTCATATCATCTACCTCATATTTGTTGTCTGTATAACTGTTTGATATATATGTCTTTCTCCTACGCCTTCACATGTTATTCGTTCCGATGCCCATATAACTGTTTGATATATATGTCTTTTCGCATACGCCTATATGTTAAGCGCTCTGATACCCACGGGTCTTGTTCGCGCTATACAAAACTTTCTAATAAATAAATAAATAAATAAATGACCAGGATGTTACATGTAATGGAAATTAATATTATGTCTTGCTTATATATATGTAACATATATAACACACCCTGGATCTTGATTGCACAGCTTAGAGCCTATTTCAGAAGTAAGAGGCCTAACAGACATGTTCCCTAAGATTCCCTACTAGTACATGTACTAAGCAAATTATTCACCCAGATCCATTTAAAATCAAACTTGACTCACAGTGTGATCTTAGGCACGTGAGACACATGTCATGACACACATACAAAGAGAGAAATGCCACACATAAAAAGAGAGATTATGCACGTGCAAAGTGACATGAGACACAGACACAGAGTACTTTTTAAGCTAAAAGAGACAAACTGTTCGAAGGCACAGGTGACATTATTGAAAAATGTGAAAATATAATTCCTTATTTCACACAGACACTCAATGTGATCTTTGACAAAAATTTTAAAGCCAGACATTTTTACCAGAAAACATTTTACATTGTAAATTGTTTGTGACACAAAGCACAGCACATGTAATGTAAATCAGGCTTATGTTGTAAACTAGTGTTTATATCGTTTACTTATTGTAATTGCTATGTAATATGTTTGTAGTGGTCTATAATATGTTATTTTTTCTTTACCACAGATTATAATCATCTATAGAAAGATAAGAGAATATGCCATCAAAAGAAAGACGTCAAAAAAAATTCAAAAAAGATTTAAGGTCTAAGAAAAGAGAAATACAAGACTCATCCAAAACAAAATCTTCAGTGAAAAAAAAAATGCTCCTGGTAAGCAAACTAAGAATTTTCTCAGGACGTTATTGAAATGTCAAAAAAAAGGTGTTATTACAAAGAAGAATAAGACACCTCTAATTAGAAAGAAGAAATTGTGTCCCTCCAAAAATGTTAGACCTGTAGAAGGAGAGGATATTGTCTATAGCAATAGAAGGAAAAATCACTTTATTGAAATTCGTAGACGAATGTTTTATAACAGAATAGTATCCAATTTATTAAAAAATGTAAAGAGGTATCAAAAAAAGACCGCTTTTTACAAGAAAAAAACATAGTTAAGATTGTGGATGAAGCATTTAAAGTGAAAAATAAATTGTATAGTTTAGTAATGAATAGAATTCGTACACTAGATGAGTTAATCAATGTGTTCAAATCAAAATGTAAGTGGAAAAGAGTAATTAATCGGACCAATTTTTGTGATGTTTTTTCTGGAGAATGGAAGCATAGTTCAAGTTGTGAGCCATTTTTTAACAAAGAAAGTTACTTTCAGGATAATTATTTGGTGCATGCAGTTGACACCAGTGGTCGAGCATATGAGGTGAAGGACGGTTGTCCTGTTGAAAAAGAAAAGATTGTGCCTAGAAATACAGAAGAGGTGTTAGCTGGTGAAGGTTTAGGGAGATGTCCTAAGACTCCAGTGTATACTTGGAATTGTAGTAGTATTTGTAGTGTGCGACAGGATTCAATTGATTTGTTTCGCAGTTTCTTACGGACAAATACTAAGAAAATTCTAAAACAAAAAATGAAAAATTTGCAAGAGTTAGATCCTTGTAGAGTGAGAGAAAAAACAGGTTTCCAAGTATGTCAGAGTGTTTTTCACCATTTTAGGATGTTAGCAGTGCATCATAATAAAGAGAGGAAGTTAGTTAGAATGTTGTATTATGCAAAAAGTCCAGCACTTAAACTAAAACAGTTAAATAGTGCTCTTTTGCATGGAACTGAATTAGATGTGAAAAAAAATTGTGAAGAAATTGAGTTTTGTTACTTTGGAGAATAAGAGGACAGTGCAGAAATTGATACAGTGATAGAAGGTAATGCAGAAGAAAATGTAGAGATTTCAAGTACAGAAAAATTTGAACATGACATTACAAAGTTTAAGGTCAATTCAAGTGAAAGGCCTAATTTTACTTGTGTGTGTTGCCGACGAACTCAATATAAGCATCAGACTAGATTAGTTGATTTATATATAAAAAGCGAAAAGGTAAATAATAATGAGTGGAAGGATTTTGCACCTTATTTGTTGGTAGAAAATTGTTTTGATTTGGGTTCTGATCAACGTATTTGTAAATATTGTTATAATAAATTGAATGAAAACAGAATGCCTGCTAGAGCTGTTCATAATAATCTGGAGTGGGTAGACATTCCTTCTCCATTGATGGATTTAAATACCTATGACTCTATTTTGATTCAATGTGTGCATCCTTTTCAGGCTATTGTTCGCATGGAGCCTAAGACAGGGAAATTGCCTCCTTCAGATTTACAGAGAGGATCAAAGGGAAGAGTTGTTTATTTGCCTCTAGATTCTAAGAAAAATATTGATACAATTGGTGTAGAAAAAGTAGAAGAGAAACCTCTGGTTATTCTAATTAATGGTGTTCCGACAAAGAGTAAGAAAATCTGGCAAGAATTAGTGGATGTTAGGAAAGTCAAAAGGCAACGTTGTATCTGGTAAAAAATAATCAGTACTATAAAAATGTGTATGTGGGAGTAGAGGAAACAACTGTAGAACACGACACTGATTTCTCAGCTGGGCAAATTGAAAAAGTTGATGTCTCTAGAAGTGAAGAAATTTATGAACATTATAGTGTTCATCTATTGCATTTCAAAGAAGTAATGGGGAATGCTATTGACTTGTTTCAAATGAAAGAAGCCAAAGGAAGTCCCATTTTGTGATGTAAGACGTCACATATCGAGCCCAGCAATAGAGTTATCAGCAACATATTGAATATCCATGTTAGCATTCCACATGGACATTCAATATGTTGCTGATAACTCTATTGCTGGGCTCGATATGTGATGTCTTACATCACAAAATCAGAAAAGACGGAACTGAAGGAAATGTGGGAGGAAATTTCACATGAAAAGAGTCTAAGCAAGAAATTATACAGTTACAGTCTGAAGATGTTGTCGCATCGAGAAATTGGAGCATATGAATGTTCTGATCGGTTATCATCAGCAAGTCTATATGCCAAATCTAGAACCATCATTTGGGTGAGTCTAGGTCTTGCTGAAGAACGAAACCGAGTTTTGAAATCTGTACAAGAAATTGAGTATTTGGCGGAAAAAGAACCAGACAGTCCAGATATTTTGAAAACAAACATGTTGGATACATACTATCCAAATATAAGTAGTCCTCTTGAGAACGTTTGTCTCTATGAAGTTCTGCAAACCTATACTTTTAAGAGGAACATCACAGAAGACATCAATTAAGGTGTATATGCTGTAATTGCATGTGAAGGCTGTGTGGTGAAACAAAGAAAAGGCCATTTGATTAATCATCGAAAATTGAGTTTTGAATCTCCAGACAAAAGGGAATTTTATTACTTAGCTCTTTTGCAACTCTTTAAGCCTTGGCGTACAGAAGATGAACTACTTGGAGATTTTCTTACTTATGAAGATTCGTTCAATGCAACCAAGGATACCATATAATGTCCTGTTTTTTCAAATTATCTGCAAATGTTGAACGAGGAAATACAGCAAGAAGCTGCAATTGCTGCAGAGATTGCTAGAAACAGTTCTCCAGACAGTCAGAGTTCTTCTTCATTGAGTCAGGATCCACTAGGAGGACCATTTATACAAAATGAAGCTGCCACTGCCATGGATGAAGTTGAAGAGCCATGGAACAAGTTCAGGAGGATGTAGTTAACTTAGAAGATTTAGAAAAAGAACTAAACGTTGAGCAGAGACAAATAGATGACGAAGTCACAGAACACATTGAGCATGGTTCATCTCATGAGAAAAAAGAGTGCTCATGTACATCATTTATACCTGTACAACTGTACGTGAGTGGAAAAGCAGGAACTGGAAAAAGTTTTATGATTAAAACAATTGCAACATATCTGCAGAAAAGAACGGAGTCATCGCTGTCTTGTGTTGTTACCGCTCCAACTGGGTTGGCAGCACACAACATTAAAAGGATTACTTTACATCGCTTATTGATGCTGCCAGTAGAGTATGATAATAAATTACAATACCACAAGCTATCTGGAGAAGCTTGTTGGGAAGTTTCAAGAGTCCTAAAGAAAATGAAACTTCTTATCATTGATGAAGTAAGCATGGTATCAAATGTAATGCTTGCTTTTGTGCATTTAAGAATGCAAGAAATTCTTAAAACAGAGTATGATGTGTTATTTGGAGGCAAACACATCATTGTTTTTTGGACTAACTCCAGTAAAAGGACAACCAGTGTTTAAAATGCTTACACTTGAAGATACGAGGAAGTGCCGAGGAAGCATTGGAAATGTTAACGTATGGTAAATTTCAAATATGCAGAACTGCCACAAAATATGCGACAGGCAAAGGATGAAGATTATAAAAAGATTCTACAAGATGTAAGAATTGGAAAAGTAAGTGAGCATGGGAAAGCAGCTTTACATGCACAATTAATTTCAAATTTGTTTCCAAAAGAAAACATTCTCCCAGAGAATATTTTTATGAAAATTCCAGAAAACAAATCTGTCATATGCTTGATGCCAACTCTCCAGGAATGTTCAATCTTCAACAATAAAATGTTAAAGTTGGAAAATCAAGAGATTGTGAAACTGGAAGCTATTGATAAAATAGAACATGAAGGAGCAACTATTATTTTGTCAGAAAAGTTGAAATCAAAATTGGATTCTTTAGAGAAGACAATATCTAAAACTGCTGGTTTGGGAAAGACTCTGTATGCATCTTTAAATTGTCGTATAATTTTACGACGTAATTTACATGTGGAAAGAGGTTTAGTAAATGGAGCAATGGGTCATGTTGTTGATTTTGCGAATTACCGAAATAGAGATGGAATTGAATTTATAAAAATTTAATTTGATGGTATTGAAGAAGTACAACAAATCAGTCGTTGTTCTGCCCGATTTCTGCTTGTGAAAGATTTATATGTCCGCCGAAAACAGTTTCCTGTTTCTTTGGCAAATGCGGTGACTATTCATAAATCTCAAGGTTTAAGTGTAGATAGTGCCTTGGTGAATATTGGAAGTTCTGTGTTCAAGGAGGGTATGGCATATGTTGCTTTATCTCGAGTCAGAACTTTATCAGGATTGTACTTGTTTGATTTTGATGAGACACAGATTAATGCAGATCTAAATTGTGTAAAAGAATATAATAGGTTAAGAAAAGAGTATGCTCCAAATTTACCTCAATATCCTCTATTTGAAAAGCGTGTGGTAGGCCGAAAAAGAAGAAATGAGAAATATTGTAGTGAAATTGTAGCAAAAACAAAAAAAGTAGATGAACCAGTAATTGTAAGCAGAAATGAAAAGGATTCAGTTAAAGATGTTGTTGGATTTCAGTTTGAAAACAGTTCTGGTGTCAACTGCTATGCTAATGTAGTGGTTAACGTTGTTTTTTTTCTCCAAACTGTACCAGAACATATTGCTGTAAATCGTGATCAAACATTTTGTTGTTTATTGAATTCTGTGTTTGAGAAATGTAGCAGTGATAGAACAAAAATACAAAGTGTTTCTGAAATTCGAAATGTTTTAGACATATGTTCTGGTGTAAATCAATTTTCACAGAATATTCAGCAAGATTGTCAGGAATTTCTAATGTATATGCTTGTTGTATTGCAAGTTGAAGGTGTAGATGTAGAAAATCTTTTTGGCCTTTCTTATAAATGGCAGCATGACTGCGACAATTGCTCCTTATCAAGTAGTACTACAATACACACTGAAAGATGTATATATTTGACTTTACCAGACTGCAAATCAGTGTCATTTAATAATCTAGTTAGACAAGCAAATCAAAGCATGGTTAGTACTCAATGTAAATCTGCAATGCTATCAACATTATTTATACAAACATATGGACAGTATGTCATTTTAATGTTGCAACGATGTAGACCTGATGGAACTAAATTGACAACATTAATTAAAAATGTTGTAGCTTCTCAATTATAAATTTCAGGAAGAACCTTTGCAACTGCAGCAAATATTTACAATGATTGTCCTTCAACAACATCAGGACATAACACTGCCTATTTAAAATGTCAAAAAGGATGGAAACACTGTAATGATACTCAATTGACTTTCAAACAACGTTTGCCTTCTGACTTACAAAATTCTTACCTAGTGTTCTTACAACCGAAATTTTAGGGAAGGTAATTAGCCTATGAAGATTGCAGCAGTTCATACAACTTAGTTTGCTGTTCAAAATTACTTTCTGAGTGAGAGTGATCAAGATAATAAAAAACATGAAGTTCTCATAGAGGTAGTATATGTATATTACGTAGTGTGTGCTGTGAGTATTATAGAAAATATTAATAAAAAGTAAGCTAGAGGTGGAAATAAAACTATTGTTTCATAATGTAAAAGATGTTGGAGCTTTTCTTTCAGAAACTCGGGTAAATGAGAGATTAAGAATACTCTTGACTAATTTTCAAAGAAAAGGACTTTCCATATACTATTTGGCCTCGTGGAAAAGTATGTGGATCAAAAGTGAGTTAAGATATGTTTTTTCTAAATTTTACATTATTTATTGAAACGTTGTATGGGTTTTTTAAACACAATCATTTTGATTGTGGGCTTTTTTGCCCACTGTTATATGATGAGTAGTATTGAAGTCACTGTTTTAAGTGAAATTCAATATATTATGAGAACAGCGAAAATAAACCATATAACATGTTGTACAAATTATTTTGTATTTTGTATTATCAAATATATATTATTCTCCCCTTCTCTTATGCTCACTTACCTATTTCCACCCTCCATCACTCCTCTTAACTCACCCTCACTGGCCTTCTCTCACACTCCCTCACCTCCCTTTCCTTATTCCACTTTCCTCACTTATCCTCATTCTCCATTCCTTCACTGCCCTTTCCCTCTCTCCAATCCACCACTTTCCAGCTGTCAGTCACTC
Organism: Lissotriton helveticus; assembly: GCF_964261635.1. Lineage (NCBI taxonomy): Eukaryota > Metazoa > Chordata > Amphibia > Caudata > Salamandridae > Lissotriton > Lissotriton helveticus. The sequence goes on along the minus strand of NC_136059.1, from coordinate 1,479,042,442 downwards.
TACTTCACTCCCCTTCCCCTTTTTTCCTTTCTTTATTCCCTCAATAATTCCCCTTCTCTCACTCACCTTACTACACTTCACTCACTACTTCTCTCACTTCCTCTGTCCTCTCACATCCTCAATCCCCTTCCCTCACACCCTCTCTCTTAGCCTCCCTCTCTCGGTCCTCTCAGTCTCTCACTCCTCTTCCATCATGCTCACTCCCTATAACTCACCTACACTCCCTTACTTACCTTTCTTTGCTCTCTCATTCAGTCCCTTTCTGCCACTCTTTCCTTCACTACCTCTATGTTCTCACTCCTTCACTTCCCTTGTCTCATGCTCACTTTCTTTTATCCTCTCTCTATCTTCCCTTTTTCCTCAACCTCACTGCCCTTCACTCACCCTCCCTCACCCCTGTTCCCTTACTCCGGTTCCCTCAGTTATCCTCATTCATCATCCTTAACTCCCCTTCCTCTTTCTCTCCTCACACACTCACCTTTTCCCAGTCCCTTTGCTTCACTTCTCTTCCCTTTCTTTCCTTCCTTTGCTCCCTCAGTCATTCTCCTTCCTTACTCACCTTACTGCCCTTTACTCACTCTTTGTCTCACTCCCTCTGTTCTCTCATATTATCACTTGTCTTCCCTCACTCCCTCTTTGTTACCTTCACTCCCATTGTCTCCTGACTGTCTTATGACCCTACAATCACCCTCACTCACCTTCCATCCCTATTGTCATTAATCCACCATCATTCACTCCTGCTTCCCTGTCACTCCCTCCCCTTTCTTTACTCCCCTTTCTTCCTTTAGTGTTCCTAATGCACATTCCGTTAGTATCTTACTCACCTTCACTTCATTTCTCTCGCCTCCTCTTCTTCTCTGTCATTGAATGTATCCATGTCATTATCCTTTAAGTAAATTGCTCTCCCTCTATTTCTTTTTAACTCTCTCTGACCTTCACCATTCCTTTGTTTTCCTTTCTTAGTCCTTCACTCCTACTTTATCTCTTACTAACCTTTTATGACTTTTAATCTCCTACTTTGTCTCTTGTATTGTAAAATATATATTATAAATATTATAACTTACTTTTTTTTCTCTTTCACAGATATTAAATTTACTGAAAGTATGTAATTAAGTTTACATTACTTATAAGGTAAGTTTGACGTACAAAATGTACTTTCTCAACACTCTTTTCCTTAACCTCACTACTCTTCTCTCATGCTCCCACACCCCTGTTCTCTTACTGCGCTTCCCTCACTTATTCTGAATACCCATGTTTACTCCCCTTTTCTCACTCCTCTCTCACACTCACCATCTTTCAGACCTTCTCCTTTACTTTCCTTCCTCTCTCTTCCCTTCCTTCACTCCTTCACTCTTTTCTCTTCCCTTAGTCTCCTTACTCCACTTCACTAACTGCTTTTCTTACTCTCTTTGTCCTCTTACTTCTACACTTCCCTTCCCTCATTCTCTCTCTGTTAGCCTCATTCTCTCCGTCCTCTTAGTCTCTCACTCCTCTTCTGTCACGCTCACTCCCTATAACTCAGTCATACTCCCACACTCACCTTCTTTCAGACCTTCTCCTTTACTTTCCTTCTTCTCTCTTCCCGGCCTTCGCTCCCTCACTCTTTTCCCTTCCCTTACTCTCCTTACTCCACTTCACTAACTCCTTCTCTTACTCCATCTGTCCTCTTACTTCTACACTGCCCTTCCCTCATTCTATCTCTGCTAGACTCATTCTCTCCGTCCCCTTAGTTTCTCACTCCTCTTCTGTCACGCTCACTCCCTATAACTCAGCCATACTCCTACACTCACCTTCTTTCAGACCTTCTCCTTTACTTTCCTTCTTCTCTCTTCCCTGCCTTCGCTCCCTCACTCTTTTTGCTTCCCTTACTCTCCTTACTCCACTTCACTAACTCCTTCTCTTACTCCCTCTGTCCTCTTACTTCTACACTCCCCTTCCCTCATTCTCTCTCTGCTAGACTCATTCTCTCCGTCCCCTTAGTCTCTCACACCTCTTCTGTCACACTCACTCCCTATAACTCAGCCATATCCCACACTCACCTTCTTTCAGACCTTCTCCTTTACTTTCCTTCCTCTCTCTTCCTTACCTTTACTCCTTCACTCTTTTCTCTTCCCTTACTATCCTTACTCCACTTCACTAACTCCTTCTCTTACTCCCTTTGTCCTCCTACTTCCCTTACCTTCCCTCATTCTCTCTCTGTTAGCCTCATTCTCTCCGTCCCCTTAGTCTCTCACTCCTTTTCTGTCAAGCTCACTCCCTATAACTCAGCCATACTCCCACACTCACCTTCTTTCAGACCTTCTCCTTTACTTTCCTTCTTCTCTCTTCCCTTCCTTCACTCCTTCACTCTTTTCCCTTCCCTTACTCTCCTTACTCCACTTCACTAACTCCTTCTCTTACTCCCTCTGTCCTCTTACTTCTACACTTCCCTTCCCTCATTCTCTCTCTGTTAGCCTCAATCTCTCCGTCCCCTGAGTCTCTCACTCCTCGTCTGTCACGCTCACTCCCTATAACTCAGCCATACTCACCTTCTTTCAGACCTTCTCCTTTAGTTTCCTTCCTGTCTCTTCCCTTCCTTCGCTCCTTCACTCTTTTCCCTTCCCTTACTCTCCTTACTCCACTTCACTAACTCCTTCTCTTACTCCCTCTGTCCTTTTACTTCTACACTTCTCTTCCCTCCTTCTCTCTCCGTTAGCCTCATTCTCTCCGTCCCCTTAGTCTCTCACTCCTCTTCTGTCACGCTTACTCCCTATAACTCAGCCATGCTCCCACACTCACCTTCTTTCAGACCTTCTCCTTTACTTTCCTTCTTCTCTCTTCCCTTCCTTCACTCGATTCCCTTCCCTTACTCTCCTTACGCTAATTCACTAACTCCTTCTCTTACTCTCTTTGTCCTCTTACTTCTACACTTCCCTTCCCTCATTCTCACTCTGTTAGCCTCATTCTCTCCGTCCCCTTAGTCTCTCACTCCTCTTCTGTCAAGCTCACTCCCTATAACTCAGCCATACTCCCACACTCACCTTCTCTCAGACCTTATCCTTTACTTTCCTTCTTCTCTCTTCCCTTCCTTCACTCCTTCACTCTTTTCCCTTCCCTTACTCTCCTTACTCCACTTCCCTAACTCCATCTCTTACTCTCTTTGTCCTCTTACTTCTACAATCCCCTTCCCTCATTCTCTCTCTGTTAGCCTCATTCTCTCCGTCCCCTTAGTCTCTCACTCCTCTTCTGTCAAGCTCACTCCCTATAACTCAGCCATACTCCCACACTCACCTTCTTTCAGACCTTCTCCTTTACTTTCATTCCTGTCTCTTCCCTTCCTTTGCTCCTTCACTCTTTTCCCTTCCATTACTCTCCTTACTCCACTTCACTAACTCCTTCTCTTACTCGCTCTGTCCTCTTACTTCTACACTCCCCTTCCCTCATTCTCTCTCTGTTAGCCTCATTCTCTCCATCCCCTTAGTCTCTCACTCCTCTTCTGTCACACTCACTCCCTATAACTCAGCAATATTCCCACACTCACCTTCTTTCAGACCTTCTCCTTTACTTTCCTTCCTCTCTATTCCCTTCCTTTACTCCTTCACTCTTTTCCCTTCCCTTACTCTCCTTACTCCACTACACTAACTCCTTCTCTTACTCCCTCTGTCCTCTTACTTCTACACCTCCCTTCCCTCATTCTCTCTCTGTAAGCCTCATTCTCTCCGTCCCTTTAGTCTCTCACTGCTCTTCTGTCACGCTTACTCCCTATAACTCAGCCATACTCCCACACTCACCTTCTTACAGACCTTCTCCTTTACTTTCCTTCTTCTCTCTTCCCTTCCTTCATTCCTTCACTCTTTTCCCTTCCCTTACTCTCCTTACTCTACTTCACTAACTCCTTCCTTTACTCTCTTTGTCCACTTACTTCTACACTTCCCTTCCCTCATTCTCATTCTGTGAGCCTCATTCTCTCCGTCCCCTTAGTGTCTCACTCCTCTTCTGTCACGCTCACTCCCTATAACTCAGCAATACTCCCACACTCACCTTCTTTCAGACCTTATCCATTACTTTCCTTCTTCTCTCTTCCCTTCCTTCACTTCTTCACTCTTTTCCATTTCCTTACTCTCCTTACTCCACTTCACTAACTCTTTCTCTTACTCTCTTTGTCCTCTTACTTCTACACTCCCCTTCCCTCATTCTCTCTCTGTTAGCCTCATTCTCTCCATCCCCTTAGTCTCTCACTCCTCTTCTGTCAAGCTCACTCCCTATAACTCAGCCATACTCCCACACTCACCTTATTTTAGCCCTTCTCCTTTACTTTCCTTCCTGTCTCTTCCCTACCTTCGCCCCTTCACTCTTTTCCCTTCCCTTATTCTCCTTACTCTACTTCACTAACTCCTTCTCTTACTCCCTCTGTCCTCTTACTTCTCCACTCCCCTCCCTCCTTCTCTCTCTGTTAGACTCATTCTCTCCATCCCCTTAGTATCTCACTCCTCTTCTGTCACACTCACTCCCTATAACTCAGCCATATTCCCACACTCAGCTTCTTTCAGATCTTCTCCTTAACTTACCTTCCTGTCTCCTCCCTTCCTTCACATCCTTCACTCTTTTCCCTTCCCTTACTCTCCTTACTCCACTTCACTAACGCCTTCTCTTACTCCCTTTGTCCTCTTACTTCTACACTCCCCTTTCCCCATTCTCTCTCTGTTAGCCTCATTCTATCCGTCTCTTAGTCTCTTAGTCTCTCACTCCTTTCCTGTCAAACTCACTCCCTATAAATGAGCCATACTGCCACACTCACCTTCTTTCAGACCTTCTCCTTTACTTTCCTTCCTGTCTCTTCCCTTCCTTCACTCCTTCACTCTTTTCCCTTTCCTTACTCTCCTTACTCTACTTAACTAACTCCTTCTCTTACTCTCTTTGTCCTCTTACTTATACACTTCCCTTCCCTCATTCTCACTCTGTAAGCCTCATTCTCTCCGTTCCCTTAGTCTCTCACTCCTCTTCTGTCACACTCAATCCCTGTAACTCAGCCATATTCCCACACTCACCTTCTTTCAGACCTTCTCCTTTACTTTCCTTCCTCTCTCTTCCCTTCCTTTACTCCTTCACTCTTTTCCCTTCCCTTACTATCCTTACTCCACTTCACTAACTCCTTCTCGTACTCCCTTTGTCCTCTTACTTCTACACTTCCCTTACCTCATTCTCTCTCTGTTAGCCTCATTCTCTCTGTCCCCTTAGTTTCTCACTCCTCTTCTGTCACGCTCACTCCCTAGAACTCAGCCATACTCCCACACTCACCTTCTTTCAGACCTTCTCCTTTACTTTCCTTCTTCTCTCTTCCCTTCCTTCACTCCTTCACTCTTTTCCCTTCCCTTACTCTCCTTACTCCACTTCACTGACTCCTTCTCTTACTCTCGTTGTCCTCTTTCTTCTACACTCCCCTTATCTCATTCTCTCTCTGTTAGCCTCATTCTCTCCGTCCCCTTAGTCTCTCACTCCTCTTCTGTCAAGCTCACTCCCGATAACTCAGCCATACTCCCACATTCACCTTCTTTAAGACCTTCTCCTTTACTTTCCTTCCTGTCTCTTCCCTTCCTTCGCTCCTTCACTCTTTTCCCTTCCCTTACTCTCCTTACTCCACTTCACTAACTCCTTCTCTTAGTCCCTCTGTCCTCTTACTTCTACACTCCCCTTCCCTCATTCTCTCTCTGTTAGACTCATTCTCTCCATCCCCTTAGTCTCTCACTCCACTTCTGTCACCCTCACTCCCTATAACTCAGCCATATTCCCACACTCACCTTCTTTCAGACTTTCTTCTTTACTTTCTTTCTTCTGTCTTCCCTTCCTTCACTCCTTCACTCTTTTCCCTTCCCTTACTCTCCTTACTCTACTTCACTAACTCCTTCTCTTACTCTCTTTGTCCTCTTACTTCAACACTTCCCTTCCCTCATTCTCACTCTGTTAGCCTCATTCTCTCCGTCTCCTTAGTCTCTCAGTCCTCTTCTTTCACGCTCACTCTCTATAACTCAGCCATACTCCCACACTCACCTTCTTTCAGACCTTATCCATTACTTTCCTACTTCTCTCTTCCCTTCCTTCACTTCTTCACTCTTTTCCATTCCCTTACTCTCCTTACTCCACTTCACTAACTCCTTCTCTTACTCTCTTTGTCCTCTTACTTCTACACTCCCCTTCACTCATTCTCTCTCTGTTAGCCTCATTCTCTCCATCCCCTTAGTCTCTCACTCCTCTTCTGTCAAGCTAACTCCCTATAACTCAGCCATACTCCCACACTCACCTTATTTTAGCCCTTCTCCTTTACTTTCCTTCCTGTCTCTTCCCTACCTTCGCTCCTTCACTCTTTTCCCTTCCCTTACTCTCCTTACTCTACTTCACTAACTCCTTCTCTTACTCCGTCTGTCCTCTTACTTCTACACTCCCCTCCCTCCTTCTCTCTCTGTTAGACTCATTCTCTCCATCCCCTTAGTCTCTCACTCCTCTTCTGTCACACTCACTCCCTATAACTCAGCCATATTCCCACACTCACCTTCTTTCAGACCTTCTCCTTTACTTTCCTTCCTGTCTCCTCCCTTCCTTCGCATCCTTCACTCTTTTCCCTTCCCTTACTCTCCTTACTCCACTTCACTAACGCCTTCTCTTACTCCCTTTGTCCTCTTACTTATACACTTCCCTTCCCTCGTTCTCACTCTGTAAGCCTCATTCTCTCCATTCCCTTAGTCTCTCACTCCTCTTCTGTCACACTCAATCCCTGTAACTCAGCCATATTCCCACACTCACCTTCTTTCAGACCTTCTCCTTTTCTTTCCTTCCTCTCTCTTCCCTTCCTTTACTCCTTCACTCTTTTCCCTTCCCTTACTATCCTTACTCCACTTCACTAACTCCTTCTCGTACTCCCTTTGTCCTCTTACTTCTACACTTCCCTTACCTCATTCTATCTCTGTTAGCCTCATTCTCTCTGTCCCCTTAGTTTCTCACTCCTCTTCTGTCACGCTCACTCCCTAGAACTCAGCCATACTCCCACACTCACCTTCTTTCAGACCTTCTCCTTTACTTTCCTTCTTCTCTCTTCCCTTCCTTCACTCCTTCACTCTTTTCCCTTCCCTTACTCTCCTTACTCCACTTCACTAACTCCTTCTCTTACTCTCTTTGTCCTCTTACTTCTACACTCCCCTTACCTCATTCTCTCTCTGTTAGCCTCATTCTCTCCGTCCCCTTAGTCTCTCACTCCTCTTCTGTCAAGCTCACTCCCGATAACTCAGCCATACTCCCACACTCACCTTCTTTCAGACCTTCTCCTTTACTTTCCTTCCTGTCTCTTCCCTTCCTTGGCTCCTTCACTCTTTTCCCTTCCCTTACTCTCCTTACTCCACTTCACTAACTCCTTCTCTTACTCCCTCTGTCCTCTTACTTCTACACTCCCCTTCCCTCATTCTCTCTCTGTTAGACTCATTCTCTCCATCCCCTTAGTCTCTCACTCCTCTACTGTCACACTCACTTCTTATAACTCAGCCATATTCCCACACTCATCTTCTTTCAGACCTTCTTCTTTACTTTCTTTCTTCTGTCTTCCCTTCCTTCACTCCTTCACTCTTTTCCCTTCCCTTACTCTCCTTACGCTACTTCACTAACTCCTTCTCTTACTCTCTTTGTCCTCTTACTTCAACACTTCCCTTCCCTCATTCTCACTCTGTTAGCCTCATTCTCTCTGTCCCCTTAGTCTCTCAGTCCTCTTCTTTCACGCTCACTCTCTATAACTCAGCCATACTCCCACACTCACCTTCTTTCAGACCTTCTCCTTTACTTTCCTTCCTCTTTCTTCCCTTCCTTTACTCCTTCACTCTTTTCCCTTCCCTTACTATCCTTACTCCACTTCACTAACTCCTTCTCGTACTCCCTTTGTCCTCTTACTTCTACACTTCCCTTACCTCATTCTCTCTCTGTTAGCCTCATTCTCTCTGTCCCCTTAGTTTCTCACTCCTCTTATGTCACGCTCACTCCCCAGAACTCAGCCATACTCCCACACTCACCTTCTTTCAGACCTTCTCCTTTACTTTCCTTCCTGTCTCTTCCCTACCTTCGCTCCTTCACTCTTTTCCCTTCCCTTACTCTCCTTACTCTACTTCACTAACTCCTTCTCTTAATCCCTCTGTCCTCTTACTTCTACACTCCCCTTCCCTCATTCTCTCTCTGTTAGACTCATTCTCTCCATCCCCTTAGTCTCTCACTCCTCTTCTGTCACACTCACTCCCTATAACTCAGCCATATTCCCACACTCACCTTCTTTCAGACCTTCTCCTTTACTTACCTTCCTGTCTCCTCCCTTCCTTCACATCCTTCACTCTTTTCCCTTCCCTTACTCTCCTTACTCCACTTCACTAACGCCTTCTCTTACTCCCTTTGTCCTCTTACTTCTACACACCCCTTTCCCCATTCTCTCTCTGTTAGCCTCATTCTATCCGTCTCTTAGTCTCTCACACCTCTTCTGTCAAACTCACTCCCTATAAATGAGCCATACTGCCACACTCACCTTCTTTCGGACCTTCTCCTTTACTTTCCTTCCTGTCTCTTCCCTTCCTTCACTCCTTCACTCTTTTCCCTTTCCTTACTCTCCTTACTCTACTTAACTAACTCCTTCTCTTACTCTCTTTGTCCTCTTACTTATACACTTCCCTTCCCTCATTCTCACTCTGTAAGCCTCATTCTCTCCGTTCCCTTAGTCTCTTACTCCTCTTCTGTCACACTCAATCCCTGTAACTCAGCCATATTCCCACACTCACCTTCTTTCAGACCTTCTCCTTTACTTTCCTTCCTCTCTCTTCCCTTCCTTTACTCCTTCACTCTTTTCCCTTCCCTTACTATCCTTACTCCACTTCACTAACTCCTTCTCGTACTCCCTTTGTCCTCTTACTTCTACACTTCCCTTACCTCATTCTCTCTCTGTTAGCCTCATTCTCTATGTCCCCTTAGTTTCTCACTCCTCTTCTGTCAAGCTCACTCCCGATAACTCAGCCATACTCCCACACTCACCTTCTTTCAGACCTTCTCCTTTACTTTCCTTCCTGTCTCTTCCCTTCCTTCGCTCCTTCACTCTTTTCCCTTCCCTTACTCTCCTTACTCCACTTCACTAACTCCTTCTCTTACTCTCGTTGTCCTCTTACTTCTACACTCCCCTTACCTCATTCTCTCTCTGTTAGCCTCATTCTCTCCGTCCCCTTAGTCTCTCACTCCTCTTCTGTCAAGCTCACTCCCGATAACTCAGCCATACTCCCACACTCACCTTCTTTCAGACCTTCTCCTTTACTTTCCTTCCTGTCTCTTCCCTTCCTTCGCTCCTTCACTCTTTTCCCTTCCCTTACTCTCCTTACTCCACTTCACTAACTCCTTCTCTTAGTCCCTCTGTCCTCTTACTTCTACACTCCCCTTCCCTCATTCTCTCTCTGTTAGACTCATTCTCTCCATCCCCTTAGTCTCTCACTCCACTTCTGTCACACTCACTCCCTATAACTCAGCCATATTCCGACACTCACCTTCTTTCAGACTTTCTTCTTTACTTTCTTTCTTCTGTCTTCCCTTCCTTCACTCCTTCACTCTTTTCCCTTCCCTTACTCTCCTTACTCTACTTCACTAACTCATTCTCTTACTCTCTTTGTCCTCTTACTTCAACACTTCCCTTCCCTCATTCTCACTCTGTTAGCCTCATTCTCTCCGTCTCCTTAGTCTCTCAGTCCTCTTCTTTCACGCTCACTCTCTATAACTCAGCCATACTCCCACACTCACCTTCTTTCAGACCTTATCCATTACTTTCCTACTTCTCTCTTCCCTTCCTTCACTTCTTCACTCTTTTCCATTCCCTTACTCTCCTTACTCCACTTCACTAACGCCTTCTCTTACTCTCTTTGTCCTCTTACTTCTACACTCCCCTTCACTCATTCTCTCTCTGTTAGCCTCATTCTCTCCATCCCCTTAGTCTCTCACTCCTCTTCTGTCAAGCTCACTCCCTATAACTCAGCCATACTCCCACACTCACCTTATTTTAGCCCTTCTCCTTTACTTTCCTTCCTGTCTCTTCCCTACCTTCGCTCCTTCACTCTTTTCCCTTCCCTTACTCTCCTTACTCTACTTCACTAACTCCTTCTCTTACTCCGTCTGTCCTCTTACTTCTACACTCCCCTCCCTACTTCTCTCTCTGTTAGACTCATTCTCTCCATCTCCTTAGTCTCTCACTCCTCTTCTGTCACACTCACTCCCTATAACTCAGCCATATTCCCACACTCACCTTCTTTCAGACCTTCTCCTTTACTTTCCTTCCTGTCTCCTCCCTTCCTTCGCATCCTTCACTCTTTTCCCTTCCCTTACTCTCCTTACTCCACTTCACTAACGCCTTCTCTTACTCCCTTTGTCCTCTTACTTATACACTTCCCTTCCCTCGTTCTCACTCTGTAAGCCTCATTCTCTCCATTCCCTTAGTCTCTCACTCCTCTTCTGTCACACTCAATCCCTGTAACTCAGCCATATTTCCACACTCACCTTCTTTCAGACCTTCTCCTTTACTTTCCTTCCTCTCTCTTCCCTTCCTTTACTCCTTCACTCTTTTCCCTTCCCTTACTATCCTTACTCCACTTCACTAACTCCTTCTCGTACTCCCTTTGTCCTCTTACTTCTACACTTCCCTTACCTCATTCTATCTCTGTTAGCCTCATTCTCTCTGTCCCCTTAGTTTCTCACTCCTCTTCTGTCACGCTCACTCCCTAGAACTCAGCCATACTCCCACACTCACCTTCTTTCAGACCTTCTCCTTTACTTTCCTTCTTCTCTCTTCCCTTCCTTCACTCCTTCACTCTTTTCCCTTCCCTTACTCTCCTTACTCCACTTCACTAACTCCTTCTCTTACTCTCTTTGTCCTCTTACTTCTACACTCCCCTTACCTCATTCTCTCTCTGTTAGCCTCATTCTCTCCGTCCCCTTAGTCTCTCACTCCTCTTCTGTCAAGCTCACTCCCGATAACTCAGTCATACTCCCACACTCACCTTCTTTCAGACCTTCTCCTTTACTTTCCTTCCTGTCTCTTCCCTTCCTTGGCTCCTTCACTCTTTTCCCTTCCCTTACTCTCCTTACTCCACTTCACTAACTCCTTCTCTTACTCCCTCTGTCCTCTTACTTCTACACTCCCCTTCCCTCATTCTCTCTCTGTTAGACTCATTCTCTCCATCCCCTTAGTCTCTCACTCCTCTACTGTCACACTCACTTCTTATAACTCAGCCATATTCCCACACTCATCTTCTTTCAGACCTTCTTCTTTACTTTCTTTCTTCTGTCTTCCCTTCCTTCACTCCTTCACTCTTTTCCCTTCCCTTACTCTCCTTACGCTACTTCACTAACTCCTTCTCTTACTCTCTTTGTCCTCTTACTTCAACACTTCCCTTCCCTCATTCTCACTCTGTTAGCCTCATTCTCTCCGTCCCCTTAGTCTCCCAGTCCTCTTCTTTCACGCTCACTCTCTATAACTCAGCCATACTCCCACACTCACCTTCTTTCAGACATTCTCCTTTACTTTCCTTCCTCTTTCTTCCCTTCCTTTACTCCTTCACTCTTTTCCCTTCCCTTACTCTCCTTACTCCACTTCACCAACTCCTTCTCTTAGTCCCTCTGTCCTCTTACTTCTACACTCCCCTTCCCTCATTCTCTCTCTGTTAGACTCATTCTCTCCATCCCCTTAGTCTCTCACTCCACTTCTGTCACACTCACTCCCTATAACTCAGCCATATTCCGACACTCACCTTCTTTCAGACTTTCTTCTTTACTTTCTTTCTTCTGTCTTCCCTTCCTTCACTCCTTCACTCTTTTCCCTTCCCTTACTCTCCTTACTCTACTTCACTAACTCCTTCTCTTACTCTCTTTGTCCTCTTACTTCAACACTTCCCTTCCCTCATTCTCACTCTGTTAGCCTCATTCTCTCCGTCTCCTTAGTCTCTCAGTCCTCTTCTTTCACGCTCACTCCCTATAACTCAGCCATATTCCCACACTCACCTTCTTTCAGACCTTATCCATTACTTTCCTACTTCTCTCTTCCCTTCCTTCACTTCTTCACTCTTTTCCATTCCCTTACTCTCCTTACTCCACTTCACTAACTCCTTCTCTTACTCTCTTTGTCCTCTTACTTCTACACTTCCCTTACCTCATTCTCTCTCTGTTAGCCTCATTCTCTCTGTCCCCTTAGTTTCTCACTCCTCTTCTGTCACGCTCACTCCCCAGAACTCAGCCATACTCCCACACTCACCTTCTTTCAGACCTTCTCCTTTACTCTTCTTCCTGTCTCTTCCCTACCTTCGCTCCTTCACTCTTTTCCCTTCCCTTACTCTCCTTACTCTACTTCACTAACTCCTTCTCTTAATCCCTCTGTCCTCTTACTTCTACACTCCCCTTCCCTCATTCTCTCTCTGTTAGACTCATTCTCTCCATCCCCTTAGTCTCTCACTCCTCTTCTGTCACACTCACTCCCTATAACTCAGCCATATTCCCACACTCACCTTCTTTCAGACCTTCTCCTTTACTTACCTTCCTTTCTCCTCCCTTCCTTCACATCCTTCACTCTTTTCCCTTCCCTTACTCCCCTTACTCCACTTCACTAACGCCTTCTCTTACTCCCTTTGTCCTCTTACTTCTACACTCCCCTTTCCCCATTCTCTCTCTGTTAGCCTCATTCTATCCGTCTCTTAGTCTCTCACTCCTCTTCTGTCAAACTCACTCCCTATAAATGAGCCATACTGCCACACTCACCTTCTTTCGGACCTTCTCCTTTACTTTCCTTCCTGTCTCTTCCCTTCCTTCACTCCTTCACTCTTTTCCCTTTCCTTACTCTCCTTACTCTACTTAACTAACTCCTTCTCTTACTCTCTTTGTCCTCTTACTTATACACTTCCCTTCCCTCATTCTCACTCTGTAAGCCTCATTCTCTCCGTTCCCTTAGTCTCTTACTCCTCTTCTGTCACACTCAATCCCTGTAACTCAGCCATATTCCCACACTCACCTTCTTTCAGACCTTCTCCTTTACTTTCCTTCCTCTCTCTTCCCTTCCTTTACTCCTTCACTCTTTTCCCTTCCCTTACTATCCTTACTCCACTTCACTAACTCCTTCTCGTACTCCCTTTGTCCTCTTACTTCTACACTTCCCTTACCTCATTCTCTCTCTGTTAGCCTCATTCTCTCTGTCCCCTTAGTTTCTCACTCCTCTTCTGTCACGCTCACTCCCTAGAACTCAGCCATACTCCCACACTCAACTTCTTTCAGACCTTCTCCTTTACTTTCCTTCTTCTCTCTTCCCTTCCTTCACTCCTTCACTCTTTTCCCTTCCCTTACTCTCCTTACTCCACTTCACTAACTCCTTCTCTTACTCTCGTTGTCCTCTTACTTCTACACTCCCCTTACCTCATTCTCTCTCTGTTAGCCTCATTCTCTCCGTCCCCTTAGTCTCTCACTCCTCTTCTGTCAAGCTCACTCCCGATAACTCAGCCATACTCCCACACTCACCTTCTTTCAGACCTTCTCCTTTACTTTCCTTCCTGTCTCTTCCCTTCCTTCGCTCCTTCACTCTTTTCCCTTCCCTTACTCTCCTTACTCCACTTCACCAACTCCTTCTCTTAGTCCCTCTGTCCTCTTACTTCTACACTCCCCTTCCCTCATTCTCTCTCTGTTAGACTCATTCTCTCCATCCCCTTAGTCTCTCACTCCACTTCTGTCACACTCACTCCCTATAACTCAGCCATATTCCGACACTCACCTTCTTTCAGACTTTCTTCTTTACTTTCTTTCTTCTGTCTTCCCTTCCTTCACTCCTTCACTCTTTTCCCTTCCCTTACTCTCCTTACTCTACTTCACTAACTCCTTCTCTTACTCTCTTTGTCCTCTTACTTCAACACTTCCCTTCCCTCATTCTCACTCTGTTAGCCTCATTCTCTCCGTCTCCTTAGTCTCTCAGTCCTCTTCTTTCACGCTCACTCCCTATAACTCAGCCATATTCCCACACTCACCTTCTTTCAGACCTTATCCATTACTTTCCTACTTCTCTCTTCCCTTCCTTCACTTCTTCACTCTTTTCCATTCCCTTACTCTCCTTACTCCACTTCACTAACTCCTTCTCTTACTCTCTTTGTCCTCTTACTTCTACACTCCCCTTCACTCATTCTCTCTCTGTTAGCCTCATTCTCTCCATCCCCTTAGTCTCTCACTCCTCTTCTGTCAAGCTCACTCCCTATAACTCAGCCATACTCCCACACTCACCTTATTTTAGCCCTTCTCCTTTACTTTCCTTCCTGTCTCTTCCCTACCTTCGCTCCTTCACTCTTTTCCCTTCCCTTACTCTCCTTACTCTACTTCACTAACTCCTTCTCTTACTCCGTCTGTCCTCTTACTTCTACACTCCCCTCCCTCCTTCTCTCTCTGTTAGACTCATTCTCTCCATCCCCTTAGTCTCTCACTCCTCTTCTGTCACACTCACTCCCTATAACTCAGCCATATTCCCACACTCACCTTCTTTCAGACCTTCTCCTTTACTTTCCTTCCTGTCTCTTCCCTTCCTTCGCATCCTTCACTCTTTCCCTTCCCTTACTCTCCTTACTCCACTTCACTAACGCCTTCTCTTACTCCCTTTGTCCTCTTACTTATACACTTCCCTTCCCTCATTCTCACTCTGTAAGCCTCATTCTCTCCATTCCCTTAGTCTCTCACTCCTCTTCTGTCACACTCAATCCCTGTAACTCAGCCATATTCCCACACTCACCTTCTTTCAGACCTTCTCCTTTACTTTCCTTCCTCTCTCTTCCCTTCCTTTAAACCTTCACTCTTTTCCCTTCCCTTACTATCCTTACTCCACTTCACTAACTCCTTCTCGTACTCCCTTTGTCCTCTTACTTCTACACTTCCCTTACCTCATTCTATCTCTGTTAGCCTCATTCTCTCTGTCCCCTTAGTTTCTCACTCCTCTTCTGTCACGCTCACTCCCTAGAACTCAGCCATACTCCCACACTCACCTTCTTTCAGACCTTTTCCTTCTTCTCTCTTCCCTTCCTTCACTCCTTCACTCTTTTCCCTTCCCTTACTCTCCTTACTCCACTTCACTAACTCCTTCTCTTACTCTCTTTGTCCTCTTACTTCTACACTCCCCTTACCTCATTCTCTCTCTGTTAGCCTCATTCTCTCCGTCCCCTTAGTCTCTCACTCCTCTTCTGTCAAGCTCACTCCCGATAACTCAGCCATACTCCCACACTCACCTTCTTTCAGACCTTCTCCTTTACTTTCCTTCCTGTCTCTTCCCTTCCTTCGCTCCTTCACTCTTTTCCCTTCCCTTACTCTCCTTACTCCACTTCACTAACTCCTTCTCTTACTCCCTCTGTCCTCTTACTTCTACACTCCCCTTCCCTCATTCTCTCTCTGTTAGACTCATTCTCTCCATCCCCTTAGTCTCTCACTCCTCTACTGTCACACTCACTTCTTATAACTCAGCCATATTCCCACACTCATCTTCTTTCAGACCTTCTTCTTTACTTTCTTTCTTCTGTCTTCCCTTCCTTCACTCCTTCACTCTTTTCCCTTCCCTTACTCTCCTTACGCTACTTCACTAACTCCTTCTCTTACTCTCTTTGTCCTCTTACTTCAACACTTCCCTTCCCTCATTCTCACTCTGTTAGCCTCATTCTCTTCGTCCCCTTAGTCTCTCAGTCCTCTTCTTTCACGCTCACTCTCTATAACTCAGCCATACTCCCACACTCACCTTCTTTCAGACCTTCTCCTTTACTTTCCTTCTCTCTTCCCTTCCTTCATTCCTTCACTCTTTTCCCTTCCCTTACTCTCCTTACTCTACTTCACTAACTCCTTCCTTTACTCTCTTTGTCCACTTACTTCTACACTTCCCTTCCCTCATTCTCATTCTGTGAGCCTCATTCTCTCCGTCCCCTTAGTCTCTCACTCCTCTTCTGTCACGCTCACTCCCTATAACTCAGCAATACTCCCACACTCACCTTCTTTCAGACCTTATCCTTTACTTTCCTTCTTCTCTCTTCCCTTCCTTCACTTCTTCACTCTTTTCCATTCCCTTACTCTCCTTACTCCACTTCACTAACTCCTTCTCTTACTCTCTTTGTCCTCTTACTTCTACACTCCCCTTCCCTCATTCTCTCTCTGTTAGCCTCATTCTCTCCATCCCCTTAGTCTCTCACTCCTCTTCTGTCAAGCTCACTCCCTATAACTCAGCCATACTCCCACACTCACCTTCTTTCAGCCCTTCTCCTTTACTTTCCTTCCTGTCTCTTCCCTACCTTCTCTCCTTCACTCTTTTCCCTTCCCTCACTCTCCTTACTCCACTTCACTAACTCCTTCTCTTACTCCCTCTGTCCTCTTACTTCTACACTCCCCTCCCACCTTCTCTCTCTGTTAGACTCATTCTCTCCATCCCCTTAGTCTCTCACTCCTCTTCTGTCACACTCACTCCCTATAACTCAGCCATATTCCCACACTCACCTTCTTTCAGACCTTCTCCTTTACTTTCCTTCCTCTCTCTTCCCTTCCTTTACTCCTTCACTCTTTTCCCTTCCCTTACTCTCCTTACTCCACTTCACTAACTCCTTCTCTTACTCCCTTTGTAGTCTTACTTCTACACTTCCATTCCCTCACTCTCACTCTGTTAGCCTCATTCTCTCCGTCCCCTTAGTCTCTCACTCCTCTTCTGTCATGCTCACTCCCTATAACTCAGCCATACTCCCACACTCACCTTCTTTCAGACCTTCTCCTTTACTTTCCTTCCTCTCTCTTCCCTTCCTTCACTCTTTTCCCTTCTCTTACTCTCCTTACTCTACTTCACTAACTCCTTCTCTTACTCTCTTTGTAATCTTACTTCCTCACTTCCCTTCCCTCACTCTCACTCTGTTAGCCTCATTCTCTCCGTCCCCTTAGTCTCTCACTTCTCTTCTGTCACGCTCACTCCCTATAACTCAGCCATACTCCCACACTCACCTTCTTTCAGACCTTCTCCTTTACTTTCCTTCCTGTCTCCTCCCTTCCTTCGCATCCTTCACTCTTTTCCCTTCCCTTACTCTCCTTACTCCACTTCACTAACGCCTTCTCTTACTCCCTTTGTCCTCTTACTTCTACACTCCCCTTTCCCCATTCTCTCTCTGTTAGCCTCATTCTATCCGTCTCTTAGTCTCTCACTCCTCTTCTGTCAAACTCACTCCCTATAAATGAGCCATACTGCCACACTCACCTTCTTTCAGACCTTCTCCTTTACTTTCCTTCCTGTCTCTTCCCTTCCTTCACTCCTTCACTCTTTTCCCTTCCCTTACTCTCCTTACTCTACTTAACTAACTCCTTCTCTTACTCTCTTTGTCCTCTTACTTATACACTTCCCTTCCCTCATTCTCACTCTGTTAGCCTCATTCTCTCCGTCCCCTGGGTCTCTCACTCCTCTTCTGTCACAC
This sequence comes from Lissotriton helveticus, assembly GCF_964261635.1. NCBI lineage: Eukaryota > Metazoa > Chordata > Amphibia > Caudata > Salamandridae > Lissotriton > Lissotriton helveticus. The sequence goes on along the minus strand of NC_136059.1, from coordinate 1,479,024,974 downwards.
TCAATCCCTATAACTCAGCCATATTCCCACACTCACGTTCTTTCAGACCTTCTCCTTTACTTTCCTTCCTCTCTCTTCCCTTCCATTACTCCTTCACTCTTTTCCCTTCCCTTACTATCCTTACTCCACTTCACCAACTCCTTCTCGTACTCCCTTTGTCCTCTTACTTCTACACTTCCCTTACCTCATTCTCTCTCTGTTAGCCTCATTCTCTCTGTCCCCTTAGTTTCTCACTCCTCTTCTGTCACGCTCACTCCCTAGAACTCAGCCATACTCCCACACTCACCTTCTTTCAGACCAGCTCCTTTACTTTCCTTCTTCTCTCTTCCCTTCCTTCACTCCTTCACTCTTTTCCCTTCCCTTACTCTCCTTACTCCACTTCACTAACTCCTTCTCTTACTCTCATTGTCCTCTTACTTCTACACTCCCCTTACCTCATTCTCTCTCTGTTAGCCTCATTCTCTCCGTCCCCTTAGTCTCTCACTCCTCTTCTGTCAAGCTCACTCCTGATAACTCAGCCATACTCCCACACTCACCTTCTTTCAGACCTTCTCCTTTACTTTCCTTCCTGTCTCTTCCCTTCCTTCGCTCCTTCACTCTTTTCCCTTCCCTTACTATCCTTACTCCACTTCACTAACTCCTTCTCTTACTCCCTCTGTCCTCTTACTTCTACACTCCCCTTCCCTCATTCTCTCTCTGTTAGACTCATTCTCTCCATCCCCTTAGTCTCTCACTCCTCTTCTGTCACACTCACTCCCTATAACCCAGCCATATTCCCACACTCACCTTCTTTCAGACCTTCTCCTTTACTTTCTTTCTTCTGTCTTCCCTTCCTTCACTCCTTCACTCTTTTCCCTTCCCTTACTCTCCTTACTCTACTTCACTAACTCCTTCTCTTACTCTCTTTGTCCTCTTACTTCAACACTTCCCTTCCCTCATTCTCACTCTGTTAGCCTCATTCTCTCCGTCCCCTTAGTCTCTCAGTCCTCTTCTGTCATGCTCACTCTCTATAACTCAGCCATACTCCCACACTTACCTTCTTTCAGACCTTCTCCTTTACTTTCCTTCCTGTCTCCACCCGTCCTTCGCATCCTTCACTCTTTTCCCTTCCCTTACTCTCCTTACTCCACTTCACTAACTCCTTCTCTTACTCCCTCTGTCCTCTTACTTCTACACTCCCCTTCCCTCATTCTCTCTCTGTTAGCCTCGTTCTCTCCGCCCCCTTAGTCTCTCACTCCTCTTCTGTTACGCTCACTCCCTATAAGTCAGCCACACTCCCACACTCACCTTCTTTAGACCTTCTCCTTTACTTTCCTTCCTGTCTCTTCCCTTCCTGCGCTCCTTCACTCTTTTCCCTTCTGTTACTCTCCTTACTCCACTTCAGTAACTCATTCTCTCAATCCCTCTGTCCTCTAACTTACTCACTCCCCTTCCCTCACTCTCTCTCTGTTACCCTGATTCTCTATGTCCTCTTAGTCTCTCACTCCTCTTCTGTTACGCTTACTCCCTATAACTCAGCCACACTCCCTCACTTATCTTTCTTTCCTCCCTCTCTCAGTCCTCTTCTCTCACTCTTTCCTTCATTTCTTCTGTCTCCTCACTCCCTCAGTCCCCTTGTCTCACGCTCACTTGCCTTTATCCACTCTCTATCACCACTCTTACCTCAACCTCACTGCTCTTCTCTTACCCTTCCTCACCCCTGTTCTCTTACTCTGTTTTCTTCACTTATAAATAATAATAAAAGCTTCTTATATAGTGCCTGGTTACACTAAAAACAGTTTGTCCCCGCGCTTTATGAACTTGGACTGGGCTGATTCCGGAAGAAAAGAGGGAGAGGATAGTTCACTCACCTTCCCATCACTCACCTCCCACACTCACCTTCTTTCAATCCCCCTACTTCACTTCCCTTCCCCTCTCATCCCTTTCTTTGCTCCCTCACTCATTTTCCTGTCCTCTCTCACTGCACTCCACTTCACTCACTCCTTTTGAATTTGTAAAGAATACAGCTCTTTTTGGAGAAATGGAGGTAGTTTTAAAAAGAACTGTTTTTTTCTTCTTTTTTACGATTTTTTTTTTTTACTTTTTCCGAACGTTTAAAACATTTTTTCGAGGTTTTATTCTGAACAAAAACAAAAATAGGGAATACCAAACTGCTCAACAGGAGCAAAAAAAAGGGGAAAAATTAGGGATGGGGAGGGCAGCAATGGCCTTCTCTATTGCGTACAATTAGCATGATACTCTGCTCTCCGTAGCAAAGCAGTTCATCACACTGCTTACATTTAATGGTGATGTCAGTAAATACTGGGTGTATGTTGGGTATCAGCTCCACTGCTCTTCCTCTCCCTGATGATGTTGCTCCTCCGGTGGAAGTTGAGGCGCCATCTCTCGGGGGATTACGTGCCAGGTCCCTGACACTCTCCCGGGCATAGTTCTTGGGGTGCCTCCTTTGAACATGCCTGATCATTGTTGAGTTGCCAAAACTATATTTTCTTCTAGGGTCATCAGTGATGTCACTGACCATGTCATGAATGATGTAATAGGTGACATCAGCAGTGGATTGCGTGCGCGCCAGTTATAGTGAGTCCAACTAACTATAACGTGGGAATTTCAATGGTTTTGTATGAGTAAAATGTTCAGCTCACTATAACTTGTGTGAAACCTATGGTTTTTTTCAGTGAATTTCAAAGGTTTTTTAAATGCTAATTCCTAACTATAACAATTGTGAAACCTATGTTTTTTTCAGTGAATATATATATATATTCACTGAAAAAACATAGGTTATAGACCATATATAGTTAGGAATTAGCATTTACAAAACCTTGAAAATTCACTGAAAAAACCATAGGTTATAGACCATATATAGTTAGGAATTAGCATTTACAAAACCTTATTTTACTCACACAAAAGCATTGAAATTCCATATATCGTTAGTTGCACTAACTATATATCGCGCACCCGCAATCCACTGCTGATGATGTCATATATTACATCATTCCTGACATGGTCAGTGACATCACTGATGACATCACTGATAACATCTCGAATGACATCACTGATGACATCACTGAAAACAACATCCAGTGATTTTATGTTTCTGTAAAGTTTAAATATGTCTTACATATTGAAGAATCAGTGGATGTATAAGTGTCTGGACGAAGGATTTAGTAGGTGCATGACTGACTGTATGAGTGAGTGATTAAATGTGTCTCACTGAGTGCATGGGTTAGTGACTAAACTGTCTTAATTTGTGCACCATTATGTCTGTTGTTCTGTAAACTGCTGCATGTGTTGATCAGTAGCTATATGAGTAACTATATGGGTTATTGATTGATTGTCCAAGTATTTGTATGGGAGACTGAGTGTGTGTGTGGCTGGCTGGGAGGTGTGTGACTCTGTGCAGATCAATGTGTACTTGTACCAATGATTGTATAAGACAGTAAGTATGTGTTAGTATATGTTTGAAAAAGTAAGGTGCTCTATGTTTAACTGTACAGATTAGAAAATGGAAGTGTGATTGATTCTTTACAGGACTGACTAGGTGTGTGAGTAACTCCATGGATGAGTGGCAGAGTGTGAGTGTCTGTATAGGTGTATGAGTGCATATGATAGTGTTGTAAAGATGAGTGATTGTATGTATGAATGATTGTATGGGTGAATGTGTGTGTAGACGTAGGAATCAGTGAGTGCGTATGTAGTAACTAGTATTGGTGTGTCAATTGTTTCAAAAATTATATTCTGTATTTAACACTGGTTGTAACAGAGGTTATATTAAAGTGTGAGGAGATGCATTGTATTGTCACATGAATGATATCATCACTGATGTGACCATTGATGTCAAATGAGATGTCATCAGTAATGTCATCAGTGATGTCATTTGAGATGTTATCAGTGATGCCATCAGTGATGTCACTGACCATGTCATGAATGATGTAATATGTGACATCATCAGCAGTGGATTGCGGGTGCGCGATATATAGTTAGTGCAACTAACTATATATAGAATTTCAATGGTTTTGTGTGAGTAAAATAAGGTTTTGTAAATGCTAATTCCTAACTATATATGGTCTATAACCTATGGTTTTTTCAGTGAATTTTCAAGGTTTTGTAAATGCTAATTCCTAACTATATATTGTCTATAACCTATGGTTTTTTCAGTGAATTTCAATGGTTTTTTAATAGCAAATATCAAAAGCATTAAAATGTATTCTTCTTTTAATCGAAAAATATATTTTAGATGTTTTTAATACAAATTATATGTATTTTTTTTGTTTCGCTCCCGATCCGCGAACCGGGTAGCTTCCCGTTAGCTCAATTTGGTGCCGCGACTCGTTCCGCGAACCGATAAACGTTCTGTTTGCGCAACTGCTGTGTTAGAAAACAACATCGTGACGCGTCGCGTAACCGCGACGTATCGCGTTGTCCCGTAATGCGTCATATGACGCGCCGCGTTAGCGCACCCGGAAGTGCTCTGGTGCGCGAACCGAGGCGCGAATCGCAGCTTCCCGGAAGCGATCCGGGGCGCGGCGCGAAGCGCGTAACGTAAGCATAACAGGTCATGTGACTTGTTAATAAAACTTTTCATTGGTTCATTTCACTTTTGGGTTCCTAATGATGTAAGGCTAGGTCATGTGACCTAAAAATAAAACTTTTCATTGATTTAGAACTATTTTGTGTCCCAAATGATGAAAACCCCTCCTTGTTTCCTCACTCTGACTTTCATCTTTGTGAGAGGAAGACCTTTTTTCATCACTTAGCAATGGCAAGTGTTGTAGCTTCAGCTGGTGCATCCCCACCACCACCACCACCACCACCTCCTAGGAAGAGAGGACCACCTACCCAGTTCCTTCCCAACCCTGAGGAAGAGGAGGAAGAAGAGGAAGAGGAAAGAGTATTCTTGCCTGAACAGCCCCGGAAATACCACCATAAGAACGATTTCATATGGCAATTTTTTTCCTTTCCAGCAGGGCAAAAAAAAGTCAATGCCCGTCATGTCACATGCCTGATATGTAAAGAGGTTCTGTCCCGAGGCACAGAAAAAAAACTATAGCTTTGGGAACTATACAATGCATCGCCACATGCTAAGGTGGCATCCAATAAATTACAGCGTGGCTGAGGTGCGTGACTTGCGTGAAAACCCGCGAACTCCTGTAGCCACCACCTCAACACAAGAAAGTTTTTCGGGACCAGAGGCGAGGGAGACGGTCCTGAATATTCAAAACAATTTTCAGCACATCAAGCTGGTGTGTATTTATTGTGGGGGACTACTTTGCCACGGGGAGATGAGTGTCATTTTAATGAACAGGGCATATGAAAATCACAACTGTCCAAAACGCCCCAGAAAAGAAATTATCTTTTTTTTTTTTGCTCCTGTTGAGCCCTTTATAATGAATCATTTTTGTTTCTCCCCCCCCCAAAAAAACCAAAAAAATATAAAACCGTTCAAAAAAATACAAAAAAAGTAAAAAAATGTTAAAAAAAAAATAAAAAAATATAAAACAACAAAAACAATAAAAAAAAGTTCTTATCAGAACTACCTCCCCTTTATAAAAAATTGCTAGAATGTTGAGCACTCTAGCAACCTCTATTTCTTTTGGTTCGCTTCCCAGTTAGCGCGCCGGTACGCGAACCGGAAGCGAACCAGAATAAAAAAAAAAAAAAAAAAAAAAAAAGAAAGTATAAGAGAAGGAAACAGAGGGTAATTTTAAAAGAAAGACAGCTAGAGGAAGTAACACATAGATACTGTTTAATAGATCTATTTACCGAAGAAAAGATGTAAGTGAGTATAATTGTGAAAAACAAAATAGATAAGGAAGTAAAAGAAAAAAAGGAGAGTAGAAGATTAATAAACAAGAGTTTCTTAGAGAATGTGAGTGAATGTTCAAATTAAGAAGAAAAACAGTAAAGGATGTGGAAAGAGAGGTAGGGATAGAACCGGACTCAAAGAACAATCCTGAGGGAAAGTGTTAAGAAAAAAGTGAGCAAAAGTAAATAGGAATAAAACAAGATGTATGATAGTGACTAAGGTTAAAACATGTGGAATAACAGAGAGAAAAAACAGAAAGCAGAAAAGAAGAAGTGACTGAAAAGGAATGATTGAAACAGCAAAGAAATGTAAATAATATAGGGGCATATTATCAACATAGGCGACAAAATTATCACTGCTTTTATCGGCAGAAAACTGCCGCTAAAGCTGCTTTTGCAGCAGTTTTATGCCGATAAAAGCAGCGATAATTTTATCACCTGTGTTGATAATATGCCCCTTAGTGTGTTTGAACTACAGGGAGAAAGCATATTGAACAAGTAGTGAAAGAGTGATGAGTCAGAGATAGTGAGAGTAATAGAGACGGAGTGAGTGAACAGGAGTGAGGAACTATGAGAACAGAGGGACTGAGAAAATGAGTGGAAGGAGTAGAGTAAGTAAGTAATAAAAAAAGGAATGAGGGAAGTAGCAAAGGCAGGAAACTGAGGGTTAAAGAAATGAAGCAGTGAAACTAATAGAAGTTAAATGTGATAGAAATGTAACGAAAAGAGTACAAAACATTTACCTTATAATTGTCGTTAACTTAGTCACTTGTTATTTTTATACTTTCAATCCGTGAAAGAAAGAACAAAAATTTGAAAAATATTAAAACATGTATTTAAAAATTAGAAAAGACAAGGGAAAAGATTGACAATCATCCAATTTTACAAAGAAATAAAGTTAGAGGCCTCTGCTTCTCCATGCCCCTTACACAGTCCTAAATATATACATTTTAAACTGCCGGTATCTTGTTGAAGATGAAATGAGGCCTATCTTGCAACATGATGCATCTTTTGCACTGCTGCTGCGTCACAAAAGTGATGGAACAGCGGTGCAAAAGAGGCGCACGGCCATCATAAATCTAACCCTAACATTTTAAATGATTGTTTCTAGATAATGATAAGGTGTGGCCTATCCACAAATTTGTTTCAGGTGATTCCTATTCAGAGTTACAGATGAAATTTAAGTTATTGAAGAATACAGAGGAGATAATACATGAGCAGGCCTACCAACGAAGTCAGTCATGTCCACTGCACTCTTCGACAAACGTCAGACCTCCTCTATATCCTTGAACAGGCCTAAACCTCATCTACACAATGTGATTCGTAATGTTATGAAACACAGGTAACGTAATTGAAAAACGTGCAATTTTTTTTGCTCATTCCACAATCACATCACTTGTGTTTCCTTTGCTTAGGTATCTCATTGTACAGATGTAGTCTACGCAAAAGGTGAGCACTGTATGCAACAACTTTGACACTTACAGAAGCCTCAGCTTCTCCATGCCCCCTACACAGTCCTAAATATATACATTTTAAACTGACGGTATCTTGTTGCAGATGAAGTGAAGCCCATGTTGCAACATCTAAACCTAAACCTCATCTGCACAATGTGATTCGTAATGTTAGGAAACACAGGTAGTGTAATTGAAAAACGTGCAATTTTTTTTGCTCATTCCACAATCACATCACCTGTATTCCCTCAGCTTAGGTATCTCATTGTGTAGATGTAGTCTAGCATATCCAAGAGTACGGAGAAGGTGAGGACTGTATGCAACAGAGCAATGTACATTACTCACCTCCCTTGACACTTACAGAAGCCTCAGTTTCTCCATGCCTCCTGCACAGTTCTCAATGTATCTCATAAATACAAAAAGTACAGAATTAATTAAACATGTTAAATGGTTTATTTTTGCTGTTCTCAGAATGTATCAAATTTCACTAAAAACAGTGAGTTGAAGGTATTCGTCATATAACAGCGGGGAAAAAAAACACAATCAAAATGATTGTGTTTAAAAAACCCATATAACATAAGCAATCAGAAATCAGAACTCCTTAAAAGTAACTTTCTTTCCATGACGTCAAAGGATGTCCTATGAACAGCTTATACTCTGTTGTGCTGCTATTATTTTCAGCCCGCCACTTTCTGAAAGAAAAGCTCCATCGTTTTGACAAATATGTTACATCCAATAAATGACTTCTCGCTCTCTACTGCACATTTCCTCAAGGCCAAATCGTGTAAGAGCCATTTATAACTCTTCAAATTCTTCTATGCAAATCCCGTCATTTTCTTTTTCCTCAACTTTCAGAAAGAAAACGTTCAAGATCACTTGCACAATCCTGTACTAGTAATATCTCACCCTTCTTGCTCACTCATGTTCCACCTTTCCACAAGTAACTTTTGACTCTGTACTACACTTATCCTCAAGGCCAAATAGTGTAGGAGCCATTAGAACCTCTTGAAATTCCTCAGAGCAGATCCCGAGATTCTTTCCCTAAAATTTTGGTTTTAAAAACACCAGGTAAGAATTTTTTAAGTCAAAAGGCAATTTTTTTTTTAAAGTTAAAACTGAATCATTGCACAATGACCAGCCGTTTCTAGACTTTAAATAAGCTGTGTAATGTCCTGATATTGTTGAAGGACCGTCATGATATATAATTGCTGCAGTTAAAAACGTCCTTCCTGATATTGACAACTGCGAAGCCACAACATTTTTAATTAAAGTTGTCAATTTTGTTCCATCAGGCCTACATCGTTGGAACATTAAAATGACATACTGGCCATATGTTCGTATAAATAATGTGGACAGCATTGCTGACTTACATTGGCTACACTCCATGTTGTGATCGGCTGATTTTACTAGCTTATTAAAGGACACTGATTTACTGTCTGGCAAAGTTAAATATATAAATCTTTCTGACGCTACACTACTAGTACTTGATACCCTACAGTTCTCGCAGTCATGCTGCCATTGATATGAAAGGCCAAACAGATAATCTACATCTACACCTTCATCTTGCAATACATCAAACATATACATTAAAAATTCCTGACAATCTTGCTGAATATTTTGAGAGAATTGCGTTTGACCTGAACACTTGTCTAACAGATTTCGAATTTCAGACACACTTTCTATTTTTGTTCTATCACTGCTACATTTCTCTAACACAGAAATGAGCAAGCAGCAAAAACTTTGATCCGAATTGATCACAATCTGTTGTTTTAAAGTTTCTAGAGAAAAGACAACATTAACCACTACATTAGCATAGCAGTTGACACCAGAACTATTTTCAAATTGAAAACCAACAACATCTTCAACAGAATCCTTTTTCTTTCTGCTTATAATTTCAGGTTCATCAATTTTTCGTCTTTTTGCAACAACCTCCCTACTATTGGTCACATTTCTTCGTTTCCGGCCTACCACACGTTTCTCAAACAAAGGATATTGAGGCAAATGTGGCGCATACTCTCTTCTTAACCTATTGTATTCCTTAACACAATCTAGATCCGCACAAATGTTTGTGACATCACACTCAATCAAGTACAATCCCGATAAAGTTCTGACTCGTGACAATGCCACATATGCCATACCCTCCTTGAACACAGAACTGCCAATATTCACCAATGCACTGTCTACACTTAAACCTTGCGATTTATGGATTGTCACCGCATATGCCAAGCAAACAGGAAACTGCTTACGGCGAACATATAAGTCTTTTACAAGCAAAAACCTAGCAGAGCAACGACCAATTAGCTGTACTTCCTCAATGCCATCAAATTTAATTTTTAAAAATTCAATTCCATCTCTATTTCTGTATTTCACAAAATCAACAACATTACCCATTGATCCATTTACCAGACCTCTTTCAACATGTAAATTCCTTCTTAAAATTATACGACAATTTAAGCACACATTCAGAGTCTTCTCAAAACCTGCAGTTTTAGATATTGTCTTCTCTAATGAATCCAATTTTGATTTCAAATTCTCAGACAAAATAATTGTTGATCCCATATGCTCTACTCTGTCAATAGCTTCCAGTTTCACAATCTCTTGGTTTTCTAAATGCAACATTTTGTTGTTGAAGATGGCACATTCTGTAAGAGTTGGCATCAAACATATTCTAGATTTCTTCTCAGTAATTTTCTGAAAAATATTCTCAGGCACAACGTCTTTTTCTGGATACAAATTTGACAGTAATCGTGCATGTAAAGCTTCTTTCCCATGCTCGGTCACTTTTCCGATTCTAACATCTTGTAGAATATTCTTGTAATCTTCATCCTTCGCCTGACGCATATTTTCACGCAGTTCAGCATAATTGCAGTTTAACCATATATTAACATTGCCAATGCTCCCTAGGCACTTCCTGGTATCTTCATGCGTGAGCATTTTGAACACAGGTTGTCCTTTCACTGGTGTCAGCTGCAGAAGATCACCGAAAACAATGATGTGTTTGCCACCAAATAACACATCATACTCCGTTTTGAGAACTTCTTGCATTCTCAAATGCACAAAGGCAAGCATGACATTGGAAACCATGCTTACTTCGTCAATGATAAGAAGTTTCATTTTCCTCAAGACTCTTGAAACTTCACAACAAGCATCTCCAGATAACTTGTGGTATTGTAATTTGTTATCATGCTCCACTGGCAGCATCAGTAGACGATGCAAAGTAATACCTTTAATGTTATGTGCTGCCAGTCCAGTTGGAGCGGTGACAACACAAGACAGCGATGACTCAGTCCTTTTCTGCAAATAACATGAAATTGCTTTAATGAGGAAACTTTTTCCATTTCCCGCTTCTCCACTCACGTACAGTCGGACAGGCTTCAACGACGTACATGAGCACTCTTTCTTCTCATGACTTAATCCATGATCAATTTGGTTGGTAACTTCATCATATATTTTCCTCTGCTCAACGTTGAGTTGTCTTTCCAAGTCTTCTAAGTTAACCGCATCCTCCTGAGCATGTGCCATGGCTCTTTCCACTTCAATCATGGCAGTGGCAGCTTCATTTTCGATAACTGGTCCTCCTAGTGGATCCTGACTCAATGAAACAGAACTCTGACTGTCCTGAGAACTGTCTCTAGCAATCTCGGCTGCAATCGCTGCTTCCTGCTCGATTTCCGCATTCAACATTCTAGATATTTGGGAAAAACAGGACATTCTATGGTCTCCTTGGCGGCATTGAAAGAATCTTCGTAACAGAGGAAATCTCCAAGCAGTTCCTCTTCTGCACGCCAAGGCTTGAAAAGTTGCAAAAGTGCTAAATAGAAAAACTCTTTTCTTTCAGGAGATTCGTCACTCAATTTTCGATGGTTTACCAAGTGGCATTTTCTTTGCTTGACCAGACATCCCTCACTTCCAATTACAGCATACACTCCTTTATCAATATCTTCTTTGATGTTCCTCTTGAATATGTAATTTTGTGGAACCTCATACAGACAAACATTCTCGAGGTGACTGCTTCTATTTGGATAATATGTATCCAACATGTTGGTCTTCAAAATATCGGTACTGTTTGGCTCCTTTTCCGCCAAATACTCAATTTCCAGGACAGGTTTCAGAACTCGATTACGCGTTGCAGCAAGACCAAGACTCGCCCAAATGATACTCCTGGCTTTGGCATAGAGACTTGCTGAAGACAACCGGTCAGAACATTCGTAAGCTCCGATTTCTCGATGTGACAACATCTTCAGACTGAAACTGTATAACTTCTTACTGAGGCTCTTTTCATGGGAAATGTCCTCCCACATATCCTTCAATTCTGTCTTTTCTTTTTTGGTGATGTAAGATGTCACATACCGAGCCACACCCATACAGTTATCAGCCACAAACTGTATATCCATGTTAGCATTCCACATGGACAAAATCACTGGGTTGTAGTCGTTGATGTACTTGGACTCTTCGTTCCTTTTCAAATTGTATGTGTTTTTAGGTGATTTCTTCATCACATTATGTCACAGCGAAGACATCAAACTGTTCACTCTTCCTTTAGAAATCACCGGTTGTGGAAAGGCGAAACGACATTTGGTGTAGAACTTGTCCTTGTTTCTGAATTTACGACGACAGTACTTTCCACAACGATGGCTTTGGAAGCGTGAAACTTGTTCTCTTAGGCTTTTGTCTTCCTTTGCGTTTGGAACAGCACATGTAGAATACTGTTCTATGAAACTCATCACTAAGTCATCTGGATCTGTTCCAAATTTAGGTGCATCCTTGATCCACAGCAGCATATGTATATGAGGAGCACCTCTTGCTTGGTACTCCTTTCTCCAGAAGAAATCCAACACCTCTCCAAGAGGTGGATTTTTCTTGTTCATGATGAAAGACATCATAGCTTCAAATCTATAATTGAAGTACCTGCATACATTCACTGGATCCAAAGAGCACAGTTCTCCGGGTGTCTTGAATTCGATATTTTCAATGTTTCCATTTGCCTCTCGAAGAAATTCAAGTAAGTCTTCCCAGCCATACTCGGCACAGCTGTGAGTGAGGAACCATGTGGGAGTTCCTAAGTTCCTCAGCATACATTTTAAATCACCATGACGACGGTACCAGTACTCATTAGTACCACGCTGACACGCTATGAGATTAATCAGGTGAGAATCCAAAATACTGTCTTGCACATTGACTTTATCCATAAAGTCACTTGCCGAGATGTTTTGCATCTGTACACCACTTTTCAAGATGTGGTTCACTGCATATGACAGTCCAGACAGATCGCTTTCAAACAGGAGATGAAACAAATAGGGAATGCATTGACGAAACCTAGGATCTTCTGCATAAAATCGTAAAGTCCGGTATTCAGAAGCAGGAATTTGATCAGGTCGCTCATCATATCTTCCTCCTTGACCTGTTGGAAATAGCTGTGGGAAACACCAAGCTTCCAATTTTTCCTCCCAAACACTAATGGGACTCCCTTTGGCTTGTTTCATTTGAAACAACTCAATAGCATTCCCCATGACTCCCTTGGAATGCAAAGGATGAACACTATAATGTTCATATATTTCTTCATTTTTAGAGGGTTCTATTTTCTCAATTTGACCAGCACACAAATCGCTATCCTCTTCTTCACTTACTTCCTCTTCTGCAACATATACATTCTTATAGTACTTATTGTTTTTCTTCAAATACAATGTTGCCTTTTTGACTTTCCTAACATCCACTAAATCTTGCCATATTTTCTTACTCTTTGTCGGAACCCCATTAACTAAGATAACCAGAGGTTCCTCTTCCACTTTCTCTACTCCAATTGTATTAATGTTTTTCTTCAAATCTAGAGGCAAATAAACAACTCTTCCCTTTAATCCTCTCTGTAAATCTGATGGAGGCAATTTCCCAGTCTTTGGCTCCATTCGTACAATAGCCTGAAAGGGATGGACACTTTGAATCAAAATAGATTCATAAGTATTTTAAATCCTTCAATTCAGAAGGAATGTCAACCAATTCCAGATTATTATGAACCGCTCTAGCAGGCATCCGGTTTTGATTTAATTTGCTACAACAATAAGTACACACACGTAGATCCGATCCCAAATCAAAACAATTTTCTACCATCAAGTATGTTGCAAAATCCTTCCATTCACTATTATTTTCCCTTTCACTTTTTCCATATAAATCCACTAACTTAGTCTGATTCTTATAATAAGTGCGTCGACAACACACACAAGTGAAATTAGGCCTCTCACTTGATTTCACCTGAAACGTGGCAATTTCCTTCTGAAAATTATCTGTACTGGAAACCTGTACACTATCTTCCACATTACCCTCTTCTTCTGGGACAATTTCAACATTCTCCTCTTTACTTGCAAAGTAACAAAACTCAATTTCTTCACAAATATTCTTCACATCTACTTCAGAACCATGCAAAAGAGCAGTGCATAATTGTTTAAGCATAATTGCTGGACTCTTAGCATAATACAACATTCTAACTAATTTCCTCACTTTATTATGATGCACTGCTAGCATCCTGAAATGATGAAAAACACTCTGGCATACTCTCCTGGAAAGACAAGCCAATGAATGACCATGCAAACCTGTCACTTCTCTCACTCTGCAAGGATCTAATCGTTGCAACATGTTAATTTTCTGTTTCAAACTTTTTTTATTAAATGTCCGTACAAAATCACAAAGCAAATTTATGGAATCCTGTCGCACACTGCAAATACTACTACACTTCCAGGTGTACACAGGTCCCTTAGGACGTCTTCCTAAAACCTCATTACCTAACACCTCTTCTGCCTCTGTTGTCACAAGTTTTTCTTTTTCAACCACATATCCATCTTTCACCTCATATGCTCGACCACTGGTGTCAACTGCATGCAACAAATCATTATCCTGAAAGTAACTCTCCTCATTAAAAAATGCCTCGGAACTTGAACTATGCATCCATTCTCCTGAAAAAACTTCACAAAAATTACTACGATTAACTGTTCTCTTCCATCTACTATTTGTTTTGAAATCATAAATTACCTTGTTTAGTTTCCTAATTCTATTGATTATCAAAATAAATAACTTTCGTTTAATTTCGAATGCCTGATCAATAATTTTCTCATCTTTTTTTTTCTCTTAAAAGAAACCTGTTTCTTTTGACCTTTCTTAATATTTTTTTACAAATTACCAATTATCCTGTTGCGGAACATTCGTCTACGAATGTCCCTAAACTGATTTTTCCTTCTACTACCATGCACAGAGTTATCTCCTGCTCTACCAGTAACATTTTTGTTTGGCCTTTCCTTTCCGTTTAAATTGGCTCTCTTTTTCTGGACTAAAACTTGTTCTGTAGGTATACTTTTCTTTCTACAAATGTTTCTAAGGAATGATTTCGTTCTCTTACCCGGAGCTTTCTTGGTGACTTGACAAGATTTTATTGTAGAGGACTGCTGCAAGCATTGACTAATCTGCTGTCTTTGACGTTTTGTAGCCTTTCGGATTCTATCCTTAGACGGCATTTTCTAATTTCGAAATGATCTGCAGTTGAATCTGTGGTAAAATATAATAACATTTTTTATTAACCACTATTACCAAACAGTAAATCAATAACAGTCGTCAAAAAATTAACATACTACTTGTTAATTCTACATACAATAATTTTTAGTGCATTATGAAATTTAAAACTCACAAATAGTTGCAAAGAAATGGAATGCTTCTACATTTGACCTGTGCTCTTTTATATGTGAATCTGAACTAATTGTATTAGTATATTTTACTATTTTATTAAAGACACTTCACACAATTTGTTTTTGAAGTTGTATTTAATTTTTAATAAAACGGTTTACATGGTTACTTTTCATTTCGAGTAACTTAAATTTATTTTCAAAAGTCTTTATAGGTTAATAGGCTCGATCAGGTCAGATGCCCACCCTATGTCATACAATTCTGACAAATCAGCATCCTCATCAACTACTTCATCATCCAGAGGATATAAATCATCCACGCAATCTACTTCCACTGACGTTTCAATGACAAGTTCAATGATAAGATCGAGATCAACAGATTGCTCATTATCACTCATGCTTGATGTTCACGTTATCTTTAAAGAAAGAGAACAACAATGAGATGTTGCAGAGTAAGAGACAAATCTCAGACACTATAATAGTAAAATTGTTTAACAAGAGTAACATTTTGCAGATATTATTTAACCATGTCCAGCGATGCTGAGGAGGTGAGGCCTATGTCCAAGTTTTCAGTGAACAGGACTCATCTCTTCTTAACCTTGGATAAGCCTCACCAACACTGTGTCCCCTGCTAATACTTAAATTTAAAGAAGCAGATTTAGGTTAACTGGCGCATCCATAGGGATGACCCAGTTAATGTGCGCCACTGCTCTGCCACCCATGATGTGCCGCATTTACAATGCAGAGCACCATTGAGCAAAAACAGCACAGATGCATCACGCATCTGTTCCACAAAAACGGCGCATTGCAGGAATCACGTCATAAACGCGACATATCTACTGCAATGCACAGGGGCAAGCCACACATTGCATGGTGCATCACTCCTTATGCCTGTTTCAAACAGGGGTAAGGATTTGATTCAGCAATGCCATAAAGGTGACTCAGTGAAATCTTCTTAATTTTACTGTGTTAGTTTTACAGGGCTTTCATGCAAATGACTGCCCACCCTACAACAAAACGCTCACATGAAACCTGACGCAGGTTTCATGTGGCACAGGACTTTACAGCATGACACATCTGCCTAGATGCATCAAGTTGTAAATATGTCGCAACATAGCACATCTTTTGCACCGCCGCTGCGTCACAAAAGTGACGCACAGCGGCGCAAAAGAGGCACACGGCTATCATAGATGTGCAGGCCTACCAATGAAGTGAATCATGTCCACTGCACTCTTGAACAAAGGCCAGACCTCCTCTATCTCCCTGAACACGCCCAAACCTAATCTGCACAAAGTGATTCGTAATGTTAGGAAACACAGGTGATATAATTGAAAAACGTGCAAATATTTTTGCACATTTAACAATCACATCACCTGTATTTCCTCAGCTTAGTTATCTCATTTTGCAGATGTAGTCTAGCATGTCCAAGAATACGCAGAAGATGAGGACTGTATACAACAGAGCAATGTACATTACTCACCTCCCTTGACACTTACAGAAGCCTCAGTTTCTCTATGCCTCCTACACAGTTCTAAATGTATATCATTATCATCATAGTGACTATGAAACTCTAGCAGTACATATTGTGAAACCTAATTGACTTCAAAAAACGTTATGACCTTCTCATAAATGTGAAAAGCGTTTTTTTTTTAAACGAAAGGTTACTCAGAGAAATCTTCTTAATTTTACTGTGTTAGTTTTACAGGGCTTTCATGCAAATGACTGCCCACCCTACAACAAAACGCTCACATGAAACCTGACGCAGGTTTCATGTGGCACAGGACTTTACAGCATGACACATCTGCCTAGATGCATCAAATTGTAAATATGTCGCAACACAGCACATCTTTTGCACCGCCGCTGCGTCACAAAAGTGACGCACAGCGGCGCAAAAGAGGCACACGGCTATCATAGATGTGCAGGCCTACCAATGAAGTGAATCATGTCCACTGCACTCTTGAACAAAGGCCAGACCTCCTCTATCTCCCTGAACACGCCCAAACCTAATCTGCACAAAGTGATTCGTAATGTTAGGAAACACAGGTGATATAATTGAAAAACGTGCAAATATTTTTGCACATTTAACAATCACATCACCTGTATTTCCTCAGCTTAGTTATCTCATTTTGCAGATGTAGTCTAGCATGTCCAAGAATACGCAGAAGATGAGGACTGTATACAACAGAGCAATGTACATTACTCACCTCCCTTGACACTTACAGAAGCCTCAGTTTCTCTATGCCTCCTACACAGTTCTAAATGTATATCATTATCATCATAGTGACTATGAAACTCTAGCAGTACATATTGTGAAACCTAATTGACTTCAAAAAACGTTATGACCTTCTCATAAATGTGAAAAGCGTTTTTTTTTTAAACGAAAGGTTACTCAGAGAAATCTTCTTAATTTTACTGTGTTAGTTTTACAGGGCTTTCATGCAAATGACTGCCCACCCTACAACAAAACGCTCACATGAAACCTGACGCAGGTTTCATGTGGCACAGGACTTTACAGCATGACACATCTGCCTAGATGCATCAAATTGTAAATATGTCGCAACACAGCACATCTTTTGCACCGCCGCTGCGTCACAAAAGTGACGCACAGCGGCGCAAAAGAGGCACACGGCTATCATAGATGTGCAGGCCTACCAATGAAGTGAATCATGTCCACTGCACTCTTGAACAAAGGCCAGACCTCCTCTATCTCCCTGAACACGCCTAAACCTCATCTGCACAATGTGATTCGTAATGTTAGGAAACACAGGTGATATAATTGAAAAACTTGCAAATATTTTTGCACATTTAACAATCACATCACCTGTATTTCCTCAGCTTAGTTATCTCATTGTGCAGATGTAGTCTAGCATGTCCAAGAATACGCAGAAGATGAGGACTGTATATAACAGAGCAATGTAAATTACTCACCTCCCTTGACACTTACAGAAGCCTCAGTTTCTCCATGCCTCCTACACAGTTCTAAATGTATATTATTATCATCATAGTGACTATGAAACTCTAGCAGTACATATTGTGTAACCTAATTGACTTCAAAAAACGTTATGACCTTCTCATAAATGTGAAAAGCGTTTTTTTTAAACGATTTTCTGGTCATAATTTGAAAACACAACACAGGTCCTATGTAGAAGCACACCCTGTCAGTACTTAAATTTACCAAGCGCACATGGGGTCGTATTTACAAGGACCTTGCACCACGGGGAAATGACCTAAATTAAAATGGGGAAAATAACATCAAAGTGACTAAAAGGCCTTGTAAATATGCCCCAAGCAACCTATGAAACTCTAGCAGTACATATCAAGAAACCTAATTGATTTTGTTGTTGTTGTAAAGCTTTATTCGAGAAATTTTAATCATAAAAGCACATACATTTAAAATACATTAAAATCCATTTTCCATACAATTTAGTACATATAAAACAATTGTGCAAGCTTTAACGAGAATAAAAAAATTATGTTATTTAACAATATCAATTCGTATTGGCAGATAAAATCCGGCGCCTAATGGACCATGCCCACCCCAAATACTTTGCAGTTCCAAGCACAATGGGCATATCAGTGGTGGTACGGATAATTCGTAGGCCCTCGACACCACTTCATGCCCCAAGGTTTCTACACACTGGGGTCAGCCATACTCTCCTTGGGATAGCATAGGCCTCATTGATTTCAAAAATCGTTTTTAAACCCATTATGTAAAATTTATCAAAATCCACTGGAGCACATATATTGAGACCTAGCAAAGGCACATCGGGCTACCAGTCCCTACATTTTTGCCAAGTTTCGTGCAAATCCATTCAGCCGTTCGAGCTAAAAGTGAGGCCAACCGCCCTATGGAAATTAACATGGGAAAAACGCGTTTTGGGACCCCCCTTTTTTCTCGGCCCCCCCTTGACGAAACCCCCCCAAATTTTCAGGGGCTGCTCAGAAACAAAATGTTCCATTTTCCTGAAAATTATAGCATTTATTTACCCACATTCATGGGAAAGTGACTTAAAATGCCCTAACACACATGAAAGCGTTTTTTTAAGGCCCTTGCACGTTTTTTTACATCACTTTTAACATGGCTATGTACCTCAAAGAATCAAAATCTATTTGTAAAACACTCGACACAAAGCAACATTTTAAATACACAACTTTCTTCATAATGTTCTCCCTAAAGCATACTATTCTCTATTTAAATTAAATGAATCTTTTCTCACCTTAGCAAATACTTTTTGAGTTTCAAAACAGTCTCAGACTCACACCAATTTGTCTTCAGCAGAACAAAGGGTATGCACTCCAGAGGCTGCAACCAACAATGGCACAGAAATGCTGTAATTCATCACACATATCTCTCATGTCACCCAATCAAAACCCTTCCCTCACTTTTTTCAAATCATCACCCTTCCCCCCTCTGCCCTTTCTGCCTTTTTCCCATAGCAACGACCTCCTGAAATACCTCTGATGTTTGCAAGTTCACACAACAATGTTTCAATTGAACTCTGAACTCTCAGTGCACCTGCGTATCCAGTGCAATCTTTCATAAAATGATTTTTTCTTAACCATTCAAATTACATCTTTCAAAGAACTTATCCATGCACCCTAACTTTCTGTTTTCAGCAATCAAAATCCACCAATCACTGCTACTGAATAATTAGCACACAAACTCCACAGTTTTTTTCATTACAAACTCCTACTGTTTCAACTGCCATTTCATTCCCACACTTCATCTGACTGCAGCAGAACCTTCTCTCACCATGTTTTCTGTCTGGATTGTTGGACATAGTTACATCTACTGGGCTCAAAGGTATGCTGATAACAGAAATTTACACAACCTCAATTTTCAAAATGTGGAAATCAAGTGGATTGGCCACAGAGGATTAAGATGTAACCAATTGATACCGTTGGTGAAAACCTTTTTGCATTTGCCAAAACCTGACCTGTTAATTGTCCACTGTGGAGGAAATGACTTGGGCACTTTGACTGGGGTAGGTCTGGAAATGCTTTTAAAAGACACCTTCGACCAATTGATGGCACTTTTTCCTCAAACTGCCTTGGTATATTCAAATATATGCCAAAGACAGAAATGGAGGTGGTCAAACGAATTTTGTCCACAAATTGAGAAATCGAGGAAGCATGTAAATAAGTCTGTTTCAGCTTACATGAGAGACCATGGAATGGGCTCCATGTACAACAATAACTTGCGTTACTACATGCAAGATATCTACAGAGGAGATGGAGTTCACTTCTCAAATGAGGGGAACAGAGTTTTCATCCTGAATTTAAGACTATGTATTGGTACCTACTTAGAAGTACCTAAATCTACCACAGACCCAAAAGCTCTTCTCAGAGCTACCCTAACTATGATCACCATAAACAAATTTTAAATGCAACTTTTTTTACTAATTTTCACAATTTACGCTTTCCGGATCGCTACCCGGTACGCGCACCGGACGCAAACCGCGCGAAAATTTGAAAAAAAATGTTTTTTTTTCGCACATATGGGCCTCCTCAGCCACCCTCAGAAAACCTAGGGGGTCAGGATACGTCTACCGTGCCCCCTTCTACCCATTCTGAACATTATTTGCCCTCCATCTTGTATCTCAATTCTACCGAAACACAAAATGGAGGACTCCCGTAACGCTGCCGGTTCGCGTACCGGGGCGCGCAATGATAGGCGCTCACATAAAAAAGGTGGGATAGTAATTTACAGAAAAACCACTGGAGACACTTTCAACAAATATACATTAGCTCATACTACATACCAATCCCTACCATTTTCACAAATTTGGTTGGAATTCCATTTAACCATTTAGCCTGTAGACCTCTCTAAATTCCCTGAGGTAAATTACTTCACAAAACACATCTGAAGTGTTGGAATTCACAACCAATTAAAATGTTGCTTTCATTTTCTACTTTTTTTACCTGACATTTGAATGGTTATGTACCTGAATATATATATAAAGAAAGAGAGAGAAACACAGCCATTTTGACTACTACTTACTGAAGTACATTTCAAGAGCATTTTCACCTCTCTGTAAAGTAAGTTGATAATTTCTGTTACCATACACTACCCAAAGTTAACTTCACTGTTAAAAAATCAGAACTACCTGTCTGAACTTAAACCCAACAGTGACCTAACTCTTCTGATATAGTTATTTTTTATGCAATTTACAGCAAAAAAATGGAAGGGGAGCACGAAAATATCAATGTTTCCTTCGACATTACATCTGAGGAGATTTTAAATGAAGAATTTTTAGATGAAGATTTTATGGATCAGTCTTTGATGGAACAATTTATTGAATGCTTACAAGACATAGAAACATGCATGTTTGAGGAGATTCCAGATGATGTAATGCTGTAAGTTTTATTGAACTATGAAAATTCTGACCAATACATTTTTATTTAATAATTAAAAATTGTTTGAGACATTATTCATTTTTATATCTAATTCATAAAGTACAACCAAAATAAATAAAAAAATAAATAAATAAATAAAAAACAACAAAACAAACAATCAATAAAAAAAACAAAAAAAAACAACAAAACGAACATTCATTAAACATACAATATTTAAAAAGTCTATCATTCTTTTTTCCTCATAGTACGCTCCCCGGACCGCTATCCGGTGCGCGTACCGGGCGCACCCCACGCAAAAAAAACGTTTTTATTTTTTTATTTTTTTTTGCCCCGCGGGGGACTTTTAAAGCCTCCACATCAAACCTAGGGGGTCAGGGAGGATCTACTATGCCCCCTTATGGTCATTTCCCCCTTTGTTTTGGCCTCCTCTTGTCTCTCGATCCTACCGAGAGACAAGATGGCGGCCGCTCCAGACTGTTTAGAATGTTGACTGACACCGGAGAGCCAATCAGCTTCGCTTCGCGAAGTTCCGTTACGCGTCAGGTACGCGAACCGGAGCGCTACCCGGAGCGCTGTTACAGATATATATTTTTTTTTAAACGTTAATTTCTCAAAATCCACCGGAGCGCATATATTGCGACCTAGCAAAGGCACATCGGGCTACCAGTCCCTACAATTTTGCCAAGTTTCGTTCAAATCCATTCAGCCGTTCGGGCTAAATGTGAGGCCAACCGCCCTATGGAAATTAACATGGGAAAAATGCGTTTTGGGACCCCCCTTTTTTCTTGGCCCCCCCTTGACGAAACCCCCCCTCATTTTCAGGGGCTGCTCAGAAACAAAATGTTCCATTTTCCTTAAAATTTCAGCCAATTCCGTCCACAAACGCCAAAGTTATTAGACATAGAATTTTCAAAAATCCCATAGAGAAAAAATCCTAACAATATATACCTACTGGCGACCGCCAGTAGGTAATATATATATATACATATATTACCTACTGGCGGTCGCCAGTAGGTATA
Source organism: Lissotriton helveticus (assembly GCF_964261635.1). Taxonomy (NCBI): domain Eukaryota; kingdom Metazoa; phylum Chordata; class Amphibia; order Caudata; family Salamandridae; genus Lissotriton; species Lissotriton helveticus. Next base: position 1,479,002,681 of record NC_136059.1, on the reverse strand, counting down.
TATAGTTAGGATTTTTTCTCTATGGGATTTTTGAAAATTCTATGTCTAATAACTTTGGCGTTTGTGGACGGAATTGGCCGAAATTTTCAGGAAAATTGAACATTTTGTTTCTGAGTAGCCACTGAAAATATGGGGGGGGTTCGTCAAGGGGGGGCCGAGAAAAAAGGGGGGTCCCAAAACGCGTTTTTCCCATGTTAATTTCCATAGGGCGGTTGGCCTCACTTTTAGCCCGAACGGCTGAATGGATTTGCACGAAACTTGGCAAAATTGTAGGGACTGTTAGCCCGATGTGCCTTTGCTAGGTCTCAAGATATGTGTTCCAGTGGATTTTGAGAAATTAACGTTCAAAAAAATATATATATCTGTAAGCGCGCTCCGGGCAGCGCCCCGGTTCGCGTACTTGACGCGTAACAGAACTTCGCGAAGCGAAGCTGATTGGCTCTCCGGTATCTGTCAACATTCTAAACAGTCCGGGGCGGCCGCCATCTTGTCTCTTGGTAGGATCGAGAGACAAGAGGAGGCCAAAACAAAGGGGGAAATGACCATAAGGGGGCATAGTAGATCCTCCCTGGCCCCCTAGGTTTGATGTGGAGGCTTTAAAAGGGCCCCGCGGGGCAAAAAAACAAAAAAAGTTTTTGTTTTTTTTAGCGTGGGGAGCGCCCGGTTCGCGAACCGGGAAGCAGTCCGGGGAGCGTACTATAAGGAAAAAAGAATGATAGACTTTTCAAATATTGCATGTTAATTGATTGTTTGTTTTGTTGATTTTTTTTATTTATTTATTTTTTAAGCAAATATTTATTATTGTGATTGTGTTTCAAAATTTAATAAAATGTCTAACATTTCACTGTCTGAAATGTCGTTATTTTCATTGAACATAACTTGTAATGTTTGAGTGTGTAAAATGTCCTCATTTTCAAGGAGGACATCTACTGATTGCACACATTGCAGTAGTTCTTGGTCCCAAGATTCATCCATAAATTCAATGTCAATTGGATCAATGTTTTCTTGGTTGGTCTCTGCAAGGATAATTTCAAATGACACTTTCTGTTCGCCTTCCATTTTGCCTGAAATTTGCATAAAAATATATATATATTAGTAGAGATAGGGCACTGTTGGGATTAATTTTAGATAGGCAGTTTTTAACAGTGAATTTATCTTTGGGCAGTGTATAGTATCAGAGTGGAAGTAGGAATATAAAAAAGTGTATGTGATTTAACCTAAGTAAATTCTTAATTATACAAGACAAGTCTAAATCCATCCATAACTATAATAGAGAAGTCTATCTAAATCTATAACTACTACAGAGGGATAGTATATAACTATCAGAAAAAGGTTACCATATTAACTTAAAGTGCACAATATACTTCAGTTTTTAAAATAACAACTTACCTTTAAAAAGAAGTTGAAGTTATTAGTGAAAATCCTATTGAAATGTACACCAGGAAGTAGTAGTCAAAATGGCTGTGTTTCCTTCTCTTCCTTTATATATATTCAGGTACATAACCAATCAAATGTCAGGTAAAAAAAATGGAAAAGAAAGTAACATTTTCATTGGTTGTCAATTCCAACACTTCAGATGTGTTTTGTGAAGTAATTTACCTCAGGGTATTTAGAGAGGTCTACAGGCTAAATGGCTAAATGGAATTCCAAACAAATTTGTGAAAATGGTAGGGATTGGCATGTAGTATGACCTAATCTATATTTGGTGAAAGTGTTTCCAGTTGTTTTTCTGTAAATTACTTTCCCACCTTTTTTAATGGAGCTCTTCCCGGTGAGCGCCCCGGTACGCGAACCGGCAGCGTTACGGGAGTCCACCATTTTGTGTTTCAGTCGAATTAAGATACAAGATGGAGGGCAAATAATGTTCAGAATGGGTAGAAGGGGGCACGGTAGACGTATATTGACCCCCTAGGTTTTCTGAGGGTGACTGAGGAGGCCCATATGTGCGAAAAAAAAACATTTTTTTAAAAAATTTCGCGCGGTTAGCTTCCGGTGCGCGTACCGGGTAGCGCTCCGGGGAGTGTACTTTGTTGAAAATTAGTGAAAAAAGTTAGAGTAAAATAATAATTGTGAGTGATCAGATGTAGGGTAGCTCTGAGAAGAGCTTTTGGGTTTATGGTACATTTAGGTACTTATAAGTAGGTACCAATGCACAGTCTTAAATTCAAAATGAAAATTCTGTTGCCCTCATCTGAGAAGTGAACTCCATCTCCTCTGTAGATATCTTGCATGTAGTAACGCAAGTTATTGTTGTACATGGAGCCCATTCCATGGTCTCTCATGTAAGCTGAAACAGATTTGTTTACATGCTTCCTCGACTTCTCAATTTGTGGACAAAATTGGTTCGACCACCTCCATTTCTGTCTTTGGCATATATTTGAATATACCAAGGCAGTTTGAGGAAAAAGTGCCATCAATTGCTCAAAGGTGTCCTTTAAAAGCATTTCCAGACCTACCCCAGTCAAAGTACCCAAATCATTACCTCCACAGTGCACAATTAACAGGTCAGGTTTTGGCAAATGTATAAAGGTTTTCACCAATGGTATCAATTGGTGACATTTTAATCCTCTGTTGCCAATCCACTTAATTTCCACATTTTGTAAATTGAGGTTAGGTAAATTTCTGTTATCAGCATACCTCTGAGCCCAGTAGATGTAACTATGTCCAACAATCCAGACAGAAAACATGGTGAGAGAAGGTTCTGCTGCAGTCAGATGAAGTGTGGTAATGAAATGGCAGTTGAAAAAATAAGAGTTTAAAATGAAAAAAACTGTGGAGTTTCTGTGTTAATGAAGCAGTAACAGTGATTGGTGGATTTTGATTGCTAAAAACAGAAGGTTAGGGTGCATGGATGAGTTCTTTGAAAGATGTAATTTGAATGGTCAAGAAAAAATCATTTAATGAAAGATTGCACTGGATATGCAGGCGCACTGAGAGTTCAGAGTTCAATTGAAACATTGTTGTGTGAACTTGCAAACATCAGAGGTCTTTCAGGAGGTGGTTGCTATGCAAAAAAGGCAGAGAGGGCAGAGGGGGGAAGGGTTTTGATTTGAAAAAAGTGAGGGAAGAGTTTTGATTGGGTGACATGAGAGATATGTGTGATGAATTACAGCATTTCTGTGCGATTGTTGGTTCCAGCCTCTGAAGTGCATACCCTTTGCTCTTCTGAAGACAAATTGGTGTGTGTCTGAGACTGTTTTGAAACTCATAAAGTATTTGCTAAGGTGAGAAAAGATTCATTTAATTTAGATAGAGAATAGTATGGTTTAGGGAGAAAATTATGAAGAAAGTTGTGTATTTAAAATGTTGCTTTGTCTCAAGTGTTTTACAAATAGATTTTGTTTCTTTGTGTTACATAGCCATGGTAAAAGTGACACAAAAATAGTGCAGGGGTCTTACAAAAAAGCTTTCATGTGTCTTAGGGTATTTTAACTCACTTTCCAATGAATGTATGAATATTATTGGTTTACAAGATGTGTTTAAAAACGTTTTTTGAAATCAATTAGGTTTCTTGATATGTACTGCTAGAGTTTCATAGGTTGCTTGGGGCATATTTTCAAGGCTTTTGAGTTCCTTTGATGTAATTTTTCCCATTTTATTTTAAGACATTTCCTTGTGGTGCAAGGTCCTTGTAAATACGCCCCCATGTGTGTTTAGCAAATTTAGATTTTAATTCTTTGAGTTACATAGCCATGTTAAAAGTGACGCACAAATGGTGCAAGGGCAATCAAAAAACGCTTTCATGTGTCTTAATTTATAAAAAGGGAAATGCTGGCCCTGCGATTTTTGATAGCTATATTTTGAGCAACAAACCAAATCCTTGTTATGATTTGTATGGTCGAATTTATTTAAACCATTTACTTTTTCATATAAATCTCATTAAGTTAATGCATTGATTGCATGAGAAAAACACTACGTACATACAATTTATACAAAAACATTTGACAAAGAATTTTAACAAAAATACATAAATACATATGACAAAATGACATCCAATCATTTAGTGTACATAAATATACAAATACGGTCATACGAGAAGCATCAGTCGTTATGTAGTATTAAGCAATGAAGCTATTTGCAGTAAGGAAAAGAAAACAAAATGAATTGTAACAAATACAAATTTTCAATTGCCTGATAAATAAACTTGAATTCTTTCTGCTATTGCCAATTCCTTTCTGCTATTGCCATTAAGCAATGAAGCTATTTGCAGTAAGGAAAAGAAAACAAAATGAATTGTAACAACTACAAATTTTCAATTGTCTGATAAATAAACTTGAATTCTTTCTGCTATTGCCAATTCCTTTCTGCTATTGCCGACGCGTTTCGAACTCGCTCTGGCATTTGGCAAGTTCTCATCAGGGCTTTCTCGTATTATTCTTCTGAAAATTATGTACAAAGAAAATGAGTGAGATTTTGCAATCCTCATTTTCGTCCCCTATATACATTGCCCCCTACCAAGACTCCAAAAATCAGCTCCCACCCGCCAGCCGGCGGTAGACACGTCTTATTGCACCTACAAGGAGAGTTTAAAGTCACTCAACTATTCCAATCGGTTTTACAAACAGCGGTTAGAACGAGTGACTCCCTGGATTGGTTTGGAGTGCACTTGGGAGCGTGTGTTTCTTCAAGATCACCAACATTTAGGTAAGCACAAAGATAGGTAACGCTTAGTGATACCGCGCATGACACAGGGCGGGCTCACACTGTCCGTGTTTGTCATTTTAGAACATAAAAACGAACATAAAAACGAACTGAAACCGGCTAGAAGTTAGAAAAACAGGGGAACTGCATTTAAACAGCCCAAGCGCCAACAATAAGGTAGGCACCCGGTTCTGTTACCCGTTCTACTCGTTCTAACCGCTGTTTGTAAAACCGATTGGAATAGTTGAGTGACTTTAAACTCTCCTTGTAGGTGCAATAAGACGTGTCCACCGCCGGCTGGCGGGTGGGAGCTGATTTTTGTCCCACGCACGGCTGTTTCAAATATTTACCAAACAGAAGTGCAGACTACTGGTTTGAAGGTAATTTTCCAAGATTGTCCTCTGGCCATCTAGGCGCAGGCTGTCCTGACCATTACTATATTGTAATTTGGTTCGTTGTAATTTTCTAGAACCGAATCTACATTGATTGAATAAGATCTCCTGAAAATTGAAAACCCGCTGCCAACTTGAAAATAAAGGTACATGTTTTCTAGAAAGTCTTGGTAGGGGGCAATGTATATAGGGGACGAAAATGAGGATTGCAAAATCTCACTCATTTTCTTTGTACATAATTTTCAGAAGAATAATACGAGAAAGCCCTGATGAGAACTTGCCAAATGCCAGAGCGAGTTCGAAACGCGTCGGCAATAGCAGAAAGGAATTGGCAATAGCAGAAAGAATTCAAGTTTATTTATCAGACAATTGAAAATTTGTATTTGTTACAATTCATTTTGTTTTCTTTTCCTTACTGCAAATAGCTTCATTGCTTAATGGCAATAGCAGAAAGGAATTGGCAATAGCAGAAAGAATTCAAGTTTATTTATCAGACAATTGAAAATTTGTATTTGTTACAATTCATTTTGTTTTCTTTTCCTTACTGCAAATAGCTTCATTGCTTAATACTACATAACGACTGATGCTTCTCGTATGACCGTATTTGTATATTTATGTACACTAAATGATTGGATGTCATTTTGTCATATGTATTTATGTATTTTTGTTAAAATTCTTTGTCAAATGTTTTTGTATAAATTGTATGTACGTAGTGTTTTTCTCATGCAATCAATGCATTAACTTAATGAGATTTATATGAAAAAGTAAATGGTTTAAATAAATTCGACCATACAAATCATAACAAGGATTTGGTTTGTTGCTCAAAATATAGCTATCAAAAATCGCAGGGCCAGCATTTCCCTTTTTATAAATTATTCTATGGTCCAGCTGACCCTGTGTACCGGGACCTAACTCCTTATTTCATGTGTCTTAGGGCATTTTAAGTCATTTCCCCTTGAATGTAGGTATACAATTGATTTATATGATGTGTTTAAAAACGTTTTTTGAAATCAATTACATATCTGGATATGTACTGCTAGAGCTTCATAGGTTGCTTGGGGCATATTTATAAGGCATTTGAGTGTCTCTGATGTTATTTTTCCCATTTTAATTTAAGACCTTTCCCCGTGGTGCAAGTTCCTTGTAAATATGCTCCCATCTGTGCTTGGCAAATTTAGATTTTGATTATTTGACTTACATAGCCATGTTAAAAGTGATCCAAAAATGGTGCAAAGGCTTTAAAAAAACACTTTCATGTGTCTTAGGGTATTTTAAGTCATTTCCCGATGAATGTAGGTATATAATTGATTTAGATGATGTGTTTTAAAACGTTTTTTGAAATCAATTAGGTTTCTGGATATGTAGTGCTAGAGTTTCATAGGTTGCTTGGGGCATATTTATAAGGCATTTGAGTCTCTCTGATGTTATTTTTCCCATTTTAATTTAAGACCTTTCCCCGTGGTGCAAGGTCCTTGTAAATACGCCCCCCTCTGTGCTTGGCAAATTTAGATTTTAATTCTTTGACTAAGATAGCCATGTTAGAAGTGACCCAAAAATGGTGCAAGGGCCTTAAAAAAACGCTTTCATGTGTCTTAGGCCATTTTAAGTCATTTCCCCTTGAATGTAGGTATATAATTGATTTAGATGATGTGTTTAAAAACGATTTTTGAAATCAATTAGGTTTCTTGATATGTAGTGCTATAGTTTTATAGGTTGCTTGGGGTACATTTAAAAGGCATTTGAGTCCCTTTGATGTTATTTTTCCCATTTTAATTAAAGACATTTCCCCGTGGTGGAAGGTCCTTGTAAATACACACCCATGTGTGCTTGGCAAATTTAGATTTTGATTATTTAACTTACATAGCCATGTTCCATACAGTGCTCACCTTCAGCGTAGTCTTTGATATGTTAGATTCCATATACACTATGAGATACCTAAGCAAAGGAAACATAGGTGATGTGATTGTGAAATGAGGAAAAGAAACTCCACATTTTTCAATTACATCACCTGTGTTTTCAAAATTTACGAATGACATTGTGCAGATGAGGTTTAGGTCTGTCCACGGACACAGAAGAGGTCTGGCCTTTGTTCAAGAGTGAAGTGGACATGACTTACTTCATTGGTAGGCCTTCACATGTATTATCTCCTCTGTACTCTTCAACAAGCGTAAATTTGATCTGCAACCCTGAGTACGCCTCACCTTAAACAAACCTCTGGAGAGGCCACACCTTATCGCCATCCTGAATTAATCATTTAAAATGTTAGGGACAGATTTATGATAGGTGTATGCCTCTTTTGCGCCACTGTGCGTCACTTTTGTGACGCAGTGGCGGTGCAAAAGATTTGCTATGAGGCGACAAAATTACAAATTGATGCATCTAGGCAGATGTGTCATGTTGTAAAAAACCCGTGCCACATGAAACCGATGCAGCAGTGATGCAAACGATGCACCATGTTGCAAGACAGGCCTCACTTCATCTCCAACAAGCTGAGTCTTCTGTAAATGTCGAAATTGTTGTATACACTTCTCAACTTCTGTGTACTCTTTGATATGCTTGACTCCATCTGCACTATGAGATACCTAAGCAAAGGAAACACAGGTGATGTGATTGTGAAATGAGGAAAAGAAACTCCACATTTTTCAATTACCTCACCTGTGTTTCCTAAGTTTACGAATGACATTGTGCAGATGAAGTTTAGGTCTGTCCACGGACACAGAAGAGGTCTGGCCTTTGTTCAAGAGTGAAGTGGACATGACTTACTTCATTGGTAGGCCTTCACATGTATTATCTCCTCTGTATTCTTCAACAAGCGTAAATTTGATCTGCAACCCTGAGTAGGCCTCACCTTAAACAAACCTCTGGATAGGCCACACCTTATCGTCATCCTGAATTAATCATTTAAAATGTTAGGGACAGATTTATGATAGGTGTTTGCCTCTTTTGCGTCACTGTGCGTCACTTTTGTGACGCAGCGGCGGTGCAAAAGATTTGCTATGTGGCGACATATTTACAACTTGATGCATCTAGGCAGATGTGTCATGCTGTAAAGTCCCGTGCTACATGAAACCGATGCAGCAGTGAGGCAAAAGATGCACCATGTTGCAAGACAGGCCTCACTTCATCTCCAACAAGATAAGAAGCTGAATCTTCTGTAAATGTCAAAATTGTTGTATACACTGGTCAACTTCTGTGTACTCTTTGATATGCTAGACTCCATCTGCACTATGAGATACCTAAGCAAAGGAAACATAGGTGATGTGATTGTGAAATGAGGAAAAGAAACTCCACATTTTTCAATTACATCACCTGTGTTTCCTAAGTTTACGAATGACATTGTGCAGATGAAGTTTAGGTCTGTCCACGGACACAGAAGAGGTCTGGCCTTTGTTCAAGAGTGAAGTGGACATGACTTACTTCATTGGTAGGCCTTCACATGTATTATCTCCTCTGTATTCTTCAACAAGCGTAAATTTGATCTGCAACCCTGAGTAGGCCTCACCTTAAACAAACCTCTGGATAGGCCACACCTTATCGTCATCCTGAATTATTCATTTAAAATGTTAGGGACAGATTTATGATAGGTGTATGCCTCTTTTGCGCCACTGTGCGTCACTTTTGTGACGCAGCGGCGGTGCAAAAGATTTGCTATATGGCGACATATTTACAACTTGGTGCATCTAGGCAGATGTGTCATGCTGTAAAGTCCCGTGCCACATGAAACCGATGCAGCAGTGATGCAAAAGATGCACCATGTTGCAAGACAGGCCTCACTTCATCTCCAACAAGATAAGAAGCTGAATCTTCTGTAAATGTCAAAATTGTTGTATACACTGCTCAACTTCTGTGTACTCTTTGATATGTTAGACTCCATCTACACTATGAGATACCTAAGCAAAGGAAACATAGGTGATGTGATTGTGAAATGAGGAAAAGAAACTCCACATTTTTCAATTACATCACCTGTGTTTTCAAAATTTACGAATGACATTGTGCAGATGATGTTTAGGTCTGTCCACGGACACAGAAGAGGTCTGGCCTTTGTTCAAGAGTGAAGTGGACATGACTTATTTCATTGGTAGGCCTTCACATGTATTATCTCCTCTGTACTCTTCAACAAGCGTAAATTTGATCTGCAACCTTGAGTAGGCCTCACCTTAAACAAACCTCTGGATAGGCCACACCTTATCGTCATCCTGAATTAATCATTTAAAATGTTAGGGACAGATTTATTATAGGTGTATGCCTCTTTTGCGCCACTGTGCGTCACTTTTGTGACGCAGTGGCGGTGCAAAAGATTTGCTATGTGGCGACATATTTACAACTTGATGCATCTAGGCAGATGTGTCATGCTGTAAAGTCCCGTGCCACATGAAACCGATGCAGCAGTGATGCAAAGATGCACCATGTTGCAAGACAGGCCTCACTTCATCTCCAACAAGATAAGAAGCTGAGTCTTCTGTAAATGTCAAAATTGTTGTATACACTGCTCAACTTCTGTGTACTCTTTGATATGCTAGACTCCATCTGCACTATGAGATACCTAAGCAAAGGAAACACAGGTGATGTGATTGTGAAATGAGGAAAAGAAACTCCACATTTTTCAATTACATCACCTGTGTTTCCTAAGTTTACGAATGACATTGTGCAGATGAAGTTTAGGTCTGTCCACGGACACAGAAGAGGTCTGGCCTTTGTTCAAGAGTGAAGTGGACATGACTTACTTCATTGGTAGACCTTCACATGTATTATCTCCTCTGTACTCTTCAACAAGCGTAAATTTGATCTGCAACCCTGAGTAGGCCTTACCTTAAACAAACCTCTGTATAGGCCACACCTTATCGTCATCCTGAATCAATCATTTAAAATGTTAGGGACAGATTTATGATAGGTGTATGCCTCTTTTGCGCCACTGTGCGTCACTTTTGTGACGCAGCGGCGGTGCAAAAGATTTGCTATGTGGCGACATATTTACAACTTGATGCATCTAGGCAGATGTGTCATGCTGTAAAGTCCTGTGCCACATGAAACCTTTCGTCAGGTTTCATATAGGTGTTTTGTTGCAGGGTGGGCATTCATTTGCCTGAAAGCCCTGTAAAACTAACACAGTGAAATTTAGAAGATTTCACTGAGTCAGCTTTATAGCATTGCTGAATCAAATCCTTATGCCTGTTTGAAACAGGCATAAGGAGTGATGCACCATGGAATGTGTGGCTTCCTCCTGTGCATTGCAGTAGACATGTCGTGCTTATGACGTGATTCCTGCAATGTGCTGCTTTTGCGGTACAGATGCGTGACGCATCTGTGCTGTTTTTACTCAATGGTGCTCCACATTGTAAATGCGGCACACCATGGGTGGCAGAGCAGCGGTGCACGTTAACTTTTGCATCCCTGGGGATGTGCCAGTTAACATAAATCTGCCCCTTTACATTTAAGTATGAGCAGGGGACACAGAGTCGGTGAGGCTTATCCAAGGTTAAGAAGAGATGAGTCCTGTTCACTGAAAACTTGGACATAGGCCTCACCTCCTCAGCATCGCTGGAAATGGCTAAATAATAGCTGCAAAATGTTACTCTTGTTAAACAATTTTACTATTATAGTCTCTGAGATTTGTGTCTTACTCTGCAACATCTCATTGTTGTTCTCTTTTTTTAAAGATAACGACAAATTCAACCATGAGTGATAATGAGCAATCAGTTGATCTCGATCTTATCGTTGAACTTGTCATTGAAACGTCAGTGGAAGTAGATCCCTTGGATGATTTAAATCCTGATGATGATGAAGAACATGATGAGGATGCCGATATGTCAGAATTGTATGGCATAGGGTGGGAAGCTGACCTGCTTGAGCCTATGGAACTATAAACATTTATTTTTAAAATTTAAAGGAAATAAAAAGTAAAAATGTAAACCGTTTCATTTAAAATTAAACACAACTTCAAAAACAGGTTATGTGAAGTGTCTTTAATAAAATAGTATAATATGCTCATAAAATTAGATCAGATTCACATATAACATAGCACAGGTAAAATGTAGAAGCATTCCATTTCTTTGCTAATATTTGTGAATACTAAGTTTGCCAATGCACTAGAAAATTATTATATATGATAAATTGACAAGTAGTGTGTTAAGTTTTTGACTACTGTTATTAATTTACTGTTTGGTAATAGTGGTTAATAACATTTTTTATTATATTTTACCACAGATTCAACTGCAGATCATTTCAAAATTACAGAATGCCGTCTAAGGATAGAATCAGAAAGGCTACAAAACGTCAAAGACAGCAGGTTCATCAATTATTGCAGCAGTCCTCTACAATAAAAAATCGTCAAGTCACCAAGAAAGCACCGGGTAAGACAACAAAATCATTCATAAGAAATATTTGTAGTAAAAAAAGTATTACTACAGAAAATGTTTCAGTCCAGAAAAAGAGAAGCAATTTAAACGGAAAGGAAAGGTCAATCAAAAATGTTACTGCTAGAGCAAGAGATAACTCTGTGCATGATAGTAGAAGGAAACAACAGTTTAGGGACATTCGTAAACGAATGTTCCGCAACAGGATAATTGGCAATTTGTTAAAAAATATTAAGAAAGGTCAACAGAAAGTGGTTTTTTATAAGAGAAAAAAAAAAGTTGAGAAAGTTATTGATCAGGCATTTGAAATTAAACGAAAGTTATTTATTTTGATAATCAATAGAATTAGGAAGCTAAACAAGGCAATTTATGATTTCAAAAGAAATAGTAGATGGAAGAGAATAGTTAATCGTAGTAATTTTTGTGAAGTATTTTCCGGAGAATGGATGCATAGTTCAAGTTGTGAGGCATTTTTTAATGAGGAGAGTTATTTCCAGGATAATGATTTGGTGCATGCAGTTGACACCAGTGGTCGAGCTTATGAAGTGAAAGATGGTTGTCCAGTTGAAAAAGAAAAACTTGTGACAACAGAGACAGAAGAGGTGTTAGGTGATGAGGTTTTAGGAAGACGTCCTAAGGGTCCTGTGTACACCTGGAAGTGTAGTAGTATTTGCAGTGTACGACAGGATTCCATCAATTTGCTTTGTGATTTTGTACGGACATTTAATAAGAAAAGTTTGAAGCAGAAAATGATGTTGTTGCAAGAATTAGATCCTTGCAGAGTGAGAGAAGTGACAGGTTTGCATGGTCATTCACTGGCTTGTCTTTCCAAGAGAGTATGCCAGAGTGTTTTTCATAATTTCAGGATGCTAGCAGTGTATCATAATAAAGTGAGGAAATTAGTTAGAATGTTGTATTATGCTAAGAGTCCAGCAATTATGCTTAAACAATTATGCGCTGCTCTTTTGCATGGTTCTGAAATAGATGTGAAGAATATTTGTGAAGAAATTGAGTTTTGTTACTTTGGAAGTAAAGAGGAGAATGTTGAAATTGACCCAGAAGAAGAGGGTAATGTGGAAGATAGTGTACAGGTTTCCGGTACAGATAATTTTCAGAAGGAAATTGCCACGTTTCAGGTGAAATCAAGTGAGAGGCCTAATTTCACTTGTGCGTGTTGTCGACGCACTTATTATAAGAATCAGACTAAGTTAGTGGATTCATATGCAAAAAGTGAAAGGGAAAATAATAGTGAATGGAAGGATTTCGCAACATACTTGATGGTAGAAAATTGTTTTGATTTGGTATCGGATCAACGTGTGTGTACTTATTGTTGTAACAAATTAAATCAAAACCAGATGCCTGCTAGAGCGGTTCATAATAATCTGGAATTGGTTGAGATTCCTTCTGAATTGAAGGATTTAAATACTTATGAATCTATTTTGATTCAAAGTATCCATCCCTTTCAGGCTATTGTAAGAATGGAGCCAAAGACAGGGAAATTGCCTCCATCAGATTTACAGAGAGGATTAAAGGGAAGAGTTGTTTATTTGCCTCTAGATTTGAAGAAAAATATTAATACAATTGGAGTAGAAAAGGTGGAAGAGGAACCTCTGGTTATCTTAGTTAATGGGGTTCCGACAAAGAGTAAGAAAATATGGCAAGATTTAGTGGATGTTAGGAAAGTCAAAAAGGCAACATTGTATTTGAAAAAAAATAATAAGTACTATAAGAATGTATATGTTGCAGAAGAGGAAGTAAGTGAAGAAGAGGATAGCGATTTGTGTGCTGGTCAAATTGAGAAAGTAGAACCCTCTAAAAGTGAAGAAATATATGAACATTATAGTGTTCATCCTTTGCATTCCAAGGAAGTCATGGGGAATGCTACTGAGTTGTTTCAAATGAAACAAGCCAAAGGGAGTCCCATTAGTGTTTGGGAGGAAAGTTTGGAAGCTCGGTGTTTCCCACAGCTATTTCCAACAGGTCAAGGAGGAAGATATGATGAGCGACCTCATCAAATTCCTGCTTCTGAATACCGGACTTTACGATTGTATGCAGAAGATGCTAGGTTTCGACAATGCATTCCCTATTTGTTTCATCTCCTGTTTGAAAGCGATCTGTCTGGACTGTCATATGCAGTGAACCACATCTTGAAAAGTGGCATACAGATGCAAAACATCTCGGCAAGTGACTTTATGGATAAAGTCAATGTGCAAGACAGTATTTTGGATTCTCACCTGATTAATCTCATGGCGTGTCAGCGTGGTACTAATGAGTACTGGTACCGTCGTCATGGTGATTTAAAATGTATGCTGAGGAACTTAGGAACTCCCACATGGTTCCTCACTCTGAGCTGTGCCGAGAATGGCTGGGAAGACTTACTTGAATGTCTACGAGAGTCAAATGGAAACATTGAAAATATCGAATTCAAGACACCCGGAGAACTGTGCTCTTTGGATCCAGTGAATGTATGCAGGTACTTCAATCATAGATTTGAAGCTATGATGTCTTTCATCATGAATAAGAAGAATCCACCTCTTGGAGAGGTGTTGGATTTCTTCTGGAGAAAGGAGTACCAAGCAAGAGGTGCTCCTCATATACATATGCTGCTGTGGATCAAGGATGCACCTAAATTTGGAACAGATCCAGAAGACTTAGTGATGAGTTTCATACAACAGTATTCTACGTGTGCTGTTCCAAACGCAAAGGAGAAGAAAAGCCTAAGAGAACAAGTTCTACGTTTCCAAAGCCATCGTTGTGGAAAGTACTGTCGTCGTAAATTCAGAAACAAGGACAAGTTCTACACCAAATGTCGTTTCGGCTTTCCACGACCGGTGATTTCTAAAGGAAGAGTAAACAGTTTGATGTCTTCGCTGTGACATAATGTGATGAAGAAATCACCTAAAAACACATACCATTTGAAAAGGAACGAAGAGTCCAAGTACATTAACGACTACAACCCAGTGATTTTGTCCATGTGGAATGCTAACATGGATATACAGTTTGTAGCTGATAACTGTATGGCTGTGGCTCAGTATGTGACATCTTACATCACCAAAAAAGAAAAGACAGAATTGAAGGATATGTGGGAGGACATTTCCCATGAAAAGAGCCTCAGCAAGAAGTTGTACAGTTTCAGTCTGAAGATGTTGTCACATCGAGAAATTGGAGCTTACGAATGTTCTGACCGGTTGTCTTCAGCAAGTCTCTATGCCAAATCTAGGAGTATCTTTTGGGCGAGTCTTGGTCTTGCTGCAACGCGTAATCGAGTTCTGAAACCTATGCGGGAAATTGAGTATTTGGCAGAAAAGGAGCCAAACGGTACCGACATTTTGAAGACCAACATGTTGGATACATATTATCCAAATCGAAGCAGTCACCTCGAGAATGTTTGTCTGTATGAGGTTCTACAAAATTACATATTCAAGAGGAACATCAAAGAAGATATTGATAAAGGAGTGTATGCTGTAATTGGAAGTGAGGGATGTCTGGTCAAGCAAAGAAAATGCCACTTGGTAAACCATCGAAAATTGAGTGGCGAATCTCCTGAAAAAAGGAGTTTTTCTATTTAGCACTTTTGCAACTTTTCAAGCCTTGGCGTGCAGAAGAGGAACTGCTTGGAGATTTCCTCTGTTACGAAGACTCTTTCACTACCGCCAAGGAGACCATAGAATGTCCTGCTTTTCCCAAATATGTAGAAATGTTGAATGCGGAAATCGAGCAGGAAGCAACGATTGCAGCCGAGATTGCCAGAGACAGTTCTCAGGACAGTCAGAGTTCTGTTTCATTGAGTCAGGATCCACTAGGAGGACCTGTTATCGAAAATGAAGCTGCCACTGCCATGAATGAAGTGGAAAGAGCCATGGCACATGCTCAGGAGGATGCGGTTAACTTAGAAGACTTGGAAAGACAACTCAACGTTGAGCAGAGGAAAATATATGACGAAGTTACCAAGCAAATTGATCATGGATTAAGTCATGAGAAGAAAGAGTGCTCATGTACGTCGTTGAAGCCTGTCCGACTGTATGTGAGTGGAGAAGCGGGAACTGGAAAAAGTTTCCTCATTAAAGCAATTTCATGTTATTTGCAGGAAAGGACTGAGTCATCGCTGTCTTGTGTTGTCACCGCTCCAACTGGACTGGCAGCACATAACATTAAAGGTATTACTTTGCATCGTCTACTGATGCTGCCAGTGGAGCATGACAACAAATTACAATACCACAAGTTATCTGGAGATGCTTGTTGTGAAGTTTCAAAGAGTCTTGAGGAAAATGAAACTTCTTATCATTGACAAAGTAAGCATGGTTTCCAATGTCATGCTTGCCTTTGTGCATTTGAGAATGCAAGAAGTTCTTAAAACAGAGTATGATGTGTTATTTGGTGGCAAACACATCATTGTTTTCGGAGATCTTCTGCAGCTGACACCAGTGAAAGGACAACCTGTGTTCAAAATGCTCACGCATGAAGATACCAGGAAGTGCCTAGGGAGCATTGGCAACGTCAATATATGGTTAAACTTCAATTATGCTGAACTGCATGAAAATATGCGTCAGGCGAAGGATGAAGATTACAAGAATATTCTACAAGATGTTAGAATTGGAAGAGTGACCGAGCATGGGAAAGAAGCTTTACATGCACGATTACTGTCAAATTTATATCCAGAACAAGACGTTGTGCCTAAGAATATTTTTCAGAAAATTACTGAGAAGAAATCTGGAATATGTTTGATGCCAACTCTTGCAGAATGTGCCATCTTCAACAACAAAATGTTGCATTTAGAAAACCAAGAGATTGTGAAACTGGAAGCTATTGACAGAGTAGAGCATATGGGATCAACAATTATTTTGTCTAAGAATTTGAAAACAAAATTGGATTCATTAGAGAAGACTATATCTAAAACTGCAGGTTTTGAAAAGACTCTGAATGTGTGCTTAAATTGCCGTATAATTTTAAGAAGGAATTTACATGTTGAAAGAGGTCTGGTAAATGGATCAATGGGTAATGTTGTTGATTTTGTGAAATACAGAAATAGAGATGGAATTGAATTTTTAAAAATTAAATTTGATGGCATTGAGGAAGTACAGCTAATTGGTCGTTGTTCTGCTAGATTTTTGCTTGTAAAAGACTTATATGTTTGCCGTAAGCAGTTTCCTGTTTGCTTGGCATATGCGGTGACAATCCATAAATCGCAAGGTTTAAGTGTAGACAGTGCATTGGTGAATATTGGCAGTTCTGTGTTCAAGGAGGGTATGGCATATGTGGCATTGTCACGAGTTAGAACTTTATCGGGATTGTACTTGATTGAGTGTGATGTCACAAACATTTGTGCGGATCTAGATTGTGTTAAGGAATACAATAGGTTAAGAAGAGAGTATGCGCCACATTTGCCTCAATATCCTTTGTTTGAGAAACGTGTGGTAGGCCGGAAACGAAGAAATGTGACCAATAGTAGGGAGGTTGTAGCAAAAAGACGAAAAGTTGATGAACCTGAAATTATAAGCAGAAAGAAAAAGGATTCTGTTGAAGATGTTGTTGGTTTTCAATTTGAAAACAGTTCTTTTGTCAACTGCTATGCTAATGTAGTGGTTAATGTTTTGTTTTCTTTAGAAAATGTAAAAGAAGAGATTGTGGTCAATTCGGATCAAAGATTTTGCAGTTTGTTAAATTCTGTGTTAGAGAAATGTAGCACTGATAGAACAAAAATAGAAAGTGTGTCTGAAATTCGAAATCTGTTAGACAGATGTTTGGGTCAAACACAATTCTCTCAAAATATTCAGCAAGATTGTCAGGAGTTTTTAATGTATATGCTTGATGTATTGCATGCTGAAGGTGTAGATGTAGATCACTTGTTTGGGCTTTCTTATCAATGGCAGCATGACTGCGAGAACTGTAAGGTATCAAGTACTACTAGTGTAGACTCAGAAAAATTTATATATTTAACTTTGCCAGACAGTAAATCAGTGTCCTTTATTAAGCTAATAAATGCAGCTGATCACAACATGGAGTGTAGCCAATGTAAGTCTGCAATGATGTCAACATTATTTATACGAACATATGGCCAGTATGTTATTTTAATGTTCCAACGATGTAGGCCTGATGGAACAAAATTGACAACTTTAATAAAAAAATTTGTGGCTTCGCAGTTGTCAATTTCAGGAAGGACTTTTGTAACTGCAGCAATTATATATCATGACGGTCCTTCAATAACATCAGGACATTACACAGTTTATTTAAAGTCTGGAAACGGCTGGTCATTCTGCAACGATTCTGTTTTAACTTTCAAAAAAAAATTGCCTTTTGACCTTAAAAATTCTTACCTGGTGTTTTTAAAACCAAAATTTTAGGGAAGGAATCTCGGGATTTGCTCTGAGGATTTTCAAGAGGTTCTAATGGCTCCTACACGATTTGGCCTTGAGGATAAGTGTAGTACAGAGTCAAAAGTTATTTTTGAGTTTTAAGTAGTTCCTGGAAAAAAAGAAGGTTTTCTTACAGAAAGTGGTGGGCACGGATTAAAGGACAACAGAGTATTTCCCAAAGCAAACGGTGTTCTTACCATAACACTTGATGTCATGGAAAAATAACTGCACTTTAAATTCAAGCAGCCAATCAAAACAAGGAGTAGAGGTAATGTAAGTCTGAAATGCTGTCCACATTATTTGTACAAACTTTTGGTTATCATGTCATTTTAAAATTCCAACTGTATAAACCTGATGAAAGTAAGTCTTCAACTTTAATTACAAATGTTGTGGCTACACAGTCGTTGATTTTAGGAAGAACATTTGTAACTGCAGCTATTATATGGCATGATGGTCCTTTGACAAGATCCGCTTATTACACAGCCTATTGAAAATGTAAAAAAATTTGCTGTTTCGGAAATGATTCCCATTTGACTACGATACAATGTTGCCTTTTTACTTAAAAATATTCTTACTTTCTGTTTTCAGAAAAGAGAATTTAGGGTAGGTAACTGGCATATAATGATTCTAGGGGTTGATATAATTTTATCTACTGTTTTAAATTGCTTTGTGATTAAAAGTGATGTAGAGAATTAAATAATTGTAGTAGTCATAGAGGTAGTGTAAGTCTGCTTCATAGTAAGCAGTATCAGTGTCATAGGAAATGTAGAACATGAGTGAGCAAGAAGGGTAAGATATTACTAGTCCAGGATTGTCAAAGTGATCTTGAACGTTTTCATTCTGAAAGTTGCGGAAATACAAAATGACGGGCTTTGCTTACAAAAATTCCAAGAGTTATAAATGGCTCTTACATAATTTGGCCTTGTGGAAACGTGTGGTAGAGAGCGAGAAGTCATTTATTGTATGTAACATATTTTTCAAAACGATGGAGGTTTTCTTTCAGAAAGTGGCGGGCTGAAAATAATAACAGCACAACAGAGTGTAAGCTGTTCATAGGACATCCTTCGACGTCATGGAAAGTAAGTTAATTTTAAGGAGTTCTGAATTCTGATTTGTTATGTTGTATGGGTTTTTTAAACACAATCATTTTGATTGTGTTTTTTTTCCCCGCTGTTATATGATGAATACCTTCAAGTCACTGTTTTTAGTGAAATTTGATACATTCTGAGAACAGCAAAAATAAACCATTTAACATGTATAATTAATTCTGTACTTTTTGTATTTATGATGTACATTTAGAAATGTGTAGTAGACATGGAGAAGCTGAGGCTTCTGTAAGTGTCAAAGTTGTTGCATACAGTGCTCACATTCTACGTAGTCTTTCATATGATAGACTACATTTCCACAATGAGATACCTAAGCAAAGGAAACACAGGTGATGTGATTGTGGAATGAGCAAAAAAAATTGCACGTTTTTCAATTATATTACCTGTGTTTCCTAACATTACACATCACATTGTGTAGATGAGGTTTAGGCCTGTTCCAGGAGACAGAGGAGGTCTGACATTTGTTCAAGAGTGCAGTGGACATTACTCACTTCGTTGGTAGGCCTGCACATGTATTATCTCCTCTATACTCTTCAACAAGCCTAAATTTCATCTGCAACCCTGAGTAGGACTTACCTGAAACAAATCTGTGGATAGGTTACACCTTATCAGCATCTAGAAACAATCATTTAAAATGTTAAGGGCAGTTTTATGAAGGCTGTGTGCCTCTTTTACGCCGCTGTTCCGTCACTTTTGTGTAAAAGATGCACCATGTTGCAAGATAGGCCTCAGTTCATTTCCAGCAAGATACCATCAGTTTAAAATGTATATAATTAGGACTGTGTAGGGGGTATGGAGAAGCTGAGGCTTCAGTAAGTGTCAAAGTTGTTGCATGCAGTGCGTACTCTTTCATATGCTGGACTACATCTGCACAATGAGATACCTAACCAAAGGAAACACAAGTGATGTGATTGTGAAATGAGCAAAAGAAATTGCACGTTTTTCAAATATATTACCTGTGTTTCCTAACATTACGAATCACATTGTGCAGATGAAGTTTAGGCCTGTCCAGGGAAACAGAGGAAGTCTGAACTTTATTGGTTGGCCTACACATGTATTATCTCCTCTGTACTCTTCAACAAGCCTAAATTTGATCTGCAACCCTGAGTAGGCCTCACCTGAAACAAACGGCTGGATAGGACACACCTTATTGCCATCCTGAAACAATCATTTAAAATGCTAGGAACAGTTTTATGATGATTGTGCACCTCTTTTGCGCTGCCATTGCGTCACTTTTGTGAGACAACAGCAGTGCAAAAGATGCACCATGTTCCAAGATAGGCCTTACTTCATCTGCATCAAGATACTGTTAGTTTAAAATGTATATCTTTAGGGCTGTGTAGGGGGCCTGGAGAAGCAGAAGCTTCTGTAAGTGTCAACGTTGTTGAAAAACTGTTTGTTCTTCAATCTTTTCCCTTGTCTTTTCTAATTTTTAAATACATGTTTTAATATTTTTCAAATGTTTGTTCTCTCTTTCACAGATTGAAAGTATAAAAATAACAAGTGACTAAGTTAACGACAATTATAAGGTAAATGTTTTGTACTCTTTTCATTACATTTCTATCACATTTAACTACTATTAGTTCCACTGCTTCATTTATTTAACCCTCACTTTCCTGCCTTTGCTACTTCCCTCATTCCTTTCTCTATTACTTACTTACTCTACTCCTTCCACTCCTTTTCTCAGTCCCTCTCTTCTCATAGTTCCTCACTCTTGTTCACTCACTCCGTCTCTATTACTCTTAGTGTCTTTGACTGATCACTCTTTCACTACTTGTTTCTCTGTGTAGTTGAAGCACACTAAGGGGCATATTATGAACACAGCCAATAAAATTATTGCTGTTTTTATCGGCAGAAAACTGCTGCAAAAGCGGTTTTAGCAGCAGTTTTCTGCCGCAAAAGCGGCTTTAGCGACACATTTCTGCCGATAAAATCTGCAAAACTTTTATTGCCTATGTTATTTAGATTTCTTTGCTGTTTCAATTATTCTTTTTCTGTTACTTCTTCTTTTCTGTTTTCTGTTTTTTCTCTCTGTTATTCCACATGTTTTAATTCTATTTTGAACATTCACTCATATTCTCTAAGAAACTCTTCTTTGTTATTCTTCTACTCTCCTTTTTTCTTTCACTTCCTATTTTGTTTTTCACAATTATACCCTCTTCCATCTTTTCTTCGGTAAATAAATCTATTAAACAGTATCTCTGGTTTAGTCCCTATAGTTGTCTTTCTTTTAACATTACTCTCTGTTTACTTCTCTTATACTTACTCTTCTTTTTTTTTTAAATATTTTTTGGTTCGCTCCCGGTTCGTGTACCGGGGAGCGAACCGGGAAGCGAACCAAAAGAAATAGAGGTTGCCAGAGTGCTAAACATTCTAGCAATTTTTTTATAAAGGGGAGGTAATTCTGAAAAGAACTTTTTTTTATGTTTTTGTTGTTTTATATATATATTTTTCTTTCTGAATTTTTTTTGTTTTTTTTGTATTTTTTGAAGAATTTTATGTTTTTTTGGTTTTTTTGGGGGGAAACAACGAAAAACAAGAATCAGAAAGGGCTCAACAGGAGCAAAAAAAAAAATATTTTTTGGGGCGTTTTGAACACTTGTGGTTCTCATATGCTCTGTTAATCAAATTAATACTCATATTGGCACATGAGAGTAGGCTTCCGCAATATATACACACTATTTTCATGTGCACAAAATTTTCTTGAATGTTTGGCACTGTTTCCCCTGCCTCTGGCCCCGACAGAGTTACCTGTGCCGATGTCCTGGCCACAGGAGTTGGTGGGTTGTCTTGCAGGTCACGCATCTCTGCCCTGCTGTAATTTAGTGGATGCCACCTCTGCATATGACGATGCATAGTATAGTTGCCGTAACTATACTTCTTATCAGTGCCTCTAGATAAGTCTTCTTTGCATATGAGGCATGTCACATAGCCTGCATTTACTTCTTTTTGCCCTTGCGGAAAAGAAAAAAACTGCCAAATAAAACCATTTTTGTGGTGAGATACCCGGGGCTCCTCACGTAAAAACTGTGTTGGCTGTTCTTCCTCTTCCTCTTCTTCGTCCTCTTCCTCCTCTGTGTTAGGAAGGAACTGTGGAGGTGGTCCTCTCTTACTTGGTGGTGGTGGTGGTGGTGGGGGTGCACCAGCTGCAGCTACTACTGAAGCCATTTTCTACTCAGCAAAATAGGTCTTCCTTTCTCAAAGTTGAAAGTCAGAGTGAGACAAAAGGTGGGGGCTTTCATCATTTAGAAAAAAAAATAGTTCTAAACCAATGAAAAGTGTTATTTTTAGGTCACATGACCTAGCCTTACATCATTAGGAAACCAAAAGTGAAATGAACCAATGAAAAGTTTTATTAACAAGTCACATGACCTGTTACGCTTATGTTACGCGCTGCGGTTCGCGCTCCGGAGCACTTCCGGGGAGCTGCGCTTCGCGCCTCTGTTCGCGCTCCGGCGCACTTCCGGGTGCGCTAACGCGGCGCGTCATAAGATGCATTACGCGGCAACGCGATACGTCGCGCTTACGCGAAGCTCCCCGGATCGCTTCCTGGGAGCTGCGCTTCGCGCCTCGGTTCACGTACCGGAGCACTTCCGGGTGCGCTAACGCGGCGCGTCATAAGACGCATTACGCAACAACGCGATACGTCGCGCTTCCGCGACGCGTCACGATGTTGATTTTTAACGCGGCAGTTGCGCAAACGGAACGTTTACCGGTTCGCGTACCGAGTCGCGGCACCAAATTGAGCTAATGGGAAGCTGACCGGTTCGCGAACCGGGAGCGAACTAAAACATATTAATAAAAAAAATTATTAATATACATATAAAATATATTTTTTGATTTAAAGAAGAATACATTTTACAGCTATAGATATTAGCTTTTAAAAAACCAATGAAATTCACTGAAAAAACCATAGGTTATAGACCATATATAGTTAGGAATTAGCATTTACAAAACCTTGAAAAATCACTGAAAAAACCATAGGTTATAGACCATATATAGTTAAGAATTAGCATTTAAAAAACCTTATTTTACTCACACAAAACCATTGAAATTCCATATATAGTTAGTTGTACTAACTATATATCGCGCACCCGCAATCCACTGCTGATCATGTCACATATTACATCATTCTTGACATGGTCAGTGACATCACTGATGACATCACTGATGACATCTCAAATGACATCACTGATGACATCACTGATGACATCTCAAATGACATCACTGATGACATCACTGATGACATCTCAAATGACATTACTGATCACATCACTGATGACATCATTCATGTGATAATACGATGAACCTCTTCAGACTCTAATATAACCTTAGATACACTCAGTGTAAACAGACACTCACAGACTGTCACTCATCCATGGAGTTACTCACACACCTAGTCAGTCATGCAAAGAATCAATCACACCTCCATTTCCTCAACTATACAGTTATACACACCTTACTTATTCAAACATATACTAACACATATTTACTCTCTTTTACAATCCCTGATACAAGTTCACAATGATCAATACAGCCACTCACACATTCACTGGCTCTTATGCACAGTTATTTATATATGTCAACTGTCACATGTACTGTGTTTTACATATGTACTTACTTTGACATGTAGCACTGAGATATCCATTCACTCACCAATGCACTCAGTCAACCGCCCATACAGCTGTTTCCACATGCACTTTTGAACCCATACATCTAGTGAATCAACTGCTCACACATCTATGCACAGAGTCATACACCTCCCAGCCACCCACACACACACACTCAGTCTCCCATACAAATACTTGGGCAACCAATCAATAACCCATATACTTACTCATATAGCTACTGATCAACACATGCAGCAGTTTACAGAACAACAGACATAATGATGCACAAATTAAGACAGTTTAGTCACTAACCCATGCACTCAGTGACACACATTTAATCACTCACTCATACAGTCAGTCATGCACCTACTAAATCCTTCATCCAGACACTTAAACATCCACTCATTCTTCAATATGTAAGACATATTTTAATTTTACAGAAACATACAGTCACTGGATGTTGTCATCAGTGATGTCATCAGTGATGTCATTTTAGATGTAATCAGTGATGTCGTCAATGATGTTATTTGAGATGTCATCAGTGATGTCATCAGTGATGTCACTGACCATGTCATGAATGATGTAATATGTGACATGATCAGCAGTGGATTGCGGGTGCGCGATATATAGTTAGTACAACTAACTATATATGGAATTTCAATGGTTTTGTGTGAGTAAAATAAGGTTTTTTAAATGCTAATTCCTAACTATATATGGTCTATAACCTATGGTTTTTTCAGTGAATATATATATATATATATATTCACTGAAAAAACCATAGGTTATACACCATATATAGTTAGGAATTAGCATTTAAAAAACCTTATTTTACTCACACAAAACCATTGAAATTCCATATATAGTTAGTTGCACTAACTATATATCGCGCACCCGCAATCCACTGCTGATCATGTCACATATTACATCATTCATGACATGGTCAGTGACATCACTGATGACATCACTGATGACATCTCAAATGACATCACTGATGACATCTCAAATGACATCACTGATGACATCACTGATGACATCTCAAATGACATCACTGATGAGATCACTGATGACATCATCCAGTGACTGTGTGTTTCTGTAAAGTTTAAATATGTTTTACATATTGAAGAATGAGTAGATGTATAAGTGTCTGGACGAAGGATTTAGTAGGTGCATGACTGAATGTATGAGTGAGTGATTAAATGTGTCTCACTGAGTGCATGGGTTAGTGAGTAAACTGTCTTAATTTGTGCATCATTATGTCTGTTGTTCTGTAAACTGCTGCATGTGTTGATCAGTAGCTATATGATTAACTATATGGGTTATTGATTGATTGTCCAAGTATTTGTATAGGAGACTGAGTGTGTGTGTGGCTGGCTGGGAGGTGTGTGACTCTGTGCAGATCAATGTGTACTTGTATCAATGATTGTATAAGAAAGTAAGTATGTGTTAGTATATGTTTGAAAATGTAAGGTGCTCTATGTTTAACTGTATAGACAAGAAAATGGAAGTGTGATTGATTCTTTACAGGACTGACTAGGTGTGTGAGTAACTCCATGGATGAGTGGCAGAGTGTAAGTGTCTGTATAGGTGTATGAGTGCATATGATAGTGTTGTAAAGATGAGTGATTGTATGTATGAATGATTGTATGGGTGAATGAGTGAATGTGTGTGTAGACGTAGGAATCAGTGAGTACGTATGTAGTAACTAGTATTGGTGTGTCAATGGTTTCAAAAATTATACTCTGTATTTAACACTGGGTGAAACAGAGGTTATATTAAAACGTGAGCAGATGCATTGTATTGTCACATGAATGATATCATCAGTGATGTGGTCATTGATGTCAAATGAGATGTCATCAGTGATCTCATCAGTGATGTCATTTGAGATGTCATCAGTGATGTCATCAGTGATGTCACTGACCATGTCATGAATGATGTAATATGTGACATGATCAGCAGTGGATTGCGGGTGCGCGATATATAGTTAGTGCAACTAACTATATATGGAATTTCAATGGTTTTGTGTGAGTAAAATAAGGTTTTTTAAATGCTAATTCCTAACTATATATGGTGTATAACCTATGGTTTTTTCAGTGAATTTTCAAGGTTTTGTAAATGCTAATTCCTAACTATATATGGTCTATAACCTATGGTTTTTTCAGTGAATTTCAATGGTTTTTTAATAGCAAATATCATAAGCTGTCGAATGTCAAGTACGTGGTAAGTGAAAACATTTTCGTGTTTATGCACACTGATCTGCTTTGAATGGTGCCCCCCCCCCCTCATTTCTATTAGGAGTACTCTCTCTTTGCAGATAGTGAAAGGTAGTTAACGCAGGCCTTTGCCCCCGTTGTAATCCGTCGTGCCTGCTTCTCTCTCCATTCGATTGATTGTTATCCAAGTATTTACTGTTTTAGAATTAGTTCTCTTTGGTTCATTCTCTATTTACAAACAAACACAGAGTCGCAATACTCTGTTTAGTCTTTGCAGATAACGAAAAATCGTGTAAAAAAAAAGAAAAGGAATCGAGCAAAATCAGTAGGCCACTAATGGGATCTCTTTTTGACCTCGCTAAAATAGAAACATTAGGAACAACCCCTCATGACATATACAAAACTAGTGAGATGAACTGAACTCCACACAATGATGGCTGCAAAACAGCTCGGCTCCGCCACCCACCCCGCCCAAAATAACGATAAAGAGCGGCTGCCATGATTGGTTGCGGAATGGCCACAACGGAGCTACGAAATGGTGCTGCTCTCATGCTAACCCCAGCTTCGGTCTGAAACATCCAGAAACACTGTAGACTACCAATTCGATCAGTTCCGGTAGCGCCCCAATGTAACCCGGTAGAGAAGAACTAGCCCTCCCCTCTTTGACTGATGGTTCTTGTTGCCTGTCCTTTCTGTTGTCATTTAACAGAACTATTTAGCCTGCTGAAAGGGGTTGTGTTTCGACCGCTGGTTGGTGGAGACATTTTGACTATATTCTGGACCTGCGTTGTCGCGTAATGCATCATATGACGCGCCGCGTTAGCGCATCCGGAAGTCATCCGGGGCGCGCAGCGCGTAACGTAAGCATAACAAGTCATGTGACTTGTTAATAAAACTTTTCATTGGTTCATTTTACTTTTCTTATTCTAATGATGAAAGCCTTGGTCATATCACCTAAAAATTACGCTTTTAATTACTTCCGAACATTATTTTCTCTTAAATATATGTTATAATGTTCCAGGCTAATGTACTTTCCCGGAAATTTTACAACTGTCCTGCAAGTAAAATATATTCTTTTTTCGAGAAAAAGAGCGTTTCTTCGTCCCATGACGGAGCCGTTGAGCAAAAGAGGGTCGACCTGCTGTCTTAGTCGCCGATACGCCTGAATATGAGATTCTTATCGATCACTTTATGTTGCAGGAATAGAAAACACAACAGCCCTTGACCATTTATCTTTACTGCGTTCCTTCGTATTATACCTTTTACCCTTCATGTAATTGGTCTGCTTTATTTCACTTGCCTTTTAATGATTCTAAAACAGTGACTATTATTAAAAACTTTACCAATGTATACACTACTACCATGTTTTCTTTTAAAAACCTTTATTGTGAAAATTTCATTATACAAATACGAGCCTATAACCACGTGGGCCTGCCACGGAGCAAACTGTAATCGTATATGATGAATAGACATTTACACTGTAGAGGAACGTAACGGGCGGGCCATTAGGTTGCAAAAACTAAGGTGTCTAACAGTTACGGAATCGGTGGACGTACATTTTATAATTAAAATACGACAGGGCCAGTTACAATAAAATTATCTAGATATACATTTGCGGGCAAGTACCATGGGTGACGTTAATTCGAATTTTCAACAGTACAGTAATCAATAACACATCAGAACTTAATATCAATAGGGATGTCGAAATATTCAATCAATTCTCGTCCCCGCCCGCCATGTGCTTCAAAACTGCATACGTATCTCGTGATTTCAAGGTTCTGCAACCAGTACACAACAAGGAGTTACGAGTCCCATTTATTCCGGCGCCATTTTGGGCGAGGACGGGCAGGTCCAGGATATAGTCAAAATGTCTCTACCAACCATCGACTATGATGATGTTCATATGCTGTATTTATTAGAGTAACACTCATCTGCCCACATGAAATTAATTTACCACAATCTAAACATGTCATTTTAATCTTTCCAAAGTTCTTCTAAATATTTGGGACCGTTTCCCTTGCCTCTGAAGCTCTCAGTGCCACTTCTTTGATGAATGTACTAGCAGGTCAGGGGTTCTCCTCCAAATCTCTCTTTTATGCAGCACTATAATTAATTGGTGCCACCTCTCCATATGACGATGCATGGTATAGTTACCACAACTATATATTTTTTCGGTTCCTCTGGAGAGTTCATCGTGGCAGATGAAGCGTGTAACATACCGGGCATTTACCTTTTTTTGCATGTACAGGAAAGGAAAAAAAATCGAGCGTTCGAGTTCTTAGGTGTCCCAGGGCCATTTTAGTGGACCAGGCCCAAATCCAAAGAACAGCTATCTCACAGGCTAATGGGGCGACCCACGCCGAGTTTCAGCATTGTAGGATGACCACACAAGTACAGCAACTTGCTAGACATCACCTCGGTGCCATCCGGATCTCGGCGCCCCACTGCAGATGAAGTGCCTCTCAACTATGAAACCACCACGGTGACATCCGGATCTTGGCGCGTTGTGCTGCCTTCGGCCTATTCGCACATCGGTCCGCTACTGACGCCATCTCACAGGCCAATGGGGTGACCCACGCCGAGTTTCAGCATTGTAGGATGACCACACCAACTTGCTAGACATCACCTCGGTGCCATCCGAATCTTGGCATCTCAACGCCTAGTGGTATCTTCCATACAGAAAATATTGTTACGCTGCCTTTGGCCCCATTCGCACATCAGTCCGCAACTTAGACATCACCTCGATGCCATCCGGATCTTGGCATCTCAGCGCCTTGTGGTGTCAGTCAGAAAATATTGTTGCGCTGCCTTTGGCCCCATTCGCACATCAGTCCGCTACTGACACCATCTCACAGGCCAATAGGGCGCCCCACGCCGACTTTTACCATTGTACGATGGCCACACCAGTGGCACAACTTCCTAGACATCACCTCGGTGCCATCCGAATCTTGGCATCTCAACGCCTAGTGGTATCTTCCATACAGAAAATCTTGTTACGCTACCTTTGGCCCATTCGCACATCGGTCCGCAACTTAGACATCACCTCGGTGCCATCCGGATCTTGGCATCTCAGCGCCTTGTGGTGTATTCTCTTCAGAAAATATTGTTGAGCTGCCTTTGGCCCCATTCGCACATCCGTCCGCAACTTACACATCACCTCGGTGCCATCCGGATCTTGGCATCTCAGCACCTTGTGGTGTCTTCTACTCCGAAAATATAGTAGAAAATATTGTTGCGCTGCCTTTGGCCCCATTCACACATCAGTCCGCTACTGACACCATCTCACAGGCCAACAGGGTGCCCCACGCCGACTTTTACCATTGTACGATGGCCACACCAGTGCCACAACTTGCTAGACACCACCTCGGTGCCATCCGGATCTTGGCATCTCAGCGCCTTGTGGTGTCTTCAAATCAGAAAATATTGTTGCGCTGCCTTTGGCCCCATTCGCACATCGGTCCGCTACTGACGCCATCTCACAGGCCAACGGGGCGCCCCACGCCGACTTTCAACATTGTAGGATGGCCACAGAAGTGCGACAACTTACTAGACACCACCTCGGTGCCATCCGGATCTTGGCGCGTTGTGCTGCCTTCGACCTATTCGCACATCGGTCCGCTACTGACGCGAACTCACAGGCCAACGGGGCGCCCCACGCCGACTTTCAGCATTGTAGGATGGCCACACCAGTGCGGCAACTTACTAGACACCACCTCGGTGCCATCCGGATCTTGGCGCGTTGTGCTGCCTTCGGCCTATTCGCACATCGGTCCGCTACTGACGCAAACTCACAGGCCAACGGGGCGCCCCACGCCGACTTTCAGCATTGTTGGATGGCCACACCAGTGCGACAACTTACTAGACACCACCTCGGTGCCATCCGGATCTTGGCGCGTTGTGCTGCCTTCGGCCTATTCGCACATCGGTCCGCTACTGACGCAAACTCACAGGCCAACGGGGCGCCCCACGCCGACTTTCAGCATTGTAGGATGGCCACACCAGTGCTGCAACTTGCTGGACACCACCTCGGTGCCATCCAGATCTTGGCGCGTTGTGTTGCCTTCGGCCTATTCGCACATCGGTCCGCTACTGACGCCGCCTCACGTGCCAACGTATTTTCTCCTAATTTTACACCCTATGCCGCATAACAGGTCATGTGACTTGTTTATAAAACTTTTCATTGGTTCATTTTACTTTTGGTTTCCTAATGATGGAAGGCTTGATCATGTGACCTAAAAACAACACTTTTCATAGGATGAAAACTTTTTTTTTTCCCCAAACGATGAAAGCCCCACCTTGTTTCTGGATGTTTCAGACTGAAGCTGGCGTCAGCATGAAAGCACCACCATCTCGTAGCTCAGTCGTGGTCATTCCGCGAGCAATCATGGCAGCCGCTCCCCACCAGAAGCCTGCAGGAGTCGGAGCCCCCAAAACTTTTGATGAATTCTCAAGGCGGAGGGGACGCTTTCGAGAATGAGGTCCAAGACCTAGCAGACAAGCGTCCGATTTCCAAGGTGTCCCAGGGCCATTTCAGTGGACCAGGCCCAAAAAGGAAACAGCCTGCCGCCATTTTGAGAGTCCTGTGACAGCCGCCTATCGCTGCACCGCAAGAGTGGGCGCAACTCAGCTGAATTGCGGCTTTTGACACAGTGGACCAAAAACGGACGGAATGGCAACTGAAACGGTAAAGGGGCGCCCCACTACAACAGTTCACGCCGCCTCCCCCAGGGCGCTCCACGCCGTTATTCGGAGCAGCATTGTAGGATACCAAAACCAGTGCGGCAACTTACTGGACATCACCTTGGTGCCATCGTTCTGCTGCCTTGGAACTATTCGCGCAACAGTTTGCTACTGATGACCCACCCCCCGCGACGCCCCATGCCGTTATTTGCTGGGTGGCAACTTACTAGACATCACTTTCGTGTCATCTAGATTTCGGCGCGTTCTGCTGCCTTGGAACTATTCGCACAACAGTTTGCTACTGATGACCCACCCCCCGCGACGCCCCACGCCGGAAATCTGGACGTTGTGCTGCGTTGGGACTATTCGCACAGCCGACCGCTACTTCGTTGTTTTTCCCTAAAAATGTTTATATGTTATTACTATTTTTGTTTTCTTGTATATATTTATAAATTATTAAAGTTTTATAATCTTACTACTTTGTCGGAGTGCTATATATTTTTAATGTGACACATAATTGTAAAAACTTTGATGTACAAACAGTCATCCCTGGAATCTTCCGCTTCAGGCTCGGTCCCCTCCCCAATCACAATACAGGATGGTTTTCAGATAATAGCAACGCTTCTGCTGTGACGAATCTCATCGAGTGTGGGCCTTGATCTACTATAACTCCTTTGAAGAGGGGTGATTCTTTACAGCTGTGGCCATAAACTACATCTGCAGGGCTAGCTGATACCCTAGGACCAGCCTGGACAATCGGACACAGAGGAAAAGGAGTGTCAGAGGGTGCGGTAGTGAATAGGGCGAAAGGGAGGTGTCGGGCGGGCACAGGGTGTGATTCTCAGGGAACAGCAGCGCAGATGGGGGAGGTTTATTACCCATGCATAAGACAGAGAGCGGGGGTGACCACTGCCTGGGGGAGATGTTTGCGAGGGTGGGGAGCCATGCTAAGGATCGACAGCGTGCACAGAGTGGGTCTGGTCAAGGCATCTAAAATGGCTGCCGTGCACGACAAAAGTGTGGCATTTGAAAAAAGACAAGATGGCGCAGACAATGTTTTTCAACACTTCCTGATTTCCTTCGAATCGAACGTTAACAGACGTTGGGGCATATTACCAAAGTTAAGCGATATTTATCCCTAACGATGCTTAGCAACGATTTTTTTACCGTCAGAAATTATCGCAGATAAACCTTGCTATTATCAAGGTTTATCGGAAATACGATAAAAAACGACCGCAATGCATTAATATCGCTGAAAACTCAGCGATATTCATGCATTACCGAGCTAATGCTCTTAGCCATGTTATCCACCTCCCATTGGATAACATGGCTAAGAACTGCTCAGGGCAGGTGGTAGCTTTTAGAGATATTCGCCCTTATCTCGAATATTTCCAAAAGTTGATAATAGGAGATAGCGATGTTAGCGACTGTTTCCAGTCGCTAACATCTTGGCATGCCCACTTTGCATGTCATTAGTGATAAATATCACTCACATGCAAAGTGGGGCCCAAGATGGTCGCTATCTTCTACTAGCCGTCGCTAACTGGTGTTAGCAACAGCTAGGTAATACACATATAATTTTATCTCCGCGAAGCGGAGCGCTGTTACAGATATATATCTTGTTTCTGAACGTTAATTTCTCAAAATGCACTGAAGCACATATATTGAGACCTAGCAAAGGCACATCGGGCTACCAGTCCCTACAATTTTGCCAAGTTTCGTGCAAATCCATTCAGCTGTTCGATCCTACCGAGAGACAAGATGGCGGCCGCTACGGACTGTTTGGAATGTTTACAGACACCGGAGAGCCAATCAGCTTCGCTTCGCAAAGCTCCGTAACGCGAAAAGTACGCGAAGCGGTGCGCTGTTACAGATATATACCTTTTTTTGAAAGTTAATTTCTCAAAATCCACTGGAGCACATATATTGAGATCTAGCAAAGGCACATCGGGCTACCAGTCCCTACAATTTTGCCAAGTTTCGTGCAAATCCATTCAGCTGTTCGATTATTATTATTTTTATTTTTTTTTGCCCCGCGGGGCCCTTTTAAAACCTCCACATCAAACCTAGGGGGTGAGCGACAATGTACTATGCCCCCTTATGGTCATTTGCCCCTTCGCTTCGGCCTCCTCTTGTCTCTCGATCCTACCGAGAGACAAGATGGCGGCCGCTACGGACTGTTTGGAATGTTGACAGACGCCGGAGAACCAATCAGCTTTGCTTCACAAAGCTCCGTTGCGCGAAAAGTCCGCGAACCAGAGCGCTGCCCGGTCCGCTGTTACAGATATATATCTTTTTTTAAACGTTAATTTCTCAAAATCCACTGGAGCACATATATTGAGACCTACAAAAGGCACATCGGGCTACCAGTCCCTACAATTTTGCCAAGTTTCGTGCAAATCCATTCAGCCGTTCGGGCTAAAAGTGAGGCCAACCGCCCTATGGAAAACTCAATGTTAAAAACACGTTTTGGGACCCCCCTTTTTTCTCGGCCCCCACTGGACGAACCCCCCCCCAAATTTTCAAGGGCTGCTCAGAAACAAAATGTGCCATTGTCCTGAAAATTTCAGCCAATTCCGTCCACAAACGCCAAAGTTATTAGACATAGAATTTTCAAAAAACCCATAGAGAAAAAATCCTAACTATATATACCTACTGGCGACCGCCAGTAGGTAATATATATATATATATATATATATATATATATATATATATATATATATATATATATATATATATGTATATATATATATATATAAATTACCTACTGGCGGTCGCCAGTAGGTATATATAGTTAGGATTTTTTCCCTATGGGATTTTTGAAAATTCTATGTCTAATAACTTTGGCGTTTGTGGACGGAATTGGCTGAAATTTTCTGGAAAATGGAACATTTTGTTTCTGAGCAGCCCCTGAAAATTTGGGGGGGGTTCGTCCAAGGGGGGCCGAGAAAAAAGGGGTGTCCCAAAACGTGTTTTTAACATTGAGTTTTCCATAGGGCGGTTGGCCTCACTTTTAGCCCGAAC
Source organism: Lissotriton helveticus (assembly GCF_964261635.1). NCBI lineage: Eukaryota > Metazoa > Chordata > Amphibia > Caudata > Salamandridae > Lissotriton > Lissotriton helveticus. The sequence continues at coordinate 1,478,969,312 of NC_136059.1, read as the reverse complement.
GGCTGAATGGATTTGCATGAAACTTGGCAAAATTGTAGGGACTGGTAGCCCGATGTGCCTTTTGTAGGTCTCAATATATGTGCTCCAGTGGATTTTGAGAAATTAACGTTTAAAAAAGATATATATCTGTAACAGCGGACCGGGCAGCTCCCCGGTTCGCGGATCGGGGCGCGTACCAGAACTTCGCGTAGCGAAGCTGATTGGTTCTCCTGCGTCTGTCAACATTCTAAACAGTCCGGAGCGGCCGCCATCTTGTCTCTCGGTAGGATCGAGAGACAAGAGGAGGCCAAAACAAAGGGGGAAATAACCATAAGGGGGCATAGTAGATCCTCCCTGACCCCCTAGGTTTAATGTGGAGGCTTTAAAAGGGCGTGGGTAGCGCCCGGTCCGCAAATGCTGTATGTTAATTGATTGTTGGTTTTGTTGATTATTTTTTATTTTCTTTATTTTTTAAGCATTTTTTTTTTATTGTGATTGTGTTTCATAATTTATTAAACTTTCTAACATTTCATTGTCAGAAATTTCATAATTATCATGGAATATACATTGTAGTCTCTGAGGGTGTAAAATGTCCTCATTTGCAAGGAGGTTATCTACTGCTTGTACACATTGCAGTAGTTCATTGTCCCAAGTTTCATCGAAAAATTCAATATCATTTTCATCAATGATTTCTTGGCTGCTCTCTTGCAGGACAATTTGAAATTCAACTTTCTGTTCGCCTTCCATTTTGCCTGAAATTTAGATTAAAAAAATATATATTAGTAGAGATAGGGAACTGTTGGGATTAATTTTAGATAGGCAGTTTTTATCAGTGAATTTATCTTTGGGCAGTGTATAGTATCAGAGTGGAAGTAGGAATATAAAAAAGTGTATGTGATTTAACGTAAGTAAATTCATAATTATACAAGAGAAGCCTAACTCCATCCATAACTATAACAGAGAAGTCTATCTAAATCTATAACTACTACAGAGGGATAGTATATAACTATCAGAAAAAGTTTACCATATTAACTTATAGTGCACAATATACTTCAGTTTTAAAAATAAAAACTTACCTTTAGAAAGAAGTTGAAGGAATTAGTGAAAATACTATTGAAATGTACACCAAGAAGTAGTAGTCAAAATGGCTGTGTTTTCTTCTCTTCCTTTATATATATTGAGGTATATAACCAATGAAATGTCAGGTAAAAAAAGTAGAAAATGAAAGTAACATTTTCATTGGTTGTCAATTCCAACACTTCAGATGTGTTTTGTGAAGTAATTTACCTCAGGGTATTTAGAGAGGTCTACAGGCTAAATGGCTCAATGGAATTCCAATCAAATTTGTGAAAATGGTAGGGATTGGTATGTAGTATGAGCTAATCTATATTTGGTGAAATTGTCTCCAGTGGCTTTTCTGTGAACTACTTTCCCACCTTTTTTGATGGTGCGCTTCCCAGGGAGCGACCCGGTACGCGAACCGTTGAGCGCCTCGGTTCGCGGACCTTAAGCGTTCCGGGAGTCCACCATTTTTGTTTCGGTCGAATTAAGATACAAGATGGAGGGCAAATAATGTTCAGAATGGGTAGAAGGGGGCACGGTAGAGTTATCTTGACCCCCTAGGTTTTGTGAGGGTGGCTGAGGAGGCTTATATGTGCGAAAAAAAAACATTTTTTTTAAAAATTTCGCGAGGTTAGCTCCCGGTTCGCGTACCGGGTAGCGCCCCAGGGAGCGTACTTTGTTGAAAATTAGTGAAAAATGTTAGAGTAAAATAATAATTGTGAGTGATTAGATGTAGGGTAGCTCTGAGAAGAGCTTTTGGGTTTATGGTACATTTAGGTACTTATAAGTAGGTACCAATGCACATTCTTAAATTCAGAGTGAAAATTCTGTTGCCCTCATCTGAGAAGTGAACTCCATCTCCTCTCTAGATATCTTGCATGTAGTAACGCAAGTTATTGTTGTACAGGGAGCCCATTCCATGGTCTCTCATGTAAGCTGAAACAGATTTGTTTACATGCTTCCTCGACTTCTCAATTTGTGGACAAAATTGGTTTGACCACCTCCATTTCTGTCTTTGGCATATATTTGAATATACCAAGGCAGTCTGAGGAAAAAGTGCCATTAATTGCTCAAAGGTGTCCTTTAAAAGCATTTCCAGACCTACACCAGTCAAAGTGCCCAAGTCATTACCTCCACAGTGCACAATTAACAGGTCAGGTTTGGGCAAATGCATAAAGGTTTTCACCAATGGTATCAATTGGTGACATTTTAATCCTCTGTGGCCAAACCACTTAATTTCCACATCTTGTAAATTGAGGTTAGGTAAATTCCTGTTTTCAACGTACCTTTGAGCCCAGTGAATATAACTATGTCCAACAATCCAGACAGAAAACATGGTGAGAGAAGGTTTTCCTGCAGTCAGATGAAGTGTGGCAATGAAATGGCAGTTGAAAAAATGAGAGTGTAAAATGAAAAAAAACTGTGGAGTTTCTGTGTTCATGAAGCAGTAACAGTGATTGGTGGATTTTGATTGCTGAAAACAGAAAGTTAGGGTGCACGGATGTGTTCTTTGAAAGATGTATTTTGAATGGTCAATAAAAAATCATTAAATGAAAGAATGCACTGGATATGCAGGTGCACTGAGAGTTCAGAGTTCAATTGCAACATTGTTGTGTGAACTTGCAAACAACAGAGGTCTTCCAAGAGGTGGTTGCCATGCAGATAAGGCAGAAAGGGCAGAGGGGGGATGGGTTTTCATTTGAAAAAAAGTGAGGGAAGACTTTTGATTGGGTGACATGAGAGATATGTGTGAAGAATTACAGCATTTCTGTGCTTTTGATAGCTGCAGACTCTGGAGTGCGTACCTTTTGCTCTGCTGAAGACAAATTGGTGTGTTTCTGAGACTGTTTTCAAACTCAAAGTATTTGCTAAGGTGAGAAAATATTTCTTTAATTTAGATAGAGAATAGTGTGCTTTAAGGAGAAAATTATGAATTATGTGGCGCAAATTGCTTGTAAATATGCTCCCACCTGTGCATGGAAAATTTAGATTTTGAATGTTTGTGTTACATAGCCATGTTAAAAGTGACCCAACCATGCTGGAAAGGCAATCAAAAAACGCTTTCATGTGTCTTAAGGACATTTTAAGTCATTTTCCCATGTGCAGTGTTTTGAAATTATGATTTGAAAATCGTTTTTGGGGGAAAAGGAATTGTTTTTAAATTTATGACAAGGACATAATGGTGTATGCTTCTTTATAAGGCAATTGACTGTCCCTGATGTTATTTTTCCCATTTTAATGTAAGACCTTTCTCTGTGGCGCAAATTGCTTGTAAATATGCTCCCACCTGTGCATGGTAAATTTAGATTTTAAATGTTTGTGTTACATAGCCATGTTAAAAGTGACCCAACCATGCTGGAAAGGCAATCAAAAAACGCTTTCATGTGTCTTAAGGACATTTTAAGTCATTTTCCCATGTGCAGTGTTTTGAAATTATGATTTGAAAATCGTTTTTGGGGAAAAGGAATTGTTTTTAAATTTATGACAAGGACATAATGGTGTATGCTTCTTTATAAGGCAATTGACTGTCCCTGATGGTATTATTCCCATTTTAATGTAAGACCTTTCTCTGTGGCGCAAATTGCTTGTAAATATGCTCCCACCTGTGCATGGCAAATTTAGATTTTGAATGTTTGTGTTACATAGCCATGTTAAAAGTGATACAAACATGCTGCAAAGGCAATCAAAAAACGCTGTTATGTGTCTTAAGGACATTTTAAGTAATTTTCCCATGTGCAGTGTTTTGAAATTATGATTTGAAAATCGTTTTTGAGGTAAAGGAATGTTGTTAAAATTTATGTGCGCCATATGCCCCAAATTTCTTTTTCAGCGGTGCAGCAGGGTGTTATTGAGACACCCCTGCACCTTTGGAAAAATTCCTATTTTGTGATGAGCTAATTGTTAATCGCAAATTGCACCTTCATTCCTATGAGCCTCCTAGCCCATGGAAATGAATGGGTAATTTGCAATTAGCAATTTGCTCATCGCAAATTTGGAATGGTAAAGAATCGCTATTTATTCCTTAAAATTCGCTATTTTGGAAATGCAAAATAGTTATATGATACATATGGCGGTTGATGTCTAACAAGATAAGAAGCTTAGGGATACATTTATGATGACTGGCGCAATGAAGTGGACATCACTTACTTCATTGGTAGAGCTTTACATGTATTATGTCCTCTGTATTCTTCATCAAGCGTAACTTTAATCTGCAATCCTGAGTAGGCCTCACCTTAAACAAACCTCTGGATAGGCCACATCTTGTTGTCATCCTGAATTAATCATTTAAAATGCTAGGGACAGATTTATGATAGGTGTATGCCTCTTTTGCGCCACTTAGAAAACACTGTCCATGGGGAAATGACTTAAAATGTCCTTAAGACACATGAATGTGTTTTTTTAAAACGTTTGCAATTTTTTTGGGTCACTTTTAACATGGCTATGTGACTCAAACAGTCAAAATCTAAATTCGCCATGCACAGGTGGGAGCATATTTACAAGGAATGTGCTCCATGGGGAAAGGTCTTATAATGTAATATGGGAAAAATGACGTCAGAGACACTGAAATGCCTTATAGAGAAGCATACACCATTATGTCCTTGTCATAAATTTGCAAACCATTATTTTTCCCCAAAAACGATTTTCAAATCATAATTTGAAAACACTGCACATGTGGAAATGACTTAAAATGTCCTTAATTTAAAATTTGCTATTCCTTATTTTGCGATTGCACTGAAGGATTTGCAAATTTTGCGATTCCTTAAATGCAATGTATCAAACAAAAAATATGTAAAAAATGATATTAAGGATTTGGAAACTACCACCAACTTCTAGTTTGTGGTAATTTGCGAATTCTTTTCAAAAAGCATTTTTTTCCAAAAAACAAAAGGTCCCATATGACGCCCATACATGCCCTTAGGGCATGTATGTGTGCCATATGCCCCCAAATTTCTTTTTCAGGGGTGCAGCAGGGTGTTCTTGAGATACCCCTGCACGCTTGAAAAAATTCCTATTTTGTGATGAGCTAATTGCTAATCGCAAATTGCAACCTTCATTCCTATGAGCCTCCTAGCCCATGGAAATGAATGGGTAATTTGCAATTAGCAATTTGCTCATTGCAAATTAGGAATGGTAAAGAATTGCTATTTATTCCTTAAAATTTGCTATTTAGGAAATGCAAAATAGTTTGATGGTACATATAGTGGTTCATCTGTAACAAGATAAGAAGCTTAGGGATACATTTATGATGACTGGCGCAATAAAGTGGACATTACTTACTTCATTGGTAGGCCTTTACATGTATTATCTCCTCTGTATTCTTCATCAAGCGTAACTTTAATCTGCAATCCTGAGTAGGCTCACCTTAAACAAACCTTTGGATAGGGCACACCTTATTGTCATCCTGGATTAATCATTTAAAATGCTAGGGACAGATTTATGATAGGTGTATGCCTCTTTTGTGCCACTGTGCGTCACTTTTATGATGCAGCGGCGGTGCTAATTTGCAATTAGCAATTTGCTCATTGCAAATTAGGAATGGTAAAGAATTGCTATTTATTCCTTAAAATTTGCTATTTAGGAAATGCAAAATAGTTTGATGGTACATATGGTGGTTCATCTGTAACAAGATAAGAAGCTTAGGGATACATTTATGATGACTGGCGCAATAAAGTGCACATTACTTACTTCATTGGTAGGCCTTTACATGTATTATCTCCTCTGTATTCTTCATCAAGCGTAACTTTAATCTGCAATCCTGAGTAGGCCTCACCTTAAACAAACCTCTGGATAGGCCACACTTTATCGTCATCCTGGATTAATCATTTAAAATGCTAGGGACAGATTTATGATAGGTGTATGCCTCTTTTGTGCCACTGTGCGTCACTTTTATGATGCAGCGGCGGTGCAAAAGATTTGCTATGAGGCGACAACATTACAAATTTATGCATTTAGGCAGATATGTCATGGTGTAAAAAAAACGTACCACATGAAACCGATGCAGCAGTGATGCAAAAGATGCACCATGTCGCAAGACAGGCCTCACTTGGGGCCATATGTATCAAGCTAATTAGCATTCGCAAAGATCAAAATTCTACGAATTTCGGCCTTTGCGAATGTTAATTAGACAAATGGTATGTATCAAACAAGTTTGATGCAAAATAAGGAGTAGCAAAATTTGCTATTCCTTATTTTGCAATTGCACTGAAGGATTTGCAAATTTTGTGACTACTTAAATGCAATGTATCAAACAAAAAATATGTAAAAAATGACATTAAGGATTTGGAAACTATTGTGGTAAATTAGTGGTAATTTGTGAATTCTTTTCAAAAAGCTTTTTTTCAAAAAAACAAAAGGTCTCATATGACGCCAATACATGCCCTTAGGGCATGTATGTGTGCCATATGCCCCCAAATTTCTTTTTCAGGGGTGCAGCAGGGTGTTCTTGAGACACCCCTGCACCCTTGGAAAAATTCCTAATTTGTGATGAGCAAATTGGTAATCGCAAATTAAACCTTCATTCCTATGAGCCTCCTAGCCCATGGAAATGAATGGGTAACTTGCAATTAGCAATTTGCTCATTGCAAATTAGGAATGGTAAAGAATTGCTATTTATTCCTTAAAATTCACTATTTAGGAAATGCAAAATAGTTTCATGCTACATATGGTGGTTCATCTGTAACAAGATAAGAAGCTTAGGGATAGATTTATGATGACTGGTGCATCACCAGTGATGTGTCAGTCATCCTGCGCCGCTGTTCCGCCACCCATGGTGTGCTGCATTTAGAATGCGGGGCATCATGGGGCAAAAATGACACAGATGCGTGACGTATCTGTGCTGTAAAGGTAGTGATTGCTGGAGTTGTATCGCAAGTGCGATGCAGCTCAAGCAAGGCTCAGGGGTGCCCCATCTCCACAATGTTGCGTCAAGACCTATGCCTGCTTAAAGCAGGTGCAGGGTTTTGACGAAGCTTTCTCCTATCTGATTGTAAATACGGCACACCATGGGTGGCAGAGTAGTGGTGCACGTTAACTGGTGCATGCCTGGGGATGTGCCATTTAACATAAATCTGCCCCTTTACATTTAAGTATGTGCAGGACACACAGAGTCGGTGAGGCTTATCCAAGGTTAAGAAGAGATGAGTCCTGTTCACTGAAAATTTAGACATAGTCTTCACCTGCTCAGCATTGTTGGACATGGCTAAATAATAGCTGCAAAATATTACTCTTGTTAAACAATTTTACTATTATAATCTCTGATATTTGTCTCCTACTCTGCAACATCTCATTGTTGTTATCTTTCTTTAAAGATAAAGACAACCTCAACATGAGCGACAATCTGCAATCAGTTGATTTTGACCTCATCATTGAACTTGCAATTGAAACATCAGTGGATGTTGATCCCTTGGATGATTTAAATCCTGAGGATGAAGAAGAGCGTGATGAGGATGCAGATTTGTCCGAATTATATGACATAGGATGGGAAGCTGACCTGCTTGAGCCTATGGAAATATAAACATTTATTTTTAAAATTTATAATTAATAAAAAGTAAAAAGGTAAACCGTTTAATTTAAAAATAAAGACACCTTCAAAAGCAGGTTATGTGTAGTGTCTTCAATAAAATATTAAAATATGCTCATAAAATTAGATCAGATTCACATATAAAATAGCATAGGTAACATAAATATAAATGTCATTTCTTTTCTGCTATTTCTGTATTGTAAATTTGGAAGGACTAAAAAATCTTCTATTTAAAATGTCAAGTAGTGTGTTAAGTTTTTGATCACTGTTATTGTTTTACTGTTTGGTAATAATGGTTAATAACATTTTTTATTATATTTTACCACAGATTCAACTGCAGATCATTTCAAGATTTCACCATGCCAACAATAGAAAGACAGAGAAAGGCTGCAAAACGTCAAAGACAGCAGGTGAAAGAAAATAAGCAGCAGTCCTCTAACAAAAAGATTTGTCAAGTCACGAAGAAAGCACCGGGTAAGAGCACATAATATTTCATAAGAAATATGTGTAGTAAAAAAAATATTACTACAGAAAATGTTTCAGTCCATAAAACGAGAAGGAATTCAAATGGAAAGGAAAGGCCAATCAAAAATGTTAGTGCTAGAGCAAGAGATAACTCTGTGCATGATAGTAGAAGGAAACAACAGTTTAGGGAGATTCGTAAACGAATGTTCCGCAACAGGATAATTGGCAATTTGTTAAAAAATATTAAGAAAGGTCAACAGAAATTGGTTTTTTATAAGAGAAATAAAAAAGTTGAGAAAGTTATTGATCAGGCATTTGAAATTAAACGTAAGTTATTTATTTTGATAATCAATAGAATTAGGAAGCTAAACAAGGCAATTTATGATTTCAAAAGAAATAGTAGATGGAAGAGAATAGTTAATCGTAGTAATTTTTGTGAAGTTTTTTCTGGAGAATGGATGCATAGTTCAAGCTGTGAGGCATTGTTTAATGAGGAGAGTTATTTCCAGGATAATGATTTGGTGCATGCAGTTGACACCAGTGGTCGTGCTTATGAAGTGAAAGATGGTTGTCCAGTTGAAAAAGAAAAACTTGTGACAACAGAGGCAGAAGAGGTGTTAGGTAATGAGGTTTTAGGAAGACGTGCTAAGGGTCCTGTGTACACCTGGAAGTGTAGTAGTATTTGCAGTGTGCGACAGGATTCCATCAATTTGCTTTGTGATTTTGTACGGTCATTTAATAAGAAAAGTTTGAAGCAGAAAATAAGGTTGTTGCAAGAATTAGATCCTTGCAGAGTAAGAGAAGTGACAGGTTTGCATGGTCATTCACTGGCTTGTCTTTCCAGGAGAGTATGCCAGAGTGTTTTTCATCATTTCAGGATGCTAGCAGTGCATCATAATAAAGTGAGGAAATTAGTTAGAATGTTGTATTATGCTAAGAGTCCAGCAATTATGCTTAAACAATTATGCGCTGCTCTTTTGCATGGTTCTGAAATAGATGTGAAGAATATATGTGAAGAAATTGAGTTTTGTTACTTTGGAAGTAAAGAGGAGAATGTTGAAATTGAGCAAGAAGAAGAGGGTCATGTGGAAGATAGTGTACAGGATTCCAGTACAGGTAATTTCCAGAGGGAAATTGCGACGTTTGAGGTGAAATCAAGTGAGAGGCCTAATTTCACTTGTGTGTGTTGTCGACGCACCTATTATAAGAATCAGACTAAGTTAGTGGATTTATATGCAAAAAGTGAAAGGGAAAATAATAGTGAATGGAAGGATTTCGCAACATACTTGATGGTAGAAAATTGTTTTGATTTGGGATGGATCAACGTGTGTGTAGTTATTGTTGTTGCAAATTAAATCAAAACCAGATGCCTGCTAGAGCAGTTCATAATAATCTGGAATTGGTTGAGATTCCTTCTGAATTGAAGGATTTAAATACTTATGAATCTATTTTGATTCAAAGTATCCATCCCTTTCAGGCTATTGTAAGAATGGAGCCAAAGACAGGGAAATTGCCTCCATCAGATTTACAGAGAGGATTAAAGGGAAGAGTTGTTTATTTGCCTCTAGATTTGAAGAAAAACATTAACACAATTGGAGTAGAAAAAGTGGAAGAGGAACCTCTGGTTATCTTAGTTAATGGGGTTCCGACAAAGAATAAGAAAATATGGCAAGATTTAGTAGATGTTAGGAAAGTTAAAAAGGCAACATTGTATTTGAAAAAAAATAATAAATACTATAAGAATGTATATGTTGCAGAAGAGGAAGTAAGTGAGGAAGAGGATAGCGATTTGTGTGCTGGTCAAATTGAGAAAGTAGAACCCTCTACTAGTGAAGAAATATATGAACATTATAGTGTTTATCCTTTGCATTCCAAGGAAGTCATGGGGAATGCTATTGAGTTGTTTCAAATGAAACAAGCCAAAGGGAGTCCCATTAGTGTTTGGGAGGAAAGTTTGGAAGCTCAGTGTTTCCCACAGCTTTTTCCAACAGGTCAGGGAGGAAGATATGATGAGCGACCTCATCAAATTCCTGCTTCTGAATACCGGACTTTGCGATTGTATGCAGGAGATGCTAGGTTTCGACAATGCATTCCTTATTTGTTTCATCTCCTGTTTGAAAGTGATCTGTCTGGACTGTCATATGCAGTGATCCACATCTTGAAAAGTGGTATACACATGCAAAACATCTCGGCAAGTGACTTTATGGATAAAGTCAATGTCCAAGACAGTATTTTGGATTCTCACCTGATTAATCTCATGGCGTGTCAGCGTGGTACTAATGAGTACTGGTACCGTCGTCATGGTGATTTAAAATGTATACTGAGGAACTTAGGAACTCCCACATGGTTCCTCACTCTGAGCTGTGCCGAGTATGGCTGGGAAGACTTACTTGAATTTCTACGAGAGGCAAATGCTAACGTAGATAACATCGAATTCAAGACACCCGGAGAACTGTGCTCTTTGGATCCAGTCAATGTATGTAGGTACTTCAATCATAGATTTGAAGCTATGATGTCTTTCATCATGAATAAGAAGAATCCACCTCTTGGAGAGGTGTTGGATTTCTTCTGGAGAAAGGAGTACCAAGCAAGAGGTGCTCCTCATATACATATGTTGCTGTGGATCAAGGATGCACCTAAATTTGGAACGGATCCAGAAGACTCAGTGATGAGTTTCATCCAACAGTATTCTACGTGTGCTGTTCCAAACGCAAAGGAGAAGAAAAGCCTAAGAGAAAAAGTTCTGCGTTTCCAAAGCCATCGATGTGGAAAGTACTGCCGTCGTAAATTCCGAAACAAGGACAAGTTCTACACTAAATGTCGTTTCGGCTTTCCACGACCGGTGATTTCTAAAGGAAGAGTAAACAGTTTGATGTCTTCGCTGCGACACAATGTCATGAAGAAATCACCTAAAAACACTTACAATTTGAAGAGGAACGAAGAGTCCAAGTACATCAACGACTACAACCCGGTGATTTTGTCCATGTGGAATGCTAACATGGATATACAGTTTGTGGCTGATAACTGTATGGCTGTGGCTCGGTATGTGACGTCTTACATCACCAAAAAAGAGAAGACAGAATTGAAGGATATGTGGGAGGACATTTCCCATGAAAAGAGCCTCAGCAAGAAGTTGTACAGTTTCAGTCTGAAGATGTTGTCGCATCGAGAAATCGGAGCGTACGAATGTTCTGACCGGTTGTCTTCAGCAAGTCTCTATGCCAAGTCCAGGAGTATCGTTTGGGCGAGTCTTGGTCTTGCTGCAACACGTAATCGAGTTCTCAAACCTGTGCGGGAAATTGAGTATTTGGCGGAAAAGGAGCCAAACAGTACCGACATTTTGAAGACCAACATGTTGGATACATATTATCCAAATCGAAGCATTCACCTCGACAATGTTTGTCTGTATGAGGTTCTTCAAAATTACATATTCAAGAGGAACATCAAAGAAGATACTGAGAAAGGAGTGTATGCTGTAATAGGAAGTGAGGGATCTATGATGTTACAACGCGTTATTTTACAACGCAGACCGTTACATCGCAATTTTTACAACGCAGGAACAATTACAATGCAAACCTTTACAACGCATGTCATTACATAGTAGATGCTATTACAACGCATGGCATTACATCGTAAGTATAGGTAAGTATACCTTTTTAAAAAAAATTTAATTAAGTTAATTTAATTTAATTAATTTAATTAAAATACATTTTAAAATAGTAATTATTTTTATTTAATAAATTTAAATCTATTTGTTTAAATTAATTTTAATAAAAATTGTAATTAATTTTTATTAATTAATATAATTAAATTAATTTAATTTAAATATTTTTTTGATTGTAATTAAATTAAATTATTTAAAATAATGTATTTAATTTAATTATTTTAATTAAGAAATGTAATTAATATAATATAATTAATTTAATTTAACCTAAAAACACCCCTGTACACCAAAACACAAACCCTACCCTGAAACCTAAAAACACCCCTGTACCCCAAAACCCAAACCCTACCCTGAAACCTAAAAACACCCCTGTACCCCAAAACCCAAACCCTATCCTGAAACCTAAAAACACCCCTGTACCCCAAAACCCAAACCCTACCCTGAAACCTAAAAACACCCCTGTACCCCAAAACCCAAACCCTACCCTGAAACCTAAAAACACCCCTGTACCCCAAAACCCAAACCCTATCCTGAAACCCTACCCTGAAACCTAAAAACACCCCTGTACCCCAAAACCCAAACCCTACCCTGAAACCTAAAAACACCCCTGTACCCCAAAACCCAAACCCTACCCTAAAACCTAAAAACACCCCTGTACCCCAAAACCCAAACCCTACCCTGAAACCTAAAAACACCCCTGTACCCCAAAACCCAAACCTGAAACCTAAAAACACCCCTGTACCCCAAAACCCAAACCTAGCCCTGAAACCTAAAAACACCCCTGCACCCCAAAACCCAAACCCTGCCCTAAAACCTCAGTACACCAAAACATATACTCCTATACTCATACTTATTTAAAAAATTACTTAAATTAATAAATTTAATTTATAATATTTAAAAACATAAATAAATATTTTTATTTATTTTTATTTATAATTAATATTAATTAAATCAATTATATAATATTAAATAAAATTAAAATAAATGATATACTTACCAATACTTACGATGTAATGGTATGCGTTGTAATAGCATCTGCGATGTAATGCCATGCGTTGTAATGCCATGCGTTGTAATGGATCCTGCGTTGTAATAGCTGCGTTGTAACAGCATTACGACGTAAAAGTTGCGTTGTAAGTGATACACACCGGAAGTGAGGGATGTCTGGTCAAGCAAAGAAAATGCCACTTGGTAAACCATCGAAAATTGAGTGGCGAATCTCCTGAAAAAAAGGAGTTTTTCTATTTAGCACTTTTGCAACTTTTCAAGCCTTGGCGTGCAGAAGAGGAACTGCTTGGAGATTTCCTCTGTTACGAAGACTCTTTCAATGCCGCCAAGGAGACCATAGAATGTCCTGCTTTTCCCAAATATGTAGAAATGTTGAATGCGGAAATTGAGCAGGAAGCAACGATTGCAGCCGAGATTGCCAGAGACAGTTCTCAGGACAGTCAGAGTTCTGCTTCATTGAGTCAGGATCCACTAGGAGGACCTGTTATTAAAAATGAAGCTGCCACTGCTATGAATGAAGTGGAAAGAGCCATGGCACATGCTCAAGAGGATGCGGTTAACTTAGAAGAGTTGGAAAGACAACTCAACGTTGAGCAGAGGAAAATATATGACAAAGTTACCATGCAAATTGATCATGGATTAAGTCATGACAAGAAAGAGTGCTCATGTACGTCGTTGAAGCCTGTCCGACTGTACGTGAGTGGAGAAGCGGGAACTGGAAAAAGTTTCCTCATTAAAGCAATTTCATGCTATTTGCAGGAAAGGACAGAGTCATCGCTGTCTTGTGTTGTCACTGCTCCAACTGGACTGGCAGCACATAATATTAAAGGGATTACTTTACATCGTTTACTGATGCTGCCAGTGGAGCATGACAACAAATTACAATATCACAAGCTATCTGGAGATGCTTGTTTTGAAGTTTCAAGAATCTTGAGGAAAATGAAACTTCTTATCATTGACAAAGTAAGCATGGTTTCCAATGTCATGCTTGCCTTTGTGCATTTGAGGATGCAAGAAGTTCTCAAAACAGAGTATGATGTGTTATTTGGTGGCAAACACATCATTGTTTTCGGAGATCTTCTGCAGCTGACACCAGTGAAAGGGCAACCTGTGTTCAAAATGCTCACGCATGAAGATACCAGGAAGTGCCTAGGCAGCATTGGCAACGTCAATATATGGTTAAACTTCAATTATGCTGAACTGCATGAAAATATGCGTCAGGCAAAGGATGAAGTTTACAAGACTATTCTACAAGATGTTAGAATTGGAAAAGTGACCGAGCATGGGAAAGAAGCTTTACATGCACGATTACTGTCAAATTTATATCCAGAACAAGATGTTGTGCCTGAGAATATTTTTCAGAAAATTACTGAGAAGAAATCTGGAATATGTTTGATGCCAACTCTTGCAGAATGTGCCAAATTTAACAACAAAATGTTGCATTTAGAAAAGCAAGAGATTGTGAAACTGGAAGCTATTGATAGAGTAGAGCATATGGGATCAACAATTATTTTGTCTGAGAATCTGAAAACAAAATTGGATTCATTAGAGAAGAGTATATCTAAAACTGCAGGTTTTGAAAAGACTCTGAATGTGTGCTTGAACTGCCGTATAATTTTAAGAAGGAATTTACATGTTGAAAGAGGTCTGGTAAATGGATCAATGGGTAATGTTGTTGATTTTGTGAAATACAGAAATAGAGATGGAATTGAATTTTTAAAAATTAAATTTGATGGCATTGAGGAAGTACAGCTAATTGGTCGTTGTTCTGCTAGATTTTTGCTTGTAAAAGACTTATATGTTCGCCGTAAGCAGTTTCCTGTTTGCTTGGCATATGCGGTGACAATTCATAAATCGCAAGGTTTAAGTGTAGACAGTGCATTGGTGAATATTGGCAGTTCTGTGTTCAAGGAGGGTATGGCATATGTGGCATTGTCACGAGTTAGAACTTTATCGGGATTGTACTTGATTGAGTGTGATGTCACAAACATTTGTGCGGATCTAGATTGTGTTAAGGAATACAATAGGTTAAGAAGAGAGTATGCGCCACATTTGCCTCAGTATCCTTTGTTTGAGAAACGTGTGGTAGGCCGGAAACGAAGAAATGAGAACAATACTGGGGAGGTTGTAGCAAAAAGACAAAAAGTCAATGAACCTTAAATTACAAGCAGAAACAAAAAGGATTCTGTTGAAGATGTTGTTGGTTTTCAGTTTGAAAACAGTTCTGGTGTCAACTGCTATGCTAATGTAGTGGTTAATGTTTTGTTTTCTCTAAAAAATGTAAAAGAAGAGATTGTGGTCAATTCTGATCAAAGATTTTGCAGTTTGTTAAATTCTGTGTTAGAGAAATGTAGCACTGATAGAAGAAACATAGAAAGTGTGTCTGAAATTCGAAATCTGTTAGACAGATGTTCAGGCCAAACACAATTCTCTTAAAATATTCAGCAAGATTGTCAGGAGTTTTTAATGTATATGCTTGATGTATTACATGCTGAAGGTGTAGATGTAGATCAGCTGTTTGGGCTTTCTTATCAATGGCAGCATGACTGCGAGAACTGTATGGTATCAAGTACTACTAGTGTAGACTCAGAAAGATTTATATATTTAACTTTGCCAGACAGTAAATCAGTCTCCTTTAATAAGCTAGTAAAAGCAGCTGATCACAACATGGAGTGTAGCCAATGTAAATCTGAAATGATGTCCACATTATTTATACGAACATATGGCCAGTATGTCATTTTAATGTTCCAACGATGTAGGCCTGATGGAACAAAATTGACAACTTTAATTAAAAATTTTGTAGCTTCGCAGTTGTCAATATCAGGAAGGACTTTTGTAACTGCAACAATTATATATCATGACGGCCCTTCAATAACATCAGGACATTACACAGCTTATTTAAAGTCTAGAAATGGCTGGTCATTCTGCAATGATTCTGTTTTAATTTTCAAAAAAAAATTGCCGTATGACCTTAAAAACTCTTACCTGGTGTTTTTAAAACCAAAATTTTAGGGAAATAATCTCGGGATGTGCTCTGTGGAATTTCAAGAAGTTCTAATGGCTCCTACACAATTTGGCCTTGAGGATAAGTGTAGTTCAGAGACATAACTTCTAACCATAGGACTGGACGTCATGGAGAAATACGTGCACTTTGAATGAGTTCAGAAAAACTGTTTCTTTTTATAAGCTAATTGAAGCAGCCAATCAAAACATGGAGTAGAGGGAATGTAAGTCTGCAATGCTGTCTACTGTTTTACATTGCTTTGTGATTAAAAGTGATGTAGAGAATTAAATAATTGTAGTAGTCAAAGAGGTAGTGTAAGTCTGCTTCATAGTAAGCAGTATCAGTGTCATAGGAAACTTAGAACATGACTGAGCAAGAAGGGGAAGATATTACTATTCCAGGATTGTGAAAATGATCTTCAACATTTTAATTCTGAAAGTTGCGGAAATGCCAAATGACGGGATTGGCTTACAAGAAATCCAAGAGTTATAAATGGCTCTGACCAGATTTGGCCTTGTGGAAAATTGTGGTAGAGAGCAAGAAGTCATTTATTGCATGTAATGTGTTTTTAAAAACGATGGAGATTTTCTTTCAGAAAGTGGCGGGCTGAAAGTAATAACAGCACAAAAGAGTGTAAGCTGTTCATAGGACATCCTTGGACGTCATGGAAAGTAAGTTAACTTTAAGGAGTTCTGAATTTTGATTTCTGATGTTGTATGGGTTTTTTAAACACAATCATTTTGATTGTGTTTTTTTTTCCCCGCTGTTACATGATGAATACCTTCAAGTCACTGTTTTTAGTGAAATTTGATACATTCTGAGAACAGCAAAAATAAACCATTTAACATGTATAATTAATTCTGTACTGTTTGCATTTATGATGTATATGTAGAACTGTGTAGGAGGCATGGAGAAGGTGAGGCTTCTGTAAGTGTCAAAGTTGTTGCATGCAGTGCTGCACTTCTGCGTATTCTTTCATATGCTAGACTACATCTGCACAATGAGATACCTAAGCAAAGGAAACACAAGTGATGTGATTGTGAAATGAGCAAAATAAATTGCACGTATTTCAATTACATCACATGTGTTTCCTATCATTACGAATCACATTGTGCAGATCAAGTTTAGGTCTGTCCAGGGAAACATAGGAGATTTGGACTTTGTTGAAGAGTGCAGTGGACATGACTCACTTCATTGGTAGACCTTCACATGTATTATCTCCTCTGTACTCTTCAACAAGTGTAAATCTCATCTGCAACCCTGAGTAGGCCTCACCTGAAACAAACCTCTGGATAGTAGACATCTTATTGGCATCCTGAAGCAATTATTTAAAATGTTAGTGTCTTGCGACACTTTTCTGAAACAACAGCAATGCAAAAGATGCACCATGTTTTAAGATAGGCCTCACTTCATCTGCATCAAGATACTGTTAGTTTAAAATGTATATCTTTAGGACTGTGTAGGGGGCCTGGAGAAGCAGAAGCTTCTGTAAGTGTCAAAGTTGTTGAAAAACTGTTTGTCCTTCAATCTTTTCCCTTGTCTTTTCTAATTTTTAAATAAATTTTTTAATATTTTTCAAATGTTTGTTCTCTCTTTCACAGATTGAAAGTATAAAAACAAAAAGTGAGTAATTTAACAACAATTATAAGGTAAATATTTTGTACTGTTTTCGTTACATTTCTATCACATTTAACTACTATTAGTTCCACTGCTTCATTTCTTTAACCCTCAGTTTCCTGCCTTTGCTACTTCCCTCATTCCTTTCTCTATTACCTACTTACTCAACTCCTTCCACTCTTTTTCTCAGTCCCTCTCTTCTCATAGTTCCTCACTCTTGTTCACTCACTGCGTCTCTATTACTCTTAGTGTCTTTGACTGATCACTCTATCACTACTTGTTCATAATGCTTTCTCTGTGTAGTTGAAGCACACTAAGGGGAATATTATGAACACAGCCAATAAAATTATTGCTCTTTTTATTGGCAGAAAACTGGTGCAAAAGTGGTTTTAGTGGCAGTTTTCTGCCACAAAAGCAGCTTTAGCGACACATTTCTGCCAATAAAAGCTGCAAAACTTTTATTGCCTATGTTGATGATATGGCTCTATGTTAATTACATTTCTTTGCTGTTTCAATTAATCTTTTTCTGTTATTTTTTGTTTTCTGTTTTCTATTTTTTCTCTCTGTTATTCCTCATGTTTTAATCTTATTTTGAACATTTACTCACATTCTCCAAGAAACTCTTCTTTGTTAATGTTATACTCTCTTTTTTTTTCTTTCACTTCGTTATCTATTTTGTTTTTCACAATTATACCCTCTTCTGTCTTTTCTTCGGTAAATAGATCTATTAAACAGTATCTCTTCTTTACTCCCTATAGCTGTCTTTCTTTTAACATCACTCTCTGTTTCCTTTCCTTATACTTACACATTTTTTTTTTTTTTTTTAATTTTGGTTAGCTCCCGGTCCGCGTACCGGGAAGCTAACCCGGAAGCGAACCAAAAGAAATAGAGCTTGCCAGAGTGCTAAACATTCTAGCAATTTTTTTGGAAAGGGAAGGTAGTTCTGAAAAGAACTTTATTTTTTATATTTTAGTTGTTTTATATTTTTTTTTATTTTTTGAACATTTTTTGTTTTTTTTGTATTTTTTGAACGATTTTATATTTTTTTTGGTTTTTTTTGGGGGGGGGGAACAACAAAAAACAGGCGTTGAAAAGGGCTCAACAGGAGCAAAAAAAAATTACTGGGGGCGGTTAGGGCAATCATGGTGTTCATACGCCAGGTTGAGTGCATTGATGCTCATGTTGCCACAAGCTAATAATGCACGACCGTGCATACATAAGTGAATCATGTGCCCAAAATTTTCTTGAATATTTGGCACAGTTTCCCGTGCCTCTTCTGGTGTTAGAGAAACCGGTATTGTTGGTCTGGCCACAGGAGTTGGTCTTGGATTGTCGTGCATATCCCTTAATTCCGCCCGGCTGTAATTTAGGGGATGTTTCCTCGTCATGTGCCTGTGCATTGTGTGATTTCCAAAGCTATATTTTTTGTCCGTCCCTCTGGACAATTGTTCCTTGCATATCAGGCAGGTGACATACCTCGCGTTGACTTTTTTTTGGCCACGAGGTATTGAAAAAAACTGCCAGATGAAACTGGCTTTCTTTCTGGAAACCCGGGGCAACTCTTCTAAAAATTGTGGTTCTTCTCCCTCCTCATCCATTTCTTCCTCTTCCTCCTCAGTGTTGGTAAGGACCTGGGGAGGTGGTCCTCTCTTCCCATGAGGAGGTGGTGGTGGTGGTGGGGGTCCACCAGCTGAAGCTACCAATGAAGCCATTTTCCAACAAGCAAAATAGGTCTTCCTCTCACAATGATGAAAGTCAGAGTGAGGAAAGAAGGAGGGGTTTTTATCATTTGGGAAAAAACAATACTTCTCAACCAATGAAAAGTGTTATTTTTAAGTCACCTGACCTAGCCTTCCATCATTATGAAACCAAAAGTGAAATGAACCAACGAAAAGTTTTATTAACAAGTCACATGACCTCTCACGCTCATGTTACGCGCTGCGGAACGCTCCCCGGTTAGCTTCCGGGTCGCTCCGCTTCGCGCCTCGGTCCGCGCCCCGGGACACTTCCGGGTGCGCTAACGCGATACGTCACAAGACGCATTTCGCGGCAACGCGATACGTCGCGCTTTCGCGCCGCGGATCGCTTCCGGGGAGCTGCGTTTCGCGCCTCGGTCCGCGCCCCGGGGCACTTCCGGGTGCGCTAACGCAGTACGTCATAAGACGCATTACGCGGCAACGCGATACCGTCACTATGTTGATTTCTTACCGGTTCGCGGACCGGGTCGCGGAATCAAATTGAGCTAACGGGAAGCTTCCCAGTTCGCGGACCGGGAGCGAAACAAAAAAAATATTTTAAAAAAATTATTAATAAACATATAAAATATATTTTTGGATTTAAAGAAGAATACATTTTACAGCTATAGATATTAGCTTTTAAAAAACCAATGAAATTCACTGAAAAAACCATAGGTTATAGACCATATATAGTTAGGAATTAGCATTTACAAAACCTTGAAAATTCACTGAAAAAACCATAGGTTATAGACCATATATAGTTAGGAATTAGCATTTAAAAAACCTTATTTTACTCACACAAAACCATTGAAATTCCATATATAGTTAGTTGTACTAACTATATATCGCGCACCCGCAATCCACTGCTGATCATGTCACATATTACATCATTCATGACATGGTCAGTGACATCACTGATGACATCACTGATGACATCTCAAATGACATCACTGATGACATCACTGATGACATCTCAAATGACATCACTGATGACATCACTGATGACATCTCAAATGACATCACTGATGACATCACTGATAACATCTCAAATGACATCACTGATAACATCTCAAATGACATCACTGATGACATCTCATTTGACATCAATGGTCACATCACTGATGATATCATTCATGTGACAATACAATGCATCTCCTCACACTTTAATATAACCTCTGTTACACCCAGTGTTAAATACAGAATATATTTTTTTAAACAATTGACACACCAATACTAGTTACTACATACGCACTCACTGATTCCTACGTCTACACACACATTCACTCATTCACCCATACAATCATTCATACATACAATCACTCATCTTTACAACACTATCATATGCACTCATACACCCTATACAGACACTCACACTCTGCCACTCATCCTTGGAGTTACTCACACACCTTGTCAGTCCTGTAAAGAATCAATCACACTTCCATTTTCTAATCTATACAGTTAAACATAGAGTACCTTACATTTTCAAACATATTCTAACACATACTTACTCTCTTATAAATCATTGATACAAGAACACATTGATCTGCACAGAGTCACACATCTCCCAGCCAGCCACACACACACTCAGTCTCCCATACAAATACTTGGACAATCAATCAATAACCCATATAGTTACTCATATAGCTACTGATCAACACATGCAGCAGTTTACAGAATACCAGACATAATGATGCACAAATTAAGACAGTTTAGTCACTAACCTATGCATTCAGTGAGACACATTTAATCACTCACTCACACAGTCAGTCACGCACCTACTAAAACCTTCATTCAGACACTTATACATCCACTCATTCAGTTGTGATGTGATGTCATCAGTGATGTCATTTGAGATGTCATCAGTGATGTCATCAGTGATGTCATTTGAGATGTCATCAGTGATGTCATCAGTGATGTCACTGACCATGTCATGAATGATGTAATATGTGACATGATCAGCAGTGGATTGCGGGTGCGCGATATATAGTTAGTACAACTAACTATATATGGAATTTCAATGGTTTTGTGTGAGTAAAATAAGGTTTTTTAAATGCTAATTCCTAACTATATATGGTCTATAACCTATGGTTTTTTCAGTGAATATAAATATATATTAGGTATATATAGTTAGGATTGATTTCCATAGGGAAATCGCAACATTCTATTTGGAATAACTTTGGCACCGGTTGAGCAATCAGGCTGAATTTTTTAGCAACTTTGCCTCGCGGCTCTCCACTCCTTCCCTGAAAGTTTGGGGGGGATTCGTCAAGCGGGGCTGAGATCAAAGGGGGGTCCCAAAACGTGTTTTCCCCATGTTAATTTCCATAGGGCGGTCTGTCGCAGTTTTAGCTCGAACGGCTGAATGGATTTTCACCAAACTTGGCAACATTGTAGAGACTGGTAGCCCGATGTGCCTTTGCTATGTCTCAAGATATGTGCTCCAGAGGATTTTGAATAATTTAGGCTTAAAAAAATGTATATATCTGTAAGCGCTTCCCGGTACGCGTACCGGGGAGCGCTCCAGGCGCGACTTTCGCACGGCAAGCTGATTGGTTCTCGGGTGTCTGTCAACATACGAAACAGTCAACAGCGGCCGCCATCTTGTGTCTCGGTAGGATCGAGACATAGGAGGTGGGAAAAAACAAAGTGGTAAATGACCAAAAGGGGGCAGGGTACACCCCTCCTGACCCCCTAGGTTTGATGTTGGGGCCATAAAAGGGTCCTGTGGGACAACATTTTTTTTTCCGATTTTCGCGGGGGGAGCGCCCGGTACGCGCACCGGGGAGCGTACCAGAGAGCGTATTTAGGTGAAAAATAGTGAAAATAATAGTGTAAAATAATCATTTTGAGTGATTTAGGTAGGGTAGCTCTGAAAAGATCTTTTGGGTTCTGTGGCTGTTTTAGTTACCTACAAGTGTGTCCCACACACACCCACACGCACACAACCCCACACCCACACACTCTCCACACACACTTCACACACGCACACCTCCACCCACACTCAAACACACAGCTCACCCCCCTTCACCATACACACACACATGCACACACACACAGATATCTCACAGACACACCCCACACATCTTACACACACATCTCCCCCCCACACACACAGAGACAACTTACAGACACATCCACTCATCCCACACATACATACACATCCTACACACATACCTTCCACACCCACACACACCCCACACACACCTCATACACCCACACTCCCACCTACACCCAAAAACCCCACACACTCACACCCACACACACACCTTACATACCCATATCCCCACCCACATCCACATACCCCACACACCTATACACCTCATCCCCCCCAGACACACACACACAAATACACACCTCACAGACACCCCCTGCACATCCTCCACACACACCTCCCCCACGCCTACACATGGGGAAAACTAAGTGAAACACTAAAATAATCATTTAAAGTGCTGAGAGGTAGGGTATCTCTGAATAGAGTTGTTTTGTTGTTTGGGTGTTTTAAGTACCAACATGTAGGTACCAATGCTGAGTCTTAAAGTCAATGTATACCGTCTCCTCTGTAGATAATTTGCATCTTGTTATAGAAGTTATTGTGGTATATGGAATCTATACCATAGTCTGTCAGGGAAGCAGAAACAACATGGAGGCAGGAGATGAAAAAGAGATGTCAAATACACATTGGAGATAATGTAGTGGGAGAAAGGAAGTATCGATGAGCAAAATTACTATGTAACACAAATACGTTGCACAGTATACTATAAGTCTGACTTTATATTATAATCAATTTGGTACTAGTTTATGAATTACATATAATAATGAATAATGTCTCGAACAATTTTTGATTATTAAATATAAATTTATTTTTCTGATTCTTTTTCAAAATTTAATAGAACGTCTAACATTTGACTGTCCGAAATGTCCTCTTGTTGAGTGAACATAACTTCCCACATTTGATTGTCAGAAACGTCCTCATATTGAATTAACAAATCCACAGATTCTACACATTGTAGAAGTTCATGGTCCCGTGATTCATCCATCAATTCCAAGTCAATGGGTTCAATGATTTCCTCATTGTTCATCTCTAGGACAATTTCAAAGGAAACGTTCTGTTCTCCTTCCATTTTTGTGCTGAAATTTGCATAAAAAAAATCAGTAGAAATATGGCACTGTTGGGTTTAAGTTCAGACAGGTAGTTTTGATTTTTTAATAGTGAAGTTAACTTTGGGCAATGTATGGTAACAGGCAGGAAGTAGAAATATTAAAAAGTCCCTGTGAAGAAGTGTAAGTAAATTCATAATTATAGCAGAGAAGCCTAAGTCAATCTATAAATATAACAGAGGAGCCTATATCTGTCTATAACTATAGCAGAGGGACAGTAAATAACTATCAGAAAATGTCTTTAAAAAATAACTTAAAGTGCCCCTTACAAATTATCAACTTACAAAATGCGAATATCCTTCCAAGATGTACCTCAGGTAGTTGTAGTCAAAATGGCCGTGTTTCCCTCTCATTTTTCATTTATATTCATGTACATAACCAATCAAATGTCAGGAAAAAAAAAATAGAAATTGAAAGTAACATTTTAATTGGTTGTCAATTCTAACACTTCAGATGTGTTTTTGTTATGTAATTTCCCTCAGGATATTTAGACAGGGCTACAGGCCAAATGGCTCAATGGAATTCCACCAAATTTGGGAAAATGGTAGGGACTGGTATGTAGTATGGCCTATTCTATATTTGGTGATAGTGTCTCCAGTGGTTTTTATGTAAATTAACTTTTATCATTTTTGGAGCGCTTCCCGGTGCGCGCCCCGGTACGCGTACCGGAAGCGCAACGGGAGTCCTCTATTTTGTGTTTCGGTAGAATTGAGACACAAGATGGAGGATAAACAACGTTGGGAATGGGTATAGGGGGCACGGTAGACACCCCCTGAACCCCTAGGTTTGATGTGGGGGCCATAAAAGGGTCCAGTGGGACAACATTTTTTATTTTTTTCGATTTTCGCGGAGGGAGCGCCCGGTACGCGCACCGGGGAGCGTACCGGGGAGCGTAGTATGGTGAAAAATAGTGAAAAAAGTTTAAAAAAGATAATCATTTGGAGTGATCAGAGATAGGGCAGCCCTGAAAAGGGCTTTTGGGTTCTGTGGCTGATTTAGGTACCTACAAGTAGGTACCAATGCATAGTCTTAAATTTAGGAGGAATATTCTATTCACCTCATCAGAAAAGTGCACACCATCTTCTCTGTAAATATCTTGCATGTTGTAATGCAAGTTGTTGTTGTATATTGAACCCATTCCATAGTCTCTCATGTAAGCAGAAACAGATTTATTCACATGTTTCTGTGCTTTCTCAAATTGTGGACAAAATTGATTAGACCACTTCCATTTCTGTCTTTGGCATATATTGGAATATACCAAGGCAGTTTGTGGAAAAAGTGCCATCAAATGATCAAAGGTGTCCTTTAAAAGCATTTCCAGACCTACCCCAGTGAAAGTGCCCAAGTCATTTCCTCCACAGTGCACAATTAACAGGTCAGGGTGTGGCAAATGCAAAAAGGTTTTCACCAATGGAATCAATTGGTGACATTTTAATCCTCTGTGGCCAATCCAATTTATGTTCACGTTTGATAAATCAAGGTTATGTAAATTTCTGGTACTAGCATACCTTTGAGCCCAGTGGATATAGCTATGTCCAATAATCCTGACAGAATACATGGTCAGAGGAGATCCTGGTGCAGTTAGATGAAGTGTGGAAAAGAAATGGCAGTTGGAACAATAGGAGTTTGGAGAAAAAAAACTGTAGACTTTCAGTGCTCTTCAATCACAAGCAATGATTGGTAGAATGAGATAGGTGAAAACTGAAAGTTAGGGTGCATGGTTGTGTTCTGTGTAAGAAGTAATTTGAATGGTTAAAAAAAAGTCCTTTTGCAGGTCAAACATCCTTGCAGAGGTGATTTGCAACATTGTAGAATAAACTTTTAACCCTGGCAGGTCAGTAGGGAGAGAGTTGCTATGGTAACAGGTAGAAAGGGCTGAGGGGGGGGAAGGGTGTTGGTTTGAAAATACAGAGGGAAGAGTTTTGATTGGTTACCATGAGCAATATGTGTGTAGAATTAGAGGTTTTCTGTGCCTTTATGGTTTGCAGTGACTGGAGAACATACATTTTGCTCTGCTTAAGAAATATTGGTGTGAGTATCTGACACTGTTCTGAATCTCCTAAAGCATTTGTAAAGGTGAGTTATGATTCATTTAATATACATAGAGACTTGTATACTTTATGGAGAAGATTTGGAAGCAAATTGTGTTTTTTTAATGTTGCTTTGAGTCATGCTTTTTGATAATGCTTGGTAAAAAGTTTTTACTGCATAGAGTAATTGTATTCTGTAAAATTGTGAAGTTTTAGTAGTGACATGGAATGCTTCTACATAGGACCTGTGTTATGTTTTTTAAATGTGATGTCAAAAACGATTTTGGGAAAAAATAAATGGATTTTACATTTTTAAAAAGGAATAAAGAATGTATGCATGTTTAAATAAATATATTTGACTCTTTACAAGTGGACTAGGCTTCATGAAGCCTATCCCTGACTGCACTGTTAGACACAGGTGTCAATTTGACTCTTTACAATGATGTTACCTGTGTTTTATATCAGTGTAGGAAGCATATTGAGTTTGTTTGCATAGAGGAATTGTAATTTGTAAAATTGTGAAGCTTCATGTGAAAGTTTTTGCCTTAGTCTTATCCCTGCTGTGAGGCAGATGGTTGTACATAGGATCTGTGCTGTGTTTCCTAAATGTGATGTCAAAAACGATTTTTGGGAAATGAATGTTTTTTGCATATTTGAGTATATTGTGGCGCAGAGGTTTAAAATGTGACGCATCTAATTACATGTGTCTCTTTTTAAATATGGTGCAAAAAGGTACATGTTTGGGCTTTCTTGGGGAGCGTAGGTGGTGAGGCTTGTGTCTAAGAGTGCAGTGGACTAGGCTTCATGAAGCCTATCCCTGACTGCACTGTTAGACACAGGTGTCAATTTGACTCTTTACAATGATGTTACCTGTCTTTTAAATCAGTGTAGGAAGCATATTGAGTTTGTTTGCACAGAGGAATTGTAAATTGTAAAATTGTGAAGCTTCATGTGAAAGTTTCTGCCTTAGTCTTATCTCTGCTGTGAGGCAGATGGTTGTACATAGGATCTGTGCTGTGTTTCCTAAATGTGATGTCAAAAACGATTTTTGGGAAATGAATGTTTTTTACATATTTGAGTATAATGTGGCGCAGAGGTTTAAAAAGTGACGCATCTAATCACATGTGTCTCTTTTTAAATATGGTGCAAAAAGGTACATGTTTGGGCTTTCCTGGGGAGCGTAGGTGGTGAGGCTTGTGTCTAAGAGTGCAGTGGACTAGGCTTCATGAAGCCTATCCCTGACTGCACTGTTAGACACAGGTGTCAATTTGACTCTTTACAATGATGTTACCTGTGTTTTAAATCAGTGTAGGAAGCATATTGAGTTTGTTTGCATAGAGGAATTGTAAATTGTAAAATTGTGAAGCTTCATGTGAAAGTTTTTGCCTTGGTCTTATCCCTGCTGTGAGGCAGATGGTTGTACATAGGCTCTGTGCTGTGTTTCCTAAATGTGATGTCAAAAACGATTTTGGGGAAATTAATGTTTTTTACATCTTTGAGTATATTGTGGCGCAGAGGTTTAAAAAGTAACGCATCTAACCACATGCGGCACTTTTTAAATATGGTGCAATAAGGTACATGTTTGGGCTTTCCTGGGGAGAGTAGGTGGTGAGGCTTGTGTCTAAGAGTGCAGTGGATTAGGCTTCATGAAGCCTATTCCTATCTGCACTCTTAGACACAGGTGTGAATTTGATTCTTTACAATGATGTTACCTGTGTTTTAACTCAGTGTAGAAAGTATATTGAATTTGTTTGCATAGAGGAATTGTATTTTGTAAAATTGTGAAGGTCAATGTGAAAGCGTTTGCCTCAGTCTTATCCCTGTTGTGAGGCAGGTGCAAGATTTTGATGTAACAGTGTCGTAAAAGTGACGCAATCAAATCTCATAGATTTAACTGTGTCTTTATTACGAGGCTTTTTGTGGAGAAATGATCCCTCTTTGTACATTACACTTGACAGAGGTATAATGTGGTGCAAAAGGTTTAAAAAATGACGCTTTTACCTATATGCATCACTTTTTACATATGGTGCAACAAGGCATATGTTTTATGACGCCAATGCGTCACAAAAAGTGACGCTTCAGTAGCGCAAAACCGACGCATGGATTTATAAGTGAGGATCAATTATGTCATCTGCGTTACTTGAGATTAGGAAGTAGATTGTGCAGATGAGGTGAGTGATGTCCAGAGGGATAGAGGAGGTGAGGTTTATGATCAAGACTGTAGTGGGAGAGAGGCCTTTCTCGGGAAGCATAGGTGGTGAAGCCTGTGTATAAGAGTGCAGTGGACTTAGACATAGGTCTCATCTTCTTTGTACTTGTGGACAGAGCTGTCTTCCACTATACTCTTCAATACAGGCCTCACCTTTTGTGCACCCCTGGAGAATCCTCACCTGATCTGTAATTTTGAATAGATTGTTTGCTTTTTGTCATTGCTTTGTTGTTTGGTAATAGTGGTCTATAATGTGCTATTTTTTTCTTTAACACAGATTGAAATCGTTATTTCAAGAATAAGGAAAGATGCCCACGAGGGAAAGGTCAATTAAAAAACGTAACCGGGAAAAATCAAAAACAGCAACGGAATTACAGCACTCTTCCACAACAAATACTTCAAAAAACAGGAACCAAGCTCCTGGTAAGAGAGCTAAGTCTTTCTTTCGAAACATATGTACTTTTCAAAGAAATGGTGGACAGGATGTAGAAAATTAAAATGAGAGAGTCAAATTGAAAAGGAAGGAGAGAACTTCAAAGAATCCTAAAACTGGAGCAGGAGAGAATAATATGTATAGGAATAGAAGGCAGAATCAGTTTAGAGACATTTGTAAACGAATGTTTCACAGTAGGGTGGTTTTAAATTTGTTAAAAAACATTAGAAAAGGAAAACAGAGAGCTGCTTTTTATAAGAAAAAGAAAAGTGTAGAGAAGATTGTTAATCAGGCTTTTGAAGTTAAGAAAAAATTAGTTATTTTAGTAATCAATAGAATTAGGACACTTAACAAGACAATTGATGTTTTCAAATCAAACAGTAGATGGAAAAGAGTAATTAATCAGACTAATTTTTGTAAAGTTTTTTCAGGAGAATGGATGCACAGTTCAAGTTGTGAGCCATTTTTTAATGAGGAGAGTTACTTCCAGGAGAATGATTTAGTGCATGCAGTTGACACCAGTGGTCGAGCGTATGAAGTGAAAGACGGTTGTCCGATTGAAAAAGAGAAACTTGTGCCTAGAGAATCAGAAGAGGTGTTATCTGATGGAGTTTTAAGGAGACGTAATAAGGGTCCAGTGTACACTTGGCAGTGTAGTTGTATTTGTAGTGTGCAGCAGGAATCAATTGATTTGTTTTGTAATTTCTTACGTACATATAGTAAGAAAAGTCTAAAGCAGAAAGTGAAGTTGTTGCAAGACTTAGATCCTTGCAGAGTGAGAGAAAAGACAGGTTTGGCAGGCCATTCACTGGCTTGTCTTTCTAGAAAAGTCTGTCAGAGTGTTTTTCATCATTTTAGGATGTTGGCAGTGCATCATACCAAAATGAGGAAATTAGTGAGAATATTGTATTATGCAAAAAGTCCAGCACTTAAGCTTAAACAATTAAATAGTGCTCTTTTGCATGGAACTGAATTAGATTTGAAGAAGATTTGTGAAGAAATTGAGATTTGTTATTTTGGTGAAAAAGAGGACAGTGTAGAAATTGAGACAGCAATTCAAGGTAATGTGAAAGACAATGTACAGATTTCAAATACCGAAAAGTTTGAGCAGGAAATTACCAGGTTTAAAGTGAAATCAAGTGAAAGGCCGAATTTTACTTGTGTGTGTTGTCGACGGGCTCATTATAAGATTCAGACTAGGTTAGTTGATTTATATGCAAACAGTGAAAAGATGGATAATTATGAGTGGAAAGATTTAGCAACTTATTTGTGGGTGGAGAATTGTTTTGATTTGAGTTCTGATCAGCGTATTTGTAAATATTGCTATGATAAATTAAATCAAAACAGAATGCCTGCTAGAGCTGTTCATAATAATCTGGAGTTGGTAGACATTCCTCCTGAATTGATGGATTTAAATACATATGAGTCTATTTTGATTCAATGTGTCCATCCTTTTCAGGCAATTGTTCGCATGGAGCCTAAGATAGGGAAATTGCCTCCTACAGATTTGCAGAGAAGATTAAAGGGAAGAGTTGTTTATTTGCCCCTAGATTTAAAAAAATATTGATACAATTGGTATAGAAAAAGTAGAAGAGGAACCTTTAGTTATTCTAGTTAATGGGGTTCCAACAAAGAGTAAAAAAATCTGGCAAGATTTAGTGGATGTTAGGAAATTCAAAAAGGCAACGTTGTATTTAGTCACAAACAATGAGTACTACAAAGATGTATGTGTTGCAGCAGAGGAAAAAGCTGCAGATGAAGACAGTGATTGTTCAGGCGGCCAAATTGAAAAAGTTGATGTGTCTAGAAGTGAAGAGATATATGAACATTATACTGTTCATCCTTTGCATTCCAAGGAAGTAATGGGGAATGCAATTGAATTGTTTCAAATGAAAGCAGCAAAAGGAAGTCCCATTAGTGTATGGGAAAAAAGTTTGGAAGCTCGTTTTTTTCCACAGCTATTTCCAACAGGTCGAGGTGGACGATATGACGATCGACCACTTCAAATTCCAGCATCTGAATATCGAACTGTAAGATTATATGCTGAAGATCCAAGATTTCGAGAATGCATTCGCTATTTGTTTCATCTACTGTATGAAAGTGACTTGTCTGCTCTTTCTTATGCAGTAAATCATATACTGAAAAGTGGAGCACATCTGCAAAATGTTTCGGCGAGGGACTTTATTGAGAAAGTGAATCTGCAAGATTATATTTTGGAATCTCATCTAATCAATCTCATGGCATGTCAGCGTGGTACAAACGGGTTTTGGTACCGTAGCCATGGGGAATTTAAATGTATGCTAAGAAACTTAGGAACCCCTACATGGTTCCTTACTCTTAGCTGTGCCGAGTATGCATGGGAGGACTTACTTCAATTTCTACTAGAGGCCAATGCTAATGTACAAAATATAGAATTCAAAACACCTGGACAACTGTGTTCTTTGGATCCAGTGAATGTATGCAGATATTTCAATCATAGATTTGAAGCTATGATGTCTTTTATTACCAACAAAAAAAATCCTCCCCTTGGAGAGGTTTTGGATTTCTTTTGGAGAAAGGAGTATCAAGCGAGAGGTGCTCCTCATATACATATGTTGTTGTGGATTAAAGATGCACCCAAATTTGGAACAGATTCGGATGAGACAGTGATGAGCTTCATTCAAGAGTATTCAACATGTGCTGTTCCGAAAACTACGGAAGAAAACAGTTTAAGGCAACAAGTTTTACGCTTTCAATCCCATCGTTGTGGAAAGTACTGTCGTCGAAAATTTAGAAACAAGGACAAGTTCTACACAAAATGTCGTTTCGACTTTCCACGACCAGTGATTTCTAAAGGAAGAGTAAATAATTTGATGTCTTCTCTGCGACATACTGTGACGAGGAAATCACCAAAAAATACATACAATTTAAAAAGAGACTAAGAGTCCATTACATCAATGACTACAACCCAGTGATTTTGTCCATGTGGAATGCTAACATGGATATTCAATTCGTTGCTGACAACTCTATTGGTGTGGCTCGATATGTGACGTGTTACATCACAATAAAAGAAAAGACAGAACTAAAGGAAATGTGGGAGGACATTTCACATGAAAAGAGTCTAAGCAAGAAATTATACAGTTACAGTCTGAAGATGTTGTCGCATCGAGAAATTGGAGCGTATGAATGTTCTGATCGATTGTCGTCAGCAAGTCTCTATGCCAAATCTAGAACCATCATTTGGATAAGTCTAGGTCTTGTTGCAACACGAAATCGAGTTTTGAAATCTGTACAAGAGATAGAGTATTTGGCGGAGAAAGAACCACAAAGTACAGATATTTTTAAGACAAACATGTTGGATACATACTATCCAAATAGAAGTCATCACCTTGAGAACGCTTTTCTCTATGAAGTTCTGCAAATATATATTTATAAGAGGAACATCAGAGAAGATATCAATAATGGAATATATGGAGTCATTGGATGTGAAGGATGTCTAGTGAAACAGAAAAAAGGTCATTTGATTAATCATCACAAATTGAGTTGTGATAATCCAGATAAAAGAGAATTTTATTATTTGGCTCTTTTGCAACTGTTTAAACCATGGCGTGAAGAAGAGGAACTTCTTGGAGATTTTCTCTGTTATGAAGACTCCTTTAATGCAACGAAGGATACCATAGAATGTCCTGTTTTTCCAAATTATCAGCAAATGTTGAATGAAGAAATAGAGCAAGAAGCCACAATTGCTGCAGAGATTGCGAGAGACAGTTCTCAAGGCAGTCAGAGTTCTGCTTCATTGAGTCAGGATCCACTAGGAGGACCACTTATCCAAAATGAAGCTGCCACTGCCATGGATGAGGTGGAAAGAGCTATGGAACAAGCTCAAGATGATGAAGTTAACTTAGAAGATTTGGTGAAACAACTAAACCTTGAGCAGAAACAGATATATGACGAAGTCACAGAACAGATTGAACATGGATTCAGTCATGAGAAAAAAGAGTGCTCATGTACATCATTTAAGCCTGTCCAACTGTACGTGAGTGGAGAAGCGGGAACTGGAAAAAGTTTTCTGATTAAAGCCATTGCAAGTTATCTGCAGAAAAGGACTGAATCACCGCTGTCTTGTGTTGTTACCACTCCAACTGGGCTGGCAGCACATAACATTAAAGGGATTACTTTACATCATTTACTGATGCTGCCAGTGGAGCATGATAACAAATTGGAGTATCATAAGCTATCTGGAGATGCGTGTTCCGAAGTTTCAAGAGTCCTGAAGAAAATGAAACTTCTTATCATTGATGAAGTAAGCATGGTGTCAAATATAATGCTTGCTTTTGTGCATTTGAGGATGCAAGAAATTCTTAGAACAGACTATGATGTCTTATTTGGAGGAAAACATATTATTGTTTTTGGAGATCTTCTGCAGTTGACTCCAGTAAAAGGACAACCTGTGTTCAAAATACTCACTCATGAAGATACCAGGAAGTGCTTAGGGAGCATCGGAAACGTTAATATATGATTAAACTTTAAATATGCAGAACTGCTTCAAAATATGCGGCAGGCAAAGGATGAAGATTATAAAAATATTCTACAAGATGTAAGGATCGGAAAAGTAAGTCGGCAAGGGAAAGAAGCTTTACGTGCATGATTAATTTCAAATTTGTAACCAAATGAAAACATTCTTCCAGAGAACATATTTAAGAAAATGAACGAGAAGAAATCTGGCATATGTTTGTTGCCAACTCTGAAAGAATGTTCCATGTTCAACAACAAAATGTTACAGTTAGAAAATGAAGAGATAGTGAAACTGGAAGCTATTGATAAAATAGAGCATATGGGAGCAACAATTATGTTGTCTGAAAATTTGAAATCAAAATTGGATTCATTAGAGAAGACAATATCTAAAACTGCTGGTTTTGAAAATACTCTGAATGTGTGTTTGAATTGTCGTGTCATTTTAAGAAGGAATTTAAATGTTGAAAGAGGTCTGGTAAATGGAGCAATGGGTTATGTTGTTGGTTTTGTGAATTACAAAAATAAAGATGGAATTGAAATTTTAAAAATTAAATTTGATGACATTGATGAAATAGAACAAATTTGTCGTTGTTCAGCTAGATTTTTGCTCGTGAAAGACTTATATGTTCGCCAAAAACAGTTTCCTATTTGTTTGGCATATGCGGTGACAATTCATAAGTCTCAAGGTTTAAGTGTAGATAGCGCTTTGGTGAACATTGGAAGTTCTGTGTTTAAAGAGGGTATGGCATATGTGGCATTATCACAAGTCAGAACTTTATCAGGATTGTACTTGATTGAGTGTGATGAAACAAAGATTTGTGCAGATCTAGATTGTGTAAAAGAATACAATAGGTTAGGAAGAGAGTATGCTCCACATTTGCCTCAATATCCTCTGATTGAAAAACGTGTGGTAGGCCGAAAAAGAAGAAATGCGAGTAATTGCAGTGAGGTATCAGCAAAAAGGCATAAAGTAGATAAAAGTGTAATTGAAAAGAGAAACAAAAAGGATTCTGTTGAAGATGTTGTTGGATTTCAGTTTGAAAACAGTTCTGGTGTCAACTGCTATGCTAATGCAGTAGTTAATGTTGGTTTTTTTCTTCAAAATTTACAAAGACAGATTGTTGAAAATTGAGAACAAACACTGTGCTGTTTATTGAATTCTGTGTTAGACAAATGTAGTAGTTATAGAGCTAAAATAGAAAGTGTTTCAGAAATTAGAAATCTTCTAGATATATGTTCAGGTCAAAATCAATTTTCACAGAATATTCAGCAGGATTGTCAGGAATTTTTAATGTATATGTTTGATGTATTACAAGATGAAGGAGTAGATATTAAAAATCTATTTGGCCTTTCTTATCAACGGCAACATGACTGTGATAACTGTGCTTCATCAAGTACTACTAGAATAGACTCTGAAAGATTTATATATTTAACTTTACCAGACTGCAAATTAGTGTCTTTCAATAATCTAGTTAAAGCTGCGAATCACAATATGGTGTGTACCCAATGTAAGTCTGCAATGCTGTCCACATTATTTCTACAAAATTATGGTCACTATGTTATTTTAATGTTCCAACGATGTAGACCTGATGGAACTAAATTGACAACTTCTATTAAAAATTTCATGGCTTCTCAGTTATCGATATCAGGAAGAACCTTGCCAACTGTAGCTATTATTTTTCATGACAGTCCTTCTACAACATCAGGGCATTACACATGCTATTTAAAAACTTCTAAAGGTTGGACCCAATGTGACGACACTCATTTGACTTTCAAACAACGTTTGCCTTTTGGCTTTATAAATTCATACCTAGTGTTTTTACAGCCAAAATTTAGGTAAAGGTAATTGGCCTATGAAGACGGGAGGAGTACTCATATATACTCATACATCTGACACTATTTGGCCATATGGAAAGGTGCAAGAATGAGTAAAGAGTCATGACTGAAAAAAAAGAGTATATTAAAATTTTGAAAATATTTCAGATGTTCTTGGAGCTTTTCTTGTAGAAAGTCGATGAAATTGATTTCTAGGTGAACAGCAAAATACTATGCAACGAGAAAAGGACCTCCATGATATACTATTTGGCCTCAAGGAAAAGTAAGACAATCAAAGATTAGCGTACATTTGTCATTTGTCAGTATATAAGGTTTTTTTTAAAACACAATCTTTTAGATTGTGTTTTTTTTCCCCGCTGTCATATGATGAGTAATTTGAACTCACTGCTTTAAGTGAAATTCAATATATTCTGAGAACAGCAAAAATAAACTATGTAACATGTTGTAGAAGTTATTCTATACTTTGGATTGTGTAAATTAAATTGTATTCCCATTCTCTGACATCCACTCTCCCTCGCTTATCTTTGTTTGCTCCTTACTTTTGACCTCTTCTCTCTATTTTTCGTTCACTACTTCTCTGTGCTCAGTGCCTCACTCTACTTGTGTTATTTTCACTTGTTTATCTACCTTCTACCACTTCTTTTACAGCAACATCACTGCTCCTCTCTCGTCGTTCTTCATCCCTTTTCTTTTACTCTGGTTCCGTTACTATCCATCATTTCCTTTCTTTCAATGTCCTTCTCTTTACTTTCATCACCAAATTATTTTCTCTCATTACCACTGCTTTAGTCGTCTTCTCCTCTCTTTCCTTTTTTTTGCTCACTTACTTTTTTTCTTTTCTCACTCATTGTACTCCACCTCACTCAGTTTTTCTCTTAGTGTGTCTACCTTATAACTTCCTCAGTCTATTTCCTTCAATTGTTGTATATTATTCTGTCTCCCTTCATCCTTTCACTCTATGACTGTTCTTCACTTACTCTCAGTTATCTTCTATTCCTCATTCTTCTAAATGCATCCTTAATTAGACTGTGTTCTGTCTCAGTCATTGTCTTTTTACTTACTTCTGTTTCCTGATTTAGTTTTGCTAACTCACATTGTTTTAATATCTTTCTTACCTTCAGTTCATTTATCTGTTCTTCTCTCTCTTTTTCTTAGTGAATCTATATGCCTTACTCTTTGTAATTTGCTCCCCTTTTATTTCTTTTTCCCTCTTTTTGTCCTTCTACCTTAGTTTATTTCCCTTTCTGTGTTCTTCACTCTAACTTTATTTCTAAATAGAGTGTTATGATGTTTTTAGCTCTTCATTTCTATCTTTTAATTTAAAATACATATTTTACTAATTATAACTTATTTTTTCTTCTCTCTTTCACAGATACCAACTGTAGTAAAAACAATTATAGTTACATTTATTATATGGTAAGTATTACTAAAAAAATGTAGTTTGTTATCACCCTTTGCTTTAAGGTCACTAACATTTTCTCAATCTACCTCACTCCTGTGTTTTTACTCTGCTTCTCACACTTATTCTTATTCTCCATGTTTACTCCCCTTTCCCTATTTACTCTCTCATATTCAACTTCTTTTGATCCCTATTCTTTACTTCACTTACCCTCTGTTACCTTCCTTTGCTTCTTTACTCATTCTCTTTTTCTTAATTATTTACCTTACTCCTACACATATACCTCATCCCCCTACTAACACATATACACACCTGTAACATACACCCCACACACACACCACACATACACCTCATACACACAAAAAAAACCTCCCACACACACTGCTCAAAAACACACACACATTCCATACACACACATACATCGAACACATATACACCCCACACTCATACACTTCTCACACATATTTCACACACCCTCATCTCTACCCACACCGAAACACTCCACATAACCACACCCACACACACACCTTACACACCCACACTCTGACCTACACCCACTAACTCCCTGTAAGTCACACACACTGCATTACTTATATTTTTTTGCTGTTTTACTCAAGCCCATTCAGGTACTGTTTCCTTTACTCTCTTTGTCCTCTGTCTTTGTCACTCACCATGTGTTATCCTAATTCAATATTTTTCCCTCTTTCACCCCTCTTTACTTTTACTATGGGTAGCGCACCGGAGAGCGTAACAAGGGGTAAATTAAGAGAAACAGTAAAATAATATTTTAGAGTGATTTGAGGTAGGGTAGCTGTTGTGTTGTGTGGGTGATTTACTTACTGCACTCTTTCCACTCCTTTTCTCAGTCCCTCTGTTCTCACAGTTCCTCACTCCCATTCACTCAGTCCGTCTCTCTTACTGTAATTGTCTCTGTCTCTTCAGTCTTTCACTACTTGTTCATTATGCTTTCTCCCTGAAGTTCAAGCACACTACGTTATTTACATTTCTTTGCTGCTTCAATTATTCCCTTTCTATTACTTCTTATTTTCTTCTTTCAGTTTTTTCTCTCTGTCAATCCACATGTTTTAACTTTAGTAGACTTTATACATCTTATTTCATCACTCTTTAGTTATGCACACTACTTCTTACCAGTGTTATTTAAATCTGGTTCCGTTATTACTTTTTATTTGTACATCATTTTTTCTCTTTCCTTTTACTCTTTACAGCCACTCACATTCTTTATGTGCCTCTGCTTTAGTATTCTTCTTCTCTCTTTCTTTGTTTCACAGCCTTATATTTTTTTCCATTTTCTCTCTTACACTTTCTTATATATTTTACACTGTTTTACTATGTATTACACAGTACCTCTGTGTTGCTCTCTCTTGCTGTCTGTCTCTTAACATTACTCTCTCTTTCTCTTTCTCTTATGCTCTCCTTCTCTTGTTTTTTTTTAATTGCGCTAACGGGGCGCTCACCGGTGCGCGTACCGGGAAGTGCACCCATGAGAAAAATGAAGTCAAGAGTGCTAAAAAATGTAGTAATTTTTTTAAAATGGGAGGTAGTTCTGAAAAGAACTTTTTTTTTTAATGTTTTTGTTGTTTTATATATTTTTCTGAAAATTTTTTTGGGGTTGTATTTTTTGAACAATTTTATGTATTTTTTGTTTTTTTGGGGGGGAACAAAGAAAAAGAGGCATTAGAAAGGGCTCAACAGGAGCAAAAAAAAATAATATTTCTTGGGGCGTTTTGAGCACTTGTGGTTTTCAAACGCTCTATTTATCAATTCGCACATGAAATTAGGTCACCTCAATGAAGGCACACTATCTTCATGTGCACAAAATTCTGTTGGATATTTGGGACCGTCTCCCTCGCCTCTGGTCCCGATAGAGTTACCTGTGACGATGTACTGGCCACAGGAGTTGGTGGGTTATCTTGGAGGTGACGCATCTCTGCAACGCTGTAATTGAGTGGATGCCACCTCTGCATATGGCGGTGCATAGTATAGTTACCATAACTATACTTTTTATCTGTACCTCTAGACAAAAAAGATTTACAAATGAGGCATGTCACATGTCGGGCATTGACCTTTTTTTGGCCTTGAGGGTATGAATAAATTGCCAAATAAAACGGTCTTTGTGGTGGGATTTCCGAGGCTCTTCACGTAAGAACTGCCTCGGCTCTTCGTCTTCTTCCTCTTCTTCTTCCTCTTCCTCTGGGTTGGGAAGGAACTGTGGAGGTGGTCCTTCCTTCCTAGGTGGTTGTGGTGGTGGTGGGGGTCCACCAGCTGCAGCTACTATAGATGCCATAACTAAGGTCTTCCTCTCACAAAGATGAAAGTCAGAGTGAGGAAAGAAGGAGGGGTTTTCATCATTTGGGAAAAAAAAAGTTCTAAACCAATGAAAAGTGTTATTTACAGGTCACATGACCTGTTACGCTTACGTTCCGCGTCCCGCTCCGCGCCCGGAGCGCTTCCGGTGTGCTGCGCTTCGCACCTCGTTCGCGCACCGGAGCACTTCCGAGTGCGCGAACGCGGCACGTCATAAGACGCATTACGCGGCAACGCGATTCATCGCGCTTACGCGACGCGTCACGATGTTGTTCTCGAACGCGGCAGTTGTGCAAACGGTACGTTTCCCAGTACGCGGACCGGGTCGCGGCATAAAAATTAGCTAACGGGAAGCTACCCGGTGCGCGGACCGGTAGCGAAACTAAAAAAAATATATATATATATATACATAAAAAAATTATATTAAATACATTTAAAATATATTTTTCCTTTAAAAGAAGAATACATTTAACAGCTTTTAATATTTGCTATTAAAAAACCATTGAAATTCACTGAAAAAACCATAGGTTATAGACCATATATAGTTAGTATTTAGCATTTACAAAACCTTGAAAATTCACTGAAAAAACCATAGTTTATAGACCATATATAGTTAGGAATTAGCATTTATAAAACCTTATTTTACTCACACAAAACCATTGAAATTCGCATATATAGTTAGTTGCACTAACTATATATTTCGTGCACCCGCAATCCACTGATGATGATGTCACATATTACATCATTCATGACATGGTCAGTGACATCACTAATGACATCACTGATGACATCTCAAATGACATCACTGATGACATCACTGATGACATCTCAAATGACATCACTGATAACAACATCCAGTGACTGTATATTTCTGTAAAGTTTAAATATGTCTTACATATTGAAGAATGAGTGGATGTATAAGTGTCTGGATGAAGGATTTAGTAGGTGCATGACTGACTGTATGAGTGAGTGATTAAATGTGTCTAACTGAGTGCATGGGTGAGGTTCTGTAGCGATCCGAACCTGTGTTTTCGGTATCGTAGTACTGACACGATTTTGGTACCAGTGAACCGTAAATGATCCATTGTGTATGTGGCAGTGTTTTCGCTGTGCTACTAGCACGGATACACTGAGAAATAGGGCATTTCTGTTGAACACACACAGCATCCATTTTAGATACGGCATCCATTTTGTCTCTTGCCCTCACATAGTCAATGGACGAACGTTGACCCAGTTGAATCACCCTGTTAGGGACACGTAGGTTTTAGCGCAGGAAGGCTGATGCTGCGTGACTTGGCAGAAGCTGTCTTCTTTGCCTGAAGCCAGTCCTGTTATACTGGTTCTCGTGTTCGTTGGCCTGATCAAGATTAGGAGGCCAAAGACAAGTAGCCGTGCACGTTTTATGACCCACAAACATCTCTTATCCTGCTTTTCTATCTTCTACACCTGGCTCTGCTCTTTTCCTTCCGGGCTTTTACTATGGGGAGGAAACATTTTTTACGATGAGGCGGATCGATCTATGAATAGAAAACTGACATGAAGACTTGATCGAATACTGAAAACTTGCAAATAATTATCGTTGGTATATGTTTATTGTTTTGTTTGGGATACCGGGCAAGGCATGGAAGATATTTTAACAATGTTGCCTAAAGTCATTTTCCATGTATATAAGGAGCGACCCACTTTGTACAATTTGAACAGTCTCCTAGAATCTGCCTGTTGTGTGGTTCCTGTGACTTCTGTATCCCTGCAGTAAATAAAACCTTGGTCTCCAACGCCACCATCGAGAAGCCCGTGTCTCTGTTTTATTTGTGCACAGAGACAGGAAGGAACTCAGGGGTCGTTTGGGTGTTGTTTCCCTGACACCTCTGGACCCTATAAAGTCCAGAACCTCATTTGGCGCCCAACGCGGGGCGACGTCAACTGGTACCGGTCCAAAGCCTGAAGATTTCGAGGAGCTTCGTGTGAAGATTCCGGAGGGAGGTACCCCGCTTCATCGATCCCTGCATGTCGTAAAAGTGGCCCGACGATCTCTTCCACGAGGGTTCCCATTCCCAGACGGCTACAGAGGACTGCTGCCCTGACTGTCGCCCTGTCTTGGACATCAGGTGCAGACCTTAGTACGGCGAGACATAGACGGGTTCTCCTTGGTGACGTCTTCGACATTTAAGTTAAGTATTAAATGGGTCGCACCCAGTTGGGTTGCTCTTGGTTGCTCTTGGTTGCTCTTGTAAGGATTTATCAGTGGTTGCTGTTGTACGGATAATCCTTTTGTTTTCTGGATACGCTTGTTTTGGATACTCTTGGTTGCTTTTGTAGATTATCACTGGTTGCTCTTGTCAAAGATAATCTTTGGTTTCTGGTATTGGTTCATTTGGATGCTCTTGGTAGGCCTAAGTTCTTTACACATTTGGTTAGAATATTGTCCTTAGTTTGTAATGGCTAGCCGTAGTAATTGTTTCCTGTCCTGGTTAAGTTGCAACAGGGATTCCCGGTTGGAGGACTCGTGCCCGGTTCCTCCGATTGGAACTCCAACGTATGAGCTCTACTGTAAACATGGTGTGGGTCCTATCACTTACAATGAAGTGTGGGTCCGATACACCAGGAAAGATGGTGTCCTTAGTTGGCCACCACATGGTAGCTTCGAAACTGAAATTCTAGATAACCTGGAAAAGAAATTATTTGAGAAGAAAGGCCGGCCGGCAACGTTTGATTCTTTCCGTTTCTGGCGTAAGGAAGCCAGACATAGAGAAATAAGAAAAATGAAAAAGGAACAGAAAGAGAAAGGTTTGACTTTAATGCAGTCTGCTAAGCAGTTGCATGTCAACGAGACTGAAAAAGCAATAGAGGTAGCGAATAGAGAGCATCATTTGGCGATTGACAAGTGCTACCCTGCCTTGCCATCGTGTCCTGCTAAGCCAGCAGAGGACCCCAAAAAGGATCCCCTGTTGTCTTATCTTTTTAGATCACCTCCACCGTATGCACAGGGTGTTACGGCACCACAGTTGCCACCTGTTGTAAAACCGGCTGTTGGTCAGCCTGGAATAGTTGTTCCTCCTCCTTTGATCCAAGCTCCTGTCCTTCCTGTGGTTAATGTTCCTCCAGCACCCCCTCTTCCTGGGTTGCCTATTCCGCCTGTGCCTGTCGTTTCGCAAACTACTTTGCCCACTGCTCCTACCCTTACAATTTCATCTGCTCCAGCTTCCTTGTCCCCGACCTATGTAAATATTCTGACTCCGCTTTCTGTTCGTCGGAAAATAACTGACTCTGTAACTAATATTTTAACCCCTTTTTACAGGTCTTTAATTAAGACCCCCATTTCTGACTCTACACAGAGACGTAGTCAGCTTCCTGGTCCCCAGGAACGAGAAATGTTAGATTTGACAGCTCTTAGGTGGGTTTCGAAAACTGTGAAATACGATGCCCAAAAGGTGTTGGACACGTTTGTGCAATGGAATGAACCAACTCAGCGATACGTATTTGATGTGATGTGTTCCCTTTTGCGTGAGGAATGGGATGATGATTACTTGGATTCAGTTCCCGCTGATTTGATATATACTTAGCAAAGATTCACTGCAGGAATGATAGTGGGTCCGGACGTAAAGGAAGCGATAGAACTGATTTTAGCATACAGGTCTGATTCTCCTCTTCGATCACCAAGGGACTCAGAGGGCTCTCCGATTACTAGGAAGAAGCGAGGTCAGTATCCGATGAGGGAAGTTCCGCCGATATGGCGCGAAGCAGTTCAAGTTAATGCGAATCTTGGCATTCAAGCAGCTCCAGCACAGTTCCAGAGAGTGTGGATACACATTCCGTGGAAACGGGCTGAAGTTTTAGCAGTAAAACAGACACTGCCAGACCCGCGTAAGAATCCTGCCGGTTATTGTAAGGAGTTGACCCAGACAGTTCAAGCTTGTGTCATGAATTTGGCAGAGATTGAGATG
The DNA here is from genome assembly GCF_964261635.1 of Lissotriton helveticus. NCBI lineage: Eukaryota > Metazoa > Chordata > Amphibia > Caudata > Salamandridae > Lissotriton > Lissotriton helveticus. Next base: position 1,478,927,429 of record NC_136059.1, on the reverse strand, counting down.
CTTTTCGGCAATGTAGTGCCACAGCCTATTTGGGCCAAAATTCGCCATGAGGATCATCAAGTTGCCTTAGGAGGTGATTGGCCAGCTATTGTAGCGGCAGATGCACAACAAATTAGTGGTGCTAAACCTGAGCCCCTGATCGCTGCTTTGCCTGGCAGAATAATTAATATGATGAAAACTCTGATGCCGGCGTTACGTGTCAACTGGGATAAATTATCAGCATGCAAGCAAAAGAAGGACGAAAGTGTCTCTGATTTCTTCACCAGATTTGAAGAGACTTTCGTAGACCAAAGTGGTCAAGATATGAGTACCGAGGGAGGCCAGAGATTGTTTGTCGACAAGTTTGTGTTTAATTTACTGCCTGAATTAAGTAATAAGTTGAAGGATTCTGAGAGTGCATGGGCGGTATCGACGACAGCACAGATACTTGCAACTGCTCAGTATTACGAAAATAGAGAAAAAGAAGAGAAGGAAAAGTCAGAGAAGACAAAAGACTTGAAAACTAAAGTTCTTTTGCAACAGGCGTATCTGCCTCGCTCGAATCAGTCAGATTCACAGCAGCGACCCCAGTTTCAGCAACAGCCACAGTTCCAGCAAGGAATGTCCCAATGGGTTGATTATGGTTTTCCACGACAACAGTTAGCATGGAACCAGTGTGCCTATTGTAAAAAGGAGGGTCAATATAAGAATGAGTGTCCAGTTCTGCATCCAAAAACTAGTGGTGTCCCTGCTCCAAGAGGCCGTGGTGGTTTCATGCAAGCTCCTAGAGGCAGAGGACGCGGTGCTGTGCCTCCACAGACTGATCGTTCCTCTAATTATTTTGATCAGCAGAATGTGCTGCCTGGTAGATCTCAACAATACCATGTTGAAGATTATTATGAGGGTAATGGAGAAGTACAGCAAAGTGAGTACTAGGACAGCCATAGGCAAAGAGAGGGAGTAGTATCAGTTCCAGTCGATCAGAGTGGACCTTATGTCGCAGTAGCTACATCAGGTGTGATTGAACCGTTTCTGTTGGATACTGGTGCGGCAAAAAGTTCAATTATGCATGCGAAACTCCCTGGCGCACCTTTGTCTGGCTTAACCAATATTTCGGTAGGATTTTCAGGCGCCCCTGTTCACAACCCTGTTTCTGGTCCTTTGTCCATTTCTGTTGGACCATGTCATCTAGAAGCACCCCTTATTCTAACGACTGGTTGTAATGAGAATCTGCTTGGTCTAGATCTGTTAAAACGCCTGCATGCGACATTGTACTGCTCTCCTTCAGGAGTACAGCTCACGTTGGGTAAGAGAGTGATCTCTCCAATGTATTTGTCAATGGATAAGCTCCCACCGGAGCTGCGTTCTCTCCCTGATACTCTTTGGGCAACTGGTCCTAACGATGTAGGTCTTTTGGAAATTCCTCCTTATGTAGTGAGTTTGAAGGCGAATGTTAGATTTCCACGAATCCCACAGTATCGAATTTTAAATGAAGGTGAATGTGCGCTTTTACTGATCGTGCAGGACTTGATACAAAAAGATGTGATAGAAGAAACTAGAGGAAATATATGCAACAGTCCTGTTTTGCCGATTTTGAAACGCACTGATCCTTCCAAACCTCCAGTCTACAGATTAGTGATTGACCTTAGAGAGGTTAATAAAATTGTGGTTCCGCAATTCCCTGTGGTCCCGGATATCACTGCATTACTGACATTAATTCCTGCTTCAGCTACGTGGTTTTCAGTGATTGACTTGAAGAATGCCTTTTTCAGCATTCCGATAGCCGAAGACAGTAGGGATATTTTTGGTTTCTCCTTAGGTGGTCATAGCTTCAGATTCAAACGCGCTCCACAAGGCTATTGTGAGAGCCCTTCGATTTACAGCCAAGCATTAAAAAGTCATTTAGATACTTTTGTACTTCCTCCTGGTGCTGCTCTTATCCAATATGTAGACGATCTCTTAGTGGCTGCTGATGACGAGGAAACGTGCAAAACAGCTACAATTTCCTTGCTGCATTATTTATCAGACTTACATCACAAGGTGTCACCTTCTAAACTGCAATATTGTTGCCAAGAAGTGACCTATTTAGGTAATCTTTTGTCAAAAGAGGGAAGAAGGTTGACCCCAGAGAGAATTAAAGCAATTTCGCAGATGACTGTACCAAGCACACAGAGAGAAGTGCATGCATTTTTGGTTATTACGTCATATTGCAGACAATGGATCCCAAATTTTTCTCTTATGGCAAAACCATTGGTGGCTCTGACTGGAAAAGGTGTTCCGAGTCCTTTGCCATGGTCTGATGAATGTCAGCAGAGCTTCTCTGATTTGCGTGATGCGTTGTGTTCAGCTCCTGTGTTGGGTACTCCTGACTACAGTAAGCAGTTTACACTATATGTCCATGAAAGAGAGGGTTGCGCGTTGAGTGTTTTGACGCAACAATTCGGTGACAAGCAACGACCATGTGCGTATTTCTCAGCGACATTAGATCCGGTAGCCATAGCATTGCCACGTTGTTTGAGAGCTACAGCAGCAACTGCAGTGTCCATTCGACAGTCTGCTGGATTGGTCATGAACAATATGTTAGTAGTCATGGTTCCACATGCCGTGGATACACTCATGAATCGAACGAAAACTCAGCACCTCACCAGTGCTAGACTATCAGGCTATGAGCTGACGCTTTTGGCAAGTCACATTCAGATTAAGCGATGCAGCATATTGAATCCAGCAACACTGTTGCCGACTACTCAGGAGTCGAGTGATTTGGAACCCCATGATTGTTGCTTCAGAAGTGAGGAAGAGACAAAAGGACGGATTGATTTAAAAAATACTCCATTACTAGATCCAGATGGTATTTTGTATGTGGACGGATCTTGTTTTAAACTCCAGAAGGGTGATGTGACTAGTGCGTATGCAGTTACGACTTTGAGCACGATTGTTGAGACTGCAAGAGTGAGTCAGAATTCTGCCCAAGCTGCAGAATTAATTGCATTGACGAGAGCGTGTGTTTTAGCTGAGGGAAAGAGAGTGAATGTGTTTACTGATAGTCAATATGCCTTCGGCTTAGCACACAGTTTCGGTCGTTTGTGGAAGGAAAGAGGTTTCGTTACGTCCCATGGGACTAAGATCCAACATGGACAATTAGTCAATGACCTATTGGAATCTCTGACCTTACCAAAGGAAGTTGCGATTGTGAAATTCAGTGCCCATCGAAAAGTTACGGATGACGTTGGTCGTGGGAATGCGTTTGCAGATGAGGTCGCTAAGGAGACGGCCAAGAATATGATGAGTCGAATGTATGTTGCAATGTCTGCAAGATGGATTGCTGAATCAGGGATGTGCGAGAATACGATCGAAAGTGTAAAGGCAATCCAGAATGAAGCTACTGAAAGTGAGAGGAATGCATGGAAGGAGAAACTCGGTAAATTGGATTCGAATGGATGTTGGATTTATTTGTCAGAACATCAGCGATGGATGTTGCCTGATGCGTATGTACTTGCGGTGGTTACGATGGCTCATGGAATAGCGCACATCAGTACGAAAGGTATCAGTAAGATGTTAGCTCCCGTATGGAAGAATGATGGGATTGCTAAGTGTGCGGAGAGAGTGGTGAAAAATTGCATGGTATGCCTGATGCATAATCCTGGCAAGGGAACCCCAACCCCAGCTGGTCATTTTGCTCCCCCTTCTTGTCCCTTTGAAGTGATCCAGTTAGATTTTATCCACATGGACAGGTGTAACAACCTCAAATATGTCCTAGTGGTAGTCTGTGCATTTTCAAGATGGATTGAAGCTTATCCGTTAAAGGATAACACTGCCCTGTCCACTGCCAAAATCCTCCTCAAAGAATATTTCCCTAGGTACGGCATGCCACGGATTGTATGGTCGGACAATGGAAGTGAGTTCGTAGGGAAAGTTATGCAAAGTGTGTGTGCAGGTTTGGGAATTAGGCAAAAATTCCACAGTGCGAATCATCCACAGTCAGCAGGTTTGGTTGAGGGGTACAATGGTACCTTGAAGCTGAAACTTGCTAAAATCCAAGCTTCCACTGGTTTATCTTTGCCAGATGCACTGCCTTTGGCCTTACTGTCTACCAGAGCGACTGTACACTCTCGAGTAGGGCTTAGCCCATATGAGATTGTGTTTGGTCGCCCTGCTAATGTTTGGGGAGTTCCGAGGCCCAAGGAATTCAATCAGATCGAATATCCAATGTTGATTGATTACCTTTTTGACCTGACTGCTAAATTGAGTCTTATTCATCAACAGGTATTTGAAACCTTGCCTAAGCCGCCAGAGGGTCCAGGACACGCACTGAAACCCGGGGACTTATTTCTCGTAAGGAATTTTGGATGAACCCGAAACCTTCAGCCAAGATTTGTTGGTCCTTTTCAAGTGCTGCTCCTGGCCACAAAAACTGCTGTACGCCTAGCCGGCAGGAGAAATTGGGTGCACGCTACCCATACGAAGCGTGTGCCTCTCCCACTCCCCTATGACAGTTGGGTTAGACAGGGAATTGGTGTTTCCGAGACCGAACCTGTTCCTAGGCTTGTCCCTTTCAGCGATGCAGAGTATACAACGGACAGACAAACGGAAACACAGAACTCTGACACCGCACCAGGAACTGTTTCTTTGAACCATGAACAGAGCACTGCACAAAGTGAACATTTGCCACCTGTGGATTTGAACATTGCTGCATCTTCAAATCCGTTGTTTCGAGATCAGACACAACCTGAAAAATTCCGTTACAACTTGCATTCTCATTCTATGAACCAATAACATTGCATAAGTACTTGTATATTTGAAAACTGATTGATCTTACCATATTCTTTTCAGTCAGGAAGTTTTGCTCATGAATTTTTTGTTTTCTTAACCTTGCCAACTGGGTTGCCGTAGGCTCGTAACGTGTGCCTAGTTTTAACTTGCAGGGGACCAGACTCAAGGTCGGTTTCTTCTGTTTATTTTGGGAACTCCCAGGGTAGACAGAGGCATTTTTTAACAGGTACAAATCATCCGATTGCGAACGGCTGTAGAAGATGGAGCTTCCTGAACTGCGACGAGTTAACATTATCAATACTCGCAAGTCAAAATTGTATAAAATTCTGCATAGCAAATGTTTCATAATGCAATGTGCTCTGACATTTTTGACTGTTTTAGTAACTTTGGTGGGCGGAATTGTTTTCGGTATCCAGTTAATTTTTGCACCGGTTACATCTACAGGACCTCCCAATGTTTCTGTTTCTCCGACTATTGTTTCTCTTCATTCTTTTCACCCTTTTCCTGCACATGAGCAAGCTCGACGCTCTGAGTTTATAAATAACACTTTCATTCAGCTCTTGCACCAACACCAACTGGTAGTAAATACAACGAACTGCTGGGTGTGCGGTCTGATACCACATACCATGGACAAGGGTATCCCCTATCTGGTTCTGCCCTTTAGTTATAATGGATCATTTTGGGCATTTCAGAGCATGTTCGTTTATGCTCTTGAGTCCTATCCCCCGCGACCTCCGCGTTCCACTAGGTATAACTCTGCTAATAGAGCCTTGGTAAAGGGAATTACTGACATGGTTAGTGATGTCAATAAGACTCCGTTTATTCCCAAGGACGAGTTGCGAGTTTATATGGGTTGGAATGCTACGGAGTATGGCATTAGTTTGGGTGAGAACAAGCGTAAGAGCTCGACTCCGATTTGGGTCGTACCCCACCAAGGTCAAGTCTGTTTACAAGGGACTGGGAGGAACCCGAGAGCTCGGCTAGGGAAGAGTGACTGTACTGAAACGTACGTTTTTCCAGCACAGTTTTCCCCTGCATTCTTAGCTGCTAAGGGTACCTATTTTGTCTGCCAAGACAGAGCATATACATCGCTGCCGGCTGACTTTTCAGGCTCCTGTTATATTGCCCGACTGTTACCTCCGACATACACTGCTGCACCAGATTATCACAAGACTAGAGTAGTGAGAGGTGTCTTCGACAAAGAAGATACTGCTGGCCAAGAAGCAGGAGATTTTTTAAGGGTTGTCTTCTGTTCTGGGGGCCCATGGCCAATAGTAGGAACTTGCATCAACTAACACGGGTAGTTGAATCCACTATTACTGAAACTGCCGGTGCCCTAAGTAACCAGGCGGATCGCCTCATGACGTTGCAGAACCGTATGGTTCTTGACGTAATACTTGCAGATCGAGGTGGAGTATGTAAGATGATCCAATAGAGTTGCTGTGTTTTTATTCCAAATAATGCTCCAACAGTGTACGAGGCCATTTCTAAGTTACACAAGATCGCTGACTCTATTCACATAGATAAAGGTGATTGGTCGCTGATGGGATGGCTTTGGAATCTGTTATCTGCATGGGGATGGAAGGTTCTGATAGTCATTGGTGCTGTGTTGGTGTGCCTATTCTCATGCTGTCTCATTGTTCAGTGTGGTCCGGCTTTATGTGGCCACTGTGCCGCAACATGCGTAAGAGAGAGGAGAGACGTTACGAGATAGAATGATGCTCCAGCACCATATCAGTGACTCAATGAATATAGAGATAGACTCTGACATAGAGTGAGTTATTGCCTATGTAAGGGCAAAAGGACGGTCTGAGGTTCTGTAGCGATCCGAACCCGTGTTTTCAGTATCGTAGTACAGACACGATTTTGGTACCAGTGAACCGTAAATGATCCATTGTGTATGTGGCAGTGTTTTCGCTGTGCTACTAGCACGGATACACTGAGAAATAGGGCATTTCTGTTGAACACACACGGCATCCATTTTAGATACGGCATCCATTTTGTCTCTTGCCCTCACATAGTCAATGGACGAACGTTGACCCAGCTGAATCACCCTGTTAGGGACACGTAGGTTTAGCGCAGGAAGGCTGATGCTGCGTGACTTGGCAGAAGCTGTCTTCTTTGCCTGAAGCCAGTCCTGTTATACTGGTTCTCGTGTTCGTTAGCCTGATCACGATTAGGAGGCCGAAGACAAGTAGCAGTGCCCGTTTTATGACCCACAAACATCTCTTATCCTGCTTTCTATCTTCTACACCTGGCTCTGCTCCTTTCCTTCCGGGCTTTTACTATGGGGAGGAAACATTTTTTACGATGAGGCGGATCGATCTATGAATAGAAAACTGACATGAAGACTTGATCGAATACTGAAAACTTGCAAATAATTATCGTTGGTATATGTTTATTGTTTTGTTTGGGATACCGGGCAAGGCATGGAAGATATTTTAACAATGTTGCCTAAAGTCATTTTCCATGTATATAAGGAGCGACCCACTTTGTACAATTTGAACAGTCTCCTAGAATCTGCCTTTTGTGTGGTTCCTGTGACTTCTGTATCCCTGCAGTAAATAAAACCTTGGTCTCTGATGCCACCATCGAGAAGCCTGTGTCTCTGTTTTATTTGTGCACCGAGACAGGAAGGAACTCAGGGGTCTTTTGGGTGTTGTTTCCCTGACACCTCTGGACCCTAAAAAGTCCAGAACCTCAGGTCACCACAATGAAGGCACACTATCTTCATGTGTACAAAATTCTGTTGGATATTTGGGACCGTCTCCCTCGCCTCTGGTCCCGATAGAGTTACCTGTGACGATGTACTGGCCACAGGAGTTGGTGGGTTATCTTGGAGGTGACGCATCTCTGGCGGTGCATAGTATAGTTACCATAACTATACTTTTTGTCTGTACCTCTAGACAAAACAGATTTACAAATTAGGCATGTCACATGTCGGGCATTGACCTTTTTTTGGCCTTGAGGGTATGAATACAATTGCCAAATAAAACTGTCTTTGTGGTGGGATGTCCGAGGCTCTTCACGTAAGAACTGCCTCGGATCTTCGTCTTCTTCCTCTTCTTCTTCCTCTTCCTCTGGGTTGGGAAGGAACTTTGGAGGTGGTCCTTCCTTCCTAGGTGGTTGTGGTGATGGTGGGGGTCCCCCAGCTGCAGCTACTATAGATGCCATAACTAAGGTCTTCCTCTCACAAAGATGAAAGTCAGAGTGAGGAAAGAAGGAGGGGTTTTCATCATTTGGGAGAAAAAAAAGTTCTAAACCAATGAAAAGTGTTATTTGCAGGTCACATGACCTGTTACGCTTACGTTACACGTCCCGCTCCGCGCCCGGAGCGCTTCCGGTGTGCTGCGCTTCGCACCTCGTTCGCGCACCAGAGCACTTCCGAGTGCGCGAACGCGGCGCGTCATAAGACGCATTACGCGGCAACGCGATTCATCGCGCTTACGCGACGCGTCACGATGTTGTTCTCGAACGCGGCAGTTGTGCAAACGGTACGTTTCCCGGTACGCGGACCGGGTCGCGGCATAAAAATTAGCTAACGGGAAGCTACCCGGTGCGCGGACCGGTAGCGAAACTAAAAAATAAATAAATAAATATATACATAAAAAAATTATATTAAATACATATAAAATATATTTTTCCTTTAAAAGAAGAATACATTTAACAGCTTTTAATATTTGCTATTAAAAAACCATTGAAATTCACTGAAAAAAAACATAGGTTATAGACCATATATAGTTAGGAATTAGCATTTACAAAACCTTGAAAATTCACTGAAAAAACCATAGGTTATAGACCATATAAAGTTAGGAATTAGCATTTATAAAACCTTATTTTACTCACACAAAACCATTGAAATTCGCATATATAGTTAGTTGCACTAACTATATATTTCGCGCACCCGCAATCCACTGATGATGATGTCACATATTACATCATGACATGGTCAGTGACATCACTGATGACATCTCAAATGACATCACTGATGACATCTCAAATGACATAACTGATAACAACATCCAGTGACTGTATATTTCTGTAAAGTTTAAATATGTCTTACATATTGAAGAATGAGTGGATGTATAAGTGTCTGGATGAAGGATTTAGTAGGTGCATGACTGACTGTATGAGTGAGTGATTAAATGTGTCTCACTGAGTGCATGGGTTAGTGACTAAACTGTCTTAATTTGTGCATCATTATGTCTGTTGTTCTGTAAACTGCTGCATGTGTTGATCAGTAGCTATATGAGTAACTATATGGGTTATTGATTGGTTGCCCAAGTATTTGTATGGGAGACTGAGTGTGTGTGTGGGTGGTTGGGAGGTGTACGACTCTGTGCCTAGATGTGTGAGCAGTTGATTCACTAGATGTATGGGTTCAAAAGTGCATGTGGAAACAGCTGTATGGGCGGTTGACTGTGTGCATGAGTATATTGGTGAGTGAATGGATATTTCAGTGCTACATGTCAAAGTAAGAACATATGTAAAACACAGTATATGTGAGAGTTGACATATATAAATAACTGTGCATGAGAGCCAGTGAATGTGTGAGTGGCTGTATGGATCATTATGAAATTGTATCAGGGATTGTATAAGAGAGTAAATATATGTTAGTATCTGTTTGAATAAGTAAGGTGTGTATACCTGTATAGTTGAGGAAATGGAGGTGTGATGGATTCTTTGCATGACTGACTAGGTGTGTGAGTAACTCAATGGATAAGTGACAGTCTGTGAGTATCTGTTTACACTGAGTGTATATAAGGTTATATTAGAGTGTGAAGAAGTTAATCGTATTATCACATGAATGATGTCATCAGTGATGTCATCAGTGATGTCATTTGAGATGTCATCAGTGATGTCATCAGTGATGTCACTGACCATGTCATGAATGATGTAATATGTGACATCATCATCAGTGGATTGTTTTGTGTGAGTAAAATAAGGTTTTATAAATGCTAATTCCTAACTATATATGGTCTATAACCTATGGTTTTTTCAGTGAATATATATATATATATATTACCTACTGGCGGTCGCCAGTAGGTAGTTATAGTTAGGATTGTTTTCCATAGGAAATCCGTAACATTCTATTGGGAATAACTTTGGCGCCGGTGGACGAATCTTCGCGAATTTCTCAAAGATGATGAGCCACTCTGCCAAAATAAAAGGGGGGTCCCAAAACGTGTTTTCCCCATGTTATTTTCCATAGGGCGGTTGGACTCACTTTTAGCCCGATCGGCTGAATGGATTTCCACCACACTTGGCAAAATTGTAGGGACTGGTAGCCCGATGTGCCTTTGCTATGTCTCAAGCTATGTGCTCCAGTGGATTTTGAGTAATTTAGGTTAAAAAATATATATATATCTATAGCCGCGCCCCGGTACGTGCACCGGGGAGCGCTCCGTGCGCGCCACGCGACTTGCACACGGAAAGCTGATTGGTTCTCGGGTGTCTGTAAACATTCGAAACAGTCTGCAGCGGCCGCCATCTTGTGTCTCGGTAGGCTCGAGACACAAGAGGTGGCAAAAAACAAAGGGGGAAATGACCATAAGGGGGCAGGGTAGACCCCCCCTGATCCCCTAGGTTTGATGTGGGGGCCATAAAAGGCTCCGCGGGGCAAAAAAAAATGTTTTATTTTTTTTTCGATTTTCTCGGGGGGAGCGCCAGGTACGCGCACCGGGGAGCGGACCGGGGTCGTACCACGGGGAAAACCCAGTGAATCAGTAAAATAATAATTTAAAGTGCTTAGAGGTAGGGTAGCTCTGAATAGAGTTGTTGTGTTGTTTGGGTGTTTTAAGTACCAACATGTAGGTACCAATGCTGAGTATTACATTTAATGTACACAGTTTCCTCTGTAGATATCTTGCATGTTGTTACAGAAGTTATTGTGGTATATGGAATCCATATCATAGTCTGTCAGGAAAGCAGAAACAACATGGAGGCAGGAGAAGAAAAAGAGATGTCAAATACACATTGGAGATAATAAAGTGGGAGAAAGGAAGTAACTATGAGCAAAATTACTATGTAACACAAAAAAGTTGCACAGTATACTATAAGTCTGACCTTATATTATAATCAATTTGGTACTACTTTATGAATTACATATAAAAATGAATAATGTCTCGAACAATTTTTGATTATTAAATATGAATTTATTTTTCTGATTCTTTTTCAAAATTTAATAAAACGTCTAACAATATATTGTCTGGAATGTCTTCATTTTCATTCTGTGATTCTATTGCTTCCACACACTGAACTAATTCATGGTCCAGAGACTCATCCATAAAATCAAAGTCATCATTCTCAGCAATAATTTCTTCAGGGTTGTTCTCAAGAACAATTTTGAAAGAAATATTCTGTTCTCCTTCCATTTTCTTGCTGTAAATTGCATAAAAAATAAATATATCAGTAGAGATAGGGCACTGTTGAGTTTAAGTTCAGATAGGTAGTTTTGATTTTTTAACAGTGAAGTTATCTTTGGGCAGTGTATTGTATCAGGCTGGAAGTAGAAATATAAAAAAGTGTATGTGATAAAGCCTAATTAAATTCATAATTATACAAGACAAGCCTAACTCCATCCATAACTACAACAGAGAAGCCTATCTCAATCTATAACTATTACAGAGGGATAGTATATAACTATCAGAAAATGTTTTCCAAATTAACTTAAAGTGCACAACATACTTCACTTTCCAAAATAACAACTTACCTTTGAAAAAGCATGAAGTTCTCAGTGAAAATCTTTTTCAAATGTACTTCAGGAAGTAGTAGTCAAAATGGCTGTGTTTCCCTCTCTTTTTTTATATATATTCATGTACATAACCAATCAAATGTCATGAAATAATAGTAGAAAATGAAAGTAATATTTTAATTGGTTGCAAATTCTAACACTTCAGATGTGTTTTTGTCATGTAATTTACCTCAGGATATGTAGACAGGGCTACAGGCCAAATGGCTCAATGGAATTCCACCAACTTTGGGAAAATGGTAGGGACTGGTATGTAGTATTGCCTATTCTATATTTGGTGAACTTCTCTACAGAGGTTTTTATGTAAATTAACTTTTAAATTTTTTGGGGAGCGCTTACAGGTGAACGCCCCGGTACGCGTACCGGCAGCGCTACAGGAGTCCTCCATTTTGTGTTTCGGTAGATTTGAGACAGAAAATGGAGGACAAACAATGTTGGGAATGGGTATAAGGGGGCACGGTAGGCACCCCCTGACCCCTAGGTTTTCTGAGGGGGTCTTAGGAGTCCCATATAGGCCCAAAAAAATAATTTAATTTTTCGCGGGGTGAGCGTCCGGTACGCACACCGGGAAGCGTACCGTGGAGCATACTTTGGTGAAAAATAGTGAAAAAAGTTAGAAAAAGATAATCATTTGGAGTGATCAGAGGTAGGGTAGCCCTGAAAAGAGCTTTTGGGTTGTGTGGCTGATTTAGGTACCTACAAGTAGGTACCAATGCACAGTCTTAAATTCAGGAGGAATATTCTATTCCCCTCATCTGAGAAGTGCACACCATCTCCTCTGTAGATATCTTGCATGTTGTAACGCAAGTTATTGTTGTATATTGAACCCATTCCATAGTCTCTCATGTAAGCAGAAACAGATTTATTCACATGTTTCTGTGCTTTCTCAAATTGTGGACAAAATTGGTTGGACCACTTCCATTTCTGTCTTTGGCATATATTCGAATATACTAAGGCTATTTGTGGAAAACGTGTCATCAATTGCCCAAAGGTGTCCTTTAAAAGCATTTCCAGACCTACCCCAGTCAAAGTGCCTAGGTCATTTCCACCACAGTGCAGAATTATGAGGTGAGGGTGTGGCAGATGCAAAAAGGTTTTCACCAATGGTATCAATTGATGACATCTCAATCCTCTTTGGCCAATCCATTTTATGTCTACATTTGGTAAGTCAAGGTTGTGAAAATTTCTGGTAGCTGCATACCTTTGAGCCCAGTGGATGTAGCTATGTCCAATAATCCAGACAGAATACATGGTAAGAGGAGGTTCTGGTGCAGTCAGATGAAAAGTGGGAATGAAATGGCAGTTGGAACAGTAGGAGTTTGTAAAAAAAAACTGTGGAGTTTCAGTGCTCTTGAATCACAAGCAATGATTGGTGGATTCAGATAGTTGAAAACTGAAAGTTAGGGTGCATAGTTCTGTTCTGTGAAAGAAGTAATTTGAATGGTTAAGAAAAAGTTATTTAAAGTAAGATTGCAGTGGATAAGCTGGTGTATTGAGAGGTCAAATATCCTTGCTGAGTTCATTTGCAACATTGTAGAATAAACTTTTAACCCTGAGAGCTCAGTGAGGAGGGAGTTGCTATGGTAACAGGTAGAAAGGGCTGAGGAGGGGGAAGGGAGTTGGTTTGAAAGTAGAGAGGGAATAGTTTTGATTGGTTACCATGAGCAATATGTGTGTAGAATTAGAGGTTTTCTGTGCCATTAATGGTTGCAGTGCCTGGAGAACATACCTTTTGCTCTGCTAAAGAAATATTGGTGTGTGTATCTGACACTGTTCTCAATCTCCCACAGCATTTGTAAAGGTGAGTTATGATTCATTCAATATAGAAAGAGAGTTCAGATTAAGAAGCACATTGAGTTTCTTTGCTGTTGGTTTGTGTGATGCTTTTTGAAAATGCATGGTTTCAATATTTGCAAGATAGAGGATTTGTATTATGTGAAATAGTGAGGTTTCAGTAGTGAAGTTGAATCGTTGTACATAGGACCTGCGCTCTGTATCTAAAATGTTAATTGAAAAACGATTTTAGTGCAAATCAATGAGTTTCAGTAGTGAAAATGAATGCTTGTAAATAGGATCTGTGCTCTGTTCCTAAAATGTTAATAAAAAAACGATTTTAGGGAAAATCAATGGGTTTCAGTAGTGAAAATGAATGCTTGTACATAGGACCTGTGTTTTGTCCCCAAAATGGTAATTGAAAAACGATTTTAGTGCAAATCAATGGGTTTCAGTAGTGAAAATTAATGTTTGCACATAGGACCTGTGTTCTGTTCCTAAAATGGTAATTGAAAAACGATTTTAGTGCAAATCAATGGGTTTCAGTAGTCAAAATAAATGCTTGTTCATAGGACCTGTGCTCTGTTCCTAAAATGTTAATTGAAATACGATTTTAGTGCAAATCAATGGCTTTAACATTTTTAAGAAGGAATAAATAGTGTGTGCATAATTACATAAAAATATTTGAATCTTTTACAAACATGTCACCTGTGTTACCTCAGATTGGGAAGTAGACTGAGTTTCTTTGCTGTTGGTTTGTGTCATTTTTTGGGTAATGCTTGGTAGGAATGTTTAGAAGAGATAGGAAATGTATTTTGTAAAAAAGTGACTTTTCAGTACTGAAATGGAATGCTTGTACATAGGATCTGCATTCTGTTTCTAAAATGTTATTTAAAAATCGATTTTGGGGCAAATCTATGGCTTTTATATTTTTGAGAAAGAATAAATAGTGTGTGCATGATTACATAAAAAAATTTGAACCTTTTACAATCATGTCACCTGTGTGACCTCAGATTAGGAAGCACACTGAGGGCTTTATTTATGAAAACAGCGATGCGTCACTTTTGACTGCGCACTCCTTGTGACACCAATGATGCGTTATATTTAATGTATGACGCATCATGTTCCAAGGACTTACAGATAAGTCAGTATTTCTGATGTATCTGTAAGTGCAAAAGTGACGAATTGCTGGAGTGTGTCACAAAAGTGACGCAACTCCAGCAATGGATCCTTTCACATGGGGAAAGCCCCATGTGAAAGCGTTTGCCTCAGTGTTACACCTGCTGTGAGGCAGGCGCAAGATTGTTACGCAACAGTGTCCTAAAAGTGACGCAGTGAAATCTCATAGATTTCACTGCGTCACTATTATGAGGCTTTTTGAGGGGGAATGCCCACTCTGTGTATATTACACCTGACAGACGTATAATGTGGCGCAGAGGTTTAAAAAGTGATGCATCTACCTACATGCGTCACTTTATAAATATGGGGCAACAAGGCACATGTTTTATGCCGCCGATGCGTCACAAAAAGTGACGCATCAGCAGTGCAAAACTGACGCAGGGCCTCATAAATGAGGCTCATCTTTTTTTGCACACTACTGCAGTTTAGTCCTGTCCACTGCACTCTTGGACACAAGGCTCACCTTTTGTGCTCCCCTGGACAGGCTTCATCTCACCTGCACTCCTGCTTAGGCCTCACAATCTTTTTTTAGAATAACATTTGAAAAACAGAGAAAAGGTCATATGTATAAGCTTTTCATTACACTACTAAAACATTTTTGGGGCAAATCAATGACTTTTACATTTTTGAGAAAGAATAAATAGTGTGTGCATGATTACATAAAACAATTTGAACCTTTCACAATCATGTCACCTGTGTAACCTATGATTAGGAAGCACACTGAGGGCCTTATTTATGAAAACAGCGATTCGTCACTTTTGACTGCGCATTCCTTGTGACACCAATGATGCGTTATATTTAATGTATGACGCATCATGTTGCAAGGACTTACAGATAAGTCAGTATTTCTGATGTATCTGTAAGTGCAAAAGTGACGAATTGCTGGAGTGTGTCACAAAAGTGACGCAACTCCAGCAATGCATCCTTTCACATGGGGAAAGCCTCATGTGAAAGCGTTTGCCTCAGGCTTGCGCCTGCTGTGAGGCAGGTGCAAGATTTTGATGTAACAGTGTCCTAAAAGTGACGCAGTGAAATCTCATACATTTCACTGCATCACTATTACGAGGCTTTTTGCGGGAGAAAGCCCCCTCTGTGTACATTACACCTGACAGAGGTATAATGTGGCGCAGAGGTTTAAAAAGTGACGCATCTACGTACATGCGTCACTTTTTAAATATGGCGCAACAAGGCACATGTTTTATGCCGCCGATGCGTCACAAAAAGTGACGCATCTGCAGTTCAAAACTGACGCTGGGCCTCATAAATGAGGGCTACTTTTTTTTAACACTACTCTAGTTTAGTCCTGTCCACTGCACTCTTGGACACAAGCCTCACCTTTTGTGCTGCCCTGGACAGGCTTCATATCATCTGCACTCCTGCTTAGGCCTCACAATCTTTTTTTTAGAATAACATTTGAAAAACAGAGAAAAGGTCATATGTATAAGCTTTTCATTACACTACTGAAACATCACTCATTTATAAAATACAATTCCTTTATGCACCAAGGTTTCTTTACCAAATATTATGAAGAATGTATAAGTCTCTATTATATTCTGTTCCTGACTTACTGTATTTTTCCATTAGTCCCCTTCTAACATCCTCTCTGTGACTCATTCCTTTTTACATCCTGATTCTATGTTATACTCTCTTTTACTTTCTCTTTAACTTACTTTCTCTTACACCCTGTCTCTGATTTATTCCCTTTCTCTCATTACTCTTTTGTTACATCCTCTCTCTGATTTAGTTCCTTTCACACCCTGTCTCAAACTTAGTCTCTCTGTCTATCTTTTACAGCCTCTTTGTGTTTTAGTCTCTTTTACATCCTTTCTCCTTCTAACACTGTCTCTCTGTCTTACATCCTATTACACCCTCTCTTTGTCTTACATCCTGTTGTATGCTTTTTGTAACTTATTCCCTATTTCCATTTCTTTGACTGACTCCCTCTGCTTATTGCATTCTTTTTCTGTCTTATAACATATTATACACTCTTTCTGTCTTACTCTTTCTCTATGTTTTTCTTCCTCTATCTATTTCTTTGTCTGACTCTCTCTGTCTTTTTGTGTTAGTTCCTCTAGATCTTTTTCTCTGTCTTAATACTAGTTACATAGTTGTTGTGATATAAACTTAGATATGTTGTAAAGTAGTGTTTATATAGTTTGTTTATTGTCATTGCTTTGTTCTTTGATAATAGTGGTCTAAAATGTGTTGTCTTTTTTCTTTATGACAGATTGAAATCAAGATTTGGATAGTAAGGAACAGCAACGGAATTAAAGCAGTCCTCTACAACAAATACTTCAAAAGACAGGAAAAAAGCTCCTGGTAAGACAACTAAGTCTTTCTTTCGGAACATATGTAGATAAAAACAAATGTTGTTGAAAATGTCAATAAACAGAAGGAGAGAGGAAATTTGAAGAGGAAGGAGAGGTCCTCTAAAATTGTTAATACTGCAGGAGCAGAGAATAATATGTATAGGAATAGAAGGCAAAACCAATTTAGGGACATTCGTAAACGAATGTTTCGCAATAGGGTAGTTTTAAATTTGTTAAAAAACATTAAGAAAGGTAAACAGAGAGCTGCTTTTTACAAGAAAAAAAATGTAGAGAGAATTGTTGATCAGGCTTTTGAAGTTAAGAAAAAATTATTTATTTTTGTAATTAATAGAATTAGGACACTTAACAAGACAATTGATGATTTCAAATCAAAGAGTAGATGCAAGAGAGTAATTAATCGGACTAATTTTTGTAAAGTTTTTTCTGGAGAATGGATGCATAGTTCAAGTTGTGAGCCAGTTTTTAATGAGGAGAGTTACTTTCAGGAGAATGATTTGGTGCATGCAGTTGACACCAGTGGTCGAGCATATGAGGTGAAAGATGGTTGTCCGATTGAAAAAGAGAAACTTGTGTGTAGAGATGCAGAAGAGGTATTAGCTGATGAAGTTTTAGGGAGACGTACTAAGGGTCCAGTGTACACTTGGAAGTGTAGTAGTATTTGTAGTGTGCGACAGGAATCAATCGATTTGCTTCGTAATTTCGTACATACATGTAGTAAGAAAAGTCTAAAACAGAAAATGAAAATGTTGCTAGACTTAGATCCTTGCAGAGTGAGAGAAAAGACAGGTTTGCAAGGCCATTCACTGGCTTGTCTTTCAAGAAAAGTATGTCAGAGTCTTTTTCATCATTTTAGGATGTTAGCAGTGCATCATAACAAAATGAGGAAATTAGTGAGAAGGTTGTATTATGCAAAAAATCCAGCACTTAAGCTTAAACAGTTAAACAGTGCTCTTTTGCATGGAACTGAATTAGATGTGAAGATGATTTGTGAAGACATTGAGTTTTGTTATTTTGGTGAAAAAGAGGACAGTGTAGTAATTGAGATAGCAATTCAAGGTAATGTGGAAGACAATGTACAGATTTCAAATACCGAAAAGTTTGAGCAGGAAATTACCAGGTTTAAAGTGAAATCAAGTGAAAGGCCGAATTTTACTTGTGTGTGTTGTCGATGGACTCATTATAAGATTCAGACTAGGTTAGTTGATTTATATGTAAAAAGCGAAAAGATGGATAATTATGAGTGGAAAGATTTAGCAACTTATTTGTGGGTGGAGAATTGTTTTGATTTGAGTTCTGATCAGCGTATTTATAAATATTGTTATGATAAATTAAATCAAAACAGAATGCCTGCTAGAGCTTTTCATAATAATCTGGAGTTGGTAGACATTCCTCCTGAATTGATGGATTTAAATACATATGAGTCTATTTTGATTCAATGTGTCCATCCTTTACAGGCAATTGTTCGCATGGAGCCTAAGATTGGGAAATTGCCTCCTTCAGATTTACAGAGATGATTAAAGGGAAGAGTTGTTTATTTGCCTCTCGATTTCAAGAAAAATATTGATACAATTGGTGTAGAGAAAGTGGAAGAGGAACCCCTGGTTATTCTAGTTAATGGGGTTCCGACAAAGAGTAAGAGAATCTGGCAAGATTTGGTGGATGTTAGAAAAGTCAAAAATCCAACGTTGTAGTTGGTCAAAAACAATGAGTACTACAAACATGTATGTATTGGAGCAGAGGAAACAGCTGCAGATGAAGACAGTGATTGTTCAGCTGGCCAAATTGAAAAAGTTGATGTGTCTAAAAGTGAAGAAATATAGAACATTATACTGTTCATCCTTTGCATTCCAAAGAAGTAATGGGGAATGCAATTAAATTGTTTCAAATGAAAGCAGCAAAAGGAAGTCCCATTAGTGTATGGGAAGAAAGTTTGGAAGCTCGTTCTTTTCCACAGCTATTTCCAACAGGTCGAGGTGGACGATATGACGATCGACCACTTCAAATTCCTGCATCTGAATACCGGACTTTAAGATTATATGCTGAAGATCCAAGGTTTCGTCAATGCATTCCATATTTGTTTCATCTACTGTATGAGAGTGACTTATCTGGGCTTTCTTATGCAGTAAATCATATACTGAAAAGTGGAGCATATCTGCAAAATGTTTCAGCGAGGGACTTTATGGAGAAAGTTAATCTGCAAGATAATATTTTGGAATCTCATCTAATCAATCTCATGACATGTCAGCGTGGTACAAACGAGTATTGGTACCGTAGTCATGGGGAATTGAAATGTATGTTAATAAACTTAGGAATTCCTACATGGTTCCTCACTCTTAGCTGTGCCGAGTATGAATGGGACGACTTGCTTCAATTTATACGCGAGGCAAATGCAAATATACAAAATATAGAATTCAAAACACCTGGAGAACTGTGTTCTTTGGATCCAGTGAATGTATGCAGATATTTTAATCATAGATTTGAAGCTATGATGTCTTTTATTACCAACAAAAAATGCGGGAAGACATTTCACATGAAAAGAGTCTAAGCAAGAAATTATACAGTTACAGTCTGAAGATGTTGTCTCATCGAGAAATTGGAGCATATGAATGTTCTGATCGATTGTCATCAGCAAGTCTCTATGCCAAATCTAGAACCATCATTTGGATAAGTCTAGGTCTTGCTGCAACACGAAACCGAGTTTTGAAATCTGTACAAGATATAGAGTATTTAGCGGAGAAAGAAGTAAAAAGTACAGATATTTTGAAGACAAACATGTTGGATACATACTATCCAAATAGAAGTCCTCACCTTTAGAACGCTTGTCTCTATGAAGTTCTTCAAAGCTATATTTATAAGAGAAACATCAGAGAAGATATCAATAATGAAATATATGCTGTCATTGGATGTGAAGGATGTCCAGTGAAACAGAGAAAAGGTCATTTGATTAATCATCGAAAATTGAGTTGCGAAAATCCAGACAAAAGGGAATTTTACTATTTGGCTCTTTTGCAACTCTTTAAGCCATGGCGTACAGAAGAGGAACTACTCGGAGATCTGCAAAATGTTTCAGCGAGGGACTTTATGGAGAAAGTTAATCTGCAAGATAATATTTTGGAATCTCATCTAATCAATCTCATGGTATGTCAGCGTGGTACAAACGAGTATTGGTACCGTAGTCATGGGGAATTGAAATGTATGTTAATAGACTTAGGAACTTCTACATGGTTCCTCGCTCTTAGCTGTGCCGAGTATGCATGGGACGACTTGCTTCAATTTATACTCGAGGCAAATGCAAATATACAAAATATAGAATTCAAAACACCTGGAGAACTGTGTTCTTTGGATCAAGTGAATGTATGCAGATATTATAATCATAGATTTGAAGCTATGATGTCTTTTATTACCAACAAAAAAAATCCTCCCCTTGGAGAGGTTTTGGATTTCTTTTGGAGAAAGGAGTATCAAGCGAGAGGTGCTCCTCACATACATATGTTGTTGTGGATTAAATATGCACCCAAATTTGGAACAGATTTGGATAAAACAGTGATGAGTTTCATTGAAGAGTATTCAACATGTGCTGTTCCGAAAACTACAGAGGAAAACAGTTTAAGGCAACAAGTTTTACGCTTTCAATCGCATCGCTGTGGGAAGTATTGTCGTCGAAAATTCAGAAACAAGGACAAGTTCTACACAAAATGTCGTTTCGGCTTTCCACGACCAGTGATTTCTAAAGGAAGAGTCAATAATTTGATGTCTTCTCTACGACATACTGTGACGAGGAAATCACCCAACAATACATACAATTTAAAAAGAAACGAAGAATCCAAGTACATCAACGACTACAACCCAGTGATTTTGTCCATGTGGAATGCTAAGATGGATATTCAATTCGTTGCTGACAACTCTATTGCTGTGGCTCGATATTTGATGTCTTACATCACAAAAAAAGAAAAGACAGAACTGAAGGAAATGTGGGAGGACATTTCACATGAAAAGAGTCTAAGCAAGAAATTATACAGTTACAGTCTGAAGATGTTGTCTCATCGAGATATTGGAGCATATGAATGTTCTGATCGATTGTCATCAGCAAGTCTCTATGCCAAATCTTGAACCATCATTTGGATAGGTCTAGGTCTTGCTGCAACACGAAACTGAGTTTTGAAATCTGTACAAGAAATAGAGTATTTAGCGGAGAAAGAACCAAAAAGTACAGATATTTTGAAGACAAACATGTTGGATACATACTATCCAAATAGAAGTCCTCACCTTGAGAACGCTTGTCTCTATGAAGTTCTTCAAAGCTATATTTAGAAGAGAAACATCAGAGAAGATATCAATAATGAAATATATGCTGTCATTGGATGTGAAGGATGTCTAGTGAAACAGAGAAAAGGTAATTTGATTAATCATTGAAAATTGAGTTGCGAAAATCCAGACAAAAGGGAATTTTACTATTTGGCTCTTTTGCAACTCTTTAAGCCATGGCGTACAGAAGAGGAACTACTCAGAGATTTTCTCTGTTTCGAAGATTCTTTTAATGCAACCAAGGATACCATAGAATGTCTTGTTTTTCCAAATTATCTGCAAATGTTGAACGAAGAAATAGAGCAAGAAGCAACAATTGCTGCAGTGATTGCGAGAGACAGTTCTCAAGACAGTCAGAGTTCTACTTCATTAAGTCAGGATCCACTAGGAGGACCAATTATCCAAAATGAAGCTGCCACTGCCATGGATAAGGTGGAAAGAGCTATGGAACAAGCTCAAGATGATGTAGTTAACTTAGAAGATTTGGTGAAACAACTAAACCTTGAGCGGAAGCAGATATATGACGAAGTCACAGAACAGATTGAACATGGATTCACTCATGAGAAAAAAGAGTGCTCATGTACCTCATTTAAGCCTGTCCAACTGTACATGAGTGGAGAAGCGGGAACTGGAAAAAGTTTTCTGATTAAAGCAATGGCAACTGATCTGCAGAAAAGGACTGAATCACCGCTATCTTGTGTTGTTACCGCTCCAACTGGGCTGACAGCACATAATATTAAAGGGGTTACTTTACATCGTTTACTGATGCTGCCAGTGGAGCATGATAACAAATTGCAATACCACAAGCTATCTGGAGATGCGTGTTCCGAAGTTTCGAGAGTCCTGAAGAAAATGAAACTTCTTATCATTGATGAAGTAAGCATGGTCTCAAATCTAATTCTTGCTTTTGTGCATTTGAGAATGCAAGAAATTCTTAGAACAGAGTATGATGTGTTATTTGGAGGGAAACACATCATTGTTTTTGGAGATCTACTGCAGTTGACTCCAGTGAAAGGACAACCAGTGTTTAAAATGGTCACGCATGAAGATACCAAGAAGTGCCTAGGAAGCATTGGAAACGTTAATATATGGTTACATTTCAAATATGCAGAACTACTCCAAAATATGCGGCAGGCAAAGGATGAAGATTATAAAAATATTCTACAAGATGTAAGAATTGGAAAAGTAAGTCAGCATGGGAATGAAGCTCTATATGGACGATTAATTTCAAATTTGTATCCAAATGAAAACATTCTTCCAGAGAATATTTTTAAGAAAATTAACGAGAAGAAATCTGGCATATGTTTGATGCCAACTCTGAAAGAATCTTCCATGTTTAACAACAAAATGTTAAAGTTAGAAAATGAAGAGATAGTGAAACTGGAAGCTATAGATAAAATAGAGCATATGGGAGCAACAAATATTTTGTCTGAAAATTTTAAATCAACATTGGATTCATTAGAGAAGACTATATCTAAAACTGCTGGTTTTGAAAAGACTGAATGGGTGTTTAAATTGTATTATTTTGAGAAGGAATTTAAATGTTGAAAGAGGTCTGGTAAATGGAGCAATGGGTCATGTTGTTGGTTTTGTGAATTACAAAAATAGAGATGGAATTGAAATTTAAAAAATTAAATTTGATGGCATTGACGAAATAGAACAAATTTGTCGTTGTTCAGCTAGGTTTTTGCTTGTGAAAGACTTATATGTTCGCCGAAAACAGTTTCCTATTTGTTTCGCATATGCGGTGACAATTCATAAATCTCAAGGTTTAAGTGTAGATAGTGCTTTGGTGAACATTGGAAGTTCTGTGTTTAAAGAGGGTATGGCATATGTGGCATTATCATGAGTCAAAACTTTATCAGGATTGTACTTGATTGACTGTGATAAAACAAAGATTTGTTCTGATCTAGATTGTGTTAAAGAATATAATAGGTTAAGAAGAGAGTATGCTCCACATTTGCCTCAATATCCTCTGTTTGAAAAACGTGTGGTAGGCCGGAAAAGAAGAAATGAGAATAATTGCAGTGCGATAGTAGCAAAAAGACAAAAAGTAGATGAAACTGTAATTGTAAGCAGAAAGAAAAAGGATTCTGTTGAAGATGTTGTTGGATTTCAGTTTAAAACAGTAGTGGTGTCAACTGCTATGCTAATGTAGTGCTTAATGTTGGTTTTTTTCTTCAAAATTTACAAGAACAGATTGTTGAAAATCAGGATTAAACATTCTGCTGTTTATTGAATTCCGTGTTTGAGAAATGTAGCAGTGATAGAGCAAAAATAGAAAGTGTTTCAGAAATTAGAAATCTTCTAGACATATGTTCTGGTCAAAATCAATTTTCACAGATTATTCAGCAGGATTGTCAGGAATTTTTAATGTATATGTTTGATGTTTTGGAAGATGAAGGTGTAGATATAAAAAATCTTTTTAGCCTTTCTTATCAATGGCAGCATGACTGCGACAACTGTAGTTTATCAAGTAGTACTAGAATAGACACTGAAAGATTTATATATTTGACTTTACCAGACTGCAAATCAGTGCCTTTTAATAATCTAGTTAAATCAACTGATCACAATATGGTGTGTACCCAATGTAAGTCTGCAATGCTGTCCACATTATTTTTACAAACTTAAGGTAACTATGTGATTTTAATGTTCCAATGATGTAGACCTGATGGAAGTAAATTGTCAACTTCTATTAAAAATGTTGTGGCTTCTCAGTTATCAATTTCAGGAAGAACGTTTGAAACTGTAGATATTATTTATCATGACGGTCCTTCAACAACATCAGGGCATTACACATGCTATTTAAAAAGTCGTAAAGGTTGGACCCACTGTAATGACACTCATTTGACTTTCAAACAACGTTTGCCTTTTGACTTAAAAAATTCATACCTAGTGTTTTTAGAACCAAAATTTAAGTAAAGGTAATTGGCCTATGAAGACGGGAGCAGTTAATAAAGGTTATTTTGCTCTTTAAAATTATATTCTGAGTAAAAGTGATCAAGATAATATAAAAAATTGACTTGTCATATAGGTACTGTAAGTGGATCTCATAGTAAGTGATATCAGTATTATAGAAAATGATGAACATGAGTGAGTCAAAGATGGTTTTACGAATACTTAAATATTGTGAAAATGTTGTATGAGCCTTTCTTTCAGAACGTCGGAAAAACGGTAATTTCAGAGTTTCTTAGAATTAATTTAAAAATATACTCATACATCTGACACTATTTGGCCAAAAGGAAAAGTAAAGGAATGAGTAAAGAGTCATGACTGAAAAAAAGGAGTATATGAAAATAATGAAAATATTTCAGATGTTCTTGGAGCTTTTCTTCTAGAAAGTCGATTAAATGGATTTTTTAGTGAACAGCAGAGTACTTTCCAACGAGAAAAGGACCTTCATGATATACTATTTGGCCTAAAGGAAAAGTAAGTGAATCAAAGATTAGTGTACATTTGTCATTTCTCAGTATCTAAGGTTTTTTTTAAAACATAATTTTTTAGATTGTGGTTTTTTTCCCCCGCTGTCATATGATGAGTAATTTGAACTCACTGTTTTAAGTGAAATTCAATATATTCTGAGAAAAGCAAAAATAATCTATGTAACATATTTTACAAGTTATTCTATACTTTGGATTGTGTAAATTAAATTGTATTCCCATTGTCTCACACTCACTTTCCTTTTTCAGCTCTTTTTACTCACTGATAATGTCTTTCTCTCACTCTCTGTCACCCCGTTCCTTTACTCCACTTCTTTCACAACCCCTCATTCTCAATTCAACTGTCTGCATCCCCTCTCTCCCTTGCATAACTTTTCAGCTTTCCCTTTTTCGTATTTTCCTCCTTTGCTCTTTTAGTAATTCCTCTTTACTCACTCAGCAGTATTGTCGCACTCTATCACTATAAATCACCCACTCTCCCTCGCTTATCTTTGTTTGCTCCTTTCTTTTGACCTCTTCTCTCTATTTTTCGTTCATTACCTCTATGTCTTCAGTGTCTCACGCTCCTTGTGTTATGTTCATTTGTGTTTATCTACCTTCTATCTTTTCTTTTACAACAACTTCACTGCTCCTCTCTCATCGTTCTTCATCCCATTTCTTTTACTCTGGTTCCATTACTATCCCTCATTTCCTTTCTTTCAGTGTCCTTCTCTTTACTTTCATCACTGAATTATTTTCTCTCAGTACCACTGTTTTAGTCGTCTTTTCCTCTCTTTCCTTTTTTTGCTCCCTTACTCATTTCCTTTGCTCACTCATTGTACTCCACCTCACTCAGTTTTTCTCTTAGTCTGTCTGTCTACTAAATTCCTCACTCCTTTTCCCTCAATCCTTGTATATTATCCTCTCTCCCTTCATCCCTTCACTCTATGACTGTTCTTCACTTACTCTCAGTTATCTTCTATTCCTCATTCTTCTAAATGCATCCTTAATAAGACTCTTTTCCGTCTCAGTCATTATCTTTTTACTTACTACTGTTTCCTGATTTAGTTTTGCTAACTCACATTGTTTTAGTATCTTTCTTACCTTCAGTTCATTTCTCTGTTCTTCTCTTCCTCTCTGTCAGTGAATCTATATGCCTTACTCTTAGTAATTTGCTCTCCTTCTATTTCTTTTTCTCTCTTTTTGTCCTTCTACCTTACTTTATTTCCCTTTCTGTGTCCTTCACTCTTACTTTATTTCTAAATATACTGTTATGATTTTTAACCTCTTCATTTGTATCTTTTAATTTAAAATACATATTTTACTAATTATAACGTATTTTTTCTTCTCTCTTTCACAGATACAAAGTGTAGTAAAAAAATGTAATTAAAGTTACATTTATTATATGGTAAGTGTGACTAAAAAAAGGTAGTTTGTCATCACCCTTTGCTTTAACCTCACTAATATTTTCTCAACCAACCTCACTCCTGTTTCTTTACTGTGCTTCCCTCATTTATTCTTATTCTCCATGTTTACTCCCCTTTCCCTATTTCCCCTCTCATATTCAACTTCTTTCAGTCCCCATTCTTTACTTCACTTACCCTCTGTTCTCTTCCTTTGCTTCCTCACTCATTCTCTTTTTCTTAATTATTTACTTCACTCCTACACACACCTCATCCCCCTCCCAACACATACACACACCTCTGACATACACCCCACACACACACCACACACACACGTCATACACACACACACCCCCCACACACACTTCTCTCTCACACACACACACACACACACACACACACACACACACACACACACACACACACATGCCATATACACACATACATCCCACACACATACCCCCAACACCCACACACCCCTCACACATTTCTCACACACCCTCACCTCCACCCACACTGAAACACCTCACACACCCACACCCACAGACACACCTTACACACCCACACCCGACCTACACCCATTGACTCCCTATAAGTCACACATACTGCCTTACTTACCTTTCTTTACTGTTTCACTCAGACCCATTCAGGCACTGTTTCCTTTACTCTCTCTGTCCTTTCTCTTTGTTACTCCCAATGTCTTATCCTAATTCAATTTTTCACCCTCTTTCACCCCTCTTTACTTACACTCACTGCTCTTTTCTCACCCTCCCTCACCGTTGTTCATTTTTCCCGGTTCCGTCACTACCCTTCATTCCCCATTTTTTACTGTCCTTTCTTTTTCTTTCAACACCCACTCCCATTCTCCCACTATCTCTACTTTAGTCTTCTTCCTCTCTCTTCCCTTCTTTCGCTCCCTTATTCATTTTACTTTTCTCACTTTCACCCTATTACACCTTTTTACTATGTAATAAACAATCCCTCTGTGTTTCTCCCTCTAGCTCTCTTTCTCTTAACATTACTCTTTTTGTGTTCTTCCCTCATGCTAACTCCTTCATTAATTTTTTTTTCATTTTTTTGGGTGTGCGCCCCGGTGCGCGTACCCTGAGAAAAAAAAATTGACAGAGATTCTTAAAAAATATAGGTTTATTTTTATAAATTAAAGGTAGTTCGGCTGAATGGATTTCCACCAAACTTGGCAAAATTGTAGGGACTGGTAGCCCGATGTGCCTTTGCTATGTCTCAAGATATGTGCTCCATTGGATTTTGAGTAATTTAGGTTCAAAATAATATATATATCTATAGCCGCTCCCCAGTACGCGCACCGGGGAGCGCTCCTGGCGCGCCATGCGACTTGCGCACTGAAAGCTGATTGGCTCTCGGGTGTCTGTAAACATTCGAAACAGTCCGCAGCGGCCGCCATCTTGTGTCTCGGTAGGATTGAGACACAAGAGGTGGCAAAAACAAAGGGGAAAATGACCATAAGGAGGCAGTTTTTTTTTTTTTTTTTTTGCTGGGGGGGGGGCGCCCGGTACGCGCACCGGGGAGCGTACCGGGCAGCGTACCATGGGGAAAAAAGAATGACAGTTTTTAAAAAATGTAGCCTTTTTTTTTATAAATTGGAGGTAGTTCTAAAAAGAACTGTTTTTTTTCTTCTTTTTGTTGTTTTATATTATTTTTATGCTTTTTTGAACATTTTGTACTTTTTATGGCTTTTCTGAACAGTTTTATATTTTTTTTGTATTTTTTATGGGGAGAAACAAAAAAAAGGGAATTGAAAATGTCTCAACTGGAGCAAAAAACAAAAAACTGAAAAAATTAGGGTTTTTTGGGGCAATTGTGGTTGTCACCAGCAAGGACGATGAGCTTTACGCTCTTTTCACCATAGGAGATGAGCTTACCACAATAAATACATGTAATTCGGAAATCCTCAAACCGTGGTTGAATGCAAGGGATCGTCTCCCTTGTCTCTGGTCACGATGGAGTGGGTTGCTTTCTTTTGGAGGTGGTGCTTGAAGATTGTGGGAGGTTACTGGCCAGTTCCCTCATCTCTGCAGCAGAATAGTTGTTCGGATGCTTGCGCTGCATGTGTCTAATCATGGTATTATTACCAAAAGAATATTTCTTGTTAGGGTTCCCCCTTGAAAGTTCCATGCCACAGATTAAGCAAGTCACCTTGGCCGCATTGACTTTCTTCTTGCCCTCTGGGATAGAAAAAAACTCCCATACAATGTGTAGCCTTGGCTTGTATGGGGTATTGTCTTCATGCAGCCATCTTCTCCCCTCCTCCTCTTCCTCTTCCTCCTCCTCCTCTTCTTGACCACCAATGTAATGTTGTGGTGGTCCTCTTGGTGGTGGTGGTGGTGGTGGTGGTGCAGATGCTCCAGCTACTGCTGCTACTGTAGCCATTTTAAAGTACAAAATATTTCTCTAAGTTGTTCAAACAGGTCTTCCTCAGTCAAAGGACAAAGTCAGAATAAGGAAAAATGGTGGGGTCTTTCATCATTTGGAAAAAAAAAACTGTCCTGAACCAATGAAAAGTATTATTTTCAGGTCACATGACCCGGGCTTTCATCATTTGGAAACCAAAACTGTTCGGCACCAATAAAAAGTGTTATTTTCAGGTCACATGACCCGACGCGCTTACGCGACGCGCCCACGTGCGCGCCCGGGGGCGCGCCCAGGAAGCGCGTCAAATGTTTACGTTGCGCGAACGTGTTCGGTCGAGTGCTTCCGGGTGCGCTTACGCCATGCGTATCACGCGGACGCGGCTACGCGATACGTCACGATATTGTTTTCGTTCGCGGCAATAGCGCTAACGGGACGCTCACCGGTATGCGCCCCGGGGCATGCCGTAAAACTGCGCTTACCAGTGAGCGCATCGGTACGCGCCACGGGAGCGCTCCGGGGCACAAAAAAAAAAAAACATTTACATAATTATACAATAATTCATTTGTTATAACATTTTTTACTTTTTATACCTATAGAGATTTGCTATTAAAAAACCATTGAAATTCACTGAAAAAACCATAGGTTTTACACCAGTTATAGTTAGGAATTAGCATTTAA
The DNA here is from genome assembly GCF_964261635.1 of Lissotriton helveticus. Classification (NCBI taxonomy): domain Eukaryota; kingdom Metazoa; phylum Chordata; class Amphibia; order Caudata; family Salamandridae; genus Lissotriton; species Lissotriton helveticus. The sequence goes on along the minus strand of NC_136059.1, from coordinate 1,478,898,451 downwards.
AAAAGCTATTAAATTCACTGAAAAAAACATTGGTTTCACACCAGTTATAGTTAGCTGAAAGTTTTACTCGCATAAAACCATTGAAATTCCCACGTTATAGTTAGTCGGACTCACTATAACTTGCGCGTGCAATGCACTGCTGATGACGTCACATATTACATCACTCATGACATGGTCAGTGACATCACTCATGACATCACTGATGACACCATCCTTGCGACTGAGTGACAGACCTCCTTTCACTGTAATGTAACCTTTGAAACACATATTCAAAAATAGAAAGTAAAATTTTCAAAAAAAATGGAGATACCCATACCAGTTACAACAACCAATTCAGTAATTCCACCATCTATATACACATTCACTCATTCACCAACAGTTCTGTGTAGTCACTCATACATATACTCACTCATCATATATAGTGATACACCTATATATCCTGTAAACCAACGACAGTCAGCCTCGCGGCCTCTCCACTCTTCTTCGGTACAACTGCTTGTGGTCCCGAGGTTTCAGAGAGTCAGGATGGGCGGCCGCTCGTTTAGTGTTGCAGCGGCCAAACTTTGGAACTCCCTGCCACTCTCTCTGAGAAGCCATAGGGATTACCTTCCGTTCAGGAAAGCTTTAAAAACGCATCTCTTTCCTAGAAATGTTTGAGCTGTGAAAAGTGTTGTTGACCGAAGTTCAAGCGCCAGGATGCTCTTTGGGTGACAGGATCGCGCTCTACAAGTACACAAAATAAATAAATAAATAAATAAGTTACTCATACACATACTCACACATGCAAATAAACTATTGAACATCCATTTATTTGAATATACAGCTATACACACACTACCACCTTACTTCTAAGAAAACATACACATATTTACTCTGTTAAACAATCACTTATAGAAAAACATACTTATTTAAACAGTAACTCTTACAATCCCTCACTCTCACATATACTCACTTATATACATTAATATTCACATATACTAGATTAAAACATATGTAGTTACTGATAAAGACACTAGTGAGACAGTCATTTACTCACTAACACACACATATACACACTCATCCACCCATACAGTCCTGCACATATGCTGTCTTCAAAACACATACAAACACAGAGTCAATCACTCATGCATCTATGTGCTAAGTAATACCCCCACCAAACCATATAGACACACCTGTGGGACACCCCCGCGCCGCACGGCCACCAGCTGCTGCGTGTGCCCCCAGTGCCTGCCTCTGCCTCAGCGCCGTTCTCGCTGCTGCCTTGAGCGCTCCCCTTTGGTTTTTGCCCGTTTTGTCGGAAAATTGTGCTTGTTTTGTTTCTGTGCCCGAGATCGCGTTTCCACTGTTTTTTCCCCGTTTTGTCCTGTATTATTGCCTGTTTTTCTCTGTGACGTTTTTCTCCTCGTGTATTTGACCTCCATTGTGCCTGTCTCCTTCCTGCTTGCCCGCCTACCTCGCAGCTCTCCCTCCCCGCTCCCGCTTCCCGCCACCGCCATTAGCCCCGCCCCTTTTTCTTCTGTACCCTCCCAGCTCCCGCCTCCCAGCTGCTCCGCCCACCCGCGCACTTCGCCTTAAATGGCGACCGTGCGAACGCGCAGCGTTGACGCGCAGCGGGCGCGCCGATTGTGCGCCGAAGGCGCGCCAAAGGTAAGCCCGTCTGCGCCCGTCCGCGCCTGGACCGCGCCCAGCTCCAGGACCCCTGGACCTCGACGATCCCGACCGACCCGCAGGACGTACTCCGCCGCCACCCTCAGCGCACTCAACACCGGCCGACGCCCAGAGTGCCACCAAGCCACTCCACGACGCACCCACGGACCTTTCAGCTGCCACGCCTGCAAGTTCGCCTGCATCCGGACCTGCCTCACACCAGCACCCGCCAAATCGAACACCAGCAGCACACACCTCAAGTGCATCCTGCTCAACACCCGTTCCGTCCACAGACACGCCGTAGAACTCTGGAACCTCCTAGACGCCACAGCCCCTGACGTTGCCTTCCTCACAGAGACCTGGATGAACGCCTCCTCAGCTCCCGACATCGCCATCGCCATCCCAGAAGGCTACAAGATCGTCCGCAGGGACCGCAACGCCAACCAGATGGGAGGAGGCATCGCCATCATCCACAGGAACACCATCCGTCTCACGACCAGCACCGACAACACCCTGACCAGCGCCGAACACCTGCATTTCCAGATCCACACCAACCCGAACACCACCCTCAGAGGCACCCTGATCTACCGACCCCCCGGACCACGCACACATTTCAGCGAGGACATCGCCGACTTCGTCAGCCCGCATGCCCTCCCCTCCGCTGACTACATCCTCCTGGGAGACCTCAACTTCCATCTGGAAAACAACAACGACCGCAACTCCAGCACCCTGCTCGACAACCTCGCCAACCTGGGACTCAAGCAACTGGTGTCCACCCCCACCCACCGCGCCGGACACACACTCGACGCAGTCTTCTCCTCCAGCAAAGACGTCAGCTTCAGCCACGCCACTGAGCTTCAATGGACGGACCACAGCTGCGTCCACTTCACCTTCAAGAGAACGACGACCCACCACCACCAGCAACAGACCGCCCGCAGAAGCTGGAACAAGATCACAGCAGACCAGCTCGCCACGTCCCTGAGCCAGCACCCTCCTGCCAGCTCAGCAGACCCCAGCCAGGCCGCCAACAACCTCACGAAGTGGATCAGCATCTGCGCGGACGAGCTCGCCCCTCTGAGGACCCCGCCTAGCAGACCCGGCAGCAAGAAGGCCCCATGGTTCACCGACGAACTCAAGAGCTCCAAGAAGAACTGCCGAGCCCTCGAGAAAGTCTGGAGAAGGGAACCGACACCGGACAACAGGACCTCCTTCAAACTTGCCACCCGGAAACACCACCAGCTGATCCGCGCCGCCAAGAAAACAGCTTTCAAGGACCGGCTGGACAACAACGCACACAACTGCAAGGAACTCTTCAACATCGTGAAAGAGCTTTCCAACCCCAGCGCAGGAAACAACGACATCACCCCATCGCAAGACCTCTGCAACTCCCTCGCTTCATACTTCCACAACAAGATCGCCGACATACACAACAGCTTCAACAACCAACCAACGCACACCATGACCGAACAACCACCCCCCACCACCACCCTCCACGCCTGGACCCCGATCAGCACCGAAGACACAATCCGCACGATGAACTCCATCCACTCCGGATCACCGACCGACCCCTGCCCTCACCACGTCTTCAACAAGGCCGACGCTGTCATCGCACCCCACCTGCGAGACATCATCAACACATCCTTCGACACCGCCACCTTCCCCGAGAGCTGGAAGCACGCCGAACTCAGCGCTCTTCTCAAAAAACCCACAGCGGACCCCTCCGAACTCAAGAATTACCGCCCCATCTCGCTCCTCCCGTTTCCAGCCAAAGTCATCGAGAAGATCGTCAACAAGCAGATGGCCGCCTTCCTCGAGACGAACGGATCCCTCGACCCCTCACAGTCCGGCTTCAGAGCCAACCACAGCACCGAGACCGCCCTCATCGCCGCCACCGATGACATCTGAGCCCTGATGGACAATGGAGAAACAGCGGCCCTCATCCTCCTAGACCTCTCCGCGGCATTCGACACGGTCTGCCACCGCACCCTAGTACGGCGCCTCAGCAACATCGGCATCCAGGACAAGGCGCTGGAATGGATCATCTCCTTCCTCGACGGAAGAACACAGAGAGTCCGCCTACCACCGTACAAGTCAGAGGCCTCGGAAGTCATCTGCGGCGTCCCCCAAGGATCATCCCTGAGCCCCACCCTCTTCAACGTCTACATGAGCCCCCTCGCGGCCATCGTACGCAAACACAACCTCAGCATAATCTCCTACGCCGACGACACCCAGCTGATCCTCTCCCTGACCAACGACCCCGCCGCCGCCAGAGCCAACCTGCACGAAGGGATGAAAGAGGTAGCCGAGTGGATGACGACCAGCCGCCTGAAACTGAACTCGGACAAGACGGAGGTCCTCATCCTGGGCTCCTCACCCTCCGCCTAGGACGACTCCTGGTGGCCCCCCGCCCTGGGCACCGCACCCAAACCGACTGACCATGCACGAAACCTGGGCGTCATCCTGGACTCCTCCCTCTCCATGACCAGGCAAGTCAACAACGTCTCCTCGGCGTGCTTCAACATCCTACGCATGCTACGGAAGATCTTCTGGTGGATCCCCACCGAGACCAGGAAGACCGTCACCCAGGCCCTCGTCACCAGCCGACTGGACTACGGCAACGCCCTCTACGCCGGTACCACCGCCAAGCTCCAGAAGAGACTCCAGCGGATCCAGAACGCCTCAGCCAGACTCATCCTCGACATCCCACGAACCAGTCACATCTCCGGACATCTGAAAGACCTTCACTGGCTCCCCGTCAACAAAAGAATCACCTTCCGCCTCCTCACCCACGCACACAAAGCCCTACACGACCAAGGCCCGAGCTACCTCAACAGCCGAGTCAACTTCTACGCTCCCAAACGCCACCTCCGATCAGCCAACCACGCCCTCGCCGCCGTCCCCCGCATCCGAAGAGCGACTACAGGAGGAAGGTCCTTCTCCTACCTGGCCGCCAAGACCTGGAACTCCCTCCCGACCGACCTGCGCCTGACCCAAGACCACCTCTCCTTCAGGAAGAAGCTGAAGACCTGGCTGTTCGAGCAGTAGCGGCACCGCCCCCCCCCCCCAGCGCCTTGAGACCCTACGGGTATGTAGCGTGCTTTATAAGTGTCAATGATTGATTGATTGATACTGATATTAAAAAAAAATCTAATAACCCATATACATACACATGTAGCTACTCACCAACCCATGCAGCCACTTATACACAAAGTGAAACACTAATACATATATTTAAATATTTAAACATTACTCACTAATATTTATTTTTCAGAAAGACACACATTCACTGGATGGTGTCATCAGTGATGTCATGAGTGATGTCACTGACCATGTCATGAGTGATGTAATATGTGACGTCATCAGCAGTGCATTGCACATGCAAGTTATAGTGAGTCCAGCTAACTATAACGTGGGAATTTCAATGGTTTTATGCGAGTAAAACTTTCAGCTAACTATAACTGGTGTGAAACCTATGGTTTTTTCAGTGAATTTAATAGGTTTTTTAAATGCTAATTCCTAACTATAACTGGTGTAAAACCTATGTTTTTTCAGTGAATATATATATATATATATATATATATATATATATATATATATATATATATATATATTACCTACTGGCGGTCGCCAGTAGGTATATATAGTTAGGATTTTTTCTCTATGGGATTTTTGAAAATTCTATGTCTAATAACTTTGGCGTTTGTGGACGGAATTGGCTGAAATTTTCAGGAAAATGGCACATTTTGTTTCTGAGCAGCCCTTGAAAATTTGGGGGGGGTTCGTCAAGGGGGGGCTGAGAAAAAAGGGGGGTCCCAAAACGTGTTTTTAACATTGAGTTTTCCATAGGGCGGTTGGCCTCACTTTTAGCCCGAACGGCTGAATGGATTTGCACGAAACTTGGCAAAATTGTAGGGACTGGTAGCTCGATGTGCCTTTTGTAGGTCTCAATATATGTGCTACAGTGGATTTTGAGAAATTAACGTTTAAAAAAAGATATATATCTGTAACAGCGGACCGGGCAGCGCTCCAGGACGCGTACTTTTCGCGCAACGGAGCTTTGTGAAGCGAAGCTGATTGGTTCTCCGGCGTCTGTCAACATTCCAAACAGTCCGTAGCGGCCGCCATCTTGTCTCTCGGTAGGATCGAGAGACAAGAGGAGGCCAAAGCGAAGAGGCAAATGACCATAAGGGGGAATAGTAGATCCTCGCTGACCCCCTACGTTTGATGTGGAGGTTTTAAAAGGGCCCCGCGGGGCAAAAAAAAATAAAATAATAATAATCGAACGGCTGAATGGATTTGCACGAAACTTGGCAAAATATTAGGGACTGGTAGCCCGATGTGCCTTTGCTAGGTCTCAATATATGTGCTCCAGTGGATTTTGAGAAATTAACGTTCAAAAAAAGATATATATCTGTAACAGCGCTCCGCTTCGCGTACTTTTCGCGTTACGGAGCTTTGCGAAGCTGATTGGTTCTCCGGCGTCTGTCAACATTCCAAACAGTCCGTAGCGGCCGCCATCTTGTCTCTCGGTAGGATTGAGAGACAAGAGGAGGCCAAAGCGAAGAGGGAAATGACCATAAGGGGGCATAGTAGATCCTTCCTGACCTCTTAGGTTTGATGTACCATTTTGCCAAGTTTGGTGTAATTCCGTTCAGCCATTCAGGCTGTAGACGTATGTAAATGTCCCATGGAAAATTGCATGGGGAAAACACATTTGAAAGTGTTGAAATTTAGAACCAATTAAAATGTTAGTTTGGTTTTGTATTTGTGTGTGATGAAAGTTAATTGGTTATGTATATATTTCAAATGAGAGGAAACCACAGCCATTTTGTGATACTACTGTCTGAGGTACATTTGTGAGGAATTTTTGGTGGTGAATTTCTGGTGTTTGATTTACACAGTACTAACACTTCTCCTACTTTTAAAAAGGTGAGTTGTTAATTTTTAAGGGGAACTATGTTGTACACTTGAAGATAATTTGAAAAATGTTTTCTGTTATTTATTTGCAGTCCTTCTGTTATACTAAATACTTGATAAAGTTAGTTTTATATTATGTATTACTAAAAACGATAAATGAAAGTGATTATTTTTTTCTGCAATTTACAGCAAGCAATTTCAAAATAAAATGGCTCACAATGAAGAGACCGTGGCAATTTCTTTTGAATTGTCCACTACATTGATTGAAATTGAGAGCACCAATAATGAAATATTGTCACAAGGAGGAGATGACTTGTATGATTCCATTAGATTGATTGAAATGGACAGCACCAATAATGAAATATTGGCAGAAGGAGGAGATGACTTGAATGATTCCACTACATTGATTGAAATTGAGAGCACCAATAATGAAATATTGTCACAAGGAGGAGATGACTTGTATGATTCCATTAGATTGATTGAAATGGACAGCACCAATAATGAAATATTGTCACAAGGAGGAGATGACTTGAATGATTCCACTACATTGATTGAAATTGAGAGCACCAATAATGAAATATTGTCACGAGGAGATGACTTGAATGATTCCACTACATTGATTGAAATTGACAGCACCAATAATGAAATATTGTCACAAGGAGAAGATGACTTGAATGATTTTTTTGATCAATCTCTTGATGGCGAATTTATCGAATGTTTGGAGACCATAGAGTTACAAGAATCATCATTGCAGACTGTTCATGAGGACATTGCTGATGAGGACATGTTACTAGTTCTTTCAAATTTAGAAAATTCTGAAGAATAAATTTATATTTAGAAATCAAAAATTGTTTGAGACATTATTCATTTTTATTTTTAATTTATGAGGTTGTAGCGAAGTGATTGTAGTATAAAATGAGACTTATAGTATAGAGTGCAACATTTTTATGTTACATGGTAAGTTTACTCATATTTACTTCCCTTCTGCCACTATATTATCTCCAATGTGTATTTGACATCTCTTCTTCATCTCCGGCCTCCTTTCTCTCACTGTGGGGCATATTATCAAGGGGGTTTATCTCCGCTTTTTTGGCTTTAAAAGCCAAGAAAGCGAGATAAAATTATCTCCCTATTACCAAGCTGTCGCTAACACCAGTTAGTGACAGCTAATAGGAGATAGCGACCATCTTGGGCCCCGCTTTGCATGTCAGTGATATTTATCACTAATGACATGCAAAGTGGGCGTGCCAAGATGTTAGCGACTGGAAACAGTCGCTAACATCGCTATCTCCTATTACCAACTTTTGGAGATATTCCCGCTAAGCGCGAATATCTCCAAAAGCTAACACCTGCCCTGAGCAGTTCTTCACCATGTTATCCAATGGGAGGTGGATAACATGGCTAAGAGCATTTGCTCGATAATGCATGAATATCGCTGACTTTTCAGCGATATTCATGCATTGCGGCCGTTTTTTATCACATTTGCGATAAACCTTGCTAATAGCAAGGTTTATCTGCGATAAAAATCGCCGATGTGCGGCGATAATTTTTGTCTCTAAACAAGTTAGAGACAAAATTTTTCGCTAGTTGTTGGTAATATGCCCCTGTGTGTCTCCGATGCATCTTATCGCTGCTATTTTGTGTAATTACAGAAGAGAGTAAAATAAAATAGTACGGAACGTGAAAAGGGGGCAAAGTAGAGTACTCCTCACCCCCTAGGCCTTTTTAGGCGGTCCCAAAAGGATCAGTTTCTGCTTTCCTGAGAGATTATGGTATGAGTTCCATATACCACAATAACTTGCATTACAACATGCAAGATATCTATCTCCTTTTGGAGATATTCGCGCTAAGCGCGAATATCTCCAAAAAGTAACACCTGCCCTGAGCAGTTCTTAGCCATGTTATCCAATGGGAGGTGGATAACATGGCTAAGAGCATTAGCTCGGTAATGCATGAATATCGCTGAGTTTTTAGCGATATTGATGCATTGCGGCCGTTTATTATGGCATTTGCGATAAACCTTGATAATAGCAAGGTTTATCTTCGATAATTTCTGACGATGCTTAGCGGTAAAAAATTCGTTGGTAAGCATCGTTAGCGATAAATATCGCTTAACTTTGGTAATATGCCCCAACGTCTGTTAACGTTCGATTCGAAGGAAATGAGGAAGTGTTGAAAAACATTGTTTGCGCCATCTTGCCTTTTTTGAAATGCCACACTTTTGTGGTGCACGGCAGCCATTTTAGATGTCTTGACCAGACCCACTCTCTGCACGCTGTCGATTCGTAGCATGGCTCCTCACCCTCGCAAGCATCTTCCCCAGGCACTGGTCACCCCCGCTCTCTGTCTTATGCATGGGCAATAAACCTCCCCCCATCTGCGCTGCTCTTCCCTGAGAATCACACTATGTGCCCGCCCGACACCTCCCTTTCGCCCTATTCACTACCGCACCCTCTGACACTCCTCTTCCTCTGTGTCCGATTGTCCAGGCTATCAGCTAGCCCTGCAGATGTAGTTTATGGCCCCAGCTGTAAAGAATCACCCCTCTTCAAAGGAGTTATAGTAGATCAAGGCCCACACCCGATGAGATCCGTCACACCACACGTGTTCCTACTATCTGAAAACCATCCTGTATTGTGATTGGGGAGGGGACCGAGCCTGAAGCGGAAGATTCCAGGAATGACTCTTGGTACATCAAAGTTTTTACAATTATGTGTCACATTAAAAATATGTAGCACTCCAACAAAGTAGTAGGAATATAAAACTTTAATAACATATAAATATATACAACAAAACAAAAACAGTAAAAACATTTAAACAACGAAGAGACCGTGGCAATTTCTTTTGAATTATCCAATAGATTTATTGAAATTGACAGCACCAATAATGAAATATTCTTGTCAGTAGCGGTCTGTTGTGCGAATAGTTCCAAGGCAGCAGAACGCGCTGAAATCTAGATGGCACGAAAGTGATGTCTAGTAAGTTGCCGCCCAGCAAATAACGGCGTGGGGCGCCGCGGGGGTGAGTGAGTCCAGTAGGCACCACAGCTATTCTTACCGGCATCGCAGAATTACTGCTGGGGACAATGCCTGTGCTGTAGCAGGGTCAGAGCAGAAACAAAAAGGATTTTGTTGAAGATGTTGTTGGTTTTAAATTTGAAATCAGTTCTGGTGTCAACTGCTATGCTAATGTAGTGGTTAATGTTTTGTTTTCTCTAGAAAATGTAAAAGAGGGGGAGGCAGTCCAAAGTTCCGTTAAAAGGGCAAAGGAAAGGATCGGTGGTTTGAACTATCAGTGAAAAAGGGGAGGGGGTGCAACAATTTTTCCTACCGGGTCACACTGTGCTTTCACCGGAACTGAGGTCTGCAGGATTCTAGTAATTCAAAGTGAGGCTGGCGCCAGCATGGGAGCGCCGACGTCCCGCGGATACAGTTTCGTCACTCCACGGGCGATCATGGCAGTCATTCCCCATCGGGGGTCGGAGACTCCCGCGGCTCCTCTAGAATCTTCAAGTTCGTGGAGGACTACGGTGGTGGAGTCAAGCAGTGACCGGGCCATTTCTTTATGCTGGGCCCGCTCTTGCCAGGTCGACCGCCATTTTGAGAGTTCGGTAGCTACTGGCGATCGCGGGGTCAAATGAGCGGACGGGCTCCACCCTGCCGGGCGAGACGTTGCAGCATGGCCACAGTGGAAGAACCCTTTTCCGGGCGCCTGGAGCGCTGAGGGTGCAGCTGGGAAGCCTCCACCTGGGGAGGCGGGAGAGACCTGTTCGCACCGTCTCTCCCTCCCAGTGCACCCCACGGCGTCTCGCTTGAGATTTGTTATGGCCGGACCAGGCGATGAGGACGAGGGGGGGGGGGGTCGGAGACATGTGCAAGACATCCCCCCCAGTGTTGTCGCAGCCATTATTCATGAAAGAAGAAGTGTCCCGTCCGTCTTCGGGCCGGGCTTCCGGTAGATGTCGGCCGGACGCCCCTGGCTCTGGCCCCATGAACGGGTTTCTTGGTTTATCGGCTGCAGCCGGATCCCGTCGTCCTCGGCCCCCCGACCGTTGGTGGCCGGACCGGAAGAGCATGTGGCGGGAGTACCTGCAACTCTCAAGGGCCACCGCGGCCGGACTGGGAGAGAGAGGGGCGGGTCGAGGAGACATTCCCCCCCCTGCAACTGTTCAGCATTGTAAAGGCAATCCCCTGGCCGGGTCCCGCTGGCCTCGGCCTCTCCTCCGGCTACACCCTACGTTAGGATCTCCTGGCCGAGGCGTGGCAGCAGGACCTGCCTTATATGGGCTGCTCCCGGCTGGGCATAGCCGCAACCCTGCCCCACCTTGGAAGTTTCCAGAGTGGGGGCGGATGTTCTACTGACTTGCATTTTCCCTAGTCTATCGATTTTTTTGGCGTGGCAGGCGGTGGGACAGCGAGGGGTGATTTGGTTTCTCTTACTGTTTTTCTGGTCTCTCACCACTGGCATATTTTAACGTTTTCTTGTTTCTAGGACATTAATAGGTTTTATCATTACGTTATGTTATCGTTTCTTTGTTCGTTGTTTAATAAAAGTTCATGTTCATCAGTGGCCTACTGATTTTCGTTTTCCTATTCTTTTCTTTCCAGGTTGTTTCATGCTAAAGTTTCTGTTAACAGGATACAGTGATCACTTCGTTATTATTGCATATGTCCTTTTCACTAGGGGTGCTCTCTGGTCGGGCCAGATGATGTACCTCTAGTAAATGGTCCGGGTGAAACAGGTGCATCAATCAGTGGGGAGTAGATAGGCATGACAGATTACAACGGGGGAGAAAGGTCCGCATTACGTACCCTTTCACTACTTGCAAAGATTTTCCTACGTTTATTTGCAAACAGGGAATACCTCCAAAAAGAACTAATTCCCAAACAGTCAATGTTCGGACAATCAATCAATCAATGAGGAATTAAATAGGTACGACGTGTTAAAGGCTTGCGTTACCTACCCTTCACTATCTGCAAAGGGAGAGAGAATATTCCTATTCTTCCTCGTTTGCAGGCAGAGAAGATCCTTAAGAGAACCAACTTCGAACAATTCAATGCTCGATTGAAACAATCAACAAGGGGTACTGTGAACACAAATGAACGCCGCTTATGTACATACGCATTGCTATTTTCAACAGGTTGTTCCTAATGTTTCTATTTTAGCGAGGTCAAAAAGAGATCCCATTAGTGGCCTACTGATTTTGTTCGATTCCTTTTGTTTTTTTACACGATTTTTCGCTATCTGCAAAGACTAAACAGAGTATTGCGACTCTGTGCTTGTTTGTAAATAGAGAATGAACCAAAGAGAACAATCAATCAAATGGAGAGAGAAGCAGGCACGACGGATTACAAAGGGGGCAAAGGGCTGCGTTAACTACCCTTCACTATCTGCAAAGAGAGAGTACTCCTAATAGAAATGAGGGGTGGGGGGCAGCATTCAAAGCAGATCAGTGTGCATAAACACGAAAATGTTTTTACTTACCACGTACTTGACATTTGACAGCTTATGATATTTGCTATTAAAAAACCATTGAAATTCACTGAAAAAACCATAGGTTATAGACCATATATAGTTAGGAATTAGCATTTACAAAACCTTGAAAATTCACTGAAAAAACCATAGGTTATAGACCATATATAGTTAGGAATTAGCATTTACAAAACCTTGAAAATTCACTGCAAAAACCATAGGTTAGAGACCATATATAGTTAGCTGGACATTTTATTGACATAAAACCAATGAAATTCCATATATAGTTAGTTGCACTAACTATATATCGCGCACCCGCAATCCACTGCTGATGATGTCACATATTACATCATTCATGACATGGTCAGTGACATCACTGATGACATCACTGATGACATCTCAAATGACATCACTGATGACATCACTGATGACATCTCATTTGACATCAATGACCACATCACTGATGATATCATTCATGTGACAATACAATGCATCTCCTCACATTTTAATATAACCTCTGTTTCACCCAGTGTTAAAAAGAGTATAATTTTTGAAACCATTGACACACCAATACTAGTTACTACATACGCACTCACTGATTGCTACGTCTACACACACCTTCACTCATTCACCCATACAATCATTCATACATACAATCACTCATCTTTACAACACTATCATATGCACTCATACACCTATACAGACACTCACAGTCTGCCACTCATCCATGGAGTTACTCACACACCTAGTCAGTCCTGTAAAGAATCAATGAGACTTCCATTTTCTTGTCTATACAGTTAAACATAGAGCACCTTACATTTTCAAACATATACTAACACATACTTACCTTCTTATACAATCATTGATACAAGTACAGATTGATCTGCACAGAGTCACACACCTCCCAGCTAGCCACACACACACTCAGTCTCCCATACAAATACTTGGGCAATCAATCAATAACCCATATAGTTAATCATATAGCTACTGATCAACACATGCAGCAGTTTACAGAACAACAGACATAATGATGCACAAATTAAGACAGTTTAGTCACTAACCCATGCACTCAGTGAGACACATTTAATCACTCACTCATACATTCAGTCATGCACCTACTAAATCCTTTGTCCAGACACTTATACTTCCACTCATTCTTCAATATGTAAGACACATTTTAACTTTACAGAAACATACAGTCACTGGATGTTGTCATCAGTGATGTCATCAGTGATGTCATCAGTGATGTCATTTGAGATGTCATCAGTGATGTCATCAGTGATGTCACTGACCATGTCATGAATGATGTAATATGTGACATCATCAGCAGTGGATTGTGGGTGCGCGATATATAGTTAGCGCAACTAACTATATATGGAATTTCATTGGTTTTATGTCAATAAAATGTCCAGCTAACTATATATGGTCTCTAACCTATGGTTTTTGCAGTGAATTTTCAAGGTTTTGTAAATGCTAATTCCTAACTATATATGGTCTATAACCTTTGGTTTTTTCAGTGAATTTTCAAGGTTTTGTAAATGCTAATTCCTAACTATATATGGTCTATAACCTATCGTTTTTTCAGTGAATATATATATATATATTCACTGAAAAAACCATAGGTTATAGACCATATATAGTTAGGAATTAGCATTTACAAAACCTTGAAAATTCACTGAAAAAACCATAGGTTATAGACCATATATAGTTAGGAATTAGCATTTAAAAAACCTTATTTTACTCACACAAAACCATTGAAATTCCATATATAGTTAGTTGCACTAACTATATATCGCGCACCCGCAATCCACTGCTGATGATGTCACATATTACATCATTCATGACATGGTCAGTGACATCACTGATGACATCACTGATGACATCTCAAATGACATCACTGATGACATCACTGATGACATCATCCAGTGACTGTGTGTTTCTGTAAAGTTTAAATATGTTTTACATATTGAAGAATGAGTAGATGTATAAGTGTCTGGACGAAGGATTTAGTAGGTGCATGACTGAATGTATGAGTGAGTGATTAAATGTGTCTCACTGAGTGCATGGGTTAGTGACTAAACTGTCTTAATTTGTGCATCATTATGTCTGTTGTTCTGTAAACTGCTGCATGTGTTGATCAGTAGCTATATGATTAACTATATGGGTTATTGATTAATTGTCCAAGTATTTGTATGGGAGACTGAGTGTGTGTGTGGCTGGCTGGGAGGTGTGTGACTCTGTGCAGATCAATGTGTACTTGTATCAATGATTGTATAAGAAAGTAAGTATGTGTTAGTATATGTTTGAAAATGTAAGGTGCTCTATGTTTAACTGTATAGACAAGAAAATGGAAGTGTGATTGATTCTTTACAGGACTGACTAGGTGTGTGAGTAACTCCATGGATGAGTGGCAGAGTGTGAGTGTCTGTATAGGTGTATGAGTGCATATGATAGTGTTGTAAAGATGAGTGATTGTATGTATGAATGATTGTATGGGTGAATGAGTGAAGGTGTGTGTAGACGTAGGAATCAGTGAGTGCGTATGTAGTAACTACTATTGGTGTGTCAATGGTTTCAAAAATTATACTCTGTATTTAACACTGGGTGAAACAGAGGTTATATTAAAATGTGAGGAGATGCATTGTATTGTCACATGAATGATATCATCAGTGATGTGGTCATTGATGTCAAATGAGATGTCATCAGTGATGTCATCAGTGATGTCATTTGAGATGTCATCAGTGATGTCATCAGTGATGTCACTGACCATGTCATGAATGATGTAATATGTGACATCATCAGCAGTGGATTGCGGGTGCGCGATATATAGTTAGTGCAACTAACTATATATGGAATTTCAATGGTTTTGTGTGAGTAAAATAAGGTTTTTTAAATGCTAATTCCTAACTATATATGGTCTATAACCTATGGTTTTTTCAGAGAATTTTCAAGGTTTTGTAAATGCTAATTCCTAACTATATATGGTCTATAACCTATGGTTTTTTCAGTGAATTTCATTGGTTTTTTAACAGCTAATATCTGTAGCTGTAAAATGTATTCTTCTTTAAATCCAAAAATATATTTTATATGTTTATTAATAACTTTTTTTTAAAATATTTTTTTTTCTTCGTTCCCGCTTCGCGAATCGGGAAGCTTCCCGTTAGCTGACCTTGATGCCGCGAAATAGACCGCGAGCCGGTAAAAGTTTCTTTACCGCAACTGCCGCGTTAGAAAACAACATCGTGACGCCTCCCGTCCGCATGACGTTTCGCGTTGTCGCGTGATACGTCATATGACGTGCTACGTTAGCGAACTCGTACGCTTACCGAGTCGCAAAGCACAGGTTTCTGGAAGCAAACCGGGAGGCCCTGCAAAGCGCGTAACGAAAACACAGCAGGTCATGTGACTTGGTAATAACACTTTTCATTGGTTCATTTCACTTTCGGTTTCCTAATGATGTAAGACTAGGTCATATGATCTAAAATGAACACTTTTCATTGGTTGAGAACTATTTTTTTTCCCAAATGGTGAAAATCCCTCCTTCTTTCCTCACTCTGACTTTCATCATTGTGAGAGAAAGACCCTTTGTTACCAGTGAGCAATGGCTTCTTTACTAGCTTCAGCTGGTGCTTCCCCACCACCTCCACCACATCCAAGGAAGAGTGGACCACCTGCTAAAGTTATAATTCAACAAGAATAGGAAGAAGAGGAACAGGAAGACCTAGATAATCTCCCTATTATGGCCAGAAGATCTGTTGTACCGGAAGTAACGGGACCAGAGGGCAGGGAGATGGTGCCTAATATACAAACGAGATTTCGTGAAGTAAAACAAGTCTGCGTACATTGCAGTGGATTCATTTCCTACGGAGAAAGTAGCATCACTCTGATCAACAGAGCTATTGACAATCATGCTCATGTTTGTCCGAAACTCCCCAAACAATAAATTCTTTTTTTTTGTTTTCTTGCTCCTGTTGAGCCCTTTACAATGAATCGTTTTCGTTGCCCCCTCCGAAAAAAAACCAAAAAAAAGTAAAAAAATGTTCAGAAAAATAATAAAAAAAATATAAAACAACAAAAACAATTTAAAAAAAAGTTCTTTTCAGAACTACCTCCCCGTTATTAAAAAATTGGTACAATATTTGCAACTGTGCCAACCTCTATTTCTCTTAGTTCGCTTCCTAGTTCGCTCCCCGGTACGCGAACCGGAAGCGAACCAAATTTTTTTTTTTTTAAAAAGAACAGTAAGTATAAGGGAAAGAAACAGACAGTTATGTTAAAAGAAAGACAGCTATAGGGGAGTAAACTAGAGATACTATTACCCGTAATCCACTGCTGATGATATCACATATTACATCATTCATGACATGCTCAGTGACATCATCAGCAGAGGATTGCGGGTAACAGTATCCCTAGTTTATTCCCTATAGCTGTGTTTCTTTTAACATAACTGTCTGTTTCCTTCCCTTATACTTACTGTTCTTTTTAAAAAAAAAAATTTCGATCAGTCAGAAACAGTGAAAGTAATGAAATATAAAAGACTACGTAGAATATGAGCACTGTATGCAACAACCTTGACACTTACAGAAGCCTCACCTTCTCCATGCCTCCTACACAGTTCTACATGTACATCATAAATGCAAACAGAACAGAATTAATTATACATGTTAAATGGTTTATTTTTGCTGTTCTCAGAATGTATCAAATTTCACTAAAACAGTGACTTGAAGGTATTCATCATATAACAGCGGGGAAAAAAACCACAATCAAAATGATTGTGTTTAAAAAACCCATACAACATTACAAATCAGAATTCAGAACTCCTTAAAGTTAACTTACTTTCCATGACGGCCAAGGATGTCCTATGAACAGCTTACACTCTGTTGTGCTGTTATTACTTTCAACCCGCCACTTTCTGAAAGAAAACCTCCATCGTTTTCAAAAACATGTTACATACAATAAATGACTTCTTGCTCTCTACCACAATTTTCCACAAGGCCAAATCTTGTCAGAGCCATGTATAACTCTTGGATTTCTTGTTAGCCAATCCCGTCTTTTCGCATTTCCGCAACTTTCAGAATTAAAATGTTGAAGATCATTTACACAATCCTGGACTAGTAATATCTTCCCCTTCTTGCTCAATCATGTTCTACATTTCCTATCACACTGATACTGCTTACTATGAAGCAGACTTACACTACCTTTATGACTAGTACAATTATTTAATTCTCTACATCACTTTTAATCACAAAGCAATGTAAAACAGTAGACAGCATTGCAGACTTACATTCCCTCTACTCCATGTTTTGATTGGCTGCTTCAATTAGCTTATAAAAAGAAACAGTTTTTCTGAACTCATTTAAAGTGCACGTATTTCTCCATAAAGTCCAGTGTTATGGTAAGAAGTTATGTCTCTGTACTACACTTATCCTCAAGGCCAAATCGTGTAGGAGCCATGAGAACTTCTTGAAATTCCTCAGAGCACATCCCGAGATTCTTTCCCTAAAATTTTGGTTTTAAAAACACCAGGTAAGAGTTTTTAAGGTCATACGGCAATTTTTTTTTGAAAATTAAAACAGAATCATTGGAGAATGACCAGCCATTTCTACACTTTAAAAAAGCTGTATAATGTCCTGATGTTATTGAAGGACCATCATGATATATAATTGCTACAGTTACAAAAGTCCTTCCTGATATTGACAACTGTGAAGCCACAAAATTTTTATTAAAGTTGTCAATTTTGTTCCATCAGGCCTACATCGTTGGAACATTAAAATGACATACTGGCCATATGTTCGTATAAATAATGTGGACATCATTTCAGATTTACATTGGCTACACTCCATGTTGTGATCAGCTGCTTTTACTAGCTTATTAAAAGAGACTGATTTACTGTCTGGCAAAGTTAAATATATAAATCTTTCTGAGTCTACACTAGTAGTACTTGATACCCTACAGTTCTCGCAGTCATGCTGCCATTGATAAGAAAGCCCAAACAGGTGATCTACATCTACACCTTCATCATGCAATACATCAAGCATGTACATTAAAAACTCCTGACAATCTTGCTGACTATTTTGAGAGAATTGTGTTTGGCCTGAACATCTGTCTAACAGATTTCGAATTTCAGACACACTTTCTATGTTTGTTCTATCAGTGCTACATTTCTCTAACACAGAATTTAACAAACTGCAAAATCTTTGATCAGAATTGACCACAATCTCTTCTTTTACATTTTCTAGAGAAAACAAAACATTAACCACTACATTAGCATAGCAGTTGACACCAGAACTGTTTTCAAATTGAAAACCAACAACATCTTCAACAGAATCCTTTTTGTTTCTGCTTATAATTTCAGGTTCATCGACTTTTCGTCTTTTTGCTACAACCTCCCCAGTATTGGTCACATTTCTTCGTTTCCGGCCTACCACACGTTTCTCAAACAAAGGATACTGAGGCAAATGTGGCGCATACTCTCTTTTCAACCTATTGTATTCCTTAACACAATCTAGATCCGCACAAATGTTTGTGACATCACACTCAATCAAGTACAATCCCGATAAAGTCCTAACTCGTGACAATGCCACATATGCCATACCCTCCTTAAACACAGAACTGCCAATATTCACCAATGCACAGTCTACACTTAAACCTTGCGATTTATGGATTGTCACCGCATATGCCAAGCAAACAGGAAACTGCTTACGACGAACATATAAGTCTTTTACAAGCAAAAATCTAGCAGAACAACGAGCAATTAGCTGTACTTCCTCAATGCCATCAAATTTAATTTTTAAAAATTCAATTCCATCTCTATTTCTGTATTTCACAAAATCAACAACATTACCCATTGATCCATTTACCAGACCTCTTTCAACATGTAAATTCCTTCTTAAAATTATACGGCAGTTCAAGCACACATTCAGAGTCTTTTCAAAACCCGCAGTTTTAGATATACTCTTCTCTAATAAATCCAATTTTGTTTTCAGATTCTCAGACAAAATAATTGTTGATCCCATATGCTCTACTCTGTCAATAGCTTCCAGTTTCACAATCTCTTGCTTTTCTAAATGCAACATTTTGTTGTTGAATTTGGCACATTCTGCAAGAGTTGGCATCAAACATATTCCAGATTTTTTCTCAGTAAGTTTCTGAAAAATATTCTCAGGCACAACATCTTCGTCTGGATATAAATTTGTCAGTAATCGTGCATGTAAAGCTTCTTTCCCATGCTCGGTCACTTTTCCAATTCTAACATCTTGTAGAATAGTCTTGTAAACTTCATCCTTTGCCTGACGCATATTTTCATGCAGTTCAGCATAATTGAAGTTTAACCATATATTGACGTTGCCAATGCTCCCTAAGCACTTCCTGGTATCTTCATGCGTGAGCATTTTGAACACAGGTTGCCCTTTCACTGGTGTCAGCTGCAGAAGATCTCCGAAAACAATGATGTGTTTGCCACCAAATAACACATCATACTCTGTTTTGAGAACTACTTGCATTCTCAAATGCACAAAGGCAAGCATGACATTGGAAACCATGCTTACTTCATCAATGATAAGAAGTTTCATTTTCCTCAAGACTCTTGAAACTTCAAAACAAGCATCTCCAGATAGCTTGTGATATTCTAATTTGTTGTCATGCTCCACTGGCAGCATCAGTAAACGATGTAAAGTAATCCCTTTAATGTTATGTGCTGCCAGTCCAGTTGGAGCAGTGACAACACAAGACAGCGATGACTCTGTCCTTTCCTGCAAATAACACGAAATTGCTTTAATAAGGAAACTTTTTCCAGTTCCCGCTTCTCCACTCACGTACAGTCGGACAGGCTTCAACGACGTACATGAGCACTCTTTCTTGTCATGACGTAATCCATGATCAATTTGCATGGTAAGTTCGTCATATATTTTCCTCTGCTCAACGTTGAGTTGTCTTTCCAACTCTTCTAAGTTAACCGCATCCTCCTGAGCATGTGCCATGGCTCTTTCCACTTCATTCATAGCAGTGGCAGCTTCATTTTCGATAAGAGGTCCTCCTAGTGGATCCTGACTCAATGAAGCAGAACTCTGACTGTCCTGAGAACTGTCTCTGGCAATCTCGGCTGCAATCGTTGCTTCCTGCTCAATTTCCACATTCAACATTTCTACATATTTAGGAAAAGCAGGACATTCTATGGTCTCCTTGGCACCATTGAATGAGTCTTCATAACAAAGGAAATCTCCAAGCAGTTCCTCTTCTGCACGCCAAGGCTTAAAAAGTTGCAAAAGTGCTAAATAGAAAAACTCCTTTTTTTCAGGAGATTCGCCACTCAATTTTCGATGGTTTATCAAGTGGCATTTTCTTTGCTTGACCAGACATCCCTCACTTCCTATTACAGCATACACTCCTTTCTCAGTATCTTCTTTGATGTTCCTCTTGAATATGTAATTTTGCAGAACCTCATACAGACAAACATTCTCGAGATGACTGCTTCGATTTGGATAATATGTATCCAACATGTTGCTCTTCAAAATGTCGGTACTGTTTGGCTCCTTTTCCGCCAAATACTCAATTTCCCGCACAGGTTTCAGAACTCGATTACGCGTTGCAGCAAGACCAACACTCACCCAAACGATACTCCTGGACTTGGCATAGAGGCTTGCTGAAGACAACCGGTCAGAACATTCGTAAGCTCCGATTTCTCGATGCGACAACATCTTCAGACTGAAACTGTACAACTTCTTGCTGAGGCTCATTTCATGGGAAATGTCCTCCCACATATCCTTCAATTCTGTCTTCTCTTTTTTGGTGATGTAAGATGTCACATACCGAGCCACAGCCATACAGTTATCAGCCACAAACTGTATATCCATGTTAGCATTCCACATGGACAAAATCACCGGGTTGTAGTCGTTGATGTACTTAGACTCTTCGTTCCTCTTCAAATTGTATGTGTTTTTAGGTGATTTCTTCATCACATTATGTCGCAGCGAAGACATCAAACTGTTCACTCTTCCTTTAGAAATCACCGGTCGTGGAAAGCCGAAACGACATTTGGTGTAGAACTTGTCTTTGTTCCGGAATTTACGACGACAGTACTTTCCACATCGATGGCTTTGGAAACGTAGAACTTTTTCTCGTAGGCTTTTTTTCTCCTTTGCGTTTGGAACAGCACACGTAGAATACTGTTCTATGAAACTCATCACTGAGTCTTCTGCATCCGTTCCAAATTTAGGTGCATCCTTGATCCACAGCAACATATGTATATGAGGAGCACCTCTTGCTTGGTACTCCTTCCTCCAGAAGAAATCCAACACCTCTCCAAGAGGTGGATTCTTCTTATTCATGATGAAAGACATCATACCTTCAAATCTATGATTGAAGTACCTACATACATTGACTGGATCCAAAGAGCACAGTTCTCCGGGTGTCTTGAATTCGATGTTTTCTACGTTAGCATTTGCCTCTCGTAGAAATTCAAGTAAGTCTTCCCAGCCATACTCAGCACAGCTCAAAGTGAGGAACCATGTGGGAGTTCCTAAGTTCCTTAGCATACATTTTAAATCACCATGACGACGGTACCAGTACTCATTAGTACCACGCTGACACGCCATGAGATTAATCAGGTGAGAATCCAAAATACTGTCTTGGACATTGACTTTATCCATAAAGTCACTTGCCGAGATGTTTTGCATGTGTATACCACTTTTCAAGATGTGGTTCACTGCATATGACAGTCCAGACAGATCGCTTTCAAACAGGAGATGAAACAAATAAGGAATGCATTGTCGAAACCTAGGATCTCCTGCATACAATCGCAAAGTCCGGTATTCAGAAGCAGGAATTTGATGAGGTCGCTCATCATATCTTCCTCCCTGACCTGTTGGAAAAAGCTGTGGGAAACACCGAGCTTCCAAACTTTCCTCCCAAACACTAATGGGACTCCCTTTCGCTTGTTTCATTTGAAACAACTCAATAGCATTCCCCATGACTTCCTTGGAATGCAAAGGATGAACACTATAATGTTCATATATTTCTTCACTAGTACAGGGTTCTACTTTCTCAATTTGACCAGCACACAAATCGTTATCCTCTTCCTCACTTACTTCCTCTTCTGCAACATATACATTTTTATAGTACTTATTATATTTTTTCAAATACAATGTTGCCCTTTTGACTTTCCTAACATCTACTAAATCTTGCCATATTTTCTTATTCTTTGTCGGAACCCCATTAACTAAGATAACAAGAGGTTCCTCTTCCACTTTTTCTACTCCAATTGTGTTAATGTTTTTCTTCAAATCTAGAGGCAAATAAACAACTCTTCCCTTTAATCCTCTCTGTAAATCTGATGGAGGCAATTTCCCTGTCTTTGGCTCCATTCTTACAATAGCCTGAAAGGGATGGATACTTTGAATCAAAATAGATTCATAAGTATTTAAATCCTTCAATTCAGAAGGAATCTCAACCAATTCCAGATTATTATGAACTGCTCTAGCAGGCATCTGGTTTTGATTTAATTTGTAACAACAATAAGTACACACACGTTGATCCAATCCCAAATCAAAACAATTTTCTACCATCAAGTATGTTGTAAAATCCTTCCATTCACTATTATTTTCCCTTTCACTTTTTCCATATAAATCCACTAACTTAGTCTGATTCTTATAATAAGTGCGTCGACAACACACACA
This sequence comes from Lissotriton helveticus, assembly GCF_964261635.1. Classification (NCBI taxonomy): domain Eukaryota; kingdom Metazoa; phylum Chordata; class Amphibia; order Caudata; family Salamandridae; genus Lissotriton; species Lissotriton helveticus. The sequence goes on along the minus strand of NC_136059.1, from coordinate 1,478,875,742 downwards.
AGTGAAATTTGGCCTCTCACTTGATTTCACCTCAAACGTCGCAATTTCCCTCTGGAAATTATCTGTACTGGAAACCTGTACACTATCTTCCACATTACTCTCTTCTTCTTGGTCAATTTCAACATTCTCCTCTTTACTTCCAAAGTAACAAAACTCAATTTCTTCACATATATTCTTCACATCTATTTCAGAACCATGCAAAAGAGCAGCGCATAATTGTTTAAGCATAATTGCTGGACTCTTAGCATAATACAACATTCTAACTAATTTCCTCACTTTATTATGATGCACTGCTAGCATCCTGAAATGATGAAAAACACTCTGGCATACTCTCCTGGAAAGACAAGCCAGTGAATGACCATGCAAACCTATCACTTCTCTCACTCTGCAAGGATCTAATTCTTGCAACAACTTCATTTTCTGCTTCAAACTGTTCTTACTAAATGACCGTATAAAATCACAAAGCAAATTGATGGAATCCTGTCGTACACTGCAAATACTACTACACTTCCAGGTGTACACAGGACCCTTAGGACGTCTCCCTAAAACCTCATTACCTAACACCTCTTCTATCTCTGTTCTCACAAGTTTTTCTTGTTCAACTGGACAACCATCTTTCACTTCATAAGCTCGACCACTGGTGTCAACTGCATGCACCAAATCATTATCCTGGAAATAACTCTCCTCATTAAAAAATGCCTCAGAGCTTGAACTATGCATCCATTCTCCAGAAAAAACTTCACAAAAATTACTACGATTAACTATTCTCTTCCATCTACTATTTCTTTTGAAATCATAAATTACCTTGTTTAGCTTCCTAATTCTATTGATTGTCAAAATAAATAACTTACGTTTAATTTCAAATGCCTGATCAATAACTTTCTCAACTATTTTTTTTCTCTTATAAAAAACCACTTTCTGCTGACCTTTCTTAATATTTTTTAACAAATTCCCAATTATCCTGTTGCGGAACATTCGTTTACGAATATCCCTAAACTCTTGTTTCCTTCTACTTTCATGCATAGAGTTATCTCTTACTCTAGCAGTAACATTTCTCATTGGCCTTTCCTTACCATTTGAATTCTTTCTCCTTTTCTGGACTGAAACATTTTCTGTAGTAATATTTTTTTTACTACACATATTTCTTATGACTGTTTTTCGACTCTTACCCGGTGCTTTCTTGGTGACTTGACAAATCTTTTTGTTAGAGGACTGCTGCATTATTCCATGGTCCTGCTGTCTTTGACGTTTTGCAGCCTTTCTTACTCTTTCTTTGCTAGGCATCCTAAAATCTTGAAATAATCTGCAGTTGAATCTGTGGTAAAATATAATAAAAAATGTTATTAACCACTATTACCCAACAGTAAATTAATAACAGTCATCAAAAATCTAACACACTACTTAAGTATATAATATACTGAAGCCTATCTCCAATTTTTCACTGAACAGGACTCATCTCTTCTTAACCTTGGATAAACCTCACCTACTCTGTGTCCCCTGCACATAATTAAATGTAAAGGGGCAGATTTATATTAACTAGCACATCCCCAGGGATGCACCAGTTAACGTGCACCACTGCTCTGCCACCCACGGTGTGCCGCATTTACAATCAGATAGGACAAAGCTACATCAAAACCCTGCGCCTGCTTGAAGCAGGCATAGATCTTGACGCAGGTAGGCTGAAAGCTAAAGCAACAACTAAGTATCGTGTGCAGAAGTTACAAAAAAGGAAAAATGGCGTTTAAACCAGTAATGAGCCCATGCTAACGTAACACAGAGTAAAAATATCCAGGATCTACATCAGTTTGGGGTTCACGAACCTGGCAGGTACAAGGCACTGAGGCTTTCCACCGTGCATATCTCATCCCAAATCATATGTTGTTTGTGAATGAAACAATTTCACAGACCAAATGCTTTGGATTGGCTACTTCTAAAAAATTAAACACCCCTACTATCCCGGAGTTAGAGGAATATGATGGTTGGAGTAATTTTACTCGTTGTCCATTAAAGATTTACAGGCCCTACTCCGTAATTCTTCCTTTAACATTTCCAGTATAAATCCAAAAGGTTGACTGCTTTGGCAACGTGCCTTATCCACGGTTTAATAACGCTGCCTTTTGCTTTATATAAGTTTTCAAATTGTATGAAATATATACCAATAGGTCGTTATTAACCTTTAGGTAGTGGTTTTCTTCATGAGGTCTGGTCGCTTCCATACACATACAGATTTTCAAAGATGATCAAGAACTTTATCTGAATGGAGAGGAATGCACTGAGACGCCAGATCATTCACTAATGTGTAGGCACATACAGTTACACGGTTCATGCAACAAACACCGACCAAATATGGCTTGCGTGTTGCAAGGCACACCAGTTCCTGCTATCATCCCCACGTTCAAGTTCTTGGAAAATGGTAGTTATTTGATGCTCAATAATGAAGATTGTTCTGGGTTAATTAAAAGTATTCATTTTATCGTAACAGTAAATGAACGGGTTATTTGCTGCAGAAATGTTCTATTTCCTCCCACACATGAACATAGGGAGTTTTCAATCTGGCCACAAATACCAACCTTGGGAGCACATTTCAACGGCATGGCAAGAATAAGAGCTCTTTTGTCTCAGAGAGAGGTGGCCTTGAGTTCGGCCCGTGAAACTTTCGTGCTTCACATAGCGAACACCCGTACAGAGGTGCAGACCCTTTTAAATACAGATTCGACTTTGCATTTCAGCAAGATTACCCATTCATTTCCATGCAGCAGGAGGCCCATAGGAATGAAGGTGCAATTTGCGATTAGCAATTACCTCATCGCAAATTACGAATTTTTCCGACGGTGCAGGGGTGTCTCAAGAACACCCTGCTGCACCCCTGAAAAAGAAATTTGGGGTCATATGGCGCACATAAATTTTGAAAACATTTACCTCAAAAACGATTTTCAACTCATAATTTGAAAACACTGCACATGGGGAAATGACTTAAAATGTCCTTAAGACACATAAAAGCATTTTTTGATTGCCTTTGCAGCATGTTTCAGTCACCTTTTACATGCCTATGTAACGGAAACATTCAAAATCTAAATTTGCCATGCACAGGTGGGAGCATATTTACAAGCAATTTGCTCCACAGACAAACTTCTTACATTGAAATGGGAAAAATAACATCAGAGACTCTCAATTACCTTATAAAGAAGCAGACACCATTATGTCCTTCTCATCAATATTAAAACCATTGCTTTTTCTCAAAAACGATTTACAAGTCATAATTTGAAAACACTCCACAACTCCTATGCACATAAAAGCCCTGTCAGTACTAATACTTCACATTTTCTCCAATTACAATTTCTCAAAGAAACAAAATCTATTTGTGAAACACTTGAGACAAAGCAACATTTGAAAAACACAACTTTCTTCATAATTTTCTCCTTAAAGCACACTATTTTCTATCTAAATTAAAGACATTTTTTCTCACCTTAGCAAATACTTTGAGTTTCAAAACAGTCTCAGAAACACACCAATTTGTCTTCAGCAGAGCAAAAGGTATGCACTCCAGAGTCTGCAGCTATCAAAAGCACAGAAATGCTGTAATTCCTCACACAGATCTCTCATGTCACCCAATCAAAACTCTTCCCTCACTTTTTTTCAAAGCAAAACCCTTCCCCCCTCTGCCCCCTCTCTGCTTTTTCTGCATAGCAACCACCTCTTGCAAGACCTCTCACACAACAATGTTGCAATTGAACTCTGAACTCTCAGTGCACCTGCATATCCAGAGCATTCTTTCATTTAATGATTTTTTCTTCGCCACTCAAAATACATCTTTCAACGAACTCATCCATGCACACTAACTTTCTGTTTTCAGCAATCAAAATCCACCAATCACTCTTACTGCTTCATTAACACAGAAACTCCTCAGTTTTTTTCATTTTACACTCTCATTTTTTCAACTGCCATTTCATTGCCACACTTCATCTGACTGCAGGAGAACCTTCTCTCGCCATGTTTTCTGTCTGGATTGTTGGACATAGCTACATCTATTGGGCTCAAAGGTACGCTGAAAACAGGAATTTACCTAACCTCAATTTACAAGATGTGGAAATTAAGTGGATTGGCCACAGAGGATTAAAATGTCACCAATTGATACCATTGGTGAAAACCTTTATGCATTTGCCAAAACCTGACCTGTTAATTGTGCACTGTGGAGGTAATGATTTGGGCACTTTGACTGGGGTAGGTCTGGAAATGCTTTTAAAGGACACCTTTGAGCAATTGATGGCACTTTTTCCTCAGACTGCCTTGGTATATTCAAATATATGCCAAAGACAGAAATGGAGGTGGTCGAACCAATTTTGTCCACAAATTGAGAAATCGAGGAAGCATGTAAACAAATCTGTTTCAGCTTACATGAGAGACCATGGAATGGGCTCCCTGTACAACAATAACTTGCGTTACTACATGCAAGATATCTACAGAGCAGATGGAGTTCACTTCTCAGATGAGGGCAACAGAGTTTTCACTCTGAATTTAAGACTGTGCATTGGTACCTACTTATAAGTACCTAAATGTACCATAAACCCAAAAGCTCTTCTCAGAGCTACCCTACATCTGATCACTCACAATTATTATTTTACTCTAACTTTTTTCACTAATTTTCAAGAAAGTACGCTCCCCAGACCGCTTCCCGGTTCGCGAACCGGGCGCACTCCATGCAAAAAAAACTAAAAAAACAGTATATTTTTTTTTTGCCCTGCGAGACCCTTTCAAAGCCTCCACATCAAACCTAGGGGGTCAGGGAGGATCTACTATGCCCCCTTATGGTCATTTGCCCCTTCGCTTTGGCCTCCTCTTGTCTCTCGATCCTACCGAGAGACAAGATGGCGGCCGCTACGGACTGTTTGGAATGTTTACAGACGCCGAAAAACCAATCAGCTTCGCAAACCTCCGTAACGCGAAAAGTACGCGAAGCGGAGCGCTGTTACAGATATATATCTTTTTTTGAACGTTAATTTCTCAAAATCCACTAGAGCACATATATTGAGACCTAGCAAAGGCACATCGGGCTACCAGTCCCTACAATTTTGCCAAGTTTCGTGCAAATCCATTCAGCCGTTCGATTATTATTATTTTTTTCTTTTTTTGCCCCGCGGGGCCCTTTTAAAACCTCCACATCAAACGTAGGGGGTCACCGAGGATCTACTATTCCCCCTTATGGTCATTTGCCCCTTCGCTTTGGCCTCCTCTTGTCTCTCGATCCTACCGAGAGACAAGATGGCGGCCGCTACGGACTGTTTGGAATGTTGACAGACGCCGGAGAACCAATCAGCTTCGCAAACCTCCGTAACGCGAAAAGTACGCGAAGCGGAGCGCTGTTACAGATATATATCTTTTTTTGAACGTTAATTTCTCAAAATCCACTAGAGCACATATATTGAGACCTAGCAAAGGCACATCGGGCTACCAGTCCCTACAATTTTGCCAAGTTTCGTGCAAATCCATTCAGCCGTTCGATTATTATTATTTTTTTTTTTTTTTGCCCCGCGGGGCCCTTTTAAAACCTCCACATCAAACGTAGGGGGTCACCGAGGATCTACTATTCCCCCTTATGGTCATTTGCCCCTTCGCTTTGGCCTCCTCTTGTCTCTCGATCCTACCGAGAGAAAAGATGGCGGCCGCTACGGACTGTTTGGAATGTTGACAGACGCCGGAGAACCAATCAGCTTCGCTTCACAAAGCTCCGTTGCGCGAAAAGTACGCGTCCTGGGACGCTGCCAGGTCCGCTGTTACAGATATATATCTTTTTTTAAACGTTAATTTCTCAAAATCCACTGGAGCACATATATTGAGACCTACAAAAGGCACATCGGGCTACCAGTCCCTACAATTTTGCCAAGTTTCGTGCAAATCCATTCAGCCGTTCGGGCTAAAAGTGAGGCCAACCGCCCTATGGAAATTAACATGGGGAAAACGCGTTTTGGGACCCCCCTTTTTTCTCTGCCCCCCCCTTGACGAACCCCCCCAAAATTTTCAGGGGCTGCTCAAAAACAAAATGTGCCATTTTCCTGAAAATTTCAGCCAATTCCGTCCACAAACGCCAAAGTTATTAGACATAGAATTTTCAAAAAACCCATAGAGAAAAAATCCTAACTATATATACCTACTGGCGACCGCCAGTAGGTAATATTCCATCCATTTGCAGAACCCAAATTGGAAGAACCATGCGGAACTCCTTTCTTCAGTGGCTTTTGACAGACAGGGGGAATAATAAACAGCGCAGACCGTTCTTAACGGAGTTCACCTCCTGAAACGCGTCTGGCCTAATTTTGACACTGCCTTCTTGAATTAACGCTCTGCTGGCTTGCTGTGAATAAATACTTGAAGCGCCATAAAGGTCTCCGCATGGTTCTTCCAATTTGGGTTCTGCAAATGGATGGAATAGTATCGGCCTGCCCAGGTCGAGGAAAGAACCTGCGGCTTTGAGCTGATCCCGGGTGACTAACTTCAGCTGCCGACTTCGGGACGGAGACAAGCCTGCTCCTTTGCAGATGGGAGCTTGCTTGAGCTTTCATTTACAGCAGTAAAACAGCGAGGCAGAGACTTCAAGTGTATGTGCTTTTAACTTTGGGACATTTGGACTCGGGGAGTAGCACCCACTGAGGCTGACATTAGCGCGGACTGCATCGACCAGAATGCCGTGTGGCCACGCCCATTGTGGGCAGGTATGATGTTAAGAACGGTCTGCGCTGTTTATGCTTCCCCCTGTCTGTCAAAAGCCACTGAATAAAGGAGTTCACCTCCTGAAACGCGTCTGGCCTAATTTTGACACTGCCTTCTTGAACTAACGCTCTGCTGGCTTGCTGTGAATAAATACTTGAAGCGCCATAAAGGTCTCCGCATGGTTCTTCCAATTTGGGTTCTGCAAATGGATGGAATAGTATCGGCCTGCCCAGGTCGAGGAAAGAACCTGCGGCTTTGAGCTGATCCCGGGTGACTAACTTCAGCTGCCGACTTCGGGACGGAGACAAGCCTGCTCCTTTGCAGATGGGAGCTTGCTTGAGCTTTCATTTACAGCAGTAAAACAGCGAGGCAGAGACTTCAAGTGTATGTGCTTTTAACTTTGGGACATTTGGACTCGGGGAGTAGCACCCACTGAGGCTGACATTAGCGCGGACTGCATCGACCAGAATGCCGTGTGGCCACGCCCATTGTGGGCAGGTATGATGTTAAGAACGGTCTGCGCTGTTTATGCTTCCCCCTGTCTGTCAAAAGCCACTGAAGAAAGGAGTTCACCTCCTGAAACGCGTCTGGCCTAATTTTGACACTGCCTTCTTGAATTAACGCTCTGCTGGCTTGCTGTGAATAAATACTTGAAGCGCCATAAAGGTCTCCGCATGGTTCTTCCAATTTGGGTTCTGCAAATGGATGGAATATATATATATATATATATATATATATATATATATATATATATATATATATATATATATATATATATATATATATATATATACCCTAACTAGTGCAGTGCCACTAATCCTTACATCATTCTAGAGGTGACAGCCTTCCTAAATCAATATTTGTAGCCCCAAAAGAACCACTTCCTAACAATAATCCACTTTAATACCACTAAATCTCTAGAAATCTAACATCACCTTTGCAGTACAACTCCTGTGTATGTCCGTGGACATTCAAATCACCTCCATGTATATCATGAAGATCCCTCCAAAAGAGAAACCCCCGGTGGTGTCAAATTTCCACTAAAATGCTTAGCGTACCTTAAACCATGATTCAGCATAGAGCCCTTGCAAAAATAAATAAAATAACATCACAACATATTCTTTGTCTGCCCACCCTTAACATCTAACAAATATAATTCATAGTGTACATCCCATAAATGTGCCACAAAATGGTGTTCTCCATGATGTAATTAGTTGACGGAACGAACCTCCAGTTCTTCTCTCATTTTTTTGGTCCTGTTTTGAAATTTTTGCGAAATTCTTTGTGTTGGTGCAGTTTTTCTGTGGATGGAAATATAATATTATGCAAACCAAAGATGATAGGCGGCACTCAGTATTGTTCTGTAAACTATTTATTAATGCTCAAATACTTTTAGGCGTGCCACCTTCATGCAGACTCTGTCCATGCATGTTTAGAAATGAGAAAGAAAGGGAGCCTTGTCAGGTCCCCAAACAAGATGCACAACAATCTAAATAAATGAATCCACTCGACTATGTTACTGCCATTGTCCATGACAACAAATTCAACTCTGAGACATTTCTGTCACAGCCCTTCATACAGCTAGCTGTTAAATTTGTCCAAGATGTTTACAGCTGTATGTGATTTTTCCAGGACGAACATGGCCACTGTTACATGCCACATAGCACTCTTGAAACTTTATCTGGGCCAAGACCTGTAGATATCTTTTGCTTTGTCCCCAATAAAAAGACCCAGTGTACAGCGAAGCACATGTAATCAGTTGCCTTACAACTGGTCCACATATCTGTCGCCAGGTGGATAGTGTGAACAACACTTTGCTGCAAAGCTTGTCCTAAAAATTGCAGCACATTGTGATGCAGACCTGGAACAGCAACTCTGGAAAAATAGTTTCAATTTGGAACCTTCCATTTCAGGCAGGTGGCTGCCACAAATTCTACGAATCCACTTCTTCCACAAAACAAAAAAGGTAGTAGGTCCAGCGCTAACGTGCCGTTGGGGAGTTGCAGCCCCTCCTGCCTGAACATATCAGTAATAGCCTGGATTTTTTTCTTCTTTTCTGGAGCCACTGATGTGGGCAACCTTTGAGAAGTAGGTGGTGGTAGACTCAGTGGGTGTCGTAGTGGGGCAGTCACTGTATTCTCCAGCTGGCTACGAGTCTTGTGCCATTGTGAAGTTGCTGAGGCAGGTGATTCTGTGGGTCTACTGCTGGGCACAGGGCTGTTTTCCATGATGATGTCACCATTTTCTTCCTCATCATCATCACCTCCCACCGTGATTGCACTTGTAGCTGATCTTCCCCCGCTCTCCTCCTCACCTTCACCAACACAACCATGTTCAGCTATTTTTTTTAAGTGATTCTCCCACTTGATTGTGTGGTGTTTTTTCATATGGGTTGTTTGCCCTCCTGTACCATAATGTGTACCATGCTTACTTTATTTATTTATTTATTTATTTGAATTCTATTGTTTTCTTGCAAGGAAATACAGCAATACATAAGAGCAAACAAAAATTCAGCTTGAATACATAAGAAATACAGGATTAAAAAAAATCTAACAAAAAATGATTAAATCCAGTCAGCAATTGGTGCCCAAATTTTCTCCCCCAGAGCTCTTCTTTTGATCCCTTTTAACTTATAGATGGCAGACTCAATATTGTACATAAACAATCATTTTTCACACCAAGAAAAAAAAGAAGGGGGGTCTGAATTAATCCACTCCCTAGTAATGCAGGCTCTGGCTACTGCCATGCAAATAAATAAGAAATAAGTTACTGGCTTTGGTCTAGAGATAGCGGACTCCAAACCTAGTAACACCATCTCGGAAGTTACAGTGATATCACAGCTGAGGACAACAGCAAGACAGCTTTCATTTTGTTGAAAAAAAAATCCCAAGTTTAGGGCAGTGAAAAAACATGTTCCAATAAAGGAATTCTTGTCATTCTGGCTGAAGTGGTAAACGGGTAACTCTGTAAAAAACTACGGATCTGAAGAAATTTAAAAAAAACATTTCTTACCAAAGAAAATGTATTCTCTAATTCCTGGAATGAAGCAATTTGACCATTAATAAATAGATCACCCAAATAACGTATTCCTTTCTGCTCCCATCTATAAACCGTTAAGTCACAAAAAATAGCTATCAAGAGACCGGGCGAAGCTAAGGGGGTATATACATTTAATTTAGATACGCCCAATTTCCAAATGTATCAACCGCCACACAAAAAACCCAAACCCTAAAAGTGAACACCCTTCAGCTGTACTTCCTTGCACCCAGCGTAACACGCTTTCCCACCCAGACCGCCCCATAACCAACCCCACCAACCCCACCCTCCTCCCAGAACCCCACCACCGGAAGCTTAAGGGCAAATGCCCTCATTGATGGAAAGTGAGTATAGACTATGTGATTCTACCCGAGCCAACCAGACCCATATTATACCTTGCCCTCGACAGTTCTAAAAGAGGAGACCACATAAACCCACAAAAGAAAAACATGAGGGAAGCGTATGACAATTATCCTATCTCTACTACATTGCATCCAAGAATTGCTGTGCTTTAACCTCAGACACAAAAAAAGTGGTTTTCCCCTTGTGCACCACCTTGAGTTTTTCAGGGTTTAGTAAACATACTAGCCCCCCCTTAGACTGAATGGGTACCATTAGCCGTTTAAGCCTCCAATGTTGCTGCACTGTTGCCGGGCAAAAATCAGGCCGTACAAAGAACTCATGCCCCAGTCCCTTTCTAGTCTTTAAAGGTCTAGCCAAATAGTACAAGATCTCATGAAGCAGGTAGTTTTGTAAACATATGAGAATGGCTCTTGGGTTCTTGTTTTCACCCCCGATCACGTTTTTGATTGAAAGGAAAGCGATGAGCTCTTATAATTTCTTTATCCCAAACCCATCCTTGGAGATCTAGAAAAGCGTCCGAAAATGATTCCACAACAAAACGACGAGTGTCTCTTCCCTCTGATTGTTCAGCAATCCCCAGTATGCGCAAATTATTGCGCCGTGCGCGATTCTCCAGGTCGGTTAATTTCCAGTCAATATCTTGTCTGGTACTCTCTAAGTCCTTAATTGACTTTTTCTGTGTGGAGAGTTCATCTACCACAACGGAAATCCGAACCTCAGTCTCTTGTACTCTTAAAGTAGTTTTGTTGCTAGATTTGGCTAAGCGACAAACAACATTTTTCAGTTTACGAACAGCTCCTTGAGTGCGGAGCCCTTCTGCCTTAGTCTCCTCTCTATGCGCCATGATTAATCTGTACATCGAGGTCCGCAAGTTATAGATGGATTTGAGTGTGATTTCTTCATCTCCCTCCTAGAATTCGGGGAGTTCAGCCTGAGTTTCGTATGCCGCTCCAGCCCCTTCCCACTGCGGCTGGTCTATTACACCTGAATTATCACCTAAAAGAGGGTTCTGCACCTCCACAACCCTACGCACAGTGTTAGGCGTTCCTTCAATCCCCAAATGGTCGGGACCAGAAAATTCTTCTTCGGAGGTTTGATTACAGTCATCAGCCCAGTCTTTTGAAAACGAATGGCCTTCATTAATAACCTCGTCGCCAGTCTCAACATCGGATCCTATCGAGACATCAGACATGGAGTAGAATTGGCCCCCCGATTCAATAGATTCTACATAATTTATAATTACCACTGCTCCATTTTTCTTTCTGGTGCCCCATTCATTGACCCGTGGCGAAACTCTGACTTCCCCTACTGCTAGACAGAGTTCAGCTAGGTCTTTATCAATGTCTTTTCCATGGGGGGGGAAGCCCTCCATCCCCAATTGTAAACAAATTTGAGTCTGTAGGGGTCAATAGGATATTGGCACCCTGGTTTTTAGATACAGCACCAGAGGGGTCAGCAGCTCCTTGCACATTTCCTTGAATGGGACCTCGGGGTGTTTGAGTAGCGCTCTTAAATGAGGTAGATATATTCATTTTTTTTTTAAATAAATCAGGTATTACTGGCTCCTTAATAACCTCATTCTGCTCACGAGCTCGAGTCTCAGGAATAGCTCTATTGGGCAAAACAGGCTCTGCCACTGGCGTTGAAGCAGTATTTCCCACACTGTTAGGTATTGAATTAGCAGAATTAACTGGGTTAGTAACAGATTTTGTTTTTGTCCCTCTGCCTTTAGGCGCCATAATTATCACGTAGGATGTTGCAGGGCTAGTAGAAATACAAACAGATAACTGTATTGAATGCCCTTATACTGCCCGAAGAAGGTTAGTCAGTAAAATATAGCAGTGCTGACAGCAACTTATCACAATGTATCCGTGAATTTCACAGGCAACTAACTGTTGTTGATAATGTCCCAAAATATCGTGCCTTCAAAGAAGAAATAAAGAGCAAGCCTGCTCGACTACCGCATTAATATTAGCAACAATGTATAGACTCCCAGGCTTTCAGCCTCACCTCTCACAGCTGCTCCATTGCCGCAGCCGCTCTGACCTCTGTCGGAGTCCACATCCACCGCTACTTTCTTGCAGCCTGGAGGTTCACTGAGCCAGGCGCCTGTAATCCAGCGTCTTCCTTCTGCGCGCCTCCGCCCGCCTTCGACCATGAGCCGGGGACTCTCTCACAACTTTCTTCGGCTCTCCGTAGCGCAGCGGCTCCGGTCACAGCTGCGCTAAGTTCAAAAGGGTGAGGCGCGCCGTCCCTAAAGCACGGCACGGCGCCGAGCGAGGCCAAGCAGCATGAAATGTGCCGGGAGCAGGGCGGCGATAAAACGGAAGAATTCCACTTAAAGAGGGACGGGAAAAAATGGCAACATCAAACAGCGAGCCAGTTGGACCACAGGTAGGACGCCACACAGCTCCTCACTCAGCTGCAGTAGCGGCAGCCATCTTGCTTTTGTACCATGCTTACCTTGATGAACATTTGTGTGGCAAATGGGGCATACTTCAATGTGCTCCTCGTCTTTGCTAACAGTACAAAAGTCCCAAACAGGAGAGAAGTACTTTTTTTTACTGTGCCACTTTTAAAGCCTGAAGTAGAGCTTGAGGTAGGTGGGTGCCTCATTCAGTGCCTCTCTGCAGTGCATATTTCTACTGAGGTTGTGATTACTAGTGCAGGTCTATGCTGGGGCTTTGCAAATATGGGAGCTGAAGGTGCTACCTGTGCCACATCCCTTGAAGTAGGTTGAATAGCAATGTCAAACTCCTCTGTGTCGCCGTCCACAATGACTTCCTTGTCATCATCATCCTCCTCAACATCCCCTTCCATAAGTCTAAGGCTTACAGGAACTTTTCTTTTCCTTTGAATCTCCTGCCATCTCCTAGACTCTGCCTGGGTCACCTCCATGTCCCTATCAACATCATCAGAAGTGGTGCTTTGAGAAGATGGTGGAGTAGTACCCTTCCTTTTCCTTACTGGAGATCTGGCAGCTAATGATTCTAAAACAGAAGGTTCTTGTTGGGAAGGAAGCTCAACCTCCTGTTCTGCTCCAACATCAGGAAGATGTACTATTTCTTGCTGCTGTCCACTTTGCTCTCTTTCCTGAAGCGATTGGGTACTACTTTGCGAAACAGACAAATCAAATTCAGTGTCACTGCTCGATGGTGTCACCAGGGTTGTAGTGGCCGCCTCACTGACAGACAAGTTCTTTAGCTTAGGTTGCGGTGCTGCTGTTGATGTGGGAGTACTTCTCTCAGCTTTTTCCTAGAGGACGGTGCATCAGGCGCAAGAAAGGGTAGTCCAAAAAAGGTTTGGGGTGGCATGCCACTGGTGGGCAAGCTGCTTCATCTCACTGACCACTTTCTAGGAAGCATCTTTCTTTGGGGCCATCTTAAAGTTCTTAGTTGTCAGTTGCACTAAGCTGCACAAGTGGTAAAGATTGGAGGATGGATGTGTGACTTCACAGGCCTCCTGTTTGGAAGTTCTGCAGGTGAACTCTCTTCTCTTGTGCACCTACAATCAAACAAGCAAGAAAAACATTTAGGGTCTTATTACGACACCGGACAGACTGTCTGCCCGCCGTCGCCGCTGTCTAATTCCAGCTGCCAAGGCCACCAACTAGTCTGTGCCACATTATGATGCATGCAGGCTTAATCTCCAACCGTGGCAGTCGGAAAGCCATCAGCTTTGGAGTGCAGCGGTCTGAAAGCTTTTGCCATGGAGCACAACAGTTGGAAGTACTGGTCATATTTTGCTGCGGTTGGAATAATTTGGGCATTGATTGCAGAACTCTCAAATTTCCCAGCATGGTGCACAGCGGTCACCAAACACCTGCCAAGGTCTTCCTCAGGGCGGTGTATATTCTTTGGTGGACACGTTTTTGAGTTGTTTATTGGCCAGTCTGTTTCTTACTTTATTTCCATGTGTCCAACACAATGGGAGTCTTTCATAGAGGATGATGGTGGTAAGGCACCTTTTCTTCTTGGGTCACTGTAGCTTCACTCGAGACATCTTCTTCCTTGAAGCGGTGATCTTCACATGTGTGGCTGCTTTCTGATGCTCCCGTGAGCTACAGGGACCCAAGAAGAAAAGGTGCCTTACCCACCATCATCCCCTATTAAAGACTCCCATTGTGTCTGACTGCTTTAAACTACATCTGGGTCTCGATTGCTTGCTTCCACAAAGTCCACAAATTTGCAGTAATATCATGATTGGCGAGTGATCATGCTATTCTCACCTCTGAAGTACCTGTTTCAACAATTCACCCAATTAGTAATAAGGATAATTTAGAACCAGTAAAAAAAGTACAGTGGATCTCAAAGTACCAAGAGAGGACTGACAAAAAGGTTGACCCTTTTTGGTATAAATTAATACAAGAACAAGGTAATCTATGACCGCAGAATTATGGCAATCCGTATTAGAAGCACTGAGAGAAAATTAATCACCAGGATAAAGCCTGGATTAAATTAGTTACCCGCCGAAAGTCCAACTTTTCACTTAACACAAACCAACAATAGTGAAAATAAAACACAAACTAAATAACATAATGCACAGATCCACTAATGATAATATTGAATACAAATCACTACAGACAAAGGTCTCAGCAACAGGAAAGTGAGATCCACTTATAAGAGAATGATGGAAGAGCAGTGTTGGGAAAATGCACATGAAATCATAAAATCAAAAGACCCCCCCAAAAATTGGATTTGGATGAACAAATGCTTCAGGCCAAACCAACAGGCAACTGCTATAAATATTGCTCCCACAGAATATAAAGCCCACATCAAAGCACTCTATATGGAGTTTCCCAGTGACAAAGGTGCAAGACTTAACAAAGGGGCCAGTGGCAACAAATCAACATGTGTAAACCCTCAAAAAGGAACAAAGGAAAATATAAAAATAACATCTGTTCAAGTTGTACATATTATTTAAAAAAATGGGACCAGTGGGGTGTCTGGCCCAAATGGGATGCTGACAAATGTGTACAAAGGTCTGGTGCAAAAATGGACAACAATTATGGCACAGTTATTCTGGTAATGCAGAATGGGAGGAAGCTTCCGGACTCATGGATGGGTTTTCTTCACGTTCCAGTCCACAACAAAGGCTCCCAATCCAATCCTGAAAACTACCCGATGATTGAACCCTTAGATGTAGAAGGAAAGTGCTACGCTAGTATTTTACTCCAAGAACTGGCGACCTGGGTGGAAAAGCATAAGTTGATCCCACATTCACAAACAGGTTTCCAAAAGTGCTGTCACATTGAAGACAACCTGGTCTGCATAACCCATTTGATTGAGGACACGTTTGCAACAAAAGGGAGGCCATTGTACCTAGGATATATTGACTTTCAAACAGCATTTGATAGTGTGCTCTGTCCGAGATTGTGGGAAGAACTAAACAACTGGGGATTTCCTCAAACCTTACTAAACGCTCTCATCACATTTGAAAATAAGAGTTACCACCGTATGGTCCACAATCAACAAAATTAAAACCAACAACTGTCTAAAGAATGGATGCATATTGGCCCCTTTACTATTTAATCTGTACCTGGCAGATCTACCAGAGTGGTTGGCAGGAGTCTGGGCATTCCTTCCCAAGCTTGTCGGTTCTGAAATTCAATCAATGCAATAGATGGATAATACTATACTGCTCGACCAAACCCCAGTGGGGGTCCAGATGCTCTTGACAGCATTGACAGCATACTGTAAGATACATCACTTGAAAATAAACACTGTAAAAACCAAGGTGATGATAGTCACTAGACAAAAAGCAAAGAAAGCTTACTGAAGGAAAACCAATTGAGGTAATGCAGCATATAATTATCTGGGAGTCTGGCTCGACCATAGTGTAAGATTGGCACCACATATCACTCTAATACAGAAGGTAGTGCACTCCCTAGAGGGGGCCTTCTGTAGAGTAAGGTAAGTGATGTGTACGCCAGACCAATCCCCTCTAATTTGTGTAATGAGTGCCAAATTCTTACCATCAGTGGCCTACAGCACGATAATTTTTAAAGATAAAATGTTGGTATGGTTGGCTACAGCTCAGTCAGCATGTTTCCTCAGAATGTTTTTTCTTCCAAATTGTACCCCTCATGCTCAAATCTGCATGGAATTCACCCAGTCATCACAACAATGGATATGAAAAGCTAGGTTTGTAGCTTTCTGCCTGAAACCTAAACAATCCCAGGGACACACTCTAAGGAGTCATATTTGGTTATTGATAAATAACTCAGGGTCAAACTGGCACAAATGTGTAATGCACAGTCTAGATGTATTTGAAGCTCATTAAATTTGGTCAAGCTCTTTACTTACAGCCATGGCAGCGAAAGTACTAACCAAACAAACAAAGTTAATATCTGTTGAACCTGATGCATTAGCTGTGAAAAATCTGAGTCACAGCTGTTGGGCATTAAAACCTTATGACTGTGGGGGCTTGCCTCACTACCTAATATTCCCCTTTAAGTCAACAATGAAACACAAATGAATGAGAATACGGTTTGGACTAATTCCACTGATGGCATACGAGTATAGTCAGATGTACAATGAAGACATAGACACCTGATGCCGACTCTACGGAAAAGGAGAGGAAACACTAAGGCATGTGCCGTGCATCAGCGAGAAGTTGAGTTCAGTGAGAATTTTTGGACTCCGCCTCATTTAGCGCATTCTCAATGTACAAACATGTCAAGAGGCACTGGGAGTGCTCATGAAAGGTGACTCCACTGAATTGGCTGCTTGTTTTGTGATATTCATGACAACAGTAAAAACTTTGATGATCATTGAAACCCGCCCAAAACTATATACATCTGGCACACAAGCCCAAAAGTCTGATAACTCACGATTTTAAAAGTGTCCATTTTAAGAGTAGTCAGATTATAAATTGATATACATTTTTAAAAAATGGGCAAAAATTGTTTTTTACTGACCTGTATGTAACTAATTGCAATGATTGTAAATAATTGTGCAATAAAAATGTTTCTTAGGTATCACATACACATATCACGTGCCAATATATTTACTGGTGTCAGCAGGATGGTTAAGATGGACTGCTTTATATAGACCTTGCATCCATCATTACCAATCTGGAGAACATATGTGTCTGTAACAGCAATGTGCACATCTTGGACACTTCTTAGGTATGGTAGACTCCATCATGTAGTAGAGTCAGCATTGCACACATTACTTCTGTTTCCACTGTTGTACATGGTCCCATGGTAAACATATGTACATGCACAGTCATGTTCAACACGGATGTGTGAGCAAAGGTATTGGCAGGGGAATGGTGTCATATGCTATGTGTGATGTTACTACATATATATATTTTTTAATATGTATGTAAAAAAACATTTGATGATGTCTGTTTTAACACTGACAAGGTGGAGACCCAGACTCCCCATTGCAGTTGGAGCTAGTGCTTCAGTTTGGTGGGGACTCTATGTTTACGTGTCAGTGTGTCACTGATCAGTGTCGACGTCCATAACGCTTCAGGTTTTGAGTGCGAGCAAGCAGATACAGTAACAGCTGGATGTGTAGAATAGTCTCTATGTCGGCTCAGGAAGTGGGAATCTGTGTAGTGGTGGGTGTTGGGCTCATATCCTTTCCTTTCAGCTAGCTCTGATGAGGTGATTGAACTGCTATGATTGGCTCCTCTGAATAACACATGATAGGGCAGGCGGGCGGTCGATAGGGTGGTCCCCACTGTGGCAGCCCCCATTGGTCCTTTCCGATGCCACCATGTTCAGACGTTTGTGTCAGAATCAGAAGGACCACAGCAATTGGATTTTTGTCCATTCGTGTGCATCGTAATCCTGCAGTCGGACCCACCAATTCCAACATGACCGATGCTGTCCGTTACCTCAGACAGGACCGCGGAAGCCAGTATGACCGGCATCGTAATGACCACGTTAGTGTAAAACGTGGAATTGTTTGCAGTTTGAATTAGTACAGACAAAGGCAATATTAGTGTGTGTGTTTACTTGCATAATTAAAACCACTTTACAGTCATACCACAACACTATACTATAAAATGTAATTCTCCATCAGAATAACACACAATATACAGAATGATAAAGCTCTTTCCTTTATATCCATATATTCTAAAGGAGACACCTGTGACACTCAGGGAACTGCATGGGCAAATAGAATAGTAATCTTTTTAAAAATGGAGGTTAGTGTGCGCCTATGTCGGGCAACGTGGTCCAGAGGAAAATTGAATAAACGTATCACACAAATGAATGACGCTGATGTGTCTAAAGTGCTCCACAGCTAAGGTGAAATTTGAATTATATACCTAAAACAATTGAATGTTGTTGCACGGCTGTGCGCCTATGGTGGATGGATGGATGATAGACTGACCAAGGCAAAATGGAAAAAATGACAATCAAAAAAAATTGAAAAAACTGAAACCTAAAAAAAGGATATGTAAAATAAAATTGAAAATGTAAAGTAAAAATGAAGCTTACAAACCCATTTAAGAAAATGTAAATTATATTTTAATATAGATGAAATAAGAAAATGATATACAAAATATTAAAATAAGACGATAAAGTAAAAATTATAATTAAAAATCAATATATAAATTATATAGGAGGATGAGAAGAAACCTATTGGAGGTGCAAAATGTCAACAATACATGCATTATTATATGAGCGCTGTTCATCAAACTCATATTCTTAACCCCCTTCGCTATTAAGCATTCCCAATCCCCTCTACTAAGCCTTCTTTTGTCTATTTGGAATAGTTGTGCCTAGGCCCTCTTTAACTTTTAGTCCACATAAGGTACCCAATAAGGTACCCATGCCTAATTTCCGTCCTTTTCTTCCAGCATCTTGAGGTTTCTAAAGGTACACATGGTTTGTGGATTCCCCTGGATGGGGACCGAGAACTTGGCCAAAATAAAGCTAATGTTTGCTTATTTTTTTAAATGGGGAAATAGTGCTGCAGAAGAAAGCATCTGGCTTTTTCCCTACAAAAGGTATCAACAAAGGTCTTGTGGTGCAAAAATCATCATCATGCCAGTTCTCAGACACAAACAGACGTTTGTTAGAAAACCAAACTTTTCTACACAGTTTTGCCATTTTACTGGGACGCAGCCCGCTTTTCCTATTTCTTGTGCTTTCAACCTCCTTCCAGTTAGTGGTAGGAATGGATATGAAAGCAAAAATGGATCCTGGGAAACTATATATTTCTGAAAAGTAGACAACATTAAGAATTCAGCAAGGGGTCATTTGTGTTGATCCTTCAAGTTTTTTTTTTTTTTAACTAATAGTTGAAAATAAAAAATATTGAAATTGAATTGAAAAAGCAGTCATTTGTGCCAACGTTTTCACCTGTAACTTCTTTTAAATATGGCATATTTTTAAAAGCAATATACCAATACGTCTGCTGCACTGATCAATTGTGAGTATATGTAGGTTCAGCAAGAACCAGAGAACCCCAGAGGCAAAAACTGAGCTGTGCCTTGCAATGGTTTTTCATTGTGTACAGTGTATTTAGCAAATCATTTGGTAAAACATAAAGAGTGAAAAATAGGTATCAAGGAAACCTAGATAGTTCCAAAATGATAACTAAATATAGAGTTTAGGAACAGTGGTTATTTGCACATCTCAGTAATTGTGGGTACCCATACAAGCATGTGAAAAAGAGGGCATTTTTCCAAATTAATTATTTTTAAACATTGTCTTACATTTGGAAGGCAGAAATGGAAAGAAAGTCAATTGTCAATAACATTTGTTCTACTATTCTGTATTCCCCAATGTCTCCTAATAAAGCCAAGTGCCTGCAACTGGAAATGGCCCAAAACGCAACATGGACATATTACATTTTCCCAGTGAAAACTGACCCTTTTTTTACAGTGTGCCTAGCTGTGGATTTTGGACCCTTGCTCAGCCTGCACCTAGGGAATCCTAGCAAACCTATACATTTTTTTAAAACTAGACACCAAGGGAAATCCATTATGGGGTGACTTGTGTGGCTCTCACTAGCTGCTGTTTCCCAGAATCCCTTGCAAACCTCAAACTTTGCCAAAATAAACACATTTTTCCTCACATTTCTGTGATGGAAAGTTCTGGACTCTGCAGAGAGCCACAAACTTCCACCTACCCAGAAATTCCACAGGACTTCCAATATAAATGGTACCTCACATGTGTTGGTAGGCCTAGTACCCGCAACAGTAAACATCCCAAAGCACAAGGTGGACCCATCAAATTTTTCTAGTGGAAACTGACTCTTTTGCTCACAATGTACCTAGCTGTGGATTTGGTACCCTAGCTCTGCCGGTACCTAAGTAAACCTAGTAAAGCTATACGTTTTTGAAAACTGTACATCAAGGGGGAATACAGGATGGGGTGAGTTGTGTGGCTCTCACCAGGTTCTGTTACCCAGAATCCCTTGTAAAGCCTACACTTTGTAAAAAAAAAAAAGAATCCTCACATTTCTGTGATGGAAAGTTCTGGAATCTGCGTGAATCCACAAACTTACACCCACCCAGCATTCCTAAAAGTCTTCTGATAAAAATGGTACCTTACTTGTGTGTGTAGGCCTGGCGCCAGTGACAGGAAATGGCCCAAACACAACATGAACACATTACATTTTCTCACAGAAAATTGACCATTTTTTTCAATGTGCCTAGCTGTGTATTTGTGGCCCTAGCTCAGCCAGCACCTAGGCAAAGCAAGCAAACCTGTATATTTCTTAAAACTAGATACCCAAAGAAATCCAGGATGGGGTGGCTTGTGTGCCTCTCACCAGGTTTTAATACCCAGAATCTCTTCCAAACCAAAAAATAAATTCCACATATTTATATGATGGAAATCCTGGAATCTACAGGGAGCCATACCCAGCATTCACCCAAGGCTCCCAATAAAAATGGTACCTTACTTGTGTGGGTAAGCCTAGTACCCGTGACAAGAAACAGCCCAAAAGACATGTGGGCACATCACATTTTTCCCAAGAATAAAACCCCTTTTTCACAATGTGCCTAGTTGTGGATTTTGGACCCAAGCTCTGCCGGCACCTAAGATAACCTAGCAAACCCATACATTTTGGAAAACTAGACAACTAGGGGAATCCAGGATGAACAACTTTTGTGGCTCTCGCCAGGTTCTGTTACCAAGAACAATTTGCAAATCTCAAACCTTATAAAAAAATACATTTTCCTTTCATTTCTCATATGGAAAATGCTGGAATCTGTGTGGATGAAAAGGTAAAGATGCCTTCAAGGGGATTCGTTCAGAAAAAATATTTGTGATTTTAAATATGATTTGTGTAAGAATTAGTTAATAATCCTCATCGGAATACAATTCCACGAAATTCAATTTAAACCAAACGGACAACATGTATGACAAACATAACCACAAGCCAGGTGTATAGAAAAGAGATTTTATCACAAAATTATTTTAAAAAGACAGTTTATCTGATATACAGAAAATCAAATAGGACTGCAGGTTGACACTTAGTATATGTACAAACAACTCAACAGAACCTATAAACGCCTATCCCAAAAGTATAATGAAAAAACAAGCGGAATAAAGCGGAGGTCGACGTTTCGGTCTCCTACAGAATGCTTGATGAGACCATCTTCAGGACTGGTAATATTTTCAATCTGTATATATACAATGTAATATAGAATGAAACTATATTTTCGGCAACATAGGGCCCGTCACATCAATTACGGGTGGAACAAAGTACTCAGGGGATATTATTTTCCGGTATCCACGAATCTTTCGTATTGGATGAACTACAGGGAAGCGAAAAATCACTGTCACGTAGTAAGTCAAAGAGGCGGTTTCACTCTGAGACGTCAGTCAGACCAATGAATCCAACACATTAACGTAGTCCCACTTCGATTTCAAGAAAGGGGTCACGTCGATGCAATAAATTAAAAACCGAAGGTCCAAGCGGCGGAGCCGGCTGGTAACTGCAATGCACGATGTACTTAGTGCATCAGTAGGCAGTGGTTTTGATGGATCGATCTCACAAAAATCAATCAGACGTAGCCTGGCTTTAAATTCAAAGGGCTCTCTCGTGTTCTTAGAAACGATAGTCTGATAGTAGATACCGGAGGTCCACAAGGCGCAAGTCCTATTATCATCAGATAGGCGCCTCTTTGACTTACTACGTGACAGTGATTTTTCGCTTCCCTGTAGTTCATCCAATACGAAAGATTCGTGGATACCGGAAAATAATATCCCCTGAGTACTTTGTTCCACCCGTAATTGATGTGACGGGCCCTATGTTGCCGAAAATATAGTTTCATTCTATATTGCATTGTATATATACAGATTGAAAATATTACCAGTCCTGAAGATGGTCTCATCAAGCATTCTGTAGGAGACCGAAACGTCGACCTCCGCTTTATTCCGCTTGTTTTTTCATTATACTTTTGGGATAGGCGTTTATAGGTTCTGTTGAGTTGTTTGTACATATACTAAGTGTCAACCTGCAGTCCTATTTGATTTTCTGTATATCAGATAAACTGTCTTTTTAAAATAATTTTGTGATAAAATCTCTTTTCTATACACCTGGCTTGTGGTTATGTTTGTCATACATGTTGTCTGTTTGGTTTAAATTGAATTTCGTGGAATTGTATTCCGATGAGGATTATTAACTAATTCTTACACAAATCATATTTAAAATCACAAATATTTTTTCTGAACGAATCCCCTTGAAGGCATCTTTACCTTTTCATTTAATTACCCAAGCCCTCAAGGGTATTTTGGGTCGCTCACTTTTTTGTACGGAATCTGTGTGGGATCACATAATTCCACCCACTCAGCATCCCTCCAAGTCTCCTGATAAAATTGGTACCTCACTTGTGTGGGTATTCCTAGAGCCTGTGAAAGGAAACAGTCCAAAACGCTACTTGGACACATCACATTTTTCCACAGAAAATTGACCTTTTTATCGCAATGTGCCTAGGTATGGATTTGAGACCCTAACTCAGCCGGCACCTAGGGAAACCTAGCAAACCTAAACATTTTTTAAAACAAGACAAACAGGGCAATGTAGGATCAGATGACTTGTGTGCCTTTCACTAGGTTCTGTTACCCAGAATCCCTTGCAAACCTCAAACTTTGTATAAAATAAAAAATTTTCCTCATATTTCTGTGATGAAAAGTTCTGGAGTCTAACGGGAGCCATAAACTTCCATGCACCCAAAATTACCCCAAGTCTCCCAAAAAAATGGTACTTCACTTGTGTGTAGGCAGAGTACCTGCGACAGGAAACGGCCAAAACTCAATGTGGCCACATCTAATTTTTCCACAGAAAACATACTTTTTTTGCAATATGCCTAGCTGTGTATTTGGGATCCTAGCTCAACCGGCACACTGGGAAACCTAGCATACCTGTAAATTATTTAAAACTAGACACACAGGGAAATCCAGGATGGGGTAACTTGTGTGGCTCTCACTAGGTTCTGTTAACCAGAATATCTTGAAAACCTCAAACATTGTCAAGAAAACACATTTTCGTCACATTTTCATGATAGAAAGTTCTGGAATCTTCGGGGAACCACAAACATCTACCCACCCAGCATTTCCCCAAGTCTCCTGATAAAAATGGTACCTCACTTGTGTGGGTAGACCTAGTGCCCATGACAGGAAGCGGCCCAAAATGCAAGGTGAACACATCATATTTTTCCACAGAAAATTGACCCATTTTTTGCAATGTGCCTAGATGTGATTTGGAACCCTAGCTCAGCTGGCACCTAGGAAAACCAAGGAAACCTGTACATTTTTTAAAAAAAACTAGGCACATAGGGAAATCCCCATTATCTAGTGGGGGTTCTGCACCATAGGGAGGGGGCAGATCAAGGGTAATACCCCATCTAATGAAAGATTGTCCCATTTGTTTGTGAGCGTGGGGTATTGGCATGTCCATCTAGGCAGCTACCACCCATATGTATAAAAAAAACTAAAATCTCTGGTGCCTAGTGGGCTTTCTGTCCCACCAACGTCAGTGCTCCATGCGCACAATCATCATTACATTACATTGAAGGAAAACAAATGCCTAGGGAGGTTGGACAAGTTCTACCCCACCTCCTAAAGCAAAAAAAGGAAATGCCTCTGCAGTTAACAGCAGAGGGATTTCATGCTTGTGTTCACACGAGCACTATAACTTGTGATGGAACCATTCCGTCATGAGCATGGAAGGGGTTAATATACATACTGGAATGATCCTCAAGCATATTTTCAAACTGATATTGCACCATCCATACAGGCCTATGGCAAAGGCATACTGGCTAAACGCACATAATTGCTGCCAGCTTTTGCTTCTTGGTCAGGAAAAAACACTGAGCAAAGAGGCATGGGGAACAAGGAAGACATGCAGGCTTATGGAAAAGGCACACTGGCTGGCTACACAAAATGGCCCCCAGACACACGGTCAAACAACAACCAGTAAGGAGGCATGGCCACAACAAAGAAGACATGGTCAAACAACAAGAAAGACGCATGGAAAACAAAGCACACACAAAAGCCTATGGACACTGAATATATAACAAAATGGCCCTGGCCACACGCATAGGGAACTAAGACAAGTGTTGGGATTTAGCAAACACATTCATGCAGTGGCCAGACAAAGAAGTCATGGTAACAAAGGAGAAAACCACATTAATTCAGCAATGCCAAAAACAAAATACACATCCGCCAAAGGCATCAAATATATTACCCAACCTATGCACTGTGTTTGCAGAAAAAAACCATATTTTGTCATTTAATCCAATGCCTTGGCCTAATTTATGCTTCAATTCAACAAACACCACAGAAACAGTTGTTTCATGTACCCATGACTAGTACCGGGCTTACTGGCTGGAAGGCCCATTGGTACACTAGGCCACATACTGAATGAAATGAATACTGCAAATTATTTAAAAACATGGAGAAAATCTACTAAACTGTGCAAAATATTTCCTTTACAAAATAAGAAAAATTACATACAAAAAAATTACAAGGCCCCTACTGAAACTGCAGCCACCTACCAGAGTACATTTTAAAAATCAAATAAAAGTACAAATAAATCCTGATGCATGTGCCGAATCAAACAAATAACACCCTTATGCAACCGTTTTTAAACTTACTTGTGAAATCTCAAATACAAAGTCTTTAAATCCAATGGCATATGTCAGGGACAGGAAGCAAATCCACTAGAGAAGCCTCTCAGCTGCTTCTCAAGCACGAAAGCTGCTTGAGTGGTGCGTTTATGATTGGCACTACATTGCTTTGTCACGGTCGGAATACATGCAAGTGAGTGTGAGGTATTGCGTGAACTTTCTAGTGGCCCGAGATTATCGCATGGCTCGCTTGTCGGCGAGCGCCAAAAAAAATCTCAAGCACAAACAGAAAAAAAACTTGCTCCACGCCCAGGAAGGCAGAATTCAGGAATAGAATTTACCACCCGGGCCTAACAACAATGTAAAGGTTCTTCATATGTTTTTGAAAAGCAATTCCATGATGATTTATTGGATTTAACATATGCTTTTCACACAATGCAGGTAAAGTCTTTCATTACTTTTCATAATAAAAGGATCATAACTGTGGCATATGAACCACATTTTCCAATGAACCAATTATTTCTGCAGAATTGATGATTGGCTTGTCACAATAACCAATCGAGACATAAACCATGCAATATTTTTCATTGTAAGCACAGTGTCTGCCAAATCAAAATGTGTACTTAAAGTAAGAAGCATTTGAGCTGAGCAAAAGCTCCTCTCTCATAAATGCCTCTTGAAGCATTTTTCCTATTGATCACATAAGGTCTGTCAATGGCTGTGCTGTCGAGCCGGACCTGAAAGTAAACCTCTTCAGAAATGTTTTCACTCAATCCCAGAGAAGGCAGGACCCCACATAATTCTATGCAGTCTCCCTCCCCTGTGTACCCCACTAGGGTGTTTGCATTTTAATGCTTTACAGGAATATGATATGCATTACATTCACCTAACCACTTTCTTGTATGGTAAGTAAAGGTAAGTAGAAGTGGCATTCAAAGTGGTATTTATACATGCACATTGGGATGTAGTAGTTAGTGCTATGCAGAGGATGTGATATTGTTTCAGGATAATACTATCAACCTTAGTAATATGTCATAAAATCCTGCTTCACAACCCTCCGTTGAAGATATATTGGTGGGACAGCCCCCCGGCAGTGAGTAACAACTATTGACACTGCTGTAGACATTAAAATGGACTAGCATGGTGAAGGTTTTTCACATTATATGCTACCACACTATATACATTAATTAAATAAATAAATTATTGCATTCTGCTGCACGGGGCGGGAACTGCATTCTGTTAATTCAGTGGGAACTACGCGTCCCAGCATTCCTGAGGGCGAAGAAGGAGCCCTGCATCAAGTACCACCTGCTTTGGTTGTAAAGTGCTTAAAAGCGCACTGTGAGTTCAGTGGCATAGGAACTGTGCTGTGCTGCATCAGTGGGGCCTACCTGTCTCAGCATTTCTCAGGGCAGAGGAGGAGCCCTGCAATGAATACCACCTGATTTTGCTAAAAAGTGCTTAAAAGGGCACAGTGAGTCTCGCGGTGCAGGAACAGGAACTTATTTCTGCTAGATCAGTGAGGACTACCCACCCCAGCATTCCTCAGGGTGGAGGAGGATCCCGGGAACAAGCACCACCTGCTTTGGCAGTGCACATTGAGTTCCATGGCGTGAAATGCGCATGAGTGAAGCCCGGGACAAGGGTGAACCTGTTCCCCACCCGTCATCACCCAGAAGAGGCTGGACACTGCCACCCCCATTGGTTAATGTCTTCAACATCCACTATCAATAAGTGCTGAGTGGCTTTTATTGTGTTAAGTGGAACAGAAACTAAGGGGCCTATTACGATAGCGGCGGTCTCACCACACACATAAGGATGCACCCGCCACACTGGTGGGCTCATACTGAATTCTTAACATTGTGGTGGGCGCTGCTTTAAGCAGAACCCGACGTAATGTTAAAAATGCATGCTGTGCATTTGCATGCACAACGTGACAGGCACCACGCAGTGCCTGCCACCTTGTGCATGCAAATGCCCCCAATGTGCACCCCCCCACCCCCCTACACCCTTGGGGCCCGCTACATGCCCCCAACAACAAAGACCGCAAGCCTTTCTATGGAGGCAACACCGCCTGAAAAACTAAGTCTGTGACTGGCTGTCCCAAAACACTGACTTTAGGAACAATGAATTCCAGTACATTTTGTTTGTCAGAAGGGTGGTATGTGTTGGCCCTTCACCTAAAAACAAGTGGGGACTGCATTATACATTTCCAAATATTGCCAAGAGTCTAACTGGTCATGGCACTAGGTTTGGTAGTGGGGTTGCTGTATCTGGTATCGGCTTTTTCCGACTGGGGTTCTTTTACAAACATTTCTCCACCTTCAATCCAAAATCCTTGCCTAACGGTGAGGTCGCCTGAAATAAGCCACAGAGCAGTGCAAAATTACAAATCCTGTCCACATTGGGTTCCAGCCACTTGAGGCTTGACAACATAAAGTGATGCTTGAGGGGTGACTACGTCCATCATGCACCACCCAAGTAGAAATCCCACAATCAAGAGGATTCTGGGCTAACTTACATTCCTACTCATGCTGAACCCCGGGTGCTGAGTAGCCACTCTTTTAACCTTACGCACACTATGTACCTACCCCCAGCACAGAAACGGCCACCCACCCCTCGAATCTTGTGTGGTACCCATTTAAATGGCCTAGAGTCACCTATTTTGATATTATCTTGTAATATTCTGGTCTGAAGGGCAACATCAGATCCAGAGTGGACATTTATTAATTGCAATGATATTACCATCTTAAAATAAACATTGGCATTGGAAAAAACTTTTTGACTGGGTTATTTACATATACCATCCAAAGCCGGTTGACCATCCAGCGGTCGTACTGTTTGGGTATAAAAATCAATCAGACCTAATTGTAAAGGGGTTGGACATCCACAGTAATGATATTTTGAGACTGTCCATTAGGGCTAGAAAGAGTTGCATCTTTTACTTGTACAATGTTTACAACCGCTCTGTTCCCTGTAACAAAGAATCCCCCACATTACATCTTCTCTGTCAGTACCTTGCTAATAGGGCAGATAGCCTTTCTGTATAATTGTAGGCGATTTTAATGCCACCTTCGAGCCACTGAAGGGCTTGTACTCCCTCCTTGGGACAAAAGTTGAGGCCAGAGGCATTACCACATTGGAGAGAGAAACACTATCCTCATGGTCAGTGGCATCCACACAGCTTCTGTCCTTAACCCTGAACTATGGCATACACACATATAACAGGAGGTTTCTGTCTGACAATAACTGTACCCACACCTTCTCTCGTGGTTCCACACAAACCAGAATTGATTGTCTTTCTAGACCTTGACTTTTGGCACTTGTCAGTTGATTTCGAATTCCTCATATGCAATAATAGTGATCACACTGTACTGAGGCTCATCCTGTGTAGTCATTTTTTTAGGAACTTTGTAGCACTGGGCGACAATCCAGAAACAATCTTGAACCTGATTATTAACAGGAAATCAATACAATTGTCAAAGCTGTACCTAGACATGGGACTTACAAAAGGCATTTATGAGGATTTTAATGCTATCCTTAAACCATTTACGGAATATGTCGGTAATGCCTTCCTATTGCTGGATTATTACCCTGTCCTATCTGCAACCCTCAAGCAACACCATACCAGGGCCCAAAATGATAAAAATTGACATGCCCTTGCCCCCCCCCCCCCCATGGACCACTAAGGAGTGTCATAAGGCAAAGGGTCAACTTATTAAAGCTGTTAAAGGGGGGGGTGGCACAATGAAATCCATGCTGCCAGACTAAATTATAAATGGATAACAAACAGAACCAAATAAAGCTGGGTTCACTGAAATGGATAGCTCTAATTGAGGCCTCGAATAATAATGACCCAGTCATTTTGGCACATTCTATCCTATGGCTGTCCTAGATCTATTCACCCTTTTGAAATTACAATCCAACCAAAGCATTAGGTTGATCACTTCTCTGCAATATATGCACAACCTTATATAGGGTTCGATCGCATAGTGCATGGTAAGCCAGCTCTAGAGAAGGTTAAAGTAGCGACACCACTTCACTTCAATTAAGGCCATGCCTACTGGCCACTTCAGGTCCAGTTAGAGGTCCCCAGTGATCTGTTTGGCTCAGAACCTCTTGTTTGGGGATCCTACATAAACACCGTCTCAAACAAGATAATGGCCAGGTGGAGATGTTCCAGACTCATGAAATAATGCAGAGATCAACCCAATATACAAAAAATATACAAATTGAGGTATTCCAAATAACCCACTAGACTTATAGACAACCTGCAGAATATTTTCTGCCGGCAGATCTTGGCTAGACTACAGGCCTGGATGGGTGAAGACTCAATTTTGTCTCCACTGCAGGCAGGGTTTTGTGCCAATGTGAGCACAATAATTCAGATTTTTTGTCTTGATATCTACTGTTGCCAAATATTTTATATTACCCAGGGACCATCTATGCTTGGCCCTCAGGGCTGCCTTTGATTTGATTCCAAGGCAGAACCTTTGGTCTACTCTAACTGCCAAGGGCATGGATTATAACTTACTTAACACTCTCATTAGGTTACACAATAACACCCTGCAAAAGTCAGGTGGAACGCAGATAGCAATTGAACTGACCCTATACCCAGTCCAGCTTGGAGTTCGACAATGTTGTGTATTGCTCACAGTCTTTCCCCTATATGTAAATGATGGAGTTAAATTCCTAGGTGAGTGTGTCCATGGCTCTCCTAAGCTTGCTTAATGAATGGGAAGCCTTCGCCGGTAGTAGGAAACTTTGACTTCTTTGGCATCAGAATTGGCAAACACAGAACCTGGAGATACCACATACAGAAGAGTGAAAGGGTGCTGTTACTCTCTGACTCCACAGTTTTCAAAAGATATAAAGCAACTTCCCCCAAGTCTGTCTCTCCAAGAGAACTCAAATATTAAAGGCTTATCACAAAGGAAAATCTTTTGATGAGATCACGTTTTTTTGCCTTCCACAAGGTACCCCTACAATCCCACTATCTTTTGATACAGTCGTCAAAAGGGAGGGGTGGTGACCTGGCCCTGTTGAAGCCCCTCCTGTTTTGGGTGAGATTGTGGTCCACCCCAGAGCTTGACCCTTATAGGTCGGCCCTGTGTGTAGTACTGACTCTGCGTAATGTGCAATTGCTCCCCTGGCTCCAGTTTGTTAAATTCCATCTAAGCGACTTGAGCCAGGGTAACTATTGGAATAATCCCTCAACAACTGGGGCAGATGCAAAGGGTGTAGTTAAAGTTGCATTTTGGAATAGAAATGTTATCGACCACCATCTCAAAGCAAAATCTGGGAGTTTGGTGGGGGCATTCCTAGTACGTAAAACCGCCTCCCTAGAGAAAAGAATTTGGATCATTTGCAAACCCCCTTACCCTATACACTCTTTATAAAATTCAGGTTGGGAACATTACTCGTCAACAAATTCACAGAAGTGACGCAACATCAGAGCAAATGAGGCGCAAGGGACTTGCAAATCTGTCCCAAAGGATCTAACATGATCTTAAACTCTATTTCATTCCATTAGTAATTTTGATTTTTAACTTGAGGTGCAGCTGTGCTTCCCCGTTCTTAACAGAATTTTATTGTGTACTTTTATGGTCCAAGAACCGAACTAAAGTATGTAAATAAATAAATAAATGATTAAATAAATACATACATATGCCTATGAATGTGACTCTTCAACTTACATTTCATACACAAACACTGCAATCAGATCATTTTCACGTACATCACTTTTTTTTACTTATCACTCTTGCATCTGCATAACTAACTTACCTTAGTTGCGCATAACCTGCTTTGACACATCAATGAATTCTACCAGAAATCACCTAGGTGAAGCATGCAACCACATCACATCCATTCTCTGTACCTATCTGACAAAATAAAGTTAATTCAACAAGCTCACCTTGCGAAATTGAATGCATGGCACACGAATTCCTATACAAAATAGCTTCAGTAAAATAATCCACACATAAGTGACGTACAATATTCTTTTTGTCTACCACACTAGGTAATTGTATTCCTTAAAATACGTAGCCACGCTGTTACATTTCTCTCAAACTGCTTGTCTTGCTATTTTATAGTTATTTCAGAAAAGAAGAATAAAAACAAACCCTGTAGTGCAAAATTAAATAGAAGCTAAAAAGCAGTTAACTTGTTTTTGCTTTTCTGGAAAAAGATTTTGGGATCAGTTCAATATTTAAAAAAATTGGACCTCCTTCTGCTGAACACTTTTAGAAAAAGATGTGAAAAGCAGGAAGATTGAATTCCATTTTCCTTGTTTAAACTGCTGTTGTAATTGTGATCTGACACCTGTCTTTCACTAATGCAGCTGGCTTTGAAGTGTGACTAATAGCTTATTTCACTTAAGCAGCCACGACATTTTATTACTGCAGGTGTTTAGAGGGACAGAGATTCGATTAACATGACAATCTAGCATTGAACTCCCTCCACAGTTGGCAGCACCCTAAATTTCCAGAGACTGGAAATCTTTGAACACTGTTATGAGTCCTGGAGGGAGTGCGGTGGGCGGGGCGGGGGAGGGGCAGGGTGGGGGGTAGGAAACTCCTGATTAAGGCCTAACGGAGTTTAGTAACTAAATAAATAAATACAAATAATTACATTACACGCGCTACAATGCTAAACCGGCGATGCAGCGCGCAATGTAATTTTTTTTAATTTGTTTATTTTGTTATTGAACTCCGTTGAGCCTTGATCCAGAGTTTACTACCCCACACCCTGCCCCTCCCTCGACCCGCCCCACCGCTCCGCAGCACTCCCGCCAGGAGCCATTACTGCTTGAACATTGTATTATCTATTCATACCTAGGTCTGAGTTTCTGAAAGATATTTTTAGTTTTCTTAATAACTTTGACTCAATTTGAAAAATCTGCAGAAAATTTTCCAAACAGAAGTTCTTCAATTATGGGTCCTTCATCGGTTGTGTGTTATCCGCCAAGGAGGTGGGGAAAAAAGTGGGGTCCCTAAAGTGTCATTTCCACTTTAATTCCCATAGGGAGAATGATCTCCAGTATAGAAAAATGCATGAACATAATTGCATCAGTGTTGGCTCAAAACTAGAACTTTATAGAAGTATTGTTCTTTTGGTGGTTTGGTGTAAATTTGTTTGGTATTTTTCAAGAAATTTGCTTTGACAAAGGTGTTCAGAGCGGGTACGATAAGGTTAACCCCTAGAAAATGTTAGCAATAGCTGGACTGTTAAGTCATGGAGGATCCCCGGTACCATCCATGCAGACACTCCCCAACTCCAAAATGATTTGGTTGATGGAGCTCATTCTTCCTTCGTTCACTTTGGAACTGTGGATCAACAATGCTGAAAGGATTGTATTGACTGGCTGCCACATTGAGAGAAATTGTTTCGTCTGGCATGAGAGGATTTGTGGGCTGGATTTCTGAACCCTTCTGGTGGAGTCTCAACGGGGCCAATCCATTTAAAAATAAAAAAATATATAGATGTATATATTGCATGGGAGGCGAATTGGATCTAATATATATATATTACCTACTGGCGGTCGCCAGTAGGTATATATAGTTAGGATTTTTTCTCTATGGGTTTTTTGAAAATTCTATGTCTAATAACTTTGGCGTTTGTGGACGGAATTGGCTGAAATTTTCAGGAAAATGGCACATTTTGTTTCTGAGCAGCCCCTGAAAATTGGGGGGGGTTTCGTCCAGGGGGGGTCGAGAAAAAAGGGGGGTCCCAAAACGTGTTTTTAACATTGAGTTTTCCATAGGGCGGTTGGCCTCACTTTTAGCCCGAACGGCTGAATGGATTTGCACGAAACTTGGCAAAATTGTAGGGACTGGTAGCCCGATGTGCCTTTTGTAGGTCTCAATATATGTGCTCCAGTGGATTTTGAGAAATTAACGTTTAAAAAAAGATATATATCTGTAACAGCGGACTGGGCAGCGGCCCAGGACGCGTACTTTTCGCGCAACGGAGCTTTGTGAAGCGAAGCTGATTGGTTCTCCGGCGTCTGTCAACATTCCAAACAGTCCGTAGCGGCCGCCATCTTGTCTCTCGGTAGGATCGAGAGACAAGAGGAGGTCAAAACAAAGGGGGAAATAACTATAAGGGGGCATAGTAGATCCTCGCTGACCCCCTAGGTTTGATGTGGAGGTTTTAAAAGGGCCCCGCGGGGCAAAAAAAAAATAATAATAATAATAATCGAACGGCTGAATGGATTTGCACGAAACTTGGCAAAATTGTAGGGACTGGTAGCCCGATGTGCCTTTGCTAGGTCTCAATATATGTGCTTCAGTGGATTTTGAGAAATTAACGTTCAAAAAAAGATATATATCTGTAACAGCGCACCGCTTCGCGTACTTTTCGCGTTACGGAGCTTTGCGAAGCGAAGCTGATTGGCTCTCCGGTGTCTGTAAACATTCCAAACAGTACGTAGCGGCCGCCATCTTGTCTCTCGGTAGGATCGAGAGACAAGAGGAGGCCAAAGCGAAGGGGCAAATGACCATAAGGGGGCATAGTAGATCCTCGCTGACCCCCTAGGTTTGATGTGGAGGTTTTAAAAGGGCCCCGCGGGGCAAAAAAAAAAATAATAATAATAATCGAACGGCTGATGACCATAAGGGGGCATAGTAGATCCTCGCTGACCCCCTAGGTTTGATGTGGAGGTTTTAAAAGGGCCCCGCGGGGCAAAAAAAAATAATAATAATAATAATCGAACGGCTGAATGGATTTGCACGAAACTTGGTAAAATATTAGGGACTGGTAGCCCGATGTGCCTTTGCTATGTCTCAATATATGTGCTTCAGTGCATTTTGAGAAATTAACGTTCAAAAACAAGATATATATCTGTAACAGCGCTCCGCTTCGCGGAGATAAAATTATATGTGTATTACCTAGCTGTTGCTAACACCAGTTAGCGACGGCTAGTAGGAGATAGCGACCATCTTGGGTCCCACTTTGCATGTGAGTGATATTTATCACTAATGACATGCAAAGTGGGCATGCCAAGATGTTAGCGACTGGAAACAGTCGCTAACATCGCTATCTCCTATTATCAACTTTTGGAAATATTCGAGATAAGCGCGAATATCTCCAAAAAGTAACAGCTGCCCTGAGCAGTTCTTAGCCATGTTATCCAATGGGAGGTGGATAACATGGCTAAGAGCATTAGCTCGGTAATGCATGAATATCGCGGAGTTTTCAGCGACATTAATGCATTGCGCTCGTTTTTTATCGTATTTGCGATAAACCTTGATAATAGCAAGGTTTATCTGCGATAATTTCTGACGGTAAAAAAATCTTTGCAATGCATCGTTAGGGATAAATATCGCTTAACTTTGGTAATATGCCCCAACGTCTGTTAACGTTCGATTCGAAGGAAATCAGGAATTGTTGAAAAACATTGTGTGCGCCATCTTGTCTTTTTTCAAATGCCACACTTTTGTCGTGCACGGCAGCCATTTTAGATGCCTTGACCAGATCCACTCTGTGAACGCTGTCGATCCTTACCATGGCTCCCCACCCTCGCAAGCATCTCCCCCAGGCAGTGGTCACCCCCGCTCTCTGTTTTATGCATGGGTAATAAACCTCCCCCCATCTGCGCTGTTCTTCCCTGAGAATCACACCCTGTGCCCGCCCGACACCTCCCTTTCGCCCTATTCACTACCGCACCCTCTGACACTCCTTTTCCTCTGTGTCCGATTGTCCAGGCCGGTCCTAGGCTATCAGCTAGCCCTGCAGATGTAGTTTATGGCCACAGCTGTAAAGAATCACCCGTCTTCAAAGGAGTTATAGTAGATCAAGGCCCACACTCGATGAGATCCGTCACAGCAGAAGCGTTGCTATTATCTGAAAACCATCCTGTATTGTGATTGGGGAGGGGACCGAGCGTGAAGCGGAAGATTCCAGGGATGACTCTTTGTACATCAAAGTTTTTACAATTATGTGTCACATTAAAAATATATAGCACTCCGACAAAGTAGTAAGATTATAAAACTTTAATAATTTATAAATATATACAAGAAAACAAAAATAGTAATAACATATAAACATTTTTAGAGAAAAACAACGAAGTAGCGGTCGGCTGTGCGAATAGTCCCAACGCAGCACAACGTCCAGATTTCCGGCGTGGGGCGTCGCGGGGGGTGGGTGATCAGTAGCAAACTGTTGTGCGAATAGTTCCAAGGCAGCAGAACGCGCCGAAATCTAGATGACACAAAAGTGATGTCTAGTAAGTTGCCACCCAGCAAATAACGGCGTGGGGCGTCGCGGGGGGTGGGTCATCAGTAGCAAACTGTTGTGCGAATAGTTCCAAGGCAGCAGAACGATGGCACCAAGGTGATGTCCAGTAAGTTGCCGCACTGGTTTTGGTATCCTACAATGCTGCTCCGAATAACGGCGTGGGGCGCCCCGGGGGAGGCGGCGTGAACGGGCCTCTCCAGGTGGAGTGTCATCTGTTGTAGTGGGGCGCCCCTTTACCGTTTCAGTTGCCATTCCGTCCGCTTTTGGTCCACTGTGTCAAAATCCGCCATTCAGCTGAGTTGCGCCCACTCTTGCGGTGCAGCGATAGGCGGCTGCCACAGGACTCTCAAAATGGCGGCAGGCTGTTTCCTTTTTGGGCCTGGTCCACTGAAATGGCCCTGGGACACCTTGGAAATCGGACGCTTGTCTGCTAGGTCTTGGACCCCATTCTCGAAAGCGTCCCCTCCGCCTTGAGAATTCATCAAAAGTTTTGGGGGCCCCAACTCCTGCAGGCTTCTGGTGGGGAGCGGCTGCCATGATTGCTCGCGGAATGACCACGACGGAGCTACGAGATGGTGGTGCTCTCATGGTGACGCCAGCTTCAGTCTGAAACATCCAGAAACAAGGTGGGGCTTTCATCGTTTGGGGGGAAAAAAAAGTTTTCATCCAATGAAAAGTGTTGTTTTTAGGTCATATGATCAAGCCTTCCATCATTAGGAAACCAAAAGTAAAATGAACCAATGAAAAGTTTTATAAAGAAGTCACATGACCTGTTATGCGGCATAGGGTATAAAATGTGGAGAAAATACGTTGGCACGTGAGGCGGTGTCAGTAGCGGACCGATGTGCGAATAGGCCGAAGGCAACACAACGCGCCAAGATCCGGATGGCATCGAGGTGGTGTCATAGTTGAGAGTTCTGAGCAGCGGTTGTAACACTGTCTGAAGCTTATTTGCAGCTGCTGCAGCTTCACTACGCGCGAAGATCCGGATGGCACCGAGGTGGTGTGTAGGAAGTTGCCGCACTGGTGTGGCCATCCTACAATGCTGAAAGTCGGCGTGGGGCGCCCCGTTGGCCTGTGAGTTTGCGTCAGTAGCGGACCGATGTGCGAATAGGCCGAAGGCAGCACAACGCGCCAAGATCCGGATGGCACCGAGGTGGTGTCTAGTAAGTTGTCGCACTTCTGTGGCCATCCTACAATGTTGAAAGTCGGCGTGGGGCGCCCCGTTGGCCTGTGAGATGGTGTCAGTAGCGGACTGATGTGTGAATGGGGCTAAAGGCAGCGCAACAATATTTTCTACTATATTTCCGGTGTAGAAGAGACCACAAGGCGCTGAGATGCCAAGATCCGGATGGCACCGAGGTGGTGTCTTGCAAGTTGTGGTACTGGTGTGGCCATCCTACAATGCTGAAAGTCGGCGTGGGGCGCCCCGTTGGCCTGTGAGATGGCGTCAGTAGCGGACCGATGTGCGAATAGGCCGAAGGCAGCACAACAATATTTTCTGACTGACACCACAAGGCGCTGAGATGCCAAGATCCGGATGGCACCGAGGTGATGTCTAAGTTGCGGACTGGTGTGCGAATGGGGCCAAAGGCAGCGTAACAATATTTTTTGTATGGAAGATACCACTAGGCGTTGAGATGCCAAGATTCGGATGGCACTGAGGTGATGTCTAGCAAGTTGGTGTGGTCATCCTACAATGCTGAAACTCGGCGTGGGTCACCCCATTAGCCTGTGAGATGGCGTCAGTAGCGGACCGATGTGCGAATAGGCCGAAGGCAGCACAACGCGCCAAGATCCGGATGTCACCGTGGTGGTTTCATAGTTGAGAGGCACTTCATCTGCAGTGGGGCGCCGAGATCCGGATGGCACCGAGGTGATGTCTAGCAAGTTGCTGTACTTGTGTGGTCATCCTACAATGCTGAAACTCGGCGTGGGTCGCCCCATTAGCCTGTGAGATAGCAGTTCTTTGGATTTGCGAATAGGCCGAAGGCAGCACAACAATATTTTCTGACTGACACCACAAGGCGCTGAGATGCCAAGATCCGGATGGCACCGAGGTGATGTCTAAGTTGCGGACTGGTGTGCGAATGGGGCCAAAGGCAGCGTAACAATATTTTTTGTATGGAAGATACCACTAGGCGTTGAGATGCCAAGATTCGGATGGCACTGAGGTGATGTCTAGCAAGTTGCTGTGGTCATCCTACAATGCTGAAACTCGGCGTGGGTCACCCCATTAGCCTGTGAGATGGCGTCAGTAGCGGACCGATGTGCGAATAGGCCGAAGGCAGCACAACGCGCCAAGATCCGGATGTCACCGTGGTGGTTTCATAGTTGAGAGGCACTTCATCTGCAGTGGGGCGCCGAGATCCGGATGGCACCGAGGTGATGTCTAGCAAGTTGCTGTACTTGTGTGGTCATCCTACAATGCTGAAACTCGGCGTGGGTCGCCCCATTAGCCTGTGAGATAGCAGTTCTTTGGATTTGGGCCTGGCTCGTCTGCTGTAGTGGGGCGCCCCTTTACCGTTTCAGTTGCCATTCAGCTGAGTTTCGGCTGCTCTTGATGCTACAGCGACAGGCGGCTGCAACAGGACTCTCAAAATGGCGGCCTGTTCTTTGGATTTGGGCCTGGTCCACTAAAATGGCCCTGGGACACCTTAGAACTCGGACGCTCGATTTTTTTTTCCTTTCCTGTACATGCAAAAAAAGGTAAATGCCCGGTACGTTACACGCTTCATCTGCCACGATGAACTCTCTAGAGGAACCGAAAAAAAATATAGTTGTGGTAACTATACCATGCATCGTCATATGGAGAGGTGGCAACAATTAATTATAGTGCTGCATAAAAGAGAGATTTGGAGGAGAACCCCTGACCTGCTAGTATATTCATCAAAGAAGTGGCACTGAGAGCTTCAGAGGCAAGGGAAACGGTCCCAAATATTTAGAAGAACTTTGGAAAGATTAAAATGACATGTTTAGATTGTGGCAAATTTATTTCATGTGGACATCTGAGTGTTACTCTAATAAATACAGCATATGAACATCATCATAGTCGATGGTTGGTAGAGACATTTTGACTATATCCTGGACCTGCCCGTCCTCGCCCAAAATGGCGCCAGAATAAATGGGACTCGTAACTCCTTGTTGTGTACTGGTTGCAGAACCTTGAAATCACGAGATACGTATGCAGTTTTGAAGCACATGGCGGGCGGGGACGAGAATTGATTGAATATTTCGACATCCCTATTGATATTAAGTTCTGATGTGTTATTGATTACTGTACTGTTGAAAGTTCGAATTAACGTCACCCATGGTACTTGCCCGCAAATGTATATCTAGATAATTTTATTGTAACTGGCCCTGTCGTATTTTAATTATAAAATGTACGTCCACCGATTCCGTAACTGTTAGACACCTTAGTTCTTGCAACCTAATGGCCCGCCCGTTACGTTCCTCTACAGTGTAAATGTCTATTCATCATATACGATTACAGTTTGCTCCGTGGCCGGCCCACGTGGTTATAGGCTCGTATTTGTATAATGAAATTTTCACAATAAAGGTTTTTAAAAGAAAACATGGTAGTAGTATATACATTGGTAACGTTTTTAATAATAGTCACTGTTTTAGAATCATTAAAAGGCAAGTGAAATAAAGCAGACCAATTACATGAAGGGTAAAAGGTATAATACGAAGGAACGCAGTAAAGATAAATGGTCAAGGGCTGTTGTGTTTTCTATTCCTGCAACATAAAGTGATCGATAAGAATCTCATATTCAGGCGTATCGGCGACTAAGACAGCAGGTCGACCCTCTTTTGCTCAACGGCTCCGTCATGGGACGAAGAAACGCTCTTTTTCTCGAAAAAAGAATATATTTTACTTGCAGGACAGTTGTAAAATTTCCGGGAAAGTACATTAGCCTGGAACATTATAACATATATTTAAGAAAAAATAATGTTCGGAAGTAATGAAAAGCGTAATTTTTAGGTCATATGATCAAGCCTTTCATCATTACAATAAGAAAAGTAAAATGAACCAATGAAAAGTTTTATTAACAAGTCACATGACTTGTTATGCTTACGTTACGCGCTGCGCGCCCCGGATGACTTCCGGATGCGCTAACGCGGCGCGTCATATGACGCATTACGCGACAACGCAGGTACAGAATATAGTCAAAATGTCTCCACCAACCAGCGGTCGGAACACAACCCCTTTCAGCAGGCTAAATAGTTCTGTTAAATGACAACAGAAGGGACAGGCAACAAGAACCATCAGTCAAAGAGGGGAGGGCTAGTTCTTCTCTACCGGGTTACATTGGGGCGCTACCGGAACTGATCGAATTGGTAGTCTACAGTGTTTCTGGATGTTTCAGACTGAAGCTGGGGTTAGCATGAGAGCAGCACCATTTCGTAGCTCCGTCGTGGTCATTCCGCAACCAATCATGGCAGCCGTTCTTTATCGTTATTTTGGGCGGGGTGGGTGGCGGAGCCGAGCTGTTTTGCAGCCATCATTGTGTGGAGTTCAGTTCATCTCGCTAGTTTTGTATTTGTCATGAGGGGTTGTTCCTAATGTTTCTATTTTTGCGAGGTCAAAAAGAGATCCCATTAGTGGCCTACTGATTTTGCTCGATTCTTTTTCTTTTTTTTTACACGATTTTTCGTTATCTGCAAAGACTAAACAGAGTATTGCGACTCTGTGTTTGTTTGTAAATAGAGAATGAACCAAAGAGAACTAATTCTAAAACAGTAAATACTTGGATAACAATGAATCAAATGGAGAGAGAAGCAGGCACGACGGATTACAATGGGGGCAAAGACCTGCGTTAACTACCTTTCACTATCTGCAAAGAGAGAGTACTCCTAATAGAAATGAGGGGGGGGGGCACCATTCAAAGCAGATCAGTGTGCATAAACACGAAAATGTTTTCACTTACCACGTACTTGACATTCGACAGCTTATGATATTTGCTATTAAAAAACCATTGAAATTCACTGAAAAAACCATAGGTTATAGACCATATATAGTTAGGAATTAGCATTTACAAAACCTTGAAAATTCACTGAAAAAACCATAGGTTATAGACCATATATAGTTAGGAATTAGCATTTAAAAAACCTTATTTTACTCACACAAAACCATTGAAATTCCATATATAGTTAGTTGCACTAACTATATATCGCGCACCTGCAATCCACTGCTGATGATGTCACATATTACATCATTCATGACATGGTCAGTGACATCACTGATGACATCACTGATGACATCTCAAATGACATCACTGATGACATCACTGATGACAACATCCAGTGACTGTATGTTTCTGTAAAGTTAAAATATGTCTTACATATTGAAGAATGAGTGGATGTATAAGTGTCTGGATGAAGGATTTAGTAGGTGCGTGACTGACTGTATGAGTGAGTGATTAAATGTGTCTCACTGAATGCATGGGTTAGTGACTAAACTGTCTTAATTTGTGCATCATTATGTCTGTTGTGATGTAAACTGCTGCATGTGTTGATCATTAGCTATACGAGAGGCTATATGTGTTATTGATTGGTTGCCCAAGTATTTGTATGGGAGATTGAGTTTGTGTGGGGGTGGCTGGGAGGTGTGTGACTCTGTGCATAGATGTGTGAGCAGTTGATTCACTAGGTGTATGAGTTCAAGAGTGCATGTGGAAACAGCTACATGGGCAGTTGACTGTGTGCATGAGTGTATTGATGAGTGAATGGATATCTCAATGCTACATGTCATAGTAAGTACATATGTAAAACACAGTACATGTGAGAGTTGGCATATATAAATAACTGTGCATGAGAGCCACTGAATGTGTGAGTGGTTGTATGGATCATTGTGAACTTGTATCAGGGATTGTATAAGAGAGTAAATATGTGTTAGTATATGTTTGAATAAGTAAGGTGTGTATAACTGTATAGTTGAAGAAATGGAGGTGAGATTGTTTCTTTGCATGACTGACTAGGTGTGTGAGTAACTCCATGGATGAGTGACAGTGTGTGAGTGTCTGTATACACTGAGTGCATCTAAGGTTATATTAGAGTCTGAAGAGGTTTATCGTATTAGCACAAGAATGATGTCAAATGAGATGTCATCAGTGATGTCATCAGTGATGTCATTTGAGATGTCATCAGTGATGTCATCAGTGATGTCACTGACCATGTCATGAATGATGTAATATGTGACATCATCAGCAGTGGATTGCAGGTGCGCGATATATAGTTAGTGCAACTAACTATATATGGAATTTCAATGGTTTTGTGTGAGTAAAATAAGGTTTTTTAAATGCTAATTCCTAACTATATATGGTCTATAACCTATGGTTTTTTCAGTGAATTTTCAAGGTTTTGTAAATGCTAATTCCTAACTATATATGGTCTATAACCTATGGTTTTTTCAGTGAATATATATATATATATATATGAACAAAACATCCAACTTCAACAGGAAAATCCAATTGAAAAAGGCACGGACTTCAGGTTGACGGTATATGGCTTCTTTTATTGTATCAGGTCCCCCTCGACCCCAAGACCAAAGAGACGCGTTTCGGCTTCTGCGAAGCCTTTGTCAATCTATATATATATATATATATATATATATATATATATATATATATATATATATATTCCCAGTCTCTGTTTCACTGGTCTATCACCACCACCACAGATACACGGACCACCACGCAGCAGATAGTATTTAGTAGGTAGGTTTATTATCTTCCGTAGGTCTTATTTCGGCATGACGCGTTTCGGGCACAGAATGCCCTTGATCACATGTCGACAAAGTTTTACAAACCACATTAAATACTAGTTTCATTGGTGAGTTTTAGCACGTGATACAATGAAAAGTGAAAACATACTTGAAAGTGCAATAAGTGCATGACTCACAGGTATCAAACGCATTTCGCGCATATTTACATTTCTTATATGAGTTTCG
Source organism: Lissotriton helveticus (assembly GCF_964261635.1). Lineage (NCBI taxonomy): Eukaryota > Metazoa > Chordata > Amphibia > Caudata > Salamandridae > Lissotriton > Lissotriton helveticus. Next base: position 1,478,833,405 of record NC_136059.1, on the reverse strand, counting down.
GCAATATCAACAATTTAATGCATTCTTGAATGCAGCGGTTACTTATTTTGATTATTTATGGCATGAATGCACAAAAACAAATAAGGTGCAACTTCTAGCAATAAATAAGCATAGTAAGTATATATACATTACAATTCAATAACAATAATATGTTAAAAATTCATTGCAATTAAAACTTGTTATTATAAAACATATAAATATGGTACAAAATTATATATTTTGTTGGATAACATGTGCAAATGTACGCATAAATGTGCAACATATTGCAAGGTTTTCAGTGCAAATTAGTGCAAATCAATTTTCTGCATAAATGCCAAAAAAAAACACACTTCATGTGCAATACTATGCTGAGTAGAACCTCATAAAATGAGTTTATATCGCTGTGATATGCCGGTTGTAAGAATATATAGCCACTAGTGCTATATGAAAATAAATGTATAAAAAAGTTCTTGGGCAACATACGGTCCCGAATGTTAGCCCACTTTAGTTATAATTCTATATGGAGCCTTGTCCCTGTGTAAAGTGTTGATGGATCCAAGTGATAAAAAAACTAGAAAAAAATGTGTAGTGATTAAAAACATGTTAAATGAATGTTTTATGTCTGCATTGGGAATTGGAGGCTCTTATTTTATCTCTACAATTCCTAGTTACTAGGTAACACTATTGTTATTCAAGGCAATTGGTTTTAATGATAAGTTGATTCAGGTAATGAGGTTGAATGATTTACAGGAACGTATGCATGTCCTCTCTGTCATTAAGACCGTGTGGAGACTTACTGTTTAAGTTAAGAATGTATTTGGTCTCCAATTGTCTTAAAAGTTTGTCTCTATCTCCTCCTCTTTTTTGTTCTGGTACTGTGTCGATAACAAAGTAAGAGAGACATTTCACATCCTTATTGTGTATCGTCTTGAAATGTCTAGCAACTGGGTAGGCTGGGTCGCTGTTTATGATTGCTCTAATGTGTTGCAAAATCCTCACGTGCACCTGGTTCTTGGTACTGCCAACGAACCTAAGACCACAGGTACACGTGAGGACATATACTGCATAATCAGTGCGGCAATCATATTTACCTTTAATCACCTGATCATCAGTTTTAAAGGGTGTGTTGTATTTGGCGGTGTTAACACCAAAGTTGCAGGCTCTACATGTGCTACATTTAAAAAATCAATTTTTAACTGGGAGCCATGCATTCACGACTGGAGCCACAATCACCGTACTGTTAGAGAGAAATGCGGCCATGTTCTTAGCTTTTCTAAAAGTTACATTAGGCCTTTCTGGTAATTCACATTTCAATACACTATCTGTCAAGACAATGGGCCAATTTCTATTTAAGATGGAGCAAACTTTACGTTCCTGTCTACTGTAAGTCACAATTAATCTCGGTGCCTCTCTTTTTTCTAGAATAGCACTTTCAGATTCAGTGTTGATAGGTAGTAAAGTGCTTCTGGGCCTGGCATTGGCTTTCTCAATTGCTTTAGTCAGTATGTTTTCTGTCTATCCTCTAAGTCTCATGCGTTCTATGCTCTCGTTTTTACATCTTTCAAATTCATTGTCGGTACTGCATATACGCTTTAGGCGCAAGATTTCCCCATAGGTGATACTAGCGATTAAGTGTCGTGGGTGCGCGCTGGAGGCATGGAGTATCGCATTTCCTGCTGTTGGTTTCCTGTACGCGGTGGTGACTAGTTTTGAACACATTATTATTCAATGTCTCAACAAATGTATTAGCACTTTCTATGTCACCCCTCCATATGACAAACACATCGTCGATAAATCTAAGCCAGGAAACGACTCTTTGGTTGTAAAGTATAACTATGCTCCCCCATGAGGACCTGCCTTTCCCAGAACCCCACGTGCAAGCACGCATAGCTCGGGGAAAAACAGGCCCCCATGGCTACGCCCCGCTTTTGTCTGAATAAATTCTTTCCAAAAGAGAAATAGTTATTATCTAGGCACCATCTAATTAAGGATACAAGCATTTTGTTATGTAGAACATATTCTATTGGACGAGTGTTCAAAAAATATTCCACTCCCGATATTCCACAATCATGCTGTATGCTCGTGTAGAGTGATTCAATGTCAAGAGTTAATAACAGTAAATCAGGATTCCATGGCATGTTATTGATATGTGTTAGAAAATCTCCTGTATCTTTCAAATATGATGGCATAGTTTTTACAAGGTCCTGAAGAAAAAAATCAATATATTGTCCCACGTGTTCCGCCATGCTGTCAATTGCGGAGATTATTGGACGTCCAGGCACTGGAATGACCCCCTTGTGCAGTTTTGGCAACAGATATAGGAGGGGAATTTTGGGATGAGCATTAAACAAAAAATTAAATTCATCTTTTGTGATCAATCCCTCGTTTCGCCATTTTAATAGTTCTTTTTTTATATTGTCTTTGGCCTTGGTATAGTTCTTTAAAGTTGTTATCTCAGAACATTCCTTGTTTTCCAATTGTCGTTTGGCTTCAGTTTCATATTGGATTTTTGGCCACAAGACAATGTTGCCCCCTTTATCTGACTTCAGGGTTTTTTGCTGTCCTGGCCATGAGTTTATTGAGGTACTTTTGATTTTGATTCATGCGATGTTTCTTTCGATTGACTGAAATGTTCACATTTTTAATTTCTTCTATCACTCGCTCGTGAAAAACGTCAATGGCGTCTTTTGGCATGAGAGGTATGAATGTCGTCTTGGGTTTGAAAGGGCTTTCTCCTGCCCCTTTCTGTAACAGGTTCATTTCCTTTAGTTTGGCCTGAGTTGGTGTTTGAGAATCATTTTCATCCTCGTTACTTAATCCATGGAGTGCCCAAAGTGCAGGTACTTCAGCAGCCTGTAGGTTTACTCCAGGTGTCTCTTTATTTTTATGTTGTTTTCCTCCCCATGCTTCTATATATATATATATATATATATATATATTACCTACTGGCGGTCGCCAGTAGGTAGTTATAGTTAGGATTGTTTTCCATAGGGAAATCGCAACATTCTATTGGGAATAACTTTGGCGTCGGTTGAGGAATTTGCCTGAAATGTTCCTCAAATTTGCCTTGCGGCTCTCCGCTCCTTCCCTGAAAGTTTGGGGGGATACGTGAAGCGGGGGCCGAGATAAAAGGGGGGTCCCAAAACGTGTTTTCCCCATGTTAATTTCCATAGGGCGGTCGGTCTCACTTTTAGCTCGAACAGCTGAATGGATTTTCACCAAACTTGGCAAAATTGTAGGGACTGGTACCCGATGTGCCTTTGCTATGTCCAAGATATGTGCTCCAGAGGATTTTGAGTAATTTGGGTTTAAAAAAACATATATATCTATAGCCGCGCCCCGGTACGTGCACCGGGGAGCGCACCGGGCGCACTACGCGACTTGCGCACGGAAAGCTGATTGGCTCTCGGGTGTCTGTAAACATTCGAAACAGTCAGCAGTGGCCGCCATCTTGTGTGTCGGTAGGATCGAGACACTAGAGGTGGCAAAAAACAAAGGGGGAAATGACCAAAAGGGGGCAGGTTATACCCCCCTGACCCCCTAGGTTTGATGTGGGGGCCAGAAAAGGGTCCCGCGGGACAAAATTATTTTTTTTTTTTCGATTGTCGCGGGGGGAGAGCCCGGTACGCGCACCGGGGAGCGTACCAGGGAGCGTACCACGGGGAAAACCCAGTGAAATAGGAAAATAATAATTAAAAGTGCTTAGAGGTAGGGTAGCTCTGCATAAAGTTGTTGTGTTGTTTGGGTAATTTAAGTACCAACATGTAGGTACCAATGCTGTGTCTTAAATTTAATGTACACCGTTTCCTCTGTAGATATCTTGCATGTTGTTACTGAAGTTATTGTGGTATATGGAATCCATATCATAGTCTGTCAGGAAAGCAGAAAGAACATGGAGGCAGGAGATGAAAAAGAGATATCAAATACACATTGGAGATTATAAAGTGGGAGAAAGGAAGTAACTGTGAGCAAAATTACTATGTAAAACAAATAAGTTGCACAGTATACTATAAGTCTGACTTTATATTATAATCAATTTGGTACTAGTTTATGAATTACATATAAAAATGAATAATGTCTCGAAAATTTTTTGATTATAAAATTTATTTTTGTGATTGTTTTTCCAAATTTAACAGAACTTCTAACAACATATTGTCGGAAATGTCCTCATTTTCAATCAGTGAATCTACTGCTTCTACACACTGAACTAATTCATGGTCCAGTGATTCATCCATAAAATCTAAGTCATCATTGTCTTCAATTAATTTTTCAGGGTTGTTCTCCAGAACAATTTTGAAGGAAATATTCTGCTCTCCTTCCATTTTCTTGCTGTAATTTGCATAAAAAATAAATATATCAGTAGATATAGGGCACTGTTGAGTTTAAGTTCAGACAGGTAGTTTTGATTTTTTAACAGTGAAGTTATCTTTGGGCAGTGTATGTTATCAGGCTGGAAGTAGAAATATAAAAAAGTGTATGTCATAAAGCCTAAGTAAATTCATAATTATACAAGACAAGCCTAACTCCATCCATAACTATAACAGAGAAGCCTATCTCAATCTATAACTATTAGAGAGGGATAGTATATAACTATCAGAAAATGTTTTCCAAATTAACTTAAAGTGCACAACATACTTCAGTTTTCAAAATAACATCTTACCTTTGAAAAAGCAGTTACGTTCTCAGTGAAAATACTTTTGAAATGTACTTCAGGAAGTAGTAGTCAAAATGGGTGTGTTTCCCTCTCTTTCTTTATATATTCAGGTATATAACCAATCAAATGTCATGAAACAATAGTAGAAAATGAAAGTAACATTTTAATTGGTTGTAAATTCTAACACTTCAGATGTGTTTTTGTCAAGTAATTTACCTCAGGCTATTTAGAGAGGGCTACAGGCCAAATGGCTCAATGGAATTCCACCAAATTTGGGAAAATGGTAGGGACTGGTATGTAGTATGGCCTATTCTATATTTGGTGAAAGTGTCTCCAGTGTTTTTTATGTAAATGAACTTTTAAAAAATGTTGGGAGCGCTTCCCGGTGCGTGCCCCGGTACGCGTACCGGCAGCGCTACGGGCGTCCTCCATTTTGTGTTTCGGTAGATTTGAGACAGAAAATGGAGGACAAACAACGTTGGGAATGGGTATAAGGGGGCATGGTAGGCAGTCCCTGACCCTTTAGGTTTTCTGAGGGGGTCTTAGGAGGCCCATATAGGCCCAAAAAAATAATTATTTTTAAATTTTCGCGGGGGGAGCGCCCGGTACGCGTACCGGGGAGCGTACCGGGGAGCGTACTTTGGGGAAAAATAGTGAAAAAAGTTAGAAAAAGATAATCATTTGGAGTGATCAGAGGTAGGGTAGCCCTGAAAAGAGCTTTTGGGTTCTGTGGCTGATTTAGGTACCTACAAGTAGGCACCAATGCACAGTCTTAAATTCAGGAGGAATATTCTATTCCCCTCATCTGAGAAGTGCACACCATCTCCTCTGTAGATATCTTGCATGTTGTAACGCAAGTTATTGTTGTATATTGAACCCATTCCATAGTCTCTCATGTAAGCAGAAACAGATTTATTCACATGTTTCTGTGCTTTCTCAAATTGTGGACAAAATTGGTAGGACCAGTTCCATTTCTGTCTTTGGCATATATTGGAATATACCAAGGCAGTTTGTGGAAAAAGTGCCATCAATTGCCCAAAGGTGTCTTTTAAAAGCATCTCCAGACCTACCTTAGTCAAACTGCCTAGGTCATTTCCACCACAGTGCAAAATTATGAGGTCAGGGTGTGGCAGATGGTAAAATGTTTTCACCAATGGTATCAATTGATGACATCTCAATCCTCTTTGGCCAATCCATTTTATGTGCACAGTTGGTAAATCAAGGTTGTGAAAATTTCTGGTAGCTGCATACCTTTGAGCCCAGTGAATATAGCTATGTCCAATAATCCAGACAGAGTACATGGTGAGAGGAGGTTCTGGTGCAGTCAGATGAAGTGTAGGAATGAAAAGGCAGTTGGAACAGTAGGAGTTTGCAAAACAAAATGTAGAGTTTCAGTGCTCTTGAATCACAAGCAAAGATTGGTGGATTCAGATAGTTGAAAACTGAGAGTTAGGGTGCATGGTTCTGTTCTGTGAAAGAAGTCATTTGAATGGTCAAGAAAAAGTCATTAAAAGAAAGATTGCACCTGATAGGCAGGTTTATTGATAGGTCAAACATCCTTGCTGAGTTCATTTGCAACATTGTAGAATAAACTTTTAACCCTGAGAGCTCAGTGAGGAGGGAGTTGCTATGGTAACAGTTAGAAAGTGCTGAGGGGGGGAAGGGTGTTGATTTGAAAATAGAGAGGGAAGAGTTTTAATTGGTTACCATGAGGAATATGTGTGTAGAATTAGAGGTTTTCTGTGCCATTCATGGTTGCAGTGCCTGGAGAACATACATTTTGTTCTGCTAAAGAAATATTGGTGTGTGTGTCTGGCACTGTTTTCAATCTCCTAAATCATTTTAAAGGTAAGTAATGCTTTATTTAATATAGATAGAGAGTTGTATACTGTATGGAGAATATTTGGAAGCATATTGTGGTTTTTAAATGTTGTTTGTGTCATGCTTTTTCCTAATGGTTGGTAAAAAGTTTGAACTGCATACAGGAATTGTATTTTGCAAAATTGTGAAGTTTCAGTAGTGACATGGAATGCTTGTATATAGGACCTGTGCTCTGTTTCTAAAATGTTATTTTTAAAATCACTTTTAGGGTAAATCAATGGGTTTCAGTAGTGAAAATGAATGCTTGTACATAGGACCTGTGGTCTGTTCCTAAAATGGTAATTGAAAAGCGATTTTAGTGCAAATCAATGGGTTTCAGTAGTGAAAATGAATGCTTGTATGTAGGATCTGTGCTCTGTTTCTAAAATGTTAATTGAAAAACGATTTTAGTGCGAAACAATGGGTTTTAGTAGTGAAAATGAATGCTTGTAAATAGCATCTGTGCTCTGTTCATAAAATATTAATAAAAAAACGATTTTAGGGCAAATTAATGGCTTTCTGTAGTGAAAATGAATGCTTGTACATAGGACCTGTGTTCTGTTCCTAAAATGGTAATTGAAAAACGATTTTAGTGCAAATCCATGGCTTTTACATTTTTAAGAAGGAATAAATAGTGTGTGCTTAATTACATAAAAATATTTGAATCTTTAACAAACATGTTACCTGTGTTACCTCAGATTGGGAAGCAGACTGAGTTTCTTTGCCGTTGGTTTGTTTCATTTTTTGGGTAATGCTTGGTAGGAATGTTTGCAAGAGATAGGAAATGTATTTTGTAAAATAGTGACTTTTCAATACTGAAATGGAATGCTTGTACATAGGACCTGCACTGTGTTTCTAAAATGTTATTGAAAAATCGATTTTGGGGCAAATTAATAGCTTTCACATTTTTGAGAAAGAATAAAAAGTGTGTGCATGATTAAATAAAATAATTTGAAGCTTTCACAATCATGTCACCTGTGTTACCTCAGATTAGGAAGCACACTGAGAGCCTTATTTATGAAAACAGCGATGCGTCACTTTTCACTGTGCACTCCTTGTGACACCAATGATGCATTATATTTAATGTATGACGCATCATGTTTCTAGGACTTACAGATAAGTCAGTATTTCTGATGTATCTGTAAGCGCAAAAGTGACGAATTGCTGGAGTGTGTCACAAAAATGACGCAACTCCAGCAATGCATCCTTTCTCATGGGGAAAGCCCCATGTGAAAGCGTTTGCCTCAGTCTTACGCCTGCTGTGAGGCAGGTGCAAGATTTTGACGTAACAGTGTCCTAAAAGTGACGCAGTGAAATCTCATAGATTTCACTGCAACACTATTACGAGGCTTTTTGCGGGGGAATGCCCCCTCTGTGTACATTACACCTGACAGAGGTATAATGTGGCGCAGAGGTTTAAAAAGTGACGCATCTACCTACATGCGTCACTTTTTAAATATGGCGCAAAAAGGCACATGTTTTATGCCGCCGATGCGTCACAAAAAGTGACGCATCAGCAATGCAAAACTGACGCAGGGCCTCATAAATCAGGCTAATTTTTTTTTGCACACTAATCCAGTTTAGTCCTGTCCACTGCACTCTTGGACACAAGCCTCACCTTTTGTGCTCCCTGGACAGGCTTCATATCATCTGCACTCCTGCTTAGGTCTCAGAATCTTTTTTTAGAATAACATTTGAAAAACAGAGAAAAGGTCATATGTATAAGCTTTTCATTACACTACTAAAACATTTTTGGGGCAAATTAATGACTTTTACATTTTTGAGAAAGAATAAATAGTAGGACTTGCACTGTGTTTCTAAAATGTTATTGAAAAATCGATTTTGGGGCAAATCATTGGGTTCTACATTTTTGAGAACGAATAAATAGTGTGTGCATGATTACATAAATTTTTTTTAACTTTTCACAATCATGTCACCTGTGTTACCTCAGATTAGGAAGCACACTGAGCTTCTTTGCTGTTGGTTTGTGTAATTTTTTTGGTAATGCTTGGTAGGATTGTTTGCAAGAGAGAGAAAATGTATTTTGTAAAATAGTGAGTTTTCAGTATTGAAATGGACTGCTTGTACTCCAGCAATGCATCCTTTCACATGGGGAAAGCTCCACGTGAAAGCGTTTGCCTCAGTCTTATGTCTGCTGTGAGGCAGGCGCAAGATTTTGACGTAACAGTGGCCTAAAAGTGACGCAGTGAAATCTCATAGATTTCACTGCGTCACTATTACGAGGCTTTTTGCGGAGAAATGACCCCTCTGTGTACATTACACCTGACAGAGGTATATTGTGCCGCACATGTTTAAAAAGTGACGTATCTACCGACATGCGTCACTTTTTAAATATGGCGTAACAAGGCACATGTTTTATGCCGCCGATGTGTCACAAAAAGTGACACATCAGCAGTGAAAAACTGACGCAGGGCTTTATAAATGAAGCTCATCTTTTTTTGCACACTACTCCAGTTTAGTCTGTCCACTGCAGTTTTGGACACAAGCCTCACCTTTTGTGCTCCCCTGGACAGGCTTCATCACATCTGCACTCCTGTTTAGGCCTCATCATCTTTTTTTAGAATAACATTTGAAAAACAGAGAAAAGGTCATATGTATTAGCTTTTCATTACACTACTAAAACATTTTTGGGGCAAATTAATGACTTTTACATTTTTGAGAAAGAATAAATAGTAGGACCTGCACTGTGTTTCTAAAATGTTTTTGAAAAATCGATTTTGGGGCAAATCAATGGCTTTTACATTTTTTAGAAAGAATAAATAGTGTGTGCATGATTACATAAAAAAATTTGAACTTTTCACAATCATGTCACCTGTGTTACCTCAGATTAGGGAGCAAACTGAGCTTCTTTGCTGTTGGTTTGTGTCATTTTTTGGGTAATGCTTGGTAGGATTGTTTGCAAGAGAGAGGAAATGTATTTTGTAAAATAGTGAGTTTTCAGTACTGAAATGGAATGCTTGTACTCCAGCAATTCATCCTTTCACATGGGGAAAGCTCCATGTGAAAGCGTTTGCCTCAGTCTTATGTCTGCTGTGAGGCAGGCGCAAGATTTTGACGTAACAGTGTCCTAAAAGTGACGCAGTGCAATCTCATAGATTTCACTGCGTCACTATTACGAGGCTTTTTGCGAAGAAATGACCCCTCTGTGTACATTACACCTGACAGAGGTATAATGTGGCGCAGAGGTTTAAAAAGAGACGCATCTACCTACATGCGTCACTTTTTAAATATGGCGCAACAAGGCACATGTTTTATGCCGCCGATGCGTCACAAAAAGTGACGCATCAGCAGTGCAAAACTGATGCAGGGCCTCATAAATGAGGCTCATCTTTTTTTTGCACACTACTCCAGTTTAGTCCTGTCCACTGCACTCTTGGACACAAGCCTCACCTTTTGTGCTCCCCTGGACAGGCTTCATCACATCTGCACTCCTGCTTAGGCCTCATAATCTTTTTTTAGAATAACATTTGAAAAACAGAGAAAAGGTCAAATGTATAAGCTTTTCATTACACTACTAAAACATTTTTCTTCATGTGCTGGTCACTTTGATTTGGATCTTGACCTGGAAGGATTACTTTTTGTGGATGCTGCTGGATATTTGGATTTTTGCAAAACTGAAAGCACTCAGCAGGTGCAAAAGTTCAATCTTATCATTAGTAACAATTCCCTGTAGTGCTTCCTGAGGGGCCCCTTCAGAGTTCATTTGCCTACTTGCAACTATTCTATGACCCTGCTCTGACCCTCACAGCAGGCTCAGAGAATAGCTACAAGTATACAACAAAGGTCCTGTTAAAACAATTACACTGCAACAGAAAGCAATTACAGACAAAACTGAAAGCACTCAGCAGGTGCAAAAGTTCAATCTTATCATTAGTAACCATTCCCTGTAGTGCTTCCTGAGGGGCCCCTTCAGAGTTCAGTTGCCTACTTGCAACTATAGGCCACAAAGGTCCTGTGAAAAAAAATTGCACTGCAACAGAAAGCAAATTACAGATAAGGAAGCAGGTGCCAGCCAGACTGGAAGTTTAAATTCAGTGACACATTAATCAACCCCAAATTAATTCATGTCAGTTGAAGCAGGGCAGGTGTGCTTGCTTTTTTTCACCCCCATAATCTACAGTGATAAACCAACCAGAAGGTGGCAGTGATGTACCAGAGGGTGGCATGGGTGTACCAGAATGTGGCAGTGGTGAAACAGAGGGTGCTGTGAACCTGTGATGATGAACCAGACGTAGAAACAACATAGTCGCGGCCGTTGCGAGCCGACAAGTAAGTTCGCAATTGCGAACTGGTACACAACCCTCGCGAACTGGCAGAAACCCTTGCAAACACAAAACAAAAATAATCCGCAAATTCGCGAGAGTTCGCGGATTTTGCGGATTGCGAATCCGTAAATACGCAAGTTCGCGGATTGCCAATTCGCAAAATCCGCTCATGCTTAGAAATGACCCCTCTGTGTACATTACACCTGACAGAGGTATAATGTGGCGCAGAGGTTTAAAAAGTGACGCATCTACCTACATGCGTCACTTTTTAAATACGGCGCAACAAGGTACATGTTTTATGCCGCCGATGTGTCATAAAAAGTGACGCATCAGCAGTGCAAAACTGACGCAGGGCCTCATAAACGAGGCTCATCCTTTTTTTTCTTGCACTCTACTCCAGTTTAGTCCTGTCCACTGCAGTCTTGGACACAAGCCTCACCTTTTGTGATCCCCTGGACAGGCTTCATCACATTTGCACTCCTGCTCAGGCCTCATAATCTTTTTTTAGAATAACATTTGAAAAACAGAGAAAAGGTCAAATGTATAAGCTTTTCATTACACTACTAAAACATTTCTGGGGCAAATTAATGACTTTTACATTTTTGAGAAAGAATATATAGTGTGTGTATGATTACATAAAAAAAAGTGACCTTTTCACAATCATGTCACCGGTGTTACCTCAGATTAGGAAGTAGATTTTGCAGATGAGGTGAGGCATGTCCAGAGGGACAGAGGAGGTGAGGCCTGTGTTCAAGACTGTAGTGGGAGAGAGGCTTTTCTTGGAGAGCGTAGGTGGTGAGACCTGTGTCTAAGAGTGCAGTGGACTAGGCTTCATGAAGCATATCCCCCACTGCACTCTTAGACACAGGTCTCAAGTTCTTTGCACCCGTGGACAGACCTCTCTTCTACTACACTCTTCAATAGAGGCCATACCTCTTGTGCATCCCTAGACAATCCTTACCTCATCTGAAACCCTGAATAGACTTCAACTAATTGGCATGCTTAGACAGGCCTCAGCTTATTTACACCCTTGGACATGCGTCACCTCATCTGCACCTACTTACTATCAATTATACTCAATACATTGAGGCCTGTTCAGAGGACAGATATGAGGTAAGGCTTGTCCATGGGTGAGAGGAGGTTAGTCCTCTGCACTGTAGTCATGGACACTGAATGCTTGTGCATAGGACCTGCACTGTGTGTCTAAAATGTAATTTAAGAAACGATTTTAGTGAAAATCAATGACTTTTCATTTTTTGAGAAGGAATAAATAGTGTCTGCATGATTAAATACATATATTTCATGCTTTCACAATAATGTCACCTGTGTTACCTTAGATTAGATTAGGAGAGAGGCCTTTCCTGGGAAGCATAGGTGGTGAAGCCTGTGTGTAAGAGTGCAGTGGACTAGACTTCATGAAGGTTATCTCCTACTGCACTCTTAGACACAGGTCTCACTTTCTTTGTACCCGTGGACATACCTCTCTTCCACTACACTCTTCAATACAGGTCTCACCTCTTCTGCACCCCTGGAGAATCCTCACTTGATCTGTAAACCTGAATAGACCGTTTGCTTTTTGTCATTGCTTTGTTGTTTGATAATAGTGGTCTATAATGTGCTATTTTTTTCTTTAACACAGATTGAAATCAAGATTTCAAGAGTAAGGAAAGATGCCCTCAAGGCAAAGAAGAAGAAAGAATGATATGCGGTTACAAACAAAAACAGCATCGGAATTACAGCAGTCCTCCACAACAAAGACTTCAAAAAACAGGAAAGAAGCTCCTGGTAAGATAACTAAGTCTTTCTTACGGAACATATGTAGATAAAAAAAAAATGTTGGACAGCATGTAGAAAAAGAGAAGGAGAGAGTAAGTTTGAAAAGGAAGGAGAGGCCCTCAAAAAATCTTACTACTGGAGCAGGAGAGAATAATATGTATCGGCATAGAAGGCAGAATCAGTTTTAACAAATTAAAACAAATTGCAATACCACAAGCTATCTGAAGATGCGTGTTCTGAAGTTTCGAGAATCCTGAAGAAAATGAAAGTTCTTATCATTGATGAAGTAAGCATGGTCTCAAATCTAATGCTTGCTTTTGTGCATTTGAGAATGCAAGAAATTCTTAGAACAGACTATGATGTCTTATTTGGAGGAAAACACATTATTGTTTTTGGAGATCTACTGCAGTTGACTCCAGTGAAAGGTCAACCAGTGTTTAAAATGGTCACGCATGAAGATACCAGGAAGTGCCTAGGAAGCATTGGAAACGTTAATATATGGTTACATTTCAAATATACAGAACTACTCTAAAATATGCGGCAGGCAAAGGATGAAGATTATAAAAATATTCTACAAGATGTAAGAATCGGAAAAATAAGTCTGCATGGGAAAGAAGCTTTACATGGACGATTAATTTTTAATTTGTACCCAAATGAAATCATTCTTCCAGAGAATAATTTTACGAAAATTAACGAGAAGAAATCTGGCATATGTTTGATGCCTACTCTGAAAGAATGTTCCATGTTCAACAACAAAATGTTAAAGTTAGAAAATGAAGAGATAGTGAAACTGGAAGCTATAGATATAATAGAGCATATGGGAGCAATAATTATTTTGTCAGAAAATTTGAAATCAAAATTGGATTCATTAGAGAAGACTATATCTAAAACTGCTGGTTTTGAAAAGACTCTGAATGTGTGTTTAAATTGTCGTATCATTTTGAGAAGGAATTTAAAAGTTGAACGAGGTCTGATAAATGGAGCAATGGGTCATGTTGTTGGTTTTGCGAATTACAAAAATAGGGATGGTATTGAAATTTTAAAAATTAAATTTGATGGCATTGACGAAATAGAACAAATTTGTCGTTGTTCAGCTAGATTTTTGCTTGTGAAAGACTTATATGTTCGCCGAAAACAGTTTCCTGTGTGTTTGGCATATGCAGTGACAATTCATAAATCTCAAGGTTTAACTGTAGATAGTGCTTTGGTGAACATTGGAAGTTCTGTGTTTAAAGAGGGTATGGCATATGTGGCATTATCACGAGTCAGAACTTTATCAGGATTTTACTTGATTGAGTGTGATGAAACAAAGATTTGTGTAGATTTAGATTGTGTAAAAGAATACAATAGGTTAAGAAGAGAGTATGCTCCACATTTGCCACAATATCCTCTGTTTGAAAAACGTGTGGTAGGCCGAAAAAGAAGAAATGAGATTAATTTCAGTGAGGTACTAGCAAAAAGACAAAAAGTAGATAAAACTGTAATTGTAAGCATAAGGAAAAAGAATTCTGTTGAAGATGTTGTTGTATTTCAGTTTGAAAACAGTTCTGGTGTCAACTGCTATGCTAATGTAGTAGTTAATGTTGTCTTTTTCCTTCAAAATTTACAAGAACAGATTGTTGAAAATCGGGATCAAACATTGTGCTGTTTATTGAATTCTGTGGTTGAGAAATGTAGCAGTGATAGAGCAAAAATAGAAAGTGTTTCAGAAATTAGAAATCTTCTAGACATATGTTCTGGTCAAAATAAATTTTCACAGATAATTCAGCAGGATTGTCAGGAATGTTTAATGCATATGATTGATGTATTGGAAGATGAAGGAGTAGATATAAAAAATCTTTTTAACGTTTCTTATCAATGGCAACATGACTGTGATAACTGTACTTTATCAAGTACAACTAGATTAGACACGGAAAGATTTATATATTTGACTTTACCAGACTGCAAATCAGTGTCTTTCAATAATCTAGTTAAAGCAGCTGATCACAATGGTGTGTACCCAATGTAAGTCTGCAATGCTGTCCACATTATTTCTACAAAGTTATGGTCACTATGTCATTTTAATGTTCAAACGATGTAGACCTGATGGAACGAAATTGACAACTTCTATTAAAAATGTTGTGGCTTCTCAGTTATCAATTTCAGGAAGAACGTTTGGAACTGTAGCTATTATTTATCATGACGGTCCTTCAACAACATCAGGGCATTACACATGCATTTTAAAAAGTTGCAAAGGTTGGACCCTTTGTAACAATACTCATTTGACTTTTAAACAACGTTTGCCTTTTGACTTAAAAAATTCATATCTAGTGTTTTTAGAACCAAAATTTAAGTAAAGGTAATTGGCCTATGAAGACGGGAGCAGTTAATAAAGGTTAGTTTGCTATTTAAAAACGGTAATTTCAGAGTTTCTTTTAATTAATTTGAAAATATACTCATACACCTAACACTATTTGGCCTAAAGGAAAAGAAAAGGAATTAGCAAAGAGTCATGAGTGAAAAAAAGGAGTATACGAAAATAATGGAAATATTTCAGATGTTCTTGGAGTCGATGAAATGGAATTTTTAGTGAACAGCAGAGTACTTTCCAACGAGAAACGGACCTTCATGATATACTATTTGGCATAAAGGAAAAGTAAGTGAAACAAAGATTAGTGTACATTTGTTATTTTTAACTTTAGATGGTTTTTTTAAAAACACAATCTTTTTGATTGTGTTTTTTTTCCCCGCTGTAATATAATGAGTAGTTTGAACTCACTTTTTTAAGTGAAATTCAATGTATTCTGAGAACAGCAAAAATAAACTATGTAACATGTTGTACAAGTTAATCTATAGTTTGTATTCTGTAATTTAAATTATATTCCCATTGTCTCACACTCACTTTTCTTTTCCACCCTCTTTCAGCTTTTATAATGTCTTTCTTTCACTCTCTTTCAAACACGTTCCTTTACTCCACTTCTTTCATAACCCCTCATTCTCATTTCAACTGTCTGCATCCCCTCTCTCCCTTGCATAACTTTTCAGCTTTCAGTCTCTCTGCTTTACTTCCCTTTTCCGTATTTTCCTCCTTTGCTCTTTTAGTAATTCCTCTTTACTCCCTCAGCAGTATTGTCGCACTCTATCACTATAAATCACCCACTCTCCCGCGCTTATCTTTGTTTGCTCCTTTCTTTTGACCTCTTCTCTCTATTTTTCGTTCACTACCTTTATGTCCTCAGTGCCTCACTCTCCTTGTGTTATGTTCACTTGTGTTTATCTACCTTCTATCATTTCTTTTACAACAACTTCACTGCTCCTCTGTCATCGTTCTTCATCCCATTTCTTTTACTCTGGTTCCATTACTATCCCTCATTTCCTTTCTTTCAATGTCTTTCTCTTTACTTTCATCACCAAATTATTTTGTCTCAGTACCACTGTTTTAGTCGTCTTCTCCTCCCTTTCCTTTTTTTGCTCCCTTACTCATTTCCTTTGCTCGCTTATTGTACTCCACCTCACTCAGTTTTTCTCTTAGTGTGTCTGTCTACTAACTTCCTCACACCATTTCCCTCAATCATTGTATATTATCCTCTCTCCCTTCATCCCTTTACTCTGACTGTTCTTCACTTACTCTCAGTTATCTTCTATTCCTCATTCTTCTAAATGCATCCTTAATTAGACTCTTTTCCGTCTCTGTTATTATCTTTTTACTTACTACTGTTTCCTGATTTAGTTTTGCAAACTCACATTGTTTTAGTATCTTTCTTACCTTCAGTTCATTTCTCTGTTCTTCTCTTCCTCTCTGTCAGTGAATCTATATGCCTTACTCTTAGTAATTTGCTCTCCTTCTATTTCTTTTTCTCTCTTTTTGTCCTTCTACCTTACTTTATTTCCCTTTCTGTGTCCTTCACTCTTACTTTATTTCTAAATACACTGTTATGATTTTTAACCTCTTCATTTGTATCTTTTAATTTAAAATACATATTTTACTAATTATAACTTATTTTTTCTTCTCTCTTGCACAGATACAAAGTGTAGTAAAAAAATGTAATTAAAGTTACATTTATTATATGGTAAGTGTGACTAAAAAATGTAGTTTGTCATCACCCTTTGCTTTAACCTCACTAATATTTTCTCAACCAACCTCACTCCTGTGTCTTTACTGTGCTTCCCTCATTTATTCTTATTCTCCATGTTTACTCCCCTTTCCCTATTTCCCCTCTCATATTCAACTTCTTTCAGTCCCCATTCTTTACTTCACTTACCCTCTGTTCTCTTCCTTTGCTTTCTCACTCATTCTCTTTTTCTTAATTATTTACTTCACTCCTACACACACCTCATCCCCCTCCCAACACATACACACACCTCTGACATACACCCCACACACACACCACACACACACCTCATACACCCCCACACCCCCACACACACTTCTCACACTACTCACACACACACACACACATTCCATACACACACATACATCCCACACACATACCCCCCACACCCACACACCCCTCACACATATCTCACACACCCTCACCTCCACCCACACCGAAACACCTCACACACCCACACCCACACCCACAGACACACCTTAAACACCCACACCCGACCTACACCCACTGACTCCCTATAAGTCACACACACTGCCTTAATTACCTTTCTTTACTGTTTCACTCAGACCCATTCAGGCACTGTTTCCTTTACTCTCTTCGTCCTTTCTCTTTGTCACTCCCCATGTCTTATCCTAATTCAATTTTTCACCCTCTTTCACCCCTCTTTACTTATACTAACTGGTCTTTTCTCACCCTCCCTCACCGTTCTTCATTTATCCCGGTTACGCCACTACCCTTCAATCTCCATTTTTTCTGTCCTTTCTTTTTCTTTCAACACCCACTCACATTCTCCCACTATCTCTACTTTAGCCTTCTTCCTCTCTCTTCCCTTCTTTCGCTCCTTTAGTCATTTTACTTTTCTCACTTTCACCCCATTACACCTTCTCTGTTTTTTACTATGTAATAAACAATCCATCTGTGTTCATCCTGTAGCTCTCTTTCTCTTAACATTACTCTCTTTGTGTTCTTCCCTCATGCTAACTCCTTCATTAATTTTTTTTTTTTTTGGGTTGCGTGGACCGATACGCGTACCCTAAGGAAAAAAGATTGACAGAGATTCTTCAAAAATATAGGTTTATATTTATAAATTAAAGGTAGTTCTAAAAAGTACTGTTTTTTGTCTTCATTTTGTTGTTTTATATTTTTTTTATGTTTTTTTGAACATTTTGTACTTTTTTTGGCTTTTCAAAACAGTTTTATATTTTTTTGTATTTTTTTATGGGGAGGAACAAAAAAAAGGGAATTGAAAATGGCTCAACTGGAGCAAAAAAACAAAACAAAAAAATTACAGTTTTTTTGGGGCAATTGTGATTGTCACCAGCAAGGTCGACGAGCTTTACGCTCTTTTCACCATAGGCGATGAGCTTGCCACAATCAATACATGTGATTCTAAAATCTGCAAATCGTGGTTGAATACAAGGCATCATCTCCGTTGTTTCTGGTCCCGATGGAGTGGGTTGTTTTCTTTTGGAGATGGTCCTTGAAGGCTGGGGGAGGTTACTGGCCAGTTCCCTGATCTTTGCAGCAGAATAGTTGTTAGGATGCTTGCGGGTCATATGTCTCATCATGGTATTATTACCAAAAGAATATTTTTTGTTTGGATTGCCCCTTGAGAGTTCCATCCCACAGATTCGGCAAGTTACCTTGGCCGCATTCACTTTTTTCTTGCCCTCTGGGATTGAAAAAAACTCCCATACAATGTGTGGCCTTGGCTTGTATGGGGTATTTTTTTCAGGCAGCCATCTTCTCCCCTCCTCCTCTTCCCCTTCCTCCTCCTCCTCTTCTTGACCACCAATGTACTGTTGTGGTGGTCCTCTTGGTGGTGGTGGTGGTGGTGGTGGTGCAGATGCTCCAGCTGTTGCTGCTACAGTAGCCATTTTAAAATTCTCTATATTGCTGAAACAGGTCTTCCTCAGTCAAAGGACAAAGTCCGAATAAGGAAAAAAGGTGGGGTCTTTCATCATTTGGAGAAAAAAAAACTGTCCTGAACCAATGAGAAGTGTTATTTTCAGGTCACATGACCCGGGCTTTACTCATTTGGAAACCAAAACTGTTCTGCACCAATAGAAAGTGTTATTTTCAGGTCACATGACCCGACGCGCTTACGCTACGCGCCCAGGTGTGCGCCCGTAGTCGCGCTCCAGGGCGCGCCCGGGGGCGCGTAGCGTAAGCGCATCAGGACGTTGCGCGATCGTATGCGCTCGCGTGCTTCCGGGTGCGCTTACGCTGTGCATCATATGGCGCATCACGTGTCTACGCGATACGTCACGATGTTGTTTTCGTTCGCGGGAATAGCGCAACCGGGAAGCTCACCGGTACGCGCCCTGGGGCGCGCCGTAATATTGCGCTTACCCGTGCGTTCACCAGTACGCGCCCCGGGAGCGCCGCGGGGTAAAAAATAAAATAATTTTTTTTTAAAAGTAACATAATTATACAATATAAAATGTATTTCAATTTTTTTTACTTTTTATACCTATAAAGATTTGCTATTAAAACACCATTGAAATGCACTGAAAAAACCATAGGTTTCACACCAGTTATAGTTAGGAATTAGCATTAAAAAAACCTATTAAATTCACTGAAAAAACCATAGGTTTCACACCAGTTATAGTTAGCTGGAAATTTTACTCGCATAAAACCATTGAAATTCCCACGTTATAGTTAGTTGGACTCACTATAACTTGCGCGTGCAATGCACTGCTGATGACGTCACATATTACATCACTCATGACATGGTCAGTGACATCACTCATGACATCACTGATGACACCATCCAGTGAATGTGTGTCTTTTTGAAAAAGAAATATTAGTGAGTAATGTTTAAATATTTAAATATATTTATTAGTATTTCACTTTGTGTATAAGTGGCTGCATGGGTTGGTGAGTAGCTACATGTGTATGTATATAGGTTATTAGATGTTTTTCTTAGAATCAGTATGAGTGTTTGTATGGTTTGGTGGGGGTATTACTTAGCACATAGATGCATGAATGACTGATTCTCTCTTTGTATGTGTTTTGAAGACAGCATATGTGCAGGACTGTATGGGTGGATGACTGTGTATATGTGTATGTTACTGAGTGAATGAGTGTCTCACTAGTTTCTTTATCAGTAACTACATATGTTTTAATCTAGTATATGTGAATATTGTTGTATATAAGTGAGTATATGTGAGAGTACGAGATTGTAAGAGTTCCTATTTAAATTAGTATATGTTTCTATAAGTGATTGTTTAAGAGAGCAAGTATGAGTAAGTTTCCTTAGCAGTAAAGTGGTAGTGTGTGTATAGCTGTATATGCAAATAAATGGATGTTCAATAGTTTATTTCCATGTGTGAGTATGTGTGTGAGTAACTTTTGGATGACTGTCGGTGTGTAACAGGATGTATAGGTGTATCACTACATATGATGAGTGAGTATATGTATAAGTGACTATATAGAACTGTTGGTGAATTAGTGCATGTGTATATAGATGGTGGAATTATTGAATTGGTTGTTGTAAGTGGTATGGGTATCTCAATTTTTTTCAATATTTTAGTTTCTATTTTTGAATATTTGTTTCAAGGGTTACATTACAGTGAAAGGAGCTCTGTCACTCTGTCACAAGGATGGTGTCATCAGTGATGTCATGAGTGATGTCACTGACCATGTCATGAGTGATGTAATATGTGACGTCATCAGCAGTGCATTGCAGGCGAAAGTTATAGTGAGTCCAACTAACTAAAACGTGGGAATTTCAATGGTTTTATGCGAGTAAAATTTCAAGCTAACTATAACTGGTGTGAAACCTATGGTTTTTGCAGTGAATATATATTACCTACTGGCGGTCGCCAGTAGGTATATATAGTTAGGATTTTTTCTCTATGGGTTTTTTGAAAATTCTATGTCTAATAACTTTGGCGTTTTTGGACGGAATTGGCTGAAATTTTCCGGAAAATGGAACATTTTGTTTCTGAGCAGCCCCTGAAAATTTGGGGGGGGGTTCGTCAAGGGGGGGCCGAGAAAAAAGGGGGGTCCCAAAACGCGTTTTTCCCATGTTCATTTGCATAGGGCGGTTGGCCTCACTTTTAGCTCGAACGGCTGAATGGATTTGCACGAAACTTGGCAAAATTGTAGGGACTGGTAGCCCGATGTGCCTTTGCTAGGTCTCAATATATGTGCTCCTGTGGATTTTGATAAATTTACGTTCAAAAAAATATATATATCTGTAACAGCGCTCGGTAGGATCGAGAGACAAGAGGAGGCCAAATCAAAGGGGGAAATGACTATAAGGGGGCTTAGTAGATCCTCCCTGACCCCTAGGTTTGATGTGGAGGCTTTTTTTGCGTGGGGTGCGCCCGGTACGCGCACCGGAAAGCGGTCCGGGGAGCGTACTATGAGGAAAAAAGAATGATAGACTTTTTAAATATTGTATGTTTAATGATTGTTCGTTTTGTTGTTTTTTATTTTTTATTTTTATTTAAGTAGCAATATGTAGGTACCAATGCAGACTCAAAAAATTAATATACACCGTCTCCTTTGTAGATATCTTGCATGTTGTTTCAGAAGTTATTGTGGAATATGGAATTCATACCATAGCGTGTTAGGAAAGCAGAAACAATAAGGAGGCAGGAGATGAAAAAGAGATGTTAAATACACATTGGAGATAATATAGTTGGAGAAAGGAAGTAACTATGAGCAAAATTAGTGTGTAACATAAAAAAGTTGCACAGTATACTATAAGTCTGACTTTGCATTATAAGTAATTTGGTACTAGTTTATGAATTATATATAAAAATGATTAAAGACTCGAACAATTTTTGATTATTAAATATACATTTATTTTTCTGATTCTTTTTCAAAATGTAATAGAACGTCTAACATTTGATTGTCCGAAATGTCCTCTTGTTGAGTATAACAGGATCAGTTACAATAAAATCGTTCATACGCATACCATGGGCGAGTATCATGGGTAACATTACTTCGAAGCTTTATTAATACAATAATCAATAATGAAAAATCGACGTTACAATAAAATCGTTCATACGCATATCATGGGCGAGTATCATGGGTAACATTACTTCGAAGCTTTATTAATACAATAATCAATAATGAAAAATCGACATCAATAGGGTTGTCCGTATTCCCAGTCAGTACCCTTCCCCGCCCGCAATGTGCACAAAGACCGCATACATCCCCC
Source organism: Lissotriton helveticus (assembly GCF_964261635.1). Lineage (NCBI taxonomy): Eukaryota > Metazoa > Chordata > Amphibia > Caudata > Salamandridae > Lissotriton > Lissotriton helveticus. The sequence goes on along the minus strand of NC_136059.1, from coordinate 1,478,811,583 downwards.
ATAACGTCAAGGCTAAGTAACTAGAACGTCATAAGGAGTTGCAAGTCACTCCCATACTGGCGCCATTTTGGTCGAGGCCAGGCAGGTCCAGAGTATAGTTCAATGTCTCCAATAAGTAGCGGCAGGACCAGAATCCCTTTCGGCAGTTCTGGCTTAGTCATTACGAGCACTAGAAAACAAGACATTCTGGGCAATACCACCCTTGACGCAGCCCTTTATGCTACAAGATGGTGTCTTCCATTCAGAAAATATTGTTGGCAGCATTTTGAAAGGAAAGATAAACGGCCGTTTTCCTAGTGAGTCTCACATTGTTACATTTATGAAGAATGTTGAAAATCTGAAGCCATCGTTCTACAAACTCTCAACCAGCCTTGGATGGAAAAATCCTGAAGAATGTACAAACTGAAAACCAGTTTTTGTCTGCATAGCATCAGCAGCAACACTTGAGTTAGCTTTGTGTGAAGCCGCCATCCTGATCCAATCAATACCGTCCCCCTGCACACATTCAGGGACCAGGCCGCATTGCGAGGGCACCGCAGGATGTGTCTTCAGGTCAAACGGATTGTGGGACAAGGTCCAGAATGGAAGAGTCACCACACCGCCCCTTGGGGGCCTCCGTCAAGCGGTTCAGGGAGGCACCGCAGGCAGCGGTTCTTCAGATCAGTGGCTCTCACCGGCAAGGTTCCCCTCCGTCAGCAGCGATGTTTGGCGCTGTGGTTGCGGCCGGAGGCCCCGCTTAGTCAACGCCTTGGCCTCTCCATGTCGTAAGTCGCAAGAGTTGGCGCAACTCAGCTGGCCGAGCGAGACTTGGGGAGGGGGCAGGAGCCAAGCGCCCCCTCCCAGTCCGCACCACCACACTGCCCCTTGGGGGCCTCCGTCAAGCGGTTCAGAGAGGCACCACAGACAGCGGTTCTTCACATCAGTGGCTCTCACCGGCAAGGCTCCCCTCCCTCAGCAGCGATCGTTGGCGCTGTGGTTGCGGCCGGAGGCCCCACCTAGTCAACGCCCCGGCCTCTCCATGTCGTAGGTCGCAAGAGTGGGCGCAACTCCGCTGGCCGAGCGAAACTTGGGGAGGGGGCAGGAGCCAAGCGCCCCCTCCCAGTCCGCTCCACCACACCGCCCCTCAGGGACCTCCGTCAAGCGGTTCAGGGAGGCACCGCAGGCAGCGGTTCTTCAGATCAGTGGCTCTCACCAGCAAGGCTCCCCTCCGTCAGCAGCGATCGTTGGCGCTGTGGTTGCGGCCGGAGGCCCCGCCTAGTCAACGCCTCGGCCTCTCCATGTCGTAAGTCGCAAGAGTGGGCGCAACTCAGCTGGCCGAGCGAGACTTGGGGAGGGGGCAGGAGCCAAGCGCCCCCTCCGAGTCCACACCACCACACCGCCCCTTGGGGGCCTCCGTCAAGCGGTTCTGGGAGGCACCGCAGGCAGCGGTTCTTCAGATCACAACAGAGTCTCATGCTCGATCGATTAAGCTGGCCGGATCAGGCAACAAGAAGGTGGGGGGGGCACCTCTTGCTCAACCACCACCTGAGGAGGTGGTCCTCTCTTCCTAGGAGGTGGTGGTGGTGGTGGGGATGCACCAGCTGAAGCTACAACACTTGCCATTGCTAAGTCATGAAAAAAGGTCTTCCTCTCACAAAGATGAAAGTCAGAGTGAGGAAACAAGGAGGGGTTTTCATCATTTGGGACAAAAAATAGTTCTAAACCAATGAAAAGTGTTATTTTTAGGTCACATTACCTAGCCTTACATCATTAGGAACCCAAAAGTGAAATGAACCAATGAAAAGTTTTATTAACAAGTCACATGACCTGTTATGCTTACGTTACGCGCTCCGCGCCATGCTCCGGATCGCTTCCGGGAAGCTGCGCTTCGTGCCTCGCGCACTGGAGCACTTCCGGGTGCGCTAACGCGGCGCATCATATGACGCATTACGCGACAACGCAATACGTCGCGGTTACGCGACGCGTCACGATGTTGTTTTCTAACGCGGCAGTTGCGCAAAGAGAACGTTTATCGGCCGGGCATATGGAATACATACACATTCATACCATACAATCAGGGCATGTACGCACAGTCACACCATACAATTTTTCACGTTCATAGTGATGGTCTGCACTCCATGCAATATCTCACAGCGCTTGTCTATGTCTTTCCCTACATGGAGCACGGTGCGGTCCATGTCCACTCCATTCTTCAGTCGGAACTCCGATGTAACCTACAGAGGAGAAAAGAAAGGGGGGGGATACAGCATTCAGAGGATGTCAGCGCGCGCAAACACAAAAAAGCTTCTACTTACCTTGTATCAGACTAGCTGCAGGAACGTGTGAAACAACAGATCTTGGCTATCCCTTTCGCATAATTTTTCTGTGTAACATATCCTCCCCTTCCTATGATGCCAAAAAATGTTACATTTTGTTTGTCTCTAAATTCGAGTTCCCTGTTCGTGTATTTGTTTCTCAATTAGTCTTATTTTATGGGACAAAATACCACACCTTACATTCGGCAGATACCTTAAGCTACGGTCGACCATTTTCTAACAATTCTGGAAAAAGGGCAGGTGTGACGGATACAAATTTCAATCAATCCAAAATTCAGGCAAAGGGTCTGCATTATCTGTCTTCTATTGTTTGGGAATAACAGCCATTATTCTAAAATCCTACCAACCTAGACGATTGTTATGATACTGATTCCATACTTCCTTCGAAAACTCTTTTTTGCAAAAATGTCACTATACAAATACGGGCCTACAACCACGTGGGCCGGCCACGGAGCAAACTGGAATCGTATATGATGAGGGGACCTTTACACTGTAGAAAAACGTAACGGGCAGGCCATTAGGTTGCAGGAATTAAGGTGTCTAACAGTTGTGGAATCGGTGGACGTTAATTTTATAATGAAAGTACGAGAGAACCAGTTACAATGAAATTATCTAGATATACATTTGCGGGCAAGTACCATGAGTAACGTTAATTCGAACTTTCAATAGTACAGTAATGAACATCAGAACTTAATATCAATAGGGATGTGCAAATGTTCAATCAGTACCCGTCCCCGCCCGCCATGTGCTCCAAAACTGCATACATATCTCGTGATATCAAGGCTGAGCAACCAGTACACATCAAGGAGTTGCGAGTCTCATTTACACCGACGCCATTTTGGGCTAGGCCGGGCAGGTCCAGAATATAGTCAAAATGTCTCCACCAACCAGCGGTCGGACCAGAACCCCTTTCAGCAGTCCAAAAAGTTCCGTTAAATGACAACAGAAGGGACAGGCAACAAGAACCATCAGTCAAAGAGGGGAGGGCAAGTTCTTCTCTACCGGGTCACGTTGGGGCTCCACCGGAACTGATCGAATTGGTAGTCTACAGTGTTTCTGGATGTTTCAGACTGAAGCTGGCGTCAGCATGAGAGCACCACCATCCCGTGGCTACGTCGTGGCCATTCCGCGAGCAATCATGGCAGTCGCTCCCCACCGGAAGCCTGCGGGAGTCGGGGGCCCCGGTGACTCTTGTAGAATCTTCAAGGCTGAGGGGACGCTTTCGGGAATGGTACCCATGCCCTAGCAGTCAAGCGTCCGAGTTCCAGGGTTGCCCAGAGCCATCTTTGCAGGCCAGGCCCAAGTCTGTGGAGCCGACCTCCATTTCGTGAGCTCCGTGGGTGCAATTCAGCCGGATGGCGGGTGAGACGCTGTAGCCGCAAGAGCAGGCGAAACTCAGCTGGCCGAGCGAGGCACTGTGCCGCAAGAGCGGGCACAATTCAGCTGGCCGAGTGAAGCGCTGGGGTGCAGCTGAGAAACCTCCACCTGGGGAGGTGGGGGAGGCTCGTTCGCGCCGCCTCTCCCTTCCAGTGCACCCCACGCCATCTCCTGGCGCAAGAGCGGGCACAATTCAGCTGGCCGAGTGAAGCCCTGCGGTGCAGCTGAGAAACCTCCACCTGGGGAGGTGGGGGAGGCTCGTTCGCGCCGCCTCTCCCTTCCAGTGCACCCCACGCCGTCTCCTGGCGCAGGTATATGTGATGGTCGGACCAGGGCACCGCAGGACGTGTCTTCAGGTCAAATGGATTGTGGGACAAGGTCCAGAATGGAAGAGTCACCAAAAGGCAAAAAGTTCCGCCTGACCCCGGGAGCCGGCCGCCTATGTCGGGGGCGATCTCAGGCCACACCAGGGCAACAAGACTTAGGGAGGGGGCAGGAGCCAAGCGCCCCCTCCGAGTCCGCGCCACCACACTGCCCCTCGGGGGCCTTCGTCAAGCGGCTCAGGGAGGCACCATAGGCAGCTGTTCTTCAGATCAGTGGTCTCACCGGCAAGGCTCCCCTCCGTCACCAGCGAACATTGGCGCTGTGGTTGCGGCTGGAGGCACCGCCTAGTCAACGCCCCGGCCTCTCCATCTCGTAGGCCGCAGAGTAGTCGGGGAGAAATACCGGGAACGGCGGCATGCATTTGGATCGATGTTGCAGCAGGCTGCCATGTAAATAGTTATTTAATAAAACGTTTTACCCAGTTACTTAGCTGGTGTGTTGTATATATTTATAATATTTCCATAGGGTTTGTCGTTATTTTTGGCGGGGTGGGCGGCGGAGCCGAGCTGTCTTGCAGCCATCATGGCGTCGAGCTCGGTTCCTCCCACTAGTTTCATATTTCTCATGAGGGGTTGTTCCTAATGTTTCTATTTTAGCGAGGTCAAAAAGAGATCCCATCAGTGGTCTACTGATTTTGCTTGATTCCTTTTGTTTTTTCTAACGATTTTTCACTATCTGCAAAGACTAAGCAGAGTATTGCGACTCTGTGCTTGTTTGTAAATAGAGAATGAACCAAAGAGAACCAATTCCAAAACAGTAAATGCTTGGATAACAATCAATCAAATGGAGAGGGAAGCAGGCACGACGGATTACAACGGGGGCAAAGGCCTGCGTTACCTACCCTTCACTATCTGCAAAGAGAGAAAACTCCTAAAAGAAAAGAGGGGGGGCAGCGTTCAAAGCACATCAGCGTGCATAAACACGAAAATGTTTTTACCTACCACGTACTTGACATTTTAAAGCTTTTGATATTTGCTATTAAAAAACCATTGAAATTCACTGAAAAAACCATAGGTTATAGACCATATATAGTTAGGAATTAGCATTTAAAAAACCTTATTTTACTCACACAAAACCATTGAAATTCCATATATAGTTAGTTGCACTAACTATATATTGCGCACCCGCAATCCACTGCTGATGATGTCACATATTACATCATTCATGACATGGTCAGTGACATCACTGATGACATCACTGATGACATCTCAAATGACATCACTGATGACATCACCGATGACATCTCATTTGACATCAATGGTCACATCACTGATGATATCATTCATGTGACAATACAATGCATCTCCTCACACTTTAATATAACCTCTGTTACACCCAGTGTTAAATACAGAGTATAATTTTTGAAACCATTCGAACACCAATACTAGTTACTACATACGCACTCACTGATTCCTATGTCTACACACACATTCACTCATTCACCCATACAATCATTCATACATACAATCACTCATCTTTACAACACTATCATATGCACTCATACACCTATACAGACACTCACACTCTGCCACTCATCCATGGAGTTACTCACACACCTAGTCAGTCCTGTAAAGAATCAATCACACTTCCATTTTCTAATCTATACAGTTAAACATAGAGCACCTTACATTTTCAAACATATACTAACACATACTTACTCTCTTATACAATCACTGATACAAGTACACATTGATCTGCACAGAGTCACACATCTCCCAGCCAGCCACACACACACTCAGTCTCCCATACAAATACTTGGACAATCAATCAATAACCCATATAGTTACTCATATAGCTACTGATCAACACATGCAGCAGTTTACAGAACAACAGACATAATGATGCACAAATTAAGACAGTTTAGTCACTAACCCATGCACCCAGTGAGACACATTTAATCACTCACTCATACAGTCAGTCACGCACCTACTAAATCCTTCATCCAGACACTTATACATCTACTCATTCTTCAATATGTAAAACATATTTAAACTTTACAGAAACACACAGTCACTGGATGATGTCATCAGTGATGTCATCAGTGATGTCATGTGAGATGTCATCAGTGATGTCATCAGTGATGTCACTGACCATGTCATGAATGATGTAATATGTGACATCATCAGCAGTGGATTGCGGGTGCGCAATATATAGTTAGTGCAACTAACTATATATGGAATTTCAATGGTTTTGTGTGAGTAAAATAAGGTTTTTTAAATGCTAATTCCTAACTATATATGGTCTATAACCTATGGTTTTTTCAGTGAATATATATATATATTCACTGAAAAAACCATAGATTATAGACCATATATAGTTAGGAATTAGCATTTACAAAACCTTGAAAATTCACTGAAAAAACCATAGGTTATAGACCATATATAGGTAGGAATTAGCATTTAAAAAACCTTATTTTACTCACACAAAACCATTGAAATTCCATATATAGTTAGTTGCACTAACTATATATCGAGCACCCGCAATCCACTGCTGATGATGTCACATATTACATCATTCATGACATGGTCAGTGACATCACTGATGACATCACTGATGACATCACTGATGACATCACTGATGACATCATCCAGTGACTGTGTGTTTCTGTAAAGTTTAAATATGTTTTACATATTGAAGAATGAGTAGATGTATAAGTGTCTGGACGAAGGATTTAGTAGGTGCATGACTGAATGTATGAGTGAGTGATTAAATGTGTCTCACTGAGTGCATGGGTTAGTGACTAAACTGTCTTAATTTGTGCATCATTATGTCTGTTGTTCTGTAAACTGCTGCATGTGTTGATCAGTAGCTATATGATTAACTATATGGGTTATTGATTGATTGTCCAAGTATTTGTATGGGAGACTGAGTGTGTGTGTGGCTGGCTGGGAGGTGTGTGACTCTGTGCAGATCAATGTGTACTTGTATCAATGATTGTATAAGAAAGTAAGTATGTGTTAGTATATGTTTGAAAATGTAAGGTGCTCTATGTTTAACTGTATAGACAAGAAAATGGAAGTGTGATTGATTCTTTACAGGACTGACTAGGTGTGTGAGTAACTCCATGGATGAGTGGCAGAGTGTGAGTGTCTGTATAGGTGTATGAGTGCATATGATAGTGTTGTAAAGATGAGTGATTGTATGTATGAATGATTGTATGGGTGAATGAGTGAATGTGTGTGTAGACGTAGGAATCAGTGAGTGCGTATGTAGTAACTAGTATTGGTGTGTCAATGGTTTCAAAAATTATACTCTGTATTTAACACTGGGTGAAACAGAGGTTATATTAAAATGTGAGGAGATGCATTGTATTGTCACATGAATGATATCATCAGTGATGTGGTCATTCATGTCAAATGAGATGTCATCAGTGATGTCATCAGTGATGTCATTTGAGATGTCATCAGTGATGTCATCAGTGATGTCACTGACCATGTCATGAATGATGTAATATGTGACATCATCAGCAGTGGATTGCGGGTGCGCGATATATAGTTAGTGCAACTAACTATATATGGAATTTCAATGGTTGTGTGTGAGTAAAATAAGGTTTTTTAAATGCTAATTCCTAACTATATATGGTCTATAACCTATGGTTTTTTCAGTGAATTTTCAAGGTTTTGTAAATGCTAATTCCTAACTATATATGGTATATAACCTATGGTTTTTTCAGTGAATTTCAATGGTTTTTTAATAGGAAATATCATAATCTGTCGAATGTCAAGTACGTGGTAAGTGAAAACATTTTCGTGTTTATGCACACTGATCTGCTTTGAATGGTGCCCCCCCTCATTTCTATTAGGAGTACTCTCTCTTTGCAGATAGTGAAAGGTAGTTAACGCAGGCCTTTGCCCCCGTTGTAATACGTCGTGCCTGCTTCTCTCTCCATTTGATTGATTGTTATCCAAGCATTTACTGTTTTAGAATTGGTTCTCTTTGGTTCATTCTCTATTTACAAACAAACACAGAGTCGCAATACTCTGTTTAGTCTTTGCAGATAACGAAAAATCGTGTAAAAAAAAAGAAAAGGAATCGAGCAAAATCAGTAGGCCACTAATGGGATCTCTTTTTGACCTCGCTAAAATAGAAACATTAGGAACAACCCCTCATGACAAATACAAAACCAGTGAGATGAACTGAACTCCACACAATGATGGCTGCAAAACAGCTCGGCTCCGCCACCCACCCCGCCCAAAATAACGATAAAGAGCGGCTGCCATGATTGGTTGCGGAATGGCCACGACGGAGCTACGAAATGGTGGTGCTCTCATGCTAACCCCAGCTTCAGTCTGAAACATCCAGAAACACTGGAGACTACCAATTCGATCAGTTCCGGTAGCGCCCCAATGTAACCCGGTAGAGAAGAACTAGCCCTCCCCTCTTTGACTGATGGTTCTTGTTGCCTGTCCCTTCTGTTGTCATTTAACAGAACTATTTAGCCTGCTGAAAGGGGTTGTGTTCCGACCGCTGGTTGGTGGAGACATTTTGACTATATTCTGGACCTGCGTTGTCGCGTAATGCGTCATATGACGCGCCGCGTTAGCGCATCCGGAAGTCATCCGGGGCGCGACGCGCAGCGCGTAACGTAAGCATAACAAGTCATGTGACTTGTTAATAAAACTTTTCATTGGTTCATTTTACTTTTCTTATTCTAATGATGAAAGTCTTGGTCATATGACCTAAAAATTACGCTTTTTATTACTTCCGAACATTATTTTTTCTTAAATATATGTTATAATGTTCCAGGCTAATGTACTTTCCCGGAAAATTTACAACTGTCCTGCAAGTAAAATATATTCTTTTTTCGAGAAAAAGAGCGTTTCTTCGTCCCATGACGGAGCCGTTGAGCAAAAGAGGGTCGACCTGCTGTCTTAGTCGCCGATACGCCTGAATATGAGATTCTTATCGATCACTTTATGTTGCAGGAGTAGAAAACACAACAGCCCTTGACCATTTATCTTTACTGCGTTCCTGCGTATTATACCTTTTACCCTTCATGTAATTGGTCTGCTTTATTTCACTTGCCTTTTAATGATTCTAAAACAGTGACTATTATTAAAAACTTTACCAATGTATATACTACTACCATGTTTTCTTTTAAAAACCTTTATTGTGAAAATTTCATTATACAAATACGAGCCTATAACCACGTGGGCCGGCCACGGAGCAAACTGTAATCGTATATGATGAGTAGACATTTACACTGTAGAGGAACGTAACGGGCGGGCCATTAGGTTGCAAGAACTAAGGTGTCTAACAGTTGCGGAATCGGTGGACGTACATTTTATAATTAAAATACGACAGGGCCAGTTACAATAAAATGATCTAGATATACATTTGTGGGCAAGTACCATGGGTGACGTTAATTCGAACTTTCAATAGTACAGTAATCAATAACACATCAGAACTTAATATCAATAGGGATGTCGAAATATTCAATCAATTCTCGTCCCCGCCCGCCATATGCTTCAAAACTGCATACGTATCTCGTGATTTCAAGGTTCTGCAACCAGTACACAACAAGGAGTTACGAGTCCCATTTATTCCGGCGCCATTTTGGGCGAGGACGGGCAGGTCCAGGATATAGTCAAAATGTCTCTACCAACCATCGACTATGATGATGTTCATATGCTGTATTTATTAGAGTAACACTCATCTGTCCACATGAAATTAATTTGCCACAATCTAAACATGTCATTTTAATCTTTCCAAAGTTCTAAATATTTGGGACCATTTCCCTTGCCTCTGATGCTGTCAGTGCCACTTCTTTGATGAATGTACTGGCAGGTCGGGGGTTCTCCTCCAAATCTCTCTTTTATGCAGCACTATAATTAATTGGTGCCACCTCTCCATATGACGATGCATGGTATAGTTACCATAACTATATTTTTTTTCGGTTCCTCTGGAGAGTACATCGTGGCAGATGAAGCGTGTAACGTACCGAGAATGTACCTTTTTTTGCATGTACAGGAAAGGAAAAAAAAAAATCGAGCGTCCGAGTTCTAAAGTGTCCCAGGGCCATTTTAGTAGACCAGGCCCAAATCCAAAGAACAAGCCGCCATTTTGAGAGTCCTGTTGCAGCCGCCTGTCGCTGTAGCATCAAGAGCAGCCGAAACTCAGCTGAATGGCAACTGAAACGGTAAAGGGGCGCCCCACTACAGCAGACGAGCCTCCACCTAGGAAGGCCCGTTCACGCCGCCTCCCCCCCCCCCCTTCGGGCACCCCACGCCGTTATTCGGAGCAGCATTGTAGGATGGCCACACCAGTGCGGCAACTTGCTAGACATCACCTCGGTGGTAACCGAATCTCAGCGCCTTGTGGTGTCTTCTCTTCAGAAAATATTGTTGCGCTGCCTTTGGCCCCATTCGCACATCGGTCCGCTACTGACGCCATCTCACAGGCTAATGGGGCGCCCCACGCCGAGTTTCAGCATTGTAGGATGACCACACCAGTACAGCAACTTGCTAGACATCACCTCGGTGCCATCCGGATCTTCGCATCTCAACGCCTAATGGTATCTTCCATACAGAAAATATTGTTGCGCTGCCTTTGGCCCCATTCGCACATCGGTCCGCTACTGACACCATCTCACAGGCCAACAGGGCGCCCCACGCCGACTTTTACCATTGTAGGATGGCCACACCAGTGCCACAACTTGCTAGACACCACCTCGTGCCATCCGGATCTTGGCATCTCAACGCCTTGTGGTGTCTTCTATTCAGAAAATATTGTTGCGCTACCTTTGGCCCCATTCGCACATCGGTCCGCTACTGACGCCATCTCACAGGCCAACGGGGCGCCCCACGCTGACTTTCAACATTGTAGGATGGCCACACCAGTGCGGCAACTTGCTAGACACCACCTCGGTGCCATCCGGATCTTGGCATCTCAGCGCCTTGTGGTGTCTTCTAGTCAGAAAATATTGTTGCGCTGCCTTTGGCCCCATTCGCACATCGGTCCGCTACTGACGCCATCTCACAGGCCAACAGGGCGCCCCACGCCGACTTTTACCATTGTAGGATGGCCACACCAGTGCCACAACTTGCTAGACACCACCTCGGTGCCATCCGGATCTTGGCATCTCAGCGCCTTGTGGTGTCTTCTATTCAGAAAATATTGTTGCGCTGCCTTTGGCCCCATTCGCACATCGGTCCGCTACTGACGCCATATCACAGGCCAACGGGGCGCCCCACGCCGACTTTCAACATTGTAGGATGGCCACACCAGTGCGACAACTTGCTAGACACCACCTCGGTGCCATCCGGATCTTGGCGCGTTGTGCTGCCTTCGGCCTATTCGCACATCGGTCCGCTACTGACGCGAACTCACAGGCCAACAGGGCGCCCCACGCCGACTTTCAGCATTGTAGGATGGCCACACCAGTGCTGCAACTTGCTGGACACTACCTCGGTGCCATCCGGATCTTGGCGCGTTGTGTTGCCTTCGGCCTATTCGCACATCGGTCCGCTACTGACGCCGCCTCACGTGCCAACGTATTTTCTCCGCATTTTATACCCTATGCCGCATAACAGGTCATGTGACTTGTTTATAAAACTTTTCATTGGTTCATTTTACTTTTGGTTTCCTAATGATGGAAGGCTTGATCATATGACCTAAAAACAACACTTTTCATTGGATGAAAACTTTTTTTTCCCCAAACGATGAAAGCCCCACCTTGTTTCTGGATGTTTCAGACTGAAGCTGGCGTCACCATGAAAGCACCACCATCTCGTGGCTCCGTCGTAGTCATTCCGCGAGCAATCATGGCAGCCGCTCCCCACCAGAAGCCTGCAGGAGTCGGGGGCCCCCAAAACTTTTGATGAATCCTCAAGGCGGAGGGGACGCTTTCGAGAATGGGGTCCAAGACCTAGCAGACAAGCGTCCGATTTTCAAGGTGTCCCAGGGCCATTTCAGTGGACCAGGCCCAAAAAGGAAACAGCCTGCCGCCATTTTGAGAGTCCTGTGACAGCCGCCTATCGCTGCACCGCAAGAGTGGGCGCAACTCAGCTGAATTGCGGCTTTTAACACAGTGGACCAAAAGCGGACGGAATGGCAACTGAAACGGTAAAGGGGTGCCCCACTACAACAGATGAGACTCCACCTGGAGAGGCCCGTTCACGCCGCCTCCCCCGGGGCGCCCCACGCCGTTATTCGGAGCAGCATTGTAGGATACCAAAACCAGTGCGGCAACTTACTGGACATCACCTTGGTGCCATCGTTCTGCTGCCTTGGAACTATTCGCACAACAGTTTGCTACTGATGACCCACCCCCCGCGACGCCCCGCGACGCCCCACGCCGGATGCCGAAATCAGTGAAATCTGGACGTTGTGCTGCGTTGGGACTATTCGCACAGCCGACCGCTACTTCGTTGTTTTTCCCTAAAAATGTTTATATGTTATTACTGTTTTTGTTTTCTTGTATATATTTATAAGTTATTAAAGTTTTATAATCTTACTACTTTGTTGGAGTGCTATATATTTTTGATGTGACACATAATTGTAAAAACATTGATGTACAAAGAGTCATCCCTGGAATCTTCCGCTTCAGGCTCGGTCCCCTCCCCAATCACAATACAGGATGGTTTTCAGATAATAGGAACGCGTCTGCTGTGACGGATCTCACCGAGTGTGGGCCTTGATCTACTATAACTCCTTTGAAGAGGGGTGATTTTTTACAGCTGGGGCCATAAACTACATCTGCAGGGCTAGCTGATACCCTAGGACCGGCCTGGACAATCGGACACAGAGGAAAAGGAGTGTCAGAGGGTGCGGTAGTGAATAGGGCAAAAGGGAGGTGTCGGGCGGGCACAGGGTGTGATTCTCAGTGAAGAGCAGCGCAGATGGGGGGTGGTTTATTACCCATGCATAAGACAGAGAGCGGGGTGACCACTGCCTGGGGGAGATGCTTGCGAGGGTGGGGAGCCATGCTAAGGATCGACAGCGTGCAGAGAGTGGGTCTGGTCAAGGCATCTAAAATGACTGCCGTGCACGACAAAAGTGTGGCATTTGAAAAAAGGCAAGATGGCGCAGACAATGTTTTTCAACACTTCCTGATTTCCTTCGAATCGAACGTTAACAGACGTTGGGGCATATTACCAAAGTTAAGCGATATTTATCCCTAACGATGCTTAGCAACGAATTTTTTACCGCTAAGCATCTTCAGAAATTATCGCAGATAAACCTTGCTATTATCAAGGTTTATCGCAAATACGATAAAAAACGACCGCAATGCATTAATATCGCTGAAAACTCAGCGATATTCATGCATTACCGAGTTAATGCTCTTAGCCATGTTATCCACCTCCCATTGGATAACATGGCTAAGAACTGCTCAGGGCAGGTGGTAGCTTTTGGAGATATTCGCGCTTATCGCGAATATTTCCAAAAGTTGGTAATAGGAGATAGCGATGTTAGCGACTGTTTCCAGTCGCTAACATCTTGGCATGCCCACTTTGCATGTCATTAGTGATAAATATCACTCACATGCAAAGTGGGGCCCAAGATGGTCGCTATCTCCTACTAGCCGTCGCTAACTGGTGTTAGCAACAGCTAGGTAATACAGAGATAATTTTATCTCCGCGAAGCGGAGCGCTGTTACAGATATATATCTTGTTTTTGAACGTTAATTTCTCAAAATCCACTGGAGCACATATATTGAGACCTAGCAAAGGCACATCAGGCTACCAGTCCCTAATATTTTACCAAGTTTCGTGCAAATCCATTCAGCCGTTCGATTATTATTATTATTTTTTTTTTTTGCCCCGCGGGGCCCTTTTAAAACCTCCACATCAAACCTAGGGGGTCAGTGAGGATCTACTATGCCCCCTTATGGTCATTTGCCCCTTCGCTTTGGCCTCCTCTTGTCTCTCGATCCTACCGAGAGACAAGATGGCGGCCGCTACGGACTGTTTGGAATGTTCACAGACGCCGGAGAACCAATCAGCTTCGCTTCACAAAGCTCCGTACCGCGAAAAGTCCGCGAACCGGAGCGCTGCCCGGTCCGCTGTTACAGATATATATCTTTTTTTGAACGTTAATTTCTCAAAATCCACTGAAGCACATATATTGAGACCTAGCAAAGGCACATCGGGCTACCAGTCCCTACAATTTTGCCAAGTTTCGTGCAAATCCATTCAGCCGTTCGGGCTAAAAGTGAGGCCAACCGCCCTATGGAAAACTCAATGTTAAAAACACTTTTTGGGACCCCCCTTTTTTCTCGGACCCCCCTTGACGAACCCCCCCCAAATTTTCAAGGGCTGCTCAGAAACAAAATGTGCCATTTTCCTGAAAATTTCAGCCAATTCCGTCCACAAACGCCAAAGTTATTAGACATAGAATTTTCAAAAATCCCATAGAGAAAAAATACTAACTATATATACCTACTGGCGACCGCCAGTAGGTAATATATATATATATATATATATATTCACTGAAAAAACCATAGGTTATAGACCATATATAGTTAGGAATTTGCATTTACAAAACCTTGAAAAGTCACTGAAATAAACCATAGGTTAGAGACCATATATAGTTAGCTGGACATTTTATTGACATAAAACCATTGAAATTCCATATATAGTTAGTTGCACTAACTATATATCGCGCACCCGCAATCCACTGCTGATGATGTCACATATTACATCATTCATGACATGGTCAGTGACATCACTGATGACATCACTGATGACATATTTTTTTTTTGCCCCGCGGGGGACTTTAATATCCCCCTCATCAATCCTAGGGGGTCAGGATGGGTTTACCTTGCCCCCTTTCCTTCATTCCCCCCTTCGTTTTTCACCACATCTTGTCTCTCGAACATACCGAGAGACAAGATGGCGGCCGCTCCGGACTGTTTACAATGTTGACAGCCAATCAGCTTCTCCTCAGACTCCCGTTACGCTGCCGGTTAGCTGCCCGGTGAGCTGCCCGGTGAGCTGCCCGGTGAGCTGCCCGGTGAGCTGCCCGGTTCGCGTACCGGGACGCGCCTCTACGGCGAAAAATCGCTATTTTTTTTTTTTTTTGCCCCGCGGGGCACTTTAATTTCCCCCTCATCAATCCTAGGGGGACAGGAGGGGTCTACCTTGCCCCCTTTCAAGTTTTGTGGAAATCCATTCAGCCGTTCGAGCTAAAAGTGAGTCCAACCGCCCTATGGAAAATTGCATGGGAAAAACGCGTTTTGTGACCCCCCTTTTTTCTCGGCCCCCCCTTGACGAAACCCCCCCAAATTTTCCGTCCTCAAACGCCAAAGTTATTCGACATAGAATTTTCAAAAATCCCATAGGGAAAAAATCCTAACTATATATACCTACTGGTGACCGCCAGTAGGTAATATATATATATATATATATATATATATATATATTTATATATATATATATATATATTCACTGAAAAAACCATAGGTTATAGACCATATATAGTTAGGAATTAGCATTTAAAAAACCTTATTTTACTCACACAAAACCATTGAAATTCCATATATAGTTAGTTGCACTAACTATATATCGCGCACCCGCAATCCACTGCTGATCATGTCACATATTACATCATTCATGACAGGGTCAGTGACATCACTGATGACATCACTGATGACATCTCAAATGACATCACTGATGACATCACTGATGACAACATCCAGTGACTGTATGTTTCTGTAAAGTTAAAATATGTCTTACATATTGAAGAATGAGTGGATGTATAAGTGTCTGGATGAAGGATTTAGTAGGTGCGTGACTGACTGTATGAGTGAGTGATTAAATGTGTCTCACTGAATGCATGGGTTAGTGACTAAACTGTCTTAATTTGTGCATCATTATGTCTGTTGTGATGTAAACTGCTGCATGTGTTGATCATTAGCTATACGAGAGGCTATATGTGTTATTAATTGGTTGCCCAAGTATTTCTATGGGAGATTGAGTTTGTGTGGGGGTGGCTGGAAGGTGTGTGACTCTATGCATAGATGTGTGAGCAGTTTATTCACTAGGTGTATGAGTTCAAGACTGCATGTGGAAACAGCTACATGGGCAGTTGACTGTGTGCATGAGTGTATTGATGGATATCTCAATGCTACATGTCATAGTAAGTACATATGTTAAACACAGTACATGTGAGAGTTGGCATATATAAATAACTGTGCATGAGAGCCACTGAATGAGTGAGTGGTTGTATCGATCATTGTGAACTTGTATCAGGGATTGTATAAGAGAGTAAATATGAGTTAGTATATGTTTCAATAAGTAAGGTGTGTTTAACTGTATAGTTGAAGAAATGGAGGTGAGATTGTTTCTTTGCATGACTGACTGGGTGTGTGAGTAACTCCATGGATGAGTGGCAGTGTGTGAGTGTCTGTATACACTGAGTGTATCTAAGGTTATATTAGAGTCTGAAGAGGTTTATCGTATTAGCACAAGAATGATGTCAAATGAGATGTCATCAGTGATGTCATCAGTGATGTCATTTGAGATGTCATCAGTGATGTCATCAGTGATGTCACTGACCATGTCATGAATGATGTAATATGTGACATGATCAGCAGTGGATTGCGGGTGCGCGATATATAGTTAGTGCAACTAACTATATATGGAATTTCAATGGTTTTGTGTGAGTAAAATAAGGTTTTTTAAATGCTAATTCCTAACTATATATGGTCTATAACCTATGGTTTTTTCAGTGAATTTCAATGGTTTTTTAATAGCAAATATCATAAGCTGTCGAATGTCAAGTACGTGGTAAGTAAAAACATTTTCGTGTTTATGCACACTGATCTGCTTTGAATGCTGCCCCCCACCCCTCATTTCTATTAGGAGTACTCTCTCTTTGCAGATAGTGAAGGGTAGTTAACGCAGGCCTTTGCCCCCGTTGCCCCCGTTGTAATCCGTCGTGCCTGCTTCTCTCTCCATTTGATTGATTGTTCTCTTTGGTTCATTCTCTATTTACAAACAAGCACAGAGTCACAATACTCTGTTTAGTCTTTGCAGATAGCGAAAAATCGTGTAAAAAAACAAAAGGAATCGAGCAAAATCAGTAGGCCACTAATGGGATCTCTTTTTGACCTCCCTAAAATAGAAACATTAGGAACAACCTACTGATAATACCAATGTGTATGTACATAAGCGGCGTTCATTTGTGTTCACAGTACCCCTTGTTGATTGTTTGAATCGAGCATTGAATTGTTCGAAGTTGATTCTCTTAAGAATCTTCTCTGCCTGCAAACGAGGAAGAATAGGAATATTCTCTCTCCCTTTGCAGATAGTGAAGGGTAGGTAACGCAAACCTTTAACACGTCGTGCCTATTTCGTTCCTCATTGATTGATTGTTTCCCCAAACATTGACTGTTTGGGAATTGGTTCTTTTTGGAGGTATTCCCTGTTTGCAAATATACGTAGGAAAATCTTTGCAAATAGTGAAAGGGTACGTAATGCGGACCTTTCTCCCCCGTTGTAATCTGTCATGCCTATCTACTCCCCACTGATTGATGCACCTGTTTCACCCGGACCATTTACTAGAGATACGTCATCTGGCCCGACCAGAGAGCACCCCTAGTGAAAAGGACATATGCAATAATAACGAAGTGATCACTGTATCCTGTTAACAGAAACTTTAGCATGAAACAACCTGGAAAGAAAAGAATAGGAAAACGAAAATCTGTAGGCCACTGATGAACATGAACTTTTATTAAACAACGAACAAAGAAACGATAACATAACGTAATGATAAAACCTATTAATGTCCTGGAAACAAGAAAACGTTAAAATATGCCAGTGGTGACAGACCAGAAAAACAGTAAGAGAAACCAAATCACCCCTCGCTGTCCCACCGCCTGCCACGCCAAAAAAATCGATAGACTAGGGAAAATGCAAGTCAGTAGAACATCCGCCCCCACTCTGGAAACTTCCAAGGTGGGGCAGGGTTGCGGCTACGCCCAGCCGGGAGCAGCCCATATAAGGCGGGTCCTGCTGCCACGCCTCGGCCAGGAGATCCTAACGTAGGGTGTAGCCGGAGGAGAGGCCGAGGCCAGCGGGACCCGGCCTGGGGATTGCCTTTACAACGCTGAAGAGTTGCAGGGGGGGGAATATCTCCTCGACCCTCCCCTCTCTCTCCCAGTCCGGCCGCGGTGGCCCTTGACAGTTTCAGGTAGTCCCGCCACATGCTCTTCCGGTCCGGCCACCAACGGTCGGGGGGCCGAGGCCGACGGGATCCGGCTGCAGCCGATAAACCAAGGAACCCGTTCATGGGGCCAGAGCCAGGGGCGTCCGGCCGACATCCACCGGAAGCCCGGCCCGAAGACGGACGGGACACTTCTTCTGTCTTGAATAATGGCTGCGACAACACTGGGGGGGGATGTCTTGCACATGCCTCCGACCCCCCCCCTCGTCCTCATCGCCTGGTCCGGCCATAACAAATCTCAAGCGAGACGCCGTGGGGTGCACTGGGAGGGAGAGACGATGCGAACAGGCCTCTCCCGCCTCCCCAGGTGGAGGCTTCCCAGCTGCACCCTCAGCGCTCCAGGCGCCCGGAAAAGGGTTCTTCCACTGTGGCCATGCTGCAACGTCTCGCCCGGCAGGGTGGAGCCCGTCCGCTCATTTGACCCCGAGATCGCCAGTAGCTACCGAACTCTCAAAATGGCGGTCGACCTGGCAAGAGCGGGCCCAGCATAAAGAAATGGCCCGGTCACTGGTTGACTCCACCACCGTAGTCCTCCACGACCTTGAAGATTCTAGAGGAGCCGCGGGAGTCTCCGACCCCCGATGGGGAATGACTGCCATGACCGCCCGTGGAGTGACGAAACTGTATCCGCGGGACGTCGGCGCTCCCATGCTGGCGCCAGCCTCACTTTGAATTACTAGAATCCTGCAGACCTCAGTTCCGGTGAAAGCACAGTGTGACCCGGTAGGAAAAATTGTTGCACCCCCTCCCCTTTTTGACTGATAGTTCAAACCACCGATCCTTTCCTTTGCCCTTTTAACGGAACTTTGGACTGCCTCCCCCTCTTTTACATTTTCTAGAGAAAACAAAACATTAACCACTACATTAGCATAGCAGTTGACACCAGAACTGTTTTCAAATTGAAAACCAACAACATCTTCAACAGAATCCTTTTTGTTTCTGCTGTGACCCTGCTACAGCACAGGCATTGTCCCCAGCAGTAATTCTGCAATGCCGGTAAGAATAGCTGTGGTGCCTACTGGACTCACTCACCCCCGCGGCGTCCCACGCCGTTATTTGCTGGGCGGCAACTTGCTAGACATCACTTTCGTGCCATCTAGATTTCAGCGCGTTCTGCTGCCTTGGAACTATTCGCACAACAGACTGCTACTGACGACCCACCCCCAGGCAACATCTTCTGAATTTTCATAATTTGAAAGAACTAGTAACATGTCCTCATCAGGAATTCAAAAGAAATTGCCACGGTCTCTTCGTTGTTTAAATGTTTTTACTGTTTTTGTTTTGGTGTATATATTTATATGTTATTAAAGTTTTATATTCCTACTACTTTGTTGGAGTGCTATATATTTTTAATGTGACACATAATTGTAAAAACTTTGATGTACAAAGAGTCATTCCTGGAATCTTCCGCTTCAGGCTCGGTCCCCTACCCAATCACAATACAGGATGGTTTTCAGATAGTAGGAACACGTGTGGTGTGACGGATCTCATCGGGTGTGGGCCTTGATCTACTATAACTCCTTTAAAGAGGGGTGATTCTTTACAGCTGGAGCCATAAACTACATCTGCAGGGCTAGGTGATAGCCTGGACAATCGGACACAGAGGAAGAGGAGTGTCAGAGGGTGCGGTAGTGAATAGGGCGAAAGGGAGGTGTCGGGCGGGCACAGAGTGTGATTTTCAGGGAAGAGCAGCGCAGATGGGGGGAGGTTTATTGCCGATGCATAAGACCGAGAGCGGGGGTGACCAGTGCCTGGGGAAGATGCTTGCGAGGGTGGGAAGCCATGCTACGAATTGACAGCGTGCAGAGAGTGGGTCTGGTCAAGGCATCTAAAATGGCTGCCGTGCACGACAAAAGTGTGGCATTTCAAAAAAGGCAAGATGGCGCAGACAATGTTTTTCAACACTTCCTCATTTCCTTCGAATCGAACGTTAACAGACGTTGGTGCATATTACCAAAGTTAAGCGATATTTATCGCTAACGATGCTTACCAACGAATTTTTTACCGCTAAGCATCGTCAGAAATTATCGAAGATAAACCTTGCTATTATCAAGGTTTATCGCAAATGCGATAATAAACGGCCGCAATGCATGAATATCGCTAAAAAGTCAGCGATATTCATGCATTACCGAGCTAATGCTCTTAGCCATGTTATCCACCTCCCATTGGATAACATGGCTAAGAACTGCTCAGGGCAGGTGTTAGCTTTTGGAGATAATCGCGCTTAGCGCGAATATCTCCAAAAGTTGGTAATAGGAGATAGATATCTTGCATGTTGTAATGCAAATTATTGTGGTATATGGAACTCATACCATAATCTCTCAGGAGAGCAGAAACTGATCCTTTTGGGACCGCCTAAAAAGGCCTAGGGGGTGAGGGGTACTCTACTTTGCCCCCTTTTCACGTTCCGAACTATTTTATTTTACTCTCTTCTGTAATTACACAAAATAGCAGCGATAAGATGCATCGGAGACACACAGTGAGAGAAAGGAGGCCGGAGATGAAGAAGAGATGTCAAATACACATTGGAGATAATATAGTGGCAGAAGGGAAGTAAATATGAGTAAACTTACCATGTAACATAAAAATGTTGCACTCTATACTATAAGTCTCATTTTATACTACAATCACTTCGCTACAACCTCATAAATTAAAAATAAAAATGAATAATGTCTCAAACAATTTTTGATTTCTAAATATAAATTTATTCTTCAGAATTTTCTAAATTTGAAAGAACTAGTAACATGTCCTCATCAGCAATTTCCTCATGAAAAGTCTGCAATGATGATTCTTCTAACTCTATGGTCTCCAAACATTCGATAAATTCGCCATCAACAGATTGATCAAAAAAATCATTCAAGTCATCTCCTCCTTGTGACAATATTTCATTATTGGTGCTGTCAATTTCAATCAATGTAGTGGAATCATTCAAGTCATCTCCTCGTGACAATATTTCATTATTGGTGCTCTCAATTTTAATCAATGTAGTGGAATCATTCAAGTCATCTCCTCCTTGTGACAATATTTCATTATTGGTGCTGTCCATTTCAATCAATCTAATGGAATCATACAAGTCATCTCCTCCTTGTGACAATATTTCATTATTGGTGCTCTCAATTTCAATCAATGTAGTGGAATCATTCAAGTCATCTCCTTGTGACAATATTTCATTATTGGTGCTGTCCATTTCAATCAATCTAATGGAATCATACAAGTCATCTCCTCCTTGTGACAATATTTCATTATTGGTGCTCTCAATTTCAATCAATGTAGTGGACAATTCAAAAGAAATTGCCACGGTCTCTTCATTGTGAGCCATTTTATTTTGAAATTGCTTGCTGTAAATTGCAGAAAAAAATAATCACTTTCATTTATCGTTTTTAGTAATACATAATATAAAACTAACTTTATCAAGTATTTAGTATAACAGAAGGACTGCAAATAAATAACAGAAAACATTTTTCAAATTATCTTCAAGTGTACAACATAGTTCCCCTTACAAATTAACAACTCACCTTTTTAAAAGTAGGAGAAGTGTTAGTACTGTGTAAATCAAACACCAGAAATTCACCACCAAAAATTCCTCACAAATGTACCTCAGACAGTAGTATCACAAAATGGCTGTGGTTTCCTCTCATTTGACATATATACATAACCAATTAACTTTCATCACACACAAATACAAAACCAAAGTAACATTTTAATTGGTTCTAAATTTCAACACTTTCAAATGTGTTTTCCCCATGCAATTTTCCATAGGACATTTACATACGTCTACAGCCTGAATGGCTGAACGGAATTACACCAAACTTGGCAAAATGGTACATCAAACCTAAGAGGTCAGGAAGGATCTACTATGCCACCTTATGGTCATTTCCCCCTTCGCTTTGGCCTCCTCTTGTCTCTCAATCCTACCGAGAGACAAGATGGCGGCCGCTACGGACTGTTTGGAATGTTGACAGACGCCGGAGAACCAATCAGCTTCGCAAAGCTCCGTAACGCGAAAAGTACGCGAAGCGGAGCGCTGTTACAGATATATATCTTTTTTTGAACGTTAATTTCTCAAAATCCACTGGAGCACATATATTGAGACCTAGCAAAGGCACATCGGGCTACCAGTCCCTAATATTTTGCCAAGTTTCGTGCAAATCCATTCAGCCGTTCGATTATTATTATTATTATTATTTTTGCCCCGCGGGGCCCTTTTAAAACCTCCACATCAAACCTAGGGGGTCAGCGAGGATCTACTATGCCCCCTTATGGTCATTTGCCCCTTCGCTTTGGCCTCCTCTTGTCTCTCGATCCTACCGACAGACAAGATGGCGGCCGCTACGGACTGTTTGGAATGTTTACAGACGCCGGAGAACCAATCAGCTTCGCTTCACAAAGCTCCGTTGCGCGAAAAGTACGCGTACTGGAGCGCTGCCCGGTCCGCTGTTACAGATATATATCTTTTTTTGAACGTTAATTTCTCAAAATCCACTGAAGCACATATATTGAGACCTACAAAAGGCACATCGGGCTACCAGTCCCTACAATTTTGCCAAGTTTCGTGCAAATCCATTCAGCCGTTCGAGCTAAAAGTGAGTCCAACCGCCCTATGGGAAACTCAATGTTAAAAACACGTTTTGGGACCCCCCTTTTTTCTCGGCCCCCCCCTTGACGAACCCCCCCCCACATTTTCAGGGGCTGCTCAGAAACAAAATGTTCCATTTTCCTGAAAATTTCAGCCAATTCCGTCCACAAACGCCAAAGTTATTAGACATAGAATTTTCAAAAATCCCATAGAGAAAAAATCCTAACTATATATACCTACTGGCGACCGCCAGTAGGTAATATATATATATATATATATATATATATATATATATATATATACATGAGAACCATGGTGCCAGTTCCTGGTACAGCAGAATCCAGCAAGGGCCCTACATCTGCGGTACTACTGCAGACACTTGTGAGCAAGTTTTTATACCAGTGTACAGTGATCGTGTGCTTTGAACCTTACATGGGGCTATGGTACCATGTTAAAAACGCTTGCTCCCAAATGACCGTAGATCCCTATTGGGGTGCATGGTTCCCAAAAAATGTTTCTGCAATGTCTGTGTGCAGAGGGATTCAATGCCTGGGACATGCAGGGCTAGCACCTGTGCTCAATCACCCCTAACCGTGCATGTCTGAAGGCAGTGTGCATTGCTGTAAATTGTTTGCCAAGAGCAAGGCGTTGGACCTGTACAGTGGAGATAGTCACCTGTCATAGTCAGGGCTCAAGAACAGCTTTGATGCCCACATTTGTGGAGGATGAAGGGGGGCTGGAATTTAAAATGTCCTTAGGACTCTACAGTCTATCAGCATCCCCTCCACTCACAACTCTTTATCAAACGCAGGATAAAGTTGTTCTCTATCAGTGTCACCTCCTGTGATTAAGCTACTTTGCCCTTCTCGTGGTGTGCAGGCAGCAGGGACTACTGCCCTTAAAAGAGCAAAAGTATATAAGCATAATTACCAAAGATATACAAGCTTGTATCATGAATCTGTACAGTATATATAGCGTAAATATCCCCTAAAGGAAAGTACTACTTTTGCAGAAATAAAAAATGGTTTTAAGGATGTGTAGGAGTTTTTACTCCCATAACCTTGAATTTGAAGATGCAGTGCTTCATGTCTTGAAAAAAGCCTCATTATACAGTCTCTTAGTACCTATAGGGAGGCCATCAAACATGGCCACAGATCATGACTACTGTGATTGACGTTTAATTATATTTTTGTATGAAATAAGGCTGTCTGTTATACTCCACATTTTCCGTTATTCATTTTAAATATTTCTTGTATGTGATTGATTTTCATCTAAACAATACATAACAATTTTCTTTTACTACTATATAAAAAATACACTCTTGCTGGGAGTGCTCTGGGCTGGAAAGGAACCTAATCACAAGTTGCTGTAGGAAGTACCTACCTGGCAAGTGCGTTTTAACTCCATGAATGTCAATTTAAACCACACTGGTAGGAAGCATTTTACAGTTTAACTGAAAATTACAAATGTATGGAGGGTTTCTACTCTTTCCTTGCACTGGAGCACTGTATGCAGCCTACTGCAAACACAGGCATATTTGTGCCTTTCTCAAGGGTGCCACATTGCAGACAGGATTGTTCTTGGCATGAAGGGATACTTTCTTGCAAAAAAACAATACTCAGAAGCATTTTCCTCTTACATGGAAAGAGGAAAAAACAAGGCGAAATAAAGATATTTTGCCTTGTTATGTGCGTGGGGGGTCGCAGGCTGCTTAAAAAAATATATAATTAAACCTACCTTGCCGCTGCTGCCGGGTCCTGTGTCATCTCCCTTGCTCCTCTGTGCTCCCAGTCAGAACAGAAAGCAGGCAGCCAGGCCCCAACTCCTAAGCCTATCACAATGCTGAAACAGAGAGTTGTGATTGGTCTGAGCGTCGTGACACAGTGCTCAGCCAGGAGCTTGAGGTGTGGGCTTGTTCTCCATGCAGGCTGTAATGCAGCCTGCATGGAGTACAGGGGAGTGTGCAAGAATGTTTTGGGTGGCCTGAGAGGGCCGACCAAACAGTCATTGCGCACAGGAGTGTTCTACCACTCCTCCCCTGCAGCTCCGCCCCGCCCCCTCAAGCACTGCTACAGCAGGTGACAAAATAAAACGATAATAACATTCTGTTATTATCATTTTATTTTTTCCTGTCTTTACTCCTCCCGCCAGTGGGGCGACGCTCCTTTGCTTTAGCAGAGGATCCACTACCGAGTCCTAAGTAGTAAAAGCTAATGGGTAGCATTGTTTCTACTGAAATATGCAAGCAACTGTACTTTCAATAGTTCACTTCTGACCAATATACAAGTTGGTGAGTTGGTTTTGACATATGATCACTGCAACTTTGTTTGCAGTATCCTAGGGATTGTCACACCTTTTGCAATTTTTTTTTCTCACATTTGGGTGACATCTTTTTTATTGTATTGTTTAGTTAATTATAACCAGAACAATGTATGCACAATTAACATATTCCAATTAAAAATGTAGTCAAACCTCTGAATATAAAACACCGTATTAAAATCACCAAAAGGGGAATATAATGCATCTATTTATCTTCAAGATCAATAAAAAATGTGCAAATAGGCTAAGTACATAGTTGGTCGGGTTTAACGTATTTACAAGTACTTAGGGGCAGGACTAATGTCCTCATACATCCCTCTATTATAGTTAAACATTTGCTGTCCTTATAGTCATAACAATCAATGCTCTTCTTGACATTCTTCCATCCGGAGTCTGTCCTCCCCTTTCTCTAAAGTGTTTCCTGATGTGTACATTTTTTACCATATAATCACGCAGTTTTAAGAATTGTATCAGTTTGCAATTGAGCAGAGTGTCTGACAGGTACAAAGCTTGAAGGATTGCTGCTCTCCAGGTCCTAATCCCTTTTGCTAGGTATTATCTTTTCATTAAAGTGACACATGCTTTCTGTAAGTATGGGCAGATACAGATCAAGTGAATAAAGTCCTCTTTGGTACAACCACAGAGTCTACATGTTATAGGCCCACTATAATTTCAGGATGGTTTGTCGCCCACTGATGGTAATTGACCAAAGCGGATTAATTTGTCATCAGATTTTTATTCTTGTCGAAAAGGTTAGACCCAGGTAGATTGCCGGTTGATGCGTTTTGTAATTTTTAATCACCGTCCAAATATGTGATCGGGAACTAAAAACATCATTATCAAGTGGTGACGAATGAAGTTTTGCAACTTTATTTAACGTGCGCTTAAAAATATCAAAGTAGATATTCGTATTCCGGAGCTCCGCAGAGTTGGTTAATTCTCTAGAGCATTGAACAGATACTGATTACATGTTGAGTTTTTACTTTTTTCAACCTCTTCCCACAGAGTTTCAGTGATTGGGCTGTGCACCAAGTTTTGTTTTATTTTAAACCGAACACTTTATTGTCGAGTACAATCTACCTGTAGTTTCATCATCAGCCCAAATTCCATGCATACCTGCCCAGGTGAGGCAGACTTAGGTTGGTGGATAACAGATTTTATACGTTGTGACCAGTAGCTTATTTATCAATGCAGAATCTTTTCAGTACTCGCAGACACTCGCATAAGATTTTGTAAAGAGCAATTTTGCCGCTATTCCTGCAATCAATTGTTTAGGTGATGGGTCATTTAGTGTTTTTGCCAGTGTGGTAAATGCAAATAATAATTTTTGTTACATGTTATTGTTTGGCACTGATGTGTGAATCTGCTGTCTGTTTGCTCCCAAGTACTTGTAGCTGGTCACTTCTTCCAACGCCTTCCCATTTAACCAGATAGTCAGGGAGGGAGGAGGACGATTGCAAATCTGCATGGTCTTTGTTTTTGATGTATTCATTTCTAGGTTATTTGCCGTGACATACATGTGCATTTCATTCAACAACCTCTGAAGTCCTACTTTTGTTTGACTCATAAGTACTATGTCGCCCGCATATAAGAAATGCGATAGTGGTTCATTTCCTAAGTGCGGCGGGTGGGAGTTAATCTGTACAAGTCGAGGTGTCAGGTCGGACAAATACAAATTAAAGGGATGTGGTGCCAGGACGCATCCCTGTTTAAGGACTTTATTTGTGATCAGTTCTTTTGAAAGTCTTGAGCTATCTCCCGGTTTAACTCTAATCCTTGTATTAGAATAAAGTAACAATATTCCTTTTAGAATTGTGCCAGGGATATCCCAGGTTCTTTGTTTTCTCCAAAGGCTACTACGATCCACTCTGTCAAATGACGCTTTAAGCTTGATAAAGTAACAGGATCGTTTTTGCTTGTTGCGTTTGGTTTTTCCAATGACTGACGACATTGTATGTTTGTGATAGTCTAATCCCTTTTCTGAATCCTGTTTGGTTAACTGGGATAAAATTCTTAGATTCAGACCAGTCAACCAGATCTTTAAGGATCAGCGAGGCAAAGTACTTTGTTTCCACATCTTGGAGCTCTATAAGCTGCTGGGCTCGTTCTCTCGCCTCCTTTATAGATTGGGGAGATGATCGCGACTTGCCAACTTCAAGGTATTTTATTTAGTACCTCTATTTCTTTTACAGAGCATATAGTCGGTTACTCCAAAATGCTTTGTCGTTTGTAAAGATCACTTGTGGGATGCCGTTAGGTTCTGGCGCTCATTCCTTTCAGTCCTTCCTTATTATATTAGTTACATCTTCGATAATTATTTTGATAAATAGTGCTTCTTTGCCTCTTTGCCACATTTTGGGACCATAATATCTTTTAAAGGACCTACCAGGACTTCTGCCTTGCTGACAGCTCCCCAGTTGTGTTGCCGGTTTCCCCCCGCTGCCGCTGCTGCTGGTCATCTCGCGCGGCCGCCGAGTGGGGGAAACTTCATTTCCCATAAGCCCTTGCTGCCCACGCCCATGCCATCACCCGCCCGCTGGCGCATAAAACATCGCGAGCACTCCGGTAGAGCGGGTGCTTCTTTGCCTCTTTGCCACATTTTGGGACCATAATAAATTTTAAAGGACCTACCAGGACTTCTGCCTTGCTGACAGCTCCCCAGTTGTGTTGCCGGTTTCCCCTCGCTGCCGCTGCTGCTGGTCCTCTCGCTCGGCCGCTGAGCAGGGGAAACTTCATTTCCCAGAAGCCCTTGCTGCCCATGCCCACGCCATCACGCGTCCAGTGGCGCTTAAAACATAGCGAGTACTCCGGTGGAGCGGGTGCTTCTTTGCCTCTTTGCCACATTTTGGGACCATAATATCTTTTAAAGGACCTACCAGGACTTCTGCCTTGCTGACAGCTCCCCAGTTGTGTTGCCGGTTTCCCCCCGCTGCCGCTGCTGCTGGTCATCTTGCGTGGCCGCCGAGTGAGGGAAACTTAATTTCCCAGAAGCCCTTGCTGCCCCTGCCCATGCCATCACGCGCCCGGTGGCGCTTAAAACATCGCAAGCACTCCGGTGGAGTGGGTGCTTCTTTGCCTCTTTGCCTCTTTGCCACATTTTGGGACCATAATATCTTTTAAAGAACCTACCAGGACTTTTGCTTTGCTGACAGCTCCCCAGTTGTGTTGCCGGTTTCCCCCAGCTGCCGCTGCTGCTGCTGCTGGTCATCTCGAACGGCCACCGAGTGGGGGAAACTTCATTTCCCAGTTGCCCCAGCGGCCCACACCCATACCATCACGCGCACGGTGGCGCTTAAAACATCGCAAGCAATTTGGTGGAGCGTGTGCTTCTTTGCCTCTTTGCCACATTTTGGGACCATAATATATTTTAAAGGACCTACCAGGACTTCTGCCTTGCTGACAGTTCCCCAGTTGTGTTGCCGGTTTCCCCCCACTGCCGCTGCTGCTGGTCATCTCGCGTGGCCGCCGAGTGGAGGATACTTCATTTCCCAGAAGCCCTTGCTGCCCACGCCCACACCATCACGCGCCCGGTGGCGCTTAAAACATCGCGAGCACTCTGGTGGAGCGGGTGCTTCTTTGCCTCTTTGCCACATTTTGGGACCATAATATCTTTTAAAGGAGCTACCAGGACTTCTGCTTTGCTGACAGCTCCCCAGATGTGTTGCCGGTTTCCCCCCGCTGCAGCTGCTGCTGGTCATCTCGCGCGGCCGCCGAGTGGGGGAAACTTCATTTCCCAGAAGCCCTTGCTGCCCACGCCCACGCCATCAGGTGCCCGGTGGCGCTTAAAACATCGCAAGCACTCTGGTGGAGCTGGTGCTTCTTTGCCTCTTTGCCACATTTTGGGACCATAATATCTTTTAAAGGACCTACCAGGACTTCTGCTTTGCTGACAGCTCCCCAGTTGTGTTGCCGGTTTCCCCCCGCTGCCACTGCTGCTGGTCATCTCGGGCGGCTGCCGAGTGGGGGAAACTTCATTTCCCAGAAGCCCTTGCTGCCCACGCCCACGCCATCAGGCGCCCGGTGGCGCTTAAAACATCGCAAGCACTCCGGTGGAGCGGGTGCTTCTTTGCCTCTTTGCCACATTTTGGGACCATAATATCTTTTAAAGGACCTACCAGGACTTCTGCCTTGCTGACAGCTAACCCAGTTGTGTTGCCGGTTTCCCCCCGCTGCCGATGCTGCTGGTCATCTCGCGTGGCCGCCGAGTGAGGGAAACTTCATTTCCCGGAAGCCCTTGCTGCCCATGCCCATGCCATCACGCGCCCGGTGGCGCTTAAAACATCGCAAGCACTCCGGTGGAGTGGGTGCTTCTTTGCCTCTTTGCCACATTTTTGGACCATAATATCTTTTAAAGGACCTACCAGGACTTCTGCCTTGCTGACAGCTCCCCAGTTGTGTTGCCGGTTTCCCCCCGCTGCCACTGCTGCTGGTCATCTCGCGCGGCCGCAGAGTCAGGGAAACTTCATTTCCCAGAAGCCCTTGCTGCCTACACCCTTGCCAACACGCGCCCTCTGGCGCTTAAAACATTGGGAGCACTCCTGCGCCACGGGATGCGCGCGGGCGACCTCGGGAGAAGCCCAGGACAAGGGCGGGCCGTCTGCGGCCATCAGAGGCCAGAGGAGGCCGGACTGGGCCACCCTATTGACATCTTCATTCCCAAACTGTAAGCACTATTTATTTTGGACTGTTGCATCTGGATGCAGGGGAGTTGTCAGTGGGATAGTAGTATTTATCTGAATTCCTTTGATATGAGCAAAAGGAAAGTAGGGGACAGGGTGGTGGGAACCCTTGACGCCTTCCTCATAAGAGCGGAATCGATTTTAATTCATGAGATCGAGGCTACTTAACGTAGACTCTCACTTGATCCTACACTCTTAAGGGGGGATCATTGCCATATGGCCAGTTAATTGTTATCCAATTAACACCAGAAGTAGCTGCAACAAACGCTCACCCCTCGTTCAGGTCACCAAGCTTGTTCCCCAGTAGCCCAGAGCTGCCCTCTTCATGGTCCCAGAGTAACGTGGGCAGCCCGGCTATGGTAATGACAAGAGGGATGAACGCTTTGGGTGGCATAAACAAAGAACTTCCAAACAAAAAAAGGAAGGGGCGAGGTGCTAACATACAAAAGCCACTGTTAGCTTCTTGTGGCCCGAGCGTGGCATTTGTCTTTGCCAAGTACTACAACTACTTTTAACACCCCTATGGTTCCCGCTAACCCTCCGTTGAATAGAAGTGATCTTTGTACCCTATTGAAGGAGCAACTAGCAGCTCTTCTTGAGCCGCTTTTAAAAAGATTAGACTCTGTCGACTCCAGACTTTCCAAGATCGAAGAGGCACTGTTACGCACGCCCCAAGTAACCACGGTACAGCCTAGTAAGCAGGCTTTAGTAGGTGCTATCCCAATCAGAGTGGGGAAAATCCACAGTGATCAGGGTGGTGTGAAGGTGAATGCCCAGATATTGGTGGGGGGGGGTACATTCTGTTGGGGGCGCCAGGTGCATACCATCTACTGGTGCTAGTAACGATAAGATCTTGCCCGATCGAAGGCCACTAGAGACAGAGGGAATACAGAGGCTGGACGATAATAACAGTGATGGTTGGCCAGAGAAGCACCCCTACCTCCATTTGCCATCCGAAGCTACCCCCTATACAGTAATTTTAGCAAATGTCCCACCCCTTCCTCCGGGCTCACATGAGCATTGGTTGACCCTTAAAAACAAGGCCCTTCATTACTTGAACAAAAAGACCGGTATTGGGGACGGCTTATTCCAGGAATTTAAAATGGTAAGACGTATTGAATGGGTTGGCCACTCTACTAAAACCATGCTAGTAGACTGCGTGGTTTTAAGCTTCAGGTCACCGGCTTTGGTTCGTTATATCCTTGAGATGGCTGGCCATGCCCCATTTAATAAGGCTGCCATTGGCATTCTCCCCCTTGGCTTTTTCTATAAATAGCATATGTTGCCCAGACCAAGGGATGTTCGAGTATCACAGGGTGATTGCCTCAGGCCTGACTTTACCATCCAGCTCAATAATTGTATTGAGTCCTTTTCCTCACTCGAAGAAATTGACTGACTGGGGGACCAGCTAGAGGAGGTGTAAATGGGGGTGTAGGGGTCCCTATGACGATCGGCTGCCCAACCCTAGCTGTATTGGTAGCACAAACTCCCACCCTTACTCCCGTGATAATGGCGCATGAAAATTACTCATTGGCAACAGTGGCCGCTACTGGGTGTTATGATTCTGCACCTCAGAGGAAACCCTTGGCCATCTCCTCATGGAATATAGCGGGTCTGGAATCTAAGGTTGCATCAGCCGATTGGTTATCCTATATCGAAGGTGTAGACATATGGGCATTTCAAGAAACATGGTCAACTGATGATGTGTTCCAAACTGGTTACTTAAACTTTTCCAAACCAGCAATAAGGGGCCCTAGGGAGAGACCAGTGGGAGGGTTAACCTGTTGGGTAAGGCAAGCCGAAGGGATAACCGTGGATGAGGTTTATTTTGATAGCCCTGATATTCTGGTCATTAGAGTTAGAGCTACACAAGGCCTTGATTTACTTCTGTTTAATGTATATGCCAGGGGGCAATCGGGTGGTAGGAGCTCACAGGTCATCACAGCTCTTGAGACTTATTTGACCCAAGGAGCACCAAATGTAAACCTAATTATTGCAGGAGATTTTAACACCTGCTTTGAGCCCTTGGGCACTGAAGGTGGTAGGCTTAGCAAGGAGGTGGATGCACTTTGGTGCGTGCCACAACTGGACCTACAGCCCATTAAAAAATGGACCGAGGCAGCCCTTCAGGTCAAAGGATTGTGCTTGGAACGGGGTCATTGGGCAGTTAATGGTAGGATCAATTCCAATGCCCTGGGTGGGATGGCTTTTGATAATGGGCGCTCCAAACGCCGCATAGACTACATTCTAGTGAATGTGGAGATATGGCCACTAGTTTTGGACATGGAAGTCCAATGTCGCCCTGAAAGCGACCATAATCCCCTGGTCCTCACACTGAATGACAGGAGCTTTTGGGGCACACCTTCAACGGAGGATGACTTCTGTCCCAACCAAGTAATTTTGGCAAATGATTTGAGAAGGGTCCGTTGGGCCAAGGTTGCTCTTGATGAAAGGAAGGTGTTAGAGATTAGGGCACTAGTATCAGGTTCATTAAGAAAGCCTAATGAATGTGGCTCACAAGCGATCCTTAACGTCAAATTAGCCGGGATTCACAACAAGCTCTTTAGTGGGCTTAAAAGGTTCTTTATTAATACTAATCCAGCTACGAAGATTATTAAACTCAAACCCAACACTTGGTATAATGACTTGTGTAGGCTCGCACATAACGCTCTTGTGGTTGCCATAAAATCAATGAATCATCCCAAAATCCAACAGTCTAGAACAACCTATAAGTCAATCTTAAGAAAGGCAAAGAGAGACTGGGATGAGGAGCGAATGCAGGACCTGCTACTAGCATGCAAAGGCAGGAATATGACCCAGTTCTGGGAACTAATAAAATGGGGAAATGGGCAGAGGTCGATTACCCCAAATAATAATGTGAATCCTCAGCACCGGGTCACCTTCTCCGAAGCCCAATTTCAGTTGGGCAAGGAAAGTGAAGCCCCTGCCCTGCACATTAGTCTAGACGCCCCCTTGCTATTCAGTACTAAAGAGGTTGAGGCAGTTTTGAAGATTATCCCATGTGGTAAGGCACCTGGGCCTGATTGTATCCCAGCCGACTTATTCAAGCAGGACCCTGATCTTTGGATCCCGTACATCACAAATTTAATTAATTCACTAGCAGGGGAAGCCCCAATCCCCACATCCTGGTCCAGTGCGGAAATCATCCCGATTTACAAGAAGGGTGATGATTCCGGTCCGGCCAATTATAGATCCATTAGCCTCATCGAAGCACTGCAAAAAATCATAGCACGAGTGCTATTGGGTAGGATCCAATGTTGGATGTCTGGAGAGAATATTCAAATTCCATTACAGGCAGGGATTCGGGCCCACATGGGGACTCTGGATCAAGCCTTCAGATTTGTCTTGCTCTAATGGAAGGAGGTCCTTTTGGGTAGGGGTATGATCTTTGCTGCTTTCGTGGATTTAAAATCTGTGTTTGACCTAGTCCCAAGATCCAAACTGTGGGAAATTCTATTAGGATTAGGGATGCCCAAGGAATTAGTCGCCTTTGTGGTAAGACTCCACAATTCTAAGGTCCGATGGGGGAAACCGGGTGAAGTCACTGAGAAATTTAAAGTGGGGAAGGGCACTCGCCAAGGGTGTGTGCTGGCTCCCACCCTATTTTCACTATTCATAAATGGGGTGGTGCAGTACTTTACTAGCTGGCCAAAGGGTGCCCCTGCTCATGTTCGCAGACGGCACCTTGATTTTATGAAAGACGAGACAGGGGCTACAGCTGTCTCTCTCTCGCTTTGAGGAGTTCTGCTGCGATCATGAACTCGTGGTCAACGTAGAGAAGACTAAATTCATGGTACTCCATGGGGCCAAGCCTATCAAAGCAAGAGTTTTCATGACCGGAAAGCTCTTGGAGAAGACCAATGTCTTCACCTATTAGGGTGTCACCTTTGGCGAAAAACTGAGCTGAACCCCTCGCTTTGAAACATTCCCAGTTAGCAGGAGCATTGATAAAGGAACATAAGCTATCACAAACTAAGCCTATAGCTCCCGCTGTTATAATGTATTCCTCTAAAATCTTTCCCGCTATTTTATATGGTGCTGAGATTTGGGGATTCAGTAATGTAACCCATCTAGCATTAGCCCAGAACAAATTTTTAAAAACAATAGTGGGCCTCCCCAAATCCCCAAATCAAAAAGTGAGGATATTGCACGGTATAGGATGTTGGCCTTCTGGAGAAGACTTTGGATCACCCGAGAATTACATTTATTTGCCACAGCTTTGACTGAAGTAAGGGGAATGTACCGTTCGAACAAGATTATATGGTTGACCAATATTAAAACTATGCTCATTGACATGGGGAGAAGGGATCTGTGGGACAGTCCAGGGTCTGCAGAATTTCCATCCAAAGTAATATATAGAGCAGCCTATTGGAACCTAATTAAAATTAGGAGGTACTCTGCCTTGACTAGTTCATCCCTGTCTAGAGTCTTCTGCGAGCTTAAAGATGAACCTTGTATGGAAAACTATTGGGATCTTATTACGAAACCCAGAGATTGCAAGCTTTATCACCAGTTCCGAGTTGAGACACTTCCGCTTAGGAAGTTTACATGCAAATGGTTACCAGTCACTGTTGATAAATGCCCTTTCTGTTCGGATTTATAGAAGATATCGATCATCTCCTATACGTCTGCCCCGCCTTTCAACAACCCCGAAGTACGTGGCTCAAACCATTATGTAGAACCCTGGGAACAAGCTCTGCGCTGATTGCTAAAAGGCTATTGAAAACTGGTTGCAATGACACCGCAGTAATAGGGGTAGCTAAGTTCCTGAGTTGGTCTTGGGCCCTACGGGAGAAAAACGGGGGTCCTAATAGCTAGTCATCGATAGTGTTGTGTATGGTACTTCATGAAATGGAATTTTATGGGTTTTTTTCCAGATGTTTTGTAGATATGTGTAAAGTCTTGTGCGTGTGATATATTTAATCTTGTCTTAATGAATTGTATTTTAATGTTGTAATTACAGGTATTTATATTTTTATCTTTAATAGCAAATTTGTAATGACAGTTTTTATGGTGTAATATTAGTGTGCTCAGCTGTAATTTGTATTTTATCGACTACCTGTCTTTTGAGATGAATAATCGCAATAAAGACTTTTTTTAATTGAATTGAATTGATGTCATGCGATGGAAGTCAGCCCACAACTTTGTTGCCCATTACTTGAATTGATGATTGTGTCAAATCCTATCCCATGTTTGTTAGCTATCGGGCTGGCCATATGGCAGATGGATAAGCGTTCCCCCATAAACCTCTCAGTCAGAAAGTTGACCGAATCATGTTCCTGGACGTTAGATGACAGCACATAATGTGGTCAATTCAGCTTGTTTATTGTATCCCAAAATGTACTTGAATTAACTTGTTTCTCACTGTACAGTAGTTTTGTCCAGAATATATCTTCCTTCTCTCGATTTTTTCTCAGCAATTTTTTTTATTCTCTCCGTAATAGCCTGACTATCCAGTGCTTAATTTGAGTCGGAGATCTCCGGTGCTCAGCACCGCCACTGAATCCTCAGCACTGGAACTTATAGCATCAATTAAGGACACATTTATTTGGAAGACACATGATTTTCCCCAGAATCACAAAATGTTGAGCCATGCTGAGACTCAAACCTGGTTCCCCAGCTCTGAAATCAGCAGCTCTAGCCATTAGGCCAAGTCCGCTCCAGAATACTAAGTGATGGGACTCTCGTCAGGAGACAGATTACACCAGCACATTTCTCCTGTTAGCGCTGCCTCCTTAGGAGAGCCCCAGAACTTTTTTATTTTACAAATCAATCACTGCTTTATCCCATGCCAACTCATCACGAGCAAAAGGTTTTAACTTCCTGACCTTTCTTTAGTTCTTGTTTCAAGGACTTTTGAGAACAGGAGATCATTTTACCTTTTTTTCTTTAGTTTTGGCTTTGTACAGTTGACATCAGAGGTATCAAATTTGAGATGAATTTTATCCGAGCATCAATATTATGCTGTTGCTTTGTGAGAATCTTCAATATTTGTTCCTGTATTGTATGTTGCAGCTCTTCTAGGGAGTCATTTGTCCATTTAAGTCTCCTTAAATTGATTGTATTTATGCTACCAGCAAGTACAATTACTTTTTTATGTTTAGGCAATGTTAATTTGAATTGAATGCATTCATACACATCATCACTTTTGGTAGTGTATTCAAATGAGTATTGTAGAAGTAGTGGCATTAATGGTAGCGGGACTATTGTGTAATCTAAAATTGACCATTCATCAGGACCATGGAATGTAAAATTTGGATGGTTATCGTCTGATGTTCTGCCACTTAATACCTCACCCCTAGATATTCCAATGCAGTGATTAGGGACTGGCCTATCCAATCTGGTCTAGCTGTTGTTGAAAGATACTGACGGGGAATACACCAGTAAGTATTATCTGCTGTTAGGATCTCATCCTCCTCCGGAGTATATATCAAATTGCAGTTGAAATCTCCAGTTAAAAGTATCTCCAAACCACAGTTGTGGAGTCCAGTTACACTATTTTTTGATTTAAGTGCTCAGAGTTCTCTGCCTTTGTCCCCGTTACAACAAGAAGTTCCTAAACCTCCATGAATTCCTGTATTTTGTTAAACATATTAATATTATTTTCGCTTTTCTTGTAATTACAATGTATATTTAGTATATCTTTTATTACCTTATATCATACCAGTTGCCAATTTTGCTTATATTCTCAATTTTTGATGTTTCTTTTTGTAGCTTATATTAATACCTTTAATTATCTTGATGTATACTTTTGCTTGTTATTTTCTTTGTCTTACTTTGTAAGCTTATGTCATACTCTTTCAATAAAACATTTCTGAACTTAAAAAAGTATCTCCGAACAATGAAAGGATAATCTAACATTTGTAATAGTTGTAATAAGTGTTGAAATACGAATCTGTTTTTTCCTTGCATTTGGATGCACATTTGTGTTTATTAGCAGCAGAGTGTTTGATTTAAGTGGGCTATCAGTTGTACACTTGACTAATTGGATACAGCATCTGGCAAAGTTCGATATTAATGTTTAAGGCTGAAGACACATAGATTGCTAGTCCTCCTTTAAGACACCCACGCACGGGGTGACATAATATATTTGACCTGTATGCTACTTTTTCATTTTTTATTTATGTATACCACGTTACTTTCTTGAATGTGTAATATGCCTATATTTTCTGAATGATAAGCTGTGGCATTAATATACTCCAAGTATCGTTATCTTTTTAAATACCATAGAAGAAAAAACATAATTTGGTTTGACTTGGAAATATTGAGGAAAGCGAGGAATGAACCCGACATTTTATTTTAGAACTATGACAGTCAAAGTTAACTGTTTTCTGTTAAGATACTTACTGTAGAAAATAATTTTATCATGGAGTCTATTTATTGAAATCTGGCATCAGGCATGAGAGTAACCTTGTGAGAATATAAAAAATCGATGATTTCTCTAGTGTGACTCAGGTAGAGTGTCAAAGGGGAAGACTACTATGGACCTTATAATTTGGGAGAGCTAAACGCTCTGCAGATGACATGCTTATCATTAGTGTTATATTACACAGTTGGTCTGAGCAAAGTCCTTTGTTATTATAACAAGCCTGCATATTCAAGTTACTTACACAAAACTTAGAGTTTGTTCCTGGGTGACCTGGTCGGTTTGCTTTAGGCAATCATGCCTCGTACTCCCCACTCTCCACTCTCCACTCTCTCCTTCTCCCCTTTATCTTTCTCCCCTTCGTACTTCTTCCACCCCTATGAACCCTCCAAAGCTTAGAATGTCGTAGGTACTCCATGCTGAGGTCACAGCTCAGAACACATCACAAATGGAAGTGTTGAGTTTAGTATCCTTTTACACCACAAAATAGCGTTTATCTATCGATAGATCAGCAGGTGCAGTGACATCTGTGCCCAAAAGTATGAAGTGCCGACAAACAACTGTAACTGTTTTTTAACTCCTACTTTGCTTTCGACCCATGTTAACAAAAAACACAGAGCTCAGGAGAGCTCTAAACGACGGAGACCCTCCTGGAAAGGTGCGTAGCGAGTCAAGCAGTATAGTATTTATGGCACCGGCCTGATGTAAAAGAAGTTTTCAGTACAGCACCATTATAGATGCAGCGCAATTAAAAGATAAATGCAGATCTTGTTTGTGTTTCGGGGCCCCAGGCCCACATGCTAGTGCTAACTGCAACACGGACACTAGATGTATAGTGGGTTAGTGAGCCACGAGCACGTGCGCTCGGCTCCTTTTATTGACTGTGTCACGTGCCTCGTGACACAGTGGTGGGTGGGTGTTTAGTGTTAGGTCATATCCGGCAAACAACTAGAATGTGTCCAGCAGGACACAACATTCCTCCCAAAATTTGATAAAAATTGAGGAAAGACAAAAGTCCGAACCTGTGGGAGGAAAGACATGATTATACAATAATTACAAATTTACATTGAGTCTCTTCAGCTGCTTGCTCGATGACGATGGTGGAAATTGCTGCTGAAATATTATTTCTTCTTGGCTCGACATCCTGGTTCTCGGTGGGCGTGCTCTTCTGCACTTGCGCCGTGGAAGTGTGTTGGTCAGTTCACTGAGATCATGCTTTTGAGGGTGACGCCAAACAGGATGACCAAATGTTAGACTTGAAGGATGTTGTCTTTTACTGGTCTGTCGGTTTCTTCACTGTAGGCAGCTTGGCTTTACATTACAAAGGATGGAGTGTTTGAAGGACATTCTTCTCACTAGGACGCCCCTCTCTCGGGTGTTTTCCTGCCACGAGATATCCCAGAGGCCCTTTTCATCAGGTTTCCACTGGCCTGGGTATCCTTCCACAGCCTTGCTCCAACTCCACAGTCTGCGTGTGAATGGAAGAGACGATGAGGGTACTACCTCACAAAGTCCGTAGTTCCACCTGAAGGGTTGTTGTTGACTCCTGCCTTTGCGCACAAGTTCCTCTTCTTCCTGGGATGCACAGGTTAGACAGCGATGAATCCATCTCTCTTGTTGGGACCCTCTGCCACTGGTGTCCCTGAGGCCTTTGCCCCTTGGATCTCCACAGGCTGGTGTGAATTGGTCAGTTCTCCTTGTTCAGGCCATCTGAGCTCCCTCCGCATCCAGGTTTCCGCTCAATCCCAAAGGTGGGTGTTGCCAATGGTCCGGCCTGTGCTCTCCTGCAGTCGACTGGTCGTCGGGGTCTTGTGAATAGGTGCCTGTTCTGTTCCTGGTGCCATCAGTGTTCTCCTGGACGTGTGGGTCACTGTACACGATGTTGTGGTGTGTGTCACCTCTTCTTCCTGTAAGTGTGTAGACTTATCACACCTCTCCTCACCTTTTCCAGATGTTGTTCCTGGCGTCGTGCCACATGACTTCTTTCTTCATTTTCCTTTTCACGACACAGTGCTGTCACCTTTCTATCTTTGTCTTCCTGACCAGGCTTCTTCAAGCAGCGTGCACTGTTTCCCTCTGGTCTTGTCCTGGCTTTAGGACGCTATCTTCTCTCCAGTCTTTTGTGACTGGACCGGTCGTTACGATCTTTTCTCTTTCCTCCGTTTTACTTCTTTTCTTCAGGTCCCATCCCTGGACCTCTTCTTGATCTTCACATCGGACCTTCTGATATGACATCTTCATCCTGACTTCCTGGCAGAATACCTTCGCTGCGCCTTTATGGCGGGTCAGCATTCCGGTGACCTATTGGCAAGTCGACTTTTTCTTTTTCTATTCGGGCAACCATCTGACTGGTCGGCTTTTTCTGTGTGTGCACATCTGGCTGTTCGGATCATCCTTTTCTTCTTAGGCGATCTTCCTTGCTACCAGAGGGGGTGGACAGCTTCCTCTTCGTGAGTCTTCTTGCTATCCGCGATCGTTGGGATCGCCATTTGCTTCTGCTGCAGTGCTTTTGCGTTGGTACAGTTTCGTCTACGCTCTTTGTGTGCTCTGCTGTTTCCGGAGGGTTACTACACCGCTCCATGGACATTCTCCAGTGGGTGCACTTCTCGTGCACGCTGCCGGTGAGGCTCTTTAGCTTCTTGACGTGGTGATCTTGCGTCACTCTTTCATTGCACATCATTGTGCATGGCAGTTGCAAGTTTGTGCTTCACTTCGTACCGTCGTGGTACATCTTCAGTGTCGCTTTGTTCCTTGCGTTTCTTTATCTTCTGTGGCGTCTTCGCTCTTTTCCACGTGCATGCTGCACTTCTGCTTCTTCACACATGGGTACTTGCCGTACACATCTGCTCGTGCTTCGGGTGTGGCTTCCTTACTGTCAGGCGCTGTCCTGTACTGTCCGTGTCCGGGGCACACTTGCGCTCTTCCATCAGTTGCCTTTAAACCTTGCTGCTTGCGGTAGATGTTGTGAATCTCCCTCGCTGTCTAGCGTGGTGATGTTGTCTCTCCTGCGGTTGCGGTGAGCACCTGTGGCCACAGGTTGTCACCTCAGCATTGATAATGGGTCTCCGTCTTTGCCCGCGTCGCTGCAGGCTTCCTTCACCTCAGTAGGCTTTCCCTTGGCTTGTTTGCTTCTTTGGCTTCTTTTCTCTTGCACACTTCTCTTGGCTTGCAGTGTGCTTGTTTGTCTTGCAGGCTGCAGTGTTGACTGTTGGCCATTGAGTGGCAGTGTTGCTCCACTTTGCTGGCAGTCCTCATCGTTTTGTTCCTTTTCTGGCGCTTTCTGCTTCCTTTTTTAATGGAGCTGGCGGTGCTGTAATCACTCTGGCCTCAGTGGTGCCAACCTCAAGGATACCTGGTAAGTCATTTTATTTCTTTATTTGTTTGTTCAGCAGGCCCCTCGCTCTATATCTCTTTTCCCACCTGCAGTCGGGGAGGGGGGCTCTCGCAGGCTGACAGTCCTGCTTTCTTCTAGGCTTTCTCGCCCCTCTCCCGCGGGCAGCTTTACAGTTCCCAGGCTGCGCGGTGAGGGGCAGGAGCTGCCGCCAGGGATTCCACTGGTAGTAGTGGCTGCGGGGCACTGCTCACTGTGTGGGTGAGTTTTGTGTCGTGCACTAGCACCCGGCAGCTCTTCCCATGCTGCCATTCGTGCTGTCTCCTCCGCACTTTCCTCCTTCACCACCCCCGCGGCAGGCATTTCACTGCATGGGCCACGGGGGGGGGGTTTGGGCACAGACTCCCGGGGCCTCAGCATCAGCGGGTTGGCTCCGCTTGTGTGTCCGGTCACTGTCTGGCGGACATTGTTCTCTTTGTCCTCCCTGCCCGCGGCGGCTTCTCGCAGTCCTCGTGGGGGCAGGGGAGGAACGCTAAGCTGTTAGTGGCTGTGCGAGGTGGGCACCCGCCGGCTCTTACTTGAGCCCTTTATCGGGGGCGGGCTCTGCTCTGATGGGGCTCTTCAAACACCCCCTGGCATGTCGGGCATTCGGTGCTCACCCTGCCGCCGCACTTCTCACACTCTGCATGGCCGGGGACGCTGCAGGCAGGCCGCGGGTGGGCTCCGCTGGTCCTGCTTCACTGTAGGTTTATCTTCGGCCACATCGCGCGCGGCAAGGCGCCATGGCCATGCGGGTGGGCTCTGCTTATTGTGCTAACATAAGGGGGGCGCTTCAGGCATGCGCGACCCCCCCACGACCCCCGAGGCCATCCACAGCACCCTGGGCTCACCTCCGGCCGACGGGCCTTCTCCAGCTGCGGCCGTGGCGAGTGGGCTCCGCCCGGCCAGCACTCCGCTCTGGTGGGGGCCGTCTCGGGTGGGCTACGGTCAGACCGCTTGGGCTATAGTTGCGGCAGGTGCAGGTGGGCTTTGCTCGGTCTGCTTCTCGTCCTGCCCTGGGGGTCTAGGTGCGGGGTGAGCTCTCGGTCACCTCGATGTGGACCTCTGGGCCCGGGGCAAGGCACATGCCCCGCGGGCCACTCGGCAGGCTGGCGCCGATCCTGAGGTAGGAGAGGGGGCACGATGTCACCCTGCTGTTCTCTCCCCCTTCACCCATGACGAAAATGGCTGTGGCACGCGTGGACACAGTCACCACCCCTCGTTGCCATTGTTGTGTCGGGGCCCTAGGCCCACATGCTAGTGCTAACTGCGACACGGACACTAGATGTATAGTGGGTTAGTGAGCCACGAGCACGTGCGCTTTGCTCCTTTTATTGACTGTGTCACGTGCCTCGTGACACAGTGGTGGGTGGATGTTTAGTGTTAGGTCATATCCGGCAAACAACTAGAATGTGTCCAGCAGGACAAAACAGTTCTCACAGTGAAATATATTGGCCAGGGCCGTACTGGCTGTAGCGAGCACCGGGCAATCACCTGGAGCGCTGCACGGGTGGGGGGCCGATTTGGGGCCCCTAAAGGCCGTTTTTGTTACAGGACCATTTTTGCAGCATAGCTGCAAAATCGGTCCTGTAACAAAATCGGCCCTGGCAAAGAGCTCGGCGGCACCCACAACCTCCACCCCCCCACCGTGGGAAGGGCTGCCCAGAAGTTTGTTGCCTGGGATGGTTTTCGTTCTCAGTCCGGCCCTGAAATTGGCTACACTAATGGTTTCTAACAAGTGTCCCTGGGACCCCTGGCAGTCTTCGAGGCTTTATGAGGCACGCAGATGTTTTTCAAAAATGAAATAATATTAAAAGAAATACATAAAATGTAATAACATTTATACAAATTAGAAAGTAAAATTGAAAATGTGAAAACTCTTTCTGTTTTTGATTGTGAAGCATATATAATATATGAGACAGTGGTGTATACTTGTTTTTAAACTTATGTGTAGTGTTTTGAAGTCCAAATCATACAATTTGCTTAACCCGAGGGTCCCCAGTCAGGGTGTGTGTGGGGGGGGGGGAGAGGGGGAGGGAGGACCCAGAATTCCAGTACTGTATCTCTGAGGGTCCAGAGAAGTATAAAGGTTAAGAACTGCTAGGCTACACTGCAAACAGACAGTAGTTTGCAAAAGGACAAGTGTAATTCTAAATTATTTTTTGTCTTCTTTTTTTTGCAGGGGAGTACGTGACTCTGAATAATATCGATGACTATACCCGTCACGTTGATCACGTATTCTTCTCTCACATAAAAAATAGGTTACAGTCAAGTCAATGGGTTCTCATAGATGCC
This sequence comes from Lissotriton helveticus, assembly GCF_964261635.1. Lineage (NCBI taxonomy): Eukaryota > Metazoa > Chordata > Amphibia > Caudata > Salamandridae > Lissotriton > Lissotriton helveticus. The sequence goes on along the minus strand of NC_136059.1, from coordinate 1,478,768,715 downwards.
CGAGAGAAAATTCCGGATCGTGTCGAGTTCGCGAGCTTACTTTCACAAGGTAATCCAAATTTGTGTTTTCATATTAAGCCCTCCACTGAGCCATTTCTATTTATGCTTGGAACAGCGGTGTGGTTTTTGTCTGTCACTTGCATTGCTTCCAGCGGTTTTAACTTCGTCTCTCTTTTCCTCTTCACTTAGTTTTGCTCAGGGTATTTTCATTGTTTAAAAGCATTAGAACCGCAGAAACCTTGTCAAGGCAAGCCACCTTGAGTTCCATATCTGCACAGGGACATTTTAAGGATTTGAGGGGCCCAGGGCAGAATGTATTTTGGGGACCCATGCTCTGTACAGCTTTGAATCTATGACCCAATTTCAGCTCTTGCACTAATATTACTTACTACAAATAATCTTTGTGACACCGTTCCATTTCTAATATGTGAGGATCTGTGTTGATCTAACAGAAAACTTTTTTTATGGATTTTGAATGAAACAGAAACACAACATTTCTCTGCAAAATGTTTGTAATAGACTCTAAAACAAAACTCCCATTAAAAATAAATTAAAGGGAAACAGTATTTAACCCCATGGCTGCGGGGTGTTTTCCTGTGCTGTGCAGAGGGGAGGGGGGACACGCGTGGCGCCTCTGTGCTGTTGACAAGCTCAGCTCGTCATGAGGCACAGCGGAGCTGCCCTCGTGACGAGCTGAGCTTTTCACACCACACCCGTTTTTGGAACGTTCAGCACAGCGGGGAAATTATCCCCACGTGCCAACGTTCCAAGGCTGTAACGAGTTCAGCTCATCATTAGGGCAGCTCAACTGTCCCTCATGACGAGCTGAGCTTGTCAACAGCACACAACTGGTTACAACAATCTGTTTAGGAATTATTTAAGGCCACCAGGGCAAAACTCTATGCAGAACAGAGCTGGCTCTATCAGGGTGTCCCCTGCAAGGGTAGGGCCCTAGGCTAGAGCCCACTCTGCCTATGCTTTAAAATGTCCCTGCATCTGCATTATTCCCACAAGGTAAGTCAAGTTTAGACTTTCAGTTGCCCTAAATTGGTGGCTAATGGGCCATCAGCTAAACAATTTTGCATTTGTAAAACCTGTGAGTCGCAAAAACACAAACCATTGGTCACTAACCAATACATCACAGAAGATGGTAACTGATTTGTGAATAATGTCAGGTGTATTAAGGGGTTGATGAGGACCACTGCCTTCTTCCCCTGATGTATTGCCAAACAGAAAAGATTTGTTTTGAACTATTTCCTTTAACAGCCACAGGCTGCTTTAAAAAGAAGAGAAGTTTTCCCGGTAATACAAACACAATGATTATGGTTGGCTGTTACCATCTTTGTAACCATTCCACGATCTGGTTAATTATTATTTATTAGTCAGGACTTTCTTCGACTCCTTGTAACTGGAAATTGTTGTACACAACTTATTATTACATAGTCGCAAAATCAGAGAGGGTGCAAATAATTCAGTGCAGAATTTGCGACCACTTTTTGGAAACAACCTCTTAGGTCATAGCATTCTATAAGCTGTTCTGAAATTTGTTTTAATATAATATACATATTACGCCAAGCAAACCAGTCAAATCTTCTCTAGCAGTATCTTCTGTGGGAGGAGGAACAGGAGCATAGCTGTCAATTTTGCTTCAGATTACCTGGCACTAGAGCCCATGTTTGTGAGGGTCCACCACACTCCAGTTGCTGGCTCTGTTTTCTTAGTACAAACAAGGGGAGGGGGGCAATTTCTTTGCTTGCATTAGTGCCCTCCGCACCTTTGCTACATGTTAGATCTGTGAGCCTTAGAGTAGGCTTCCCCCACCTTTTTGCCTTCCTATTCCATTTTTGTGCAGATCCCGTTTTGCTGGCCTTAGGATTCTGTGCACTTTACCACTCTTAGCCAGTGCTAAAATTATTTTGCTCTTTCCTCTATACATGGTAATATTGGCTTGTCCCCAATTGGCATATTTAATTTACTTCTAAATCCCTAGTAAAGTGGTACTACATGCACACAGTACTTGTAAATTAAATGCTTCTAGTGGGCCTGCAACCCTGATTGTGCCACCACTTAAGAAGCCACTTAAACATGTCTCATGCCTGCCATTCCAAAGCCTGTGTGTGCATTTCGAAACTGCCATTTCGACCTGGCAAAATAAACCTTTTGTCAGACCCAAACCTTCCCTATTAATTCATATGTCTCCCATAGGGTAGGCCCTGGACAGCCCAGAGGACAGGGTGCAATGTACTGAAAATGTAGGACATGTACTTTCATTTTTTAAATGTCTTGGTAGTGAAAACCTTTAAATTCATTGTTCACTACTGCAAGGCCTATCTCTTCCATCGGATAACATTGGAGTTTCCTTATTACGCTTTGTAAGTGGAAATTTCAAATAGGAAGAGATGGCAAACTCATGTTTAGTGTCTCTGGAATCAAAAATAAAAATCCTAACGTATAGAGAAGTCAGATTTTAGATTGCAAGTCTGAAAATGACAGTTTTTGAAAGTTGACATTTACTTACCTTAGCTATTTAGTGCCTGTAGCCTGTCTCTGGTCACATTGAAGAAATCAAATACTCCTTCTCAGGGGTCTCAATGATACTTGGTCCTTTTAAACCAACAAAGAAGAAATTGGCACAGAAGCTGAAATATAAAAGATAATTTTTATTAAACTCAAATGAGTGAGACTACGTCACACAGAAGCCTTAGCAACTGAATGAGACAGTCTCAGGAGTACAGAAAACTGGGGCTTTATATATGCTTTAGAGTTACATAGTACGCATAAATGCAAGGGGCAGTCCTGGCTCATGTAAGCATGCAAAATGACTAAGATGGGCATACAAGATCTACTTGCTCAACACAGTGGGAGGAGAGTTACTTTTCCATACAGCAGCAAAAATAGCCTGACATTTATACTTAGAGGCAGGTGCATTCTACTAGCTAGGCCCTTCTGGGCATGTGCGAAGTGGAAGATGCTCAACATAGTTTCTCTCTAGGCAGACTCCAAGAGCAGTTAACACTGAGGGAGGACAGAGCACATGGCAAACAAAATGGCTGCCAGAAATACAAAATGGCTTTCACAAAGCGGATAAGATAACTTCTAAATACATGATGGCTTCAGCTAAATGCTACCCCAATGCTGTCAATTTATGACAACATGACTGGGTGTAGCTGACTGTTGAGCTTTGTGTATTGCTCCTAGATAGCCACGCACAATAGGGAGCTTAGGCTTGCCTGGATTAGTCATCCCTGGCAGAATGGGAGGGGCAATTGCTCACAGCCCCACTTACATCTGAATAGGCTGTACTCTGCCCCCACACAAAATGGTGCATAACCCCTATAGCTAGTCTGGAGCCCAGGCACAGAAGGCGGTATGCCTGAGAACTTCAAAGGGGAACCTCTAGCAGCCTCGTCCTCACTTTAATGGTACAACTGTGTATAAATACTGGGCCTCAGAAACCAACTCTTCAGAACACTTCTGGACCTGTAGATACTCTGACAGAAAGAAGGACTGTTGTGCTACTACAAGGACTGCCACTCTGCTGGACTACTGCGGTACAGGAACAGCTGCCATGCTATGTTAACCTGCTGCCCTCTTGCTAGGGGAAGAAAAACTGGACATCCAAGTTCATGTTAAACCCAGGACCCCAGATTGACTTAAAGGGCTAGTCTGCTGGCATACTGATCTGAGCCTCAGGGACATAAAACGCTCCCAACCAGCTACAGGACCCAGCTCCATCAGGTTCCTGACCCACAAGTGGTGTCTCTCAGGTCTTGGACCCTAGGTGTGGCTCACAGGCACTTTAAATGAAGCTTTTGGGCTTTTTGCAACCACAAGCCAGTCTGTTCGCACCCGAACGACTCTGCTTGCATAAGAATTGAGCACAAGCCGCTGCAAGTGTATCTCTATGCACAGCAAGCTCCCAGGTCGCTGTTTGCACCATGCCGATCATCGTCCGAGATGCTCTCCTGGCTCCCTGAAACCCCCCTCCAACACAAATAGGAATCTCAGCACAACATCTTGAGAAGATAAACCTTCAGCTGGGCTATTCTAAGACTGTCCCTGAACCACGCTCCATTGCAGTTGGCCTAACCTTTGACTTTGACCCGGTCTAGTGTGACCAGATTGTGGTAATTGGCCCTTTATGCTTCTAGGCACTATTTTACAGTCTATTCTTTAAAAGTGTAAACTCCAGTTCTACAGATATTTGTCGTTTTGATCTGGATTTACTTATTAAATGCAGGTCTATTTTTAAAACCTGATGTGAGATCATTTTGAGTGGTGTTTTCTCCTTTTTACTGTTTGAAGTGTTGCACAAATACTTTATTAATTGCCTCCAAGTTAAGCCTGACTGCTCTGTGCCAAGCTACCATAAGGTTAAGCATGGGTTAATTTGAGGTTTGCTTGTGTCTTCCCCTAACAAGGATTGTGGCTGTTGCTTGACCAGAGCTTGCACCTTAGTCTACCAAACTCCTAATTTCTTACACTTGTGTTCAGCAATGAGGATTGGACTTTTGTTTGTGTAGAGGTAAACAGTGATTTGTGTACACTATCATCCCATATCTAGACACATTTGAGTTTACATTTTCCCGTATTGGCCATTTACATTTTTCAAAATTCTCTCTCTGTCTGTTGTGCCTGAATCCACCTACACACATGGAGTTTGAACTGGCAAATATGGAGTTCAACAATTTGGCCCAGCTTAAGAAGTTCTGTAAGGAGAGGGAATCTCCAGCCAAGGAATGTGGAGTTACAAAAGGCGCTGAGGGCTTGGGTGGATATACACCAGTTACTTTCTACAACAGCTGAAGGAGATAAGGAAATGGATAAGCAAAGAGTTGATTTAGATCTCAGTCCTCAGGGCAACAGCCTATTGAAGGGAATTATTTGACCCCCTGATTTTGGAGCTCCATGCTAGGCATGGAGCTGGGGGACAGAGGGAGTAGAGCGATTTCATGCTGGAGATGGTCTGGCTCAGGATGGAAAAGAAGAAATAGGCCTTGAAGGCAGCGCAAAATAAGGATGAGAGGGACCTGGAGGAGCAAAGGGTATTTCTGGCTCATGAACTGAGTTGGAAGGAGCTGGATCTCAAGACCAGGCAGGAAGAGTCCAGATGTAATGGTGGAAGCATAGACAAAAAGGTCCACATCCTCACGGATTTGGTGCCCAGTTATGTGGTGAGCGAATACATTGACACACTTGTTTCTACCTGTGAGGTAGCCCTGAGGGTTCACAGGATCCCAGAAGAGCATTGTGGGTGTGGTGGTTTCTAGAAATGTATTCCTACAGTGGGGTGGGACACACTTCTCACCTTAGAGTAGAGAACCAAACCAGGTACACCCCAAAAAGCCATTGTGGTTGCTAAGTTTGGACTGACCCCTGAAAGGTACAGCAAAGGTTCAGAGACAGTCCGTTGCTCCCCAACCAGTCCTAGTAAGATTTTGTTGACTACTTCAGCAGGGCACTGAATGGTTGGGTTAAAGATTACAGTGGGTTGTAATATCTAATTGTGAGAAAGCACCTGCTCAGTATTTGCTTGCCAGAGCTGCACCAACACCTGATTGACAGAAAGCTGACTGACCCCAGTAAGCTTGCTGGGGAGGTGGAGTCCTTGGCTGGCACAAGAGTGTCTAAAAAGGTATCTGGGGAGACTCCTACAAGTGTGGTCAAGGGTGTGGCCGGCAAGATGGCACACAAAATGCATCAGGAGCCAGCTTCTGATCGCTCACATTAAATTCTAAACCATCCTGCACCTAAGAGACTCCTAGGGCACCATCAAGGTGTGCATTACATTCCCCAGAACTGGGCAACCCAGGCAAGATTCCTGTTTTATCCCCCCCCCTAAAGGTGCTAAACGCACACAACCCAGTTTGGAGATCTGCAGCCTGCACGCCGCAGCAGAGGGCTCCAAGGCCTGATACTGAGGGGGAGATCTGACCTGCCTGGCCCTGCCTGATGGGCATCTTCATGGTAAAACCAAAGGGGATGAAGGACGGAGTGTTGAACATTGCAAGCACTCACCCCCATGCAACTGATCTGGGTTTAATCCATCATCATTCTTTAGCTCACTCCACAACCCCAGTTCAGACATGGACATGTGCAAATCAGTCTGAACCTGTGCCTCATTGGAACTGTCCAGCCCGAACTGTTAAGCCATGTCTTTCCTGAACCGGAAACAAGCATCCTGGGACAGGTTTCAGGTTCATAACCCTTATCAGACAGGCTATCTTGAATCCAGTGGAAAAGTGAGCAAGAGACCAACGTCTGGCATACCCTGCCAACTTAGGGCGAACAAAGCAATACCAAAGGGGATGATTGATGGAGTGTTGAACATTGCAAGCACTCACCCCCAGTCAACTGATCTGGGTTTAATCCATCATAATTCTTTAGCTCACACTGCCACCCCAGTTCAGACATGGCCATATGCAGATCAGTCTGACCCTGTGCCTCATGGGAACAGTCCAGCCCGAACTGCCAAAGCATGTCTTCCCTGGACTGGAATCAAGCATCCTGGGACCGGTTTCTGGCTAATCAGCCGTCATCAGCCCGGCTAGCTTGAATCCAGTGGCAAAGTGAGGAAGGGACCCACGTCTGGGCATACCCTGCCAACTTAGGGCGAACAAAGCAAAACCAAAGGGGATGAAGGACGGAGTGTTGAACATTGCAAGCACTCACCCCCATTCAACTGATCTGGGTTTAATCCATAATGATTCTTTAGCTCACTCCACCACCCCAGTTCAGACATGGCCATGTGCAAATCAGTCTGAACCTGTGCCTCATGGGAACAGTCCAGCCCGAACTGCCAAGCCATGTCTTCCCTGGACCGGAAACAAGCATCCTGGGACAGGTTTCAGGTTCATAACCCTCATCAGCCAGGCTATCTTGAATCCAGTGCAAAAGTGAGCAAGAGACCCACGTCTGGCATACCCTGCCAACTTAGGGCGAACAAAGCAAAACCAAAGGGGATGATGGATGGACTGTTGAACATTGCAAGCACTTATCCCCAGTCAACTGATCTGAGTTTAATCCATCATCATTCTTTAGCTTTTTTATAGTATTAATTCCTGAATTTTCACATTGTGAGCAGGCCAAATCGGCTGCCAGCTTTTTGGATTAAATTAATATGTATTCCTTTTTTAATGTTGGCAACTTTAGGCATTTGTACATTTAAATAACGATGCTACAATGATGTCTTGTATAGTTATCAAGGTTTGGACGAGCCCCCAAGCGTGGATCACGTACTTTGCGGATTAAATACTTCCGAACTACAACCTGAGTGCTGATTCCTTCCTTTTAAGAGTGAGAGGAGATTAACTACATATATATATAAAATTCACTGAAAAAAAACACAAGTTTCAGGGACATTATAGTTAGAAATTAGCATTTAAAAAACCTCAGAAATTCACTGAAAAAAACTCAGGTTTCATGACCGTCATAGTTAGTTGGACATTTCACTCGTACAAAATTTGGCCGTTATAGTTAGTTGTGCTAACTATAACTCGTGCCCACGCAATGCACTGCTGATGATGTCACATATTACATCAATCGTGACATGGTCAGTGACATCACTGATGACATCACTGATGACATCATCCACGTGATAATCAGATGCACCTCCTCACACCCTAAAATACAGACAACCATTCTCGAAACCATAGACACACCAACACTAGTACAGCTACAATATTCTGTGCACACTGCATGCAGACCTCTAACCAGCTATATACTATTGATACGCTCTTCTAAATACCCAGTTAGTACCTATGCAGTCTAGGAATCCTTCTGTCTGTCCCATGCTCTTCTCCATTTACCCATCCAGCACTATCTACGTTTCCTATTACTCCACCAAAATCTAAGCACTTATAAATTCAGCACGCACTTTCTTTGCTACACTGAAATTACTCCAGTTATTTGTCATATACTTAAGGAATGGCGTAGTCACTAACACAAGTACAAGTACAATATTTTGTACACTATGTAGGCTCACCTCTAACCAGCTAAAACCAATACCTAAGCACTTATAAATTCACTATACACTCTGTTTGTAATAATGTAATTATTATAGTTACTAGTCATGAACTTATGGAATAGCCTAGCTACTAACACATGTACAGCTATAATATTTTGTGCACTATCCAAGAATACCTCTAACTAGCTACATACTATTGATACACTCTTCTAAATACCCAGTTAGTAATCATGCAGTGTAGCAATCGTCCAGTCTGTCCCATATACTTCTTTAATCACTTATCTACCACTATCTACTTATCCTATCACTCCACCAATAAGTAAGCACTTATAAATTAATTGTTCACTCTGTTTGCAGCACTGTCATCATTCCAGTTACTAGTGGTATTGTTATAAAAATGACCGAGGCACCAACACAATTACACATACAATATTCTGTGCATAATCCCTACAAATTTCTAAGCAGATACATACTATTGGTCCACTCCATTAAATGCTGAAGTAGTACCCATGCAGCGTAGGATACCTCCTGTCAGTCTCAGGCAATTCTTTAATCACCCATCCAGCACTATGTTCTTATTGTATCAGTGTGCCAATACCTAAGCACTTATGGGACAGATTTACAAGCACCCTGCCACACCAGAACGCCACTTTTTGTAACGTAGTGATGGCGCCAGGCATTTCTTCATATTTACAAGAAGAGGAAATGCCACCCAGCATGGTTTTTCCTTTCCTTGTAAATACGACCCCTTCATACACAGAACTTTCCGTTGAAGTCGCTTTCCCTAGGTGTTGCTGTGGGTGTTCCCATGCAACACCCATAGAACAAGACACATCTCCAGATTTATGAGAAATCATAAATCTGGAGATGTGTGTGAATGCTGCGCCATCCTAGAGTTGGTGTAGCATGGCGCAACTTGGAGAATTGTTTTCATTTCTCCTAATGTTTTCCTCTTTCAATGCATGCTGCATTCCACAGCATACATTGAAAGATGAAAATGCCTTTACTGATTGTTTATGTACAGGAAGGTTTTCCTTCCTGCACAAAAAACTATCTCCGCACAACACAGACATCCTTGCACCATAGTGCAAGGGTGCCTGTGTCAACGCATGGTTGCAGTTTGTGCAGCAATGCAGAGGGAAGTACAGAGTTGCAACATATTCATGTACATATGTCACATCCCTGTGCTTTGGAAGTGCCACAGTGCAGTGCAGCTAAAGAGCTTGCAGTATCACGCTGCAGTACTTCCTCATAAATCTTCACCTATAAATTCACCATACACTACTAATGCATTCTTTCAGTAAATCATGCTGTATACATATATTTAACCAGACTTTCACACATTACCTTGCAATTATAGTTCTTTCTTTAACCAGATAAGGTAGTTCTGAACTTTTTTTCTTCTTTTTTCTTTTAACAATGTTGTATTTTTTTGGATGGTTTTTAAAAAAATGAACACAAAAAAGTACAAATAAAACAGGAAACTTTTGCAATTACTTATTATAATTACAAATAAATTATTTTTATGAATATCTTAGATAATCTCTTGCCATATTATGTATATTAAAGACACATATATATCGTTTTATAACATAATTTTTTTTTGCTGGAGTCACATACCCAGCTCGCCCCCAGCACGCATATTTGACATCACGCGGGACCCACTACCGTGCATGTGTCACCTACCTAAATGTGGATATGCCGCGAATGCGCGGGAGCAGGAGTGGCAGATTGTTCGCATACTAACTGCGCACATCAAGTAATATTAAATGTATATCATCATAAAAAAATCGTTATTTTCGGCCATTACAGCCATATAAGTACATATATATATATATACAACACATTAAAATCCATTTCAGGAAAAAAAAATTATGATCATAAAGAACAATGGATTATAGGCATGTAGACATAAAAACCACTGTATCAAAAATGGGAAGCAAAATCGTGATTTATGGGAAATTCAAGCAATTAAAACATACATTAAGAATATAATTTAAGCTAAAATATATAAAAAGAATGATTCACATCCACTACTTTTATAAAGCCCAGGATCGATGTGCCAGCCAGTTGGCAGTTAATTCTATCCCTCACATAGATTTTGCGCCAAAGACATGCCCTTACAGGTTTAGTTATTACAGAGTATATAATTGCTGCAGGTACCAAATAAAAGCTGGTGTAACTTGCTATCAGGTCAACTTTTTACGTATTACATTTGTTTATTGACACATACATAGTACAATGCAAGATATATCCACAGCAATGATACGACAGGTGCCACCATAAAAGGAGCAGCGAAGATAAGCCAGGTAAAACTTAACGTGGCCGCGTTACCACTGCCATGGTCGCTGGGTGGGTTTGAGAAAGCATGTGCGCATATAAACAAATAAACAGTAACCAAACCCCACCTCCCGATTCCTCCTGTCCCCCCCCACCCACCCGCCACCCCTGTTCCAGGTCCGATATCCTCCTGTAGCCACTGAGCCATCTAGCCCGATGGTCCCACACCTTCTATCTGTGAAAGCCTCAGTAACCGTAAGTATCTGGGACAAGTCACTTCCCTGAATTCAGTTGCCAGCAAGGCTAGAAAGGGCTGCCATCATTCAGAATATTTGTCACCCTCCTCTTTCACAATCAGGGACAACTTTTCCATGCCCAGGACATGCCAGAGATGGTATAACCAGCCCTGAAAAGAGGGGACATGGGTGGTACGCCAATGGGATAGAATATTCTGTAATGTGCCACCCAGAGCTATGGCAATTAGTCGACCCCTGCGTGAGCGCAATGGGTAAGTAATGGGGTTGGGCAGGCCTAGCAAAACATAGGCAGGGAATCTAGGGATAGACTTGTCGAAATTCAAGTCCACTTCATCCAGGATCAGCTTCCAGTATTCCTGCAAATGTGGACAATCCCACAGTATGTGTGAACTAGAGTGCCCCTCCCTCCATACCCGCCCCAACAGAACACCTCTCTCGTGCGATCCATCTCGTGGAGCTTCTCCAGAGTGTAGTACCAGTATGAAGTGACCTTGGTGAGGATGTCAGTCAAGCCCATATGGTAGGCCGAGTGTCGCGCCCGGTAACAAATGCCCTCCCAATCCTTGTTGTTGAGGGTACGCCCTAAGTCCTTCTCCCAGCTTGCTTTCCCTGAATTATAAATATGTGTATAGTGACCTAAAAGCATGCAGTAAAGGTCCACTATGAGTTTTTTGTCAGACTTTGGTGTGATCAACCAGTATTCATAGGGACTAAGTCTCTGATCCGCCCCCTCCCTGGTCTGCTCATTAAGTGCCCAGTGTCAAGCCTGGCAATAGCGGAGCTGTTCCTGTTCCGGCATGCCAAATTCTTGGCGGAAGGCATCAAAGGGAATGCCCCCCCCAGCGCTTAAAGGTGAAATAGAGACCTGCACCCCGCCGGGCGCCACTGGGCAAAAGCCACAGAGTCTTGGCCAGGCCCAAAATTAGGATTATCTAGCAAGGTCGTAAGTGGTGACAGGAAGGTCGTAAGTTCGTGTTTGATGTTCACCTGGTCCCACACCTCCAGCGGAACTCTTGTGATATGCGAGGCGTATAAGTTAGGGGGGCTGTGTTGACGTCGCAGGAAGGGGACCTCCTGGAGTGGGCGACCCACTGCTGCCTGGTCTTGAAAAAGCCAGTGCTTCTCCAATTCCCATTTACTCCACTCCACCAGCGTCCGCAACTGCGCTGCCTGGTAATAGAGCAGCAAGTCAAGGAGCCCTAGTCCACCCTTCTCAGGTGGTAGTGTTGCCAGCCTTAGTTTCATTCTCGGCCACCTGCCATTCCATACAAATTGAGCCAGCTCAGATTGGGTTAGGCGGATCCAGCCCTCAGGTGGCCGCAGGGGTATAGTGCGGAACAGGTAGAGAATCTGCTTAAGGATCGTCATTTTTATGGCAGCCACTTTGCCCAACCAGGATAGTGAAAGGTGTCTCCATCTACCCAGCTCTGACCTGACAGTCTGACAAATGCGGGCATAGTTGAGGCGGACCGTGTCCTGTAGTGTAGCTGCCAGTTGGATTCCCAGGTAGGGTATGGCGTCCGATGCCCAGAGGAAGGGGAAGAGCTCCTGCAAATGAGCCCGGGTGGGGCACTCCAATGAATGGTCCAGCGCCATCGACTTGCTCATGTTAACTTTGAATCCCGCCACCTGCGCGAACGAATCTAATATTTCGACAATCGCCAGCAATGACTCCCTGGGTGAGGATAGCGATAAGAGGACATCATCAGCATATAAGCTGATGGTATGCACATATGCCCCAAATGTAATCCCACTAACTGTGGGGGCAAGCTTCATTGCCTGAGCCAGCGGCTTCATGTAGAGAGCAAAGAGCAATGGCGACAGAGGACATCCCTGTCTCGTTCCCCGTTCGATGGGAAAGCAGGGCGAGGAGCAGCCATTGACCCGTACCGTCGCGGAGGGCCATGTGTAACAATTCAGGATCCATGTGCGGAATTTGTCTCCCATCCCTGCCTTGACCAAGACCTGGTCTAAGTACGGCCAGTGAACATGATCAAACGCTTTTTCAGCATCGAATGCGAGCATCATGTACTCCCCAGGTGTTTGCGTGGCCTTCTCTATTAAATGCAGAGCCCTCTTGGTGTTGTCTGCCGTTTGCCTCTCCGGGATCAATCCCGCTTGGTCTGGCTCAATTAGGCCCGGCATTAGCGGAGCCAGTCTCACTGACAATATGCTGGTATAAAGTTTAAGATCTATATTGAGTAGTGATATGGGCCGGTATGCCTCACACTTCGAATGGTCCTTCCCGGGTTTGGGAATAACAGAAATAGTAGCCTCCAGGAGGTCCCTTGGAATAGTGCCTGGGTCTGTGAAGAAATTAAAGAGAGCGGTAAGCAGGGGAACTACTCGGGAGCAAAACTTCTTGTAGAATAGCGCGATGAAGCCGTCAGGCCCTGGTGCCTTCCCCAGCTTTAGCCTGGAAATGGTGGTAATGACTTCTTCCGGTCTGATGCTGCATTATAGGAGCTCGGATTGTTCTAGTGTGAGGGCCGGGAGAGGAATAGTAGCCAGGAAGGACTCCCCGGCATTCTGGTCCACCTGGGATCCGGTTTATAAGGAGGTATAGAAGTCACTGAATGCTGTAGCTATCTCTGTGTCTTCCATCGCTAGACCTCCATTTTCCCTCTCAATCTCCTTCACCATGTGTCATTGCCTAGTCTCTCTGAGTGCACTGCCCAACAACCGTGCGCATTTGTCCCCTGCTGTGTAATGCATGTGTCTCACCCTCAGTTCTGCATATTCCGCCCTGTCCTGATCTAGTACTCTTAACTTTTGCCTCACTGCTTTCAATTGTTTCCAGACCCTGGGTGTGCCCGTTCTTTGATGCATGTGCTCCAATTCCTTCACCTTCTGTGTTAGCTCACCCCTTTGGTCTCCCTCTCTACATTCTCAGCCGCGAAAACCGCTAGGAATTCACCGTGCAATACTGCTGTAAGTGCTGCCCAATGTGTTGCCGGTGAGGTGTCAGAAGTGTGATTGTGGCATCAGTGATAGCCCCGTTCATTTTGTCAATGACGTCTTTGCGATGTAATAGCGTGTCTCTTGAATTCCAGCAGCGCGTGGGCCACGTCACTAGAGGAAAGGTGAACACCACGGAGATGGGAGCATGGTCAGAGAGTGATGCGGTGCCAATGTCCACTGTATAAGTCAAGGCCTGAAGGGAGGTGGAAGCTAGGAAATAGTCCAAACGCGCATATGTACGGTGGGCATTTGAGTAATAGGTATATTCTCTAGTGTCTGGGTAAAAGCTACACCAGAGGTCTACCAGCCCCAACTCTTCCAACCTGGTCTGTCCCCCGCTGGAGAGAGTCCCTGTCTGTGTGGAGTGCTGGGCCGATCTGTCTAGGGTGTTGTCGAACACTAGATTAAGGTCCCCGCCCACCAGAATGTGGCGATCTGTAGTGGCCGCCACTTCGCTAAGTGCTAGGTGAAAGAACCGTTCCTGCCCCTCATTAGGAGCGTAAATTGAGTAGATTGTGAATTTGGACCCACCCAGGGAAAAACGATATGATAACAACCTCCCTCTTATCTCTGCTCCCCTCTGCAACACCTTCCCGCTGAAGCGCTGGGCCACCAGGATCGCAACCCCTGCCGTTTTAGTCGGCGCGGAAGAAAAAAATTGGTGTGGGAAGCTGCGCGCCTTCATCCGCATGCAGTCGTTTGGCAGTAAATGCGTCTCTTGTAAGAGGCATATATCTGCTTGGCGTGTTCTAAGAGGGAGAGGACTGCTTTGCACTTGACTGGGTTGTTTAGTCCCCTAACATTCAGGGAAAGGATTCGCAATTCAGTAGCTGTCATAACTCATCTCTTCCCTCCTCTGCTCAGAGCCTAAGAGGTCCACCCATCCCTCTGCAGAGCCCCCTCTGACATACCACTCATCACTCCAAAGATGTTGCCCTTCATGCCACTCGACAGTTACCTGAACACCCAGGCCTATAGCTATCAGAGGACCCACCAGGACCTGGAACCCCACCCGTCCTCCCCCAAAGACTCCTCCCATCCCCCCCCATTCCCCCTCAACTCCCAGCCCTTCCCTCCCCCTCCTGCGTAACCCCTGGAACAATGAAATCAAAAAGAAAGAAGTCAAGTACCAAACCATTGTCCATCATCTTTAGAGATGATTGGTTGAAAAGTAGTGTGGGGCAAGTCCAGTCAGGGCGCCCTTCCTACCCCCCACCACCGACCCCATAGAAGTGACCCGCAGACCCCAGTCTCAAGGCACTCAAACAGTATGCTCATCCCGGCTGCGAGGAAGTTAGGTCCGATGCTACCGCTATCACCGCTGCTCTCTGGCCATCTTCGATCTCAGTTTTTGGGGGTTTCTTGACCCGACGCCGTCCACGCTGTTAGCGCCACTGGGATAACGAACCCCTGGACCCCCCAGAGTGCACCGCCGGCTCGTCTTCCTCCTTAGGCAGGTCAATGCCTAGCAGCTGACAGGCCTCCTTTAACGAGCAGAGCTGATAGAGCTTATTGTTTAATTTGAACACAATCCGAAATGGGTGGCCCCAGCTGTAAGATATGGCCTGTTGCTGGAGATAATTTGTGACGGGCTTCAAGGCCCAGCGTTTCTGCAATGTGAGGGATGACAAGTCCTGAAAGAGCATTGGCGAATGGCTGTGAAAGGCGATGGGGTGCAACCGCCGCGCCTTCTGGAGGATGGTTTCTTTGGTTCTGAAGTCTTGCACACAGACTAAAATGTCCGCCGGGGGTGCCGCCCCAGATCGCTGTGGCCCGACCCTATGTGCCCTGTCGAGCGCCAGCTCAGCGTCCGGTGGGCAATCCAGGATGTGGTTGAAAAGCTCCTTAGTAAACTTGAAGAGGTCTCTAGTGTCTTCTGACATCGCCACCCTGTGGTATTGGGTTTCAACAGATCTACATACTCTGCAAACAAAAAACTCTCGAACACCATAGAATAGAAGTTGGCACGGAAACTGGAAATGCAAAAGACAAGTTTATTAAGACCCCATGGGGTGGTGGTACAATCCTACAGCACCCTTCGGTAATGCAAGAAGTATCACACCGGACATCGTTGCGTGACCTCTTTTATATGATTTAGACAGCAATAAAAAGGTAGGTGGTATACTTTTGAACAGTTTAAGTACATATAAGGGCATTTTTGGAGCACAGCCAACATGTGGGAGGGGTTTAATACCACTGGTCTGTTTTGGGGAACATTCCTGAGAGGTGACCGTTCACTAATCTAAACGTTCGAGTACTCATGCGTGGGCTTGACCAGTGCTTAAAATAGTCAGTTGCTGGGCAAGTTAAATGGTCATTGGTACAGAGAAAGGACAAAAGGACATGCTGACCACGAGGCAGCATGTTCATTGAAAATGTAAGCCAGGAAATACAAAATGGCCTCCGAAAACATGATCAAGTTAATGGTGAAAGTTCGTGTAGCTGAGCTAAATGCTAACTTAATCACTGCCAAATTACGACAACCCCCCGAATCCGAATGTTGTGTCGCCGAGAACGGTTTTCAAGATCCTCAAGATGCGATTGCAAGTCCACCTGCTGATCATGGATACTTATGATCTCCTGTTGCAACGTCCAGGTCAACTTTTTTGTAAATACCTCCGTTTACACCACATAGCAAAAAAAAACGTTGAAATTGCAACGACATAAACTGGGTTAGAATCACATTTTAGGATCCTAAAAAATTAAAGATAGTTCCTAATATGTAGGTTTCTACAAAGTTCTATAACCCACTTAGATCTGGCTTGCTTATATGCCAAGCAGAAGAACATTACATGGATTACTGTTTCTTCCTCTACTAGGCATCCCAGGCATAGACGGTGGTTGACACCCGCCCGCTTATTAGTTATTGCATGCAGCGGGAGCGTCCCATATCTAAATTGCACATACAACTTCTTAGGTAACGGCGGTTGAATTGAGTCCAACACCAGCTCATATTTCTATTGAGACTTAAAATCCCAAAAACCATAAGTTAGACTCAAAGGGTTAACTGTAGGTAAAAAGCTTATCAGTTTATACTATTTCACTATACTGGCTAGAGATTTTTTAGATATTGCTGAGCAAGAATCTACAGGTGTGCTCCATAGGTCCTCCCTTCCAATTGCACGAAAAGAATCCCTAACAAAGGACAGCCAGGGTATACAACCGACCCCCAAAGATGGCATTACCACTCTTGATTCCTCCCTATAATGGGCCAGCTCAGGAGTACTCCACAGCCTTCGCCAATATAGCAGTGTACGTAGCGGGATTAGATCCACAAGTGGGTGGACATCCAAATCCATCCTTAGAGGTATGTGTATGATTTAACTGAAAAACACGAAGCCGTCTGAAACTGTACAGGGATCCTTCACGACTTTTCTAAAGTGGCGGCTAGAATCCGCGCACCCAGTGTGATGTGTACGCTTTGGGTGCGCGACTCTGAAAAAATGAAAAAATATACATATATTGAAAAACAAAAATGTGAACAATATTTCAGTTTGATTTTCTTTTAAACATTTTTTTGCACTTTTCAGAAAATTATTTAATGAATAAAATATTGATAAATAAAAAGTTAAAAAGTGTAGAAACTCAGTACACAAAATAGGTATAACTACTATTACACTTAAAAATTAGCATTTAAGAAACCTTTGAAATTCACTGAAAAAAACATAGGTTTCAGAGACGTTATAGTTAGAAATTAGCATTTAAAAAAGCTTTGAAATTCACTGAAAAAACATTGGTTTCAGGGGTGTTATAGTTAGTTGGACATTTCACTCGTACAAAATCATAGAAATTCCTCAGTCATCGGTGATGTCACTGACCATGTCATGAATGATGTAATATGTGACATCATCAGCAGTTCATTGTGGGTGCGTGAGTTATAGTTAGCAGAACAAACTATAACGGAAGAATTTCTTTTGTGCGAGTGAAATGTCCAGCTAACTATAACACCCGTAAAACGTATGTTTTTTTCTGTAAAATATATATATATATATATATATCCAAAAGACAATGTTTGCCCACGATGAGAGAGACCACAGGCAGCATAAATATTCATCCGCTTTATTAGATGGCAACACACTAGCCAGCAGCGCACAGGAATCTTCTTTCATTTAAACAAGCCAGACGCGTTTCAGGAGAATAGCACTCCCTTCCTCAGTGGCATTACAACTCCAAACAACGGATGGTTTTCTCCACGCACCTAAATATCACTGAGTCCCGCCCCACTGGGCGTAGCCACCCTCGTGGCATTATGGTTCTCGTAGTGCTGGAAAGTTCTACTACATTGAGTGTCCGTGGTGGAGTGCTTTGAAATAAAACCCCAGTGGGTTGAAGTTCGAACCTGCTCTGCTGCACGGCTTTCTGCTATTGGTATGCCTCCGGGATATCTGCCTTCCTAGCGAGTCAGCTCTACCTGGTACTCCGGCCTGCAGCGCAGGGGGTCTCTTCTCGCGGCCGGGCAGGCCGCTGAAAATCCAAAAGACAATGTTTGCCCACGATGAGAGAGACCACAGGCAGCATAAATATTCATCCGCTTTATTAGATGGCAACACGCTAGCCAGCAGCGCACAGGAATCTTCTTTCATTTAAACAAGCCACTATATATATATATATATTACCTACTGGCAGTCGCCAGTAGGTAGTTATAGTTAGGACCCAGTTTCCATAGGAAATCCACACCATTCTATTTGGAATAACTTTGGACGAATCTTAGCGAAATTCTCCAAGAAAATGGCGTGCTCCGACCCGCTCCTTCCCTGAAAGTTTGGGGGTGATTTGTCAAGTAGGGCCATGAAAAAAGGAGGTCACAAAACTTGTTTTCCCCATGCAATTTTCAGTAGGACCTTTAGCCACGGCTACAGCCTGAACGGCTGAACGGAATCTCACCAAATTTGGCAAAAAAAAGTAGAGTTTGGTTCGCAGATTGTGCTTTTTGCTAAATGGTGTAAATCCGTTCAGTAGTTCCTGAGAAAATTAAAAGTAAAATCATAGTGATATCTAGAGACGATGTCCCATACGCATACTGTAAGTGTACCGAAAATCGTACAAATATGAGCACGAGCTGCATGCTGATTGGTTGTCAACTGTCTGTCAACACTCCAAACCAGGAAGTGTTGGCAGCCATCTTGTGTCTCGTAGAACTGAGTCACAACAAAACAGTAAAACACGCCTCGGGGCTTGCTACCGGCCGGGGCTCTAATATAGAAAATAGGGGAAACGGACCACCAAGTCCTGGGGACCACAACCCCTTGGGGCTTTTGAATGTTGGGAGGGGGGCTGCATGGCCCCCTTCCTGGAGCCTTTGATGGCCCTGCGGACCACCACCTTTCAGGGCTGGCTTCTGTGGTGCCTGGGGGTGCTTACCCCCTGGACACTGTTGTTTGCTTTGGTAGGGTGGGAGCGTTGCGGCTCCCACTCTACCACAAGAAACCACTTCCGAATTTAACCTGCTCTCTCTTTCAAGACGAAAAGTAATGCCGGCTCCCGAAGGACGCGGGAAGCCAGCTGGGACCGTGGGGTCTTTGGGGCTAAAAAAAACAGTTATTTTCAGAACTAACTTTATTGGTCAAAAAATGAGCTATATTTCTATGAAAGTATGTAAAACTTTCCGTTTTTTTCTGCACCAGTTGTACTCTCTACGCATGTGCAGCCTCGTTTCCAAGCCCACACTTCTTTCTTTTTCTTCAAGTTCGCCAAACTAATCTCTCTTCATTTCAGGTATTAAATTTGCCGCTTTCTTCTTCTGGGCCGTGTGCCTCATCTGCCGCTACACTTTTGTAATATATTAATAATCATATTCTATCTATATTTATTTGAAATGTATTGCCGAAGCGCCAAACGTTGATTACATACTCCGTCCTCTGCCATTTTAGTCGTTTTCCACCGTTATTTTTATTATACCTGCTACTTTCATTTTACTCCCGACTACCTTGTCTGTGATCCATGAGATTTCCTGCCACGGACACCATGGTGTTTGTCCTTGGCCTCCCATCTTATCAGACTTGGTCACAGGCATACTTAAAAACTAATCTGAAGCACGTAAGGCACAGCCATTACAACGCGTGACAGTCACCACTAAGCCATTACCATGCTTACGCCTTTATCATGCGTGGTAAATGTATACTAGTTGTAAAAGCATGCGTGGTAAAGGCATGCCTGGTAAAGCCATATGCGTGCTAATGGCTTCTTGGTGACGGACACGTGTGGTTATGACCGTGTTGTAATGGCTGTTTCTCCCCAATGGACACTGCAGCAACTGGGTATGGGCGTCATGGACTCCAGGGCACCTGGCGGAGGGCCACGCAGTCCCTCTTAGACAATATAGAAATATCTGGGGGGTGATTGTTTCCGTGGTTTGAAGGGAGTCATTGTGGGGGGGTAGCTTTGTACTCGAAAATGCCGGAAGAGGTTTGTAAATGTGGTACACATTGTTTTGTTTTACTTTGATTTCCTTTCTATCTTGTAGTCCATCCAGAGAAAATATAACTTATTGTACAGCCAGTACTTTTCATCCCTACTCTCAAACATCTTACTATAGTACTTCAAATTATAAATATTTTTATTGTGGACCGTCACCCCCTCCAAAAAAACTAGTACATTGTTATTTTTTATTAACTTTTATTAAAACAACAATAACTATAAACATAACTTAAAGATATTATAATAAACAACTAGAAGAATAACTTTAATCAAACAGTATTATAAACAAATTGTGATGTGGACTCCAAAAGACGTAGCATAGGTAATCTGCAAAAGAAAAAAAAAATTTGAGTTTACAATTATGTACATGTGATGTGTCTAAATGAGGTGAAGCATTACAAGTCAAGGTAACACTACAATTTTACGTGTGCAGTGTGCCTAGTAAATTTTACATCTGTTATAGTCCCGCATTCAAGTGGTGTCTATATGGAAGTGCTTACTGCATCACTGACACAAAAGTGGTAGAACAGGATTGTAAATACGCCGATGTATTTCTAATGCATTGCAATGGAGGCATTGTGGGCCTTATTTATGAAGGCCTTGCGCCGCCGGTGCGTCACTTTTTCCCATTTTAAAAGTGGCGCACCGGCGGCGCAAGCCCTTCATAAATAAGGCCCTGTATATCTAGGCCGCTGTGCTTACCTTGTATAAACAGTGCAGCCACCAGAGTTCACTACTTAATTTCAACTCTGTTTTTAGATGTCAAAGTATATTCAATATGTTGCAGACAAGTCCATTGCTGTTGCTCGATATGCCGCGATTGCTTCTAAAGAATGTTTGGTGAAGCAAAGAAAAGAACATTTGATTAATCACCGTAAACTGAGTTGCAAAACTACTGTCAAAAGTGAATTTTAATCTGAATTCTTAAAATTGCGTATTTAGACTATTGTACCCCATTAACTCGCAGAGTGTGGAGTTGAGAGTTTTTCTTGGAAAGTCAGACGCAGATTTACAAGCTTCTTGCGCCACTTTTCTCATGTTAAAAGTGACACAAAAGTATACCAATAAGCTTATAGATATGTTCCTCAGACTGTTGTAACCTATCTGTTGTCACTGCTCGGAGGTAATTATACATTTATACACACTCAAGCTGCTGTACACTACCCACTCTCTCCTTTCACAGATAGCTTGTTGTTCTTTCGCAAACAAGCTTCTTTGCTCACCTTGTGCCGTTGCCATCATTCAAAGAGGGTAGAGCACGTTTTGAAGCAGGCTTCTCAGTCGCTGTTACAATGTCCACGCATCATCGCAGAATACACAAACGTAGAGCTTTGTAGGTTTCTTTTTACGTGGGTTTCATCATTTTTTAAACCACAACCTGTTAGTTAAAAGGAAGTTAACATTGTGTGTAATTTTTTTATGAAACGAGAGAGGAAATAAGAGATTGATTGAAAACAATACTCGCAGCTCACCTTTTTGTCTCTGGTGTTTTTCACCACGTGCCAGACATAATCCATCTTGAAGCTCTACATCTAAAAGATAATGAAAGAAAGATGTTATGATTGGTAATTGTTACTATATTAATTTGGAGTTAGATAACATCGCGCTTTTATACATGTTCCTTCTCACATTTCTACAAAATGTTTGTATTGGTAATATTCCGGACATTTCAGCAATTATAAAAACGTTCCTGTTATTGGGAAAAAATGTATACATGTAAATTAATACACTATATAGGAGTGCGTTCATCTAGAATACTAGTCACGTTTTTGTATGTAGTCTGCTACAACCCTGACTCCCTCCGATGCATACTCAAGTCTCACTGCTCACCTTTTCGTGGAAAAGGCACCTTCTGCATCATGTAGTCCCGATCTCCATCAGAGAAGTCTCATATATGGTGCCGAGTCTTGATATCTCTAGGGCTAACGACATACTCGTGCTCCCATCATCATCATCGCAGGTTCTTCACTCGCTCAGTGCTTTGGGCACCACTAACTCAGTGACAAAAGAGGCCAGGCAGGTAGTAGTGGGCCCCTTGTTCGGTACTTTGGGAACAACTCTAAAATGGTGTACAACACGAGCGCTCAGTCTTTTTTATACATAGGGTCACATGTGTAGTGACGAATGTGCTGGATGGGTGTGGTGTGGATGTATACCAGCCATGAGGGAGTGTGTGTGTCGATCTAACAACTAGACCTGCAACTACGAAATCACTACAATGGAAATCTGGGCCATGTACTGTTGTTGTGTTTTCCTGGTAGATTAAGCACAGTAGGCTGTACTAACGTATTCAGTCTCGATTCATTTACTACCTCTACCAGGGGCTTTTAAATGCTGGGAGAGGGGTGAATAATTGTGCTGACTTCACTCCTTTAGCATGCAGTACTATATTGTTTTCTAAAATGTATGACTCTTCAAACCATCTTTGCTCTTACGACGTACGGCCGCGATTTCCGTAATTGCTTTTAAAAGTAATATACACTTATTTAAAGTTTTAAAAAACAATTTTCATGATTATCCCAGATAATGTCCTCCCTTATTATGTACATTAAAATTAAATACATAAATATATGTTTTTAAACAATTAGAAACTTTTGCGCCATACGCGTGATGTCACGCGGATTATAAAAAAAAATGTAAACCCCCGCGGGGTACGCATTTTGGGTGAAAAAGAAAAAAAACGTGAAGCCCGCTTTATTGTTAATTAGCCTCTGGGGGGCCAAATCCCAGGTGCAATTATTTTTCATAATGGGGGCCCAGAGGGGCCCCAATGCACCGGGGATCGCTACCCGGGGCTTTAACTATATGTATGCGGGGGGCTCATGGCCCCCCGGAGTTCCGGGGACAGCCTCCTCCCCACCCGGGGCCTCTTTATATTAAAAAGAACTGTGCAAGGGGGTTGTAAATGTGGTACTTTGCTTTCCTTTCTGTCAAGGATCCACTGTAAATATAATGTTTTTTTTGTACAGCCAGTACCTTTCTGCCTGTTACCATAGTAAAAGTACATGGATCACTTGCGTGAGCACAGAGATTAGAAGTTCACCACAATATGTTGCTAATTGAAATAGTTACTGTACTTGAGATTTATATATTTTTTTCATAGGAACCGTTAGCCGTACAAGAAGTCAGTGGAAAAGTTTTGTTAGGGATTCCTTCCAGTTCGGGGAGTATTACGGTAACGTGCTCCAAGCGGGACTTTACGAAGCTTAATGTTCATTGGCTGTGAAGTATTAAAAGTAGAAGGTTTGGAAGTCATTCTTTGCTCGTCCGTGGAACAACAGGGACATTTTATTGGCTAAAGTGTTCCGAGCACAAGTTTGCTCCTTATTGGGTGGGAACGGTTCACTGTTGTCAGTGATATTGTGATGCATTTTCGAAAGGAGCATGGGGAAAGAAAGTAGTAGAGGGCAGGTTAGGAACACTATTAACTCTGTACAGTGCTCATAAGGTGGTGGAGAGGGTGTAGGTGACATACTTCTTAGGAGTACTATTTACTTATAATGTGGTGTTTACTTTCCTGATGGGGAGGTGTGGTTGCGCAGCAAATAAATCAGTCTAGGTTTGAAACTGTTTTTATTAAACAAATACAAATAAACTTTCTTCAGAAACTGTCGCTGTATATATGAAAGGGGTGACAATTAAAAATGAAATTTCATAAAATATCAATTAAGCGTGGCTATATACTTCTTTTTTGTGCTACAGTTTGTAAAAGTGTTGCCCCACATTCTTGATGATGTAAGAGGGCATCAGTTACTTTTAGATAAAGTAGAATAGAAGTGCTACAACAAACACTCCCGCACTACATTAGCTCAGATCAAGAGAACAAGTAAAAAACTGTTAAATACAAATGATTTCATATTACATAGAAATGCATGCATTTTTATTTTTCAAATTTGTATTCTGTACAATTCAGGAACGTGTTGTCAAAGTGCTTAGAGGTTGCAGACTGTTCCGTTAATAAATTACACACTCACTAAAGGATATCTAGGATGGTACTCTTATAATTTAAAGTACAGGTCCTATATATATTCTTTATGGAGAAGGCAAATAAGAACCGCAAATAAGAATAGAAATTAGAAAATACCATTCAGAAATGAAGGGTTTATTAAATATTTAAAGTAACAAAGTATGCATGATAGCTATATTTTTTTGTTCTGCTGTTTAGTAAAATATGTTTCTTGAAAAAAATATCTGATCAAGTATTTTTTAATATTTGAAAGTTATAATATTGATGGCACTGAAAAATGTCTCATTCCTCTTCTGTAGCAATAGGACAATCTATTATAATACAACAATTGATACAATTGTTACAGTAAAAAGAAAAGGAAAACAAAGTTATGTATTTATCAGAACATCCATAATGAAATACTTTTGAGCGGTAAATATTTACTGAACTTCTTTTCTCCGGACATGATTAACTATGGGCCTAAAATCCATCCTGTTCGCGGAATTTGAGGATTTTGGGCAAATTCGGGTTCCGCAAATCGCGCAAATTTGCAGAAAAAACCATGATTCGCAAGCTGGCGGATTTTTTTGCTTGGTCGAGCTTGAAAAATACAATATCGCGTGCGCTGCGTTGACTTACCGTGATTCTGAGTTCTCTGAGTTTTTCTCCCGGTTTGCGTGTGCTGCGCCATTTTGGATCTTGTTGTGTGATCGCGGGAGAGTTTTTCGACTGCTAGTATGTCATCGCGGCCTGCCATCTTGCACAGTGAGAGTTTGACAACGCGAGTACGTCATAAGGGCCCGCAATCATGCATCGCGGGAGTAAAAAATTGCGAACACGTAGATGCGGCGCGCAGCTGACTTCGGGCAGGATATTTGAACAGCTCGCTTTCCTGAACTTGCAAAAATTGCAATTCTGCTCAAGAAATCCACCGCGGCAGCAAAAACCTTCTAAAAATGATGATTACTCCTCAGAGTGACATTTGGCTACACTTTTTTGTGCAAGGAGTCCATTTTTTGGTGGGATGGGAAGTCAAGTCAGGTCAAAAACCACTTTATTCGATTTTGTTAAAAATCATAAAAGCATACTATAAACAGTTAAAAGCCATTCCAAAATTCATATAAAAATTTCATACAATACAATTTCAATAAAAATTATTAAAAATACGAGATTAAAAATCATCATGTACAAATAGGTAAGGCACGACAACAATCAACACGAGCCCCAATATTACACTTGTATATTCCTCTTCCTGATTCTAACAGCAGCGACAAGATAATTTGCTACGCTGAACATCACCAAGGGGGATTCGAGCATTTGCAAATACAGGAGTGCTGGTTTTGCCTGTAAAAAAGCTTTCTCTTTCAGTAAGGGTACCAAATACTTCTGTCTTGGAACATTATAAAAAGGACAGAACAGCATTAAGTGCATGTTATTTTGCAGGGAAAAATCATCACATTTACATACAGGTGCATCCTCGGGCTTAAACCAGCCTTCACTGTCACAGAGTACCGTATAAATCTGGTTAAATCGAAATTTAACCAGAAGCCACCTGTGAAATGGGATATTAACTAGAGTGAGGTACGGTTGAATAGCTATACATGTTATTGTCATAAAATGAGCTCTAACAGTGGGTTTTATCAATTTATGCTCCTCTCTCTCCATGGTATTGAGTTTGAAGAAATTGAGCTTAACCCAATCTAGGTCCGCTTTTTTCAAGCCAAGCGGGGCGGAAAATATCTCGGGGCGGCCTAGTTCCACTGAACACTTATGAATGGTAAGACAGCCAAACAATATCTTTATACTTGTCAAGTTTTAGACAGTCCATCAGTATTTTGTGATTAAGACCCAGGTTGTTATTGGTCCAAACCCTAATCCATAGTAGGATAGGTGCCATAGCGAGGATGTCAGTAATGTAATCAGCTCCAAGCTCCTGGTGGACTGAGAAAGTGGCTGTCGACGGAGGGAGCCCTAACATAGAACGAAAAAACTTGTTTACCTCCTTCTGTATAGTTTCAGTTTTCACGTAACCCCACAGACCTGCTCCATACCGTGCAATAGCTAAAGTTTTTGCCCTATACAGAGCTAGTAATGCACCACTTGGTTTCCCCCCAAGTCTCCTTGAGAAGCTTAGGATAGCATTTACAGAACTCCTCACTGCTTTAGTTTTAGCTGTTATTTGCGGGGTCCAATTGCCATTGGAATCAAAAACTACACCTAGGTAAGTGAAACCTTAACATTGGTAATCACTTCCCCTTTACAGTAAAAAGATTTAATATTATTTTTAGCGGTCCCAAAAACCATTACGTGTGATTTAGCATTATTCACCACTAGGTCAAGAGAAGACATGAAATCACTAAATGTTTTTAAGAGTCTCTGTAAACCTAAATGTGTCCTAGCTATCAATGCGGCATCATCCGCGTACAGGAGCACCGGAATATGAGTGTCTCCTGCACGCGGTGTATCCGCAGAGACAGCCAGAAGGTTTTTTTCCAGAGCATTTATGTATAAGGTGAACAGCATGGGGGCAAGGATGCAGCCTTGCCGCACACCCATGCCTGATTTAAACCATGCTGTACGATGTCCTACCTGATCCATTCTAATGGAAGCCTTTAAATCTTTATGGAGTTCAGCCAAAAAATGGACCAGAGGAGGGTCCAATCCCAAACTTAACAACAAGGCCCACAACTTTGCTCTATTGACTAGATCAAAGGCTGTTGATAAATCCATGTAAGCAACAAAGATTGCCCCCTTTTTAGCCTTTGTATATTTTGAGATGATCATATGGAGATTTAAACATTGGTCCTCTGTCCCTCTTCCTGAGCGAAAACCATATTGTGCGTTGGACAAAATATCATTTTCTAGTGTCCACTTATTCATTTTGGCCAACAGAACTTTTCCCAGGATCTTCATAGAAGAGTCCAACAAGGATATAGGGCGATAACATTTAGGATCACTTCTTTGCCCTTTTTTAAAAATTGGGACTATGATTGAGCATGCCCATGTTTTTGGGAAACCCCCTATGAGTACATGGTTAAAAACATTCATTAATAACGTTGCCCACATCTCAGGGTTTGATTTATATAGATCCAGGGGAACCCCATCAGGTCCTGGGGCTTTATTCTTCGCAGAACCAATTATTGCGACCTTAACTTCAGTTTCACTAAAATTTAGATTTGGCTGGGTAGCAGAATAACAAGGAATATGAAATGTTTCATAGGAATCATTACTCCCATAGATTGCAGAAAAATGATTTAGCCACTCAACTTCTGGAATATTTACCTCAAGGTCTATATTACGGGTTTGGGCAAATAAGGGGTTGTTTATTATTGACCAGAATTTGGAACTATGTTTGAGAGTGGCCGAATCCATCAAAGAGTCCCATGCTTCTTCCTTAATGACTTTTTTACGTGACTTCATCGCCTCTGCATATTTCTTCCTCAACTGCGCTACCAAAGGCTTATTTCTGGGGGAATGTTTAAGCGCTGCCAACAATGCAGCATGAGCTTTGGAACAAGCGTGGTCAAACCAGCCAAAAACTGGAGCAGGTCCCTTCTTTGGTCTGAGTGTAAGCTCTTCTTCCACCCTGGAACATATAGCCTCAAATGCAGCAACTACTTCTTTTCCCCCCATGTCTGGGTCCCTACAAGTCTCAAAATCTACTATCATATCTTCTTCGATACGACCTAAAAAATCCTCTGGGCAGACTTTGCACCATTTCAATCGCCTCCCCTGATCTGCACTCTTAACATTCTTCCCAGCGGTGGCCAACAAAGCCCCTTTGAGGAAACCAAGCGACCCATCCATGACCAATGGTCACTAAAACTACTTACGATGGCGTTGTAAAACAAAACGTAGCGGAGGAGTCCAGGGGACAGGAAAATGTAATCAATAATTGATTCACTGCCCCTCGCATTATAAGTGACCACACGGTCATTTGGATCAGAGAAACCGGTTCATATAAGTCATTAGCTGATAACAGCTCTTCCATAGCTAAACCTTTCGAGCTATGCTCAAAATGAGGAGTGATCGCAAGATCGGGCCCGTGAGAATCTTTGATCTGACAGTATGACCCAGACAAATGAACGTTAAAATCACCCATTAATATGAGTTGCACAAAAGTGGTTTGTTTTGACAAATAATCAGTTAAAAACAAAGATAAACTATCTAAAACAAAATTTGGGGGTCCCCCCAGCATAGAATTGTAACAGTTTATTAAGACTGTCTTAATTTTGCCTGGATGGAGAATTTCTAGTATCTGAAAGTAATGCGAGTGACTAGGAATTTCTCTAATGCTACCAGCTATGTTGACAGACACCAATAGCAACAAGCCCCCTCTATCTCTTCCTGCCGGGGTACACTGTGCTTTAACAAAAAAAGAAGAATAACCATCCAGCCAAAAAGAATTTTCCCTTGACGAAGTTTCCTGCATGGCAACTATGTCGTGTTCTTTTAACCTTTGTAGCCAAATCGGGTCACCCTGTTTAACGCGTAAACCCGCAATATTCCAGGACAAGACCTTAACATTCCCCCTACCATATTCTATTGGAGCCTTCCCATCAGTCGCTGGTGTATGACAGGGTGGTAAAATGTTTGTACTATTATCCACGCTATTTGGTGTCGTATTTCTTTGATGTATCAGATTGGGCTCTAGTCAGTCCATGCCAGCCTGATTTGAGAGAACTGAAAATCTATTTGACAGGGTTAGGTCAGCTACGTACGGTTTTCTTGCAGGCCAATCTGCCCCACCACCCCTAGATTTCGTTGTCACCCATTCATTCCCCTGTAGAGGCGAAGTATATCTACCCTCTGCCCCGACATTCTTATTATGCTGCGCCCTACTATACCCGCCGCCAGTTGTCAAATTTGTGGGTGGGTAGAAAAAACCCAAAGGCATGGCACGCACACCCTTACCCGCAGCATCCAAGGGCGAGGAATCCCAAAAAAGGCGACTAGTGACATTGCGAGATTTGAAATTTACTATGACACAGTCCCCTGCCACACATTTCTTAGTTTTTCCCACCCAATTTACCCGTCTGCACATAAGTATGTTGTCTGCAATATCACCTTCACCCGTACAATTCGCATTGCACCATTTTTTAGTGTGGTTAAGAAGTGTTTCAAAATGTTCTTCTCCCCCATTAGTAAGTTTAGGCACATTTACCAATACCGCTACAAAAGGAGTTGCATCTGGGGGTAATTGTACCGGGGGCACTCCACGCGCCCGTATGCCCTGCACACCTTGTTGCCCTTCCAAGAAAACTGGATTGGTCACTGGCTGAGAAATTGGCGTATATCTACCATTTACAACTTTCCCTTTGTAGTTCACAGGATTTTCAGCGGGCAAATTTGTTGCTGTGTTAATCAGGGGGTCAACTACAACAGGTGTAGAAACCTGTAAAACTGGGGGGCATATGGGTGTAAAAGGTGGCGGTGAAAGTACCTGATTATTCAAAAAATTATTAATGCGATCACATTTTTTCAGCAGATCTTTAACACAGTCCTTCAAAGTCTCCGTTATATCTGTCGCAATCTGGATTAGGGCAGATTCGAGTCTCTCTGAGAAGAGTTTTTCCAATAAGCATGACAGTCCCTCCTCAGTAATGTAGATGGCAGACTGACCCCCATGCTGGGGACTTGTCATGTTTTCTGTAATATCCAGACCCGCAGATGTAGGAGGTATGACTGTGACTGGCAGCTCTGGGAAGGGGAGAACTGTAGGAGACTGAGCCATATTGGGTCTACATGATTCAATAATGACCCTCGG
The DNA here is from genome assembly GCF_964261635.1 of Lissotriton helveticus. Lineage (NCBI taxonomy): Eukaryota > Metazoa > Chordata > Amphibia > Caudata > Salamandridae > Lissotriton > Lissotriton helveticus. Next base: position 1,478,739,121 of record NC_136059.1, on the reverse strand, counting down.
TTCCAGTGGTAAGCAACTAATAGGGGTGGTGTTCAGAGTAGTGTTAGTAACACTTGGACCCACATGAGTCTTTTCCAGTCCTAGTGCACGTTCTGAAACAGCAATCTGTGTGGATAGTTCGTCCACTTTGGTGGTCAAATAGGTAATTATGCTACTGGTGTATTTGGGAACCTTGGCCTTAACCTCGCCAGGTACCGCTGTAGCAAGTTTACGCTTACCCATGTTGTTGGGGGTATAGCCCGCCCCGTCCCTGGTCGTCCTTGGACGGCCTTAGACGGCCCGCCCTCTGCCCGGGCTCCGCCCGGCGACGCCCACGCGCGTCCGCGAGGCGGAGGTAGCTGTCTCCTTTTGTGCGCCTCCTGGCGCTGTCCACAGGAAGTGGGCGGTGCAGTGGCCCGGGCAAGCTGGGAGTTGTGGTCCGCTCCTCTCCGCGACCACAACATCAGGGACCCAGCGGCGCGGTGGAAATGCAGCTCGGCGTCTGGACACTGGGGCAGCGTGACCCCTCCTGCAACCGGTCAGAAATCCAGGTGAGACCCCCGCTCAGCTCCGGGAGCCGTCTCCTTTTGTGCGCCTCCTGGGGCTGTCCACAGGAAGTGGGCGGTGCAGTGGCCCGGGCAAGCTGGGAGTTGTGGTCCGCTCCTCTCCGCGACCACAACGTCAGGGACCCAGCGGCGCGGTGGAAATGCAGCTCGGCGTCTGGACACTGGGGCAGCGTGACCCCTCCTGCAACCGGTCAGAAATCCAGGTGAGACCCCCACTCAGCTCCGGGAGCCGTCTCCTTTTGTGCGCCTCCTGGCGCTGTCCACAGGAAGTGGGCGGTGCAGTGGCCCGGGCAAGCTGGGAGTTGTGGTCCGCTCCTCTCCGCGACCACAACGTCAGGGACCCAGCGGCGCGGTGGAAATGCAGCTCGACGTCCGGACACTGGGGCAGCGTGACCCCTCCTGCAACCGGTCAGAAATCCAGGTGAGACCCCCGCTCAGCTCCGGGAGCCGTCTCCTTTTGTGCGCCTCCTGGCGCTGTCCACAGGAAGTGGGCGGTGCAGTGGCCCGGGCAAGCTGGGAGTTGTGGTCCGCTCCTCTCCGCGACCACAACGTCAGGGACCCAGCGGCGCGGTGGAAATGCAGCTCGGCGTCTGGACACTGGGGCAGCGTGACCCCTCCTGCAACCGGTCAGAAATCCAGGTGAGATGGGAGGAAGGAAGTGCCCCAGATTCTCCAACTTCCTGTTCCTGTCCAGCAGGCTCCTCCAGTGCTTTGTCCATGTCCTGGTCACTTTTTATTTGAATCTGGAGCTGGAAGGATTACTTTTTGTGGCTGCTGCTGGATATTTGTATTTGAGGACTTTTGGGACTTTGGAGTTTGGATCACTTTTGGATATGAGATTTTACAATTACGTTGGTGTTGTTTCTTTGGGGCATTGCAGTTGCTGCAACTATAATTTTAAAACTTTTTCACAACTTTTAAAAAAAATATATTGTGGGTAGCCATTGTATCCAGTAGGCCCAGGGTTAGTCATGGGTGCATGCTACAACTGTTTCTGTGAGTTTGGTTGAACTTAAATCTCATTTATATCATGGAATTTTAACTCACTGTTATATGTGGATTTTTTATTTTTTATTTTGGGGTGCCTGTAAAGCTACACTAGCCAGTAGGCCCAGGGGTACTGAGTGGTGCATGGACCAAATCTTTCTGTGGGGTGTCTTGAATTTAAACATCATTGAGGGCATGGATGGCGTTGGATTGAAGTGATTTTTGTGTGTTTTTCGACATTTTGGTGGGTTGTTGGGGCCTGGCCATGTGGGTGGGGGCCATTTTGAGGCCTGGTACTGGCAGGGCCTGGCCATGTGGGTGGGGGTCAAGGGGCCATTTTGAAGCCAGGCAGTGTGCTCAGACCTGCACCCAGTTTGCCTTGCTTTCATACATTATGCCCAGGGGTACTCAGTGGTGCATGGGCCAAGTCTTTCTTTGGAGTGTCTCCTCTATTAATATAAACATCCGTTTTTGATTAGAATTGCAATTTTTATTTTGGGTCTTTGCGTTTTTGGGTGTGTTGTAAAAATAAATGCTTAGTTGCAAATATTAATTGAAGCACAACATATGCAACATTTATTTAACTGATGTTCCTCTGGCTTCCTTTGCTTTTAGGTGCACACGAGAAGTACAAATCAGTCAGTGCTCATCATCAGTGCCAGGAAGAAATCCTGCTGCGGTATGTGCAGCACAACGTAACGTGACATCACGTGTGGCCACAGACAACTCTGCAACTCATGCAACTGCGGCCTGCTGTTCTGACATCTGAAGAACATGGGCCCAAAGAAAGGTGGCCGTAGCTCCTCAACCAAGAAAGTTGCCAGTGCCACTACCAGTAAGAAGGAACAGAAGAAGCAAGTGGCGCCACTTACCAAGGAGAGTGGTGTGCCTACAGACACTTTTTTGGGGGGAAAAACTACGCCTGCAGCAGCGGGGTCTGCCGGGGACCAAGCTGGGAGCAGCACCTCCGCTTCATTGGGCTCAGTGCCACCAAGCCAAGTTAGGTCCAAGGCAATGAGTGCTGCAGAGGCAGCCACTTTAATTGTTCAATCACCATCAACCAGTGATGTTGGCTCATCGCAAGAAAGTAGCACCCAATCAACACAGGATGTAACTCATCTGAGGAGTGTTCATCAGCCACAGCAGCAACGACAACCACAGGTGCAACTAGTACAAGCGACAGTACATGCGCAAGGAGGGGCGCAAGTGGAGGCGCAAGTGGAGGCGCAAGTGAAGGCGCAGGGAGTGGCTGAAAGGAGATGCGCAAGGAGAGGCGCAAGGAGAGGCGTAACTAGAGGCGCATGAAGCTGCACAACTGCCCACAATGCTTGTTCCTCCAGAAGTAGGAAATCGAGATTGAAGCGGAGGTGTCTTCCAGACCCACAGCAAGAAAAAGGTCAAGGAAAGCTACTACAAGTTCTTCTTCAAGCCCCTTTCCTTCTGATGATCTTGATGTTGATTGGAACCCACCAATGCAGTCTGAGAGTGAGGCACGCCATAAGCCGACAAAGGTTGCTAAGCCTAAAAGGAAGGTTCCCGCAAGGCTTCCACTTATGGGTGATGATGACGACGAACAAGAACTGGTGCATTCTGCTGCTGAAGAACACTCTGACGATGACCCAGTCATCACAGTCATCACTCCAGCGGGCATGCAGCAGACAGACATTTGTACCCTATCCCGAATTGCTGCTGAGCGTGATGTGGGCGGCGTGGCACTGGAACCACCACCAATGCAGTTAACTACTATACCAACATGACCTACAGCTTCCATATTTTCTCATCAGAAAGGCCGACAGGGACCTCCATCCAGCTCGTCCTTCATTACCTCAAGTAGTGGTGCTGTAATTGCAGAGCAGTGTCAAATTCAGCCAGGCCCATCCTCCACTTCATCTGGCATTGAAAGTAGCACCTCCACCACCAGCAGACATCTCCAGTCCCCAGTTTGGGACTTTTTTAGTGTTAGCAAAAAGGCGGAAAACATGGTCATTTGTTCGATTTGTAAAACTGTAGTTAGTCGGGGTAAGCTTGGTACCAACTATGGTACCGGAGGCCAGAGAGGTCATCTCCAAGAACACGACACTATCATTGGGGAGGCGCACATGAGGAAGATCCGGGAATCCACACGTATAACAAACCCAAATGTATCCATTCATATTGCATCTGATGATGATATGGGGCTGATTGTGCATGGGGAAGTGAAGAAGTGGCAAAAAAAAAATGCTGGTACACCCAGTACCCCACGCCCTCTACCCCAGCAACATGTATGAGGCACACTAAGAGTCTGGGAGAGACACCAATGTGAAAAAGTACTTCAATGAGCTTAACTGGGTTGAAGAAGTCTAGATCATCATCATCACATATGAAAACGGTCCAGACCACCATTAAAAGAATGTTTTGGTCGGAGGCGCCATTTGAACGCAACCACCCAACGGCACGTCTGTATAACGCAAAGCTGGCTAAAATGCTAGCGCTGGACCGTCTCCCTTTTTCTTTTGTGGAAGGGGTGGGTTTTGTAGAATTTGTGGCAACAGTCTGCCCTAAATGGAAGGTTCCTAGCTGGTCCTATTTTGCCAGACTTGCGGTTCCAGCACTACATGAAGATGTGCTGGAAGTGGTGGGTCAGCTTTGCAGAATAGTGCTGTTCACACTATCCACCTGACAACAGACATGTGGACCAGTTGCCAAGCCGTGGATTACATGTGCATCACTGCACACTGGGTCTCTTTTGCAGGGTTAGAGAAAAGATGTCTACAGGTGTTGACCCTGCCACAATTTTTCAAGCGAGTCGGAAACATGCAATAGTAGCCATGTTTGCCATGGAGAAATCTCATACTGCATTAAACATTTTGGATGAGTTTAAGAGTAAGGTCTCTAAATGGCTGGTGCCAAGAAGTCGCATGATTGGTTATGTTTCCACGGATAATGGCAGTAATATAGTTAAGGCCATGCATGATGGTGGCTACTTCAGAGTGCATTGTTTGGTGCATCTCTCCCTCTCTGTGCTCCAATTAGTCTCTGCATGTAACATTTCTTTTATTGTTTTCTGTATTTCTTCTCTCTTGTACCATTTAGTCCTCTGTGAATGCTTGCACTGTCTGTGTCTCTGCTTGAACCATGTCACCCTTTCTCTGCACCACCTTTTCTGTGACTGCACCATCACTTCCTCTGCCTGTAGCGCTGCATCATCTATCATTTGATTGTATCAGTTTACTCTCTGCCTGTAGTATCTTATTTTTTGTCTGCACCAACCCTCTCCCACTGCCTGCCCCCTTTCATGTGCATCTGCAGAAGCCTATTATGATATGGTTGCTGGTGTGTGTTAGTCCGCGCTTATATGTTAAATCTTTACCTTCTCTGCCTGTAGTCTCGCACCCTCTGTGTGTACCATTTTGTCTCTGTTTGTACTTTGTCTCCCTCTGTGTGCTAAACCACCTAAATCATGAACTGAGTCATGGTTTAGGTGATGTAGTTGTAGAAAGTCCTATGCAGTATGTGTTTCAGGCCTCTTAATTTTCCAATTGTGTGTAAGCTGTGCAATTTAGATGCTGGGTGTGGTGTTGAGATGCTAAAGCAACTGTGTCTGTAGCATGTAGTAATTATTTCATTGAATTTGATTTGTACATTCTCAGTCTCACCTTAAGTCACTACACTGGTTTAAGTTCACTTCATTGTCCTAAACTCTGAAACTACATTCCTAGAAAAATATTCAAAACTCTTGCAACACAACTGCAGTGTTTTGATTAAATGGTGGTATAGAAATAGTGATGTACATTGGAAAAGATGGTGCAGAGAGAGGGTGAGATGGTTTAAGCACAGACACAGATAGTGGAAGCAGAGACAGACATGGTACGCAGAGAGGATAGATGGTGTAGGACTGCAGGCAGAGGGATAGATGGTGCAGTCACAGAAAAGATGATGCAGAGAGAGGGTGAGATGGTTCAAGCAGAGACACAAACAGTGCAAGCAGACACAGATATGGTAGACACAGAAGATAGTTGGTGGAGGGCTGTAGGCAGAGGGACAGATAGTGCAAGCAGACACAGATATGGTACATACAGAGGATGGATGGTGTAGGACTGTAAGCAGAGGCACAGATGGTACAGTCACAGAAAAGATGGTGCAGACAGAGGGTGAGATGGTTCAAGCAAAGATATACATAGTGGAAGCAGACACAGACATGGTACACACAGAGGATAGATGGTGTGGGGCTGCAGGCAGAGGGAGAGATAGTGCAAGCAGATACAGACATGGTACACACAGAGAGTAGATGATGTAGGGCTGTAGGCAGAGGGACATATAGTGCAAGCAGACACAGACATGGTACATACAGAGGGTATATGGTGTAGGACTGCAGGCAGAGAGAGAGATTGTGCAGTCATAGAAAAGATGATGCAGAGAGAGGGTGAAATGGTTCACGCAGAGACACAGATAGTGCAAGCAGACACAGACATGGTACACACAGAGGATAGAATGGTCCAACAGAGAAGAAATGCTGGAAACAGTTTGAGAAATGTTACATGCAGAGTCTAATTGAGCACACAGGGGGGGAGGGAAATGGCGAAGACAGTGATACAATGGTACATGCAGGGGGTATGTGACTACAGGCATAGAAGGAAAGGATTGAACATGGTAGTGCTGTGTAATACACACCAGCAGCCATATCTTAATAGGCCTGTGCAGATGTAGATGAGAGGGTGCAGGCAGTGGGAGAGGGTTGGTGCAGACAAAAAATAAGATAATGCAGGCAGAGATTAAACTGTTACAATCAGAGGATAGATGGTCTGGGGCTGCAGGCAGAGGGACAGATGGTACAGTTACAGAAAATATGGTTCAGAGAGAGGGTGACATGGTTCAAGCAGAGACATAGATAGTGCAAGCAGACTCAGACATGGTGTGACACTACAGGCAGTGAAGGGAAAGATTTATTATGGTAGCGCTGTGTAATACATACCAAGCGATACAAAAGGGGATGATGGACGGAGCGTTTGACCAAATAAAACACTCACCCCCAGTCAACTGATCTGGGTTTAATCCATCACCATTCTTTAGCTCACTCAGCCACCCCAGTTCAGACATGGCCATATGCAAATCAGTCTGACCCTGTGCCTCATGGAAACAGTCCAGCCCGAACTGCCAAGCCATGTCTTCCCTGGACCAGAAACAAGCATCCTGGCACCGGTTTCGGATTCATAATCCTCATCAGCCAGGCTATCTTGAATCCAGTGGCCAAGTGAGCAAGGGACTCACGTGTGAGCATACCCTGCCACACTTAGGGCGAACAAAGCAATACAAAATGGGATGATGGATGGAGCGTTTGAGCAAATCAAACGCTCGACCCAGTCAACTGATCTGGGTTTAATCAATCACCATTCTTTAGCTCACTCAGCCACCCCAGTTCAGACATGGCCATATGCAAATCAGTCTGACCCTGTGCCTCATGGGAACAGTCCAGCCCGAACTGCCAAGCCATGTCTTCCCTGGACCGGGAACAAGCATCCTGGGACCGGTTTCGGATTCATAATCCTCATCAGCCAGGCTATCTTGAATCCAGTGGCCAAGTGAGCAAGGGACTCACGTCTGAGCATACCCTGCCACATTTAGGGCGAACAAAGCGATATAAAAGGGGATGATTAAACCCAGATCTGTTGACTGGGTGTGAGTGTTTGATTGGTTCAGATGCTCCGTCCATCACCGCCCCCTTTTGTACCCCCTTTTGTGTTATACATACCAACAGGCATATCATATTAGGACTCTGTAGATGCATATGAGAGGGTGCAAGTAGTGAGAGAGGGTTGGTGCACACAGAAAATTAGATAATGCAGGCAGAGAGTAAACTGTTACAATTAAAGGATAGATTATTTCCAACAGGTCGCGGTGGACGATATGATGACCGACCTGTGCAGATACCAGCATCTAAATACCGGACATTAAGATTGTATGCAGAAGATCCAAGATTTCGACAATGTATTCCATATTTGTTTCACCTTCTGTTTGAGAGTGATTTGTCTGGACTTTCTTATGCAGTGAACCACATACTAAAAGTGGAGTACATCTGCAGAATATTTCGGCAAGGGACTTTATAAAAAAAAGTCCAAGAGAAAGACACTGTTTTGGAATCTCATCTAATTAATCTCATGGCACGTCAGCGTGGTACTAACGAGTTTTGGTACCGTCGTCATGGGGAATTGAAATGTATGCTAAGAAACTTAGGAACTCCTACATGATTCCCTACTGTAAGCTGTGCTGAGTATGTTTGGGAAGATTTACTTCAATTTCTTCGAGAGGCAAATGCAAACATAGAAAATATAGAATACAAGACACCTGGAGAATTGTGCTCTTTGAATCCAGATAATGTATGCAGGTATTTCAATCATAGATTTGAAGCTATGATGTCTTTTATAACAAACAAACAAAAATCCTCCTCTTGAAGAGGTTCTGGATTTCTTTTGGAGAAAGGAGTATCAACCAAGAGGTGTTCCTCACATACATATGCTGCTATGGATCAAAGATGCCCCTAAATTTGGAACAGATTCGGATGACACAGTGATGAGTTTTATTGAACAGTATTCTACATGTGCTGTTCCAAAAAAACACAGAACAAAAGAATTTAAAACATCAAGTCTTGCGGTTTCAAACCCATCATTGTGGAAAATACTGTCGTCGAAAGTACAAATCAAAGGACAAGTTCTACACAAAATGTCGTTTTGGATTTCCACGAGCAGTAACATCAAAAGGAAGAGCGAACAATTTTATGTCATCTTTGCAACATACTGTGACACGAAAATCACTGAAAAATACCTAAAACTTAAGAAGAAATGAGGAGTCAAAGTACATAAATGACTATAACCCAGTCATTTTGTCCATGTGGAATGCTAACATGGATATTCAATATGTTGCAGACAACTCGATTGCTGTGGCTCGATATGTAACGTCTTACATTACTAAATCTGAAAAGACGGAACTAAAGGAAATGTGGGAAGAAATTTCTCATGAAAAGAGCCTAAGCAAGAAATTGTACAGCTACAGTTTGAAGATGTTGTCTCATCGAGAAATCGGAGCATATGAATGTTCAGATCGCTTATCATCTGCAAGTCTATACTCAAGTTTCAAGTTTATTTTTATTTATGTTTTGGAACTCTTAACAGAGGTCCACATAAAATCATCCAACATTGATATTTGAAGCATTATCAACAATTTACAAAGAACAAAACTAATATATATCCCAAAAACTTTAAAAAAAAGTTAAAAATTATACAACAAAACCTCTCATTTGGCAGATGGCAGATAGCTTCAAGAAAAGCAGAGGCGGAAAAGATATTTAGTTTTAAACAAATAGGTCTTAACCATTTGAGGCAGTGTTGTTTTAGGGCCAGACAAACAAATAACACATGTTTAACATCTTGTTTGAATTTGTTGCAAAAGTTACATATCTCTGATGAGCCATACCATTTTGATAACAAATTATTTAAAGGGAGTAGGTCCTGCCTCAGGAGAAACAAAAAACGACGCACCCCATGTGTGGAGATTCCATGAAACATATGGTTGAGAGATCCTAATTTGGTAATGGTTAATGGCTGGTAACGGACCTCTTTTTGCAATAAGGACCTCTTTATCTAAAACAAAGCTTAGATTCCATGAGGCCAATTTTAGAGTCAGTTTTAACTGATAGGTAGATAAAGAGAAGAGTGTCAGTTCATCTAATTTCAAAAGTTTAACTGCTAATCTAAAATTCTTTACGAAAGTGGAATGCTCTTTTAGGGGTCCGAGAAGTTCTTTTTGGATCAGATGTCTTAAGGAACCAGGTTCACCGTTCGCCAAGCTGGAAACCCACCGTACTACCCCAGCAAGGCCCTGGACCCAAGCACTTCGTATACCAAATTCCAGCTTAAAAGCTGCTATATTACACGCGGTATTAACCATACACAATTTCCGTAGAATTTTTCCCTCTGTGGTGTTCAAAAAACCCCATCTCCCCACTTCGAGTAATTCTATGCCATATAGTAAGGTGGATGGGATTTTAGCTCTAAAAACCTCCAATAGGTAGGCAAAATGCCTCTCACCAGTAGATCTGTAGAGGGTATTTAGTCCCCTCTCATGAGACATTGCCTTCCGAATATTGTTTTATCACTTAGTGTACTAGAAACTATTTTCCCCAGAAAAGAATAGGATTGGACAACTTCCAATCCAAGGCCCCCTATATTCCAGAAAAAATTCCCATATTTTCGCTTTTCCCTTCCTACAATGCACATGACTTTACTCTTGGATACATTTATCCTTAAATGGTGTGTTTCTGCAAATCCGTGGAGCGCCTGCAACCGATTATTCAATCCTGTGGGGGTCAAACCCAAGATTAGTATATCATCTGCATATAACAGACATACTATCGGTTTGCCCCCAGAGTCGGGGCAATACCATCACTTGACGATAAAGTTTGCGGAAGGTCCGATAGGTATAACGAAAACAATAGTGGGGCCAACAGGCAACCTCGTTTTAACCCATTGGCAGACGGGATAGCTTGAGAGAGGCCTCTATCCCCTCCCAAGAGCACTCTGCACCATGTATCAGAGTGAAGCTCCCGGACCAAGTTTAAGAGCTCAGGGGGCATGCCTAGATCCGATAGCTTTCTCCACAGCAAATGGCGATCCACCTTATCAAAGGCTGTGGAAAAATCTATGAATGCTGCGTATATTCTCCCTCCCCGGAGCTTGATGTATTTCTCCGATAGAACTTGTAAAGCAGTCAAGTTATCCATGGTGCCATGCTTTTTTCGGAACCCCGTTTGCTCAAGCGGCAATATATTATTCTCGGCTACCCAATCATTAGTTAATTGCAGGAGACATTTAGAAAAAACTTTGCCAATGGCATCGAGGAGGGCAATCTGTTGATAATTTTGGGGTACATTTCTGTCTCCCTTCTTATACAGGGGGACCAGTATGCTGCCCTTCCAGTAGGGAGGGATTATGGCATGGAGAAAACAGGATTTAAAAACCGGGCAAAGAATCTTGCTCCAGATGTCACTATTTTGTTTTAGTACAGAAATGGGGAGCTCGTCCGGGCCCATTGCTCCAGACGAACGCATACCCCTGATGGCTAATTCGATAATTCTTTCTGAGGGTGGAACAAGGCTGGAATTGTTCTTTTTTTTCCTATTGAGAACAACTACCCTTCCATTTCCAGCATACAAGTTCGAGATGTAGTCTACCCATTTTTGTTCTTCAATCGGGACAGGTAAGGATCTGGATCTAAGACCACAACTTTCCCCGATCAGGGACCAGAATAGCCTAGGTTGGCCGTTGTAGACAGCCTCCCGCAGTTTAATCCATACTGAATTCTCGCTTTCCCTTTTTAGCTTAATTTTTAGCCTTGACCTCCTTCTTTTTAATAGAGCCAATCTATGATGTCTTAAAGGGGAGTGCCTCAGATATTGTTCTCTTATAAGTTTATTTATTTCTACGTTAAGTAACTTCTGAGAAATAGGAAGTTTTTGAGTGTGGTCTTTCTTTGGTGCTTTTTTTGCGACCAATAACACCCTATTCAGAAAGTTAGCGAAACAAGTTAGTTCAGAACCCTTCCAATTGATCACGTCATTTACTGCAATATCTAAGATGCTCTTAATGCCTTTGATTGTTTTAAAATTCCAAAAACATCTTCCGCTATGAACTCCAAAATTAACCAAATTACCATCCAAGGACCAGTGATCTGTAAGAGGAGGATTTAAATCTAATGAGATGGTTATTATTTTATGATCACTGAGAGGAGTATAAGTAACTGTGAGGTCCCTGAGAAGGGCAAAAGTTGGCATATCTACCACCACGTAATCTAGGATAGATTCCCCAGTGATGGACTTGTGAGTAAAGTTTGCAGGAGTATCAGAGGGGACTGATACATAAACAAGGAGAATCCTACTGCCAGTGTGCACCACAGTGATGGGGAACACTCAGTGTAGTGTAAAATACCCCTCACACACCAACAGGCCCCTTGGTGTCATGCTTCATCATCGGGGTCTTCGCACCCCGCTAAGGGGATGCGGCACGCTACGACCTGCGACTACGAGGGAGCGTTAACAAGTAATAACTATGTGTGGTGTGTGTTGAGTGCACGTGAGGGGATTAATGTGAGTGACACCAAGTTTCTTGAAGGCATATAACACTGAATTCTAATGAAAGTAAAAATAGTAGTTTTTCAGGGCTATTTCGTATTCCTGCAGCGTTCCAGGATAGAATCCTGAAATCATTGTTAAGGATACGGTTGTGGAATTTATGGGACGATTTACTAGCTAGGATTCCAGGCAACCAGTTCCAATGATGACCAACCTCTGCAGAATCGCTTTGAAAGTGGGAGCGAGGGGGGTTTGAATACACCACCTGCCGCCCATTTTTTTACAATACTAATTTTTAAATCTTCAAAGTCAGGGGGGATAACCCCATTTCCCACTACAGCTTGAGAGAACCAAGGTTTGCCCATTAATCTATTAGAGTGGGGTTTTACCAGAAAAGCCATAACATCAATCCCTCTGCGCTGAAAACTTTCAGTTTTTTGGAAAATAAGGTTAACAACTAACTTTGAATAGAATCTTACTCTGGTTAAGGATCCAGCATCAGTGTTCATGATTTTTACTAAATCTGTATCAATAGTCTGTAACAACTTCAGACCATCTGTCTCGAGAAAACATTGAAGGAGCGTAGATCTATTTAAGATAAAATCAGAATCAAATAGCGGAAAAAAGTCTAAAATAAGAGTATCAATGTTTTCCTCCTCAATTGTCTTGGTTGGCCTTATTGATTCTGTTTCCCCTCCTGCAGTGGCGGTGAAAGGCCTCGCTAAGGGTTGTATGTCTAAACAACTACTGCCTAAACCAAGGCTTCCTTAACCACGGAAGCCTAACCACGAGATTTTCTCAACCACTACCTTTTTTTAACACCACTTCCTAAACCACGAAATGTAACATCTCGTGTTTTGCCAGTAGATGGCACTATTGTAATTAAAATTCTTCTTGAGTGAACCACTTGTAAAAAATAAACGGATCTAAATCTACTTTTTTTTTTTACAACGCATACCATTAGCTTTTTTTTTATTTTTCCTTTTTTTGGGGGGTGACCCCCCCACAAACCCCCCCTAATGTTCCCTTAATTCTGAGGAGTGTAGTGGAGAGACTCGTGGTTCAGGAAAGTCGTGCTTAATGAAAGTCGTAGTTTAAAAAAGTCGTGGTTCCGGCGTCGTTGTTCAGGTAAGTCGTTATAAAATTATCGTTGTAAAGGATGTTTCCCCTCGTTAAGGGGTTAAGGCTAGCTGGCACTTGATCGACAGGTTTTTTCAACTCCACAGGAGGAACTATAATAGCGAGACCCCCAGGAGACGGACAAGAAAATCCTGATATAGGCAACATAGAAGTGGAGGGAAAAGGGATTCGAGGGGATTTATGGGGAGAAGAGGGAGCAACACCCATAACTGAACGATCCGGTGTCTCATGCAACGATTTATCCACCCGAGTTTCCTCAGTGGAGTTATTAACTGAAATATTAAGGTTGTTTTCAAAATTAATTTTCCTCCGCCTCTTTTTTGCAAATCTACGCAGCTGTTTCCTCCTTTTTCCACCATTCTTTTTTACATGCGTTATCTTTCCCTTATTAGATAACGCCGAAGCCTCCTCTAACCCAACTTTTATAGGGGGACAGAAGATGGGAAATAACTCTTGAGATATTCCTTTTCCCGGGACACAGATAGATTCAATTTCCAGGGCACCCTCCACCACACAGTTATTCCTAAGAACATCTGCCTGATTTATTGGAGAAATCCTCCAGACAGATAATACCTTTTCTATACCTAAAGTTGTAGGATTCTCCATCACATCGGTTTGGACTGGAGCGATAGTTACAATTTCTTCCGATACAGGTTGAGCAATCACGGAGGATGGGCTAGTATCCTTCCCCCCCTTTCTTTCTAATAGAACCTTTAATATTTGAGTCACAGTTTCCATAACGCAATCGGAACCGCCAACAAACTTTTCCAGAATAGAAGCAAGCAAACATTCGAGGCAGACTAATGTTTCTGAAACTGGATTATCATGTCTAACAGGCCCATTAGGGTCATTATTTGTAGTATTAAATTGTGGACTAAAGGAAATATTTAGCTTGGGCATAGAGAGGAGAGAGTTATTGGAGGGAGTACTATTGTGTAGTTGAAGCACGGATGGAACAGGTACCACCGGGGTTTTCCTTGAATCTAATGATACATCAGTTACATCCTCTATATATCTTTTACATAAGTCCATATCTATATCAATTGCAAAAAACACAGTTGATGGACAGAATGTAGAACAATGTCATACATTCACCCCAGTACAAGGATCTGGGCCTAAATCCATTGTTTTTTTGCACTCCGCACCACCCTGGGTTAGACACTGGCTATATGCAAATCAGCTCTGACCCTGTGCCTCATGGGAACAGTCCAGTCTGAACTACCAAGCCATGTCTTTCCCAGACCGAAATCAAGCATCCAAGGACCGGTTTCTGGCTATCAGCCTTCATCAGCCTGGATAGCTTGACTCCAGTGGTGTGGAAAGCCTGGGACTCACGTCTGAGCATACCCAGCCCACTCGGGGTGAAAATTGCAAAAAACACAGTTGATGGACAGAATGTAGAACAATGTCATACATTCGCCCCAGTACAAGGATCTGGGCCTAAATCCATCGTTTTTTTGCACTCCACACCACCCTGGGTTAGACACTGGCTATATGCAAATCAGCTCTGACCCTGTGCCTCATGGGAACAGTCCAGTCTGAACTACCAAGCCATGTCTTTCCCAGACCGGAATCAAGCATCCAAGGACCGGTTTCTGGCTATCAGCCTTCATCAGCCTGGATAGCTTGACTCCAGTGGTATGGAGAGCCTGGGACTCACGTCTGAGCATACCCAGCCCACTCGGGGTGAAAATTGCAAAAAACACAGTTGATGGACAGAATGTAGAACAATGTCATACATTCACCCCAGTACAAGGATCTGGGCCTAAATCCATCATTTTTTTGCACTCCACACCACCCTGGGTTAGACACTGGCTATATGCAAATCAGCTCTGACCCTGAGCCTCATGGGAACAGTCCAGTCTGAACTACCAAGCCATGTCTTTCCCAGACCGGAATCAAGCATCCAAGGACCGGTTTCTGGCTATCAGCCTTCATCAGCCTGGATAGCTTGACTCCAGTGGTGTGGGCTGGGTATGCTCAGACGTGAGTCCCAGGCTCTCCACACCACTGGAGTCAAGCTATCCAGGCTGATGAAGGCTAATAGCCAGAAACCGGTCCTTGGATGCTTGATTCCGGTCTGGGAAAGACATGGCTTGGTAGTTCGGACTGGACTGTTCCCATGAGGCACAGGGTCAGAGCTGATTTGCATATAGCCAGTGTCTAACCCAGGGTGGTGTGGAGTGCAAAAAAACAATGGATTTAGGCCTAGATCCTTGTACTGGGGTGAATGTATGACATTGTTCGACATTCTGTCCATCAACTGTATTTTTTGCAATTTTCACCCCGAGTGGGCAGGGTATGCTCAGACGTGAGTCCCAGGCTCTCCACACCACTGGAGTCAAGCTATCCAGGCTGATGAAGGCTAATAGCCAGAAACCGGTCCTTGGATGCTTGATTCCGGTCTGGGAAAGACATGGCTTGGTAGTTCGGACTGGACTGTTCCCATGAGGCACAGGGTCAGAGCTGATTTGCATATAGCCAGTGTCTAACCCAGGGTGGTGTGGAGTACAAAAAAACAATGGATTTAGGCCAAGATCCTTGTACTGGGGTGAATGTATGACATTGTTCTACATTCTGTCCATCAACTGTGTTTTTTGCAATTTTCACCCCGAGTGGGCTGGGTATGCTCAGACGTGAGTCCCAGGCTCTCCACACCACTGGAGTCAAGCTATCCAGGCTGATGAAGGCCAATAGCCAAAAACCGGTCCTTGAATGCTTGATTCCGGTCTGGGAAAGACATGGCTTGGTAGTTCGGACTGGACTGTTCCCATGAGGCACAGGGTCAGAGCTGATTTGCATATAGCCAGTGTCTAACCCAGGGTGGTGTGGAGTGCAAAAAAAACGATGGATTTAGGCCCAGATCCTTGTACTGGGGTGAATGTATGACATTTTTCTACATTCTGTCCATCAACTGTGTTTTTTGCAATTGTCACCCCGAGTGGGCTGGGTATGTTCAGACGTGAGTCCCAGGCTCTCCACACCACTGGAGTCAAGCTATCCAGGCTGATGAAGGCTAATAGCCAGAAACCGGTCCTTGGATGCTTGATTCCGGTCTGGGAAAGACATGGCTTGGTAGTTCGGACTGGACTGTTCCCATGAGGCACAGGGTCAGAGCTGATTTGCATATAGCCAGTGTCTAACCCAGGGTGGTGTGGAGTACAAAAAAACAATGGATTTAGGCCAAGATCCTTGTACTGGGGTGAATGTATGACATTGTTCTACATTCTGTCCATCAACTGTGTTTTTTGCAATTTTCACCCCGAGTGGGCTGGGTATGCTCAGACGTGAGTCCCAGGCTCTCCAAACCACTGGAGTCAAGCTATCCAGGCTGATGAAGGCTAATAGCCAGAAACCGGTCCTTGGATGCTTGATTCCGGTCTGGGAAAGACATGGCTTGGTAGTTCGGACTGGACTGTTCCCATGAGGCACAGGGTCAGAGCTGATTTGCATATAGCCAGTGTCTAACCAAGGGTGGTGTGGAGTGCAAAAAAACGATGGATTTAGGCCCAGATCCTTGTACTGGGGTGAATGTATGACATTGTTCTACATTCTGTCCATCAACTGTGTTTTTTGCATATCTATATCAAGACAGAGGGGAACGATATTTTGTACCGCCCCAGAAGCATTCTCTAGGGGGGTTAGAGATTCACCAGAATTAAACATTTTATTATGCACTATGACATCAGTAATGTTTATACTTGGGGTAGATAATCTGTGAGGGGGGAAAGGCCAAATTTATTTACAGGGTCAACAATTTGCCGACATAGCGTTGAAATATTAGATAAAACTGGGGGAATCCCCAACTCCTCTTTCGGGGGGCCTATACATTCCACCCTCATGGGTACAAGAGTAGAGAAAGATGGAACTGTATCCCTATTCTCTACATATTGTACCGCCTCATCTCCAACCTGTGAACTATCCTTTTGCGAGGGTATCCCAGTAAGAGTTTTATCCTTGCCCCTTTCCCATAAGCAAAATAGTTGAGACTTTCCCTTTACTAGAGAAGCCTGCCCGTCCTTATTTCGTAAAGTGTTAGACTTAGTTTTTGAGCAAGACCTACCTACTAAAAGTCTCCAAGACCTCAATTTCTTAGCAGTAATGTCTTAAAGAGGTTGGGCCGCTTAAACCACAATAATGCTAGCACAAAAGGATACGATACAATGTGCTAAAATAAGAACAAATATAAAATAGTGCAGGGGTCCGCACCACACCAGCCTTTTCAGCCTCTGAGGGCCTTTGCCCGGGCTTAGCCCCGCGCGCGTCCCGCGCGCGTCTCGCGTCGCGGGTAACTGTATCAGTTATAAAACCCTAACCAGGCGGGGGCATGTCCACGGAGGGAAGAGGCAGCAGGTGTGGGATGAAGAATTGCCTGCTGGGTCTCGCAGTCCCTCCGTGAGATTACAAGCACAGAGCTGGAGTTCCCTGAACGGCCCCCGTGAAGCGGGGGCCGTGAACAGTTGATGCAAAGCCCCCTAGGTATCCAGATGTATCCTCTCAGTCAGGAAGAGCAGTAAAAAAAATCAGTCTCGGCAAATAGACTCGAGGAGCGAGAGCAGAACGGGGATTTTGAGCAGCCAGGCGGGGGCGTGTCCACGGAGGGAAGAGGCAGCAGGTGTGGGATGAATAATTGCCTGCCGGGCCTCGCAGTCCCTCCGTGAGATTACAAGCACAGAGCTGGAGTTCCCTGAACGGCACCCGCGAAGCGGGGGCCGTGAACCATTGATGCAAAGCCCCTTAGGTATCCAGATGTATCCTCTCAGTCAGGAAGAGCAGTAAAACAAATTAGTCTCGGCAAATAGCAGTCTATACTCCAAATCTATATCAATCATTTGGGTGAGTTTAGGTCTAGCCAGAACACAAAACCGAGTTTTGAAATCTGTACAAGAAATTGAGTATTTAGCAGAGAGAGAACCAAACAGTACAGATATTTTGAAGACCTATATGTTGGATACATACTATCCAAATAGAGGTAATCATCTTGAGAATGTTTGTCTCTATGAAGTACTGCAAAGCTATACTTTTAAGAAGAACATTACAGAAGATATCAATACAGGAGTATATGCTGTGATTGGATATGAAGGTTGTCTGGTGAAACAAAGATAAGGACATATAAATCGCAATACATTTGATTAATCATCGAAAACTGAGTTGCGAAACTTCTGACAAAAGGGAATTTTATTATTTAGCTCTTTTGCAACTCTTTAAGCCATGGCGTACAGAAGAGGAACTACTTGGAGATTTTCTCAGTTATGTAGATACATTCAACGCAACCAAAAAATACTATAGAATGTCCTGTTTTCACCAATTATCTAGAAATGTTGAACGAGGAAATACAGCAAGAAGCTACAATTGCAGCAGAGATTGCTAGAGACAGTTCTCAAGACAGTCAAAGTTCTGCTTCGTTGAGTCAGGATCCATTAGGAGGACCTATTATCCAAAATGAAGCAGCCACTGCCATGGATGAGGTGGAAAGAGCAATGGAACAAGCTCAGGAGGATGTAATACACTTAGAAGAATTGGAAAAACAACTAAATGTTCAGCAAAAACAAATATGTGATGAAGTGACAGAGCAGATTGAGCATGGTTTATTTCATGAGAAAAAAGAGTGCTCATTTACGTCATTTCAACCTGTCCGACTGTACGTGAGTGGAGAAGCAGGAACTGGAAAAAGTTTTCTAATTAAAGTAATTGCATCTTATCTACAGAAAAGCACAGAGTCGTCACTCTCTTGTGTTGTTACCGCTCCAACTGGGTTGGCAGCACATAACATTAAAGTGATTACTTTACATCGTTTGTTGATGCTGCCAATAGAGCACGAAAATAAATTAGAATACCACAAGCTATCTGGAGAAGCTTGTTGTGAAGTTTTCAGAGTCCTGAAAAAAATGAAACTTGTCATTATTGATGAGGTAAGCATGGTATCAAATGTAATGCTTGCCTTTGTGCATTTAAGAATGCAACAAATTCTTAAAACAGAGTATGATGTGTTGTTTGGAGGAAAACACATCATCGTTTTTGGAGATCTACTACAACTAACACCTGTGAAAGGACAACCAGTGTTTAAAAGTGTTACACATGAAGATACCAGAAAGTGCCTGGGAAGCATTGGAAATGTAAATATATGGTTATATTTTAAATATACGACAGGCAAAGGATGCTGATTATAAAAATATGCTTCAAGATATAAGAATTGGAAAACTAAGTGAACATGGCAAAGAAGCTCTACAGGGACGATTAATTTCCAGTTTGTTTCCAAAGGAAAATGTTGGTGCAGAGAATATATATCGAATAATTGCTGAAAATAAATCATTGATATGCTTAATGCCAACTCTGCAAGAATGTGCAATCTTCAATGAAAAAATGTTGAAGTTAGAAAATCAAGAAATTATAAAATTGGAAGCTATTGATAGAATAGAGCATGAAGAAGCTACTATTATTTTGTCAGAAAAGTTAAAGTTATAATTGAATTCTTTAGAGAAATCAATATCTTAAACGGCTGGTTTAGAAAAGATTCTATATGTATGTTTAAATTGTCGGATAATTTTACAACGTAATTTACATGTGGAAAGAGGTTTAGTAAATGGAGCAATGGGACATGATGTTGGTTTTGTGAATTACCCAAACAGAGATGACATTGAAATTATGAAAATCAAATTTGATGATATTGAAGAAGTACAACAATTGAGTCGAAGTCAAAGTCAAAATATACTTTATTCGGTTTACATATTTGAAAACCATAAAAGTTTGCAGTACATACTTAAAAATATAGGAACCACAATTATCAATACATTATGTACAGATCTCCCAATTCATGTAATAAACACTGATTATTTAAAAAAAAAAGTTTAAAACAAGATTCAATTCATATAAGCTCATCAGGGGTTTATGGGTCTCATGGTAAATAAAATTAACCAGATTTTAAGGGTCCACATACTTTCTGTACCTATAACAGCATTTCAAAAAAGCAGCCACAAATGGTATACAATCTGGCTTTAAAAGTTGTAAAAAATAAAGTGCTGGACGTGCCTGTCTAAATTTTAACTTTTTTAAAAGTGGTTTTAAAAAAAACCTCAGTGGGGCATCATAAAAACTGCAGAAGAACACGAAGTGCAGCAGGTCCTGAGGAGACAAGTTGTCGCAACCACAAGGTGCTTACACTTTTCCTTTTTGACACCCCCTCGGAACGGCTAATAAAAGATCAATCAATCAATCAATCAGGAAATTTGTATAGCGCGCTACTCACTTGGAGAGTCTCAAGGTGCTGGGGGGTGGGGTTCCGCTACTGCTCGAACAGCCAGGTTTTGAGTTGCTTCCTGAAGGAGAGGTGGTCTTGGGTGAGGCGGAGGTGGATAGGAAGGGAATTCCAGGTCTTGGCTGCCAGGTAGGAGAAGGATCTTCCTCCCATGGTGGTTCTTCGGATGCGTGGGACGGCGGCGAGGGCGTGGTTGGTCGATCGTAGTTGGCGGGTGGGAGTGTAGAAGGTCATGCGGTTGTTAAGGTACCTGAGGCCCAGGTCGTGGAGGGCTTTGTGTGCGTGGGTGAGGAGGCGGAACATGATTCTTTTGCTGACTGGGAGCCAGTGCAGGTCTCCCAGGTGTCTGGAGATGAGGCTGTGGCGGGGGATGTCCAGGATGCGTCGTGTGGAGGCGTTCTGGATGCGTTGGAGTCTTTTCTGCAGTTTGGCTGTGGTTCCGGTGTAGAGGGTGTTTCCGTAGTCTAGTCGACTGGTGACAAGAGCCTGGGTGACCGTCTTCCTGGTTTCGGTGGGGATCCATCTGAAGATCTTTCGGAGCATGCATAGGATGTTGAAGCATGAAGACGAGACGGCGTTGACTTGTCTGGTCATCGACAGGGAGGAGTCGAGGATGAAGCCCAGGTTGCGTGCGTGGTCCGTTGGTTTGGGTGCACAGCCTAGGGCCGGGGGCCACCAGGAGTCATCCCAGGCCGATGGTGTTGATCCAAGGATGAGGACTTCCGTCTTGTCTGAGTTCAGTTTCAGGTGGCTGTTCTTCATCCACTCGGCTACTTCTTTCATCCCTTCGTGTAGGTTAGTTCTGGCGGTGGCGGGATCGTTGGTGAGGGAGAGGATCAGTTGGGTGTCGTCAGCGTAGGAGATGATGTTGAGGCTGTGTTGGCATGCGATGGCTGCCAGGGGGCTCATGTACACGTTGAAGAGGGTGGGGCTGAGTGATGAACCTTGAGGAACGCCGCAGATGACTTCGGTGGCCTCAGATCTGAACGGGGGAGGCGGACTCTCTGGGTTCTTCCGGCGAGGAACGAGATGATCCACTTCAGTGCCTTCTCTTGGATTCTGACGTTGCTGAGGCGTTGAACTAGGGTGCGGTGGCAGACAGTATCGAACGCTGCGGAGAGGTTCAGGAGGATGAGGGCCGCTGTTTCCCTGTTGTCAAGCAGGGTTCAGATGTCGTCAGTGGCTGCGATGAGGGCGGTCTCGGTGCTGTGGTTGGCTCAGAAGCCGGACTGTGAGTGGTCGAGGGATCCATTCTTCTCGAGGAAGGCGGCCAGCTGTCTGTTGACGGTCTTCTTGATGACTTTGGCAGGAAACGGGAGCAGCGAGATGGGGCGGTAAATCTTGAGGTCGGTGGGGTCTGCTGATGGTTTCTTCAGGAGGGCGCTGAGTTCGGCGTGCTTCCAGCTTTCCGGGAAGGTGGCGGTGTTGAAGGAGCAGTTGATGATGTCCCGGAGTTGGGGTGCGATGACGGAGTTTGCCTTGTTGAAGATGTGGTGAGGGCATGGGTCGGTTGGTGATCCGGAGTGGATGGTATTCATCGTCCGGATGGTGTCTTCGGTGTTGACTGGGGTCCAGTCGCGGAGGGTGGTGGTGGGGAGTGTTGGTCCTGTGGTTGGGTGTGTGGTCTTTCACCGAAGCTGTTGTGTATGTCTGCGATCTTGTCGTGAAAGAACGTGGCCAGTGAGTCGCAGAGGTCTTGTGAGGGAGTGATGTTGTTGTTTCCGGCGCTGGGGTTAAAGAGTTCTTTGACGATGCTGAAGAGCTCCTTGCTGTTATGTGCGTTGTTGTCTAATCGTTCCTTGAATGCTGTCTTCTTGGTGGTGTGGATCAGCTGGTGGTGTTTGCGGGTGGCGTGCTTGAGGGCGGTCCTGTTGTCTGTGGTCGGATTCTTTCGCCAGGTTCTCTCGAGGGTGCGGCAGTTCTTCTTGGAGTTCTTGAGGTCGTCGTTGAACCACGGGCTTTCTTGCTTCCGGGCATGCTGGGATGGGTTATCAAGGGTGCGAGGTCATCGGCGCAGTTGGTGATCCATTGTGCGAGGTTGTGGGCTGCTTGGTTGGGGTCTGATGATCTGGCCGGAGGGTTCTGGTTCAGTGATGCGGTCAGCTGGTCGGTGGTGATCTTGTTCCAGTTCCTGCGGGGAACCTGTTGCGGGAGGTGGTGGGTAGTGTTCTTTCTGAAGCTGAAGTGGATGCAGCTGTGGTCTGTCCAGTGAAGTCCGGTTGAGTGGCTGAAGGAGATGTGCTTGCTGGAAGTGAAGACCGGGTCAAGTGTGTGTCCGGAATAGTGGGTGGGGGTGTTCACCAGTTGCTTGAGTCCGAGGTTGGCGAGGTTGTCCAGTAGGGTGGTAGTGTTGTTGTCGTTGTTGTTCTCCAGGTGGAAGTTGAGATCACCAATGAGGATGTATTCGGCGGAGGGGAGGGCGTGTGGGCTGATGAAGTCTGCGACGTCTTCGCTGAATTGCGTGCGGGGTCCTGGGGGTCTGTAGATGAGGGTGCCTCTAAGTGTGGTCTTGGGGTCAGTGTGTATCTGGAAGTGAAGATGTTCTGCGGTCGTGAGGGTGTCTTGGGAGCTGGACGAGATGCGGATGGTGTTTTTGTGGACGATGGCGATGCCTCCTCCAGTCTGGTTGGCGCGGTCCCTCCGGATGATCTTGTAGCCTTCCGGGATGGCAATGGCGATGTCGGGCGATGAGGAGGCGTTCATCCAGGTCTCCGTGAGGAAGGCGAAGTCTGGGGACGTGGTGTCGAGCAGGTTCCATAGTTCCACGGCGTGTCTGTGGACGGAGCGGGTGTTGAGCAGGATGCACTTCAGGTGCTTGCTGTGGGTGCTTGGTTTGGCGGGTGCGGGTGGGTTGCGGGTCCGGATGCAGGTGAACTCGCAGGATTGGCAGGTGAAGGGTCCATGGGTACGTCCTGGGGTGACTTGGTGGCGTCCGCGGAGGCGTCCGGTGTTGAGTGCGCTGAGGGTGGCGGCGTCGTACTTCTGGCAGGAGGGATGGAATCTGCAGGGGCCAGGGGGTCTGACGCTGGGCGCGGTCCAGGCACGGACGGGCGCAGACGAGCTTACCTTTGGCGTGCCTTCGGCGCACAATCGGCGTGCCTGCTGCGCATCAACGCTGCGCGTACGCGTGGACTTCGCCATAAATGGCATAGTGGGGGGGCGGGCGAGGGAGGAGCAGCTGGGAGGCGGGAGCGGGGTGGCGAGTGGGGGGGGAGCGTGCGAGGATGCTGGAGGGAGCGGGGGTGGGGCCGCGGGGGAGCAGCGGCAGGGAGCGGGGTGGGCCAGGGGACAACGATGGGCAAAGGGCAAAGGGACAGGGCACACACTAGAGAGTGGGAAAATGGCGGAAAAAAAAGCACGAGAAACAGGCAGGCACAGGGACAGTAAGGGTCAACAAGCAGGCACAGGGACAGTCAGGGACAGCTTACAATTAGCAAAGTTACAGGGCAGCGATGGGCAAAGGGACAGGGCACACACGAGAGAGTGAGAAAACGGCGGAAAAAAAAGGCACGAGAAACAGGCAGGCACAGGGACAGTCAGGGACAGCAAGCAGGCACAGGGACAGTCAGGGACAGCTTACAATTAGCAAAGTTATAGGGCAAGACGAGAAAACCGGCGCTGGCGGCAGCAGCAGCGGCAGCGGGAGGAGAACGGGCACACTCGGGGTGGCCACGCGGCAGGAGGAGCGACCGGACTGACCAGATCAGGTCAGGTAGGTCATGATGAAAATATTCCAGTCGGAGCCTAGTTAATAAAAACCGCTCGTGAGCCGACAAGGGCCACGTCAGGTATGGCTCCATATCTGGGGTAGACTTGAGCATTAAATACTTGCGGACGCCTTTTTTTAGACAATTCCATTTCGTCCCTGTCTAATTTTTTACGCAAAATGAAAGAGTGCTTCACAAAAGCCACATCCTGACTGGTAATGTTTTTCGGACTTAAAAAGAGGTCCGGACGTCCCAATTTCTCAAAACTGACCTTTAGATACTGTAACCGGGGTATCCGAATCTATGTGATCCAGGCTCATGGTTTCTTTTATTATCTCCTGTGTTAGGCCAAGATCTTCATTAAGCCAACATTTGAGCCAGAAAAGCAGAGGGCGCATGGCCAAAATGTCACTAATAAAAGTTAGGCCAGTCTCTTCGTGTATTACCAGATTCGAAGTACCTTTGAGGACCCCAAGCAGCTGTTTTAGAAAGGAGTTTTCTAACACTTGATACCCTCTAAACCTGTGTATCCCCACAGTTCGCTGCCATAACTAGCGATGGCAATACTCTTAGCTTGATAGATTTTTAGCATTGCCGCTATGGGAGAAGTGTGGCTCAGGGGTTAGAGGCGGCAGACCCGGAAGCTGAGATCGGTCCTGGACCAGGGTTCAATTCCCCGCCTCGGCGGGTCTTGGGCTAAAAATTCCACGGACTCTATAATTCTCGCCCCGGTGCCTCCTCGACTCATGGGTTCACACTCTGCGACTCTGGGCAATAGCTTGCTTAATCTCCACAACGGCCCCTCGCGGCGGGATGCCTGACTTTCACCTTGTGGATACCCTGCTATCTCACAGGGGAATACCAGGAAGGGTTCCCTAAGCAAGCGCCGGGAAACCCACTGCGGGTAGCTGTGCGCTATATAAGCTCAACTACATTTACATTTACATTTTACATGGGTCGCTTACCCATTTTTCTGGCGAAGTTAAAAATCGCGGCGTTAGTCCTAGATATCTCCCCCTTTTTCTTTCTGAGTAAAGGACCCCAGTTCAAATGGGCGTCCAATAAGACACCTAGGTAGGAGAAAGTGGATGTTAAAGGTGCTTTCTCTCCATTCACCATGAATGGAAACTGCTTCTTTGGGCGCAACCCCACTCCCATTACAAAGGAGTTTGAGTTATTTATAGCCAGATCCCGTTCAGCCATGAAACTGCGAAAGGTATCAAGTAGAATCTGCAAGCTTTTTGGGGTACATGCTAGAAGAACAGCATCGTCTGCATAGAGCAGAACGGGCAGTCCCCTTCGGCCTACAGATGGAAATCAGCCCCAGTGTCTTTCAGGATCTTGTCCAAAGCGTTAATATATAAATTAAAACGAAATGGGGCTAGGATGCATCCCTGATGAACACCCCTTTCTGTTCTAAAATTTCTAGAGACCCTCAGATCCTGGGCATATCTGATGTCTTTATGCATATCCACAGGAAATCCACCAGATTTGCCTCCACCCCCATGGCCCTCATGGATTGCCACATCCTCCCCCAATTGACACAGTCAAAAGCGGAGGAAAGATCCATGAAGGCCATGTAGATGGTCCCCTGGCATGCCACAGTATATTTTCCGAGAATCAAGTAAAGGTTGAGGCACTGCGCCAAGGTAGAGTGGCCGGGGCGAAACCCATATTGTATGTCAGACAGGGTCATTTTTTCGTCTGCCCATTCCACTAATCCTTTTAAAATAACCCCTCCAACAACCTTAACTACAGAGTCGATAAGGGATATAGGTCTATAATTCATGATAATGTTTGGGTCTCCCTTTTTATAGACCGGAACAATTGTTGATATTCCCCACAACTCAGGGCACCCCTCCTTCGCCGCCGCATTAATCACAGCAACCAAGATCGATGCCCAAAGTGAGGGATTAGATTTAAAAAGGTCCGGCGGATGCCATCTGGGCCAGACGCCTTGTTGCAAGTAAGACCTGCAATACCTTCCTCCACTTCCCTTTTAGAAAATGAGATTGCAACATTTCCTTGGGCTCTTGGCTGCAACCGAGGTGGGGATAAGATACTTGAGAAGATATTGCTGAAATGGGACACCCATTCCCCTTCTGTAATATTAGAACCTTGATACTCAGCTCTTTCCCTTTCAAAGAGAGGTCTGTTAACAATGCTCCAAAATCTAGATCTGCTAGGTAGTATGGGAGGATCTAGAAGTTCCCTCCAGGTAGCCTCCTTCAAATCTGACTTACGTTTGGCCAGTGTTTTTTTATAGATATTGCGGAGACTTCTTATCTGGGGATAATTCCTGGGTAGTGCTTTCAGAGCAACTTTTAGTTCTTTTGGCAACTTTGGAGCTCGTTAGGTCAAACCATTTTGGGTCAGTAGCTATTCTTTTTTGTGTCGGAGGTGATAGCAATGCCCCCACCTTAAAAACAATCCCCTTAAAAGCATTTAAAATACCCTTAGCTGTGGAATCTGGGTCCAGGCAATGGAGAAATTCTACTGCACATTCTTCATGGACTTTTTCATCGAAAAGCGACGGGGTCAGTTGGTTCCATTTAAGTCGGTGCCTTTCATCTGTTGGTATCAGGGTACCTGGTTCTACCACCCTGTCCCTCTTTTTTATTAAGTTACCTCCAAGTTTTAAATATATAGGATTATGATCACTGAAAATACTCTCTTGAATTCTGAATCCTAATAATAATGACTGTATACTTGATGATAACAGGATATGATCAATAAATGAGCCACCATTGCGCCCTTTAAAAGTTGGGACCAACTGTTTACCAGGTGAGGTTACAAAACGCATAGCGGGAAATAAATCATAATCATCTAATAGGTCATTTAATAATTCCCCACCTGAAGGCAGTGCAGTACTTCTTAACAAAATTATATAACAGAGATAATCTACAGATCCCCTGTCTATGTACTGCGTTGTAAAAATTTATCACACATATACTTGAGTTACCTTGCCTTAGAACAACTGCCTGGAAGTCGCTGTGGGTGGAGGGAAGGTCCTCAATTCTACATATAATGGACAGAGATGTAAATATGGCTAAACCACCCATTGCTCTCCCACTGGTTTCTGGGACGAAAAAAGCCCTATACCCCTCCAGGGAAAGGTTGCAGTCCACCAGCCAGGTCTCTTGAAGACAAATAACAGAGAAGTGTCTGATGAACTGCAACCATATCGGATCGTCGATCTTATCCACCAGTCCAGCAATATTCCAGGATAATATGTTATAATCTACTAATCTGGATCTGTTCCCCAACAAAGGAGTAGGTGGATCCTCCATCAACACAGGGTAAAGACCTACTGACTGCTCCTGGGTGATAAAATCTATTTCAGTAATAGCCTCAGATGACTCAACAAGTGATGTCACTACTGGTACATGAACCAGACTTTCAACAGCGGAGGGAATAATGTCAGCCAGTGATGGTGTATAAACCAAGGTATCTGCAGGCTCTCGGTTGACACTTAGTCAGTCACCTTTGTTTAACCCTGACAGAGCTGCAAATCTATTTGAATCCTGTACTAAGGGAGAAAAGTAACCATTGTTCCTGATATCGTGCCTGGATACCTGGTGATTAAGCAAGCCCATTCTAGGGAGCCTCACTGGCTTATACGACCAGGCAAATTGAGCTGCATTAGGCTTGATCTGGCTTAAATTCAGAGATTTATAAAAATATCCTAGAGGCAATATCTCTATACCATGATCCATCTTTACTGGGTTAGTGTTTACCCACCAACAAATTCTCTCAACGGACATAGGGTTATTAAAATTCACAACGATACAGTCGCCCTCCCTTGATTTCTTCGAGTTTCCCAACCAGGCAACTCTACGAACCATGATAACATTGCGCACAATCGCAGGCCCTACATCTGTGTTGCCTGACAACCAATGGGTGACCTTATTTTTAAGTTGTGTGAAATTTTCCTTTGTGCCCTTAGGCAGAGGTGGCACATTTCCCAGGACAACTACCAGCGGTGTTGACTGCGGCGGTAAATCAATTACTGCTAGTTTCTGCTGATCGTCAGTGATGTTTCACAATATCTCGCCTCTAGTCGTCCCCCCTACACTGGATGCTACACCTTGTTGAATTACTACCTGAACCCCACCTGGGGTCCGGACAGCAGGTATTCTGTCCTTCTGCCCTCCAAGAGAGCCAGCAGAGGGTGCACAAATAATTTGGCGAATTTACTGATATCTCGTCTATGTCTGCCTTGTCTGGCTCTTTATGTGAGTTATGATGAACTGGTCAGGAGCTATTTCTGGTTTGTATTAATTGTATGGCCTTCTGCTGATCTGCTATACTTTGTTCAATGTTGTGTAACTTTGTCAGAATTGGGCGAAGTTTATCTTCCAGGATACTGCATAATACAGATTTTAAGACTTCTATCAATGGGGGTTCTGCTACTGCCGTGTCCAATATCCGTGATGCGCCTTTAACTGTTGATAAAACTGCTGGTGCATTAGATTTACTTTTTTTGGCTTGACTGCCTAATGTGTTACCTTTTCTTTTAATGCTCCCACTTGATAGGTGAACTCTCTCCTGTTGAGATGTCGAAATACAGTCACTGGTGGCCTCACTCAGTGTGGGAGGGGCCGCCCTTTGCTTCCTGGCCTTATTGCTTTCATCTCTATTATGTATCTGTGAAGTAGCAGACTCCTGCCTATTAACCACAATTACAGTGGGAGACAGGGGCGGTACCGGAGTGTTTTGCTGAGACCCCCCAATAGGGGAGAATATAACTAATTCTTTAGTATTGTTTCCTCCCTCTAATCAGGATTCAGGGCCTCCAGACTTATCAGGGCAATTAATAAGCGGGATATTTATTGCCTCAGTCAGCAATAGGGGGCCACTGGTAGGGGATCTGGATAGCCGTTTAGGAACCATGTCGATCTCCCTATCTATCAATGATGCAGCTCTGGACAGAAAAGCCTCAATGGTAGTTACAGTACCTTTCGCATTGCCCAAAGCCCCGGCCTGAGTTGCCAATGCCCTGCGCCTTCCCATAATTCCAACCCTCGAATAAAGTCAGGGATTTTCCTAGCACTGTAATAAAATATAGACACAGGATAATAACTATGCATACAATCCCTGAGAGGGAGAGAAATATACTGAATGGAATAAAAGTCACAATATTTGTCCAGAAGAGCACCGGGTAATATTTCAAAAGTCACTAACCAAGTTCCTTGTGGAGCGCTGGTGAAATAGATGGAAAGGGGGTAGCCCCGACCTGCCTCCTCCTGGCTACGACGGGCACGGACGGGCCCGCCCTTGGCCCGGGCTTTGCTCGCGCACGTCCCGC
The DNA here is from genome assembly GCF_964261635.1 of Lissotriton helveticus. Lineage (NCBI taxonomy): Eukaryota > Metazoa > Chordata > Amphibia > Caudata > Salamandridae > Lissotriton > Lissotriton helveticus. The sequence goes on along the minus strand of NC_136059.1, from coordinate 1,478,710,080 downwards.
ACTGCGTGAGGGCTCAGATGTTCTTAAGCACCTCACGGCGCTCCCGATGAAGCGCAATACCTGCGCCCACGAGGACTCTGGGAAATGTAGTCCAGGGGCGAGCAGGTTAATTCCCGGTGTGACCACACTCGTTCCGGCAGTCTCCCTTGGTCCCCAGCAGTCTCCCCATATCCACAGGAGTCACCTATTGGGCAGCAGAAACAAGGAATCCCGAATCCACCAGCAAGTTATTGAAAGTGTCCCGCGCCGCGTGAGGGCTCAGGTGTTTTTAAGCACCTCACGGCGCTCCCGATGATGCGCAATACCTGCGCCCACAAGGACTCCGGGAAATGTAGTCCAGGGGAGAGCAGGTTGATTCCCGGTGTGACCGCACTCGTTCCGACGGTCTCCCTTGGTCCCCAGCAGTCTCCCTATATCCACAGGAGTCACCTCTTGGGCAGCAGCAACAAGGAATCCCGAATCCGCCAGCAAGTAAGTGAAAGTCGTTGTTCGACTACATTTTGCTAGTAAAAGATTTATATGTCCGCCGAAAGCAGTTTCCTGTTTGTTTGGCATATGCGGTGACTATTCATAAATCACAAGGTTTGAGTGTAGATAGTGCTTCGGTGAATATTGGAAGCACTGTGTTCAAAGAGGGTATGGCATATGTTGCTTTATCTCGAGTCATAACTTTATCTGGATTATACTTGATTGATTTTGATGAGACAAAGATTAGTGCAGATCTGAATTGTGTGAAAGAGTATAATAGGTTAAGAAGAGAATATGCTCCAAATTTACCTCAATATCCTTTATTTGAAAAGGTTGTGGTACGTGAGAAAAGAAGATTAGAGAAAAATTGTAGTAAGGTTGTAGAAAAAAGAAAAAACCTAGATGAATCAGTAATTGCAAGGAAAAAGAAAAAAGGTTGTATTGAAGAGGTTGTTGGATTTCAGTTTGAAAACAGTACTGGTGTCAACTGCTATGCTAATGTAGTGGTTAATGTTGTTTATTTTCTTCAAACTTTACAGCAACAGATTGTTGATAATCGGGATCAAAGATTTTGTTGTTTGTTAAATTCTGTCTTTGAGAAATGTAGCAGTGATAAAACAAAAATAGAAAGTGTTTCTGATATTCGAAATGTTTTATACATATGTTCTGGAGTAAATTCATTTTCACAGAATATTCAGCAAGATTGGCAGGAATTTCTTATGTGTGTACTTGTTGTGTTGGAAGATGAAGGTATAGATATTGAAAATATATTCGGTGTTTCTTATAAATGGCAACATGACTGTGATAATTGTTCGTTTTGAAGTAGTACTCAAATAGACACAGAAAGATTTTTATGTTTGACGTTACCAGACTGCAAATCAGTGACTTTTAATAATCTAGTTAGAGAAGCAAATCAAAACATGGTGTGTACCCAATGTATCTCAGAAATGTTATCAACATTATTTATACAAAGATATGGACAGTATGTAATTTTAATGCTCCAACGATGCAGACCTGATGGATCAAAATTGACAACTTTAATTAAAAGGTTTGTGGCTTCTCAAATATCAATTTCAGGAAGAACTTTTGTAACTGTAGCAATTATTTTCCATGATGGTTCTTCTACAACATCAGGACATTATACAGCTTACTTAAAATGTGCAAAAGGCTGGACTCATTGTAATGACACTCAATTAACTTTTAAACAACGTTTGCCTTTTGACTTACCAAATTCTTACCTAGTGTTTTTAGAACACAAATGTTAGGGAAACCAATTTGTCCAGGAGGATTAGTGCTGTAAAAAAAGGTTAATCTGCTGCTGAGAATTGCTTTGTTAGTCAGGGTGATCAAGATAAAAAAAATGTAAACTTGTTATAGAAGTAATGTAAGTGTATCATATAGTGGGTGATATGAGTATTACAGGAAATGTTGATCATGAGTGAAGCAGTGGTGTTTTAGATTTCTTGTAGTTGTTGGAGATGTTGGTGAAATATTTTATTCCCTTGAAGAGGTTTCTTTTAATGGTATACAGCTCCTTGGTGAAATAAAGGATGAGCAGAGTATGATCAGCATACCAGATGATGTTGAGGTTCTGATAGCATGCTATTTGTTTATGATGCTATGTTCATGATAAATAATATCGGGTGGAGGTATAGCCATTGTTAGATGGTCCAAAAGATGTGGGTGCTTTTGTTTCAGAAGGTCGGGAAACGGATCCTTAAGAGTACTATTAAGTAACTTTCAAACTAAGAATTTTGCCGATACTATTTGGTCATGAGGAATAGCATCACAACCAAATGACTATTTCGGGTTAATGTTATTAGCATATGTAAGGACATGACTTTATTTAGAGTGTATAAGAAAGAAGTAGTATTGTTTTTTTTAACTTTGTGAATGTTTTTTACATTCTTTACCTACATCAGAAATTGCTGTTTGAAAAAAACATTTAAGATATGTTTTTTTTCTAATTGTTACATTGTCAATGAAAATGTTGAATGGGTTTTTTAAACACAATCTTTTTGATTGTGTTTTTTTTTGCCCGCTGTCATATGATGAGTTGTATGGAAATCACTGTTTTAAGTGAAATTCAATATATTCTGAGAACAGCAAAATTAAATACATAATATATTGTACAAATTATTTTGTATTTTGTATTGTGAAAAATATATTATAACTCAATTGTTTCTTCTCTTCCACAGACATTATATTTAGGTAAGTACAACAAACATAAAATACTTTTTTATTACTTTCTTATTTCTATTTCTCTCTATCCTTTCTTCACTGTCTCTCTTACTTTTTTACTTTCCCTCATCTTACTCCTCTTCCCTCATTCTACTTACTCCCTTTCATTCACCTTTACTCTGCTTCTCTCACCATTAGTACTCTTCCTTCACCCTCTCTCAACTTGTCCAACTCCCTCTTTCCTCTGCCTGTTCCTTACGTCTCTTTCCTATCTTCCTCCACCACTACTCTTGTCTTGCTGTATCGATTAGTCTCTTGTCACTGCCCCTTACTCTATTTCCTTCATATGATCACTGAGTGACCTTCACTCGCTCCACTTCTTTCACTTCCTCACTCCCTTTCAATTACTGCCCTTTTCTCTATTCGTGTTTAAGTCTGTTCTTCAGTATCAGTCAGTATAACTGATTTACTACTTCACAGTCCATCACTCTCCCTCTGTTTCTCTCTTTTTCTGTCTCTCTTTCTCTCCACCAGTATTCCTTTTGTTTTCTCTCTTTACATAAATCCTTCTCTCTCACTTACTTCTTTTTCCTTTCTTTTAATATGCTTCTTTTTCCATCACTCCCCTTCCCACAGTCTTATATCCCTTCCCTCACTATCCCTGCCCTTCACTCAATCTGAGTCTTCTTACTCCACGTCATGTTCTCTTCTCTCTGCATTACTCTCATTCCATTTCTCTTGCACCTATTCTGTCAATTCCCTTCCATTAATCTTGTTTCCTCAATCCGTTTTAGTAACTCTCATTCCTTTAGTCTTTTATTCCTTTCAGTCCATTACTCAGCTCCTCTCTTCCCCTGTGTTTCTCCCTTACCCTTCCTTTCTTTCCCTTTCTGTTTTTTTTTTTCACTTCAACTTTCTTATGTATTATGAAAAATACATAATGTGTTATTGGAACTCATTTTTTTCTTGTCTTCCACGGATACTATATTTATAACAAAAGAATTCTATTAAGTTGTCATTATTTATAAGGAAAGTATGACAAACAGAAAATACTTTTTCCTTCACTCTCTTACTTGTGTTTCTTTCTTTCCTATTCTTTAATCTCTCTCTTACTCTTCTTCCTCTACTCATTATACTCTCCTTTTCTCATTCTCATTATTGCCTTTCATTCACTTGTATTGTCTTTCTGTGACTTTTATTGTCTTTCTGTTACTATCAGTACTCTCTCACCTTGTCCAACTCCCTCTTTCCCATGTCTGTCTCACTTCTCTTTCCTATGTTCGTACATTACTACCTTTGTGTTACTGTATCATTTAGTTTCTTCTCACTCCCTCTTTACTCTCTTTCCATAACATTAACCCTTACTGGTCTTCACTCACTCCATTTTTCTCACTCCCTTTTGCTCAATTCTCTTCCTTAATTTGTTCCCTCTCCTTACTGATTTTTCTTCATATCATCCCTCAGTCTCTTTCATTCACTCCACTTTTCGCACTCCCCTCATTTTCTTTAGCTCACTCTGTCTGTCAGTCCCTTTCCCTTACTCTTATTTCCTCATTCACTTTTGCTTACTCCGATTCCTTTAGTCCCACTTTTCCTTTCACTCCTTTTCTCTCTCCCTCTCTCCCTGTATCTCACTCAGTCTAACCGCCTAACTCCCTCTCATTTACTTGCTCTCCCTCTCTTTCTCACTTACTCTCTCTCTCTCTTTCTCTCTCTCATCCTTCCTGTCTTTCTGTTTCTGTTTCCTTCACTTCTACTTTATCCCACAGTAATCTTTCCTCTCTTAATCTTGTTCCTTCTTTCTCATTCTCTTTCATCACCCTCATACCCCTTTCCTCAGTGTTTTTGCCTTTCACTCACCCCCAGTACTTCTCCCTCAGTCACCTTGTCTCACTCCCCTTTCCTCACCCCCTCACTCCATCCATTTCTCTCTCTCTGTTTGTCTCTGTATCATTCAGTCTCACTGGCTCATTCCTTCTCAGTTCTTTGCTCTCCCTTTCCCTGTCTCTCACTCTGTCCTTCTCTCTCCTTTACCCTTAAACTCTTATCCTCTCTCTTTCTATCACTGTTCTTCTATTCTTCACTCACTTTCCCTGTCTTTTAATTTTGTTCCTTCTCACTCACTCATCTTTTCTCTTCCTAATACTACTTCCCTATCTATCACTGTTGTTCACTCACTATCATTCACTTTCTCTCTCTGCACTTTATCCTATCTGTATTTTTCAACACTTTATATCCCCGCTTCTTTTTTTTCACTTCCCCTCACTCTACTTCTCTCACTCTCCCTCCCTCACTTTTCTTCGATTTACTCCTCTTTCGTTACACCCTCACTCTATCTCACTAACTCACCTTCATTTACTCCCTCACTCACTTTTTTAATTTTTTTTTTCTCATTGTCTACCTCTGTCTTACTTACTGTAACTGCTTTACTGCTTCTTAGTTGATGGATAACGAAGAATATCATTGCAGAAGTTGCATTGGAAGTGGACATTGGTGAAAAGTGGCTCGATATTTAGAGCAGTCGATGAAGGAGATGCTCCAGCAGATGAAGTGCTGGGAACAGCAACTGGAGGGTTCACTGCAAGGGTTTGGGTAGATGACCTTGCATAATCGTTAGAATGTACATTTTAACATTTTAACATTTTTAACGAGTGTAATCAATGTGTCTATACCAAAAGACTAGTGTGTCTTTTGATGTGCTCTATATAGCACACTACCACAGATTTTGCAGGTGAACTTTGTTGCATATACTTTCTTGTGTCCCTCTGGAAAGGAAAAATGCTTCCAGATAAAGGACAAATTGGTCTTCTTTCTACGTGTCTGCTCTTCAACAAACTCCACATCTGAGTCAGATGATGATGTTTCTTTATTCCCCCACTCTCCTTCAGTACATTTCTCTCTCTGTCTCTTTTTCTGTCTCACTGAGTGTAACCACTTTACTCCATCTCACTCAATTAGTCTCCCTCTCTTTTTCTCTCACTCTATCTCTCTCTCCCTCACTCTTTCTGTTTCCTTGACTTCTACTTTATCCCTCAGACCTCTTTCCTCTCTCTTAATCTCCTTTGTTCTTTCTCATTCCCTATCGTATTCCTAATACCACTTTTTTCATTCTTAATGCCTTTCACTCACACTTAGTACTTTTCTCTCAGTCACTTTCCCACCCTCCCCTTTCCTCACTCCCTCACTCCATCTTACTTACTCCCCTTCACTTATTCCTTCTCTTTCTTTTTTTAATCCATTTTTCTCTCCCTGTTTCCGTTTTTGTCACTTAGTCTCAATGGCTCATTGTTTCTCGTTTCTTTGCTCTCCCTCTCCCTGTTTCTCACTCTATCATTCTCTTTCCTTTACCAATAAACTCCTATTCTCTCTCTATCTATCACTCCTCTTCTATTCCTCACTCACTTTCCCTGTGTCTTAATTGTGTTCCTTCTCTCACCATCACTCCACTTCTCTTACCTTTACTCCCCTTACCCTGATCTACTTCTCCCTGTCCATCTCTTACTCCCCTTCCCTGTTTACGTACCATGCTTCCCTTTTCTCACTCCCCCTACCTCACTTGCCTTTCCTTACTGCCATTCCCTTACTCTTTCACTCACCTTACTTCACTCCCCTACCCTTAGTCCCTTTGTTTTAGTCACTCTTTGGCTGCACAATTTTAATTGCGATTAAGTTGAGGCTCTACTCCCCGTAGCAGAGTATCTCATTGCACATATTGCACCCCATGTTCACTCTGTTCAGGAACTGGCGTATTTCCAATGCTGATGTAGATGGTAAGGCATAAGGTGCTCCTGTTGATGTGCTGGGCACAGCGGATGGTAGTTGAGGGCTCTGGTTGAAGCCTGTGCGTACTGTGCAGAGTGCACACTCCTCACGTGCCTTATCATAGTATAAAATGCGAAGGAATACTTCTTTTGAGGGTTTCCCCTTGAGAGGACAGATCCACAAATGGTGCATATCACCTTGGGGGCATTTACTTTTTTCTAAGCATGGGCTGAAAATTCGTTCCGCTCGCGGAGTTTGCGTATTTTCCGCGATTTCACAATCCGCGACTCTCGCGAAATCGCGGTAAAATCCGCTAATCAGCAGGGATGAATTTTCAGCCAAGCACTTACAGGGTTACAGCAGCAGGTGCAAAAGTTGAAGCTAATTTTTTGTACCCTTTTACAAAAGGGTTACAAAGAAATTAACTTCAACTTGATCACCTGTTGCTGTAAGCCTGTAAGTGCTTCCTGGCGTACCGCTGCCTACTTGCAACTATTCTCTGACCCTGCTCTGACCCTTGAAGCAGGGTCAGAGAATAGTTACAAGTAGGCAATGAGGCGCCTGTCACAAAAATTAAACTTCAACAGGAAGAACTGACAGATAAAAAAACAAGCATTTGCAATGCAAGAGGTCTCGCATTAGGAAAGTTTGAGCTATTGGTCTTGTAAATTACAATTTTTTTTATTTATGTGTTGGTGTTGAAAATAGCTAAATTAATAGCTTTGTCATTTACAATGCCAATAGTTATAACTTTCGCAAATGTGACACCTATAGCATTTGTAATGCAACATGTTTTGTATTTACGTTACTTAGCTGTATTGATATTACAAATTACAATGGCTTTTAATTTTTTTAAATAATTAATACTTAAATAAAAGTGATTTTAATTTATAATGTCAATAGCTTAAACTTTTGTAAATAACTTTTGTGAAGATTATGTTCAGTGTATTTTATTGTGACAAAAATCCAAGAACAGAAGTGAAATATTAACATCTTTTTGTGACATTTGTAATAAAGTTTGTAACATTGAGAGAACATATTTGAACCGGTTGTTGTAGAATGGTTGCGCAGATTGATGCTGGGGTGGCGCTGAGTGGTGCTGTGGTGTTGCTGAGTGGTGCTGTGGTGATGCTGAGTGGTGCTGTGGTGATGCTGAGTGATACTGGGATGGTGCTGAGTGATGCTGGGGTGGTGCTGTGGTCGTGCTGAGTGATGCTGTGGTGGTGCTGGGTGATGCTGTGATGGTGATGAGTGGTGCTGTGGTGGTGCTGAGTGATAATGTGGTGGTGCTGAGTGATGCTGTGGTGGTGCTGAGTGATGCTGTGGTGGCGCTGAGTGGTGCGGTGGTGGCACTGAGTGGTGCTGTGGTGGTGCTGAGTGATAATGTGGTGGTGCTGAGTGATAATGTGGTGGTGCTGAGTGATGCTGGGGTAGTGCTGAGTGATGATGTGGTGATGCTGAGGGCGGAAAGGCACAAAAAGCAGTCTGACAAAGGGCACAAGGGCAGAAAAACAAGGGAAAATGAGTCTAACAGAGGGCAGACGGGCCCAAAAAACGAGTCTAACGGGGCAGAAAGGAATAAAAACGAATCTAACAGAGGGCAGAAGGGCACAAAAAATGAGTCTAACAGAGGGCAGAAGGGCAAAAAAACAAGGGAATAACAGAGGGCAGAAGAGCACAAAAAACGAGTCTAACAGAGGGCAGAAGGGCAGAAAAACATGGGAAAAATTAGTCTAACAGAGGGCAGAAGGGCACAAAAAACGAGTCTAACAGGGAGCAAAAGGGCAGAAAAACAAGGGGAAAACGTGTCTAACAGAGGGCAGAAGGGCAGAAAAACAAGGGAAAAACGAGTCTAACAGAGGGCAAAAGGGTTCAAAAAACGATTCGAACAGGGGGCAGAATGAATCCCGCCCTGCGTGTTTGTCCACGAAGATGTCACCGTTTTGTGCAATACCTCTACTCAAGTGGAGTACTTTCTACTGTCTAATCAGTAAGTGCTCCCTCATTGGCTAAATGTATAGGGGCAGATTTACAATAACTGGCGCATCCCCAGGGATGCGCCAGTTATTGAGCGCCGCAGCTCCGCCACCCATGTTGCGCCGCATTTACAATGCAGTAAGAAATGGTAAGGGGTTCTGCCCACTTAACCCTCCCGTACCTGAGCAGGAGACATCCAAGGATGAAGAAGTAGAAAAAAGGGGGGTACTGAAGGGATTAATCCTTTTTTAATTTTTCAACAAGAAACATCTAATTATTTTGTGAAACACAAATAGAACATTATACACATATGTAAGAAAATTCATATACACACATATGAGGGGACATCTAGGGAAGCACGACAATCAACAATCTATATACAAATTATCACATATACATTATGTACAAATATAGAAGACATATACAATCTCAACAAACATTTATCTGTACCCTAAATTCAACAGATATATACAAATATATATACACTGATTTAAGTAAATGCCTCCTCCTGATTTACAAAGGAGTGCACAACAAAGTGGAGGTCCCAAAAGAAAAGCACTAGGGGGTTAGACCATTAACCCAATCTCAAATTGTATAGGTGCACAACAGAAACAAATCAAATCTTTTTAAGTTATAACAAGGGACTCCATTCAAAAGGTATCGACGCAGTCGCGGTCGCGTTTCAGCCAGATGATGTAGGCTTCATCAGGACATGGGTACTCTGGTGATCACAAATATATATCAGTAAACAACCTTAATTTATGCCCACAAAGATGCATATACTAAGAAACATATAGTTGGCTGCAACAACATAATAATAACCTACACTCCCCCTCGCGTGGAAATGCAGTGTAACCAGTAGGATCTGTCAAAAGAGTAAGAGACACGAGAAGCAGAAAAAAGTACCCGGCTCAAAACAGCTCCAGATTGAAGCAAAAAATTAATATACGTGATATCGTTCATATGTAGTGCACACAGACCACACCTCGACTACACATATAAGTGTGACCATTCACCAAGTGTAGCAGAAAAAAGGAAGGAAGAAATATTACCACCTTATATCCCGCAATCAGTCCAAGTGCCTTCAAACTTAATGGTAATAGCAGGAATCACACCCCTAAAGACAGGAAAATAAATACCTAATCTTGATGGTCCTGGCCACGCCTAGGTCAGGTATACCTGGTGATCCCACAATGCCACCCACATGGGTGGGGTGGGGACCACTGTCTTAAATCAGGTACTGTAAATAATACCTGGAGAGAACATATGTAGAAAAGAACCCAATTAGTCAAGACCCAAATTAACTAGGGGACGACAACATCCAATGTCTGTGACTACTATAGTCTACATCAGACACAAAGAGTTTATTACTAGAGCATACCTTATATATACAATATATCCGCTTGGCAAAAAAGGTTGATTCTCAGCATTCGTGGCTTAAATCACACGGTCTCTCTGCCGTCATAATCCAAACGTCGAGGTGGAAACAGAAAAAAGAATAATAAATTGATATAACCATCACCATCCTTCCAACTACAATCATTCTACATACGTGGGACTAAAACTGCATAGAATTAACATATCATGCATAGTCACACAAGTCGACAAGTGCAAATATACTGAAAATGATATAGGCATATATCTAAGTATTCCCCAATTCTAATCAAGAAAGCATCTAGTCCGTGGGGTCTGTCCATCCCTCGACTCGAGAGAACCATAAGATAACAAAAAGGGTGAATAGATCTATTAGTCTCCCGTCTGTCATGGCCCTACCTGACTTCTCTACATAACAATCATCCTAAGGATCAACTCAAAAATTATCCACTCTTTATCAAGTAGTAACGGAGGTCCGTATAACTCAGCTATCTAACGAATTCACTCGTGTATTATACACAGAGCCACACTCCTGTCATACCTGATATTCTAAGAAACGAATCTCATGTCATGGCCAGAGTGCAAGTAAACACAACATGGATAATCGAGAGGAGGGTACAAATACCTCAATTATATAGGAGTCACGACCAAATCGAGTCCGCCTCGGCGTTATTCATTTTCCCGCGAAGCAGAGAGAGACACATAGCGCGCATATAAATGACGCGTCCCAAGCGTCAGCAAATCCGCCAGGTCGGCAAAGTACACTAAAAAAGGACTCCAACACGAAAGGCAAGTTCCAGTGCCGGGACGGCAAAGCATCCAATGCATATCCCGGCCTCGGATATTCAAGTATCCCGCATTCATTCAAATAGACACATCCACACACTCAAAAGGAACAAAGTAAATAAATTAAATCGAAAAAGAATAATAATTAAATAATCCAAGTGGATTAATCCATCAAGCTAAAAAACAAGGAAATATAATAACCAATAACTAATACAAAATCCTACTACTGCATTTCCACTATAGGGTTCCCATTTTAATAGACTAAACCAAACACAAGGACCCTGTAGCACAACATCAATACATCAGTATTCTAAAAGATACCGACTGTTCAAGTGTAAAATGTAACATTCACTATATCTCTATATACATCATAAAGTCTCAACAGAAATCAGTGTACAGGCCAATCAGATGCCATTATACTTACTACAATGGTATGTGTCATATACTAATCGGCACCAGAAGAGTGGAAAAATAGACACATCACTGGGCTTAATGGCAAACGAGGTACAGATTCAGATCAACGCCCAAATTTCATCACGTTCATTCAGTCCTTTATCAGAAGTATGGTATCACTCTATTAATCTTGCTTCAGTGCGGTTCAATTTGGACTCTAATTCTGCTTTATTTTTTGCTAAGATCGTCACTAGGACTGTCCAAGTCAACTCTTCTTCATTGTGATTAACTTCCATAAAATGCTGTACCAGAGGGGCCCCAATGTACTTGCATCTTATGCGTGATTTGTGCTGCCCAATACGCATTTTGACTGCTTGTGTCGTCTGACCAATATAGGCCAGACCACAGGGACAGGTCACTACATAATTACAGTTCTTGGTGACCAAGGGACTCACGTCTGAGCATACCCTGCCACACTTAGGGCGAACAAAGCAAAACAAAAGGGGATGATGGACTGTTCCCATAAGGCACAAGGTCAGACTGATTTGTATATAGCCATGTCTGAAATGGGTTGGCTGAGTGGGCTAAAGAATGGTGATGGATTAAACCCAGATCAGTTGACTGGGGGTGAGTGTTTGATTTGCTCAAACGCTCCGTCCATCATCCCCTTTTGTATCGCTTTGTTCGCCCTAAGTGTGGCAGGGTATGCTCAGACGTGAGTCCCTTGCTCACTTGGCCACTGGATTCAAGATAGCCTGGCTGATGAGGATTATGAATCCGAAACCGGTCTCAGGATGCTTGTTTCCGGTCCATGGAAGACATGGCTTGGCAGTTCGGGCTGGACTGTTCACATGAGGCACAGGGTCAGAATGATTTGTATATAGCCATGTCTGAAATATGGGTGGCTGAGTGGGCTAAAGAATGGTGATGGATTAAACCCAGATCAGTTGACTGGGGGTGAGTGTTTGATTTGCTCAAACGCTCCGTCCATCATCCCCTTTTGAATCAGAGGGTGGAAGTGCTGAACCAGATGGTGGCAGGGGTGAACCAGAGTGTGTCAGTGATGAACCAGAGGGTGGCATGGGTGGACCAGAGGGTGGCAGTGGTGAACCAGTGAGTGGCAGTGGTGAACCAGAGGGTGGCAGTGCTGAACCAGAGGGTGGCAGTGGTGAACCAGAGGGTGACGGTGCTGTACCAGAGGGTGGCAGGGGTGAACCAGAGGGTGCTGTGATGAACCAGATGGTGGCAGGGGTGAACCAGAGGGTGGCAGTGGTGAACCAGAGGGTGGCATGGGTGAACCAGAGTATGGCAGTGGTGAACCAGAGAGTGGCAGTGGTGAACCAGAGGGTGGCAGTGCTGAACCAGAGGGTGACAGTGGTTAAACAGAGGGTGGCAGGGGTGAACCAGAGGTGCTGTGATGAACCAGAGGGTGGCAGTCGTGAACCAGAGGGTGGCAGTGGTGAAACAGAGGGTGACAGTGCTGTACAAGAGGGTGGCAGGGGTGAACCAGAGGGTGCTGTGATGAAGCAGAGGGTTGCAGTGGTGAACCAGAGGGTGGCAGGGGTGAACCAGAGTGTGGCAGTGGTGAACCAGAGGGTGGTAGTGCTGAACCAGAGGGTGACAGTGGTTAACCAGAGGGTGGCAGTGGTGAACCAGAGGGTGACAGTGCTGTACCAGAGGGTGGCAGGAGTGAACCAGAGGTGCTGTGATGAACCAGAGGGGGGAAGTCGTGAACCAGAGGGTGGCAGTGGTGAACCAGAGGGTGACAGTGCTGTACCAGAGGGTGGCAGTGGTGAAACAGAGGGTGCTGTGATGAACCAGAGGGTGGCAGTGGTGAACCAGAGGGTGGCAGGGGTGAACCAGAGGGTGGCAGTGGTGAACCAGAGGGTAGCAGTGCTGAACCATAGGGTGACAGTGGTTAACCAAAGGGTGTCAGTAGTGAACCAGAGGGTGGCAGTGGTGAACCAGAGGGTGACAGTGCTGAACCAGAGGGTGGCAGGGGTGAACCAGAGATCGGCAGTGCTGAACCAGAGGGTGGCAGTGGTGAACCATAGGGTGGCAGGGGTGAACCAGAGGGTGGCAGGGGTGAACCAGAGGGTGGCAGTGGTGAACCAGAGGGTGACAGTGCTGAACCAGAGGGTGGCAGGGGTGAACCAGAGATCGGCAGTGCTGAACCAGAGGGTGGCAGTGGTGAACCAGAGGGTGGCAGGGGTGAACCAGAGGGTGGCAGGGGTGAACCAGAGGGTGGCAGTGGTGAACCAGAGGGTGCTGTGCCCATACATGACCGCATGGGTAACTTCACCATGCAAGCGGCCCGCGAACACACAAAAATCGCCGCGAACACGCAAAAAACCCGCAAACACGCAAAAAAACAAAAATCCGCAAATTCGCGGATTTTGCGGATTGCGAATTCAATTTCGCCCGAATTCGCGGAACGCGAATTCGCCAATTTCGCCCATACTTACTTTTTTCTGCCTCTGTGGATTTATAAAAAATTGCAAAATTAATGATTGTTTAGTCTTCTTTGCAGATGTCTGGTGTTCCTGGACATCTGATTCAGAAGAGGAATACATTCTTTCTGCCATCTTTTGAAAACTCTGGAACAATCCATGAAGAAAGCTGGAAAGGTCCTTCCCCCATGAGAGTGAAACAGATAGTGAGGGAAGTGGGTGGGGTTTTTGAAGATTCTGGAACAGTAACTACTATAAACCAATTGAAAGTGTTGTTTTCGAATCACATGACTTGACGTGCGCGCACGGGTGCTCGCACAGGTGCGCGCAAGTCGTTTCAAAATGGCGTTTTGCCAGATTTTCGAAAAAGTGTCAAAACTTAAAAAAGAAGGCAGGGAAGACACTCCCTGACCCCCTAGGCTTTCTCTGGGGATCCCTGAAGGAACCCCAAAGAGCAGAACTGTTTTTTTTTTAAAATAAACTAATTGCAGATGCGCGCATGGTACGCGCATGGTGCACGCACGGTGGAAAAAAATCACACAAAAAAAAGTAAATACAAATTTGAGTGGTTATTGTTGATTGAAGATGTAGACTATACTGTTCAACTTTAACCAAAACATAAAAATTAGCTCTGTCATTGCATATTACTGGATACAGTCAATCCAATATAATATACAAAGGCAGTATGTGAAAAATAAATATTTAAAAAATATAAAAATTGATACACTATTGAGCAAGTTAAAAACTTTTGAAATTCATTGAAAAACCATATGTTTCAGACCAGATATAGTTAGAAATTAGCATTTAAAAAACCTTGCAAATTCACTGAAAAAAACATAGGTTTCACAAACATTATAGTTAGAAATTAGCATTTAAAAAACCTTGCAAATTCACTGAAAAAACCATAGGTTTCACACACGTTATAGTTAGGAATTAGCATTTAAAGAACCTTGGAAATTCAATGAAAAAAACATAGGTTTTACCCATGTTATAGTCAGCTGGACTTTTCACTCATACAAAACCATTGAAATTCACCCGTTATAGTTAGTTCAGCTAACTATCACTGGCGCGCCCGCAATGCACTGCTGATGACGTCACATATTACATCACTCATGACATGGTCAGTGGCATCACTCATGACATCACTGATGACATCTCAAATGACATCCCTGATGACATCACTGACTGAATTTTAGTTTCTATTTTTGAATGTGTGTATCAAGGGTTATATTACGCTGAGAGGAGGTCTGCTACTCTTTCACAAGGATGATGTCATCAGTGATGTCATTTGAGATGTCATCAGTGATGTCATGAGTGATGTCACTGACCATGTCATGAGTGATGTGATATGTGACGTCATCAGCAGTGCATTGTGGGCGAACGAGTAATAATTAGCTTAATTAACTATAACGGGGGAATTTCAATGGTTTTGTATGAGTGAAATGTCCAGCTAACTATAACGTGTGTGAAACCTATGGTTTTTTTAGTGAATTTCTAAGGTTATTTAAATGCTAATTCCTAACTATAATGTGTGTGAAACCAATGGTTTTTTCAGTGAATTTCTAAGGTTTTTTAAATGCTTATTTTTAACTATAACGTGGCTGAAACCTATGGTGTTTTCAGTGAATTTCAAACGTTTTTTAAATGATAATTTTTAAATGTATTAATTGTTATATTTTTTATACTGATTTACTACAATATTTTAAACTATTTATTTTTAGATATTTTATTTTTTAAATTACGTTACACATTTTTAATATGAATTAAAAAAAATGTTTTAAAAAATATTGAATATTGAAATTGTAATATTTTTTTTTATTTAATTTTTTTTATTTATATATATATTATTTTATATAGCAGGCAAAGATATCCTATAGTAGGAAATTCAAGCTACTGGTAACTACAGTTAAATTTACTTTTCAGGAAAAGTAGTGAGCTAGATTGGGGAATGAATTCCTCTTCAATCCCGTGGTCCCATGTGAGCCAACTAGCCCACCATGTACCTCCAGTATGCGCCAGGCTCCATGGCGCTTACTGGAGATACCTGTTAGACTAGTTGCCCCCTAGGGGAGCTCTGGATTGAACAGGAATTAATTAACCAACTTAAAATGTGCATCAGGGCATGTTTGCACTCAAATCACCTCAAGCCCCGCCCCTATCTTCACCACTGTGCTAACGCGCCCTGTAGAGTGTTCCAAGTTGGGGGATTATGTCCCCTTGCATACTGGGGGTCCCTGGGGGCCAACTAGCCCACCGGGAACCTCCAGTATGCGCCAGGAGGTTGCGTTGCAGAGACGTGTAATGAGTCCACGCCCCTTTTTACACCTCTCTGCAACGCAGCCCCCGGGCGCGTTTGCAGAGGGGGAACTAATTCCCCTTGCATATTGGGGGTCCCTGGGGGCCAACTAGCCCACCAGGAATCTCCAGTATGCGCCAGGGGGCTGCATTGCAGAGAGGTGTAATGAGCCCATGCCCCTTTTTACACCTCTCTGCAATGCAACCCCCGGGTGCGTTTGCAGAGGGGGAACTAATTCCCCTTGCATACTGGGGGTCAATGGGGGCCAACTAGCCCACCATGAACCTCCAGTATGCGCCAGGGGGATGCATTGCAGAGAGGTGTATTGAGGCCACCCTCCTTTTTACTCCTCTCAGTACCGCAGCCCCCTGGCGCATTTGCAGAGGGGGAAACAATTCCCCTTGCATACTGTGGGTCCATGGGGGCCAACTAGCCCACATGAAACCTACAGTATGCACCAGGGGGCTGCAATGCTTTGCCCTGGGGGTGGTTGTCCCCGGGGCAGTGTTGGGGGGGATTGGGCCCCCCACACTTCTTTTTCACTATGCCCCTGGGATTTGGTCCCCCTGGGGGGTAATTTGAAAAAAAGCAGATCGGGTTTTTAAAAAAAAACATTGGGGCTTTGGGGGTTTTTGTGGGACCCCCTGAGCAGGCCTAGGGGGTCAGGGCTTTTCTACCCTGCCCCCTTTTTGCATTCTACATGTTTGTTTTTCTGCTTTCTTGTGCCTCAGTCTACCGAGGCACAAGATGGCTGCCAACACTTTCTGGTTTGGAGTGTTGACAGACAGTTGACAGCCAATTAGCATTCAGCTTGTGCTTGGAAAGGTACAGAGTACAGTAAGCTTACAGTAATTTTACAGTAAGCTCCTCTAGATATATACATTTTTTCTCTTTTGATTTTCTCAGAAACTACTGGAGGGATTTACACCATTTGAACAAAAGGGCGATCTGCGAATCAGACTCTACCATTTTGCCAAATTTCTTGTAACTCCGTTCAGCCGTTCGGGCTGTAGCTGTGTCTAATCGTACTATGGAAAATTGCATTTTTTCTCAGCCCCCACTTCACGAATCACCCCTGAATTCGCGTGTATTCGTGGACCGGCGCCAAAGTTATTCCAAATAGAAGATTGCGGATTTCCTATGGAAACTCGGTCCTAATTATAACTACCTACAGGCGACTGCCAGTAGGTAATATATATATATATATATATATATATTACCTACTGGCGGTCGCCAGTAGGTATATATAGTTAGGATTTTTTCTCTATGGGATTTTTGAAAATTCTATGTCTAATAACTTTGGCGTTTGAGGACGGAATTGGCTGAAATTTTCAGGAAAATGGAACATTTTGTTTCTGAGCAGCCCCTAAAAATTTGGGGGGGTTTCGTCAAGGGGGGGCGAGAAAAAAGGGGGGTCCCAAAACGCGTTTTTCCCATGTTAATTTCATAGGGCGGTTGGCCTCACTTTTAGCTCGAACGGCTGAATGGATTTGCACGAAACTTGGCAAAATTGTAGGGACTGGTAGCCCGATGTGCCTTTGCTAGGTCTCAATATATGTGCTCCAGTGGATTTTGATAAATTAACGTTCCAAAAAATATATATATCTGTAACAGCACTCTGGGTAGCGCTCCGGTTCGCGTACTTGTCGCGTAACGGAACTTCGCGAAGCGAAGCTGATTGGCTCTCTGGTGTCTGTCAACATTCTAAACAGTCCGGAGCGGCCGCCATCTTGTCTTTCGGTAGGATCGAGAGACAAGAGGAGGCCAAAACAAAGGGGGAAATGACCATAAGGGGGCATAGTAGATCCTCCCTGACCCCCTAGGTTTTTTGCGTGGGGAGCGCCCGGTACGCTTTTGTGCAATGGGCGGTGGTAATCTAAATGATGAGGGGGGGGGCAGCGTTCAAAGCACATCAGCGTGCATAAACACGAAAATGTTTTTATCTACCACGTACTTGACTTATCTTTCTGAGATGCAGTCCCTTGTGTTTCGGCAATGGTAGTCTGTTCATTACATAGATCGCCCGTGGGCAGTAGTACAGACCGCGCGTAGGAAAGGGTCAAAAGCCAGGGGTATAGGAGTATGTAACAAGTGAGCCATTTCATTGAAAAAAGTAAACGTGACAAACGGTTGCAGGATCAGTGAAGGTTGATTTTATAATTGAAAGTGTATAGGGTTGTCCGTATTCCTAGTCAGTACCCTTCTCCGCCCGCCATGTGCACAAAGTCCGCATACATCCCCCATAACGTCAAGGCTAAGTAACTAGAACGTCATAAGGAGTTGCAAGTCGCTCCCATACTGGCGCCATTTTGGTCGAGGCCAGGCAGGTCCAGAGTATAGTTCAATGTCTCCAATAAGTAGCGGCAGGACCAGAATCCCTTTCGGCAGTTCTGGCTTTGTCATTACGAGCACTAGAAAACAAGACATTCTGGGCAATACCATCCTTGACGCAGCCCTTTATTCTACAAGATGGTGTCTTTCAAAAGCCAGGGGTATAGGAGTATGTAACAAGCGAGCCATTTAATTGAAAAAAATAAACGTGACAAACGGTTGCAGGATCAGTGAAGGTTGATTTTTTTATTGAAAGTATAACAGGATCAGTTACAATAAAATCGTCAATACGCATACCATGGGTGAGTATCATGGGTAACATTACTTCGAAGCTTTATTAATACAATAATCAATAATGAAAAATCGACATCAATAGGGTTGTCCGTATTCCTAGTCAGTACCCTTCCCCGCCCGCAATGTGCATAAAGACCGCATACATCCCCCATAACGTCAAGGCTAAGTAACTAGAACGTCATAAGGAGTTGCAATTCGCTCCCATACTGGCGCCATTTTGGTCGAGGTCAGGCAGGAACAGAGTATAGTTCAATGTGTCCAATAAGTACCGGCAGGACCAGAATCCCTTTCGGCAGTTCTGGCTTCGTCATTACGAGCACTAGAAAACAAGACATTCTGGGCAATACCACCCTTGACGCAGCCCTTTATGCTACAAGATGGTGTCTTCCATTCAGAAAATATTGTTGGCAGCATTTTGAAAGGAAAGATAAACGGCCGTTCTCCTAGTGAGTCTCACATTGTTAGATTTATGAAGAAAAAGCCTGAAGAATGAACAAACTGAAAACCAGTTTTTGTCTGCATAGCTTCAGCAGCAACACTTGAGTCAGCTTTGTGTGAAGCCGCCATCTTGATGCAATCAATACCGTCCCCCTGCACACATTCAGGGACCAGGCCGCATTGCGAGAGCACCGCAGGACGTGTCTTCAGGTCAAACGGATTGTGGGACAAGGTCCAGAAGACAAGAGTCACCAAAAGGTTAAAAGTCCCGCCGGGGGCGATCTCAGGCCACACCAGGGCAACAAGACTTGGAGAGGGCGCAGGAGCCAAGCGACCCTTCTCAGTCCGCGCCACCACACCGCCCCTTGTGGGCCTCCGTCTAGCGGCTCATGGAGGCACCGCAGGCAGCGGTTCTTCAGATCAGTGGCTCTCACCGGCAAGGCTCCCCCCCGTTAGCAGCGATCGTTGGCGCTGTGGTTGCAGCCGGAGGCCCCGCCTAGTCAACGCCCTGGCTTTTCCATGTCGTAGGTCGCAAGAGTGGGCGCAACTCTGCTGGCTGAGCGAGGAATACCGTCCCCCTACACACATTCAGGGGCCAGGCCACATTGCCAGGGCACCGCAGGACGTGTCTTCAGGTCAAACGGATTGTGGGACAAGGTGCAGAATAGAAGAGCCACCAAAAGGCAAAAAGTTCCGCCTGACCCCGGAAGTTACATTTATGAAGAATGTTGAAGAGTATTGTATTGTATTGTATTGTGGCATACTTATATAGCGCAACCTATCACCACCAAGGGCATCCTGGCGCTTTGACCCGTACTCAATGAAAACAGTAGCTCAGCCTATCCTGGGAAAAAGATGAGTTTTTAGAGCCTTTCTAAAAGATAAAAGATCTCCAAGGCTTCTCAAGGATAGAGGCAGAGAGTTCCAGAGTTTGGCTGCCGCTACTCTGAAAGAGCGGCCCCCCATCCTCACTCTCTGGAATCGTGGAACTACCAGTAGCCTGGAAGACGAGGAGCGTAAAGCTCTAGATGGACAATACCAGGCAAACATTCGTCGCAAAGGAATGGGGCCCAGGTCATGAATAGCCCTAAACACAATACACGCTGCTTTGTAGCGCACCCGTAGATGAACTGGCAGCCAATGAAGTTCTTGCAGTGCTGCCGTAGAAGAACTGTGATAGGGGCGAGAGAGGGCGAGTTTAGCAGCGATATTTTGCACCCTTTGCAACTTGCCCAAGAGTGTTACCGGGGCCTCCAGAAGTAGTGCGTTACAATAGTCAAGTCGACTTAGGATGGTACAACGCACTACTTCTGGTCTGGCTTGCACAGGGAGGAGAGGAAGGACCTTGCGCAGCATACGAATCAGCATCATACATGTTGAAGAGATCTTATTCACATGTAGATCCAACTGCAGGTTAGGCCCAAAAGTGACGCCTAAATTGCGCGCTGATTGTGCCGCTGACACCGTCTCTGAAAAGGACGGAGGCCAGAAGTCTACTGGGAGGTCGCGAGGAACTCGATCGGTGGAACAATGTAAAACCTCCGTCTTTGTTCCGTTGAACTGTAACGAGTTCAACCGGAGCCATTCCGCTGTCGCCTGCATGCACCGATGAAAGGTCTCCAGTGTGACTGCATCCTGTCCCTCCAGAGAGAAGACCAGCTGGGTATCATCTGCATAATTAAATGCAGAGATACCGAAGGTTTTAATGAGCTGGACTAGGGGGCGGAGGTAGACATTAAAGAGTATGGGGCTGATGGCCGAGCCCTGAGGTACTCCTTGTCCCACTCTCCGCTCCTCTGAACTGAAGGGGGGTAGCGAAACCCGTTGCTGACGGCAGTCCAAGTAGGAGATTAACCAATCCCTGGCCTTGTCCCTGACCCCGCATTCCTCCAGTCTAGAAATCAGGGTTGGATGGCTGACCGTGTCGAACGCGGCCGACATGTCGAGCAGCACCAAAAATGCCGCCCGACCACTGTCGACTCGCGCCCGCAGATTGTCTAGCACGGTCACCAACGCGGATTCCGTCCCATGCGCTGGGCGGAAGCCGAATTGCGTCTCATCCAACCAGCTGTTCCCTTCTAGGAAACTGGACAGAGCACGGGTGACCAGCTTTTCCATAATTTTAACCGGAAAAGGGAGCAGGGAAATTGGCCGATAGTTAGAAAGGCAGGTTGGGTCGAGCGTAGGTTTTTTTAAAAGCGGGGATACCACTGCCTTCTTCCAGCAGCTAGGAACAGTAGCTGTCTCAAATGACTGACAGCAGATGGCATGCAGGGGCTGGAAGAGGTCCTCTTGAAACACCCTCCATAGTCTTGGAGGGAGAGGATCCAAAGGCGAGCCAGAAGAAATCGTCAGGGCTAAGTCGCCGAACTCCTTCAAGGATGGAAGGGGAAAACTACTCAGCTGGGGTCGACTGGCCTCGCTCGCCGGAGCTCCCAAACTGAGGGCCGACTCCAAGGAAGGAGAAAAGTGACTTCTCTGCTGGGGTCGACTGGCTACGGTCTCCGGAGCTCCCAAGCAGAGAGCCTGATCCAAAGTGGGAACAGAGGGGCCGCTCAGCTGGGGTCGACTGGCCTCACTCGCCGGAGCTCCCAAACTGAGGGCCGACTCCAAAAAAGGAGAGAAGTGACTTCTCTGCTGGGGTCGACTGGCTACGGTCACCAGAACTCCCAAGCAGAGAGCCTGATCCAAAGTGGGGACAGAGGGGCCACTCAGCTGGGGTCGACTGGCCTCGCTCGCCGGAGCTCCCAGACTGAGAGCTGGCTCCACAGGAAGAAGGGGAAGGCTGCCCTGCTGAGGTCGACTGGCTACAATCGCCGGAGCTCCCAAGCAGGGGGCCGAATCAGGGGCTGTGAGGGAAGAGCAGTTCAGCTGGGGTCGACTGGCCGCAGTCGCCGGAGCTCCCAAGCTGAGGGCCTGATCCAAAGAAAAGAAAGGAGGGCTACTCAGCTGGGGTCGACTGGCTTCCGCCGCCGGAGCTCCCGAGCTGGGGGGCTGCTCATCTAGTCGGGGTCGACTGGAGGGCGTGACCGGAGCTTCCTGACAGAGATTAGTGGCCCTCTGCAGGGGTCGACTGGCCATTTCCTCCGGAGCTCCCTCCTCAGTGGTGGAGTTCCGTGGGTCCTGCAAACCTGCTAGGATTTTACGGATTTTTTCCTCAAAGGCATCCGCAAGAGAGTCACAGAGAGCTTGCGACGAGGGAACGGCACTAGCCACACACGTAGGATGAGCCAGGTCCTTAATGATTTTAAAAAGGGCCTGAGCCTTGTTTGGAGCCTGACTCAGAGTGAGTTCAAGAAAGGTCGCTTTTGCTATCTTAATTTGAGCCTTATATTTATGCATAGCAGACCTAAATGCAATTTTCTCGGAGTCTAGGTACTGCTTCCTCCAGACCCTTTCCGCGCGTTTACAGTCGAGTTTGAGCTGGCGAAGTTCGCTCGTGTACCAAGGACTAGCTCGGTTCACTCTCCCTCGCGACTTCCGAAGGGGCGCTAACTTATCCAGCGAGCTAGCTATGGACTGACAGAAAAGGGTATAACTATCTTCGACTGTATTGCCAAGTTTGAAGTCCTCATCTAAGATGTTCGGCAATGGGACAGTGTTTAGGATGCGGGACCAAGGTCTCTCTAGCTTAGCTAGAGGAAGTCCAGCCTTACGCGAAGAAGGGTCCTCCGACCAAAGGGAAAACCTGATCAGAAAGTGGTCCGTCCAATATTGGCACTTGATGTCCACGAATGATGCCCATTGAGGATCCGCAAACACCAGGTCCAAAGTGTGGCCTTTCCGATGCGTGGAAGCGTTCACCAGCTGTACTAAGTTGATGTCTGTACAGGCTTGGCTAAGAGAGAAAAATGCATTGTCCAGCGAGCTGCCTGCCCACAGATTGAAATCTCCAAGAACTAATAACCTGGAGTGGGAGCTGGCAAGTTCATAGATCAGGTCAATAAAAAGAGGAATGGATGGTGCTGGTCCCGGGGGACGGTAACAAAGAACACCCGAGCAGCAGATCGACTCCTGCTGTTTGACTGAGAAACCCATCAGTTCAAATCCCGGTACCTCTCGAATCTTTAACTGGGAGAGGGTGAGCGAGTCTCTATGAATGAATCCAATTCCCCCTCCTCGGTTAAATGGGCGCGGTGAGTGACTAATTTTATATCCTGAGGGGCAGGCTAAGCCCAGCTCGACCTCACAGTCCTCCCGAGTCCACGTTTCTGTGAGAAAGAGGACATCGAGCTGTTCAGACTCAATGAGGAAGGCTATTTCCGTGTGGTGCTTACAGAGAGATCTGACATTAAGCAAACCACAGGTGATTAGCTTGGAGGTAGAAGGTCTGACCGGGTCCTGCCCAGGTCTGAGTTCGATAAGCTCACTCCGAGTGTAAGCTATACGGTTTAGACCGGAGGGGCCAGAGGCAGCGGCCCTAAGCGCGTCCGTAGCGCGAACGGGCGCAAACGGGCTTACCTCTGGCGCACCTCCGGCGCCCCTACGTCGCCCCCGCTGCGCACCGTCGCTGCGCACTTGTCTAGCGGCCATCTTAAATGGCCAGCAGGGTGTCACGTGGGTCCTGGCAGGGCGAGTGTCTCTCCCTCACCAAGATGGCGCTGAGAGTGGAAGGACTTCTCCCCACTCCAAGATGGCGCTCACAACCAGCGCGATGATGCTGCAGAGCCCCCGAGTCCCTTCTAGCTCACAAATGTGGGTATGTGGCGAATTATGATGCGGGTAAGACTCCCTTATTTCCCCCTAAGCGGTAGAAGAATATTAGTTAAAAGCGCGAAGCGCTCGGCGCAATTTACATAAAACAGGCAAGTGAAGCTTAAAATTGAGGTTCTACAATTCTACAGCAAGGAGCGATATGCGCGCAGCGCTAGAGCAGCGTTAGCACTAAGCACAAGTCAAGGTCTGCCTGAACGAGGTGGGAGGTCCTACTGATAATACCTCCTCCTCCAATGCGTGGGTCCTGGCAGGGCGAGTGTCTCTCCCTCACCAAGATGGCGCTGAGAGTGGAAGGACTTCTCCCCACTCCAAGATGGCGCTCACAACCAGCGCGATGATGCTGCAGAGCCCCCGAGTCCCTTCTAGCCCACAAATGTGGGTATGTGGCGAATTATGATGCGGGTAAGACTCCCTTATTTCCCCCTAAGCGGTAGAAGAATATTAGTTAAAAGCGCGAAGCGCTCGGCGCAATTTACATAAAACAGGCAAGTGAAGCTTAAAATTGAGGTTCTACAATTCTACAGCAAGGAGCGATATGCGCGCAGCGCTAGAGCAGCGTTAGCACTAAGCACAAGTCAAGGTAGTATGTTGAAAATCTAAAGCCATCATTCTATAAACTCTCAACCAGCCTTGGATGGAAAAATCCTGAAGAATGTACAAACTGAAAACCAGTTTTTGTTTGTATAGCATCAGCAGCAACACTTGAGTCAGCTTTGTGTGAAGCCGCCATCTTGATCCAATCAATACCGTCCCCCTGCACACATTCAGGGACCAGGACGTGTCTTCAGGTCAAAAGGATTGTGGGACAAGGTGCAGAATAGAAGAGCCACCAAAAGGCAAAAAGTTCCGCCGGACCCCGGGACCCAACATCCAGGACTTATGCCATTTGTGCAAGGCAGTGACATCGAAGCATCTCAGGGACCAAGCAACATACCATATCCAGAGTCCTTCCTACAGCCTCTGTCTTCCTTCTTACCTAGTTATGGTTTTTTCACTCCCACTCCAGGCTTTTAGTCTTTGGATGGAAAACCATGAACCTACACTCACCTATGAAAATCTTACTATTGATGCTTGACTGAGGCCAAGGAGATCAGAGTGCATGTCTGTGTAAGGTAATGTACCTCGGGGGAGATGATGTTACGTTTAAACGTAGCCCCTGAGTGCTTAGTTCGCTTCTGTTCTTTGTCACTGTTTTTGATTTTGAGCCACAAATACAAAGGCTTGTTGTTGCTTGTGAATCCCCAAGTGTATATTTGCTCATACTGATCCATAACGCCCCGGTCTCACCATGTCGTAGGCCGCAAGAGTGGACGAAACTCAGCTGGCCGAACGAGACTTGGGGAGGGCGCAGGAGCCAAGCGCCCCATCCCAGTCCGCGCTACCACACCGTCCCTCGGGGGCCTCCGTTAAGCTGTTCAAGGAGGCACCGCAGGCAGTGGTTCTTCAGATCAGTGACTCTCACCGGCAAGGCTCCCCTCCGTCAGCAGCGATCGTTGGCGCTGTGGTTGCCGCCGGAGGCCCCGCCTAGTCAACGGCCCGGCCTCTCCATGTCGTAGGTTGCAAGAGTGGGCGAAACTCAGCTGGCCGAGCGAGACTTGGGGAGGGCGCAGGAGCCAAACGACCCTTCTCAGTCCGCGCCACCACACCGCCCCTTGTGGGCCTCCGTCTAGCGGCTCATGGAGGCACCGCAGGCAGCGGTTCTTCAGATCAGTGGCTCTCACCGGCAAGGCTCCCCTCCGTCAGCAGCGATCGTTGGCGCTGTGGTTGCGGCCGGAGGTCCCGCCTAGTCAACGCCTCGGCCTCTCCATGTCGTAGGCCGCAAGAGTGGTCGGAACTCAGCTGGCCGAGCGAGACTTGGGGCGGGGGCAGGAGCAAAGCGCCCCCTCCCAGTCCGCGCCACCACACCGCCCCTCGGGGGCCTCCGTCAAGCGGTTCTGTGAGGCACCGCAGGCAGCGGTTCTTCAGATCACAACAGAGTCTTATGCTCGATCGATTGAGCTGGCCGAATCAGGCAACATGAAGGTGGGGGGGGGCACCTCTTGCTCAACCACCCCCTGAGGAGGTGGTACTCTCTTCCCAGGAGGTGGAGGTGGTGGTGGGGATGCACCAGCTGAAGCTACAACACTTGCCATTGCTCAGTGATGTAAAAAGGTCTTCCTCTCACAAAGATGAAAGTCAGAGTGAGGAAACAAGGAGGGGTTTTCATCATTTCGGAAAAACAATAGTTCTAAACCAATGAAAAGTGTTACTTTTAGGTCACATGACCTAGCCTTACATCATTAGGAAACCAAAAGTGAAATGAACCAATGAAAAGTGTTATTAACAAGTCACATGACCTGTTATGCTTACGTTACGCGCTTCGCGCCGCGCCCCGGATCGCTTCCGGGAAGCTGCGCTTCACGCCTCGCTTCGCGCCCCGGATGCGCTAACGCGGCGTGTCATATGACGCATTACGCGACAACGCGATACTACAGTGTTTCTGGATGTTTCAGACTGAAGCTGGCGTCAGCATGAGAGCACCCCGTGGCTACGTCGTGGCCATTCCGCGAGCAATCATGGCAGTCGCTCCCCACCGGAAGTCTGCGGGAGTCGGGGGCCCCGGTGACTCTTGAAGAATCTTCAAGGCTGAGGGGACGCTTTTGGGAATGAGGCCCATGCCCTAGCAGTCAAGCGTCCGAGTTCCAGGGTTGCCCAGAGTCATCCTTGCAGGCCAGGCCCAAGTCTGTGGACCCGACTGCCATTTCGTGAGCTCCGTGGCAGCCGCCTGTCGCTGTTCCGCAAGAGTGGGTGCAATTCAGCCGGATGGCGGGTGAGACGATGTAATAGCAAGAGGAGGCGCAACTCGCTGGCCGAGCGAGGCACTGTGCCGCAAGAGAGGGCGCAATTCAGCTGGCCGAGTGAAACGCTGGGGTGCAGCTGAGAAACCTCCACCTGAGGAGGTGGGGGAGGCTCGTTCGGGCCGCCTCTCCCTTCCAGTGCACCCCACGCCGTCTCCTGGCGCAGGTATATGTGATGGTCGGACCAGGGCACCGCAGGACGTGTCTTCAGGTCAAACGGATTGTGGGACAAGGTCCAGAATGGAAGAGTCACCAAAAGGCTAAAAGTTCCGCCGGACCCCGGGAGCCGGCCGCCTATGTCGAGTGAAGCGCTGGGGTGCAGCTGAGAAACCTCCACCTGGGGAGGTGGGGGAGGCTCGTTCGCGCCGCCTCTCCCTTCCAGTGCACCCCACGCCGTCTCCTGGCGCAGGTATATGTGATGGTCTGACCAGGGCACCGCAGGATGTGTCTTCAGGTCAAACGGATTGTGGGACAAGGTCCAGAATGGAAGAGTCACCAAAAGGCAAAAAGTTCCGCCTGACCCCGGGAGCCGGCCGCTTATGTCGGGGGCGATCTCAGGCCACACCAGGGCAACAAGACATGGGGAGGGGGCAGGAGCCAAGCGTCCCCTCCGAGTCCGTGCCACCACACCGCCCCTCGGGGGCCTCCGTCAAGTGGCTCAGGGAGGCACCGCAGGCAGCGGTTCTTCAGATCAGTGGTCTCACCGGCAAGGCTCCCCTCCGTCACCAGCGAACGTTGGCGCTGTGGTTGCGTCCGGAAAACCTCCTAGTCAACGGCCCGGCCTCTCCATCTCGTGGGCCGCAGAGTAGTTGGGGAGAAATACCGGGAGAGGCGGCATGCATTTGGATCGATGTTGCAGCAGGCTGCCATGTAAATAGTTATTTAATAAAACGTTTTACCCTGTTACTTTGCTGGTGTGT
This sequence comes from Lissotriton helveticus, assembly GCF_964261635.1. Classification (NCBI taxonomy): domain Eukaryota; kingdom Metazoa; phylum Chordata; class Amphibia; order Caudata; family Salamandridae; genus Lissotriton; species Lissotriton helveticus. The sequence continues at coordinate 1,478,682,857 of NC_136059.1, read as the reverse complement.
TGTATATATGTATAATATTTGCATAGGGTTTATCGTTATTTTGGGCGGGGTGGGCGGCGGAGCCTAGCTGTCTTGCAGCCATCATGGCATCGAGCTCGGTTCCTCTCACTAGTTTCATATTTCTCATGAGGGGTTGTTCCTAATGTTTCTATTTTAGCGAGGTCAAAAAGAGATCCCATCAGTGGTCTACTGATTTTGCTTGATTCCTTTTGTTTTTTCTAACGATTTTTCACTATCTGCAAAGACTAAACAGAGTATTGCGACTCTGTGCTTGTTTATAAATAGAGAATGAACCAAAGAGAACCAATTACAAAACAGGAAATGCTTGGATAACAATCAATCAAATGGAGAGGGAAGCAGGCACGACGGATTACAACGGGGGCAAAGGCCTGCGTTACCTACCCTTCACTATCTGCAAAGAGAGAATACTCCTAAAAGAAAAGAGGGGGGGGCAGCGTTCAAAGCACATCAGCGTGCATAAACACGAAAATGTTTTTACCTACCACGTACTTGACATTTTAAAGCTTTTGATATTTGCTATTAAAAAACCATTGAAATTCACTGAAAAAACCATAGGTTATAGACCATATATAGTTAGGAATTAGCATTTACAAAACCTTGAAAATTCACTGAAAAAACCATAGGTTATAGACCATATATAGTTAGGAATTAGCATTTAAAAAACCTTATTTTACTCACACAAAACCATTGAAATTCCATATATAGTTAGTTGCACTAACTATATATCACGCACCCGCAATCCACTGCTGATGATGTCACATATTACATCATTCATGACATGGTCAGTGACATCACTGATGACATCACTGATGACATCTCAAATGACATCACTGATGACATCACTGATGACATCTCATTTGACATCAATGACCACATCACTGATGATATCATTCATGTGACAATACAATACATCTCCTCACATTTTAATATAACCTCTGTTACAACCAGTGTTAAATACAGAGTATAATTTTTGAAACCATTGACACACCAATACTAGTTACTACATACGCACTCACTGATTCCTACGTCTACACACACATTCACTCTTTCACCCATACAATCATTCATACATACAATCACTCATCTTTACAACACTATCATATGCACTCATACACCTATACAGGCATTTACACTCTGCCACTCATCCATGGAGTTACTCACACACCTAGTCAGTCATGCAAAGAATCAATCACACCTCCATTTTCTAATCTATACAGTTAAACATAGAGCACCTTACATTTTCAAACATATACTAACACATACTTACTCTCTTATACACTCACTGATACAAGTACACAATGATCTGCACAGAGTCACACACCTCCCAACCAGCCACACACACACTCAGTCTCCCATACAAATACTTGGGCAACCAATCAATAACCCATATAGCCACTCATATAGCTACTGATCAACACATGCAGCAGCTTGCACAACAACAGACATACTGATGCAAACTTTCAGACAGTTTAGTCACTAACCCATGCATTCAGTAAGACGCATTTAATCACTCACTCATACAGTCAACCACGCACCTACTAAAACCTTCATTCAGACACTTATACATATACTCATTCTTCAATATGTAAAACATATTTTAACTTTACAGAAACATACAGTCACTGGATGTTGTCATCAGTGATGTCATCAGTGATGTCATTTGAGATGTCATCAGTGATGTCATCAGTGATGTCACTGACCATGTCATGAATGATGTAATATGTGACATCATCAGCAGTGGATTGCGGGTGCGCGATACATAGTTAGTGCAACTAACTATGTATGGAATTTCAATGGTTTTGTGTGAGTAAAATAGGTTTTTTTAAATGCTAATTCCTAACTATATATGGTCTATAACCTATGGTTTTTTCAGTGAATATATATATATATTACACACACGAGCAGGTTTAGCCCCAAGGTGAAAACCACTTGGACTTCTGTAAAGCGGAGCAGGCATACCGGCAAGTGAATGCACAAACCCACATGGGTAAAAACTGTGTTTTAACTGCATGAGTGATGCGAGCACACCCACATGGGATTACGTTAGCGCACTACGTTCACCAGAAGGCTTTGGGAAAGGCCACGCCCACTAAGGCAGGTGATTAGAAAATAAAAGGTGTGCAAGAAACATAGCTCCTATTCGCCATGATTTGCACACTGATGAAGGGAAGAATGGGACTCCCGAAACGCGTTTGGCATTTGAACTATGGATGCATGTCATTTAGAAGGCTGCCTGCTTGCAAGTTGTTCAATAAATAATCGTGAACCACGTACCTTCTGGTGGTTTTCTCCTTGGGGCTAAACCTGCTCGTGTGTGTAATATATATATATATATATATATATATATATATATATATATATATATATATATATACATATATATATATATATATTACCTACTGGCGGTCGGCAGTAGGTAGTTATAGTTAGGACCTAGCTACCGTAGGAAATCCGCAACAATCTATTGGGAATGACTCTGGCGCCGGTTGAGGAATTTATGTGTAATTTTCCAAAATTTTGGCCAGCTCCGCTCCACTCCTTCCCTGAAAGTTTCAAGTGGGGGCTGAGAAAAAAGGGGGGAACCAAAACATGTTTTCCCCATGTTAATTTCCATAGGACGTTCTAACAAGTCTACATCCCGAACCGCTGAACGGAATTACGCGAAACTTTGCCAAATTGTAGGGACTGGTATGCAAATGTGCATTTGCTATATTTGGTGAAAATTGCTCCAGTGTTTTTTTTGAAAATTAACTTAAAAACACATATATATCTATAGGCGCACTCCGAGCGCTCACCGGTACGCGTACAGGGGAGAGCACCCGGCGCGCTATGGGAGTGTGCGAGCGGAAAGCTGATTGGCTGTTGAATGTCTGTCAACATTCTAAACAGTCTGGAGAGTCCGCCATCTTGTGTCTCGGTAGAATCGAGACACAAGAGGTGTAAAAAAAAGGGGAAATGATTAAAAGGGGGCAGGGTAGACACCCTCTGACCCCCTAGGTTTTCTGAGGGGGGCCTAGAAGGGGGTAAGCGCTGTGTGCGTTCCCATGTACGCTCACCGGTACGCGCACCCAGAGCGTACCACAGGGAAAAACATTGAAAGAAAATAGTGTAAAATAAGAATTTGGAGTGCTTAGAGGTAGGGTATCTCTAAAAAGAGCTGTTGTGTTATGTGAGTGATTTAAGTACCTACAAGTAGGTACCGATGCAGAGTCTAAAATTCACTTCAATACAATCACTTCGCTACTACTTCATAAATTAGAAATAAAAATAAATAATATGTCAACTAATTTTGAATTTGTAAATATTAATCTATTGTTCAGAATTTTCATAATTTAATAGAACTTGTAGCATGTCTTCATCTGGAATTTCCTCTTCAATCATATGATCAGGAATGTCCTCATTAAAAGTGTGCCATGATGATTCTATTTTATCCAAACATTCGATTAATTCTTCGTCAAGAGATTCATCTCAAAAATTATCCGTGTCATCTTGAATTTCAATAAATATCGTTGAAATTTCAAAGGAAATTTTCTTGGTCTCCTCATTTGGATTCATTTTATTTTCAAATTTCTTGCTGTAAATTGCAGAAAAAAGTAATCACTTTCAATCATTGTTTTTAGTAATACATAACATAAAAGTAGCTTAATCAAGTATTCAGTTCTTTAAAATTAATTGAGCAGTGTATAGTATCAGACAGGAACTAGAAATATAAAGCACTGTATGTGATGAAGCCAATCTTAAACAATAATTATAACAGAAGGACTGTAAATAACTAATAGAAAACATTTTCCAAATTATCTTAAAGTGTACAACATAGTTCCCCTTACAAATTAACAACTCACCTTTTTGAAAGTAGAAGAGTTAGTACTGTGTTATTCTAAGTCCAGCAATTGAGCACCCACATTTTCTCTCAAAAGTACCTCAGACTGGGGTATCACAAAATGGCTGTGTTTTCCTCTCATTTAAGATATATACATAACCAATCAAACTTCATCACACACAAATTCCAAACTAAAGTAATATTTTGATTGGTTCTAAATTTCAATACTTTCAAATGTGTTTTCCCCATGCAATTTTCCATAGGACATTTAGACACGGCTACAGCCTGAATGGATCAATGGAATTACACCAAAGTTGGCAAAATGATAGGTACTGGTATGTAGTAGGGCCTTTTCTATATTTCTTTGAAATTGCTCCTGTGGTTTTTATGAAAGGCAACTTCAAAAAAACATATATATCAATAGGCCCGCTCCGAGCGCTCACCGGTACGCGTACCGGGGAGCACACCCAGCGCGCTACGGGAGTGTGCGAGCGGAAAGCTGATTGGCTGTATGATGTCTGTCAACATTCTTAACAGTGGGCACAGTCCGCCATCTTGTGTCTCGGGAAAATCGAGACACCGGAGGTAAAAAAAAAGGGGGACACCGCCTGACCCCCTAGGTTTTTTGAGGGCTGCTTAGAAGGACCATGAAGGGCCAAAAACTATTTTTTTTAAAAATTTCGCAGGGTAAGCGCTGGGTGCGTTCTCGGGTATGCTCTCCGGTACGCGCACCCTGAGCGCACCACAGGGAAGAAAAAAAATAGAGTAAAAAAAAATTGTAGAGTGTCTAGAGGTAAGTTAGCTCTGAAAAGAGCTGTTGTGTTATGTGGGTGTTTTTTGTACCTACAAGTAGGTAGCAATGCAGAGTCTCAAATTCAAGAGGAAGACTCTATTCCCCTCATCTGTAAAATGAACACCATCTCTCCTATAGATGCCTTGCATGTTGTAACGCAAGTTGTTGTGGTAAATGGAACCCATACCATAGTCTCTGCGAAAAGCAGATTCAGATTTATTTACATGTTTCCTTGCTTTCTCAATCTGTGGACACAATTGGTTGGACCAGTTCCATTTTTGCCTTTGGCATATATTAGAAAATACCAAGGCAGTTTTTGGAAAACGTGACATCAATTGCCCAAAGATGTCCTTTAAAAGCATTTCCAGACCTAACCCAGTCAAAGTGCCCAAGTCATTTCCACCACAGTGCACAATTATGAGGTCAGGCTGTGGTAAATGCATAAAGGATTTTACCAATGGTATCAAGTGGTGACTTCTTAATCCTCTCTGTCCAATCCACACAATGTCCACATTTGGTAAATCAAGGTTGTAAATCCCTCTGATGCTTGCAAATGTTTCACTCCTGAAGACATAGCTATGACCCACAAACCAGACTTTTGGCATCTTGAAGGTAGATGTGCTTCTAGTCAGATGAGTTGTGAAACTGAAATGGCAGTTTGAAAGTAGGAATTATGAAAAAAGTGGTTGAGATTCAGTGCAGTTGAAAAACAAGAAATGATTGGTGCTTTCTTAAAATTCACCACTGAAAATTAGGGTGCATGCTTTTTTTTTTAAAGAAGTCATTTCAATGGTTGAGAAAAAGTCATTTAAAGAAACATTGCACTTGATTAGCTAGTACATTGAGAGGTCAAACACCCTTGCTGTATTCTTTTGCAAAATAGTATGATGAACTTGTGAACTGTGTGCTGGGTTAGGAGGGAGTTACCATGGTTACAGGGTGAATGAGTACGGGGGTGGGTGAATGTTATGTGAGTTTCATAGTCTTGAAATGTACAACCAATTAAAATGTGGAAAATGACATCACTGATTACATCATGCAGTAAATGTGTGTTCCTGTAAATTTAAAATGTAAAATGTGTTTAACATATTGTAGAATGAGTGTATGTATGAGTGTTTGGATAATGGATTTAGTAGGTGCGTGACTGACTGTATGAGTGGGAGAATAAATGTATCTTACTGAATGCGTGGGTTAGTGACTAAAGTGTTAGAATGTGTGCATCATTATGTCTGTTATTGTGTAACCTGCTGCATGCCTTGATTAGTAGCTATATGACTGGCTACATGGGTTAATGATTGATAACCCAAGTATTTGTATGAGAGGGTGAGTGTGAGTGGAGGTGGATGGGGAGGTGTGTGACTCTGTGGATAGATGTGTGAGCAGTTGATTCACTTGGTGTATGGGTTCAAGAGTGCATGAGGAAACAGCTGTATAGGCGGTTTACTGTGTGCATGGGTGTGCTGGTGACTGAATGGATATCTCAGTGCTACATGTCCAAGTAAGTACATATGTAAAACACAGTGCATGTGAGAGTTGTCATATATAAATGACTATATATAACAGCCTGTGATTGGATAAGTGACTGTATTTATCAATATGTACTTGTATCAGTCATTGTAAAAGACAGTAAGTATGTCTTAGTCTATGTTTAAATAAGCAATATTTTGTGTGTATAACTGTATAGTTGTGGAAATGGGAGTGTGATTGATTCTTTACATGACTGACTAGGTGTGTGAGTAACTCCATGGATGAGTGGCAGTGTGTGAGTGCCTGTATAGGTGTATGAGTGCACATGATAGTGTTGTATTGATGAGTGACTGTATGTATGAAAGATTGTATGGGTGAATGAGTGGATGTGTGTGTAGACCTAGAAATCAGTGAGTGCGTATGTGGAAGTGGTTTTACTGTGTCAATGGTTTCAGGAATGGTAGTTTGTATTTAACACTAGGTGTATCATAGGTTAGATTAGAGTGTGAGGAGGTGTATTGTATTATCACACGGATGATGCAATCAGTGATGTCATCAGTGATGTCAGTTGAGATGTCATCAGTTATGTCATCAGTGATGTCATTTGAGATGCCATCAGTGATGTCATCAGTGATGTCACTGACCATGTCATGAATGATGTAATATGTGACATCATCAGCAGTGGATTGCGGGCGCGCAAGTTATAGTGAGTCCAACTAACTATAACGTGGGAATTTCAATGGGTTTGTATGAGTAAAATGTCCAGCTAACTATAACTGGTGTGAAACCTATGGTTTTTTCAGTGAATTTCAAAGGTTTTTTAAATGCTAATTCCTAACTATAACGAGTGTTAAACCTATGCTTTTTTCAGTGAATTTCAAAGGTTTATTAAAAGCTAATTCCTAACTATAACGATAGTGAAACCTATGTTTTTTTCAGTGAATTTCAAAGGTTTTTTAAAAACTAATTCCTTTATATATCGAGTTTGTAACCTAGGATTTTTAAACTGTTTTTTTTATTAGCTGTTTTTTATAACTATTAATTATTATTTAAAAAAATATATATATATTTTTTCAATATATTTTTCATGTTTTTTTATCATTTTGACTTGGAGCGCTCAGGGTGCTCGCACCGGTAAGCTCTCCCGAGAGCGCAGCGAGAGCGCTATTTCTGCGTTCGTAAAAAAAAATATGTATGGAAACTAAATAATAATGCAAAACATTCAATACCATACTTATAAAAGTAGTATTGTTGATTTTTCTGAATGAAAATGATTTTGCTTTTCCGTAAAGCTACCAAAACGTCATTCAGGCGCGCGGCGTAAGCGCCCCCGGAAGCGCCTACGTTTGCACCACGTAAGCACCTCTGGAAGCGCTCCGGTGCACGCAGCGTAAGCGCGTCAAGTCATGTGACCTTAAAATAACTCTTTTCATTGGTTGTTACCAGTTTTTTTTACAACTAATGAAAACCCCACCCTTTTCCTTCACTTCTTCTTTCACTTTGGAGACAGCAAGACCTGTTTTTTTCTGTCCTACCATTTTGTGGAAAGAATGGCTGCCAGAGCACCCAGCAGCAGTGAGGAGTCAGATGGTTTCATTGATGAAGAGCCTCCTCAGCCCAAGGTCAAGGAACATTTTATTTGGAAGTTTTTTTTCAATACCTGAAAGATTAAAAAAGGTGAATGCTCCTAAAGTTGAATGTAAAATCTGCCAAACTGTGCTTTCCTGAGGAGACCCCAGAAGGAAGTACAGTTTTGGAAATTCAACAATGATTCGCCACGTTCAACGCAGGCATCCTCAGAACTATGCCCGGGAGAGTATCCGAGACCTAGCACGTAATCCCCCAAGGGATGGTGCCTCTACATCAACAGGAGGAGCCAAAATATCAGGGAGAGGACGTGCAGTGGAATTAGAGATGATTCCGAACATTCAACCTGTTTTTAATGACATTACTATAAAATGCAAGCAATGCGATGAATTGCTTTGCTATGGTGAGCAGCGCATCAAGCTCCTTACACGCAAGAGGCAAGAACACCGCTGCCCTCCCCAGCCCTAATTTTTCCCCTTTTTTTTGCTCCTGTTGAGCAGTTTTGCATTCCCTGTCTTTGTTTATGTTGAGAAAAAACGAAAAAAGAAGAAGAAAAACAGTTCTTTTTAGAACTACCTCCAATTCTCAAAAAAGAGCTGTATTCTTAACAAATTCAAAAGGAGTAACTGAAGTGGAGTGCAGTGAGAGAGGAAAGGAAAATGAGTGAGAAAACAAAGAAAGGGACAAGAGGGGAAGGGAAGTGAAGTAGGGGGACTGAAAGAAGGTGAGTGTGGGAGGTGAGTGAGGAGAAGGAGAGTGAACAAGGGGAATGAAGATAAGTGAAGAAAATGTAGTAAAGGAACGGGGGTGTGGAAGAGTAATAAAAGAGCAGTGATGTTGAGGAAAGAGTGGAGATACAGACTGGATAAAGGCAAGTGAGTGTGAGACAAGGGGAGTAAGGGAGTGAAGAGACAAAGAAAGTGAAAGAAAAAGTGAGAGTAGAGGACTGAGTGAGGGAGGAAAGAAACATAAGTGAGGGAGTGTGGCTGTGTTATAGGGAGTGAGCGTGATAGAAGAGGAGTGACAGACTAAGGGGTCGGAGAGAATGAGGCTAATAGAGAGAGAATGAGGGAAGGGGAGTGTAGAAGCAAGAGAACAGAGGGAGTAATAGAAGGAGTTAGTGAAGTGGAGTAAGGAGAGTAAGGGAAGAGAAAAGAGTGAAGGAGCAAAAGAAGGAAAGAGACAGGAAGGAAAGTAAAGGTTAAGATCTGAAAGAAGGTGAGTGTCGGAGTATGGCTGAGTTATAGGGAGTGAGCATAACAGAAGAGGTGTGAGAGACTAAGGGGACAGAGAGAATGAGGCTAACAGAGAGCGAATGATGGAAGGGGAGTGTAGAAGTAAGAGGAGAGAGGGAAGGAGTTAGTGAAGTGGAGTAAGGAGAGTAAGTGAAGGGAAAAGAGTAAAGGAATGAAGTAAGTGAAGAGAGAGGAAGGAAACTAAAGGAGAAGTCTGAAACGAGGTGAGTGTGGGAGTGTGGCTGAGTTGTAGGGAGTGAGCGTGACAGAAGAGGAGTGACAGCTAAAGGAGACTGAGACAATAAGGTTAACAGAGAGAGAATGAGGGAAGGAGAGTGTAGAACTAAGAGGACAGACGGAGTAAGAGAAGGAGTTAGTGAAGTGGAGTAAGCAGAGTAGGGGAAGAGAAAAGAGTTAAGGAGTGAAAGAAGGGAAGAGAGTACTAGAAAAGTAAAGGAGAAAGTTTGAAAGAAGGTGAGTGTGGGAGTATGGCTGAGTTATAAGGAATGAGCGTGATAGAAGAGGAGTGAGAGACTAAGGGAATGGAGAGAATGACACTAACAGAGAGAGAATGAGGGAAGAGGAGTGTAGAAGTAAGAGGACAGAGGTAGTTAAAGAAGTAGTTAGTGAAGTGGACTAAGGAGAGTAGTGTAAATGAAAAGAGTACAGGAATGAAGTAAGGGAAGAGAGAGGAAGGAAAGTAAAGAAGAAGGTTAGAAAGAAGGTGAGTGTGGGAGTATGGCTGAGTTAAACGGAGTGAGCGTGATAGAAGAGGAGTGAGAGATTAAGGGGATGGAGAGAATGAGGCTAAAAGTCATAAAAGGTTAGTAAGAGATGAAGTAGGAGTGAAGGACTCAGAAAGGAAAACAAAGGAATGGTGAAGGTCAGAGAGAGTTAAAAAGAAATAGAGGGAGAGCAATTTACTAAAAGGATAATGACATGAATACATTCAGTGACAGAGAAGAAGAGCAGGAGAGGGAAATGAAGTGAAGGTGAGTAAAATACTAAAGGAATGTGCATTAGGAAAACTAAAGGAAAAAAAGGGGAGTAAAGAAAGGGGAGTGAGTGACAGAGAAGCATGAGTAAATAAAGGTGGATTAATGACAATGAGGCATGGAAGGTGAGTGAGGGTGAATGTAGGGTCATAAGACAGTGATGAGACAATGGGAGTGAAGGTAACAGAGAGGGAGTGAGGGAAGACAAGTGAGAATATGAGAGAACAGAGAGAGTGAGAGAAAGAGTGAGTAAAGAGCAGTAAGGTGAGTAAGGGAAGGAGAATGACTGAGAGAGCAAAGGAAGGAAAGAAAGGGAAGAGAAGTAAAGCAAAGGGACAGGGAAAAGGTGAGTGCGTGAGGAGAGAAAGAGGAAGGGGAGTTAAGGATGATGAATGAGGATAACTGAGGGAACCGGAGTAAGGGAACAAGGGTGAGGGAGAGTGAGTGAAGGGCAGTGAGGTTGAGGACAAAGGGAAGATAGAGAGAGGATATAAGCAAGTGAGCTTCAGACAAAGGAAGTGAAGGAGTGAGAACATAGAGGTAGTGTAGGAAAGAGTGGCAGAAAGGAACTGAGTAAAAGAGCAAACAAAGGTAAGTAAGGGAGTGTGGGTGAGTTTTAGGGAGTAATCATGATGGAAGAGGAGTGAGAGAGTGAGAGGATCGAGAGACTGAAGATAAGAGACAGGGAGTGAGGCAAAGGGAGTGAGGATGTGAGAGGACAGAGGAAGTGAGAGAAGGAGTGAGTGAAGTGTAATAAGGTGAGTGAGAGAAGGGGAATTATTGAGGGAACAAAGAAAGGAAACAAGGGAAAGGGGAGTGAAGTAGAGTGACTGACAGCTGGAAAGTAGTGTATGGGAGCGAGGGAAAGGGCCGTGAAGGAGTGGTTAATGAGAATAAGTAAGGAAAGTGGAATAAGGGAAGGGAGGTGAGGGAGAGTGAAAAAAGGCCAGTGAGGGTGAGTTAAGAGGAGTGATAGAAGGTGGAAATAGGTAAGTGAGCATAAGAGAATGGGAAAATAATATATATTTAATAATAGAAAATACAAAATAATTTCAACAACATGTTAGATTGTTTATTTTTGCTGTTCTCAGAATATATTGAATTTCACTTAAAACGGTGACTTCAATAGTACTCATCATATAACAGTGGGCAAAAAAAAAAACACAATCAAAATGATTGTGTTTAAAAAACCCATACAATCTTTTCTTAAATAATGTAAAATTTTGAAAAAATATATCTAAACTCACTTTTGATCCATCCACTTTTCCACAAGGCCAAATAGTACATGGAAAGTCCTTTTCTTTGGAAATTAGTCTAGAGTATTCTTAATTTCTCATTTACCCGACTTTCTGAAAGAAAAGCTCCAACATACTTTTACATTATGAAACAAGAGTTTTTTTCCACCTCTAGCTTACTTTTTATAAATATTTTGTATAATACTCACAACACACACTATATGATATACATATACTATCTTTATGAAAACTACATATTTTTTATTATCTTCATCACTCTCATTCAGAAAGTAATTTTGAACAGCAAACTAAGTTATATTAACTGCTGCAATCTTCATAGGCCAATTACCCTTCCCTAAAATTTCGGTAGTAAGAACACTAGGTAAGAATTTTGGAAGTCAGAAGGCAAACGTTGTTTGAAAGTCAATTGAGTATCATTACAGTTATTCCATCCTTTATGACACTTTAAATAAGCTGTGTAATGTCCTGCTGTTGTTGAAGGATCATCATGGTAAATAATTGCTGCAGTTGTAAAGGTTTTTCCTGAAATTGATAATTGAGAAGCCACAATATTTTTTATTAAATTTGTCAATTTAGTTCCATCAGGTCTACATCGTTGGAACATTAAAATTACATACTGTTCATATCTTTGTATGAATAATGTTGATAGCATTGCGGATTTACATTGAGTACAGACCATGCTTTGATTTACTTGTCTAACTAGATTATTAAATGACACTGATTTGCAGTCTGGTAAAGTCAAATATATAAATCTTTCAGTGTTTATTGTAGTACTACTTGAAAATGAGCAATTGTCGTAGTCATGCTGCCATTTATAAGAAAGGTCAAAAAGATTTTCTTCATCTACAGCTTCATCTTGTAAAACAACCAGCATATACATTAGAAATTCCTGACAATCTTGCTGAATATTCTGTGAAAATTGTTGTTGACCAGATCATATGTCTAAAACATTTCGAATTTCAGAAACACTTTGTATTTTTGTTCTATCACTGCTACATTTGTCAAACACAGAATTTAATAAACCACAAAATGTTTGATCACGATTTTCAGCAATCTGTTCTTGTACAGTTTGGAGAAAAAAAACAACGTTAACCACTACATTAGCATAACAGTTGACACCAGAACTGTTTTCAAACTGAAATCCAACAACATCTTTATCTGAATCCTTTTAGTTTCTGCTTACAATAACTGTTTAATCTAGCTTTTTTCTTTTTGCTACAACTTCACAAAAAAAATTCTCATTTCTTCTTTTTCTACCTCCCACATGCTTTTCAAATAAAGGATATTGAGGTAAATTTGGAGCATACTCTCTTCCTAACCTATTACATTCTTTTACACAATTTAGATCTGCATTAATCTTTGTCTCATCAAAATCAATCAAGTACAATCCTGATAAAGTTCTGACTCGAGATAAAGCAACATATGCCATACCCTCCTTGAACACAGAATTTCCAATATTCACTAAAGCACTATCAATACTTAAACCTTGAGATTTATGAATAGTCACTGCATATGCCAAAGAAACAGGAAACTGTTTTCTACGGACATATAAATGTTTCACTATCAAAAATCAGTCAGAACAACGACTGATTTGTTGTACTTCTTAAATACCATCAAATTTAATTTTTATAAATTCAATTCCATCTCTATTTCGGTAATTCACAAAATCCACAATATGACCCATTGCTCCATTTACTAAACCTCTTTCCACATGTAAATTACGTGGTAAAATTATACGACAATTTAAAGATGCATACAGAGTCTTTTCCATAACAGCAGTTTTAGATATTGTCTTCTCTAAAGAATCCAATTTTGATTTCAACTTTTCTGACAAAATAATAGTTGCTCCTTCATGTTCAATTTTATCAATAGCTTCCAGTTTCACAATCTGTTGATTTTCCAACTTTAACATTTTTTTATTGAAGATTGAACATTCTTGCAGAGTTGGCATCAAGCATATGACAGATTTGTTTTCAGGAATTTTCTTAAAAATATTCTCTGGGAGAATATTTTCATTGGAAACAAATTTGAAATTAATCATCCATGTAAAGCTTCTTTGCCATGCTCAGTTAGTTTTCCAATACTTACATCTTGTAGAATATTTTTATAATCTTCATCCTTTGCCTGTCGCATATTTTGAAGCAGTTCTGCATATTTGAAATGTAACCATATGTTAACATTTCCAATGCTTCCTAAGCACTTCCTGGTATCTTCATGTGTAAGCATTTTAAACACTGGCTGTCCTTTCACTGGAGTTAGTTGCAGTAGATCTCCAAAAACAATGATGTGTTTGCCTCCAAATAATACAACATAGTCTGTTTTAAGAATTTCTTGCATTCTTAATGCACAAAAGAAAGAATTACATTTGATACCATGCTTACTTCATCAATGATAAGAAGTTTCATTTTCTTTAGGACTCTTGAAACTTCACAACAAGCTTCTCCAGATAGCTTGTGGTATTGTAATTTGTTATCATGCTCTACTGGCAGCATCAATAAGCGATGTAAAGTAATCCCTTTAATGTTGTGTGCTGCCAACCCAGTTGGAGCAGTAACAACACAAGAGAGCGATAACTCCGTTGTTTTCTGCAAATATGTTGCAATAGCTTTAATCAGGAAACTTTTCCCAGTTCCTGCTTCTCCACTCACATATAGTCGGACAGGTACAAATGATGTACATGAACACTCTTTTTTCTCATGAGATAAACCATGCTCAATGTGTTCTGTGACTTCGTCATACATTTGTCTCTGCTCAACGTTTAGTTCTTTTTCCAAATCTTCTAAGTCAACTCCATCCTCCTGAGCTTGTTCCATGGCTCTTTCATCTCCATCCATGGCAGTAGCAGCTTCATTTTGTATAATTGATCCTCCTAGTGGATCCTGACTCAATGAAGCAGAACTCTGACTATCTTGAGAACTGTCTCTAGCAATCTCTGCTGCAATTATAGCTTCTTGCTGTATTTCCTCGTTCAACATTTGCAGATAATTTGAAAAAACAGGACATTCTATCGTATCCTTGGTTGCATTGACGAATCTTCATAAGTAAGAAAATCTCCAAGTAGTTCCTCTTCTGTATGCCAAGGCTTAAAGAGTTGCAAAAGAGATAAGTAATAAAATTCCCTTTTGTCCGGAGAATCACAACTCAATTTTCGATGATTAATCAAATGGCCTTTTCTTTGTTTCACTAGACAGCCTTCACAACCAATTACAGCATATACACCTTTATTGATGTCTTCTGTGACGTTATTTTAAAAAATATAAGTTTGCAGAACTTCATAGAGACAAACATTCTCAAGGCGAGTACTTCTATTTGGATAGTATGTATCCAACATGTGTGTCTTCAAAACATCTGTACTGTCTGGTTCTTTCTCCGCCAAATACTCTATTTCTTGTACAGATTTCAAAACTCAGTTTCGTGTTGCAGCAAGACCTAGACTCACACAAATGATGTTTCTAGATTTGGCATAGAAACTTGCTGATGACAACCGATCAGAACATTCATATGCTCCAATTTCTCGATGCGACAACATCTTCAGACTGTAACTCTATAATTTCTTGCTTAGTATCTTTTCATGTGAAATTTCCTCCCCAATTTCCTTCAGTTCCGTCTTTTCTTATTTTGTGATGTAAGAGGTCACATATCGAGCCACAGCAATAGAGTTGTCAGGCACATATTGAATATCCATGTTAGCATTCCACATGGACAAAATGACGGGGTTGTATTTATTTATGAATTTGGATTCCTCATTTCTTCTTAGGTTGTATGTATTTTTGGGTGATTTTCTTGTCACAGTATGTCGCAGAGAAGACATAAAATTGTTGACTCTTCCTTTTGATGTTACTGGACGTGGAAATGCAAAACGACATTTCGTGTAGAACTTGTCCTTGGATTTGTATTTTCAACGACAGTATTTCCCACAACGATGGCTTTGAAAGCGTAAAACTAGATGTCTTAAATTGTTTTCTTCTGTACTTTTCGGAACAGCACATGTAGAATACTGCTCAATGAAACTCATCAATTTCTCATCTGAATCTGTTCCAAGTTTTGGTGCATCTTTAATCCATAGCAGCATATGTATATGAGGAGCACCTCTTGCTTGATACTCCTTTCTCCAAAAGAAATTCAACACCTCTCCAAGCAGAGGATTTTTTTTGTTTGTAATAAAAGACATCATAGCTTCGAACCTATGATTGAAATACCAGCATACATTCACTGGATCCAAAGAGCACAGTTCTCCAGGTGTCTTGTATTCAATATTTTCAATGTTTTTATTTGCCTCTCGTAGAAATTCAAGTAAGTCTTCCCAAGCATACTCAGCACAGCTAAGAGTGAGGAACCATGTAGGAGTTCCTAAGTTTCTTAGCATACATTTCGATTCCCCATGACGACGGTACCAATACTCGTTAGTACTACGCTGACATGCCATGAGATTAATTAGCTAAGATTCCAAAACACTGTCTTGCAGTTTCACTTTATCCATAAAATACCTTGCCGAAACATTTTGTAGATGTGTTCCACTTTTCAGTATATGGTTTACTGCATAGGAAAGTCCCGATAAGTCACTCTCAAACAGTAGATGGAACAAATATGGAATGCATTGTGTGGAAAATTAGTACGGTTTGGTAAACATTATCTGCGCCATCTTGCCTTTTCCCCTGATGCCACACTTTTTGTCGTGCGCGCCCGCCATTTTAGGTGCCTCGATCAGGACCATCCCTTTTGCATGCCACTGGCCCCCCAGCATAGCCCTTCGCCCTCACCAAGCCTGCACGCTGACCAACCCCCTCGCTCGCACATGCTTTGGGTCATAAACCCCTCTTCAGCGCAGCCCCGACTCAGAACCCCATCCTGTTCCCAGCGCGACACCTCCCTTCATTCCTTTCATGGTCCCAGATCCTTTGATGCAAAACCCCCTTTTTTTCCTGTGCCTGTTTGTCTTCCTCGTTCCCAGGCCGACACCTAGCTCTGCCGATACTGTTTATTGCCCCTCCCCGTACAGTAGAAGGCTTCCCTCATCAAAGGACCCCCGAGCTGATCAAAGCCCCCACCCTATGAGATCCGATCAAACCCCCACATTCCGTGAATCGGCGGAATTTCCAGCTGCGCGATAATCATCACCTGTTGTGACCGGGGTGGGGACTTCAACTGTAAATGTGTGTGGGAACGGGCCTGAAGGGGAAATTCAGAGGATGTCCTTTCATACTTCAAAGCGTTTCAAGAATGTGTTACCTACAATAAAGATCATGAAAATGTGTATAAGAGGCCAGGCCTCAGAGATGCGGGTAGAGCACCTCATGACGATACCTGCTGTCTGATTTGTCGTGTTCTCCTCCGGAGAGAATAAACCTTGTTTCCTGCCTTCCAGTCTCCAGCGCCTGCCTCTTCATTGATTAATAATTCGTGGGTTAAAGAGGCGATACCGCCGGGCAAATATCGATTGTCCCCGACCTTAGTTTCTACAATTGGCGTCCCAAGCGTGGGGCCCATCAGCGACTCGTGGATCCAGTGGGAGAGGTCCTGACGACAGAGTGAACGACTGCAACGATCGGGAGAGCTCGTGCCTTATAGACCCTCGTCTGGCAGCCGATCATCCGAACTTCACTAGTTCCGAACAGACCTCTCTCGAGTGATCCACGGTCCTGACTGGGAACCATTAGGAGTGCTGCGAGAAATACGAGAAAAAGAGGACGATCGGGCGCCGGATTCTTAAGACAAGAAACTGTCCATACGGTCCGGGTAAGGTCGTGTAAACACGACAAACTGCAAAATAATTGTATTGGTTGTTCAGAAAATACTAGTATTACTCTTTATTGACTCATTTGGAGATTCACTGTCTGCACACGGAGAAACAGTAGGCTCTTTCCCTTGTGCAAACAGTGAAGGATAGGTAACGCAGCCGTCGTGCCTATTTTTCTCCCCCACTGATTCTATTATTTATTAACGGTTTTCGGGAGATTCCCTCTCCCACACTGATTAACTGGGTTCTTTGACCCCGAACTACTGTTCACGGATTGTTTTCTGGAGATTCGCTGTCTGCAAACAGGAAATAACAGATTCCTCTTTACGGATAGTGAAAGGGTAGAGGACGCAGACTTTTGCGCCCCTACTTATTCTCCCCACTGATTTTATTTTATTTTATTTTATTTTTATTGGTTGTTCTTTGTTATTGGTTCATGAGGTATTCACTGCCTGCAAACAACGTAGAATAGAAATATTCTGTCTAGTCTTTTTGCACAGTGATAAGATAGGCAGTGCTGACTTTTTGTCCCTCGTTGCGAGCCGTCATGTCTGTCTTCTCCCCACTGATTGATAGCTGGTTCAGCCCGGACCGTTTATTAGAGGTGGATCATCTAGCTCCGCTGGAAGGCACCCCTAATAAAGACATGTTCATAAACTATGGATTAGTTACCATAGCCTATAATAAATTGTGGCACAGGTATACCAAAGAAAGTCAAGACAAACAGTGGCCACTGGTAGGATCCTTCGATCTTGATAAAATAGAAATGTTAGAAATAGCCCTTCGTAATAATAAGACAACGCCTATTATGCTCGACAGTCTCGGTATGTGGCGCAAAGAGGCAATGCAACGAAAGAAAAGAGACGAGGACAGAGCAGGTAGAGGAATATATCAACAGGACAACCCCTGGACACCACGACCCGAAAGTTATCCCCCAACACTACGCACAGGACGGCCAGACTTAGGGCAAGACCAATGTGCTTTTTGTAAATGTGTCGGACACTGGAAAGCACAATGCCCGACTTTACTGAGCGAGAGTAGGAACCGAGGACCGACAGGAATAGCAGTCCGGAAGAAAGGGAAAAAGCGCCAGACAAAGAAGAATCAGACTGACATGGCCAGGCCAGATAGAACCACCACGTTTGATTATGCCCGATGGCACAGATTTCGCCAGACCGATTTCAGCGACATGTTCGAGTTTTCATAGATCGGACCATGTTGAGACGGGAACCCAGTCTAGCTCTAAATTAACAGACGGAAAAAGATAATTATGGCCAATAACTGTTTTATATTTGTCTTGGGTCTTTGTATGTCGTACTTGTACTGTCTCACGTCTGAGTTTGTGTGTACGTGAGGCATGAATCTACGTCATCCCTCTGCATGTGTTTCCGTGTTACTTAACCTCTGTTAACGGAAACTTTAGCATGAAACAACCTGGAAAGAAAGAAATGGGAAAACAAAATCCGTAGGCCACTGATGAACTTGAACTTTTATTTAACATAACGAACAAGAAATAAATAACAATACGTAATAATAAACACCTATTAATACCCTAACAACAGAAAACGTTTGAAACAAGAACGGTAAAACCTAGAAAATGAAAGTCAACGGAACATTCGCCCCCCCCCCCACACTCTGGAACCTTCCAAAGTAGGGCAGGGTTACGGCTACGCCCAACCGGCAGCAACCCATATAAGGCGGGCCCTGCTGCCAACAATCGGTCAGGAAATCATAACATAGGGTGGAGCCGGAGGAGAGGCAGGGGCCAGCGGAGTCCGGCCGCAGCGGCCCTGGATAGCTGCAGGCAGTCCCGCCACATGCCTTCCCGGCCCGGCCACGGTGGCGCATGGGAGTTTCAGGTAGTCCCGCCACATGTCCTCCCGGTCCGGCCACCAATGGCCAGGGACCGGGGCCAACTGGATCCGGCTGCAGCCGATACCCTAAGGAAGCCCGGCCCAGAGAAGGACGAGACACCTCTTTCCTTTTCCCCTCCGTGATAGCCGCAGCAACACGCCAGGCGCCACTTCTGTCATGAACAATGGCCGCGACAACTCTTGGCGGCGGGATGTCCTGTTCATACCTCCACGAAAATTAGTTCAAGTTGGGCTGGGAGGGAGAGGCGACGCGGACGAGCCTCTCCCACCTCCATGGATAGGAGGTCTCCCAGCCCCCAGCCCAGCGCCGAACTCCCCCAGCCAGGCGGTGGTGCCAATACCTGCGTAGCACCGAACATACCATGGTGGCGCCCCAGTACTTGCGCAGCACCGAACATGCAACGGTGCCCATATTTTCGGAGCACCGAATATGCAATGACGGCACCGATACTTGCGCAGCACCGAATGTGCGCCGCAGGTGGCCATACTTCCGCAGCACTGGGCATGGGCCTTGTGGAGCACAGGGTGTGGAGAGACCATCGTGCATGCCCATGAAAGAGAGCGGCCTGGAGTGCACCGGGAGAAGGAGACGGCGCGAACGAGTCTCCCTCGCCCCCCAAGTGGGGGCATCACAGCTGCACCCTAGCCGAACGTCCCGCTTCCACAACACAGAGTTCCATTCCCTATTTGTCCTCAGAAAGGTCTCTTCCACTCTTGCAGACTCGACGAGAGGGGACTGCTGCAGGGCCTCAAAATGGCGTCTGGGCCCGCTGGAAGGCGGGTCTCGGCCGCTAGAGTAACTTTGAACAGCAATGTAACTCGGTCGCTCGCCCACCGGAGCACGAGCCCCCACCTCCGACAGCATCTCCACAGCCTTGAAGAGTCTACAAAGGTCCCCGGCGGAGCCCTCGGCCCCTGCAGGCTTCCGGTAAGGGACGACTGCCTTGATCACTAACGAAACAAGCATGACATTGCCACTCTTTCTGTTAGCAGGAATTCTAAAACTGCCGAAAAGGACTCTGGTCCAACTGCCGGTTGTAGGAAACATTTTTCCCTGATGCTACTTCCGGACTAACCCGGCCCCGCCCAAAATGGCGCCGGTATCAATAGGAACTTACGAACACCTCGTGGTGTTCCTTTTCACTAATACAAAACTTGATGTTCTGAGACATATATGATCCTTTGTACACTTGACAAGAAAGAAGGAGAGCTCACTCGACGAACATGTAAAAGGATCCCGTTAAAAATGTTGATTACAAATGTACGATGTATTATATTTTTTTATATAGCTGATGTATAACCTCGCTTATGACGCACGCACACGGTATGCATATAGGAAATCTGATTGCAACTATTCTGACTATGCTTCTAAATTATGAAATAAATGCCCCCGATCCCCCAACCAATTGATAGACGTTTTAGTTTCCTACGGATGAATGAATAAACCTTTCTAACGTTTTTATTGCTGCAAAATAACACCCCCACTGTACGCACTTTAGCCATTGCCGTGTCCGGCCAAATACGACTGCACCCTCATAATCTACGTACTGAAATGACTTTGCAAAAATAAAGGTTTTCGAAACTATGAACGGGTATTGCATGCTTTATTTAAAAATGTGGGATCGGCGGGAGAATTCTTTTCTGTCCACCCTACTCTGCTCTCTCTTTAAGGTTAATAGAAGATGGTTGCCCAGCCCCGGATGGAGGATCGAATCTGAGACACGACACCCTACCGTCAAATATGCGACTGACTCAGGGACTCGCACATGGAGAAAGACCTCGATTTCCGGGGATGGGTAAAAGCGAAATGGTGTGAAAAATGGAATATAAAGGATGGGTAAAGTGAAACGATGTAAATGATAGAATATTATAAAGATACGACACTCAAAGGTACTAGGGAACAGAGTTGACCAAAGAGCTGATAAACCTTAAAACATCACAGCGTTGAAAGAGATTTAAGGACCCCGATAGTTAAATACACCTACCAACTAGAAACTTCGCGCTAAGTACTTCTGATTCTCTAACGTTTTCCTACTCGCAGCCTATAAGGACACACTGCCCCCCCCCCCCCCTGGCTCCAGAAACCACAACCTCAGGGATTCTATCCCGAGGAGATAAGACGGGTATGAGGTAAGTAAAGGACTCTTGAATCCATGTATTTGATATGCGCGAATGTTGTCCCCCTCCCTTCCCCTCTTTTTCCTCCCTCTGCAGGTTACATCAGAGATCACAACCGAGGTGTGGCGAAGATCTGAAGCCTTGCCATGTCTGATACGCGAAGCAGACTAGCGCCGCAAGGTGGCACCTAAGCACACCCACCAACTGCTCATGTAACAAACGAGCCACTAAATAGTATGACTTGATAAGAAATGATCACCCTTAATCCAGGTTGCGCGAGTGGACACATGCCACGTATGTCTGAAACTATGAAAGAATGTTTGTGCGTGACTGAAGCGTCGACTCAACTGGTCAAAGGACCAAGAATGCAAGGAGTACGACACAATAGTGCCCTTTTCCTTTTTGTCAATGCATGTCCCCCGTACCCAACCTAATGCTCGTCCGTCCTGAACCGCATGCTTTCAAAATACTAACACAGACCTGCGATGTCTTGTATCGAGTAATGCGCTGAATAATCTATCTTAAATACATGGCCGCTCCCTATGTTGCACGTGTACTATCTAGCCTATTGTTGCACATCTCTCTCTCTCTCTCTCTCTCTCTCTCTCTCTCTCTCTCTCTCTCTCTCTCTCTATCTCTCTCTCCTCCACACTCTCACTCTTCCGAACGATTAGCACCTAAATTGGCAAACCGCCACCCCTAGCACACCACCCAATTGGCTTCAAATACCGCCAGTATTTGCACAAAACTTGTCTTTAATACAATCACCCTGAGACCGTGTCATTGCCTCTCCTTTCTGCTAAATTAACGAAACCGAGAGTTGGCGATGAGGGAAAGGACAGGTAAGACGACTGAGGTTCCCTAATCTGACCCGTAATAAGGGAACTACATGTCAGCGGCTCCTATGATGAAATAAAATGCCTCAGAATACGCGACCTTCCCCGTCCCGAATTGTCGCAATACCCAAACAGTAAAAATGATCGAAACATCCTCATATTCCAGGAACGCCCCCTGTTTCGTATCAGCTGCCCCAGACGAGAGTTATAAAACTGTCCCTCACCCCCGGTCATAAGAGATGGGTCTACTTACGCCCTTACCACAGTTTTCTATGTCCCTAGTTGTTTCCCATAAGACCCCTGTCTTTTCTAATTTAGTAATCAGGCCATAAGAGGCTACATAGGAACCAGAATGATGTTTCACAAAGTTAAAGGATTAGACCGAAGCGAAGAAAATCATTGCAATAAACACTGTTGAAAGCGAAAATGTTTAGTTGAAAGGCAAGATGCATTGATAGAATGAAAAATGTTTAGCCTATGTTCGTCCCTCAGCAAGATACCTATTAGTACCATGTTGATAGCTCACAGCACCCGTTATAAATATAAAGCCCTAGAGAACGGTATAACTTTGTCAGGCTCGTCTTACGAAGGTGGGTCTCCATCAGATGAACTGTCGTAACTGTAATAAATAGTTGTGAAGGAAAGTCATAGTAAATCCAACAGGCCCATCATCGGTCATTTATATGTTAGTTGTGAACCCTAATATAACGGACGTTTTCATTTTGTGCCTGGAGCTGGGAGAGAAATAGACTTATGTGATTACCTTCCTCTACCAATTCTCTAAAGACTGTCTTTTCAAACTCATTTTAAGGGTACGACTGTCGGAGGAAAGAAGGACCGGATGTGGGAGCACGTGGCCTGACTACAGACTATGGAACATCTGCGACATTGGCCAAGGCGAGACCGCGACAGAAAAGAGCTGCAGGACGAGGCACTGTTTTCGACAAAATGAGAAGAAAGGGCTGACCTGATGCCCCTGCTCGATGTCCAGTGCATGCCGACAAGTCCCCGCTCTCTGAACTCGGTCATGAGCCCGCCTATCTGAAATTTTCCGTCCCCCTAGTCTGTTCCCGATCTGGCCCTGCTCCATCCCCCCTTTTTCTCCGACCTACCCTAAAGGACTGCTCATATGCACATTTCTTCCATCTGAACCTTTTTGACAGTCAACTCAGAGGACACAGGGTGAAAAGGACCTTTTAGACCAGAAACGCGAGGAAAAGGTCGTGCCCTGCAACGCGGGACCTAGAATAGAGCTGGACCCTTAGCTCCACCGCCGGTGCTCCACAGCGCCAACAAAAGACGACAAAGAATACTGAGAACTCATTAACTTCGAACATTGACACCCTCAATCATCGTTTCTGCTACGTCTCATTTCTCTCCCAGCCACCATTGTATTGATTATGCTCCAACCAAATATATACGGAGCCTGTATATATAATAACCTGTCAGTTCACATTATGAAATGTACTCACTGCTCGCACTACAGAATCGTTTTTGTATTGCATTACTATGACTTTCCTGCTAACAAGTTTATCAAAGTTTATCGATAGGCCCGCCTCCTAAAACAAGAGATCCCACCATAATAGACCTGAATAGGAAATAGACCAGCAAGATGTCTTGAATATGTTAAAGGGAGGACTGTGGAAAATTAGTACGGTTTGGTAAACATTATCTGCGCCATCTTGCCTTTTCCCCTGTTGCCACACTTTTTGTCGTGCGCGCCCGCCATTTTAGGTGCCTCGATCAGGACCATCCCTTTTGCATGCCACTGGCCCCCCAGCATAGCCCTTCGCCCTCACCAAGCCTGCACGCTGACCAACCCCCTCGCTCGCACATGCTTTGGGTCATAAACCCCTCTTCAGCGCAGCCCCGACTCAGAACCCCATCCTGTTCCCAGCGCGACACCTCCCTTCATTCCTTTCATGGTCCCAGATCCTTTGATGCAAAACCCCCTTTTTTTCCTGTGCCCGTTTGTCTTCCTCGTTCCCAGGCCGACACCTAGCTCTGCCGATACTGTTTATTGCCCCTCCCCGTACAGTAGAAGGCTTCCCTCATCAAAGGACCCCCGAGCTGATCAAAGCCCCCACCCTATGAGATCCGATCAAACCCCCACATTCCGTGAATCGGCGGAATGTCCAGCTGCGCGATAATCATCACCTGTTGTGACCGGGGTGGGGACTTCAACTGTAAATGTGTGTGGGAACGGGCCTGAAGGGGAAATTCAGAGGATGTCCTTTCATACTTCAAAGCGTTTCAAGAATGTGTTACCTACAATAAAGATCATGAAAATGTGTATAAGAGGCCAGGCCTCAGAGATGCGGGTAGAGCACCTCATGACGATACCTGCTGTCTGATTTGTCGTGTTCTCCTCCGGAGAGAATAAACCTTGTTTCCTGCCTTCCAGTCTCCAGCGCCTGCCTCTTCATTGATTAATAATTCGTGGGTTAAAGAGGCGATACCGCCGGGCAAATATCGATTGTCCCCGACCTTAGTTTCTACATTGACGAAACCTTGTATCTTCTGCATATAATCTTGAAGTCCGGTATTCAGATGCAGGAATTTCAACAGGTCGGTCGTCATATCGTCCACCTCTACCTGTTGGAAATAACTGTGGAAAACAACGAGCTTCCAAACTTTCTTCCTATACACTAATGGGACTTCCTTCGGCTTTTTTCATCTGAAACAAATCAATAGCATTCCCCATTACTTCTTTAGAATGCAATGGATGAACACTATAATGTTCATAAATTTCTTCACTTCTAGAGACATCAACTTTTTCCATTTGCCCAGCAGAGACATCAGTGTCGTCTTGTACAGTTGTTTCCTCTTCTCCCACATACAAATTTTTTTAGTACTGATTATTTTTTACCAAATACAACGTTGCCTTTTTGACTTTCGTAACATCCACTAATTCTTGCCAGATTTTCTTACTTTTTGTTGGAACACCATTAACTAGAATAACCAGAGGTTCCTCTTCTACTTTTTCGACACCAATTGTATCAATATTTTTCTTAAAATCTAGAGGCAAATAAACAACTCTTCCCTTTAATCCTCTCTGTAAATCTGAAGGAGGCAATTTCCCTGTCTTAGGCTCCATGCGAACAATAGCCTGAAAAGGATGCACACATTGAATCAGAATAGACTCATAGGTATTTAAATCCATCAATTCAGAAGGAATGTCTACCAACTCCAGATTATTATGAACAGCTCTAGCAGGCATTCTGTTTTCATTTAATTTATTATAGCAATATTTACAAATACGTTGATCAGAGCCCAAATCAAAACAATTTTCAACCAACAAATAAGTCACAAAATCCTTCCACTCATTATTATTTATCTTTTCGCTTTTTACATATAAATCAACTAATCTAGTCTGATGCTTATAATGAGTTTGTCGACAACACACACAAGAAAAATTAGGCCTTTCACTTGAATTGACCTTAAACTTTGTAATTTCATGTTCACATTTTTCTGTACTTAAAATCTCTACATTCTCTTCTACATTACCTTCTATTACTGTATCCATTTCTGCACTGACCTCTTTTTCACCAAAGTAACAAAACTCAATTTCATCACAAATGTTTTTGACATCTAATTCAGTTCCATGCAAAAGAACACTGTTTAACTGTGTTAGTTTAAGTGCTGGACTTTTTGCATAATACAACCTTCTCACTAATTTCCTCACTTTATTATGATGCACTGCTAACATCCTAAAATGGTGAAAAACACTCTGACATACTTTTCTTGAAAGACAGGCCAGTGAATGCCCTTGCAAACCTGTTTTTTCTCCCCCTCTACAAGGATCTAACTCTTGTAAAAATTTCATTTTTTGTTTCACACTTTTCTTAGTATATGTCCGTAAGAAAGTGCGAAACAAATCAATTGGATCCTGTTGCACACTACAAATACTACTACAATTCCATGTATACACTGGAGCCTTAGGACATCTCCCTAAAACTTCATCAGCTAACACCTCTACTGTATTTCTAGGTACAATCTCTTCTTTTTCAACCGGACAACCGTCCTTCACCTCATATGCTCGACCAATGGTGTCAACTGCATGCACCAAATCATTATCCTGAAAGTAACTTTCTTCATGAAAAAATGGCCCACAACTTGAACTATGCTTCCATTCTCCAGAAAAAACATCACAGAAATTAGTCCGATTAATTACTCTCCTCCACTTACGTTTTGATTTGACCACATTGATTACCTTATCGAGTGTACGAATTCTATTCATTACTAAACTATACAATTTATTTTTCACTTTAAATGCTTCATCCACAATCTTAACTATGGTTTTTTTTCTTGTAAAAAGCGGTCTTTTTTGATACCTCTTTACATTTTTTTATAAATTTGATACTATTCTATTATAAAACATTCGTCTACGAATTTCAATAAATTGATTTCTCCTTCTTTGGCTATAGAAAATATCATCTCCTTGTACAGGACTAACATTTTTAGAAGGACATCCTGTCTTTTTTCTAATTACAGGTGTTTCATTCTTGTTTGCAAAAAAACTTTTTTTCTTGACATTTCAATAAGTTCCTGAGAAAATGTTTAGTTTGCTTACCAGGAGCATTTTTTTTTCTCTGAAGATTTTATTTTGTTTGGTTCTTGATTTTCTTTTTTCTTAGAACTTAATTTTCTTTTATAAACTTTTACACGTCTTTGTTTCGAAGGCATTTTTTTATTTGTTTGTATAGATGATTATATTCTGTGGTAAACAAAAAATAACATATTATAGACCACTACAAACATATTACATAGCAATTACAATAAGTAAACAATATAAACACTAGTATACAACAAAAGGCTGATTTACACTACATGTGCTTTGCTTTGTGTCAAAAACGATTTACTAATTAATGTTATGTCTTGCTTATATATAGGTGGCATGTTTTGGCCTGTGATACAGTGAAATAATATGAGCAGAGACACACATACTGCTTGCAGAGACAGAGATGGTAGATTACATGTAATATTGTGGACATGTGCCTAAGATCACACTGATGGGTGAATTAAGCTTCACTCACAGTGTGATCTTAGGCAGATTAGCAGGATGTTGCATGTAAAGAGAAATTAATGTTATGTGTTGCTTATATATAGGTGGCCTGTTTTTGGTCTGTAGAGACAGTGGAATAATATGAGGAGAGACACACATACTGTTGGCAGAGACAGACATGGTACATTATATCTAACATTCTGATCATGTGCCTAAGATCACACTGTGAGGAAGCTTGATTCACCCATCAGAGTGATCTTAGGCAGAGACACACATACTATTTGCAGAGACAGACATGGTTAATTATATGTAACATTCTGATCATGTGCCTAAGATCACACTGTGAGTGAAGCTTGAATCACCCATCAGTTTGATCTTAGGCAGAGACACACATACTGTTTGCAGAGACAGACATGGTTCATTATATGTAACATTCTGATCATATGCCTAAGAGCACACTGTGAGTGAAACTTGATTCACCCATCAGTGTGATCTTAGGCGGAGGCACACATAATGTTTGCAGAGACAGACATGGTTCATTATATGTAACATTCTGATAATGTGCCTAAGATCACACTGTGAGTGAAGCTTGATACACCCATCAGTGAGATCTTAGACAGAGACACACATACTGTTGGCAGAGACAGACATGGTACATTATATGTAACATTCTGATCATGTGCCTAAGATCACACTGTGAGTGAAGCTTGATTCACCCATCAGTGTGATATTAGGCAGCGACACACATACTGTTGGCAGAGACAGACATGGTACATTATATGTAACATTCTGATCATGTGCCTAAGATCACACTGTGAGTGAAGCTTGATTCACCCATCAGTGTGATCTTAGGCAGAGACACACATACTGTTGGCAGACACAGACATAGTACATTATATGTAACATTCTGATCATGTGCCTAAGAACACACTGTGAGTGAAGCTTGATTCACCGATCAGTGTGATCTTAGGCAGAGACTGTGATCTTAGGCAGAGACACACATACTGTTGGCAGACACAGACATAGTACATTATATGTAACATTCTGACCATGTGCCTAAGAACACACTGTGAGTGAAGCTTGACTCAGTGTGATATTAGGCAGATGACCAGCATGTTACATGTAATCTACCATGTCTGTCTCTGCAAGCAGTATATGTGTTTTAACTCATACAATTTCCCTGTCTCTACAGGCCAAAAACAGTCCACCTATATATAAGCAAGACATAACATGAATTACTCATTACATATAACATCCTGGTCATGTGCCTAGGATCACACTGTAAGTAAAGCTAGATTCACCCATCAGTGTGATCTTAGGCACATGACCAGGATGTAAAATGTAATCTACTATATCTTTAAAAAACATGTACTTCCATATTTTTAAAGACATCAACTAATCACATTATTCACCCACATCCATTTAAAATCAAGCTTGACGCACAATGTGATCTTAGGCAGATGACCAGGATGTTACATGTAATCTACAAAGTCTGACTCTACAAGCAGTATGTGTGTTTTAATTCATACAATTTCACAGTCTCTACAGGCCAAAAACAGTCCACCTATATCTAAGCAAGACATAACATTAATTACTCATTACATGTAACATCCTGGGCATGTGCCTAAGATCACACTGTAAGTGAAGCTAGATTCACCCATCAGTGTGATCTTAGGCACATGACCAGGATGTAAAATGTAATGTACCATATCTTTAAAAAACATGTACTTCCATATTTTTAAAGACATAAACTAATCACATTATTCACCCACATCCATTTAAAATCAAGCTTGACTCACTGTGTGATCTTAGGCACATAACCAGCATGTTACATGTAATCTACTATGTCTGTCTGCAAGCAGTATATGTGTCTCTGGTCATGTTGTTTCCCTGTCTCTACAGGTCAAACACAGGTCACCTATATATAAGCAAGACATAACATTAATTACTCATTACATGTAACATCCTGGGCATGTGCCTAAGATCACACTGTGGGTGAAGCTTGATTCACCCATCAGTGTGATCTTAGGCAGAGACACACATACTATTTGCAGAGACAGACATGGTTCATTATATGTAACATTCTGATCATGTGCCTAAGATCACACTGTGAGTGAAGCTTGATTAACCCATCAGTGTGATCCTAGGCAGAGACACACATACTGTTGGCAGAGACAGACATGGTACGTTTCATGTAACTCTCTGATCATGTGCCTAAGATCACACTGTGAGTGAAGCTTGATTCACCCATTAGTGTGATCTTAGGCAGAGACACACATACTATTTGCAGAGACAGACATGGTTCATTATATGTAACATTCTGATCATGTGCCTAAGATCACACTGTGAGTGAAGCTTGATTCACCCATCAGTGTGATCTTAGGCAGAGACACACATACTGTTGGCAGAGACAGACATGGTACGTTTTATGTAACTCTCTGATCATGTGCCTAAGATCACACTGTGAGCGAAGCTTGATTCACCCATCATTGTGATATTAGGCAGCGACACACATACTGTTGGCAGAGACAGACATGGTACATTATATGTAACATTCTGATCATGTGCCTAAGATCACACTGTGAGTGAAGCTTGATTCACCCATCAGTGTGATCTTAGACAGAGACACACATACTGTTGGCAGACACATACATAGTACATTATATGTAACATTCTGATCATGTGCCTAAGAACACACTGTGAGTGAAGCTTGATTCACCCATCAGTGTGATATTAAGCAGAGACACACATACTGTTGGCAGAGACAGACATGGTACATTATATCTAACATTCTGTTCATGTGCCTAAGATCACACTGTGAGTGAAGCTTGATTCACCCATCAGTGTGATCTTAGGCAGAGACACACATACTGTTGGCAGACACAGACATAGTGCATTATATGTAACATTCTGATCATGTGCCTAAGAACACACTGTGAGTGAAGCTTGATTCACCGATCAGTGTGATCTTAGGCAGAGACACACATACTGTTTGCAGAAACAGACATGGTACATTATATGTAACATTCTGATCATGTGCCTAAGAACACACTGTGAGTGAAGCTTGACTCAGTGTGATCTTAGGCAGATGACCAGCATGTTACATGTAATCTACCATGTCTGTCTCTGCAAGCAGCATATGTGTTTTAACTCATACAATTTCCCTGTCTCTACAGGCCAAAAACAGTCCACCTATATATAAGCAAGACATAACATGAATTACTCATTACATATACCATCCTGGTCATGTGCCTAGGATCACACTGTAAGTAAAGCTAGATTCGCCCATCAGCGTGATCTTAGGCACATGACCAGGATGTAAAATGTAATCTACCATATCTTTAAAAAACATGAACTTCCATATTTTTAAAGACATCAACTAATCACATTATTCACCCACATCCATTTAAAATCAAGCTTGACGCACAGTGTGATCTTAGGCAGATGACCAGGATGTTACATGTAATCTACCAAGTCTGACTCTACAAGCAGTATGTGTGTTTTCACTCATACCATTTCACAGTCTCTACAGGCCAAAAACAGTCCACCTATATCTAAGCAAGACATAACATTAATTACTCATTACATGTAACATCCTGGGCATGTGCCTAAGATCACACTGTAAGTGAAGCTAGATTCACCCATCAGTGTGATCTTAGGCACATGACCAGGATGTAAAATGGAATCTACCATATCTTTAAAAAACATGTACTTACATATTTTTAAAGACATCAACTAATCACATTATTCACCTACATCCATTTAAAATCAAGCTTGACACACAGTGTGATCTTAGGCAGATGACCAGGATGTTACATGTGATCTACCATGTCTGTCTCTGCAAGCAGTATATGTGTCTCTGGTCATGTTGTTTCCCTGTCTCTACAGGCCAAACACAGGCCACCTATATATAAGCAAGACATAACATTAATTTCTCATTACATGTAACATCCTGGGCATGTGCCTAAGATCACAGTGTAAGTGAAGCTTAATTCACCCATCAGTGTGATCTTAGGCACATGACCAGGATGTAAAATGTAATCTACCATACCTTTAAAAAACATGTACTTCCATATTTTTAAAGACATCAACTAATCACATTATTCACCTACATCCATTTAAAAGCAAGCTTGACACACAGTGTGATCTTAGGCAGATGACCAGGATGTTACATGTGATCTACCATGTCTGTCTCTACAAGCAGTATGTGTGTTTTAACTCATACAATTTCACAGTCTCTACAGGCCAAAAACAGTCCACCTATATATAAGTAAGACATAACGTTAATTACTCATTACATGTAACATCCTGGTCATGTGCCTAAGATTACACTGTGACTGAAGCTTGATTCCTCCATCAGTGTAATCTTAGGCACATGACCAGAACGTTACATGTAATCTACCATGCCTTCAAATAACATATACTACCATATTTTTAATAGCAGTGTATCTTTATTGAATAAATCATATATCAGATTACACACAGGCACAAAGTAAAGTGAGACACAAGCAAAGAATACTCTTTAAGCTAATTGAGGCAAACTGTTACAAGGCACAGGTGACATTATTGAAAAATGTGAAAATGTTTTGTCTTCTTTCAAACAGAAAGTCAGTGTAATGCTTCTCCAAAATTTAAAAAGCATACTTGTTTCCAGAAAAGATTTTGCATACTAAATCGTTTTTGACACAAAGCACGGCTCATTTAAATGACCACTACAGAAACAAAGCAGAAACCTAACTCATTTTCAAAATACATTGCCAATATGCACCATTTTATTTTTAAACAACATTACAAAAAAACATGACACAAAATTCAAGAATAAAGAAGCACAATATGCTTCTTAATCTTCCCCATAGTGCATACAGCACTCTATCTTTATTAAAAGAATCATTACTCACCTTTAAAAATGCTTTGAAAGATGTAAACAGTGTCAGTCACACTCAACAGATTTTGTTAAGCAGAATCTCCGAATAATGCTTCGTTCACTGGAGCCTGAGAATAATGGCACAGATTTTTACTCATTTCAGACCCATATTCTTGTACATAATCAATCAAAATTGTTCCCACACAAATTCAAAACCAAACTGCACATTTTAATTGGTTGTACATTTCAAGACTATGAAACTCACATAACATTCACCCATCCCCCCATTGTTCATTCACCCTGTAACCATGGTAACTCCCTCCTAACCCAGCACACAGTTCACAAGTTCATCATACTATGTTGCAAAACAATACAGCAAGGGTGTTTGGCCTCTCAAAGTACTAGCTAATCAAGTGCAATGTTTCTTTAAATTACTTTTTCTCAACCATTGAAATGACTTCTTTAAAAGAAAAAAGCATGCACCCTAATTTTCAGTGGTGAATTGTAAGAAAGCACCAATCATTTCTCGTTTTTCAGCTGCACTGAATCTCAACCACTTTTTTCATAATTCCTACTTTCAAACTGCCATTTAATTTCCACAACTCATCTGATTAGAAGCACATCTACCTTCAAGATGCCAAAAGTCTGGTTTGTGGGTCATAGCTACGTCTTCTGGAGTGACAAATTTGCAAGCAACAGAGAGATTTACAACCTTCATTTACCAAATGTGGACATTGTGTGGATTGGACAGAGAGGATTAAGAAGTCACCAATTCATACCATTGGTAAAATCCTTTATGCATTTACCACAGCCTGACCTCATAATTGTGCACTGTGGTGGAAATTACTTGGGCACTTTGACTGGGGTAGGTCTGGAAATGCTTTAAATGACATCTTTGGGCAATTGATGTCACTTTTTCCAAAAACTGCCTTGGTATTTTCTAATATGTGCCAAGGGCAAAAATGGAACTGGTCCAACCACTTTTGTCCACAGATTGAGAAAGCAAGGAAACCAGTAAATAAATCTGTTTCTGCTTTCCTCAGAGACTATGGTATGGGTTCCATTTACCACAACAACTTGCGTTACAACATGCAAGGCATCTATAGGAGAGATGGTGTTCATTTTACAGATGAGGGGAATAGAGTCTTCCTCTTGAATTTAAGACTCTGCATTGGTACCTACTAGTAGGTACAAAAAGCACCCACATAACAAAACAATTTACTATAGAAAATGTTTTCTGGTAAAAAGGCTGGCTTTTAAATTTTGGTCAAGGATCACATTGAGTATCTGTGTGAAATAAGGAATTATATTTTCACATTTTTCAATAATGTCACCTGTGCCTTCTAACAGTTTGCCTCTCTTAGGTTAACCCCTTCCATGCTCATGACGAGCTCAGCTCGTCATGCAGTACACTGCTTGTGTGCTCATAACGAGCTGAGCTCGCCATGAACAATGGGATTTAAGGGAGACCAGCACCCAGCGGGAATTGCTGTAGCATTCAAGGTGTTAAAAGGTACTCTGTGCCTGTGTCTCATGTCACTTTGCACATGCATAATCTCTCTTTTTCTGTGTGTCATTTCTCTCCTTGTGTGTGTGTCATCCATTGTGTGTTATGTGCCTAAGATCACACATTGAGTCAAGCTTGATTTTAAATGGATCTAGGTGAATACTTTGCTTAGTGGAAGAGTTTATAAATATGGAAATACATGTATTCTTAAAGTCAGTTAGGCTTTAGACATAATATTCATTTTTTATTTCAACGGAACACCCTGGATCTTCATTGCACAGCTTAGAGCCTACTTGTAAAGTAAGAGGCTTAACAAACATGCTGCCTAAGATTTCCTAGTAGTACATATGCTAAAGTCTAACTGACTTTAAGAAAATATGTATTTCCATATTTTTAAACACATCAACTAAAGGAATTATTCACCCAGATCGATTTAAAATCAAGCTTCACTCACAGTGTGATCTTAGGCACATGACCAGGATGTTACATGTAATGAGAAATGAATGTTATGTCTTGCTTATTTATAGGTGGCCTGTTTTTTGCCAGTAGAGACAGTGAAATAATATGAGCAGAGACACACATACTGCTTGCAGAGACAGACATGGTAGATTATATGTAACATCCTGTTCATGTGCTTAAGATCACACTGTGAGTCAAGCTTGATTTTAAATGGATCTGGGTGAATAATATGCTACGTTGATGTCATGTTTTTTAAAGACATGGTAGATTGCATGTAACATCCTGGTCATGTGCCTAAGATCACACTGATGGGTGAATCAAGCTTGACTCACAGTGTGATCTTAGGCACATGACCAGGATGTTACATGTAATGAGAAATGAATGTTATGTCTTGCTTATATATAGGTGGCCTGTTTTTTGCCAGTAGAGACAATGAAATAATATGAGCAGAGACACACATACTGCTTGCAGAGACAGACATGGTAGATTATATGTAACATCCTGGTCATGTGCCTAAGATCACACTGTTAGTCAAGCTTGATTTTAAATGCATCTGGGTGAATAATTTGCATAGTTGATGAGTTTAAACATATGGAAATACATGTTTTCTTAAAGTCAGTTAGGCTTTAGACATAACATTCATTTCTCATTTCAACGGCACACCCTGGATCTTCATTGCACAGCATAGAGCCTATTTGTAAAGTAAGAGGCCTAACAGACATGCTGCTTAAGATTTCCTACTAGTACATATCCTAAAGTCTAACTGACTTTAAGAAAATACGTATTTCCATAATTTTAAACACATCAACTAAGGGAATTATTCACCCAGATCCATTTAAAATCAAGCTTCACTCACAGTGTGATCTTAGGCACATGACCAGGATGTTACATGTAATGAGAAATGAATTTTATGTCTTGATTATATATAGGTGGCCTGTTTATTGCCAGTAGAGACAGTGAAATAATATGAGCAGAGACACGCATACTGCTTGCAGAGACAAACATGGTATATTACATGTAACATCCTGGTCATGTCCCTAAGATCACACTGATGGGTGAATTAAGCTTGACTCACAGTGTGTTCTTAGGCACATGACCAAGATGTTACATGTAATGAGAAATGAATGTTATGTCTTGCTTATATATAGGTGGCCTGTTTTTTGCCAGTAGAGACCGAGAAATAATATGAGCAGAGACACACATACTGCTTTCAGAGACAGACATGGTAGATTATATGTAACTTCCTAGTCATGTGCCTAAGATCACACTCTGAGTCAAGCTTGATTTTAAATGGATCT
This sequence comes from Lissotriton helveticus, assembly GCF_964261635.1. Lineage (NCBI taxonomy): Eukaryota > Metazoa > Chordata > Amphibia > Caudata > Salamandridae > Lissotriton > Lissotriton helveticus. Next base: position 1,478,647,985 of record NC_136059.1, on the reverse strand, counting down.
GGGTGAATAATATGCTTAGTTGATGTATTTAAAAATATGGAAGTACATGTTTTTTAAAGACATGGTAGATTACATGTAACATCCTGGTCATGTGCCTAAGATCACACTGATGGGTGAATCAAGCTTCACTCACAGCGTGATCTTAGGCACATGACCAGGATGTTACATGTAATGAGAAATGAATGTTATGTCTTGCTTATATATAGGTGGCCTGTTTTTTGCCAGTAGAGACAGTGAAATAATATTATCAGAGGCACACATACTGCTTGCAGAGACAGACATGGTAGATTATATGTAACATCCTGGTCATGTGGCTAAGATCACACTGTGAGTCAAGCTTGATTTTAAATGGATCTGGATGAATATTATGCTTAGTTGATGTCTTTAAAAATATGGAAGTGCATGTTTTTAAAATACATGGTAGATTACATGTAACATCCTGGTCATGTGCCTAAGATCACACTGATGGGTGAATCAAGCTTGACTCACAGTGTGATCTTAGGCACATGACCAGTATGTTATATGTAATGAGAAATGAATGTTATGTCTTGCTTATATATAGGTGGCCTGTTTTTTGCCAGTAGAGACAGTGAAATAACATGAGCCGAGACACACATACTGCTTGCAGAGACAGACATGGTAGATTATATGTAACATCCTGGTCATGTGCCTAAGATCACACTGTGAGTCAAGCTTGATTTTATTTTTTTAAATTTTCTTTTTATTGAGTTTTTATCCCACAGCAGACAGACAAGGAAAAAATACACAAGTAAATACATTATACTTACATAAATTACGAAACAAAGGCAGCAAAAAATAGATACACATAAATAACCTATAGAAACCTTACTGCCCCATCCATTTCACAATTGGTAGCCATAATTTATACCCATACATTTTCCGTCTAATACCCTTGAGTTTATACAAAGAAGATTCAAGATGGTATATTGACAGTAATTTAGCTTGCCATTTTACGAAATTTTGTGTTTCCGGGTCAATCTATTGCGAAGTAATACAGAATCTGTTTACAGACAGACATATAAAAACAAAGGCTTCTTCTGCTGGTGACCATTTATGCAACATATTTTCTTCCACGCCAAATATAACCAGTTGCGTAGTTAATTTTACACAAATGCCCAAGCTTTCCTTAATATAAAACTCAATATCTCCTATAAATTTAGAAAGCTTTGGACATAGGAAAAAAACATGGGCAGTATCTGCAGCATTTAAATTACATCGACTACAATGAGTCCCCTGCCCAGACTTCCATTTTGCTAGTTTAGCTGGCATGTAGTAAAGATCAAACACCAACATAAAATGTTGGGTTTGAAGAGATCCATTTAATAATACACTGGTAGATATCTCCAGACTTCTTTCCAGCTTAATTCCCTCTACGCCTAACTTCTCTTGCCATTTCTTTTCTATCACCCGAAGATCATCTTCCTCCGTTGCCAGAAGGAGTTGATACAGAGGGCCCATTTTAAGCCTACCTTTAATTGCTTCAATAATCTCTATTTTATCTAAAAAACATATTTCCTGACAACTTCTCTTCACAAAAACTCCGAAGCTGAAGATATTTTAAAAAAATCAGCCCGCTGCAACTAATACTTCCTCAATAGGAAATCAAAGAAGGCAAAGCTCTTCCCTTGAAACAAATCTCCCCAGTCCCGCACTCCCCGCTCTTTCCATCTTAGCATCACCTGATCTTTAAATATTTCAGGGAAGAGAGGGCACTTCTGAAGAGGTGTATACAGTATTAGCTTACTGGTAATTTCAATTTTTTTCTTGATTATCCTCCAAACCAGACAGGCTGTGTAGAATATTTTAAATTTAGTTTTTTTATAATAACTTGGTTCCACAATTCTATTTAGACATTTTTTAGCCTCTTCACCCAAAAGCATCTCATAAATGGAAGGGGCAGAAAATTCTTCAGTAGGATCATCTGATAAGACCAGCACCCCCATATGTTGAAATAGTGCTATCCAATGATAAAATTGAAAATTGGGAATGCCCCAGCCTCCTCTCTCCCTTGGTAAAGTGCATTTTTTAACAGATCTCCTTGCTCGATGATATCCCCATAGAAATCTTGAGCACATTCTGTCTATTCGGGCAAAATAACGGGAAGATATTAAAAAAGGAATAGCTCGGTATATATATAACATTTTTGGAAAAATAAGCATTTTCAATATATTGGTGCGAACTATAAGCGAGAATTTTAAGTTATTTAATCTCTCTAATGTTTTATTTGAGGAAACTATTATTGGATCCAAGTTAGCAGAGATGATGTTTTCGACATTAGCCATAAGTTTTACACCCAGGTATGTGGCCTCTTGATCACATTTGATATTTTCTGGTCGGCCGGCTTCAGAATGTATAATTTGGGTCTTTGCTACATTTAACTTATAACCAGAAATCCGGCTGAACACCTCTGCAGCCTCTATAATAAAAGGAAGGGAACTGGCGATATCGTTTGAGACAACCGCAATATCGTCTGCGTACGCACAGACTTTGAACTCAGAATTTTGAATCTGAACAGGTTTAATAGCATAATTTCTCTCTAATTTCAAAATAAAAGGATCTATATATAAAGCAAAAAGGAGGGGGGAGCAGGGACAGCCCTGCCTCGTCCCTCTTTCTATCGACACCTTCCCTGATAATTTCCCAGCTATCCGTATAAATGCAGCTGGTTCTTTATATAGTGCCTTAATTGCTTTAATTAAAGGCTCTGGAAACCCCTTGTTCGCCAAGACCTGCCACAAGAAGCTCCTCGAGACCCTGTCGAATGCTTTTTCATCGTCCAACAGGGCCACGCCAACCGGAGAATTCTTTTCCTGTGCCCAGTCCAACATTGAGATAATTCGCCTTATATGGTCCGTGGTTTCCCTATGTTGTATAAAGCCGCGTTGTCTCAATGAAACTAGGACCGGCATCATATCGTTCAGCCTATTGGCTATCATCTTTGAGTACATTTTATTATCCGAATTTAATAAGGATATTGGTCTATATGACCCCATTTCCGTGTCTTTTTTGCCCTTCTTTTTAAAAACTACTATTGTAGCATTAGACCAGGACTGGGGGGCGTTCCCTGTAAAGGCCTATTGACAGATTTCAACCATCTCTGCTCTCATACTGGCCCTAAAAATACGATAAAATTCTAGGGGAATGTTATCTGGGCCCATTGCTTTCCCCTGGACAAGTCCTAATATAGCGCTCTCTATTTCCCCCCATTCTGGTGGCTCTTGTAGGCTGTTCTTTTGTATTTCAGTCAATGTAGCTGGGATTACTTCATTTAACTATTCCTCAGACGAAACCTCTCCAATATCCTCAGTATAAATATCCTGATAATATCCTTGAAAGGAGGTCAACACGCCTTCCTTAATCTCTTGAAGCATCCCCTGCAGATCTCTTACTTTAGGTATGTCAGTATAGGCAGCTTTTCCCCTAACCCTTTTAGCCAATATTCGGCCCGTTTTTTCACCAAATTTGTATGCTTCTTCCTTATGTGAAACAAATTGTGCTGCTATATCGTCAGCTATACTCGCATAAGCCCTGGACCTTAGAATAGTGAGTTCATTCTGGATTAAATTAAGTACATCTACTTCCGCCCCGACCCTTATTGCCTCAGCCATTATCGCCTTATCGAAGCCCTGTCAATGTCTTAACAAACTCTGTTTCCGTTTAAATTTCGAAAAACTTAAAGTTTCACCACGGACCACTGATTTAAATGTATCCCAAACAATCGGTATGCGGGCAGTGCCTTTATTGACCTCAAAAAATTCCTGTATCTTGTTGGCCATAAATTGACGATATTCACCGTCCAACAAAAATTTCTTATCAAACGACCACTGTTGAGGTTCTTCCCATTCTCCCTGATCGACATCAAGCACAAGTATCATCGGATTATGATCTGAGATCAGCTTGGGTTGAATCTCAATATTAACACTTGTCAAAAATAAAGTTGTGATAAAAAAAAGTCTAAACGTACGAATTTTGCATGGGGAGGGAAATAAAATGTAAATCCATCATCCTCTGGATATTTTAAATTCCAGACATCGTATAAGCCATGGTCCAAGATCAAAGCCTGAAGTGATTTAAACACCAATCTCTTTCTGCCATTATAAACATAATTAGATCTAACATCCACCGTTGCTTCCAGATTAATATTCATGTCTCCACATAATACCATAGGCAAAGTCCATTGGGCTAATTCTAAATTAAAAAAATGGTGCTTGGTCAGCCGAGCCTCACGGACGTTACCAAATGCTGCTGCCTAGGGCTGCTCACACACGGCACGGCTCGCTCGGGTTCGCGCCCTCGCTCAGGTGCAGCTAGGACCACTATGCGCCCTCTTCACTCCATACAGGTAGTCCGGCCATAAAGAAAATGCTGTTGCAGTTTTTCTTTCTCTTTGGTTCAAAGCTTTTCAACCATGCAGAGAAAAAGCGTTTCCATTCTCGTGTCCTTTTCAGAAAAAACGTTGTAATCCGCCCTGACCCGATAGCGGTGCTTGGTCAGAGAAAACCGGGAGAGTGGACAGAGCTGCTCACACAGCCCGCACCACGGCCGCCATCTTGCCTAGCTTGATTTTAAATGCATCTGGGTGAATAATTTGCTTAGTTGATGAGTTTAAAAATATGGAAATACATGTTTTCTTAAAGTCAGTTAGGCTTTAGACATAACATTTATTTCTCATTTCAACGGCACACCCTGGATCTTCATTGCACAGCTTAGAGCCTATTTGTAAAGTAAGGGGCCTAAAAGACATGCTGCGTAAGATTTCCTAGTAGTACATATGCTAAAGTCTAACTGACTTTAGGAAAATATGTATTTCCATATTTTTAAACACATCAACTAAGGTAATTATTCACCCAGATCCATTTAAAATCAAGCTTCACTCACAGTGTGATCTTAGGCACATGACCAGGATGTTACATGCAATGAGAAATGAATGTTATGTCTTGCTTATATATGGGTAGCCTGTTTTTTGCCAGTAGAGACAGTGAAATAATATGAGCAGAGACACAAGTACTGCTTGCAGAGACAGACATGGTAGATTATATGTAACATCCTGGTCATGTGCTTAAGATCACACTGTGAGTAAAGCTTGATTTTAAATGGATCTGGGTGAATAATATGCTTAGTTGATGTCTTTAAAAATATGGAAGTACATGTTTTTTAAAGACATGGTAGATTACATGTAACATCCTGGTCATGTGCCTAAGATCACACTGATGGGTGAATCAAGCTTGACTCACAGTGTGATCTTAGGCACATGACCAGGATGTTACATGCAATGAGAAATGAATGCTATGTCTTGCTTATATATAGGTGGCCTGTTTTTTGCCAGTAGAGACAGTGAAATAATATGAGCAAAGACACACATACTGTTTGCAGAGACAGACAAGGTAGATTATATGTAACATCCTGGTCATGTGCCTAAGATCACACTGTGAGTCAAGCTTGATTTTAAATGGACCTGGGTGAATAATGTGCTTAGTTGATGTCTTTAAAAATATGGAAGTACATTTTTTTAAAGACAAGGTAGATTACATGTAACATCCTGGTCATGTGCCTAAGATCACACTGATGGGTGAATCAAGCTTCACTCACAGTGTGATCTTAGGCACATGACCAGGATGTTACATGTAAAGAGAAATGAATGTTATGTCTTGCTTATATATAGGTGGCCTGTTTTTTGCCAGTAGAGACAGTGAAATAATATCAGCAGAGACACACATACTGTTTGCAGAGACAGACATGGTAGATTATATGTAACATCCTGGTCATGTGCCTAAGATCACACTGTGAGTCAAGCTTGATTTTGAATGGATCTGGGTGAATAATATGCTTAGTTGATGTCTTTAAAAATATCGAAGTACATGTTTTTTAAAGACATGGTAGATTACATGTAACATCCTGGTCATGTGCCTAAGATCACACTGATGGGTGAATCAAGCTTGACTCACAGTGTGATCTTAGGCACATGACCAGGATGTTACATGTAATGAGAAATGAATGTACTGTCTTGCTTATATATATATAACATATATAACACACCCTGGATCTTGATTGCACAGCTTAGAGCCTATTTCAGAAGTAAGAGGCCTAACAGACATGCTGCCTAAGATACCCTACTAGTACATGTACTGAGCAAATTGTTCACCCAGAACCGTTTAAAATCAAACTTGACTCACAGTGTAATCTTAGGCACCTGAGACACATGTCATGACACACATACAGAGAGAAAAATGACACACAAAAACAGAGAGATTATGCACGTACAAAGTGACATGAGACACAGACACAGAGTACCTTTTAAGCTAAAAGAGCAAAACTGTTCGAAGGCAGAGGTGACATTATTGAAAAATTTGAAAATGTAATTCCTTATTTTACACAGACACTCAGTGTGATCTTTGACCAAAAATTTAAAGCCAGACATTTTACCAGAAAACATTTTACATAGTAAATCGTTTTTGACACAAAGCTCAGCACATGTAATGTAAATCAGGCTTATGTTGTAAACTAGTGTTTAAATCGTTTACTTATTGTAATTGCTACGTAATATGTTTGTAGTGGTCTATAATATATAATTTTCTTCACCACAGATTATAATCATCTATAGAAAGATAAAAGAATAGGCCATCAAAAGAAAGACGTAAAAAAAAATACAAAAAAGATTTAAGGTCTAAGAAAAGAGAAATACAAGACTCATTCAGAAAAAAATCTTCTGTGAAAAAAAAACATAATGCTCCTGGTAATCAAACTAAGAATTTTCTCAGGAAGTTATTGAAATGTCAAAAAATAAAAGGTGTTTTTTCAAAGAAAAATAAGACACCTCTAATTAGAAAGAAGTAATTGTGTCCCTCAAAAAATGTTAGACCTGTAGAAGGAGATGATATTGTCTACATCAATAGAAGGAGAAATCAATTTATTGAAATTCGTAGACGAATGTTTGATAACAGAATAGTATCCAATTTATTAAAAAATTTAAAGAGGTATAAAAAAAGACCACTTTTTAGCATTTAAAGTGAAAAATAAATTGTATAGTTTAGTAATGAATAGAATTCGTACACTAGATAAGGGAATCAATGTGTTCAAATCAAAATGTAAGTGGAAAAGAGTAATTAATCGGACTCATTTTTGTGATGTTTTTTCTGGAGAATGGAAGCATAGTTCAAGTTGTGAGCCATTTTTTAACAAAGAAAGTTTCTTTCAGGATAATGATTTGGTGCATGCAGTAACACCAGTGGTCGAGCATATGAGGGGAAGGACGGTTGTCCGGTTGAAAAAGAAAAGATTGTGCCTAGAAATACAGAAGTGGTGTTAGCTGGTGAAATTTTAGGGAGATGTCCTAAGACTCCAGTGTATACTTGGAATTGTAGTAGTATTTGTAGTGTAAGACAGGATTCAATTGATTTGTTTCACAGTTTCTTACGGACATATACTAAGAAAAGTCTAAAACAAAAAATGTAAATTTTGCAAGAGTTAGATCCTTGTAGAGTGAGAGAACAAACAGGTTTCCAAGGCCATTCACTGGCTTGTCTTTCGAAAAAAGTACGTCAGAGTGTTTTTCACCAATGTAGGATGTTAGCAGTGCATCATATTAAAGTGAGGAAATTAGTGAGAAGGTTGTATTATGCAAAAAGTCCAGCACTTAAACTAAAACAGTTAAACAGTGCTCTTTTGCATGGAACTGAATTAGATGTGAAAAACATTTGTGAAGAAATTGAGTTTTGTTACTTTGGTGAAAAAGAGGACAGTGCAGACATTGATACAGTAATAGAAGGTAATGTAGAAGAGAATGTAGAGATTTCAAGTACAGAAAAATTTAAACATGAACTTACAAAGTTTAAGGTCAATTCAAGTGAAAGGCCTAATTTTACTTGTTTGTGTTGTCGACAAACTCATTATAAGCATCAGACTAGATTAGTTGATTTATATGTAAAAAGAGAAAAGGTAAATAATAATGAGTGGAAGGATTTTGCAACTTATTTGTTGGTAGAAAATTGTTTTGATTTGGGTTCTGATCAACATATTTGTAAATATTGTTATAATAAATTAAATGAAAACATAATGCCTGCTAGAGCTGTTCATAATAATCTGGAATTGGTAGACATTCCTTCTGAATTGATGGATTTAAATACCTATGAGTCTATTCTGATTCAATGTGTGCATCCTTTTCAGGCTATTGTTCGCATGGAGCCTAAGACAGGGAAATTGCCTCCTTCAGATTTATAGAGAGGATTAAAGGGAAGAGTTATATATTTGCCTCTAGATTTTAAGAAAAATATTAACACAATTGGTGTAGAAAAAGTAGAAGAGGAACCTCAGGTTATTCTAGTTAATGGTGTTCCGACAAAGAGTAAGAAAATCTGGCAAGAATTAGTGGATGTTAGGAAAGTGAAAAAGGCAACGTTGTATTTGGTAAAAAATATTCAGTACTATAAAAATGTGTATGTGGGAGAAGAGGAAACACCTGTAGACGACGACACTGATTTCTCAGCTGGGCAAATTGAAAAAGTTGATGTCTCTAGAAGTGAAGAAATTTATGAACATTATAGTATTCATCCATTGCATTCCAAAGAAGTAATGGGGAATGCTATTGACTTGTTTCAAATGAAAGAAGCCAAAGGAAGTCCCATTAGTGTATGGGAAGAAAGTTTGGAAGCTCGTTGTTTTCCACAGTTATTTCCAACAGGTGAAGGTGGACGATTTGACGACCGACCAGTTCAAATTCCTGCTTCTGAATAGCGGACTGCAAGATTATATGCAGAAGATCCAAGGTTTCGTCAATGCATTCCATATTTGTTCCATCTACTGTTTGAGAGTGACTTGTCTGGACTTTTTATGCAGTGAACCATATGCTGAAAAGTGGAGCACATCTACAAAATGTTTCTGCAAGGGACTTTATGGATAAAGTGAAACTGCAAGACTGTGTTTTGGAATCTCAGCTAATTAATCTCATGGCATGTCAGCGTGGTACTAACGAGTATTGGCACCGTCGTCATGGGGAATTGAAATGTATGCTAAGAAACTTAAGAACTCCTACATGGTTCCTCATTCTTAGCTGTGCTGAGTATGCTTGGGAAGACTTACTTGAATTTCTACGAGAGGCAAATAAAAACATTGAAAATATTGAATACAAGACACCTGGAGAACTGTGCTCTTTGGATCCAGTTAATGTATGCAGGTATTTCAATCATAGATTTGAAGCTATGATGTCCTTTATTACAAACAAAAAAAATCCTCCGCTTGGAGAGGTGTTGGATTTCTTTTGGAGAAAGGAGTATCAAGCAAGAGGTGCTCCTCACATACATTTGCTGCTATGGATTAAAATTGCACCAAAATTTGGAACAGATTCAGATGAGAAAGTGATGAGTTTCATTGAGCAATATTCTACATGTGCTGTTCCGAAAAGTACAGTAGAAAACAATTTAAGACATCACGTTTTACGCTTTCAAACCCATCATTGTGGGAAATACTGTCGTTGAAAATACAAATCCAAGGACAAGTTCTACACGAAATGTCGTTTTGCATTTCCACGTCCAGTAACATCGAAAAGAAGAGTGAACAATGTTATGTCTTCTCTGTGACATACTGTGACAAGAAAATCACCCAAAAATACATACAACCTAAGAAGAAATGGGGAGTCCAAATACATAAATGACTACAATCCAGTAATTTTTTGTCCATGTGGAATGCTAACATGGATATTCAATATGTTGCTGATAACTCTATTGCTGTGGCTTGATATGTGACTTCTTACATCATTAAATCAGAAAAGACGGAACTGAAGGAAATGTGGGAGGAAATTTCACATGAAAAGAGTCTAAGCAAGAAAATGTACAGTTACAGTCTGAAGATGTTGTCGCATCGAGAAATTGGAGCATATGAATGTTCTGATCGGTTATCATCAGCAAGTCTATATGCCAAATCTAGAACCATTATTTGGGTAAGTCTAGGTCTTGCTGCAACACGAAACCGAGTTTTGAAATCTGTAAAAGAAGTTGAGTATTTGGCGGAGAAAGAACCAGACAGTACAGATATTTTGAAGACAAACATGTTGGATACATACTATCCAAATAGAAGTAGTCATCTTGAGAACGTTTGTCTCTATGAAGTTCTGCAAACCTATACTTTTAAGAGGAACGTAACAGAAGACATCAATAAAGGTGTATATGCTGTAATTGCCTGTGAAGGCTGTCTGGTGAAACAAAGAAAAGGCCATTTGATTAATCATCAAAAATTGAGTTGTGAATCTCTAGACAAAAGGGAATTTTATTACTTAGCTCTTTTGCAACTCTTTAAGCCTTGGCGTACAGAAGAGGAAGTACTTGGAGATTTTCTTACTTATGAAGATTTGTTCAATGCAACCAAGGATACCATAGAATGTCCTGTTTTTTTAGAGATTGGTAGAGACAGTTTTTAAGACAGTCAGAGTTCTGCTTCATTGAGTCACTGCCATGGATGAAGTTGAAAGAGCCATGGAACAAGTACAGGAGGATGTAGTTAACTTAGAAGATTTGGAAAAAGAACTAAACGTTGAGCAGAGACAAATATATGATGAAGTCACAGAACACATTGAGCATGGTTTATCTCATGAGAAAAAAAAGTGCTCATGTACATCATTTATACCTGTCCGACTGTACGTGAGTGAAGAAGCAGGAACTGGAAAAAGTTTTCTGATTAAAGCAATTGCAACATATCTGCAGAAAAGAAGGGAGTCATCGTTGTCTTGTGTTGTTACCGCTCCAACTGGGTTGGCAGCACAAAACATTAAAGGGATTACTTTACATCGCTTATTGATGCTGCCAGTAGAGCATGATAATAAATTACAATATCACAAGCTATCTAGAGAAGCTTGTTGGGAAGTTTCAAGAGTCCTAAAGGAAATAAAACTACTTATCATTGATGAAGTAAGCATGGTATCAAATGTAATGCTTGCTTTTGTGCACTTAAGAATACAAGACATTCTTAAAACAGAGTATGATGTGTTATTTGGAGGCAAACACATCATTATTTTTGGAGATTCTTTAGAGAAGACAATCTCTAAAACTGGTAGTTTGGAAAAGACTCTATATGCATCTTTAAATTGTCGTATAATTTTACAACGTAATTTACATGTGGAAAGAGGTTTAGTAAATGTAGCAATGGGTCATGTTGTTGATTTCGCGAATTACCGAAATAGAGATGGAATTGAATTTATTAAAATTAAATTTGATGGTATTGAAGAAGTACAACAATTCAGTCGTTCTGCCCGATTTTTGCTTGTGAAAGATTTATATGTCCGCCCAACACTGTTTCCTGTTTCTTTGGCATATGCGGTGACTATTCATAAATCTCAACGTTTAAGTGTAGATAGTGCTTTGGTGAATATTGGAATTTCTGTGTTCAAGGAGAGTATTGCATATGTTGCTTTATCTCGAGTCAGAACTTTATCAGGAATGTACTTGATTGATTTTGATGAGACAAAGATTAATGCAGATCTAAATTGTGTAAAAGAATATAGGTTAAGAAGAGAGTATGCTCCAAATTTACCTCAAGATCCTCTATTTGAAAAGCATGTGGTAGGCCGAAAAAGAAGAAATGAGAAAAATTGTAGTGAAGTTGTAGCAAAAAGAAAAAAGTAGATGAACCAGTAATTGTAAGCAGAAACGAAAATGATTCAGTTAAAGATGTTGCTGGATTTCAGTTTGAAAACAGTTCTGGTGTCAACTGCTATGCTAATGTAGTGGTTAACGTTGTTTTTTTTCTCCAAACTGTACAAGAACAGATTGCTGAAAATCGTGATCAAACAGTTTGTTGTCTATTGAAGTCTGTGTTTGAGAAATGTAGCAGTAATAGAACAAAAATACAAAGTGTTTCTGAAATTCGAAATGTTTTAGACATATGTTCTGGTGTAAATCAATTTTCACAGAATATTCAGCAAGATTGTCAGGAATTTCTAATGTATATGCTTGTTGTATTGCAAGATGAAGGTGTAGATGTAGAAAATCTTTCTGGCCTTTCTTATAAATGGCAGCATGACTGCGACAATTGCTCCTTTTCAAGTAGTACTACAATACACAATGAAAGATTTATATATTTGACTTTACCAGACTGCAAATCAGTGTCATTTAATAATCTAGTTAGACAAGCAAATCAAAGCATGGTCTGTACTCAATGTAAATCTGCAATGCTATCAACATTATTTATACAAACAAATGGACAGTATGTCATTTTAATGTTCCAACGATGTAGACCTGATGGAACTAAATTGACAATATTAATAAAAAATGTTGTGGCTTCTCAATTATCAATTTCAGGAAGAACCTTTGCAACTGCAGCAATTATTTGCCATGATGGTCCTTCAACAACATCAGGACATTACACAGCTTATTTAAAATGTCAAAAAGGATGGAAACACTGTAATGATCCTCAATTGACTTTCAAACAACGTTTGCCTTCTGACTTACAAAATTCTTACCTAGTGTTCTTACAACCGAAATTTTAGTGAAGGTAATTGGCCTAGGAAGATTGCAGCAGTTAATAAAACTTAGTTTGCTGTTCAAAATTACTTTCTGAGTGAGAGTGATCAAGATAATAAAAAACATGTAGTTCTCATAGAGGTAGTATATGTATATACGTAGTGTGTGCTGTGAGTATTATAGAAAATATTAATAAAAAGTAAGCTAGAGGTGGAAATAAAACTCTTGTTTCATAATGTGAAAGATGTTGGAGCTTTTCTTTCAGAAACTCGGGTAAATTAGAGATTAAGAATACTCTTGACTAATTTCAAAAGAAAAGGACTTTCCATATACTATTTGGCCTCGTGTTAAAGTACATGGATCAAACGTGAGTTAAGATATGTTTTTTCTAAATTTTACAGTATTTATTGAAACGTTGTATGGGATTTGCCCGCTGTTATATGATGAGTAGTATTGAAGTCTCTGTTTTTAGTGAAATTCAATATATTTTGAGAACAGCAAAAATAAACCATATACCATGTTGTACAAATTATTTTGTATTTTGTCTTATCAAATATATATTATTGTCCCCTTCTCTTATGCTCACTCACCTATATCCACCCTCTATCACTCCACTTAACTCACCCTCACTGGCCTTCTCTCACTCTCCCTCACCTCCATTCCCTTATTCCACTTTCCTCACGTATCCTCATTCTCCATTCCTTCACTGCCCTTTCCCTCTCTCCCATCCACCACTTTCCTGCTGTCAGTCACTCTACTTCACTCCCCTTCCCCTTCTTTCCTTTCTTTGTTCTCCCAATAATTCCCCTTCTCTCACTCACCTTACTACACTTCACTCACTCCTTCTCTCACTTCCTCTATCCTCTCACATCCTCACTCCCCTTCCCTCACTCCCACTGTCATAGCCTCACTCTCTCGGTCCTCTCACTCTCTCACTCCTCTTCCATAACGCTCACTCCCTATAACTCACCCACACTCCCTTACTTACCTTTCTTTGCTCTCTCACTCAGTCCCTTTCTGCCACTCTTTCCTTCACTACCTCCATGTTCTCACTCCTTCACTTCCCTTGTCTCATGCTCACTTGCTTTTATCCTCTCTCTGTCTTCCCTTTTTCCTCAACCTTACTGCCCTTCACTCACCCTCCCTCACCCTTTTTCCCTTACTCTGGTTCCCTCAGTCATCCTCATTAATCATCCTTAACTCCCCTTCCTCTTTCTCTCCTCACGCACTCACCTTTTCCCAGTCCCTTTGCTTCACTTCTCTTCCCTTTCTTTCCTTCCTTTGCTCCCACAGTCATTCTCCTTCCCTTACTCACCTTACTGCCCTTTACTCACTCTTTCTCTCACTCCCTCTGTTCTCTCATATTATCACTTGTCTTCCCTCACTCCCTTTGTTACCTTCACTCCCATTGTCTCCTCACTGTCTTACAACCCTACATTCACCCTCACTCACCTTCCATCCCGTATTGTCATTAATCCACAGTCATTCACTCCTGCTTCCCTGTCACTCACTCCCCTTTCTTTACTCCCCTTTCTTCCTATAGTTTTCCTAATGCACATTCCTTTAGTCTCTTACTCACCTTCACTTCATTTCTCTCTCCTGCTCTTCTTCTCTGTCACTGAATGTATCCATGTCATTATCCTTTTAGTAAATTGCTCTCCCTCTATTTCTTTTTAACTCTCTCTGACCTTCACCATTCCTTTGTTTTCCTTTCTGATTCCTTCACTCCTACTTTATCTCTTACTAACCTTTTATGACTTATAATATCCTACTTTGTCTCTTGTATTTTAAAAATATATATTATAAATAGTATAACTTACTTCTTTTATCTCTTTCACAGATATTAAATTTACTGAAAATATGTAATTAAGTTTACATTACTTATACGTTAAGTTTGACGTACAAAATTTACTTTCTCAACACTCTTTTCCTTAACCTCACTACTCTTCTCTCATGCTCCCACACCCCTGTTCTCTTACTGTGCTTCCCTCACTTATTTTGAATCCCCATGTTTACTCGCCTTTTCCTCACTCCTCTCTCACACTCACCTTCTTTCAGACCTTCTCCTTTACTTTCCTTCCTCTCTCTTCCCTTCCTTCGCTCCTTCACTCTTTTCCCTTCCCTTACTCTCCTTACTCCACTTCAATAACTCCTTCTCTTACTCCCTCTGTCCTCTTACTTCTACACTTCCCTTCCCTTATTCTCTCTCTGTTAGCCCCATTCTCTCCGTCCCCGTAGTCTCTCACTCCTATTCTATCACGCTTACTGCAATAACTCAGCCATACTCCCACACTCACCTTCTTTCAGACCTTCTCCTTTACTTTCCTTCCTCTCTCTTCCCTTCCTTCGCTCCTTCACTTTTTTCCCTTACCTTACTCTCCTTACTCCACTTCACTAACTCCTTCTCTTACTCCCTTTGTCCTCTTACTTCTACACTCCCCTTCCCTAATTCTATCCGTCCTCTTAGTCTCTCACTCCTCTTCTGTCACGCTCACTCCCTATAACTCAGCCATACTCCCACATTCACCTTCTTTCAGACCTTCTCCTTACTTTCCTTCTTCTCTCTTCCCTTCCTTCACGCCTTCACTCTTTTCCCTTCCCTTACTCTCCTTACTCCATTTCACTAACTCCTTCTCTTACTCCCTCAGTCCTTTTACTTCTACACTTCTCCTCCCTCATTCTCTCTCTGTTAGCCTCATTCTATCCGTCCCCTTAGTCTCTCACTCCTCTTCTGTCATGGTTACTCCCTATAACTCAGCCATACTCCCGCACTCACCTTCTTTCAGACCTTCTCCTTTACTTTCCTTCTTCTCTCTTCCCTTCCTTCACTCTTTCACTCTTTTCCCTTTCCTTACTCTCCTTACTCCACTTCACTAACTCCTTCTCTTACTCTCTTTGTCCTCTTACTTCTACACTTCCCTTCCCTCATTCTCACTCTGTTAGCCTCATTCTCTCGTCCCCTTAGTATCTCACTCCTCTTCTGTCACGCTCACTCCCTATAACTCAGCCATACTCCCACATTCACCTTCTTTCAGACCTTCTCCTTTACTTTCCTTCCTGTCTCTTCCCTTCCTTTGCTCCTTCACTCTTTTCCCTTCCCTTACTCTCCTTACTCCACTTCACTAACTCCTTCTCTTACTCCCTCTGTCCTTTTACTTCTACCGTTCTCTTCCCTCATTCTCTCTCTGTTAGCCTCATTCTATCCGTCCCCTTAGTCTCTCACTCCTCTTCTGTCACGGTTACTCCCTATAAGTCAGCCATACTCCCACACTCACCTTCTTTCAGACCTTCTCCTTTACTTTCATTCTTCTCTCTTCCCTTCCTTCACTCCTTCACTCTTTTCCCTTCCCTTACTCTCCTTACTCCACTTCACTATCTCCTTCTCTTACTCTCTTTGTCCTCTTACTACTACACTTCTCTTCCTTCATTCTCACTCTGTTAGCCTCATTCGCTAAGTCCCCTTAGTCTCTCACTCCTCTTCTGTCACGCTCACTCCCTATAACTCAGCCATACTCCCACATTCACCTTCTTTCAGACCTTCTCCTTTACTCTCCTTCCTGTCTCTTCCCTTCCTTCGCTCGTTCACTCATTTCCCTTCCCTTACTGTCCTTACTCCACTTCACTAACTCCTTCTCTTACTCCCTTTGTCCTCTTACTTCCACACTCCCCTTCCCTCATTCTCTCTCTGTTAGCCTCATTCTATCCATCCTCTTAGTCTCGCACTCCTCTTCTTTCACACTCACTCCCTATAAATTAGCCATACTCCCACACTTACCTTCTTTCATACCTTCTCCTTTACCTTCCTTCCTCTCTCTTCCCTACCTTCACTCTTTCACTCTTTTCCCTTCCCTTACTCTCCTTACTCCACTTCACTAACTCTTTCTCTTACTCCCTTTGTTCTCTTACTTCTACACTTCCCTTCCCTCATTCTCTCTCTGTTAGCCTCATTCTCTCCGTCCTCTTAGTCTCTCACTCCTCTTCTGTCACGCTCACTCCCTATAAGTCAGCCACACTCCCACACTCACCTTCATTCAGACCTTCTCATTTACTTTCCTTCCTGTCTCTTCCCTTCCTTTGCTCCTTCACTCTTTTCCCTTCCCTTACTCTCCTTACTCCTTCTCTTACTCCCTCTGTCCTCTTACTTCTACACTCCCTGTCCCTCATTCCCTCTCTGTTAGCCTTTTTCTATCAGTCCCCTTAGTCTCTCACTCATCTTCTGTTACGCTCACTCCCTATAATTCAGCCTTACTCCAACACTCACCTTCTTTAGACCTTCTCCTTTACTTTCCTTCCTGTCTCTTCCCTTCCTGCGCTCCTTCACTCTTTTCCCTTCTGGTACTCCCCTTACTACACTTCAGTAACTCCTTCTCTCAATCCCTCTGTCCTCTAACTTACTCACTCCCCTTCCCTCACTCTCTCTCTGTTACCCCCATTCTCTCAATCCTCTTAGTCTCTCACTCCTCTTCTGTTACGCTTACTCCCTATAACTCAGTCACACTCCCTCACTTATCTTTCTTTCCTCCCTCACACAGTCCTCTTCTCTCACTCTTTCCTTCACTTCCTCTGTCTCCTCACTCCCTCAGTCCCCTTGTCTCACGCTCACTTGCCTTTCTCTATCACCACTCTTTCCTCAACCTCACTGCTCTTCTCTTACCCTTCCTCAGCCCCGTTCTCTTACTCCGTTTTCTTCACTTATCCTCATTCCTCTTGTTCACTCCCCTTCCCCTCACTCACCTCCCACACTCACCTTCTTTCAATCCCCCTACTTCACTTCCCTTCCCCTTGTGAGAAGTTGGCCTGGTATATGATGCTCACTAGTTCTAGTGATCACCTTGTACCATGCCAAGCAACCCTTATGGTGCAGGTTGTAAAGTCAACCTTATAGACAAGCTATCCTAGGGGTAGTATGGACTAAGCAGTCTTAGGCTAAACTCTGTAAAGGCATGTGAAGCAAGCTGTTTTACCATACACAATCCCTTGAATACCAAATGAAAGGACACCACACAGATATATATTGAAAATATATATAGATTTATTTCTCAAAAGATACCCTATACTCTTTATGAGCACAGAAGCACAAGCGTTAAAACAAAACACAGTTTAAATATACAAAAGTTGCACGAATATGGATGAGCCCTAGGGGCCACCTAAACCATATACTAAAATAGTGGTATAAGGACCACTATGAGGAAAGTGAAGAGGCCAAGGGCCTGGGGAATCGCTGGAGCTGTTCGAGACTAACAGTGATGAAGTCGGGAAAGGCCCGCGGGACTCGGGTGCAGTGCGGAAAGTGCACGCAATAACAATGCAATGTCAATGGTGCGTAAAAGTTACAAAGTTAGTTATTAAGGAACCTTCCGAGTGACCTAGAGGAATGAAACTTTAGACACAGACTCTAGAGGTGTGTACCAGTGTGGGAACACCGGCGTTGCTGAGTTACCTCACCCACAGGATGCGGGTGCATAGGGTCGAAGTAGTGTCGGGTTTCGTCACGCTGGTCAATGGTGCTTGGAGCAGAAGATGCTGCAGGCGGCTCGATGTGAAGAGTTCCGGTGGATCCAAGGGTGGATCTGAAGTCGTGAAAACCTGAAAGCAGAGGGGACAATGTTCAAAGTCACTAGCCAGTGACTACCGTGGAACCAGATTGGAACCAGGCAATGTCGGGTGCAAACAGGCGTCGAGGTGTAGCTTCTCTCTGCAGCCACGTGGACACGAGGGGTCGAAGACGTCCAGGAGTCGGTCACGAGCTGTCCCACGCAGGCTTCTCGCTGTTGGCGGTGTCGGCAACAGGATGGAAGCAAACAGGCCTTGGCTAAGGCAAGTCAAGCAGGAATCAAAAAAGGTTTGTCACTCGGACCAGCAAGGTCAGAGCGGGTGCTCCCTTTTACAGGAGCAAGGGCAAGTCTGGAGCAACCAGACCTGCAGTAAAAGTTGTAGGTTTCGTTGCCAAGATGGCCGCTAGCCACGTGGCAAGTGGCCGGGATGGCGCGTCAAGTGGCACGGTGCAAAAAGGCCCCACGCAGATCGTGGAAATGCTGGGGGGCTGATCTTCGGTGCACGGGCTGCTCGAGGTTGGGGTTTCTCAAATCCTAAAGCACAGCATCGAGGGTGCCTCTGATGCTGCGCAGTCAGCTTTTCGGGGGTCTTCCAAGAGGTCCGGTCCCACGTCTCTCGATGCCTCCACGGGTCCCTTCTTTGCAGGGACTGTGGATCCGGCTGTGAGAAGTC
Source organism: Lissotriton helveticus (assembly GCF_964261635.1). NCBI lineage: Eukaryota > Metazoa > Chordata > Amphibia > Caudata > Salamandridae > Lissotriton > Lissotriton helveticus. The sequence goes on along the minus strand of NC_136059.1, from coordinate 1,478,629,290 downwards.
TGGGAGTCTGGGTCTTGTCAGGCTTTGGGCTTGGACTCTGGTGGGAGGCAGCGGCAAAGCAGACGTTGAGTTGCTGGTTGGTGCCTGTATTCACAGGGTGGTCACTCCTTGGCCACAAGGGAGATTCTCTTCCGTCTTCTGAGCAGCAGAATGTCGAAGTCCAGTCTTCTTCTGTATTTCAAGTTGATTCAGGATGATCTGAAGTCTCAGGTCACAGCTCCCACTCTTATTCGAATCTGAGGGGCCGGATCACCTACTAGGTCCCTCCTCTGGGTGGAACCAGGAAGGGGAGTGGTTACACCCCCTTTCCTTTGTCCAGTTTCGCGCCAGGACTGGGGCAGGAAAGCCCCAGCACCGGTTTGAACTGGCCTATGCACAGGGACACCTTGTGTGCCCCAGGCATGTCTGATTCTATTCAGCCCTGTCCTACCCAATACACAAAATCCTGTCTGGGGTGGTGCTAGCACCTCCCAAGGCAGGAAACCCTTTGTCCAAGCTGCCCTCGCTGGAAGGACTCCCAGCAACAGGAGGTCAGACTTGTGTCTGTGGTGGCAGCATCCATTTTGTGATGCTGAGGCTCTGTTTAACTTTAACCGGGGTTCAGGTTAGGTACATGTCGTGTCTCTCTAGAAGGGTGGAATGCTACCCCCGTCGCCAGAACTGGCGAGGGGGTAGTATTCCAATTCGTATGACACCTTACTCGACATGTTTTGATAAAGCCAAACCCAAGGTAGCATTTAACCGCGAGGATTATAATGCACTTAAGAGTATATGGTATGGCAGTATCATGAAACAGCTAAAGGACTTGGTTCCGAAAGCTGCAGACAGGCTCAGCTCATGCCAGAGCACCATCTCACATATTTCCAAGCACTCTGCCTCCAGGATTGATGAGGCCTTCCATAGGAGTGGCTGATAGGAACATATGTGTCCATTTTAGGTTAGGCATAGGCATACTATACCTAAGTAAGGGGTGGTTACACCGACTTACCCCAGCTGAGTGATCAGCCACTTGTGTCAAATATGGAGGCCAGGCCAGGGGTGGCACAATACGTGCTGCAGCCCCTGGTAGGCCTTGGAAGCACCTATGCCCTGGGAACCTGGGTACACTGTTACGGGGGCCAATAAGGTGAACCAGTTCCAATTTCGTTATGCACCTAAGGTACATGGAGTCCATTTTAAGGAGAGAGCAATTAGCCTAGGGCCCTGAATAGCAGGATCCCAGGCCAACTATGTCAAAAACCAGCTAAACACCAGGCAAAAAGTTTGGGGGTAACCATAGTCAGATATCCACCTTCCTACACGCCTCTCGTCCCTTTCTTTGCTCCCTCACTCATTTTCCTTTCCTCTCTCACTGCACTCCACTTCACTCACTCCTTTTGAATTTGTAAAGAATACAGCTCTTTCTGGAGAACTGGAGGTAGTTCTAAAAAGAACTGGTTTTTTTCTTCTTTTTTAGGATTTTTCTTTTTTTTACTTTTTCCGAAAGTTTTTTAATTTGTTGGGTTTCTTTTTTCTGAACAAAAACAAAAATAAGGAATGCCAAACTGCTCAACAGGAGCAAAAAAAGGGGAAAAATTAGGGATGGGGTGGGCAGCGATGGTCTTTTCTTTTGCGTACAATTAGCATGATACTCTGCTCTCCGTAACAAAGTAGTTCATCACACTGCTTACATTTAATTGTGGAATTAGCATTTAAAAAACCTTTGTCATTTGAGATGTCATCAGTGATGTCATCAGTGATGTCATTTGAGATCTCATCAGTGATGTCATCAGTGATGTCACTGACCATGTCATGAATGATGTAATATGTGACATCATCAGCAGTGGATTGCGGGCGCGCGAGATATAGTGAGTCCAACTAACTATAACATGGGAATTTCATTGGTTTTGTATGAGTAAAATGTTCAGCTAACTATAACTGGTGTGAAACCTATGGTTTTTTCAGTGAATTTCAAAGGTTTTTTAAATGCTAATTCCTAATTATAACAATTGTGAAACCTATAATTTTTTAGTGAATTTCAAAGGTTTTTTAAATGCTAGTTCCTAACTGTAACGATTGTGAAACCTATGTTTTTTTCAGTGAATATATATATATATATATATATATATATATATATATATATATATATATTCACTGAAAAAAACATAGGTTATAGACCATATATAGTTAGGAATTAGCATTTACAAAACCTTATTTTACTCACACAAAGCCATTGAAATTCCATATATAGTTAGTTGCACTAACTATATATCGCGCACCCGCAATCCACTGCTGACGATGTCACATATTACATCATTCATGACATGGTCAGTGACATCACTGATGACATCACTGATGACATCTCAAATGACATCACTGATGACATCACTGAAAACAACATCCAGTGATTTTATGTTTCTGTAAAGTTTAAATATGTCTTACATATTGAAGAATGAGTGGATGTATAAGTGTCTGGACGAAGGATTTAGTAGGTGCATGACTGACTGTATGAGTGAGTGATTAAATGTGTCTCACTGAGTGCATGGATTAGTGACTAAACTGTCTTAATTTGTGCATCATTATGTCTGTTGTTCTGTAAACTGCTGCATGTGTTGATCAGTAGCTATATGAGTAACTATATGGGTTATTGATTGATTGTCCAAGTATTTGTATGGGAGACTTCATTGGTTTAGAACTATTTTTTTTCCCAAATGATGAAAACCCCTCCTTGTTTCCTCACTCTGACTTTCATCTTTGTGAGAGGAAGACCTATTTTCATCACTTAGCAATGGCAAGTGTTGTAGCTTCAGCTGGTGCACCCCCACCACCACCACCACCTCATAGGAAGGGAGGACCACCTCCTCAGGTTATGGTTCAGCAAGAGGAGGAAGAAGAGAAAGAAGAGGAAGAGGAAGAAGAGAGGCAGTTTTTGCCAGAAGAGCCTAGGAGGTCCCATGTCAAAGAGAATTTTATTTGGCAATTTTTCAAATTTCCCCGGGGCCAAAAAAAAGTGAATGCTCGGTATGTAACTTGCCTAATTTGCAAAAAAGATCTGTCCAGAGGGACAGATATAAAATATAGTTATGGCAATTATACCATGCATCGCCATATGGACAGGTGGCACCCTATCAACTATAGTGCTGCGCAGGTACGTGACCTGCACGATAACCCCCGTCCTGTGGCCAGTACATCACATCAACAGGCACTGACGGGACCAGAGGCGAGGGAGACGGTCCCAAATATTCAGCTGAAGTTTGGAGAAGTGAAATTTGTATGCATTTATTGCGGAAAATTGATTTGCTACAGAGAGAGTAGCGTCAATTTAATAAATGCTGCAATTGACAATCACAACTGTCCAAAACGCCCCAGAAAATAAATTATCTTTTTTTTTTTTTGCTCCTGTTGAGCCCTTTATAATGAATCATTTTTGTTCCCCACCCAAAAAAACCCCAAAAATGTATAACACCGTTCAAAAAATACAAAAAAAGTAAAAAAATGTTCAGAATAATAATAAAAAAAATATAAAACAACAAAAACAATTTAAAAAAAAGTTCTTATCAGAACTACCTCCCCTTTATAAAAAAACTTCTAGAATGTTTAGCACTCTGGCATCCTCTATTTCTTTTGGTTCGCTTCCCGGTTCGCGCGCCGGTACGCGAACCGGTAGCGAACCAGAAAACATTTAAGAGTTTCTTAGAGAATGTGAGTGAATGTTCAAATTAAGAAGAAAAACAGTAAAGGATGTGGAATGAGAGGTAGGGAACAATCCTGAGGGAAAGTGTTAAGAAAAAAGTGAGCAAAAGTAAATAGGAATAAAATAAGATGTATGATAGTGACTAAGGTTAAAACATGTGGAATAACAGAGAGAAAAAACAGAAAGCAGAAAAGAAGAAGTGACAGAAAAGGAATGATTGAAACAGCAAAGAAATGTAAATAACATAGGGGCATATTATCAACACAGGCAATAAAATTATCGCTGCTTTTATCGGCAGAAAACTACTGCTAAAGCCGCTTTTGCGGCAGAAAACTGCTGCTAAAGCTGCTTTTGCGGCAGTTTTCTGCCGATAAAAGCAGCGATAATTTTATCGCCTGTGTTGATAATATGCCCCTCAGTGTGCTTGAACTACAGGGAGAAAGCATAATGAACAAGTAGTGAAAGAGTGATGAGTCAGAGATAGTGAGAGTAATAGAGACGGAGTGAGGGAACAGGAGTGAGGAACTATGAGAACAGAGGGACTGAGAAAAGGAGTGGAAGGAGTAGAGTAAGTAAGTAATAGAAAAGGGAATGAGGGAATTAGCAAAGGCAGAAAACTGAGGGTTAAAGAAATGAAGCAGTGGAACTAATAGAAGTTAAATGTGATAGAAATGTAACGAAAAGAGTACAAAACACTTACCTTATAATTGTCGTTAACTTAGTCACTTGTTATTTTTATACTTTCAATCTGTGAAAGAAACAACAAAAATTTGAAAAATATTAAAACATGTATTTAAAAATTAGAAAAGACAAGGGAAAAGATTGACAATCATCCAATTTTACAAAGAAATAAAGTTAGAGATAAACATGCAGAAAAAAAGAGAAAGAAACGGTGATAGACAGTCAGAGACAAAAAGAAATTTAAATAGAGTAAATTACTAAGAGAAAAAAAAGGAAGATACTTTCAGTGACAGAAAAAAAGGATAGAAGAGAAAACTAAATTGAAGTTGTGTAAGCTACTAAAAGAAAGTGAGTAAGGTAAACTATATAAGGAAAGGGTGAATAAGGAGAAGAGAGTGAGGGAGAGAGGAGAGAGAGGAAGTGAAGGAAAGAATATCGGATACAGACTGAGTGAGGCATCTACACAATGTGATTTGTAATGTTAGGAAACACAGGTAATGTATTTGAAAAACGTGCAATTTTTTTTGCTCATTCCACAATCACATCACTTGTGTTTCCTTTGCTTAGGTATCTCATTGTGCAGAAGTAGTCTAGCATATGAAAGAGTGCGCAGAAGGTGAGCACTGTATGCAACAACTTTGACACTTACAGAAGCCTCAGCTTCTCCATGCCCCCTACACAGTCCTAAATATATACATTTTAAACTGACGGTATCTTGTTGCAGATGAAGTGAGGCCCATGTTGCAACATGGTGCATCTTTTGCACTGCTGCTGCGTCACAAAAGTGACGCAACGGCGGCGCAAAAGAGGCGCACGGCCAACATAAATCTGCTCCTAACATTTTAAATGATTGATTCAGGATGATGATAAGGTGTGGCCTATCCAGAAGTTTGTTTGAGGTGAGGCCTACTCAGGGTTGCAGATGAAATTTAGGCTTGTAGAAGAGTACAGAGGAAATATTACATGTGCAGGCCTACCAATGAAGTGAGTCATGTCCGCTGCATTCTTGAACAAAGGCCAGACCTCTTCTGTGTCCCTGGACAAGCCTAAACCTCATCCGCACAATGTGATTAGTAATGTTAGGAAACACAGGTAATGTAATTGAAAAACGTGCAATTTTTTTTGCTCATTCCACAATCACATCACCTGTATTTCCTCAGCTTAGGTATCTCATTGTGCAGATGTATTCTAGCATATCCAAGAGTACGGAGAAGGTGAGGACTGTATTCAACAGAGCAATGTACATTACTCACCTCCCTTGACACTTACAGAAGCCTCAGTTTCTTCATGCCTCCTACACAGTTCTCAATGTATATCATAAATACAAAAAGTACAGAATTAATTATACATGTTAAATGGTTTATTTTTGCTGTTCTCAGAATGTATCAAATTTCACTAAAAATAGTGAGTTAAGGTATTCATCATATAACAGCGGGGAAAAAAAAACACAATCAAAATGATTGTGTTTAAAAAACCCATATAACATAACCAAACAGAAATCAGAACTCCTTAAAAGTAACTTACTTTTCATGACGTCAAAGGATGTCCTATGAACAGCTTATACTCTGTTGTGCTGCTATTATTTTCAGCCCGCCACTTTCTGAAAGAAAAGCTCCATCGTTTTGACAAATATGTTACATACAATAAATGACTTCTCGCTCTCTACCGCACATTTCCTCAAGGCCAAATCATGTAAGAGCCATTTATAATTCTTGGAATTCTTCTAAGCAAATCCCGTCATTTTCTTTTTCCGCAACTTTCAGAAAGAAAACGTTGAAGATCACTTTCACAATCCTGTACTAGTAATATCTTACCCTTCTTGCTCATTCATGTTCCACATTTCCACATTTAACTTTTGACTCTGTACTACACTTATCCTCAAGGCCAAATAGTGTAGGAGCCATTAGAACCTCTTGAAATTCCTCAGTGCAGATCCCGAGATTCTTTCCCTAAAATTTTGGTTTTAAAAACACCAGGTAAGAATTTTTAAGGTCAAAAGGCAATTTTTTTTTTAAAGTTAAAACAGAATCATTGCAGAATGACCAGCCGTTTCTAGACTTTAAATAAGCTGTGTAATGTCCCGATGTTGTTGAAGGACCGTCATGATATATAATTGCTGCAGTTACAAAAGTCCTTCCTGATATTGACAACTGCGAAGCCACAATTTTTTTAATTAAAGTTGACAATTTTGTTCCATCAGGCCTACATCGTTGGAACATTAAAATGACATACTGGCCATATGTTCGTATAAATAATGTGGACAGCATTGCTGACTTACATTGGCTACACTCCATGTTGTGATCGGCTGATTTTACAAGCTTATTAAAGGACACTGATTTACTGTCTGGCAAAGTTAAATATATAAATCTTTCTGAGTCTACACTAGTAGTACTTGATACCCTACAGTTCTCGCAGTCATGCTGCCATTGATAAGAAAGGCCAAACAGGTAATCTACATCTACACCTTCATCTTGCAATACATCAAGCATATACATTAAAAACTCCTGACAATCTTGCTGAATATTTTGAGAAAATTGCGTTTGACCTGAACATTTGTCTAACAGATTTCGAATTTCAGACACACTTTCTATTTTTGTTCTATCAGTGCTACATTTCTCTAACACAGAATTCAGCAAGCAGCAAAAACTTTGATTCGAATTGACCACAATCTGTTCTTTTAAAGTTTCTAGAGAAAAGACAACATTATCCATTACATTAGCATAGCAGTTGACACCAGAACTATTTTCAAATTGAAAACCAACAACATCTTCAACAGAATCCTTTTTCTTTCTGCTTATAATTTCAGGTTCATCGACTTTTTGTCTTTTTGCTACAACCTCCCTACTATTGGTCACATTTCTTCGTTTCCGGCCTACCACACGTTTCTCAAATAAAGGACATTGAGGCATATGTGGCGCATACTCTCTTTTTAACCTATTGTATTCCTTAACACAATCTAGATCCGCACAAATGTTTGTGACATCACACTCAATCAAGTACAATCCCGATAAAGTTCTGACTCGTGACAATGCCATATATGCCATACCCTCCTTGAACACAGAACTGCCAATATTCACCAATGCACTGTCTACACTTAAACCTTGCGATTTATGGATTGTCACCGCATATGCCAAGCAAACAGGAAACTGCTTACGGCGAAAATATAAGTCTTTTACAAGCAAAAACCTAGCAGAGCAACGACCAATTAGCTGTACTTCCTCAATGCCATCAAATTTAATTTTTAAAAATTCAATTCCATCTCTATTTCTGTATTTCTCAGAATCAACAACATTACCCATTGATCCATTTACCAGACCTCTTTCAACATGTAAATTCCGTCTTAAAATTATACGGCAATTTAAGCACACATTCAGAGTCTTTTCTAAACCTGCAGTTTTAGATATAGTGTTCTCTAATGAATCCAATTTTGATTTCAAATTCTCAGACAAAATAATTGTTGTTCCCATATGCTCTACTCTGTCAATAGCTTCCAGTTTCACAATCTCTTGGTTTTCTAAATGCAACATTTTGTTGTTGAAGATGGCACATTCTGCAAGATTTGGCATCAAACATATTCCAGATTTCTTCTCAGTAATTTTCCGAAAAATATTCTCAGGCACAACGTCTTCTTCTGGATACAAATTTGACAGTAATCGTGCATGTAAAGCTTCTTTCCCATGCTCGGTCACTTTTCCAATTCTAACATCTTGTAGAATATTCTTATAATCTTCATCCTTCGCTTGACGCATATTTTCACGCAGTTCAGCATAATTGAAGTTTAACCATATATTGACGTTGCCAATGCTCCCTAGGCACTTCCTGGTATCTTCATGCGTGAGCATTTTGAACACAGGTTGTCCTTTCACTGGTGTCAGCTGCAGAAGATCACCGAAAACAATGATGTGTTTGCCACCAAATAACACATCATACTCTGTTTTGAGAACTTCTTGCATTCTCAAATGCACAAAGGCAAGCATGACATTGGAAACCATGCTTACTTCGTCTTGATTTTCCTCAAGACTCTTGAAACTTCACAACAAGCATCTCCAGATAACTTGTGGTATTGTAATTTGTTATCATGCTCCACTGGCAGAATCAGTAGACGATGCAAAGTAATACCTTTAATGTTATGTGCAGCCAGTCCAGTTGGAGCGGTGACAACACAAGACAGCGATGACTCAGTCCTTTTCTGCAAATAACATGAGATTGCTTTAATGAGGAAACTTTTTCCAGTTCCCGCTTCTCCACTCACGTACAGTCGGACAGGCTTCAACGACGTACATTACCACTCTTTCTTCTCATGACTTAATCCATGATCAATTTGGTTGGTAACTTCTTCATATATTTTCCTCTGCTCAACGTTGAGTTGTCTTTCCAAGTCTTCTAAGTTAACCGCATCTTCCTGAGCATGTGCCATGGCTCTTTCCACTTCAATCATGGCAGTGGCAGCTTCATTTTCGATAACTGGTCCTCCTAGTGGATTCTGACTTAATGAAACAGAACTCTGACTGTCCTGAGAACTGTCTCTAGCAATCTCAGCTGCAATTGTTGCTTCCTGCTCGATTTCCGCATTCAACATTTCCAGATATTTGGGAAAAACAGGACATTCTATAGTCTCCTTGGCGGCATTGAAAGAGTCTTCGTAACAGAGGAAATCTCCAAGCAGTTCCTCTTCTGCACGCCAAGGCTTGAAAAGTTGCAAAAGAGCTAAATAGAAAAACTCTTTTCTTTCAGGAGATTCGCCACTCAATTTACGATGATTTACCAATTGGCATTTTCTTTGCTTGACCAGACATCCCTCACTTCCTATTACAGCATACACTCCTTTATCAATATCTTCTTTGATGTTCCTCTTGAATATGTAATTTTGTAGAACCTCATACAGACAAACATTCTCGAGGTGACTGCTTCTATTTGGATAATATGTATCCAACATGTTGGTCTTCAAAATATCGGTACTGTTTGGCTCCTTTTCCGCCAAATACTCAATTTCCCGCACAGGTTTCAGAACTCGATTACGCGTTGCAGCAAGACCAAGACTCGCCCAAATGATACTCCTGGATTTGGCATAGAGACTTGCTGAAGACAACCGGTCAGAACATTCGTAAGCTCCGATTTCTCGATGCGACAACATCTTCAGACTGAAACTGTACAACTTCTTACTGAGGCTCTTTTCATGGGAAATGTCCTCCCACATATCCTTTAATTCTTTCTTTTCTTTTTTGGTGATGTAAGATGTCACATACCGAGCCACAGCCATACAGTTATCAGCCACAAACTGTATATCCATGTTAGCATTCCACATGGACAAAATCACTGGGTTGTAGTCGTTGATGTGATAGAGCGCGCGAGGCCACCCGACCAATAATTTTCGCCGTTTCCGGCTTCAGGGCCCATATATTTTCAAATCACCATATACATCGACCAGGTGACTTCACGAGCTCTACCAATTTGTGTGTGTTCCCTATTATGTTTTCTCAGTGCACCCGACTTACCATCCACCGATGCGGGTACCTAATAACCACAATGAATCAGGGAGCTAGCTGTAAAAGGAAAGGCAGAAAAATACAAACCCAACCAATAACATTCAAAATACTGTTGAAATGACCACGGACAACTGGAAGTTTTAAAATGTTTATCTAAAGTTCATTATTTCCTTGCATCAAATACACGAGAATGAGACATTCAATGACTAATAAAATGTAAATGATATAACTATAGAGAAATAATGTCAGGGTAATCATTGAAAATTGCTATTGAATATAAATGAAGGATACTACACAATCTCAAAATCTTCAAGCATGGACAGACTATGCATGGGTAACTATAGGAAGGCCTATAAAGAGTAACACGCTAAACTTAAAGTAAACGGGCCCTTGAATAGTCTAGGTAAGGAGATTCTAGACCATATTAGAAAATGACAAACTGCAATGCAAAATATAATTTCTAACAAGTGAGAAGACATAGGAACAAACTTATGGAAAAATGCAAATGACTTTCAATAGTTGCGGAAAGACATGGAAAAATAACATATGCAATGGGAAACTTTATTGAAGCAAAAGTTAGAAATTCAGAAGGTGCAAGATTTAAGAGTTTCAGGACAGTATTTACCTAGAATGGTGTGGAAACCAAACCCTGGCCACGGGTCAGTTAAGGACAGGAAACCCTCAAGCAAGGATACCCCTCAAAGGACAGCAGGTGCAGAATGGACACCCAAGACAGGACAGGATACCCTCGGAATAGGAATCAGGACAGGACCTCAGGACAGGACAGCAAACCCTCAGGACAGGACCGCTCAGGACAGGACCGGAACCCACAGTTCGGAAGCAACGCCTGCGCTCCACCCGCTCTGCAGCTATCGATCAAGACCCCGATTGGGTCAGCGAACTCCCAGCAAAGTGCTTTGCCAGCACTTTAAGGTTCAGTAGAACCTTAGTCTATGGTCAATTTCGGACAGAGTGCTCCGCAGCTCTCTGTATCTTCAGTCACCTATTGAGTGCGATGGGTCAGTGACAGGTCAGCTAAACCAGACAAGTCGGACGATTCCCTAGGTGAACCCAGGGTAGATATACGTTTTGGGGCAGTGTACCACCCCCCAATGTTGCAAAGTGTCAGAATCCTTCAATTCGGATTGGTCCTAAGGTAGGATTTGGGTAACACACCAATCACAATACAATATTTCAAGCCTGTATTTGCATACTTGGGTACCGCCTATTAAGATTGGGGTTCCCATGAGAAGCTACACGGCAAACAGTAGCGCAACATTACATTGTATCATATAAGGAGCCACATTCGCTGTTCTCGCGGGGCAGAGGTGACTTTCTCAGGAGCATCTTGCCCATCACTGCCAACTGGCTGTGTTCCATCAGTCAAGGTCCACTGTGCCGCAGAGAGTTGCGCAGGCGCAGAAGGGACCTCCAATATTGCTCTCCTCTCTCTCAGACCCCCATTCCCCGCGGTACATGAAAAGTAAGCGAAAACAAATTAATACATAATAATGTCATCATGAAAACACATCACAGGGTTTGTACTTTCTACTTATCATCATAAAATATACTTATGCAGTTTAAATGTTAGCTACATGGATACAGGCACAAGAGCAGTGGCACGAGCAGTACCACATGATGGGCACAGCTATGTATTACGCATGCGCATAAATTTCCCTCCACTTCTGCAGACGCGTCAGGACACGTGAGTGTGGCTGATGCATGCGCAGTAACTAAAATACAAGCGGCGGCCATTTTTAAGTACACGGATTAAATGCATTAGAAATACACATAGGCAAGCTTCGTACCTTTACTCAAAACTTAATATAAATGTTAGTAAGACGTACATTTGTTACCTTATTACACATACACGAGGTTCATGACTTCAGCAAGTCCGCAAAATATGCGAAGCTTTGCTTCATCAATCCCCTCTTTGATGATATTTACTATCATCACAAACTAAATGGAACCAGATGCCAACTTTCTTTCATACTTTATACAGCTCTATCTCTTCCAACAATCGTTCCAACTTCTCTCTTTCAGTTCTGGTAGGGTGAGAAGTCTTCACCTTCTTGTATATCTGATCATTCACTTCTTCCAATTCAATCTCATCCACACTCCGTTTCAACCCTCTTGCATTTACCTCGTGCTTCTTAGTGCGCTTGCGGCATTTACAACAGATAAAAATGAGAAATATGATAAGACCTATAATACCAATTGGCATCAGTATTTTGAACAATAAGCTTTTACCTACGCTAGCAAGCCAATGACCTACATTTGAGAGACCATCTACCAGTCTCTTCCAGGCACTATCAACCTCGAGTAGTTTTAGTTCCTTTGTCAAATTAGTAATGTTTTTCACATATCTTTTGATCTGTACACTTTTGTCCGGAATATAAGTGCAACAATGTTGCGCCTTCAACATCCGGCAGACTCCGCCCTCTTTCGCTAATAAGGTGTCAAGAGCAAGTCGATTCTGCAAAACCATTGATCTGATCGCAACCATTTCGGTATTGACCAGCAGAAATCCATGAGCTGTTTCAGTAGACAGCACATCCACTATAGTAGACAATTTGCAAATTCTGTGAGTGTTCAGAACCACTCCCACTCCAGGTATCAGTGCACTGAAAATACTACCCATAATTTCACCTATACTTTCTCTTTTACTACGCACTAAGCCATTAGTATTTTCATTGCTTCCAGCTTTTCCATTCACATGGTATATTTTCGGGAAGATAATGCCAAAATAGCAGCTTCCATACCAGTGATCCGGCAATTTGAAATAAGCCTTGTCCCCACAAATATAATAAATTCCAGGAAACACAGGCTCTGACCCATTTTTGAAACCCCAACCTCCAATTACCTTGTAATTGTGTTCGCATTCACTGGAACCAATGAAAACATTATTATAATAGCTAGTCTTCTCGCGGTGAAGACATAGCTTGCCTTTCTTTTCAAAATCCAGCAACAGAGCAGGTCCCGCCCCACCATTTGAGGTGCCTTCCATGTTCTCAGCCCACTTTGGCTTTTTCTGACTTTCGTCATTAGCCTTCTTTTGTATTTTAATTCTTCTTTTCTCTGCCATGTTCAGGAACATCTTTTCCTGCTCACGCAAAGAACAAGTCAAGTTATCTCTGTGTGCATCAGCTATGTCAATGTTACCTATAGTCAAGAAGTAGTCTCCCATATATCTTATGGTGTCGCTTTTGGTATGTACAGGATTCAAGTTCCCACGTATAGGAAGTTCAGAAAAGATCACGTCATTATTAGAGTAATAGTACTGTAACGGTCCTCTTTTGTAAAATAAACTAGCTAAAATGCTACAGGAGATTCCATATGTCAATGGCAAGTGATGGTATGTCACGCCTTCAGCCACAGAAGTAGGTAGCTTCATGCAGACATAGCAATCTTCAATTTCCATAGTCTCTACATAGTGTATTAACAAGTTTGCAAAAACATTTAAGTGTGTCCTGTTCTTAATTCCATGATAATGTAGTCCTCCCTCATCTGATGCTTCTAAGTCTTGTTTTGTTTGTCTCAGTGCTCTCTCATGTCTCGCTACACTCTGTGTTGTCAACTCCTCACTGTCAGTATTTACAATTTCAGTAGGGACAATGTTAGTATCTTTACTTACAGTGAAGGGTATAAAGATTGTTACTCCTATCCAAATTACTATCAGTACTACTATACTACATATACACACCTTGCAGCACGTCTTGCAACGACTGCAACTAGGTCTACCATTCACAGTTGAATCAGACATTTCGGCTCAGAAGAAGTTTCTCGACCCCTCTTTGTGTCTTTACACAGCTAGCTTACTTTGTGCAAATTCACGGTGGTTCGTCTTCTTCTTCAGCAGAGTACTCAGGGACGGGCTCTCCGTCACTTACGTCAGTTATATCAAGGTCTTCAAGTTCTTCCAAAACGAGTGTCCATTCGGGAGACTTGTACTTTTTGTTTTGTCTTTTTATTCGTTCACTCCTTCTTTTGGAAGAGTTTTCTTCTTGCTCTGCTATCCGTGCACTTCTCCTTGCTTCTGCACGTTTTTCTTCCACCGTCTTTATCCTTAGCCTCAATTTCTTTACGAACCTAGGCTCAAGGTTGTTTCTTTTCTTTAGTCTCTTAGTTGGTACTTGGACTTCGCTTTCTTCTCTTATCCTCTTATTCTCTTTAGCTTGTGGCAATTCTGCTTCACTTTCTCCTTCTTCTTCCCCTATCTGGCTAGTTCCAGGGCTAGCATCTAATTCTTCTGCCTGGTTACTAATCTGGCCTTGTTCAGGAAAATTTTGTTTTTGGCTTTCGATTGTCTCTGTTTCTGTTTCTGTTTCTGTTTCTGTTTCTGTTTCCTGAACCCGTTCTTCTAACTCTATCTGATCCTGTTCAAGCACTTCGATCTCTTGATTTTCTTCTGCTCGAACTATCACTCTATGTCTAAGCTGTCCCTTATCCACATCAGGAGTTAGTGGAGGTGTATCGAACACCTGTTCTGTCCCTGTCTGACCTTCTCCTTCCTCAGTTTTGATGTGAATCTCAAGAGGCTGAGGTTCTTCGCCTGTGCCTTGCTTTTCCTGACTAGTCCACTCTCTACCTTCACAAAGTCACTCTCTTGTTCGGATGGGATCTTCGGTCAGATCAATCAATGGTATCCATTCTTCTGGCCATATGCTTGGCAGCTCGTCATCAGCTACTCCTGGCTCAGTTTCCTGGACCTCTTCAGCAGGCTGGATTCTTGGCAGTTCGTAGTCAACTACTCCTGGGCCAACGTCTGCTGTTCCTGCAGCTTGACTGGTGCTGGGCTGTTCGTTGTCAGCTGCTTCTGGTCTGGCTCCTGCAGAGTCCTCTGCTGGATGCCCTTCTTCTTCAAGTTCCTTGTCTGGTAATACCTTCTGGGTGTGGCCAGCGTGGATCCACTGGGGAATACCTGCGACCTTCACTGCAGTGGTTGTTACCAGGATTACTTGGCGTTTCTTTCCCCACCTTGGTGCCAGACAGCTTGATCGAGTGTGCTTCTTTATTTTGACCCAGTCTCCTGGAACCAAGTTGTGGAGAGGAGTCGTTGGATTGAGGATGCCGTCGTCTCCAATCTGGCGAGAGATAGAACGCACTTGGTCACCCAATCTTCTGCAGTATTCAAGCACCAAATCATCAGTAATACTCAACAGTTTGCTTCCTGGCACCCATGCTTGTCTCATCACTCTTCCCATAATGATTTCATGGGGACTTAGGCCTGTCTTGCGGTCAGGAACACTTCTCAGTCCCATCAGGACCAGGGGCAGGGCCTTCACCCAGGTCATGCCAGTTGCATCAGTCAGCTTTGCTAGTCTGTTTTTGATAGTTCCATTTACTTGTTCCACTACTCCAGAAGCCTCTGGATGATATGCACAGTGAAGTTTCTGCCTTATTCCAAAGGCCTTACAGAGTTCAGCCAGTATTTCATTCTGGAAATGTCCACCCTTATCTGATTCAATAATGAATGGCACCCCGAATCTAGGTATCAGTTCTTTTAGTAAACACTTCGCTACTGTCAGTGCGTCACTTTGGGGAGTAGGGTAAGCTTCTACCCATTTTGAAAATACGCAAACAATGACAAGGACATATCGCTTTCCTTCACAACGGGGCATGGTGATGAAATCAATCTGTATCCTTACAAAGGGACCCCCTGATCTCCCAATTTTGCTCAGTTCAACCATTGTCCTCTTGCCTGGGTTCATCTGTTGACATGACAGGCACCTCTGGCAGAGGGACTCTGCTACTTTCCTGAACTTCTTACTGTACCAAGTCTGTTGAAATACCAGAATCATGGCATCCCTACCAATGTGTGATCCCTCGTGTATTAATCTTGCCATTGTGCCAAGCAAGTGTCGGGGTAACACAGGCATACCAGTTGGGCCCAAGATGACACCATCCACACGTCTCGGTCTACACCCATCCTCCTTCCATTTCTCTCTTTCTTGCCAAGGGGCCGACTCCTGCCACTCTCTCACTTCATCCCAAGTAGGCACTTCTTCAAACACTTGAAGTTGGCAGCTGGCTCCGATCCCCCCTCGTTTAGGATTAACGATATAGTGATCTCTGGCGCACCATTGGGCCACTCGATCAGCATAATCGTTTCCCAGTGATACTTTGTCCATGCTCTTCTTATGAGCAATGCATTTTACCACTGCCAGTTCCTTGGGTAACTGGATGGCCTCTAAAAGGTCATGAACAACTTTTCCATTTCGAATGGGAGTACCTGAGGAAGTCAGGAATTCCCTCTGTAGCCACAATTGGCCAAAGTCATGCACAACTCCATAACAGTACTGACTGTCAGTATACACTGTTATGCGTAGGTTCTTCCCAATTTTGCAAGCTTTTATCATAGCAATCAATTCGGCTACTTGTGCAGACTTTATGTTATATAGGTAACCTGCTTCTTCAATTTTTGTTAAGGAGACTACAGCATAGGCAGCACTCAGGCCTCCTAGTTCATGTCTTAGACAGGAACCATCTACAAACAGTTCTTTATCATGCTCAGGCAATGGCGTTTCTTTTATGTCTGGGCGTGGTTTGGTGCTGAACTCTGTCAGATCAATGCAGTCATGTTCATCATCATCCCCCCCTTCCATCTCCAGGGGATCGGGGAGTAAAGTGGCAGGGTTCAGAATACCGCACCTAACAATGCTTACATTTGCTGCACCCACAAGAATCCTCTCGTATTTAGTCAGCCGACTAGGGGTGAGGTACTGCGTTTTGGTTCTGGTCAATAGAATTACCACTCCATGTGAAACATACACAGTCACAGGATGTCCCATGACAATGGACTCACTTTGTTCTAAACTTGCGCAGGTAGCAGCTACTGCTTTCAGACAGCCTGGTAACCCAGCAGCTACTGGGTCCAAGGTGGCAGAGAAATAGGCCACAGGCCTTCTGGTCGTGCCATGTTCTTGAGTCAGGACTGACAATGCGCAATTATCGCGAGTGTCACAGAATAGGGCAAACTCTTTGGAATAATCTGGCATTCCCAACGCAGGGGCTGTACACAGACAGTTTTTCAGTCTGGTGAAGGCCATTAGGCTTTCATCGTCCCATTCTACAATATCGGGCATTCCTCTCGTAGTCATTTTTATCAAAGGCCTGGCTAAGACTGCAAATCCCAGAATCCATTGCCTGCAGTACCCTAGTACACCCAGGAACATTCTGATTTCTTTTTGAGTACGGGGCAACTGCATCTTTTGAATTATTCTCACTCTTTCTGATGTAACTTTTCTGACACCCTTTTCTATTTGGTGTCCTAGATATTTCACTGATTTGGCACAGAACTGTAGTTTGTCAGGGGCCACTTTATGCCCTTTCTCACACAGATGATTTAGTAGGGCAATGGTGTCAACTACACAGTCCCTATGACTTTTAGACGCCAGTAGAAGGTCGTCTATGTACTGCACTAAGACAGAGTTCCCAGGTAAGGTCAAAGTCTCTAGACATTTTTTCAAGATCTGATTAAAGATAGAGGGGCTCTCTGTATACCCCTGAGGGACCCGGTTCCAACAATACACGTGACCTTCGAAGGCAAATGAGAAAATAAATTTGCTGTCGGGGTGCAGGGGTATCGAAAAGAATGCATGACACAAATCAATCACAGTGAACCACTCAGCATCCCAAGGAATCTGGTACAATATCACTGCTGGGTTCGGGACAATAGGGCAGCAAGGAACTACAATTTTGTTTACCTTTCTCAGGTCTTGCACTACCCTGTACTTGCCACTAGGCTTCTTGATACCCATAATCGGTGAGTTGCATGGGCTACTCATCACTTCCTGTATGATGTTTCCTTCTAATAATTTTTGTATTTCCAGAGTGACACCGGCTTTCACTTCAGCATTCATTCGGTAGGGCTTAGTGTTAGGATATACTGCATTGTCCTTGATGGCTATCTGTATGGGGTCAACATCTTTCATTAATCCCACATCTTTTCCAGTGAAATCCCACACCTCTGGCTTTACTGCTTCCTGGAGTTCTTGGGGCAAGTCCTGCAGGGTCAATCTTTTAATTTCTGAGTCAGGTCTGAGTAACAATAATTTATAAATGCCATCTTCATCTGGGGTCTGAATTTCAACACCCTTTGGTGTGCAAAAGATAGTACAGTTCATTTTGCACAGCAAATCACGACCCAGCAGATTCACTGGACTGGTGTCACAGACAACAAACCTATGCATTTGTTTAAAATTTCCAATTGAAATCTCCATTGGTTCGGTAACAGGAGTACTAATCAATTGATTAGATACACCCACTACTTGGATATTTTCTCCCGAGAGGGGTAGGTTTGGAACGTCCACTGTTCTTACAGTAGAACGGGTAGCGCCAGTGTCCAACAGAAAGGTGACATCATTTCCGTCAACCTTTCCTTCAATGTATGGTCCAGACTGGTCTACCGGCAAGGAAGCGCCAAGTACGCACTCCTCGTCCTCCCCTCTCAGGCCCCGTCAGTACTGATCATTACAAAGGAAGGTATCATTCAGCAGATACTGCGAAGTTGCTGTATTTCTGTTCTCACCGCTTTCCCAAACTTCTATCTCCTCACTCTCTGCCTGTTTTCCCCTGTATACCTGCTTTGGCGCTCGAGGCACCTGAACTGTTTTTACCTGTGGTTGCGTTTTTCTTGGTCTTTCTTTCTGCGTCTGTGGAGTTAAATCAGGTGTTTTGGGGTTATCATCTGTCAAATAGGGACACTCGTTTCGCCAGTGTCCAATTTCGCCGCACTGATGGCAGGGAAATTTCTTCATAGCCTCTTCCCTGCTAAATTTAGGCCGGGGCTTTCCTCCACCCCCACCTCCAGGACTTTTATTTTCAGCATTTTTAACCATGTTACTCAACTGTTTTTCCTGCTGTTCTGCGAGCTTTACTTGAGCCCACATCACCTTTTCCTTAAGGGCCTTTTTCTTTTCTGCCATCTCGTCCTCGCAGTACTTAGCGTACCGCAGGACCTCATCCATTTTTTTTGTGTGCCAACAGATTTTATTATCTTTTATCCACTGACAAATTTCGGGTCTTAAACCATTTACAAACCTGTAAATAAAATGCGTCATGTCTTTCATCTCGATGTTATCAATACCACTGTATGTTTTGAACACCTGCAATAACCTCTCATAGAAGGAGTGCACTGTCTCGTCCCTTTCCTGTGTTGTCCTATCTATCTTGGTCTAATCAGTTTCCTTTGCGGGTACTTTTTCTTTCAAATGCTGAATTACCTGCTCATATTTTCGCATGACATCCTTCGATGGCTCCCCTGTTTCTTCATTCCTTGGGTACTCTTCACTAGGCCAGTCTATGGCTATTTTACACTGGGTCCATAAATCTACCGGAACCACAATGTCGAAAAACCCATCCAGGTCTTTCCACAGACACTTCTGTACCTTCACGAACCTTTCCACCTGCCTGTACCAGTCTACTGGTTTCTCTCGTAATTTTGGAAAATCATTCGTAAAGGACACAATATCTTGTCTGGACCAAGGGACATGCACATATTTCCCTCCAGGTACTTCGCGCATGGGGCATAACTGCTCAGGTTTTTCTACCTCCCTTAAAGCAAACTCAGGGGTCACTTGTCGGGAGCGAGCCTCTTCTTTCTTTCTCGCCCACCTGCTTCTCCATCTTTCCACATCTCCCCATTTTTGTAGTACCCCTAATAATTCTTTAATCTGCAACTTTTTTCCTGCCACATTCAGATGCTCTATATCTTTGTCTGAGAAGTCTGCTCTGTACGGTTTCTGCAAGGGCTTGGATTTTGAAATATCTACCCCCATACTAGCTGCGGTGTCTGTCAGTTTTTCGTGGAGCACTCTGGTGTTCCTTGTAAGGCTTTTACACATAAACGACAATTCTTCTTCAGAGTAGGTATTCAATCGATCCAATCCCACATTTCCTGCCATTAATTCTTCTATTTCTACCCTCAGCTTGTAGAGGTCTAAAGGTTTTGTTTGCGGAGTCTGTTTCTCTAGTTCGCGACTCCAACTTTCAATTTCATCCGGAGTTACCAAAGACACACTCCTAGTACCGGTTGCTGATTCTAATTTAATTTCTTTCGCATTAAAAGGGTTATGCCTCTGCTGCATTCCCTTTCCGGTCTGTTTATTTGGCAAGTCCAAGAACGCAACTTCAGACTCGCACTCACTGGACTGATCAGCTCTGATTATCGGTTCCTGTCTCGGGGGTGCCATGACTGGGGTCATAACTGGAGTAATCGGATTTCCCTGACCATTTCCGTATAACGGAACCACTGGTCCAATAGTTACTGGAATAGTCAACGCCTCAGGACTGGTATTTAACTGGGAGATTTTCTGAATTATTTCTGTCCTTTGCCTAGCTAGAGCCTCTTGCTCCTTTTCCACTAGTATCCTTCTTAAAGTCGTGTCATGTAATATCTGTGGGGTCAATGGAGGAGTAAAACTTGGGGCAGTAGGATGCGTTTCACTTGGTCCCCCACCATAATTCGGTTTTGGGAACAAGGTTCCGGTGTTAAAGGACCTGCGCTCTTCCTCATATGGAGGTTGAACAAAAGGCAGTCCTGAACTCGATGGTTTTTCTTCGCTTTCATACAGGGGTTTGGGAAAGAAAACTTTCGTACGTGAATATTTTTCTTCCTGGCTTGCGGGCACTTTGGGATATATATCCCTTGTTTCCGCCGGTTTGGGTTTCTCAAAATAGGGCAACACCTGACCACCCCCTCCCAGTCCTAGGGATCGGTCTTCTTCCTTTAGGAAATGGCGACGGGGAGCATCTCCTACACTGGAAGGACGGGCCCCCTCATTATAAGGTGGCGGACTTCTGGTACAGATGTCATCTAACAATTCATCATCTGACTCCCCAAGGGCCCCCCAATGTTTACCCTTTTCAGTACCTTTCTCACCCGCTGCAGGGTTATGACATGCTGGCATCATGGGAAACAGACCCTCAACAATCATACTCTGCCTCCACTGCTTCATCCTTTTATCCCTGGACTCCTGTTTTTGCCTGGGGTACCATTTGGTCAGACCTTTGTCCATTCGGGGTCTTTCTCTTTCAAAAGCCTCTATTTCCCATTCCTCTAATGCTTCATATTGCGTTAGTCTCGGTCTGGGATGCAGTTCATTCATTCGGGTTCTCAAATTAAATAAGATCCTACCATTGAAAGTGCCTTCTAACGGAAAAGCCAATACTCCGTCATCCTTTGTGTACTTCACCCAATTCTCCAACCACACACAGGTGTTGTACCCTCGGTCAAACATCATGAATGAGGCAGGAGTATTAGGTGGTGGGACAAGAACACCTTCTCTAGATTTAATCGGTTTGTCCGTTTTGAAATAATTCTTCACCTTACTTACAAGGGACATTTTTCTCTTTGTTCCGTACATAATATCGTATCTATTAGTCTTCCACTGATCCCTCTCAAACCCTAGGTGCCTTGGATCAGGTCTAGTTCCTGTAGTCTGCGAGTGCCACATACGACTTTTACACTTAACTTTGTTTACAAACTACCTCCAATCAGAACGCGCTTCCGAAATCCGTGCAACCAATGGGTGCGCGACTCTAAATAATCTCTGCCAATGGGTGCGCGGTCCCTTCGTGAGACAGTTCCCACGCTCCGGCGCTCACCCCTCCTTTATAATTCCAGCTCCGCTACCCGCCCGCTGCTTCCACCAATCCCAGCGCGGCACAGAGTGACGTCAGAGGCGCTTCGCGGCTGACTCCCTCCCTTCACAAGGTAACGGAAACTTTCTTTCTTTTAAAGTGCTCAGTGCTTGGTTATTTTACAACAAATACACATTCGCCACAGTGCTCAAGTGTCTAGATAGGAACGCTTTGTTTTACTGCAAGTAAACTACTTCCATTTACTTTTCACACACTGCGAGTAGATCTCTTCCGCCTACCCTTCACTTTAGCATCGGTGAACCTGTTATTCCCCTAAACTCATCCACTTCTTTCCGGGATATATTCCGAGTTTAAGGTTTCCCAGCGGACCCCTCTGCTTTCACCCAAGCTCCGAGGAACCTGCTACTCCTCCGATGTGACCCTTACTAGGTTACGCCACTATGGGAATTTTGCCAATGAACCCCGTTACTGACATTTATTCACACATGTATTCAGAAAACCCTAGTTAGTGCTTCCCGGTTATCCTAACCTGCACCTAACTTTCCTCGAGCCTGTGACCTCAGGACAATGGATTCTATTCACCACTTGCCCTTTCAATTCCCCGGGGAGTTCGGACAACACGAAACAATACGATTTACTAACGCATGGATTAATACATATAACAATATAAGAACAAGAATAATGGCAATACAACAATTCATGAATTGTTTTTACAAGATATTATTCGTGCGTATTCACAAGAGATTGATCAGGTCTCTTAGAACAGCCGCTCTTCTAGCAGCATCAATATACTAGCAGCTTCCGACTCAACTAGTCTAACCAATCCTGCCTAACCTTTAGCTAGTCCCTAACCATACCTCTGCTACCAGTAAAACTGATAGAGCGCGCGAGGCCACCCGACCAATAATTTTCGCCGTTTCCGGCTTCAGGGCCCATATATTTTCAAATCACCATATACATCGACCAGGTGACTTCACGAGCTCTACCAATTTGTGTGTGTTCCCTATTATGTTTTCTCAGTGCACCCGACTTACCATCCACCGATGCGGGTACCTAATAACCACAATGAATCAGGGAGCTAGCTGTAAAAGGAAAGGCAGCAAAATACAAACCCAACCAATAACATTCAAAATACTGTTGAAATGACCACGGACAACTGGAAGTTTTAAAATGTTTATCTAAAGTTCATTATTTCCTTGCATCAAATACACGAGAATGAGACATTCAATGACTAATAAAATGTAAATGATATAACTATAGAGAAATAATGTCAGGGTAATCATTGAAAATTGCTATTGAATATAAATGAAGGATACTACACAATCTCAAAATCTTCAAGCATGGACAGACTATGCATGGGTAACTATAGGAAGGCCTATAAAGAGTAACACGCTAAACTTAAAGTGAACGGGCCCTTGAATAGTCTAGGTAAGGAGATTCTAGACCATATTAGAAAATGACAAACTGCAATGCAAAATATAATTTCTAACAAGTGAGAAGACATAGGAACAAACTTATGGAAAAATGCAAATGACTTTCAATAGTTGCGGAAAGACATGGAAAAATAACATATGCAATGGGAAACTTTATTGAAGCAAAAGTTAGAAATTCAGAAGGTGCAAGATTTAAGAGTTTCAGGACAGTATTTACCTAGAATGGTGTGGAAACCAAACCCTGGCCACGGGTCAGTTAAGGACAGGAAACCCTCAAGCAAGGATACCCCTCAAAGGACAGCAGGTGCAGAATGGACACCCAAGACAGGACAGGATACCCTCGGAATAGGAATCAGGACAGGACCTCAGGACAGGACAGCAAACCCTCAGGACAGGACCGCTCAGGACAGGACCGGAACCCACAGTTCGGAAGCAACGCCTGCGCTCCACCCGCTCTGCAGCTATCGATCAAGACCCCGATTGGGTCAGCGAACTCCCAGCAAAGTGCTTTGCCAGCACTTTAAGGTTCAGTAGAACCTTAGTCTATGGTCAATTTCGGACAGAGTGCTCCGCAGCTCTCTGTATCTTCAGTCACCTATTGAGTGCGATGGGTCAGTAACAGGTCAGCTAAACCAGACAAGTCGGACGATTCCCTAGGTGAACCCAGGGTAGATATACGTTTTGGGGCAGTGTACCACCCCCCAATGTTGCAAAGTGTCAGAATCCTTCAATTCGGATTGGTCCTAAGGTAGGATTTGGGTAACACACCAATCACAATACAATATTTCAAGCCTGTATTTGCATACTTGGGTACCGCCTATTAAGATTGGGGTTCCCATGAGAAGCTACACGGCAAACAGTAGCGCAACATTACATTGTATCATATAAGGAGCCACATTCGCTGTTCTCGCGGGGCAGAGGTGACTTTCTCAGGAGCATCTTGCCC
This sequence comes from Lissotriton helveticus, assembly GCF_964261635.1. NCBI lineage: Eukaryota > Metazoa > Chordata > Amphibia > Caudata > Salamandridae > Lissotriton > Lissotriton helveticus. The sequence goes on along the minus strand of NC_136059.1, from coordinate 1,478,605,467 downwards.
ATCACTGCCAACTGGCTGTGTTCCATCAGTCAAGGTCCACTGTGCCGCAGAGAGTTGCGCAGGCGCAGAAGGGACCTCCAATATGGCTCTCCTCTCTCTCAGACCCCCATTCCCCGCGGTACATGAAAAGTAAGCGAAAACAAATTAATACATAATAATGTCATCATGAAAACACATCACAGGGTTTGTACTTTCTACTTATCATCATAAAATATACTTATGCAGTTTAAATGTTAGCTACATGGATACAGGCACAAGAGCAGTGGCACGAGCAGTACCACATGATGGGCACAGCTATGTATTACGCATGCGCATAAATTTCCCTCCACTTCTGCAGACGCGTCAGGACACGTGAGTGTGGCTGACGCATGCGCAGTAACTAAAATACAAGCGGCGGCCATTTTTAAGTACACGGATTAAATGCATTAGAAATACACATAGGCAAGCTTCGTACCTTTACTCAAAACTTAATATAAATGTTAGTAAGACGTACATTTGTTACCTTATTACACATACACGAGGTTCATGACTTCAGCAAGTCCGCAAAATATGCGAAGCTTTGCTTCATCAGATGTACTTGGACTCTTCGTTCCTTTTCAAATTGTATGTGTTTTTGGGTAATTTCTTCATCACATTATGTCGCAGCGAAGACATCAAACTGTTCACTCTTCCTTTAGAAATCACCGGTCGTGGAAAGGCGAAACGACATTTGGTGTAGAACTTGTCCTTGTTTCTGAATTTACGACGACAGTACTTTCCACAACGATGGCTTTGGAAGCGTAAAACTTGTTCTCTTAGGCTTTTGTCTTCCTTTGCGTTTGGAACAGCACATGTAGAATACTTTTCTATGAAACTCATCACTAAGTCATCTGGATCTGTTCCAAATTTGGGTGCATCTTTGATCCACAGCAGCATATGTATATGAGGAGCACCTCTTGCTTGGTACTCCTTTCTCCAGAAGAAATCCAACACTTCTCCAAGAGGTGGATTTTTCTTGTTCATGATGAAAGACATCATAGCTTCAAATCTATGATTGAAGTACCTGCATACATTTACTGGATCCAAAGAGCACAGTTCTCCGGGTGTCTTGAATTCGATATTTTCAATGTTTCCATTTACCTCTCGTAGAAATTCAAGTAAGTCTTCCCAGCCATACTCGGCACAGCTGAGAGTGAGGAACCATGTGGGAGTTCCTAAGTTCCTCAGCATACATTTTAAATCACCATGACGACGGTACCAGTACTCATTAGTACCACGCTGACACGCCATGAGATTAATCAGGTGAGAATCCAAAATACTGTCTTGCACATTGACTTTATCCATAAAGTCACTTGCCGAGATATTTTGCATCTGTACACCACTTTTCAAGATGTGGTTCACTGCATATGACAGTCCAGACAGATCGCTTTCAAACAGTAGATGAAACAAATAGGGAATGCATTGACGAAACCTAGGATCTTCTGCATACAATCGTAAAGTCCGGTATTCAGAAGCAGGAATTTGATCAGGTCGCTCATCATATCTTCCTCCTTGACCTGTTGGAAATAGCTGTGGGAAACACCGAGCTTCCAAACTTTCCTCCCAAACACTAATGGGACTTCCTTTGGCTTGTTTCATTTGAAACAACTCAATAGCATTCCCCATGACTTCCATGGAATGCAAAGGATGAACACTATAATGTTCATATATTTCTTCATTTCTAGAGGCTTCTACTTTCTCAATTTGACCAGCACACAAATCGCTATCCTCTTCTTCACTTACTTCCTCTTCTGCAACATTTACATTCTTGTAGTACTTATTGTTTTTCTTCAAATACAATGTTGCCTTTTTGACTTTCCACTAAATCTTGCCATATTTTCTTACTCTTTGTCGGAACCCAATTAACTAAGATAACCAGAGGTTCCTCTTCCACTTTCTCTACTCCAATTGTATTAATGTTTTTCTTCAAATCTAGAGGCAAATAAACAACTCTTCCCTTTAATCCTCTCTGTAAATCTGATGGAGGCAATTTCCCTGTCTTTGGCTCCATTCTTACAATAGCCTGAAAGGGATGGATACTTCGAATCAAAATAGATTCATAAGTATTTAAATCCTTCAATTCAGAAGGAATCTCAACCAATTCCAGATTATTATGAACCGCTCTAGCAGGCATTCGGTTTTGATTTAATTTGTTACAACAATAAGTACACACACGTTGATCCAATCCCAAATCAAAACAATTTTCTACCATCAAGTATGTTGCAAAATCCTGCCATTCACTATTATTTTCCCTTTCACTTTTCGCATATAAATCCACTAACTTAGTCTGATTCTTATAATAAGTGCGTCGACAACACACACAAGTGAAATTAGGCCTCTCACTTGATTTCACCTGAAACGTGGCAATTTCCTTCAGAAAATTATCTGTACTGGAAACCTGTACACTATCTTCCACATTACCTTCTTCTGGGTCAATTTCAACATTCTCCTCTTTACTTGCAAAGTAACAAAACTCAATTTCTTCACAAATATTCTTCACATCTACTTCAGTACCATGCAAAAGAGCAGGGCATAATTGTTTAAGCATAATTGCTGGACTCTTAGCATAATACAACATTCTAACTAATTTCCTCACTTTATTATGAAGCACTGCTAGCATCCTGAAATGATGATAAACACTCTGGCATACTCTCCTGGAAAGACAAGCCAGTGAATGACCATGCAAACCTGTCACTTCTCTCACTCTGCAAGGATCTAATTCTTGCAACAACTGCATTTTCTGTTTTAAACTTTTCTTATTAAATGTCCGTACAAAACCACAAAGCAAATTGATGGAATCCTGTCGCACACTGCAAATACTACTACACTTCCAGGTATACACTGGTCCCTTAGGACGTCTTCCTAAAACCTCATTACCTAACACCTCTTCTGCCTCTGTTGTCACAAGTTTTTCTTTTTCAACTGGACAACCGTCTTTCACCTCATAAGCTCGACCACTGGTGTCAACTGCATGCATCAAATCATTATCCTGGAAATACCTCTCCTCATTAAAAAATGCCTCACAACTTGAACTATGCATCCATTCTCCTGAAAAAACTTCACAAAAATTACTACGATTAACTGTTCTCTTCCATCTACTATTTGTTTTGAAATCATAAATTGCCTTGTTTAGTTTCCTAATTCTATTGTTTATCAAAATAAATAACTTTCGCTTAATTTCGAATGCCTGATCAATAATTTTCTCAACTTTTTTTTTTCTCTTATAAAAAACCACTTTCTGTTGACCTTTCTTAATATTTTTTAACAAATTACCAATTATCCTGTTGCGGAACATTCGTCTACGAATGTCCCTAAACTGATTTTTCCTTCTAGTACCATGCACAGAGTTATCTCCTGCTCTACCAGTAACATTTTTGATTGGCCTTTCCTTTCCGTTTAAATTGGCTCTCTTTTTCTGGACTAAAAGTTGTTCTGTAGTTATACTGTTGTTTCTACAAATGTTTCTAAGGAATGATTTTGTTCTCTTACCCGGAGATTTCTTGGTGACTTGACGAGATTTTATTGTAGAGGACTGCTGCAAGTGTTTAGTAATCTGCTGTCTTTGACGTTTTGTAGCCTTTCGGCTTCTTTCTTTAGATGGCATCGTCTACTTTCGAAATGATCTGCAGTTGAATCTGTGGTAAAATATAATAAAACATTTTATTAACCACTATTACCAAACAGTAAATCAATAACAGTCGTCAAAAAATTAACATACTAGTTGTCAATTCTACATACAATAATTTTTAGTGCATTGTGAAATTTAAAACTCACAAATAGTAGCAAAGAAATGGAATGCTTCTACATTTGACCTGTGCTCTTTTATATGTGAATCTGAACTAATTGTATTAGCATATTTTACTATTTTATTAAAGACACTTCACACAACTTGTTTTTGAAGTTGTATTTAATTTTAAATAAAACGGTTTACATGGTTACTTTTCATTTCGAGTAACTTAAATTTATTTTTAAAAGTCTTTATAGGTTAATAGGCTCGAGCAGGTCAGCTGCCCACCCTATGTCATACAATTCTGACAAATCAGCATCCTCATCATATTCTTCATCATCCACAGGATATAAATTATCCAAGGGATCTACTTCCACTGACGTTTCAATGACAAGTTCAATGATAAGATCGAGATCAACAGATTGCTCATTATCACTCATGGTTGAATTTGTCGTTATCTTTAAAGAAAGAGAACAACAATGAGATGTTGCAGAGTAAGAGACAAATCTCAGAGACTATAATAGTAAAATTGTTTAACAAGAGTAACATTTTGCAGATATTATTTAACCATGTCCAGCGATGCTGAGGAGGTAAGGCCTATGTCCAAGTTTTCAGTGAACAGGACTCATCTCTTCTTAACCTTGGATAACCTCACCAACACTGTGTCCCCTGCTAATACTTACATTTAAAGGAGCAGATTTATGTTAACTGGCGCATCCCCAGGGATGCACCAGTTAACGTGCGCCACTGCTCTGCCACCCATGATGTGCCGCATTTACAATGCAGAGCACCATTGAGCAAAAACAGCACAGATGCATCACGCATCTGTTCCACAAAAACGGCGCATTGCAGGAATCACGTCATAAACGCGACATATCTACTGCAATGCACAGGGGCAAGCCACACATTGCATGGTGCATCACTCCTTATGCCTGTTTCAAACAGGCGTAAGGATTTGATTCAGCAATGCCATAAAGGTGACTCAGTGAAATCTTCTTAACTTTACTGTGTTAGTTTTACAGGGCTTTCATGCAAATGACTGCCCACCTTACAACAAAATGCTCACATGAAACCTGACGCAGGTTTCATGTGGCACAGGACTTTACAGCATGACACATCTGCCTAGATGCATCAAGTTGTAAATATGTCGCAACATAGCACATCTTTTGCACCGCCACTGGGTCACAAAAGTGACGCACAGCGGCGCAAAAGAGGCACACGACAATCATAAATCTGTCCCTCACATTTTAAATGATTGATTCAGGATGACGATAAGGTGAGGACTATCCAGAGGTTTGTTTTAGGAAACACAGGTGATGTAATTGAAAAATGTGGAATTTCTTTTCCTCATTTCACAATTACATCACCTGTGTTTCCTTTGCTTAGGTATCTCATTGTGCAGATGGAGTCTAGCATATCAAAGAGTACGCAGAAGTTGAGCACTGTATGCAACAATTTTGACATTTACAGAAGATTCAGCTTCTCCATGCCCCCTACACAGTCCTAAATGTTTACAGTTTAAACTGACGGTATCTTGTTGGAGATGAAGTGAGGCCTCTCTTGCAACATGGTGCATCTTTTAAATCACTGCTGCATTATAAAAGTGACGCAACAGCAGCACAAAAGAGGCGCACGGCCATCATAAATCTGCCCCTAACATTTTAAATGATTGATTCAGGATGACGATAAGGTGTGGACTATCTAGAGGTTTGTTTGAGGTGACCCTACTCAGGGTTGCAGATGAAATTTAGGCTTGTTGAAGAGTACAGAGGTGATAATACATGTGCAGGCCTACCAATGAAGTGAGTCATGTCCACTGCACTCTTGAACAAAGGCCAGACCTCCTCTATCTCCCTGAACACGCCTAAACCTCATCTGCACAATGTGATTCGTAATGTTAGGAAACACAGGTGATATAATTGAAAAACGTGCAAATATTTTTGCTCATTTAACAATCACATCACCTGTATTTCCTCAGCTTAGTTATCTCATTGTGCAGATGTAGTCTAGCATATCCAAGAGTACGCTGAATATGAGGACTGTATACAACAGAGCAATGTACATTACTCACCTCCCTTGACACTTACAGAAGCCTCAGTTTAATATTTCTCAGTTCAATATTTATTTAAAGAAGCAGACACCAATATGACCTTCTCATTAATGTGAAAAGTGTTTAAAAAAAAAAAAAAACGATTTTCTGGTCATAATTTGAAAACACAACACAGGTCCTATGTAGAAGCACACCCTATCAGTACTTAAATTAGCCAAGCACACATGGGGGCGTATTTACAAGGACCTTGCACCACGGGGAAATCTCTTAAATTAAAATGGAAAAAATAACATCAAAGGGACTCAAAGGCCTTGTAAATATGCCCCAAGCAACCTATGAAACTCTAGCAGTACATATCAAGAAACCTAATTGATTTCAAAAAACGTTTTTAAACCTATCATGTAAAACAATTATATACCTACATTCATGGGGAAGTGACTTAAAATGCCCTAACACACATGAAAACGTTTTTTTAAGGCCCTTGCACCTTTTTTCCATCACTTTTAACATGGCTATGTAACTCAAAGAATCAAAATCTAAGTTTGCCAAGCACACATGGGGGCGTATTTACAAGGACCTTGCACCACGGGGAAATGTCTTAAATTAAAATGGGAAAAATAACATCAAAGGGACTCAAAGGCCGTGTTAATATATCCCAAGCAACCTATGAAACTCTAGCAGTACATATCAAGAAACCTAATTGATTTCAAAAAACGTTTTTAAACCCATCATGTAAAACAATTATTCAACCTAATTCATGGGAAAGTGACTTAAAATGCCCTAACACACATGAAAGCGTTTTTTAAGGCCCTTGCACCATTTTTTACATCACTTTTAACATGGCTATGTAACTCAAAGAATCAAAATCTATTTGTAAAACACTTGACACAAAGCAACATTTGAAATACACAACTTTCTTCTTAATTTTCTCCCTAAAGCATACTATTCTCTATTTAAATTAAATGAATCTTTTCTCACCTTAGCAAATACTTTTTGAGTTTCAAAACAGTCTCAGACACACACCAATTTGTCTTCAGCAGAACAAAGGTTATGCACTCCAGAGGCTGCAACCAACAATGGCACAGAAATGCTGTAATTCATCACACATATCTTTCATGTCACCCAATCAAAACTCTTCCCTCACTTTTTTCAAATCAACACCCTTCCCCCCTCTGCCCTTTCTGCCTTTTTTCCATAGCAACCACCTCCTGAAAGACCTCTGATGTTTGCAAGTTCACACAACAATGTTTCAATTGAACTCTGAACTCTCAGTACACCTGCGTATCCAGTGCAATCTTTCATAACATGATTTTTTCTTGACCATTCAAATTACATCTTTCAAAGAACTCATCCATGCACCCTAACTTTCTGTTTTCAGCAATCAAAATCCACCAATCACTGCTACTGAATCATTAGCACAGAAACTCCACAGGTTTTTTCATTACATACTCCTACTGTTTCAACTGCCATTTCATTCCCACACTTCATCTGATTGCAGCAGAACCTTCTCTCACCATGTATTCTGTCTGGATTGTTGGACATAGTTACATCTACTGGGCTCAAAGGTTTGCTGATAACAGAAATGTACACAACCTCAATTTTCAAAATGTGGAAATCAACTGGATTGGCCACAGAGGATTAAGATGTCACCAATTGATACCATTGGTGAAAACCTTTTTACATTTGCCAAAACCTGACCTGTTAATTGTGTACTGTGGAGGAAATGACTTGGGCACTTTGACTGGGGTAGGTCTGGAAATGCTTTTAAAGGACACCTTTGACCAATTGATGGCACTTTTTCCTCAAACTGCCTTGCTATATTCAAATATATGCCAAAGACAGAAATGGAGGTGGTCGAACCAATTTTGTCCACGAATTGAGAAATCGAGGAAGCATGTAAATAAGTCTGTTTCAGCTTACATGAGAGACCATGGAATGGGCTCCATGTACAACAATAACTTGCTTTACTACATGCAAGATATCTACAGAGAAGATGGAGTTCACTTCTCAGATGAGGGAAACAGAATTTTCATACTGAATTTAAGACTCTCCATTGGTACCTACTTATAAGTACCTAAATCTACCATAAACCCAAAAGCTCTTCTCAGAGCTACCCTAACTATGATCACCATAAACAAATTTTGAATGTAAACATTTTTTTACTAATTTTCATAATTTACGCTTTCCGGAGCGCTACCCGGTACGCGCACCGGACGCTAACCGCGCTAACATTTTTTAAAAAATGTTTTGTTTTCGCACATATGGGCCTCCTCAGCCACCCTCAGAAATCTAGGGGGTCAGGATACGTCTACCTTGCCCCCTTCTACCCATTCTGAACATTTTTTGCCCTCCATCTTGTATCTCAATTCTACCGAAACACAAAATTGAGGACTCCCGTAACGCTGCCGGTTCGCGTACCGGGGCGCGCACTGGGAAGCGCTCGTTTAAAAAAGGTGGGAAAGTAATTTACAGAAAAACCACTGGAGACACTTTCACCAAATAAAGATTAGCTCATACTACATACCAATCCCTACCATTTTCACAAATTTGGTTGGAATTCCATTTAGCCATTTAGCCTGTAGACCTCTCTAAATACCCTGAAGTAAATTACTTCACAAAGCACATCTGAAGTGTTGGAATTGACAACCAATTAAAATGTTACTTTCATTTTCTATTTTTTTTACCTGACATTTGTTTGGTTATGTACCTGAATATATATAAAGGAAGAGAAGGAAACACAGCCATTTTGACTACTACTTCCTGGTGTACATTTCAATAGGATTTTCACTAATAACTTCAACTTCTTTTTAAAGGTAAGTTGTTATTTTGAAAACTGAAGTATATTGTGCACTTTAAGTTAATATGGAAAACTTTTTCTGATAGTTATATACTATCCCTCTGTAATAGTTATAGATTTAGATAGACTTCTCTATTATAGTTATGGATGGATTTAGACTTGTCTTGTATAATTATGGATTTACTTAGGTTACATCACATACACTTTTTTATATTTCTACTTCTAGTCTGATACTATACACTGCCCAAAGATAAAGTCACTGTTAAAAACTACCTATCTAAAATTAATCCCAACAGTGCCCTATCTCTACTAATATATATATTTTTTTATGCAAATTTCAGGCAAAATGGAAGGCAAACAGAAACTGTCAAATGAGATTGTCCTTGCAGAGACCAACCAAGAAAACATTGATCCAAATGACATTGAATTCATGGATGAATCATGGGACCAAGAACTACTGCAATGTGTACAATCAGTAGATTTCCTCCTTGAAAATGAGGAAATTTTACACACTCAAATGTTACAAGTTATGGTCAATGAAAATAACGACATTTCAGACAGTGAAATGTTAGACATTTTATTAAATTTTGAAAAACAATCACAAAAATAAAAAATTGCTTACAAAATAAATAAATAGAAAAAAACATAGTACGCTTCCCAGACCGCTTCCCGGTGCACGTACCGGGCGCTCCCCCCCCAAAAAAACTAACTTTTTTTTATTTTTTTTTTGCACCGCGGGGCCCTTTTAAAGCCCCCTCATCAAACCTAAGGGGTCAGGGAGGATCTTCCAGGCCCCCTTATGGTCATTTCCCCCTTTGTTTTGGCCTCCTCTTGTCTCTCGATCCTACCGAGAGACAAGATGGCGGCCGCTCCGGACTGTTTAGAATGTTGACAGACACCGGAGAGCCAATCAGCTTCACTTCGCGAAGTTCCGTTACGCGTCAAGTACGCGAACCGGAGCGCTACCCGGAGCGCTGTTACAGATATATATATTTTTTTTGAACGTTAATTTATCAAAATCCACTGGAGCACATATATTGAGAGCTAGCAAAGGCACATCGTGCTAACAGTCCCTACAATTTTGCCAAGTTTCGTGCAAATCCATTCAGCCGTTCGGGCTAAAAGTGAGGCCAACCGCCCTATGGAAATTAACCATGAAAAAACGCGTTTTGGGACCCCCCTTTTTTCTCGGCCCCCCCTTGACGAACCCCCCCCAAATTTTCAGGGGCTGCTCAGAAACAAAATGTTCAATTTTCCTGAAAATGTCAGCCAATTCCGTCCAAGAACGCCAAAGTTATTAGACATAGAATTTTCAAAAATACCATAGAGAAAAAATCCTAACTATATATACCTACTGGCGACCGCCAGTAGGTAATATATATATATATATATATATATATATATATATATATATATATATATATATATTCACTGAAAAAACCATAGGTTATAGACCATATATAGTTAGGAATTAGCATTTAGAAAACCTTATTTTACTCACACATAACCATTGAAATTCCATATATAGTTAGTTGCACTAACTATATATCGCGCACCCGCAATCCACTGCTGATGATGTCACATATTACATCATTCATGACATGGTCAGTGACATCACTGATGACATCACTGATGACATCTCAAATGACATCACTGATGACATCATCTAGTGTCTGTGTGTTTTTGTAAAGTTTAAATACGTTTTACATATTGAAGAATGACTGGATGTATGGAAGACTGAGTGTGTGTGTGGCTGGCTGGGAGGTGTGTGACTCTGTGCATATCAATGTGTACTTGTATCAGTGATTGTATAAGAGAGTAAGTATGTGTTAGTATATGTGTGAAAAGTATGGTGTTCTGTGTTTAACTATAGATGAGGAAATCGAAGTGTGATTGATTCTTCACAGGACTGACTAGGTGTATGAGTGCATATGATAGTGTTCTAATAATAACTGACTGTATGTATGAGTAATTGTATGGGTGAATGAGTGAATGTGTGTGTAGACGTACGAATCAGTGAGTGCGTATGTAGTAACTGGTATTGGTGTGTCATGATGTCATCAGTGATGTCATTTGAGATGTCATCAGTGATGTCATTTCAGATGTCATCAGTGATGTCATCAGTGATGTCACTAAAGTATGGTGTTCTGTGTTTAACTGTATAGATGAAGAAATGGAAGTGTGATTGATTCTTTACAGGACTGACTTGGTGTGTGAGTAACTCCATGGATGAGTGGCAGTGTGTGACTGTCTGCATAGGTGTATGAGTGCATATGATAGTGTTGTAATAATAAGTGACTGTATGTATGAGTCATTGTATGGGTGAATGAGTGAATGTGTGTGTAGACGTAGGAATCAGTGAGTGCGTATGTAGTAACTGGTATTGGTGTGTCATGATGTCATCAGTGATGTCATTTGAGATGTCATCAGTGATGTCATTTGAGATGTCATCAGTGATGTCATCAGTGATGTCACTGACCATGTCATGAATGATGTAATATGTGACATCATCAGCAGTGGATTGCGGGTGCGCGATATATAGTTAGTGCAACTAACTATATATGGAATTTCAATGGTTTTGTGTGAGTAAAATAAGGTTTTCTAAATGCTAATTCCTAACTATATATGGTCTATAACCTATGGTTTTTTTCAGTGAATTTTCAAGGTTTTGTAAATGCTAATTCCTAACTATATATGGTCTATAACCTATGGTTTTTTCAGTGAATTTCATTGGTTTTTTAACAGCTAATATCTGTAGCTGTAAAATGTATTCTTCTTTAAATCCAAAAATATATTTTATATGTTTATGAATAATTTTTTTTTTTAATATTTTTTTTTCTTCGTTCCCGCTTCGCGAATCGGGAAGCTTCCCGTTAGCTGACCTTGATGCCGCGAAATAGACCGCGAGCCGGTAAACGTTTCTTTACCGCAAGTGCCGCGTTAGAAAACAACATCGTGACGCCTCCCGTCCGCATGACGTTTCACGTTGTCGCGTGATACGTCATATGACGTGCTACGTTAGCGAACTAGTACGCGAAGCGAGTCGCAAAGCGCAGGTTTCTGGAAGCAAACCGGGAGGCCCTGCAAAGCGCTTAACGTAAACACAGCAAGTCATGTGACTTGGTAATAACACTTTTCATTGGTTCATTTCACTTTTGGTTTCCTAATGATGTAAGACTAGGTCATATAATCTAAAATGAACACTTTTCATTGGTTGAGAACTCTTGTTTTTCCCAAATGATGAAAATCCCTCCTTCTTTCCTCACTCTGACTTTCATCATTGTGAGAGAAAGACCCTTTGTGATCACTGAGCAATGGCTTCTTTAGTAGCTTCAGCTGGTGCTTCCCCACCACCTCCACCACATCCAAGGAAGAGTGGACCACCTGCTCAAGTTATAATTCAGCAAGAAGAGGAAGAAGAGGAAGACGAGGAACAGCAGGAAGAGAGGCAGTTTTTGCCTGAGGAACCCAGGACGTCTCACCGGAAAGAAAACTTCATTTGGCAATTTTTTAAAATTCCCAAAGGTCAGAAAAAAGTAAATGCAAGATACGTAACTTGCCTTATATGTCAAGATAGACTGTCCAGAGGAACTGAGAAAAAATACAGTTTCGGAAACTACACAATGCATCGCCATATGACTAGGTGGCATCCTAACAACTACAGTGCTGCACAGTTTCGGAACGACCTAGATAATCTCCCTATTATGGCCAGAAGATCTGTTGTACCGGAAGTAACGGGACCAGAGGGCAGGGAGATGGTGCCAAATATACAAATGAGATTTGGTGAAGTAAAACACATCTGCGTATTTTGCGATGGATTCATTTGCTACGGAGAAAGAAGCATCACTCTGATCAACAGAGCTATTGACTATCATATGCAAGTTTGTACGAAACGCCCAAAATAATAAATACTTTTTTTTTGTTTTGTTGCTCCTGTTGAGCCCTTTACAATGAATCGTTTTCATTGCCCCCTCCAAGAAAAACCCCAAAAAATATAAAACTGTTCAGAAAAATTCAAAAAAAGTAAAAAAATGTTCTGAAAAATAATAAAAAAAATATAAAACAACAAAAACAATAAAAAAAAAAGTTCTTTTCAGAACTACCTCCCCGTTATTAAAAAATTGGTACAATATTTGGAACTGTGCCAACCTCTATTTCTCTTAGTTCGCTTCCCAGTTCGCTCGCCGGTACGCGAACCGGAAGCGAACCAAAAACAGTAAGTATAAGGGAAGGAAACAGACACTTATGTTAAAAGAAAGACAGCTATAGGGGAGTAAACTAGAGATACTATTACCCGTAATCCACTGCTGATGATGTCACATATTACATCATTCATGACATGCTCAGTGACATCATCAGCAGAGGATTGCGGGTTTTTTGGCAACGTGCCTTATCCACGGTTTAATAACGCTGCCTTTTGCTTTATATAAGTTTTCAAATTGTATGAAATATATACCAATAGGTCGTTATGAACCTTTAGGTAGTGCTTTTCTTCATGAGGTCTGGTCGCTTCCATACACATACAGATGTTTCAAAGATGATCAAGAAGTTTATCTGAATGGAGAGGAATGCACTGAGACGCCAGATCATTCACTAATGTGTAGGCACATACAGTTACACAGTTCATGCAACAAACACCGACCAAATATGGCTTGCGTGTTGCAAGGCACGCCAGTTCCTGCTATCATCCCCACGTTCAAGTTGTTGGAAAATGGTAGTTATTTGATGCTCAATAATGAAGATTGTTCTGAGTTAATTAAAAGTATTCCTTTTATCGTAACAGTAAGTGAACGGGTTATTTGCTGCAGAAATTTTCTATTTCCTCCCACACATGAACATAGGGAGTTTTCAATCTGGCCACAAATACCAACCTTGGGAGAGATTTCAACGGCATGGCAAGAATAAGAGCTCTTTTGTCTCAGAGAGAGGTGGCCTTGAGTTCGGCCCGTGAAACTTTCGTGCTTCACATAGCGAACACCCGTACAGAGGTGCAGACCCTTTTCAATTCAGATTTGCCTTTCAATTTCAGCAAGATGGTTCGGACTATCTTTAACGCATCCTCCACAAAGGCCCTGGCGCACTTTTTTAAAGTTGTTACCAGTGGTCTCGTGACTTCATTTGAGAAAATCTTTGGAGTCATCCCTGCTTTCTTTCATTCTATTTTCTCCACTCTGCTTCGTGGATTGGCATTTTTACTTGCATTACCAGCGGACGCTCTTGTGCTTTTTTACATTTTTAAATATGGATGTCCCTCCTATGCAACCTCCCACCCTGCAGCTGCTGACACTGTTCCGCAATCGCATGCTAGAATATTATGGCACAATGCCGTTGGCGATATTAAGCACGGCATATGGATTATCTTTTCGATTCTCCTACTTCACCTGTGTCCAGCCTGTATTTCACTGCCTGACCTGTGATTTCGATTGGGCCATTGATTTGTGTCTCTGCGGACCTGTTTCTCCTGACGTCGACTTTAATCAGCTGATGACTCCTATCATTACTCACGAGTTGGTTTGTCCTGGCGAAAGGATTATGGCTGTGGCATTGATGCATGGACTAATTGGTCCCTGGAATTTACTGGCGGCAGCACAGTCTTTCTTGGAACAGAGCTTTCTTGAAAACCCACCGAGCTGTCCTCTGATGGTGATAGAGGATCCGGTGCTGGGAGAGCACGTATGTTCTTTTCCGCTTTTAAATTGGATGGCTGAACTGTTTTCGGATGAAGACGGTGACTTCCTATTGGAGGCTGTTGCAGCCTATTTTGCATACACAGTTATGTCATAGACCTTTTTCATGTTTGATATGCTGAGTACTAGCATTTCATTGACAATTCATTGACTTATTTGTCAAGTTTTTATTATTTACCTTGCCTATTGGCTTAAGACTCGATAAAGTACTTGGCTGTTTTATTTTTCTTTAGCATAAAATGTTCCTAGTTTTTAATGCTTTACCTTGCGGACCGTCCACATATAAACTTGCAATCTGCTCTCATGAGATGGCACTTCTATTATCTTATTCAGTTCGTTTCCGGATCATGGGGAGGTGTCATCTAGGTCCTGGATATCTTTACACCGTGTTAAGTTAGCATGGGCTCATTACCGGTTTAAACGCCATTTTTCCTTTTTTGCAACTTCTGCACACGACACTTAGTTGTTGCTTTAGCTTTCCACCTAGTAGTTCATCGTGGTTTACATGAAAATAATATGTTATTGCTCTACTATCTGCTTTGCTTGTTAAACTATATCTGTACAGCGAGTGCTAAAGTTTCAAGAACAACACGATACAGAATTGTTATGAGGTCTGATCTCCACGACTTCATACTCATAACATAAGTGCAACTTCTGCCAATTCTGGGCATGAGGCGGGTTTTATATTGCTTTGCCGAACACACATACACAACAGTTGATGCGGTTCACATGAAGAGAGAGCTGGTGTATGCTGATGCGATTCCTTCAAATCTAAGACACTAAAGTATGGGCACGCCCTAAACCAACACAAAGAGACCTTCTTAGCAAATAATATAATATGTGTATTAGGGAGGGTGAGATATAAGCAGCCGCGGGCCGTGGAGGGAGTTACGGTGAGGCAGGGAGGCGGGGAGGGGGAGAAGCAGGGTGGAGCCCTCTCTACCCTGCCCCTCCCCCTCCCCGCCTCCCTGCCCCACCGTAACTCCCTCCACGGCCCGCGGCTGCTTATAAGTGTTGCTAACTCTTATTCATTTACAGCATGTTAACATACTGTCACCATTCGCTTTTTATGTACTAGTAACTATGCTGCTAATTTTGCTACTGATAATATGTGTACTTGTATTCTCCACCCTGCTTCTCCCCCTCCCCGCCTCCCTGCCTCACCGTAACTCCCTCCACGGCCCGCGGCTGCTTATAAGTGTTGCTAACTCTTATTCATTTACAGCATGTTAACATACTATCACCATTCGCTTTTTATGTATTAGTAACTATGCTGGTAATTTTGCTACTGATAATATGTGTACTTGTATTATCTAAGATACTACGCCTGAGAAGACGGCATTAGTAAATAAACATTTCAAATACACATGTGTTCTTCTTAACTCCATGTTCTGGTTTCTGAGAAATATATAACGACCGACTGTTCATGAGTTCCACGTATCCTGAGGTACTATAAGTTCATATTCTGGATTGTCTAAACATTGAGAGTTTGTTATATCCAATGTGACACTGTACCTAGCTTGCTAAGGAGTTTTTGATTACTAACGTGAGTTTTGGGACACCCTAATTCGCCGAGGTTCCAATCCTCTGTCCACAGTTCTGTGTGAGAACAGAAACCCTGCGACAGGGGCACCCCCGACCCTTGCTGGAGCTTCATCACACTTGCGATACAACTCCAGCAATGCGCCACCTTTACGGCACAGATACATCACGCATCTGTGCTGTTTTTGCCCCATGATGCGCCGCATTGTAAATGCAGCACACCATAGGTGACGGAACAGCGGCACAGAATGACTAACACATCCCTGGTGATGCGCCAGTCATCATAAATGTATCCCTATGCTTCTTATCTTGTTAGAGATGAACCGCCATATGTATCATCAAAGTTTTTTGCATTTCCTAAATAGCGAACTTTAAGGAATAAATAGCGATTCTTTACCATTCCTAGTTTGCGATTAGCTATTTGCTAATTACAAATTACCCATTCATTTCCTTCATTTCCATAGGGCGGTTGGACTCACTTTTAGCTCGAACGGCTGAATGGATTTCCACGAAACTTAGCAAAATTGTAGGGACTGGTAGCCCGATGTGCTTTTGCTATGTCTCAAGATATATGCTCCAGTGGTTTTTACGAAAATTAACTTTGAAAAATATATATTGGGCTACATTGGCCTATAAATATGTTGGAGCCCAAATGAAGCCCAATGTAGCCCAATGAAGCCCAATGTAGCCCAATGTAGCCCAAAGATGGCCGCCAGACACACAAAAAAACAAATGTAGCCCAAATATCAGCCAGATGTAGCCCAACTATAGCCCAGTGACAGAATGACCAATCAGCTTCGCAAACCTCCGTTACGCGAAGCGGAGCGCTGTTACAGATATATATCTTTTTTTGAACGTTAATTTCTCAAAATCCACTGGAGCACATATATTGAGACCTAGCAAAGGCACATCGGGCTACCAGTCCCTAATATTTTGCCAAGTTTCGTGCAAATCCATTCAGCCGTTCAATTATTATTATTATTTATTTTTTTTGCTCCGCGGGGCCCTTTTAAAACTTCCACATCAAACCTAGGGGGTCAGCGAGGATCTACTATGCCCCCTTATAGTTATTTCCCCCTTTGTTTTGACCTCCTCTTGTCTCTCGATCCTACCGAGAGACAAGATGGCGGCCGCTACGGACTGTTTGGAATGTTGACAGACGCCGGAGAACCAATCAGCTTCGCTTCACAAAGCTCCGTTGCGCGAAAAGTCCGCGAACCAGAGCGCTAACCGGTCCGCTGTTACAGATATATATCTTTTTTTAAACGTTAATTTCTCAAAATCCACTGGAGCACATATATTGAGACCTACAAAAGGCACATCGGGCTACCAGTCCCTACAATTTTGCCAAGTTTCGTGCAAATCCATTCAGCCGTTCGGGCTAAAAGTGAGGCCAACCGCCCTATGGAAAACTCAATGTTAAAAACACGTTTTGGGACCCCCCTTTTTTCTCGGCCCCCACTGGACGAACCCCCCCCAAATTTTCAAGGGCTGCTCAGAAACAAAATGTGCCATTTTCCTGAAAATTTCAGCCAATTCCGTCCACAAACGCCAAAGTTATTAGACATAGAATTTTCAAAAAACCCATAGAGAAAAAATCCTAACTATATATACCTACTGGCGACCGCCAGTAGGTAATATATATATATATATATATATATATATATATATATATATATATGCAAGACATAACATTCCTTTTTCATTTCAACAGCACACCCTGGATCTTTATTGCACAGCGTAGAACTTTTTTGTGAACTAAGAGGCCTAACAGACATGCTGCCTAAGATTCTCTACTGGTACATATCCTAAAGCTTAACTGACTTCAAGAATACATGTATTCCCATATTTTTAAACACATCAATTAAGCAAATTATTCACACAGATTCATTTAATATCAAGCTTGACTCACAGTGTGATCTTAGGCACATGACCAGGATGTAACATGTAATCTACCATGTCTGTCTCTGCCTCCACTATAGGTGTTTGTGCTCATACTATCTCACTGTCTCTACTGGCAGGAAACAGACCATATATATATATATATATAAGCAAGACATAACATTCCTTTTTCATTTCAACAGCACACCCTGGATCTTTATTGCACAGCTTAGAGCCTATTTGTAAACTAAAAGGCCTAACAGACATGCTGCCTAAGATTCTCTACTAGTATATATCCTAAAGCCTAACTGACTTCAAGAATACATGTATTTCCATATTTTTAAACACATCAACTAAGCAACTTTTTCACCCAGATTCATTTAAAATCAAGCTTGACTCACAGTGTGATCCTAGGCACATGACCAGGATGTTACATATAATCTACCATGTCTGTCTCTGCATCCACTATGTGTGTTTGAGCTCATACTATCTCACTGTCTCTACTGGCAGGAAACAGACCATATATATATATAAGCAAGACATAACATTCCTTTTTCATTTCAACAGCACACCCTGGATCTTTATTGCACAGCTTAGAGCCTATTTGTAAACTAAGAGGCCTAACAGACATGCTGCCTAAGATTCTCTACTAGTATATATCCTAAATCCTAACTGACTTCAAGAATACATGTATTCCCATATTTTTAAACACAACAACTAAGCAAATTATTCACACAGATTCATTTAAAATCAAGCTTGACTCACAGTGTGATTTTAGGCACATGACCAGGATGTTACATGTAATGGCTCATGTCTGTCGCTGCCTCCACTATGTGTGTTTGTGCTCATACTATCTCACTGTCTCTACTGGCAAAAAACAGACCATATATATATATAAGCAAGATACAACATTCCTTTTTCATTTCAACAGCACACACATGATCTTTATTGCACAGCTTAGAGCCTATTTGTGAACTAAGAGGCCTAACAGACATGCTGCCTAAGATTCTCTACTGGTACATATTCTAACGCCTAACTGACTTCAAGAATACATGTATTCCCATATTTTAAACACATCACCGAAGCAAATTATTCACCCAGATTCATTTCAAATCAAGCTTGACTCACAGTGTGATCTTAGGCACATGACCAGGATGTTACATGTAATCTACCATGTCTGTCTCTGCCTCCACTATGTGTGTTTGTGCTCATACTATCTCACTGTCTCTACTGGCAAAAAACAGACCATATATATAAGCAAGATACAACATTCCTTTTTCATTTCAACAGCACACCCTGGATCTTTATTGCACAGCTTAGAGCCTATTTGTGAACTAAGAGGCCTAACAGACATGCTGCCTAAGATTCTCTACTGGTACATATTCTAACGCCTAACTGAGTTCAAGAATACATGTATTCCCATATTTGTAAACACATCAACTAAGCAAAATATTCACCTAGATTCATTTAAAATCGAGCCTGACTCACAGTGTGATCTTAGGCACATGACCAGGATGTTACATGTAATCTACCATGTCTGTCTCTGCCTCCACTATGTGTGTTTGTGCTCATACTATCTCACTGTCTCTACTGGCAAAAAACAGACCATATATATATATATATATATATATATATATATATATATATATATATATATATATATATATATATATATATATATATATATATATATATATATATATATATTACCTACTGGCGGTAGCGAGTAGGTATATATAGTTAGGATTTTTTCTCTATGGGATTTTTGAAAATTCTATGTCTAATAACTTTGGCGTTTGTGGACGGAATTGGCTGACATTTTCAGGAAAATGGAACATTTTGTTTCTGAGCAGCCGCTGAAAATTTGGGGGGGTTTCGTCAAGGGGGGGCCGAGAAAAAAGGGGGGTCCCAAAACATGTTTTTAACATTGAGTTTTCCATAGGGCGGTTGGCCTCACTTTTAGCCCGAACGGCTGAATGGATTTGCACGAAACTTGGCAAAATTGTAGGTACTGGTAGCCCGATGTGCCTTTGCTAGGTCTCAATATATGTGCTCCAGTGGATTTTGAGAAATTAACGTTCAAAAAAAGATATATATCTGTAACAGCGGACCAGGCAGCGCTCCAGTTCGCGTACTTTTCGCGTTACGGAGCTTTGTGAAGCGAAGCTGATTGGTTCTCCGGCGTCTGTAAACATTCCAAACAGTCCGTAGCGGCCGCCATCTTGTCTCTCGGTAGGATCGAGAGACAAGAGGAGGCCAAAGCGAAGGTGCAAATGACCATAAGGGGGCATAGTAGATCCTCCCTGACCCCCTAGGTTTGATGTGGAGGTTTTAAAAGGGCCCCGCGGGGCAAAAAAAAATAAATAAATTATCGAACGGCTGAATGGATTTGCACGAAACTTGGCAAAATTGTAGGGACTGGTAGCCCGATGTGCCTTTGCTAGGTCTCAATATATGTGCTCCAGTGGATTTTGAGAAATTAACGTTCAAAAAAAGATATATATCTGTAACAGCGCTCCGCTTCGCGTACTTTTCGCGTTACGTCGCTTTACGAAGCTGATTGGTTCTCCGGCGTCTGTAAACATTCCAAACAGTCCGTAGCGGCCGCCATCTTGTCTCTCGGTAGGATCGAGAGACAAGAGGAGGCCAAAGCGAAGGGGCAAATGACCATAAGGGGGCATAGTAGATCCTCACTGACCTCTTAGGTTTGATGTACCATTTTGCCAAGTTTGGTGTAATTCCGTTCAGCCATTCAGGCTGTAGACGTATCTAAATGTCCTATGGAAAATTGCATGGGGAAAACACATTTGAAAGTGTTGAAATTTAGAACCAATTAAAATGTTACTTTGGTTTTGTATTTGTGTGTGATGAAAGTTAATTGGTTATGTATATATCTAAAATGAGAGGAAACCACAGCCATTTTGTGATACTACTGTCTGAGGTACATTTGTGAGGAATTTTTGGTGCTCAATTTCTGGTGTTTGATTTACACAGTACTAACACTTCTCCTACTTTCAAAAAGGTGAGTTGTTAATTTGTAAGGGGAACTATGTTGTACACTTTAAGATAATTTGAAAAATGTTTTCTGTTATTCATTTTCAGTCCTTCTGTTATACTAAATACTTGATAAAGTTAGTTTTATATTATGTATTACTAAAAACGATAAATGAAAGTGATTATTTTTTTCTGCAATTTACAGCAAGAAATTTCAAAATAAAATGGATCACAATGAAGAGACCGTGGCAATTTCTTTTGAATTATCCACTACATTTATTGAAATTGACAGCACCAATAATGAAATATTCTCACAAGGAGGAGATGACTTGAATGATTTTTTTGATCAATCTCTTGACGGCGAATGTATCGAATGTTTGGAGACCATAGAGTTACAAGAATCATCATTGCAGACTTTTCATGAGGAGATTTCTGATGAGATGATTGAAGAGGAAATTCCTGATGAGGACATGTTACTAGTTCTTTCAAATTATGAAAATTCAGAAGAATAAATTTATATTTAGAAATCAAAAATTGTTTGAGACATTATTCATTTTTATTTTTAATTTATGAGGTTGTAGCGAAGTGATTGTAGTATAAAAAAAGACTTATAGTATATAGTGCAAAAATTGGTTCTTTTTGGAGGGGCAAAGAAAATAAAAATTTGTTTTTTTGGTGGGGTGCTCCCGGTTAGCGTAACGGGAAGTGGACTGGGGAGCGTACTACAAGGAAAGAAGAATGATTGACTTTTAACTTATTGTATGTTTATAGACTTGTTTTTCTGCTGAGTGACGTCTCGGCCTATCTCCACGGGATGCAGTCCCTACCATCTCGGCGTTTAAGCCCAGGGGGACCGGTAGTGTGGGAGAGATAACGGGGCATATTATCAAGGGGGTTTATCTCCGCTTTTTTGGCTTTAAAAGCCAAGAAAGCGGAGATAAAATTATCTCCGTATTACGTAGCTGTCGCTAACACCAGTTAGCGACCGCTAGTAGGAGATAGCGACCATCTTGGGCTCCACTTTGCATGTCAGTGATATTTATCACTAATGACATGCAAAGTGGGCATGCCAAGATGTTAGCGACTGGAAACAGTTGCTAACATCGCTATCTCCTATTACCAACTTTTGGAGATATTCGCGCTAAGCGCGAATATCTCCAAAAAGTAACACCTGTCCTGAGCAATTCTTAGCCATGTCATCCAATGGGAGGTGGATAACATGGCTAAGAGCATTAGCTCGGTAATGCATGAATATCGCTGACTTTTCAGCGATATTAATGCATTGCGGCCGTTTTTTATCGCATTTGCGATAAACCTTGATAATAGCAAGGTTTATCTGCGATAATTTCTGACGATGCTTAGCGGTAAAAAATTTGTTGCTAAGCATCGTTAGGGATAAATATCGCTTAACTTTGGTAATATGCCCCAACGTCTGTTAACGTTCGATTCGAAGGAAATGAGGAAGTGTTGAAAAACATTGTCTGCGCCATCTTGCCTTTTTTCAAATGCCACACTTTTGTCGTGCACGGCAGCCATTTTAGATGCCTTGACCAGACCCACTCTCTGCACGCTGTCGATCCGTAGCATGGCTCCCCACCCTCGCAAGCATCTTCCCCAGGCACTGGTCACCCCCGCTCTCTGTCTTATGCATGGGCAATAAACCTCCCCCCATCTGCGCTGCTCTTCCCTGAGAATCACACCCTGTGCCCGCCCGACACCTCCCTTTCGCCCTATTCACTACCGCACCCTCTGACACTCCTCTTCCTCTGTGTCCGATTGTCCAGGCTGGTCCCAGGCTATCAGCTAGCCCTGAAGATGTAGTTTATGGCCCCAGCTGTAAAGAATCACCCCTCTTCAAAGGAGTTATAGTAGATCAAGGCCCACACCCGATGAGATCCGTCACACCACACGCGTTCCTACTATCTGAAAACCATCCTGTATTGTGATTGGGGAGGGGACCGAGCCTGAAGCGGAAGATTCCAGGGATGACTCTTTGTACATCAAAGTTTTTACAATTATGTGTCACATTAAAAATATATAGCACTCCAACAAAGTAGTAGGAATATAAAACTTTAATAACTTATAAATATATACAACAAAACAAAAACAGTAAAAACATTTAAACAATGAAGAGACCGTGGTAATTTCTTTTGAATTATCCACTACATTTATTGAAATTGACAGCACCAATAATGAAATATTCTCACAAGGAGGAGATGACTTGAATGATTTTTTTGATCAATCTCTTGATGGCGAATTTATCGAATGTTTGGAGACCATAGAGTTACAAGAATCATCATTGCAGACTTTTCATGAGGAGATTCCTGATGAGATGATTGAAGAGGAAATTCCTGATGAGGACATGGTACTAGTTCTTTCAAATTATGAAAATTCAGAAGATGTTGCCTGGGTGCCGCACTGATTTGGGTATCCGGCGTGGGGCGTCCCGGGGGGTGGGTCGTCAGTAGCGGTCTGTTGTGCGAATAGTTCCAAGGCAGCAGAACGCGCTGAAATCTGGATGGCACCAAGGTGATGTCCAGTAAGTTGCCGCCCACCAAATAACGGCGTGGGGCGCCGCGGGGGGGGGAGGCAGTCCAAAGTTCCGTTAAAAGGGCAAAGGAAAGGATCGGTGGTTTGAACCATCAGTCAAAAAGGGGAGGGGGTGCAACAATTTTTCCTACCGGGTCACACTGTGCTTTTACCGGAACTGAGGTCTGCAGGATTCTAGTCATTCAAACTGAGGCTGGCGCCAGCATGGGAGCGCCGACGTCCCGCGGCTACAGTTTCATCACTCCACGGGCGATCATGGCAGTCATTCCCCATCGGGGGTGTCTACGGGGGTCGGGGACTCCCGCGGCTCCTCTAGAATCTTCAAGGTTGTGGAGGACTACGGTGGTGGAGTCAACCAGTGACCGGGACATTTCTTTATGCTGGGCCCGCTCTTGCCAGGTCGACCGCCATTTTGAGAGTTCGGTAGCTACCGGCGATCGCGGGGTCAAATGAGCGGACGGGCTCCACCCTGCCGGGCGAGACGTTGCAGCATCGCCACAGTGGAAGAACCCTTTTCCGGGCGCCTGGAGCGCTGAGGGTGCAGCTGGGAAGCCTCCACCTGGGGAGGCGGGAGAGGCCTGTTCGCACCGTCTCTCCCTCCCAGTGCACCCCACGGCGTCTCGCTTGACATTTGTTATGGCCGGACCAGGCGATGAGGACGAGGGGGGGGTCGGAGGCATGTGCAAGACATCCCCCCCCAGTGTTGTCGCAGCCATTATAAAAGAAAGAAGAAATGTCCCGTCCGTCTTTGGGCCGGACCTCGGTGGATGGCGGCCGGACGCCCTTTGCTCTGGCCTCATGAACTGGTTCCTTGGCTCATCCGGTGGGGCAGGCCTTGGCGTGTGGTGCCTCTCCTGGGCCTTTCGTGCAGTGGCCTCTCCACTCCCAAGCCCTCCATGGATGCTGGCCCAGACTGGGAGAGAGAGGGTCTAACCTGCAATTCTCCAGGGTTACCGCCACCGCGGCCGGATCCCGTCGGCCTCGGCCTCTGGTTGATGGTGGCCGGACTGGGAGAGAGAGGGGAGGGTCGAGGACACAGACATTCACCCCTTGCAACTCTCCAGGGTGGTCGTAGCAATCCCCCTGGACGGGTGCCATTGGCCTCGGCCTTTCCTCCGGCTACACCCTACGTGATGATCTTCTGCCGACGGTTGGCAGCAGGACCCGCCTTATATGTGTTGCTTCCGGCTGGGCGTAGCCGGAAACCTGTTGCACTTTGGAAGTTTCCAGAATGGGGCGGATGTCTGCTGACTTGTATCTTTCCCAGTTTGCCGTTATTTGGCCGTGGCAGGCGGTGGGACAGACACGTTTTGGGGCAGTGAGGGGCGATAAAGCCTCGTTGCCTTGTGGCCGTTGCAATGTCACACTTGGTTTCTCTTACTGTTTTCAGGTTTCTTATTACGGGCTTACTTCTAATGTTTCTTGTTTCTAGGACAATAATAGGTTTTATCATTACGTATTGTTATCGTTTCTTTGTTTGTTATTTAATAAAAAGTTCACCAGTGGCCTACTGATTTTCGTTTTCCTATTCCTTTCTTTCCAGGTTGTTTCATGCTAAAGTTTCTGTTAACAGGATACAGTGATCACTTCGTTATTATTGCATATGTCCTTTTCACTAGGGGTGCTCTCTGGTCGGGCCAGATGACCTATCTCTAGTAAATGGTCCGGGTGACACAGGTGCATCAATCAGTGGGGAGTAGATAGGCATGACAGATTACAACGGGGGACAAAGGTCCGAATTACCTACCCTTTCACTACTTGCAAAGATTTTCCTACGTTTATTTGCAAACAGGGAATACCTCCAAAAAGAACAAATTCCCAAACAGTCAATGTTCGGGCAAACAATCAATCAATGAGGAACGAAATAGGCACGATGTGTTAAAGGTTTGCGTTACCTACCCTTCACTATCTGCAAAGGGAGAGAGAATATTCCTATTCTTCCCCGTTTGCAGGCAGAGAAGATCCTTAAGAGAACCAACTTCGAACAATTCAATGCTCGATTCAATCAATCAATCAATGGGGAGAAAAATAGGTATGACGGATTACAATGGGGACAAAAGTCTGCATTTACCTATCCTTCACTATCTGCAAAGACTAAACAGAGTATGGCGATTCTGTGCTTGTTTGCAAATGCTTGGATAACAATCAATCAAATGGAGAGAGAAGCAGGCACGATGGATTACAACGGGGCAAAGGCCTGCGTTAACTAACCTTCACTATCTGGAAAGAGAGAGTACTCCTAATAGAAATGAGGGGGGGGGGGCAGCATTGAAAGCAGATCAGTGTGCATAAACACAAAAATGTTTTTTCTTACCACGTACTTGACAATCAACAGCTTATGATATTTGCTATTAAAAAACCATTGAAATTCACTGAAAAAACCATAGGTTATAGACCATATATAGTTAGGAATTAGCATTTACAAAACCTTGAAAATTCACTGAAAAAACCATAGGTTATAGACCATATATAGTTAGGAATTAGCATTTAAAAAACCTTATTTTACTCACACAAAACCATTGAAATTCCATATATAGTTAGTAGTACTAACTATATATCGCGCACTCGCAATCCACTGCTGATCATGTCACATATTACATCATTCATGACATGGTCAGTGACATCACTGATGACATCACTGATGACATCTCAAATGACATCACTGATGACATCACTGATGACATCTCAAATGACATCACTGATGACATCACTGATGACATCACTGATGACATCTCACATGACATCACTGATGACATCTCATTTGACATTACTGATCACATCACTGATGACATCATTCATGTGATAATACGATGAACCTCTTCAGACTCTAATATAACCTTAGATACACTCAGTGTAAACAGACACTCACAGACTGTCACTCATCCATGGAGTTACTTACACACCTAGTCAGTCATGCAAAGAATCAATCACACCTCAATTTCCTCAACTATACAGTTATACACACCTTACTTATTCAAACATATACTAACACATATTTACTCTCTTTTACAATCCCTGATACGATCTCAAATGACATCACTGATGACATCACTGATGACATCTCAAATGACATCACTGATGACTACATCCAGTGACTGTATAAGTCTGTAAAGTTAAAATATGTCTTACATATTGAAGAATGAGTGGATGTATAAGTGTCTTGATGAAGGATTTAGTAGGGGCATGGCTGACTGTATGAGTGACTGATTAAATGTGTCTCACTGAGTGCATGGGTTAGTGACTAAACTGTCTTAATTTGTGCATCATTATGTCTGTTGTTCTGTAAACTGCTGCATGTGTTGATCATTAGCTATATGATTAACTGTATGGGTTATTGATTGGTTGCCCAAGCATTTGTATGGGAGACTGAGTGTGTGTGTGGGTGGCTGGGAGGTGTATGACTCTCTGCATAGATGTGTGAGCAGTTGATTGACTAGATGTATGGGTTCAAAAGTGCATGTGGAAACAGCTGTATGGGCGGTTGACTGTGTGCATGAGTGTATTGGTGAGTGAATGGATATCTCAGTGCTACATGTCAAAGTAAGTACATATGTAAAACACAGAACATGTGAGAGTTGACATATATAAATAACTGTGCATAAGAGCCAGTGAATGTGTGAGTGGCTGTATGGATCATTGTTAACTTGTATCCAGGATTGTATAAGTGAGTAAATATGTTTTAGTATATGTTTGAATAAGTAAGGTGTGTATAACTGTATAGTTGAGGAAATGGAGGTGTGATTGATTCTTTGCATGACTGACTAAGTGTCTGAGTAACTTCATGGATGAGTGACAGTCTATGAGTGTCTGTTTACACTGAGTGTATCTAAGGTTATATTAGAGTCTGAAGAGGTTCATCGTATTATCACATGAATGATGTCATCAGTGATGTGATCAGTAATGTCAAATGAGATGTCATCAGTGATGTCATCAGTGATGTCATTTGAGATGTCATCAGTGATGTCATCAGTGATGTCATTTGAGATGTCATCAGTGATGTCATCAGTGATGTCATTTGAGATGTCATCAGTGATGTCATCAGTGATGTCATTTGAGATGTCATCAGTGATGTCATCAGTGATGTCATTTGAGATGTCATCAGTGATGTCATTTGAGATGTCATCAGTGATGTCACTGACCATGTCATGAATGATGTAATATGTGACATGATCAGCAGTGGATTGCGGGTGCGCGATATATAGTTAGTGCAACTAACTATATATGGAATTTCAATGGTTTTGTGTGAGTAAAATAAGGTTTTTTAAATGCTAATTCCTAACTATATATGGTCTATAACCTATGGTTTTTTCAGTGAATTTTCAAGGTTTTGTAAATGCTAATTCCTAACTATATATGGTCTATAACCTATGGTTTTTTCAGTGAATTTCAATGGTTTTTTAATAGCAAATATCATAAGCTGTCGAATGTCAAGTACGTGGTAAGTGAAAACATTTTCGTGTTTATGCACACTGATCTGCTTTGAATGGTGCCCCCCCCCCTCATTTCTATTAGGAGTACTCTCTCTTTGCACATAGTGAAGAGTAGTTAACGCAGGCCTTTGCCCCCGTTGTAATACGTCGTGCCTGCTTCTCTCTCCATTTGATTGATTGTTATCCAAGTATTTACTGTTTTAGAATTGGTTCTCTTTGGTTCATTCTCTATTTACAAACAAACACAGAGTCGCAATACTCTGTTTAGTCTTTGCAGATAACGAAAAATCGTGTAAAAAAAAAAAGAAAAGGAATCGAGCAAAATCAGTAGGCCACTAATGGGATCTCTTTTTGACCTCGCTAAAATAGAAACATTAGGAACAACCCCTCATGACAAATACAAAACTAGTGAGATGAACTGAACTCCACACAATGATGGCTGCAAAACAGCTCGGCTCCGCCACCCACCCCGCCCAAAATAACGATAAAGAGCGGCTGCCATGATTGGTTGCGGAATGGCCACGACGGAGCTACGAAATGGTGCTGCTCTCATGCTAACCCCAGCTTCAGTCTGAAACATCCAGAAACACTGCAGACTACCAATTCGATCAGTTCCGGTAGCGCCCCAATGTAACCCGGTAGAGAAGAACTAGCCCTCCCCTCTTTGACTGATGGTTCTTGTTGCCTGTCCCTTCTGTTGTCATTTAACAGAACTATTTAGCCTGCTGAAAGGGGTTGTGTTCCGACCGCTGGTTGGTGGAGACATTTTGACTATATTCTGGACCTGCGTTGTCGCGTAATGCGTCATATGACGCGCCGCGTTAGCGCATCCGGAAGTCATCCGGGGCGCGCAGCGCGTAACGTAAGCATAACAAGTCATGTGACTTGTTAATAAAACTTTTCATTGGTTCATTTTACTTTTCTTATTCTAATGATGAAAGGCTTGGTCATATGACCTAAAAATTACGCTTTTTATTACTTCCGAACATTATTTTTTCTTAAATATATGTTATAATGTTCCAGGCTAATGTACTTTCCCGGAAAATTTACAACTGTCCTGCAAGGAAAATATATTCTTTTTTCGAGAAAAAGAGCGTTTCTTCGTCCCATGACGGAGCCGTTGAGCAAAAGAGGGTCGACCTGCTGTCTTAGTCGCCGATACGCCTGAATATGAGATTCTTATCGATCACTTTATGTTGCAGGAGTAGAAAACACAACAGCCCTTGACCATTTATCTTTACTGCGTTCCTTCGTATTATACCTTTTACCCTTCATGTAATTGGTCTGCTTTATTTCACTTGCCTTTTAATGATTCTAAAACAGTGACTATTTTTAAAAACTTTACCAATGTATATACTACTACCAGGTTTTCTTTTAAAAACCTTTATTGTGAAAATGTCATTATACAAATACGAGCCTATAACCACGTGGGCCGGCCACGGAGCAAACTGTAATCGTATATGATGAGTAGACATTTACACTGTAGAGGAACGTAACGGGCGGGCCATTAGGTTGCAAGAACTAAGGTGTCTAACAGTTACGGAATCGGTGGACGTACATTTTATAATTAAAATACGACAGGGCCAGTTACAATAAAATTATCTACATATACATTTGCGGGCAAGTACCATGGGTGACGTTAATTCGAACTTTCAATAGTACAGTAATCAATAACACATCAGAACTTAATATCAATAGGGATGTCGAAATATTCAATCAATTCTCGTCCCCGCCCGCCATGTGCTTCAAAACTGCATACGTATCTCGTGATTTCAAGGTTCTGCAACCAGTACACAACAAGGAGTTACGAGTCCCATTTATTCCGGCGCCATTTTGGGCGAGGACGGGCAGGTCCAGGATATAGTCAAAATGTCTCTACCAACCCTCGACTATGATGATGTTCATATGCTGTATTTATTAGAGTAACACTCATCTGTCCACATGAAATTAATTTGCCACAATCTAAACATGTCATTTTAATCTTTCCAAAGTTCTTCTAAATATTTGGGACCGTTTCCCTTGCCTCTGATGCTGTCAGTGCCACTTCTTTGATGAATGTACTAGCAGGTCAGGGGTTCTCCTCCAAATCTCTCTTTTATGCAGCACTATAATTAATTGGTGCCACCTCTCCATATGACGATGCATGGTATAGTTACCATAACTATATTTTTTTTCAGTTCCTCTGGAGAGTTCATTGTGGCAGATGAAGCGTGTAACGTACCGGACCTTTACCTTTTTTTGCATGTACAGGAAAGGAAAAAAAAATCGAGCGTCCGAGTTCTAAGGTGTCCCAGGGCCATTTTAGTGGACCAGGCCCAAATCCAAAGAACAGGCCGCCATTTTGAGAGTCCTGTTGCAGCCGCCTGTCGCTGTAGCATCAAGAGCAGCCGAAACTCAGCTGAATGGCAACTGAAACGGTAAAGGGGCGCCCCACTACAGCAGACGAGCCTCCACCTGGGAAGGCCCGTTCACGCCGTCTCCTCCCCCCCCGCCGTTATTCGGAGCAGTATTGTAGGATGGCCACACCAGTGCGGCAACTTGCTAGACATCACCTCGGTGGTAACCGAATCTCAGCCCCTTGTAGTGTCTCCTCTTCAGAAAATATTCTTGCGCTACCTTTGCCCCATTCACACATCGGTCCGCTACTGACGCCATCTCACAGGCTAATGGGGCGCCCCACGCCGAGTTTCAGCATTGTAGGATGACCACACCAGTACAGCAACTTGCTAGACATCACCTCGGTGCCATCCGGATCTTGGTATCTCAACGCCTAGTGGTATCTTCCATACAGAAAATATTGTTGCGCTGCCTTTGGCCCCATTCGCACATCGGTCCGCAACTGACACCATCTCACAGGCCAACAGGGCGCCCCACGCCGACTTTTACCATTGTAGGATGGCCACACCAGTACAGCAACTTGCTAGACATCACCTCGGTGCCATCCGGATCTTGGCATCTCAGCGCCTTGTGGTGTCAGTCAGAAAATATTGTTGCGCTGCCTTTGTCCCCATTCGCACATCGGTCCACTACTGACACCATCTCACAGGCCAACAGGGCGCCCCACGCCGACTTTTACCATTGTAGGATGGCCACATCAGTGCCACAACTTGCTAGACACCACCTCGGTGCCATCCGGATCTTGCATCTCAGCGCCTTGTGGTGTCTTCAAATCAGAAAATATTGTTGCGCTGCCTTTGGCCCCATTCGCACATCGGTCCGCTACTGACGCCATCTCACAGGCCAACGGGGCGCCCCACGCCGACTATCAGCATTGTAGGATGGCCACACCAGTACAGCAACTTGCTAGACATCACCTTGGTGCCATCCGGATCTCGGCGCCCCACTGCAGATGAAGTGGCTCTCAACTATGAAACCACCACGGTGACATCCGGATCTTGGCGCGTTGTGCTGCCTTCGGCCTATTCGCACATCGGTCCGCTACTGACGCCATCTCACAGACTAATCGGGCGCCCCACGCCGAGTTTCAGCATTGTAGGATGACCACACCAGTGCACCTTACTAGACACCACCTCGGTGCCATCCGGATCTTGGCATCTCAGCGCCTTGTGGTGTCTTCTATTCAGAAAATATTCTTGCGCTACCTTTGCCCCATTCACACATCGGTCCGCTACTGACGCCATCTCACAGGCTAATAGGGCGCCCCACGCCAAGTTTCAGCATTGTAGGATGACCACACCAGTACAGCAACTTGC
Organism: Lissotriton helveticus; assembly: GCF_964261635.1. Lineage (NCBI taxonomy): Eukaryota > Metazoa > Chordata > Amphibia > Caudata > Salamandridae > Lissotriton > Lissotriton helveticus. The sequence goes on along the minus strand of NC_136059.1, from coordinate 1,478,574,078 downwards.
TAGACATCACCTCGGTACCATCCGGATCTTGGCATCTCAACGCCTAGTGGTATCTTCCATACAGAAAATATTGTTGCGCTGCCTTTGACCACATTCGCACATCGGTCCGCAACTTAGACATCACCTCGGTGCCATCCGGATCTTGGCATCTCAGCGCCTTGTGGTGTATTCTCTTCAGAAAATATTGTTGCGCTGCCTTTGGCCCCATTCGCACATCAGTCCGCTACTGACACCATCTCACAGGCCAACAGGGCGCCCCACGCCGACTTTTACCATTGTAGGATGGGCACACCAGTGCCACAACTTGCTAGACACCACCTCGGTGCCATCCGGATCTTGGCATCTCAGCGCCTTGTGGTGTCTTCTATTCCGAAAATATTGTTGCGCTGCCTTTGGCCCCATTCGCACATCGGTCCGCTACTGCCGCCATCTCACAGGCCAACGGGGCGCCCCACGCCGACTTTCAACATTGTAGGATGGCCACACCAGTGCGGCAACTTACTAGACACCACCTCGGTGCCATCCGGATCTTGGCGCGTTGTGCTGCCTTCGGCCTATTCGCACATCGGTCCGCTACTGACGCAAACTCACAGGCCAACGGGGCGCCCCACGCCGACTTTCAGCATTATAGAATGGCCACACCAGTGCTGCAACTTGCTGGACACCACCTCGGTGCCATCCGGATCTTGGCGCGTTGTGTTGCCTTCGGCCTATTCGCACATCGGTCCGCTACTGACGCCGCCTCACGTGCCAACGTATTTTCTCCGCATTTTATACCCTATGCCGCATAACAGGTCATGTGACTTGTTTATAAAACTTTTCATTGGTTCATTTTACTTTTGGTTTCCTAATGATGGAAGGCTTGATCATATGACCTAAAAACAACACTTTTCATTGGATGAAAACTTTTTTTTTTCCCAAACGATGAAAGCCCCACCTTGTTTCTGGATGTTTCAGACTGAAGCTGGCGTCAGCATGAGAGCACCACCATCTCGTAGCTCCGTCGTGGTCATTCCGCGAGCAATCATGGCAACCGCTCCCCACCAGAAGCCTACAGGAGTTGGGGGCCCCCAAAACTTTTGATAAATCCTCAAGGCGGAGGGGACGCTTTCGAGAATGGGGTCCAAGACCTAGCAGACAAGCGTCCGATTTCCAAGGTGTCCCAGGGCCATTTCAGTGGACCAGGCCCAAAAAGGAAAGAGCCTGCCGCCATTTTGAGAGTCCTGTGACAGCCGCCTATCGCTGCACCGCAAGAGTGGGCGCAACTCAGCTGAATTGCGGCTTTTGACACAGTGGACCAAAAATTGACGGAATGGCAACTGAAACGGTAAAGGGGCGCCCCACTACAACAGATGACACTCCACCTGGAGAGGCCCGTTCACGCCGCCTCCCCCGGGGCGCCCCACGCCGTTATTCGGAGCAGCATTGTAGGATACCAAAACCAGTGCGGCAACTTACTGGACATCACCTTGGTGCCATCGTTCTGCAGCCTTGGAACTATTCGCACAACAGTTTGCTACTGATGACCCACCCCCCGCGACGCACCACGCCGTTATTTGCTGGGTGGCAACTTACTAGACATCACTTTCGTGTCATCTAGATTTCAGCGCGTTCTGCTGCCTTGGAACTATTCGCACAACAGTTTGCTACTGATGACCCACCCCCGCGACGCCCCACGCCGGAAATCTGGACGTTGTGCTGCGTTGGGACTATTCGCACAGCCGACCGCTACTTCGTTGTTTTTCCCTAAAAATGTTTATATGTTATTACTATTTTTGTTTTCTTGTATATATTTATAAATTATTAAAGTTTTATAATCTTACTACTTTGTCGGAGTGCTATATATTTTTAATGTGACACATAATTGTAAAAACTTTGATGTACAAAGAGTCATCCCTGGAATCTTCCGCTTCAGGCTCGGTCCCCTCCCCAATCACAATACAGGATGGTTTTCAGATAATAGGAACGCTTCTGCTGTGACGAATCTCATCGAGTGTGGGCCTTGATCTACTATAACTCCTTTGAAGAGGGGTGATTCTTTACAGCTGGGGCCATAAACTACATCTGCAGGGCTAGCTGATAGCCTAGGACCGGCCTGGACAATCGGACACAGAGGAAGAAGAGTGTCAGAGGGTGCGGTAGTGAATAGGGCGAAAGGGAGGTGTCGGGCGGGCACAGGGTGTGATTCTCAGGGAAGAGCAGCGCAGATGGGGGGAGGTTTATTACCCATGCATAAGACAGAAAGCGGGGGTGACCACTGCCTGGGGGAGATGCTTGCGAGGGTGGGGAGCCATGCTAAGGATCGACAGCGTGCAGAGAGTGGGTCTGGTCAAGGCATCTAAAATGGCTGCCGTGCACAACAAAAGTGTGGCATTTGAAAAAAGACAAGATGGCGCAGACAATGTTTTTCAACACTTCCTGATTTCCTTCGAATCGAACGTTAACAGACGTTGGGGCATATTACCAAAGTTAAGCGATATTTATCCCTAACGATGCTTAGCAACGATTTTTTTACCGCTAAGCATCGTCAGAAATTATCGCAGATAAACCTTGCTATTATCAAGGTTTATTGCAAATACGATAATAAACGACCGCAATGCATTAATATCGCTGAAAACTCAGCGATATTCATGCATTACCGAGCTAATGCTCTTAGCCATGTTATCCACCTCCCATTGGATAACATGGCTAAGAACTGCTCAGGGCAGGTGCTACTTTTTGGAGATATTCGCGCTTATCTCGAATATTTCCAAAAGTTGATAATAGGAGATAGCGATGTTAGCGACTGTTTCCAGTCGCTAACATCTTGGCACGCCCACTTTGCATGTCATTAGTGATAAATATCACTCACATGCAAAGTGGGGCCCAAGATGGTCGCTATCTCCTACTAGCCGTCGCTAACTGGTGTTAGCAACAGCTAGGTAATACAGATATAATTTTATCTCCGCGAAGCGGAGCGCTGTTACAGATATATATCTTGTTTTTGAACGTTAATTTCTCAAAATCCACTGAAGCACATATATTGAGACCTAGCAAAGGCACATCGAGCTACCAGTCCCTAAAATTTTGCCAAGTTTCGTGCAAATCCATTCAGCCGTTCGATTATTATTATTATTTTTTTTTTGCCCTGCGGGGCCCTTTTAAAACCTCCACATCAAACCTAAGAGGTCAAGGAGGATCTACTATGCCCCCTTATGGTCATTTGCCCCTTCGCTTTGGCCTCCTCTTGTCTCTCGATCCTACCGAGAGACAAGATGGCGGCCGCTACGGACTGTTTGGAATGTTGACAGACGCCGGAGAACCAATCAGCTTTGCTTCACAAAGCTCCGTTGCGCGAAAAGTACGCGTAGCGGAGCGCTGCCCGGTCCGCTGTTACAGATATATATCTTTTTTTGAACGTTAATTTCTCAAAATCCACTGAAGCACATATATTGAGACCTACAAAAGGCACATCGGGCTACCAGTCCCTACAATTTTGCCAAGTTTCGTGCAAATCCATTCAGCCGTTCGATTATTATTATTATTATTTTTTTTTGCCCCGCGGGACCCTTTTAAAACCTCCACATCAAGCCTAGAGGGTCAGCGAGGATCTACTATGCCCCCTTATGGTCATTTGCCCCTTCGCTTTGGCCTCCTCTTGTCTCTCGATCCTACCGAGAGACAAGATGGCGGCCGCTACGGACTGTTTGGAATGTTGACAGACGCCGGAGAACCAATCAGCTTCGCTTCACAAAGCTCCGTTGCGCGAAAAGTACGCGTAGCGGAGCGCTGCCCGGTCCGCTGTTACAGATATATATCTTTTTTTGAACGTTAATTTCTCAAAATCCACTGAAGCACATATATTGAGACCTACAAAAGGCACATCGGGCTACCAGTCCCTACAATTTTGCCAAGTTTCGTGCAAATCCATTCAGCCGTTCGAGCTAAAAGTGAGGCCAACCGCCCTATGGGAAACTCAATGTTAAAAACACGTTTTGGGACCCCCCTTTTTTCTCGGCCCTCCCTTGACGAACCCTCCCAAATTTTCAGGGGCTGCTCAGAAACAAAATGTTCCATTTTCCTGAAAATTTCAGCCAATTCCGTCCACAAACGCCAAAGTTATTAGACATAGAATTTTCAAAAATCCCATAGAGAAAAAATCCTAACTATATATACCTACTGGCGACCGCCAGTAGGTAATATATATATATATATATATATATATATATATATATATATATATATATATATATATTCACTGAAAAAACCATAGGTTAGAGACCATATATAGTTAGCTGGACATTTTATTGACATAAAACCAATGAAATTCCATATATAGTTAGTTGCACTAACTATATATCGCGCACCCGCAATCCACTGCTGATGATGTCACATATTACATCATTCATGACATGGTCAGTGACATCACTGATGACATCACTGATGACATCTCAAATGACATCACTGATAACAACATCCAGTGATTTTTTGTTTCTGTAAAGTTTAAATATGTCTTACATATTGAAGAATGAGTGGATGTGTAAGTGTCTGGACGAAGGATTTAGTAGGTGCATGACTGACTGTATGAGTGAGTGATTAAATGTGTCTCACTGAGTGCATGGGTTAGTGACTAAACTGTCTTAATTTGTGCATCATTATGTCTGTTGTTCTGTAAACTGCTGCATGTGTTGATCAGTAGCTATATGAGTAACTATATGGCTTATTGATTGATTGCCCAAGTATTTGTATGGGAGACTGAGTGTGTGTGTGGCTAGCTGGAAGGTGTGTGACTCTGTGCAGATCAATGTGTACTTGTATCAATGATTGTATAAGAAGGTAAGTATGTGTTAGTATATGTTTGAAAATGTAAGGTGCTCTATGTTTAACTGTATAGACAAGAAAATGGAAGTGTCATTGATTCTTTACAGGACTGACTAGGTGTGTGAGTAACTCCATGGATGAGTGGCAAACTGTGAGTGTCTGTATAGGTGTATGAGTGCATATGATAGTGTTGTAAAGATGAGTGATTGTATGTATGAATGATTGTATGGGTGAATGAGTGAAGGTGTGTGTAGACGTAGCAATCAGTGAGTGCGTATGTAGTAACTAGTATTGGTGTGTCAATGTTTTCAAAAATTATACTCTGTATTTAACACTGGGTGAAACAGAGGTTATATTAAAATGTGAGGAGATGCATTGTATTGTCACATGAATGATATCATCAGTGATGTGGTCATTGATGTCAAATGAGATGTCATCAGTGATGTCATTTGAGATGTCATCAGTGATGTCATCAGTGATGTCACTGACCATGTCATGAATGATTTAATATGTGACATCATCAGCAGTGGATTGCGGGTGCGCGATATATAGTTAGTGCAACTAACTATATATGGAATTTCATTGGTTTTATGTCAATAAAATGTCCAGCTAACTATATATGGTCTCTAACCTATGGTTTTTTCAGTGAATTTTCAAGGTTTTGTAAATGCTAATTCCTAACTATATATGGTCTATAACCTATGGTTTTTTCAGTGAATTTTCAAGGTTTTGTAAATGCTAATTCCTAACTATATATCGTCTATAACCTATGGTTTTTTCAGTGAATTTCAATGGTTTTTTAATAGCAAATATCATAAGCTGTCGAATGTCAAGTACGTGGTAAGTAAAAACATTTTCGTGTTTATGCACACTGATCTGCTTTGAATGCTGCCCCCCACCCCTCATTTCTATTAGGAGCACTCTCTCTTTGCAGATAGTGAAGGGTAGTTAACGCAGGTCTTTGCCCCCGTTGTAATCCGTCGTGCCTGCTTCTCTCTCCATTTGATTGATTGTTCTCATTGGTTCATTCTCTATTTACAAACAAGCACAGAGTCGCAATACTCTGTTTTGTCTTTGCAGATAGCGAAAAATCGTGTAAAAAAACAAAAGGAATCGAGCAAAATCAGTAGGCCACTAATGGGATCTCTTTTTGACCTCGCTAAAATAGAAACATTAGGAACAACCTGTTGAAAATAGCAATGTGTATGTACATAAGCGGCATTCATTTGTGTTCACAGTACCCCTTGTTGATTGTTTGAATCGAGCATTGAATTGTTCGAAGTTGGTTCTCTTAAGGATCTTCTCTGCCTGCAAACGAGGAAGAATAGGAATATTCTCTCTCCCTTTGCAGATAGTGAAGGGTAGGTAACGCAAGCCTTTAACACGTCGTACCTATTTCATTCCTCATTGATTGATTGATTGTCCGAACATTGACTGTTTGGGAATTAGTTCTTTTTGGAGGTATTCCCTGTTTGCAAATAAACGTAGGAAAATCTTTGCAAGTAGTGAGAGAGTAGGTAATGCGGACCTTTCTCCCCCGTTGTAATCTGTCATGCCTATCTACTCCCCACTGATTGATGCACCTGTTTCACCCGGACCATTTACTAGAGATAGGTCATCTGGCCCAACAAGAGAGCACCCCTAGTGAAAAGGACATATGCAATAATAACGAAGTGATCACTGTATCCTGTTAACAGAAACTTTAGCATGAAACAACCTGGAAAGAAAAGAATAGGAAAACGAAAATCAGTAGGCCACTGATGAACTTTTTATTAAATAACAAACAAAGAAACGATAACAATACGTAATGATAAAACCTACTATTGTCCTAGAAACAAGAAACGTTAGAAGTAAGCCCGTAATAAGAAACCTGAAAACATCGCCCCTCACTGCCCCAAAACGTGTCTGTCCCACCGCCTGCCACGGCCAAATAACGTCAAACTGGGAAAGATAGAAGTCAGCAGACATCCGCCCCATTCTAGAAACTTCCAAAGGGCAACAGGTTTTCGGCTACGCCCAGCCGGAAGCAGCACATATAAGGCGGGTCCTGCTGCCACGCCTCGGAGATCATCACGTAGGGTGTAGCCGGAGGAGAGGCTGAGGCCGAGGCTAGCGGTACCCGGCCAGGGGGATTGACAACGCTGGAGAGTTGCAGGGGGGGGAATGTCCGTGTCCTCGACCCTCCCCTCTCTCTCCCAGTCCGGCCGCGGTGGCCCTTGACAGTTTCAGGTAGTCTCGCCACATTCTCTACCGGTCCGGCCACCAACGGCCGGGGCCGATGGGATCCGGCTGCAGACGATAAACCAAGGAACCCGTTCATGGGGCCAGAGCAAGGGGCGTCCGGCCGACATCCACCGGAAGCCCGGCCCGAAGACGGATGGGACACTTCTTCTTTCTTGAATAATGGCTTTGACAACACTGGGGGGGGATGTCTTGCACATGCCTCCGACCCCCCCCCCCCTCGTCCTCTTCGCCTGGTCCGGCCATAACAAATCTCAAGCGAGACGCCGTGGGGTGCACTGGGAGGGAGAGACGATGCGAACAGGCCTCTCCCGCCTCCCCAGTGGAGGCTTCCCACCTGCACCCTCAGCGCTCCAGGCGCCCGGAAAAGGGTTCTTCCACTGTGGCGATGCTGCAACGTCTCGCCCGGCAGGGTGGAGCCCGTCCGCTCATTTGACCCCGCGATCGCCAGTAGCTACCGAACTCTCAAAATGGCGATCGACCTGGCAAGAGCGGGCCCAGCATAAGGAAATGGCCCGGTCACTGGTTGACTCCACCACCGTACTCCTCCACGACCTTGAAGATTCTAGAGGAGCCGCGGGAGTCTCCGACCCCCGCAGACACCCCCGATGGGGAATGACTGCCATGATCGCCCGTGGAGTGACGAAACTGTATCCGCGGGACGTCGGCGCTCCCATGCTGGCGCCAGCCTCACTTTGAATTACTAGAATCCTGCAAACCTCAGTTCCGGTGAAAGCACACTGTGACACGGTAGGAAAAATTGTTGCACCCCCTCCCCTTTTTGACTGATAGTTCAAACCACCGATCCTTTCCTTTGCCCTTTTACCAGAACTTTGGACTGCCTCCCCCTCTTTTACATTTTCTAGAGAAAACAAAACATTAACCACTACATTAGCATAGCAGTTGACACCAGAACTGTTTTCAAATTGAAAACCAACAACATCTTCAACAGAATCCTTTTTGTTTCTGCTGTGACCCTGCTACAGCACAGGCATTGTCCCCAGCAGTAATTCTGCAATGCCGGTAAGAATAGCTGTGGTGCCTACTGGACTCACTCACCCCCGCGGCGCCCCACGCCGTTATTGCTGGGCGGCAACTTACTAGACATCACCTTCGTGCCATCTAGATTTCAGCGCGTTCTGCTGCCTTGGAACTATTCGCACAACAGACTGCTACTGACGACCCACCCCCAGGCAACATCTTCTGAATTTTCATAATTTGAAAGAACTAGTAACATGTCCTCATCAGGAATTTCCTCATGAAAAGTCTGCAATGATGATTCCTGTAACTCTATGGTCTCCAAACATTCGATAAATTCGCCATCAAGAGATTGATCAAAAAAATCATTCAAGTCATCTCCTCCTTGTGAGAATATTTCATGATTGGTGCTGTCAATTTCAATAAATGTATTGGATAATTCAAAAGAAATTGCCACGGTCTCTTCGTTGTTTAAATGTTTTTACTGTTTTTGTTTTGTTGTATATATTTATAAGTTATTAAAGTTTTATAATCTTACTACTTTGTTGGAGTGCTATATATTTTTAATGTGACACATAAATGTAAAAACTTTGATGTACAAAGAGTCATCCCTGGAATCTTCCGCTTCAGGCTCGGTCCCCTCACCAATCACAATACAGGATGGTTTTCAGATAGTAGGAACACGTGTGGTGTGACGGATCTCATCGGGTGTGGGCCTTGATCTACTATAACTCCTTTGAAGAGGGGTTATTCTTTACAGCTGGGGCCATAAACTACATCTGCAGGGCTAGCTGATAGCCTGGACAATCGGACACAGAGGAAGAGGAGTGTCAGAGGGTGCGGTAGTGAATAGGGCGAAAGGGAGGTGTCGGGCGGGCACAGAGTGTGATTCTCAGGGAAGAGCAGCGCAGATGGGGAGAGGTTTATTGCCCATGCATAACACAGAGAGCGGGGGTGACCAGTGCCTGGGGAAGATGCTTGCGAGGGTGGGGAGCCATGCTACGAATCGACAGCGTGCAGAGAGTGGGTCTGGTCAAGGCATCTAAAATGGCTGCCGTGCACGACAAAAGTGTGGCATTTCAAAAAAGGCAAGATGGCGCAAACAATGTTTTTCAACACTTCCTCATTTCCTTCGAATCGAACGTTAACAGACGTTGGTGCATATTACCAAAGTTAAGCGATATTTATCGCTAACGATGCTTAGCAACAAATTTTTTACCGCTAAGCATCGTCAGAAATTATCGAAGATAAACCTTGCTATTATCAAGGTTTATCGCAAATGCGATAAAAAACGACCGCAATGCATTAATATCGCTGAAAACTCAGCGATATTCATGCATTACCGAGCTAATGCTCTTAGCCATGTTATCCACCTCCCATTGGATAACATGGCTAAGAACTGCTCAGGGCAGGTGTTAGTTTTTGGAGATATTCGCGCTTAGCGCGAATATCTCCAAAAGTTGGTAATAGGAGATATATATCTTGCATGTTGTAATGCAAATTATTGTGGTATATGGAACTCATACCATAATCTCTCAGGAAAGCAGAAACTGATCCTTTTGGGACCGCCTGAGAAGGCCTAGGGGGTGAGGGGTACTCTACTTTGCCCCCTTTTCACGTTCCGAACTATTTTATTTTACTCTCTTCTGTAATTACACAAAATAGCAGCGATAAGATGCATCAGAGACAGACAGTGAGAGAAAGGAGGCCGGAGATGAAGAAGAGATGTCAAATACACATTGGAGATAATATAGTGGGAGAAGGGAAGTAAATATGAGTAAACTTACCATGTAACATAAAAATGTTGCACTCTATACTATAAGTCTCATTTTATACTACAATCACTTCGCTACAACCTCATGTATTAAAAATAAAAATGAATAATGTCTCAAACAATTTTTGATTTCTAAATATAAATTTATTCTTCTGAATTTTCTAAATTTGAAAGAACTACTAACATGTCCTCATCAGAAATTTCCTCTTCAATCATCTCATCTGGAATCTCCTCATTAAAAGTCTGCAATGATGATTCTTGTAACTCTATGGTCTCCAAACATTCGATAAATTCGCCATCAACGGATTGATCAAAAAAATCATTCAAGTCATCTCCTCCTTGTGACAATATTTCATTATTGGTGCTGTCAATTTCAATCAATGTAGTGGAATCATTCAAGTCATCTCCTCCTTGTGACAATATTTCATTATTGGTGCTCTCAATTTCAATCAATGAAGTGGACAATTCAAAAGAAATTGCCACGGTCTCTTCATTGTGAGCCATTTTATTTTGAAGTTGCTTGCTGTAAATTGCAGAAAAAAATAATCACTTTCATTTATCGTTTTTAGTAATACATAATATAAAACTAACTTTATCAAGTATTTAGTATAACAGAAGGACTGCAAATAAATAACAGAAAACATTTTTCAAATTATCTTCAAGTGTACAACATAGTTCCCCTTACAAATTAACAACTCACCTTTTTAAAAGTAGGAGAAGTGTTAGTACTGTGTAAATCAAACACCAGAAATTCACCACCAAAAATTCCTCACAAATGTACCTCAGACAGTAGTATCACAAAATGGCTGTGGTTTCCTCTCATTTGAGATATATACATAACCAATTAACTTTCATCACACACAAATACAAAACCAAAGTAACATTTTAATTGGTTCTAAATTTCAACACTTTCAAATGTGTTTTCCCCATGCAATTTTCCATAGGACATTTACACAAGTCTACAGCCTGAATGGCTGAACGGAATTACACCAAACTTGGCAAAATGGTACATCAAACCTAAGAGGTCAGGAAGGATCTACTATGCCCCCTTATGGTCATTTGCCCCTTCGCTTTGGCCTCCTCTTGTCTCTCGATCCTACCGAGAGACAAGATGGCGGCCACTACGGACTGTTTGGAATGTTTACAGACGCCGGAGAACCAATCAGCTTCCCAAAGCTCCGTAACGCGAAAAGTACGCGAAGCAGAGCGCTGTTACAGATATATATCTTTTTCTGAACATTAATTTCTCAAAACCACTGGAGCACATATATTGAGACCTAGCAAAGGCACATCGGGCTACCAGTCCCTAATATTTTGCCAAGTTTCGTGCAAATCCATTCAGCCGTTCGATTATTATTATTATTTTTTTTTTTGCCCCGCGGGGCCCTTTTAAAACCTCCACATCAAACCTAGGGGGTCAGCGAGGATCTACTATGCCCCCTTATGGTCATTTGCCCCTTCGCTTTGGCCTCCTCTTGTCTCTCGATCCTACCGAGAGACAAGATGGCGGCCGCTACGGACTGTTTGGAATGTTCACAGACGCCGGAGAACCAATCAGCTTCGCTTCACAAAGCTCCGTACCGCGAAAAGTCCGCGAACCGGAGCGCTGCCCGGTCCGCTGTTACAGATATATATCTTTTTTTTAACGTTAATTTCTCAAAATCCACTGAAGCACATATATTGAGACCTAGCAAAGGCACATCGGGCTACCAGTCCCTACAATTTTGCCAAGTTTCGTGCAAATCCATTCAGCCGTTCGGGCTAAAAGTGAGGCCAACCGCCCTATGGGAAACTCAATGTTAAAAACACGTTTTGGGACCCCCCTTGACGAAACCCCCCCAGATTTTCAAGGGCTGCTCAGAAACATAATGTGCCATTTTCCTGAAAATTTCAGCCAATTCCGTCCACAAACGCCAAAGTTATTAGACATAGAATTTTCAAAAATCCCATAGAGAAAAAATCCTAACTATATATACCTACTGACGACCGCCAGTAGGTAATATATATATATATATAAGGAAGACATAACATTCCTTTTTCATTTCAACAGCACACCCTGGATCTTTATTGCACAGCTTTGAGCCTATTTGTGAACTAAGAGGCCTAACAGACATGCTGCCTAAGATTCTCTACTGGTACATATTCTAACGCCTAACTGACTTCAAGAATACATGTATTCCCATATTGGTAAACACATCAACTAAGCAAAATATTCACCTAGATTCATTTAAAACCGAGCTAGACTCACAGTGTGATCTTAGGCACATGACCAGATTGTTACAAGTAATCGACCATGTCTGTCTCTGCCTCCACTATGTGTGTTTGTGCTCATACTATCTCACTGTCTCTACTGGCAAAAAACAGACCATATATATATATAAGCAAGATATAACATTCCTTTTTCATTTCAACAGCACACCCTGGATCTGTATTGCACAGCTTAGAGCCTATTTGTGAACTAAGAGGCCTAACAGACATGCTGCCTAAAATTCTCTACTAGTACATATCCTAAAGCCTAACTGGCTGCAAGAATACATGTATTCCCATATTTTTAAACACATCAACTAAGCAAATTATTCACCCAGATTCATTTAAAATCAAGATTGACTCACAGTGTGATCTTAGGCACATGACCAGGATGTAACATGTTATCTACCATGTCTGTCTCTGCCTCCACTATGTGTGTTTGTGCTCATACTATCTCACTGTCTCTACTGGCAAAAAACAGACCATATATATATATATATATATATATATATATATATATATATATATATATATATATATATATATATATATATATATATTACCTACTGGCGGTCGCCAGTAGGTAGTTATAGTTAGGACCTAGTTTCCATAGGAAATCGTCAACATTCTATTTGGATTAACTTTGGCCCTGGTGGATGAATCTTTGCGAATTTTCTCAAAGAAGATGGCTCGGTCCGCTGCGCTCCTTCCCTGAAAATTTAGGGGGGATTGGTGAAGTGGGGGATGAGATAAAAGGGGGGTCCCAAAACGTGTTTTCTCCATGTTATTTTCCATAGGACGTTTAGACACGGCTACAGGTCGAACGGCTGAATGGATTTATAAGAAATTTGGCAAAACTGTAGAGTCCGGTTCACAGATTACACTTTTTTTGGAATGGTGTAAATCCGTTCAGTAGTTGCTGAGAAAATTCAAGTTAAAGTCAATTATATATCTATAAGCGCAGACGGGTGCGCGCACTCAAGCGGCTGCGCGCGAGCGGATGTTTTTTTTGCTGCGTGACGTTTGTTAACGTTCGATTCGAAGGAAATCAGGAAGTGTTGACCGACATTTTGTCACTGCGAGTAAATATATTGTCATTTCAAAGCGTTGGAACATGGAAAGGGGAGAAGGTAGAGATTGTTTTGCTGCGTAGGTTCTCTCAGGGTGTGCAGTAAGGCCCTTAAAGGCGAAAATATATATATTTTTTTTTAGAAAAGTTGCGGGGTGCGCGCACTCGGGCGCGCACACCTACTTACAAGAGTGTGAAAATGGAGGTAAATCAGAAGTTTGAGTGCTTTGATATAAGGTGGCTCTGAAAAGAGCCCTTGTGTTTATTGAGTTGTTTCTGCATTTATAAGTAAGTACCGATGCAGAGTCTGATGTTGCAGAGGAAGATTTTGTTTCCCTCATCCGTGAAATGAACACCATCTGTCCTATAGATGTCTTGCATGTGGTAACGCAAGTTGTTGTGGTAAATAGAACCCATGCTATAATCTCTGAGGAAAGCAGAAACAGATTTAAAAACATGTCTCCTTGCTTTCTCAATTTGTGCACAATGTTGATTGGACCAATTCCATTTCTGTCTTTGGCTTATATTGGAATATACCAAGGCAGTTCGAGGAAAAAGTGTCATCAATTGTCGAAAGGTGTCTTTTAGAAGCATTTCCAAGCCTACCCCAGTCAATGTGCCTAGATCGTTCCCACCACAGTGCACAATTATAAGGTCTGGTTCTGGGAGATGCATAAAAGTTTTCACCAATGGTATTATTGGTGACATCTTAATCCTCTTTGCCCAAACCACGTTATCTGCACATTTGGTAAATCAAGGTTGGAAATTCGTCTGCTTGCTGCATATTTTCCACTCCAGTGAATATAGCTGTGTCCTAAAAGCCAAACCTTCATTTTCAAGGCAGATGCACTCGTACTCCGATGGGTTCTGGAAATGGAATGGCAGTTAGAAGCTGAAAGTCAGGATAAAAAAATGGATGAGGCTTGGTGTGGTTGAAAAACAAAAGATGATTGGTTGATTCTAATTCGTGAAGATTGAAGACTACGTTGCATGTTAATGTTATGTAAAAGAAAAAGTAGTATTGGGTGTGAAAAAAATGACATGTAACAGAGCTGTGGATAGGTAGGTGTTTCTGGAGGGAAAACAGTGTTGTTAGTTTGCTGTAGAACGTTGAGATATGAACTTTTGACCTGTGCCTTCAGCCAAGTGCAGAATGAGGTGTTACCATGGAAACAGCCAGAGATGGCAGTGGGTGATGGGTGACTTTTATGTGACATTGAAAATATTGTGAGGGACAACGAACTGAAATGTATATTTGAATACAAAATTTTGCGGGAGGAAATATGATTGGCTGAAGAGACATATATGAGTCTGTATTGACTGGATATCTGTGCCATTGAATTTTGGTTGCAGTGATAGCAGCATAATTGAGATTTCCGTCAAACGAATATCTATTTTGCGACTGTCACTGTTGTACATCGTACAAAGCATTGGTAAAGGTAAGTCTGTAATTGTTTGTTTTGTCATGTACCGTAAAAGAAAGGGTTCACGGGCTGTTATAGGCCTGTGGGATCTAGTATGAGTAAATCAGGTCGACAAAAGAAAATATTAAGTTAGTACAGCTGAAGTTACGTGGAACACATGAATACTGTTTCAATATACAATCATTTTAGTTGAGATTATGGATTAAAAGAGAGAACGTGTATATTTGAAATGTTTATTCAGAAATGCACTGTTTTCAAGGCAAGTTTCTTATCTAATACGAGTGCAGACATTGCAAAAAACAAAGTAATCGGTATAGCCACTAGTACATAAAATACAAACGGTATAGTTGATGAAAAATGAATATGGTTTAGCACAATTAATTATACACTCTTATGAGGAAGTATATTGGGGCAGATTTATGAAGGCCTTGCGCCGCCGGTGCGTTACTTTTAACATAAATAAGGCTCATTATATGTTAATAAATGGATGAAGGTCTCTGGCCTTTCAGTTTAGGAACGATACATGAAAATGCTAGTGGTTAGACCAGTGTTTCCCAAACTGTGGTCCGCGGACCCCCAGGGGTCCTTGACCCATTCCCAGGGGGTCCGCAGGCAGCAGTTTTAAAAGCACGTCAAAGTTTTTTGCAGAATTATCAGTTTTGGAGCAACAATAAAAGTGTCAAGATAACACCAGTGATTAATGTACCTGCTGGAGAGAGGAGAGTTTTGTCCAGTGGCAACTTCAACTTATCTAATGTAGCACAGAGGGTTACTGCAAAGAACATGTACCATGTATTTAATTTAAAAAAAATGTATATGCATAGGTCAGTGGGTTACTTACAGCTTTTGTAAGTAACTTATTTTTCTTCCCAGATTGTCGTATCCTTGTGCATAATAAGGTCTTCATTTACTATTCTTTGAAAGCTAATAAAATTCAATCTGTAATGATAACTGTGTTGTAGACTGCACCATTGTTTCCCAAAAACCTTTGGGGGAGAGCATTCCAAAGCCCTCTCTGTAGTGGTCAGGCTCACTCATTGCACTTGGTATGCACCGTATGGGGACTGGTCTGAAAACATTTTCTAGGGCTGCTTTTGGTTTCCAGACTGGCCCTTGCAGGAGCAGGAGCCTCGAACAGCAAAATAAAACCAGCCATGTAAAGGTTTGTCACTGGGATGCAGCACCAATCTTCCCATTAAATTATTTAGGGGCATATTACCAAGCAATAGCGATAATTATCGCTATTGCTTGGTTAGAGACAAAAATTTACCGCAGAGCTGCGGCGATTTTTATCGCAGATAAACCTTGGTATTACTAAGGTTTATCGCAAATGCGATAAAAAACGGCCGCAATGCATGAATATCGCTGAAAAGTCAGCGATATTCATGCATTACCGAGCTAATGCTCTTAGCCATGTTATCCACCTCCCATTGGATAACATGTCCAAGAACTGCTCAGGGGCAGGTGTTAGCTTTTGGAGATATTCACGCTTAGCGCGAATATCTCCAAAAGTTGGTAATAGGAGATAACGATGTTAGCGACTGTTTCCAGTCGCTAACATCTTGGCACGCCCACTTTGCATGTCATTAGTGATAAATATCACTGACATGCAAAGTGGGGCCCAAGATGGTCGCTATCTCCAACTAGCTGTCGCTAACTGGTGTTAGCGACAGCTAGGTAATAGGGAGAGGTAATAGGGAGATAATTTTATCTCCGCTTTCTTGGCTTTTAAAGCCAAAAAAGCGGAGATAAACCCCCTTGATAATATGCCCCTTAGTTTTTTGTAAATTCACAGAAGTTTAGGAGCGTGTCGTTATCCTCCTTGGCTTAATGACACGGTCCACCACTTCGGAAACGAGGGTTTGCGCCATATTTACAAGAATATGGTGCAGCCCTGTGTCTCCCCCTGCGCTTGCGCTACACTTAGCAGGGTAGCGGCAATGCAGGCATCCTTGCACCATAGTGCAAGTGTGACTGCGTGCAGGGGAAGATTGTTTATGTACAGGAAGATCCTCCTTCCTGAACATAAAAAATCCAAGGCGTTTTGCTTTTTCCATGTGTACTGCATAAGGCAGCACACATGAAAAAAGCAAAATCGAGGAGAAATAAAGCATGTATCCTCGTTTCGTCAAGTTAAGTCCAGGTGTTTCCTGGTTTTAATTATGGCGCAGTCTCCTATTTACGCTGCCCTTGTAAATAGGAGGCAGCGTTAAAAAAATCAATGGCTGTGGCAGTGGAACGCCCATCGCAACACCCACTGCCCACCTCTTTCACGTTAAGTATTGTATGAAAGTGGGTCTTATTTGCAAAGCAGCGTTAAGCCATAGTAAGTGGCTCAACGGTGCCTTGAAAAAAGAGAGAGAGTACAAGGACTGCTTGCACTGTTTCCAAAGGCACTCCAATGGGAGATAAGACTCCTAAATGCTGATTTTGTCGCAAAAGGTTCATGAAGTTCAAACAAGCGTAGTCAAAGGTAATCTTTTTTGAAGAAACATTTAATTGATGGGTCACATGTTATATTCACATAGTGACTTTTTCATAAAGCAATACTCCAAGCGTATTTTCAAATATTCGGGTTAGTCCGTTGTTTACCTTCACCACGGACGTTCATTAACTTCCTGCAGTCACCGTTTTGCACACTACTGCCTGATTACTCTGTGCGCCGCGCTTTGTTACAGGGAAGACTCGGTAAGTTTATTTTTGCATGATCACTACTTCCCGGATCACTTTTGTTTACCGCGCATATCGGTAGAGCACTTCTGAAATGCACATCGAGTTTGACCTTTTCGATTTAAGTTTGGTTGATGTTCTCAGTGCAGCAAACACGCAATGGGTGTTTTTGTTTAACCGTCCACACCACTGCTATGGTAGCCACAGTCCCCACCCTACACTGGGCTGTTCTTACACCCTTCTACCCTTTTAGTTTTTTTCTACCCGCTTTTAGTGTAAATAATGCATGTTTAATTTCATTTGCACCCGTTTTAATGTCACTATCACCTCGTGGTCGCGAGTTCCCTTCCTGATACAAATTCATTTACTTACAGATCCTTTGCTATCCCCTGATGAAGGGCCCCACCCGAAATGCATAGGGATGATGCACTGATCGACTGATGTTAATTGAGAATACGCTTGGAGTATTGCTTTATGAAAAAGTCACTATGTGAATATAACATGTGACCCATCAATTAAATGTTTCTTCAAAAAAGATTACCTTTGACTACGCTTGTTTGAACTTCATGAACCTTTTGCGACAAAATCAGCATTTAGGAGTCTTATCTCCCATTGGAGTGCCTTTGGAAACAGTGCAAGCAGTCCTTGTACTCTCTCTCTTTTTTCATATTTCACAGTCCTTACCGGCCGGAAGGGACGATTTCCTGGCACCCTAAAAGTCTTACCTCAGTCCATATTATTTACTTTTATGAACTATTCTTACCACGAGTGCCGCCAGTCCCACACTAATCTTGATTGTCAACGGTGCCTTGTACATAGGGCGAAGCCCATATCGCCACGGGAATATCGCAAAAAGTGACGTTCCCATGGAGATAGGGGTTTGTAAATCTGCCCCAAAAATTGTTAGTGATTCGAGTTTTTCTTTTGTGTACACCTGAAACAATTTCCCTGAGATATGTGGCATACAAGGTAAAACAGGACACCGGGACCTTTATCGATTGCCTTATTTTGCACAAAAGAAAAAAATACACGTAACAGACTTGGATCATTTACATTTTCACTATTTCTGGGCACTTTGCTTTTTGACCTTTCAGTAACCGACTTGCTTTATTTCGCCTGTATTTTACGTAGATCGGAAACAATGGCTATGTATTCGAACTTACCAATTCAAGAGCTACTATTATATTTGGTTTTCACAAAATCTTTATTCAAAAATGATGACGTACAAATGCAGGCATACAACCACGTAAGTGATGACGCACAAATGCAGGCCTAAAACCACGTGGGCCAGCCACGGAGCAGACTGGGGCTGTACATGAGGGCATATTTATCTGAGGAAAACATAACTGAGTCAGTGGTCATTTTATTTCATCAAGGTACGATAAGTGCAATAGAATCATATCGAAAATTCATTGTGGGCAAGTACCATCAGTGTTGAAAAATCGACCTTTTAATAATACTGTAATTAATGATGCGTCAGAACTTAATATCAATTCATTGTCCGAATGTTCAAGCAATACTCATCCCCTCCTGCCATGTGCTTCAAGAACTGCATCCATATTTCATGATCTGAAGTCTGAGCATCCGGAACACAATGGGGAATTGCGAGTTTCGTTTATACCGGCCCCATTTTGGGTGGGGTCAGGCGGGCCCAAGTATAGTCAAAATGTCTCCACTAACTCTCAGTTGGACCAGAATCTCTTTCGGTAGTCCAGAAGTTCCGTTAAGGGGCAACAGAAGGGACCAGTGACATGAACCATCAATCAAAGAAAATGGAGGGGCAACAATCTTTCCTACCGGGTCATACTGATGTTCCACCGGAACCGATCGAATCAGTAGTCTGCAGGATTTTTGGTCATTCAAACTGAGGCTGGCGTCAGCATGAGAGCGCCAACGTCTCGTGGCTACGCTTTGGTCGTTCTGCGGGCAATCATGGCAGTCCTTTTCCATCGGGGGCGGTCGGAGGCCCGCGGAGGCCGAGGGCCCTACGCAGCTCTCGTAGAATCTTCAAAGTTGAGGAGAACGCCTCTGGACAGGGGCCCATTTTCTGGTTAACAGGCGACCAGGCCAACTTTTCACGCCAGGCCCATTCCTGCAAAGTCGACCGCCATTTTTAGGAGATCTGCAACCACCGGCAGTCACTGGGTTGCAGGAGCAGATGGACTCAAGCCTGTCGGGCGAAGCATCGTTGCACCGCCACAGTGGACGAGACCCTGCTGGGTGAGTGGAGCGTCACTGTACCGCAACAGTGGGCGAGTCCTTTGCCGGGCGCGTGGAGCGTCCCTATACCGCCACAGTGGACGAACCCTTTGTCGGGTGCGTGGAGCGTCGCTGCACCGCAAGAGTGGAGGAACCCTTTGTCGGGTGTGTGGATCGTTGGGGGTGCAGCTGAGGGGCCTCCACCTGGGGAGGCGGGAGAGGCTCGTCCGCACCGCCTCTCCCTCCCAGTGCACCCCACGGCGTCTTGCTGACATGTGTTATGGCCGGACCAGGCGATGAAGAGAGGGGGGGGTCGGAGGCATATGCAAGACACCCCCCCTCGTGGCCTGCAAGGCGCCGAAAAAAGAAGAGAATGGGAAGACAACTACATCTCGGGTCGGGCCCATGCCTTCTCCGGCCGATGGCGGCCAGCCGCTCTTTGCCACGGCCCCAGGAACGGATCCCTTGGTTCATCCTGGGGACAGGCCTTGGCGCGTGGTGTCGCCTCCGGACTATTCGCGTAATGGTTCTCCACCCCAGGCCGTTGCCAACGGCTTTTGTAGACTTTCTGACGCTCAAAAACCCTACTAGAAAGCAGCCCAAAAATAGCACAACATTGCTACTTTGGGGAAGGAGGGACAGGGACGGCGTCAAGTAGACGGTGAAATGCATTGTGGGTTTGTTGCTGCGGCCGTTTGTCATGTAAATAGTTGTTTTAATATATTTTTGTTCAAGAATAAAAACGTTTTAACCTGTTATTTTGCTGTCGTGTGGTATATTTCTAATATTTGTCGCTCTGATGTCGTTTCCCCTCCCAAATGTAACATGTGATTGTAATCTACAGCCGGACATTCCGACAGGACATGAGAGCAAAAGGGGGGGGTGGTCAGATCTGAAGTTGGGCAGGCGATAAGATCACGTTTTGCTATGTGGGGCTATCTATGTTCGTGATGGGGCCTAAAAGGGGGCAAGATGGCGGGGCCACTGTGCCGTGACTTTCGCTTTAACTCCAACAGTGGTGAGGGTGAACACAAATGAACGCCGCTTATGTACATATACATTTTCATTTTCCACACCACATGAAACCTGCGTCAGGTTTCATATAGGCGTTTTGTTGCAGGGTGGGCATTCATTTGCATGAAAGCGATGTAAAACTAACACAGTGAAATTTAGAAGATTTCACTGAGTCAGCTTCATAGCATTGCTGAATCAAATCCTTACGCCTGTTTGAAACAGGCATAAGGAGTGATGCACCATGCAATGTGTGGCTTGCTCCTGTGCATTGCAGTAGACATGTCGCGCTTACGACGTGATTCCTGCAATGTGCTGCTTTTGTGGCACAGATGCGTGACGCATCTGTGTTGTTTTTGGTCCATGGTGCTCCACATTGTAAATGCAGCACACCATGGGTGGCAGAGCAGCGGTGCACATTAAATGGTGCATCTCTGGGGATGCGCCAGTTAACATAAATCTGCCCCTTTACATTTAAGTATGTGCAGGGAACACAGAGTTGGTGAGGCTTATCCAAGGTTAAAAAGAGATGAGTCCTGTTCACTGAAAACTTGGACATAGGACTCACCTCCTCAGCATCGCTGGACATGGCTAAATAATAGCTGCAAAATGTTACTCTTGTTAAACAATTTTACTATTATAGTCTCTGAGATTTGTCTCTTACTCTGCAACATCTCATTGTTGTTCTCTTTCTTTAAAGATAACGACAACATTAACCATGAGTGATAATGAGCAATCCGTTGATCTCGATCTTATCGTTGAACTTGTCATTGAAACGTCAGTGGAAGTGGATCCCTTAGATGCTTTAAATCCTGAGGATGATGAAGAACATGATGAGGATGCCGATTTTTCAGAATTGTATGACATAGGGTGGGAAGCTGACGTGCTTCAGCATATGGAACTATAAACATTTATTTTTTAAATTTACTGGAAATAAAAAGTGAAAATGTAAACCGTTTCATTTAAAATTAAACATAACTTGAAAAACAGGTTATGTGTAGTGTCTTTAATAAAATAGTCAAATATGCTCATAAAAATATTTCTAAACCAATGAAAAGCTTTATTAACAAGTCACATGACCTGTTATGCTTACGTTACGCGCTCCGCGCCACGCCCCGGATTGCTTCAAGGAAGCTGCGCTTCGCGCCTCGCGCTTCGCGCCTTGCGCACCGGAGGACTTCCGGGTGCGCTAACGCGGCGTGTCATATGACGCATTATGCAACAACGCGATACGTCGTTGGGGCTCCACCGGAACTGATTGAATTGGTAGTCTACAGTGTTTCTGGAAGTTTCAGACTGTAGCTGGCGTTAGCATGAGAGCACCCCGTGGCTACGTCGTGGCCATTCTGCGAGCAATCATGGCAGAAGCTTCCCACTGGAACTCTGCGGGAGTCGGGGGCCCCGGTGACTCTTGTAGAATCTTCAAGGCTGATGGGACGCTTTTGCACAACGGTCCTCCACCCCTAGGCCGCCAGCTATGCAACCTTGACAGGAACAGTGTCATGCATTTGGATCGATGTTGCAGCAGGCTGACATGTAAATAGTTATTTAATGAAACGTTTTACCCTGTTACTTTGTTGGTGTGTTGTATATATTTATAATATTTGCATAGGGTTTGTGGTTATTTTGGGCGGGGTGTGCGGCGGAGCAAATTCACTGAAAAAACCATAGGTTATAGACCATATATAGTTAAATATCTCAAGTCCTTCTGTGCACTCGATGGAGATACAGATCGTCGATCAGAAAATGTGCTGGCCACCTCTAATGGTAATAGCGTGGCCAGGGCTTTTGTCGATGCCTCTGCAAATTGCACAGGGTGCATTTGTTTGACATGCCGCACCATGGTATGTATGGAAAAGGAATATTTTTTTGTTGGATTTCTTCTTGAGAGAAACGAGTCACATATCGTGCAGGTTACTTTTGGTGCATTTACTTTCTTTTGATCTTCAGGATAAGTGAAAAATTGCCAGATGAAAGATTCTTTTTTTCTTCTTAAAGGTAGTCGATCATTTTGGAAGAGTTGTTTTCATGTTGCAGCAGGCTGGCATGTAAATAGTTATTTAATAAAACGTTTTACTCTGTTACTTTGCTGGTGTGTTGTATTTATTTATAATATTTGCATAGGGTTTGTCGTTATTTTGGGCGGGGTGGGCGGGGGCGCCGAGCTATGTTGCAGCCATCATGGCGTCGAGCTCGGTTTCTCTCACTAGTTTCATATTTCTCATGAGGGGTTGTTCCTAATGTTTCTATTTTAGCGAGGTCAAAAAGAGATCCTATCAGTGGCCTACTGATTTTGCTCGATTCCTTTTGTTTTCTCTAACGATTTTTAAGTTAAAGTTTGCTAGTACGATACAGCGGCTAGTCCGCATTTTATATATATGTCTTTTTTATTAGGGGTGTCCTCCGGTGGAGTCGGACGATCTACCTCTAATAAACGGTAAGTATTCCTCTGAAGGAATGCGTCTTGAAAGTGGCTGAATGTAATGTATGATATTTCACTCAGTGACTTTCAGGCCCATGCTGTTTCAAAACTGTGCATGTGTTTGAAGCAGGCGTAGGTATTGACGCAGCATAGAAACTACTAAGAACCAATTGAAAGTGTTGTTTTCAAGTCACATGACTTCACATGCGCGTCTCAGGACGTGTACGCGGTGATAGTATCTGGTCACGTACTCCATTTGGAAGTAGCGGTCTAATTCAACGAAGTTTCAAAACGTGAAAAGCAGTAAATTCAAACATATCCGGATTTAATATATCTTTTGAGCTCAATTCAAGCATACAATTGTTAAAGTATAAAACCTTTTTTATATTTTTTTAAAAATGCCAAGGTGTGTACATTCGGTCACACACGAAAGTTTAAAAAGACATTCGGCTCCATTTAATGAAACATTTCATAATAATAAAAAAGAAGCCTAGGTTTAGTGTCTTTGACGTAGTATAAGTTCTTTGATGGGTCTATGAAGAAATTTAATAAGTTGCAATTGCAAAGTTTTCACGAAATATATAGGCGGGTGCGCGCACACGGTCGCGCACAAACGAAAGCCAAAAAGGCGGAGATAAACCCCCTTTATAATGTGCTCCTGGAGCTCTTTTTGGTAGCATGAGTTAGTTCTGAAAAGAACTTTTTTTTTTTTAAACAAGTTTTATGTTGTTTTTGATTTTTTAAACTTGCAACAACATTTTCATGTGTGACACAGGATCGAAATGAAATGAAGAAATTTATCTTTTCTCGGCGCATTTATGACTCTCAATTTTTAGTTTAGTAAGAATGAGGCTCTGCTCTCCGTACAGAAGAATTTCTCCACACTCGTTGCATTTCATGTGCACCTTTGCAAGATATGGTCTCAAGTCCATCACAGCACTCGATGGAGATACAGGTCGTCCACCAGAAGATGTGCTGGCCACCTCTGATGGTAATAGCGTGGCCAGGGCTCTTGTCGATGCCTTTGCAAATTCAACAGGGTGCACTTGTTTGACATGCCGCACCATGGTATGTATGGAAAAGGAATATTTTTTTCTTGGATTTCCTCTTGAGAGAACCTTATTGCATATCGTGCAGGTAACTTTTGGCGCATTAACTTTCTTTTGTTCTTCAGGATAAGTGAACAATTGCCAAATAAAAGATTCCTTTTTTCTTTTTAAAGGTAGTCGTCATTTCCTTCAGATTCGGAAGATGAATGCGGGGCGGCAGCCATTTCAGCAAAGTCTTCCGAAGGGTGTTGAACATCGTTCTCTTTTGAGAGTAGAAAAGATAGTGAGAGAAGTGGGTGGAGTACTCCGTGTAAATTGCAGAATAGAAACTACTAAGAACCAATTGGAAGTGTTGTTTTCAAGTCACATGACTTCACATGCGCGTCTCAGGACGTGTACGCAGTGATAGTATCTTGTCACGTACGCCATTTGGAAGTAGCGGTCTAATTCAGCGAAGTTTCAAAACGTGAAAAGGAGTAAATCCAAACACATCCGGATTAAGTATATCTTCTGAGCTCGATTCAAGCATACAATTGTTAACGTATAAAACCTTTTATATCTTTTTTTTAAATACCAAGGTGTGTACATTCGGTCACGCACGAAAGTTTAAAAAGACATTCGGTTCCATTTTCCACAAATTCAATAAGTTCACATTGTAAAGTTTTCACGAAATATATAGGCGGGTGCGCGCACACGGTCGCGCGCACACGTCGCGCACGAAAGCCTGGAAATGCGATATCTATTTTATTGAGAACTGTTGCCGAGAGTGCGCACACCGGGTCGCGCGCGAAAGTTTAGAAAGGCTATTTTTATTTACAGACAAATGTTAATGCGTTGAAAAAAAGGCAAGGTACAGACTTTCTAATTCTGTATCGCTTTACAAGGAGTCTCTATGCAACTTGAACAGTGAAGAAAATGGCTTGTTTCCGAAAAAAATATTGACAGAACTTTATTGTCAAAAGTATAGGTTGTATACACGAGATATTTCTGAATTAGCATTTTAAAAACCAATGAAATTCACTGAAAAAACCATAGGTTTTACACACGTTATAGTTAGGAAGTAGCATTTACAAAACCTATGAAATTCACTGAAAAAACCAAAGGTTTGACACCAGTTATAGTTAGCTGGAAATTTTACTGATATAAAACCAATGAAATTCCACGTTATAGTTAGTTGGACTCACTATATCTTGCGCGTGTAATGCACTGCTGATGACGTCACATATTACATCACTCGTGACATCACTGATGACACCATCCTTGTGACACAGTGACAGATCTCCTTTCACTGTAAACTAACCCTTGAAACACATACTCAAAAATAGAAACTAAAATGTTCAAAAAAATGGAGATACCCATACCAGTTACAACAACCAATTCAATAATTCCACCATCTATATACACATGCACTAATTCACCAACAGTTCTATATAGTCACTCATACATATATTCACTAATCATATGTAGTGATACACCTACACATCCTGTTACACACCGAGAGTCATCTAAAAGTTATTCACACACATACTCACACATGCAAATAAACTATTGAACATCCATTTATTTGCATAAACAGCTATACACACACTACCACTTTACTTATAAGGAAACTTACACATACTTACTTTCTTAAAAAAACACTTATAGAAACACATACTTATTTAAACAGGAACTCTTACAATCCCTCACTCTCACATATACTCACTTATATACATCAATATTCACATACACTAGATTAAAACACATGTAGTTACCGATAAAGACACTAATAAGACAGTCATTCACTCACTAACACAGACATATGCACACTCATCCACCCATACAGTCCTGCACATATGCTGTCTTCAAAACACATACAAACAGAGACTCAGTCATTCATGCATCTATGTGTTAAGTAATAACCCCACCAAACCATACATACACTCATACTGATACTAAAAAAACATCTAATAACCTATATACATACACATGTACCTACTCATTAACCCATGCAGCCACTTATACACAAAGTGAAACACTAATACATATATTTAAATATTTAAGCATTACTCAGTAATATAAGTATTCACTAAGATATTCAATAATATATACATATATAACACATATTTATTTTTCAGAAAGACACACATTCACTGGATGGTGTCATCAGTGATGTCATGAGTGATGTAATATGTGACGTCATCAGCAGTGCATTACACGCGCAAGTTATAGTGAGTCCAACTAACTATAACGTGGAATTTCATTGGTTTTATATCAGTAAAATTTCCAGCTAACTGTAACTGGTGTCAAACCTATGGTTTTTTCAGTGAATTTCATAGGTTTTGTAAATGCTACTTCCTAACTATAACGTGTGTAAAACCTATGGTTTTTTCAGTGAATATATATGGATCATTATTGCATACCTTAGAGCCTATTTGGGAACTAAGAGGCCTAACAGACATACTGCCTAAGATTCTCTACTAGTACATATCCTAAAGCCTAACTGGCTGCAAGAATACATGTATTCCCATATTTTTAAACACATCAACTAAGCAAATTATTCACTCAGATTCATTTAAAATCAAGATTGACTCACAGTGTGATCTCAGGCACATGACCAGGATGTAACATGTTATCTACCATGTCTGTCTCTGCCTCCACTATGTGTGTTTGTGCTCATACTATCTCACTGTCTCTACTGGCAAAAAACAGACCATATATATGTATATATGTATATATATATATATTCACTGAAAAAACCATAGGTTATAGACCATATATAGTTAGGAATTAGCATTTACAAAACCTTAAAAATTCACTGAAAAAACCATAGGTTATAGACCATATATAGTTAGGGATTAGCATTTAAAAAACCTTATTTTACTCACACAAAACCATTGAAATTCCATATATAGTTAGTTGTACTAACTATATATCACGCACCCGCAATCCACTGCTGATGATGTCACATATTACATCATTCATGACATGGTCAGTGACATCACTGATGACATCACTGATGACATCTCAAATGACATCACTGATGACATCACTGATGACATCTCATTTGACATTACTGATCACATCACTGATGACATCATTCATGTGATGATACAATGAACCTCTTCAGACTCTAATATAACCTTAGATACACTCAGTGTAAACAGACACTCACAGACTGTCACTCATCCATGGAGTTACTCACACACCTAGTCAGTCTTGCAAAGAATCAATCACACCTCGATTTCCTCAACTATATAGTTATACACACCTTACTTATTGGAACATATAATAACACATATTTACTCTGTTATACAATCCCTGATACAAGTTCACAATAATCCATACAGCCACTCACACATTCACTGGCTCTTATGCACAGTTATTTATATATGTCAACTATCACATGTACTGTGTTTTACATATGTACTTACTTTGACATGTAGCACTGAGATATCCATTCACTCACCAATACACTCATGCACACAGTCAACCGCCCATACAGATGTTTCCACATGCACTTTTGAACCCATACATCTAGTGAATCAACTGCTCACACATCTATGCACAGAGTCATACACCTCCCAGACACCCACACACACACTCAGTCTCCCATACAAATACTTGGGCAACTAATCAATAACCCATATAGTTAGTCATATAGCTAATGATCAACACATGCATCAGATTACAAAACAACAGACACAATGATGCACAATTTAAAACAGTTTAGTCACTAACCCATGCACTCAGTGAGACACATTTAATCACTCACTTATACAGTCAGTCATGCACCTACTAAATCCTTCATCCAGACACTTATACATCCACTCATTCTTCAATATGTAAGACATATTTTAACTTTACAGAAGCATACAGTCACTGGATGTTGTCATCAGTGATGTCATCAGTGATGTCATTTGAGATGTCATCAGTGATGTCATCAGTGATGTCACTGACCATGTCATGAATGATGTAATATGTGACATCATCAGCAGTGGATTGCGGGTGCGTGATATATAGTTAGTACAACTAACTATATATGGAATTTCAATGGTTTTGTGTGAGTAAAATAAGGTTTTTTAAATGCTAATCCCTAACTATATATGGTCTATAACCTATGGTTTTTTCAGTGAATTTTTAAGGTTTTGTAAATGCTAATTCCTAACTATATATGGTCTATAACCTATGGTTTTTTCAGTGAATTTCATTGGTTTTTTAATAGCTAATATCAAAACCTTTACAATGTATTATTCTTTAAAAAGAAAAATATTTTTTACATGTTTTTTATACAATTTTTTTTTTATTTTTTTTTGTTTCGCTCCCAGTACGCGTACCGGTTAGCTTCCCGTTACTTCAATCCGGAGGCGCGACCCGGTACGCGAACTGGTAAACGTTCCTTTAGCGCACCTCTCGCGTTACAAAACAACATCGCGACGCTTCGCGTCAGCATGACGTTTCGCGTTCTCGCGTAATACGTCATATTACGTGCTACGTTCGCGTACCCGGAAGCGCAGCGGTACGCGAACCGGAAGCGATCCGCGGCGCGGCGCCGACCGCGTAATGTAAACATAGCAGGTCATGTGACTCGATAATAACACTTTTCATTGGTTCATTTCACTTTTGGTTTCCTAATGATGTAATACAAGGTCATGTGATCTAAAATGGACACTTTTCATTGGTTTAGAACTTTTGTTTTTCCCAAATGATGAAAACCCCTCCTTCTTTCATCACTCTGACTTTCATCTTGGTGAGAGAAAGACCCTTTATTGAGACTTTGTGATGGCTTCATTAGTAGCTTCAGCTGGTGCTAGCCCACCACCTCCACCAAATCCAAGAAAGAGAGGACCACTTGCAGAAGTAATTCTGCAAGAAGAGGAAGAACAGGAAGAGGAGGAAGAGGAGGAAGAGCATGAGTTTTTGCCAGAGGAGCCCAGGAGGTACAATCGACAGGAGAATTATATCTGGCAATTCTACAGAATTCCTGAGGGGCAAAAGAAAGTGAATGCTCGTTACGTGTTTTGCCGCATATGCGGTGACAGATTGTCAAGGGGCACCGATAAAAAATATAGTTATGGGAATCATACTATGCATCGGCATATGAGTAGGTGGCACCCAAATAACTATAGTGCTGCCCAGCTACGTGACCAACAACAACATCCCCTCCAAATGGCAAGAAGATCGGTGGTTCCAGAGGTGTCGGGACCAGAGGCGAGGGAGGTGATTGCAAACATCCAAATGTTGTTTGGGCACGTAAAACAAGTGTGCGTGGAATGTGGCGCTTTCATCTGCTACAGAGAAAGTAGCATCACTTTGATTTTGCGAGCAATTCAAAATCATATTAATGTTTGCACAAAACGCACCAAAAAATAAATTCTTTTTTTTTTTTTGCTCCTGTTGAGCCCTTTATAATGGATCGTTTTTGTTTCCCCCCCCCCCAAAAAAACCAAAAAATTTTTAAAAACGTTCAGAAAATACAAAAAAAGTAAAAAAATGTTCAAAAAATACTAAAAAAAATATAAAACAACAAAAACATAAAAAAAAAGTTCTTTTCAGAACTAACTCCCCATTATAAAAAAATTGGTAGAATATTTGGAACTCTGCCAACCTGTATTTCTCTTAGTTCGCTCCCGGAGGGCTACCCGGTACGCGTACCGGAAGCTAACCAAAAAAATATTTTTTAAAAAAGAACAGTAACTATAAGGGAAGGAAATACACAGTTATGTTAAAAGAAAGACAGCTCTAGGGAGTAAAATAAGGATACTGTTACCTACAATCCACTGTTGATGATTTCACATATTACATCATTCATGACATGGTCAGTAACATCAACAGCAGTGGATTGTAGGTAACAGTATCGTTAGTTTACTCCCTATAGCTGTCTTTCTTTTAACATAACTGTCTATTTCCTTCCCTTATAGTTACTGTTCTTTTTTAAAAAACATTTTTTTGATCAGTCATAAACAGTGACATTAATAGAAACAGAGAGAGTGAACAAGAGTGAAGAACTATGGTCCTCCTCAGCCACCCTCAGAAAACCAAGGGGGTCAAGATACATCTACCGTGCCCCCTTCTACCTATTCTGAACATTATTTGCCCTCCATCTTGTATCTTGATTCGAACGAAACACAAAATGGTGGACTGCCATAACGCTGCTGGTTTGCGAACCGGGCAACTTCCCAGGAAGCGGTCCCCAAAAAAAAAAAGTTGGGAAAGTAATTCACAGACACTAAGAGTAATAGAGATGGAGTGAGTGAACAAGACTGAGGAACTATGAGAACAGAGGGACTGAGAAAAAGAGTGGAAGGAGTTGAGTAAATAGGTAATAGAGAAAGGAATGAGGAAAGTAGCAAAGGCAGGAAACTGAGGATTAAAGAAGTGAAGCAGTGGATCTAATAGTAGGTGAATGTGATAGAAATGTAACGAAAAGAGTACAACTATTTACCTTGTAATTGCCGTTAAATTAATCACATTTTATTTCTATACTTTCAATCTGTGAAAGAGAGAACCAACATTTGAAAAAAAATTAAAATATGTATTTAAAAATTACAAAAGACAAGGGAAAATATTGAAGGACAAATAGTTTTTCAACAACTTTGACACTGACAGAAGCTTCTGCTTCTCCAGGTCCTCTACACAATGCTAAAGATATACATTTTAAACTAACAGTATCTTGATGCAGATGAAGTGAGGCCTATCTTAAAACATGGTGCATCTTTTGCATTGCTCTTGTTTCAGAAAAGTGTCGCTTCAGTATGCCAATAACATGTCTCCTATCCAGAGATTTGTTTGAGGTGAGGCCTACTCAGAGTTCAAGATGAGATTTACACTTGTTGAAGTGTACAGAGGAGATAATATCTGTGAAAGTCTACTAATGAAGTGAGTCATGTCCACTGCACTCTTCAACAAAGTAGAAACCTCCTATGTTTCCCTGGACAGACCTAAACTTGATCTGCACAATGTGATTCGTAATGATAGGAAACTCAAGTGATGTAATTGAAATATGTGCAATTTATTTTGCTCATTTCACAATCACATCACTTGTGTTTCTTTGGCTTAGGTATCTCATTGTGCAGATGTAGTCCAGCATATGAAAGAATACGTAGAAGTGCAGCACTGCATACAATAAATTTAACACTTACAGAAAACTCACCTTCTCCATGCCTCCTACACAGTTCTACATATACATCATAAATGTAAACAGTACAGAATTAATTATACATGTTAAATGGTTTATTTTTGCTGTTCTCAGAATGTATCAAAATTCACTAAAAACAGTGACTTGAAGGTATTCATCATGTAACAGCGGGGAAAAAAAAACACAATCAAAATGATTGTGTTTAAAAAACCCATACAACATCAGAAAATAAAATTCAGAACTCCTTAAAGTTAACTTACTTTCCATGACGTCCAAGGATGTCCTATGAACAGCTTACACTCTTTTGTGCTGTTATTACTTTCAGCCCGCCACTTTCTGAAAGAAAACCTCCATCGTTTTTAAAAACACGTTACATGCAATAAATGACTTCTTGCTCTCTACCACTATTTTCCACAAGGCCAAATCTAGTCAGAGATATTTATAACTCTTGGATTTCTTGTAAGCCAATCCCATCATTTGGCATTTCC
Source organism: Lissotriton helveticus (assembly GCF_964261635.1). Taxonomy (NCBI): domain Eukaryota; kingdom Metazoa; phylum Chordata; class Amphibia; order Caudata; family Salamandridae; genus Lissotriton; species Lissotriton helveticus. The sequence goes on along the minus strand of NC_136059.1, from coordinate 1,478,542,589 downwards.
GCAACTTTCAGAATTAAAATGTTGAAGATCATTTTCACAATCCTGGAATAGTAATATCTTCCCCTTCTTGGTCAGTCATGTTCTACATTTCCTATGACACTGATACTGCTTAATATGAAGCAGACTTACACTACCTCTATGAGTACTACAATTATGTAATTCTCTACATCACTTTTAATCACAAAGCAATGTAAAACAGTAGACAGCATTGCAGACTTACATTCCCTCTACTCCATGTTTTGATTGGCTGCTTCAATTAGCTTATGAAAAGAAACAATTTTTCTGAACTCATTTAAAGTGCACATACATCTCCATGATGTCCAATCCTTTGATTAGAAGTTATGTCTCTGAACTACACTTATCCTCAAGGCCAAATTGTGTAGGAGCCATTAGAACTTCTTGAAATTCCACAGATCATATCCCGAGATTATTTTCCTAAAATTTTGGTTTTAAAAACACCAGGTAAGAGTTTTTAAGGTCATACGGCAATTTTTTTTTGAAAATTAAAACAGAATCATTGCAGAATGACCAGCCATTTCTAGACTTTAAATAAGCTGTGTAATGTCCTGATGATATTGAAGGGCCGTCATGATATATAATTGCTGTAGTTACAAAAGTCCTTCCTGATATTGACAACTGCGAAGCTACAAAATTTTTTATTAAAGTTGTCAATTTTGTTCCATCAGGCCTACATCGTTGGAACATTAAAATGACGTACTGGCCATATGTTCGTATAAATAATGTGGACATCATTTCAGATTTACATTGGCTACACTCCATGCTGTGATTAGCAGCTTTTACTAGCTTATTAAAGGAGACTGATTTACTGTCTGGCAAAGTTAAATATATAAATCTTTCTGAGTCTACACTAGTAGTACTTGATACCATACAGTTCTCGCAGTCATGCTGCCATTGATAAGAAAGCCCAAACAGCTGATCTACATCTACACCTTCAGCATGTAATACATCAAGCATATACATTAAAAACTCCTGACAATCTTGCTGAATATTTTGAGAGAATTGTGTTTGCCCTGAACATCTGTCTAACAGGTTTCGAATTTCAGACACACTTTCTATTTTTGTTCTATCTGTGCTACATTTCTCTAACACAGAATTCAACAAACTGCAAAATCTTTGATCAGAATTGACCACAATCTCTTCTTTTACATTTTTTAGAGAAAACAAAACATTCATTACTACATTAGCATAGCAGTTGACACCAGAACTGTTTTCAAACTGAAAACCAACAACATCTTCAACAGAATCCTCTTTGTTTCTGCTTGTAATTTTAGGTTCATTCACTTTTTGTCTTTTTGCTACAACCTCCCCAGTATTGTTCTCATTTCTTCGTTTCCGGCCTACCAGACGTTTCTCAAACAAAGGAAACTGAGGCAAATGTGGCGCATACTCTCTTCTTAACCTATTGTATTCCTTAACACAATCTAGATCTGCACAAATGTTTCTGACATCACACTCAATCAAGTACAATCCCGATAAAGTTCTAACTCGTGACAATGCCACATATGCCATACCCTCCTTGAACACAGAACTGCCAATATTCACCAATGCAGTGTCTACACTTAAACCTTGCGATTTATGAATTGTCACCGCATATGCCAAGCAAACAGGGAACTGCTTACGGCGAACATATAAGTCTTTTACAAGCAAAAATCTAGCAGAACAACGAGCAATTAGCTGTACTTCCTCAATGCCATCAAATTTAATTTTTAAAAATTCAATTCCATCTCTATTTCTGTATTTCACAAAATCAACAACATTACCCATTGATCCATTTACCAGACCTCTTTCAACATGTAAATTCCTTCTTAAAATTATACGGCAGTTCAAGCACACATTCAGAGTCTTTTCAAAACCTGCAGTTTTAGATATAGTCTTCTCTAATGAATCCAATTTTGATTTCAGATTCTCAGACAAAATAATTGTTGATCCCATATGCTCTACTCTATCAATAGCTTCCACTTTCACAATCTCTTGCTTTTCTAAATGCAACATTTTGTTGTTAAATTTGGCACATTCTGCAAGAGTTGGCATCAAACATATTCCAGATTTCTTATCAGTAATTTTCTGAAAAATATTCTCAGGCACAACATCTTGTTCTGGATATAAATTTGACAGTAATCGTGCATGTAAAGCTTCTTTTCCATGCTCGGTCACTTTTCCAATTCTAACATCTTGTAGAATAGTCTTGTAAACTTCATCCTTTGCCTGACGCATATTTTCATGCAGTTCAGCATAATTGAAGTTTAACCATATATTGACGTTGCCAATGCTGCCTAGGCACTTCCTGGTATCTTCATGCGTGAGCATTTTGAACACAGGTTGCCCTTTCACTGGTGTCAGCTGCAGAAGATCTCCGAAAACAATGATGTGTTTGCCACCAAATAACACATCATACTCTGTTTTGAGAACTTCTTGCATCCTCAAATGCACAAAGGCAAGCATGACATTGGAAACCATGCTTACTTCGTCAATGATAAGAAGTTTCATTTTCCTCAAGATTCTTGAAACTTCAAAACAAGCATCTCCAGATAGCTTGTGATATTCTAATTTGTTGTCATGCTCCACTGGCAGCATCAGTAAACGATGTAAAGTAATCCCTTTAATATTATGTGCTGCCAGTCCAGTTGGAGCAGTGACAACACAAGACAGCGATGACTCTGTCCTTTCCTGCAAATAGCATGAAATTGCTTTAATGAGGAAACTTTTTCCAGTTCCCGCTTCTCCACTCACGTACAGTCGGACAGGCTTCAACGACGTACATGAGCACTCTTTCTTATCATGACTTAATCCATGATCAATTTGCATGGTAACTTCGTCATATATTTTCCTCTGCTCAACGTTGAGTTGCCTTTCCAACTCTTCTAAGTTAACCGCATCCTCTTGAGCATGTGCCATGGCTCTTTCCACCTCATTCATAGCAGTGGCAGCTTCATTTTCAATAAGAGGTCCTCCTAGTGGATCCTGACTCAATGAAGCAGAACTCTGACTGTCCTGAGAACTGTCTCTGGCAATCTCGGCTGCAATCGTTGCTTCCTGCTCAATTTCCGCATTCAACATTTCTACATATTTGGGAAAAGCAGGACATTCTATGGTCTCCTTGGCGGCATTGAAAGAGTCTTCATAACAGAGGAAATCTCCAAGCAGTTCCTCTTCTGCACGCCAAGGCTTGAAAAGTTGCAAAAGTGCTAAATAGAAAAACTCCTTTTTTTCAGGAGATTCGCCACTCAATTTTCGATGGTTTATCAAGTGGCATTTTCTTTGCTTCACCAGACATCCCTCACTTCCTATTACAGCATACACTCCTTTCTCAGTATCTTCTTTGATGTTCCTCTTGAACATGTAATTTTGCAGAACCTCATACAGACAAACATTCTCTAGGTGACTGCTTCGATTTGGATAATATGTATCCAACATGTTTGTCTTCAAAATGTCGGTACTGTTTGGCTCCTTTTCCGCCAAATACTCAATTTCCCGCACAGGTTTGAGAACTCGATTACGCGTTGCAGCAAGACCAAGACTCGCCCAAACGATACTCCTGGACTTGGCATAGAGACTTGCTGAAGACAACCGGTCAGAACATTCGTACGCTCCGATTTCTCGATGCGACAACATCTTCAGACTGAAACTGTACAACTTCTTGCTGAGGCTCTTCTTATGGGAAATGTCCTCCCACATATCCTTCAATTCTGTCTTCTCTTTTTTGGTGATGTAAGACGTCACATACCGAGCCACAGCCATACAGTTATCAGCCACAAACTGTATATCCATGTTAGCATTCCACATGGACAAAATCACCGGGTTGTAGTCGTTGATGTACTTGGACTCTTCGTTCCTCTTCAAATTGTAAGTGTTTTTAGGTGATTTCTTCATGACATTGTGTCGCAGCGAAGACATCAAACTGTTTACTCTTCCTTTAGAAATCACCGGTCGTGGAAAGCCGAAACGACATTTAGTGTAGAACTTGTCCTTGTTTCGGAATTTACGACGGCAGTACTTTCCACATCGATGGCTTTGGAAACGCAGAACTTTTTCTCTTAGGCTTTTCTTCTCCTTTGCGTTTGGAACAGCACACGTAGAATACTGTTGGATGAAACTCATCACTGAGTCATCTGGATCCGTTCCAAATTTAGGTGCATCCTTGATCCACAGCAACATATGTATATGAGGAGCACCTCTTGCTTGGTACTCCTTTCTCCAGAAGAAATCCAACACCTCTCCAAGAGGTGGATTCTTCTTATTCATGATGAAAGACATCATAGCTTCTAATCTATGATTGAAGTACCTACATACATTGACTGGATCCAAAGAGCACAGTTCTCCGGGTGTCTTGAATTCGATGTTTTCTACGTTAGCATTTGCCTCTCGTAGAAATTCAAGTAAGTCTTCCCAGCCATACTCGGCACAGCTCAGAGTTTGGAACCATGTGGGAGTACCTAAGTTCCTCAGCATACATTTTAAATCACCATGACGACGGTACCAGTACTCATTAGTACCACGCTGACACGCCATGAGATTAATCAGGTGAGAATCCAAAATACTATCTTGGACATTCACTTTATCCATAAAATCACTTGCCGAGATGTTTTGCATGTGTATACCACTTTTCAAGATGTGGTTCACTGCATATGACAGTCCAGACAGATCGCTTTCAAACAGGAGATGAAACAAATAAGGAATGCATTGTCGAAACCTAGCATCTCCTGCATACAATCGCAAAGTCCGGTATTCAGAAGCAGGAATTTGATGAGGTCGCTCATCATATCTTCCTCCCTGACCTGTTGGAAAAAGCTGTGGGAAACACCGAGCTTCCAAACTTTCCTCCCAAACACTAATGGGACTCCCTTTGGCTTGTTTCATTTGAAACAACTCAATAGCATTCCCCATGACTTCCTTTGAATGCAAAGGATGAACACTATAATGTTCATATATTTCCTCACTAGTAGAGGGTTCTACTTTCTCAATTTGACCAGCACACAAATCGCTATCCTCTTCCTCACTTACTTCCTCTTCTTCAACATATACATTCTTATAGTATTTATTATTTTTTTTCAAATACAATGTTGCCTTTTTAACTTTCCTAACATCTACTAAATCTTGCCATATTTTCTTATTCTTTGTCGGAACCCCATTAACTAAGATAACCAGAGGTTCCTCTTCCACTTTTTCTACTCCAATTGTGTTAATGTTTTTCTTCAAATCTAGAGGCAAATAAACAACTCTTCCCTTTAATCCTCTCTGTAAATCTGATGGAGGCAATTTCCCTGTCTTTGGCTCCATTCTTACAATAGCCTGAAAGGGATGGATACTTTGAATCAAAATAGATTCATAAGTATTTAAATCCTTCAATTCAGAAGGAATCTCAACCAATTCCAGATTATTATGAACTGCTCTAGCAGGCATCTGGTTTTGTTTTAATTTGTTACAACAATAAGTACACACACGTTGATCCAATCCCAAATCAAAACAATTTTCTACCATCAAGTATGTTGCAAAATCCTTCCATTCACTATTATTTTCCCTTTCACTTTTTGCATATAAATCCACTAACTTAGTCTGATTCTTATAATAAGTGCGTCGACAACACACACAAGTGAAATTAGGCCTCTCACTTGATTTCATGTCAAACGTCGCAATTTCCCTCTGGAAATTATCTGTACTGGAAACATGTACAGTATCTTCCAAATGACCCTCTATTTCTTGCTCAATTTCAACATTCTCCTCTTTACTTCCAAAGTAACAAAACTCAATTTCTTCACATATATTCCTCACATCTATTTCAGAACCATGCAGAAGAGCAGCGCATAATTGTTTCAGCATAATTGCTGGACTCTTAGCATAATACAACAGTCTAACTAACTTCCTCACTTTGTTATGATGCACTGCTAGCATCCTGAAATGATGAAAAACACTCTGGCATACTCTCCTGGAAAGACAAGCCAGTGAATGACCATGCAAACCTGTCACTTCTCTCACTCTGCAAGGATCTAATTCTTGCAACAACCTCATTTTCTGCTTCAAACTTTTCTTGTTAAATGACCGTACAAAATCACAAAGCAAATTGATGGAATCCTGTCGCACACTGCAAATACTACTACACTTCCAGGTGTACACAGGACCCTTAGCACGTCTTCCTAAAACCTCATTACCTAACAACTCTTCTGCCTCTGTTGTCACAAGTTTTTCTTTTTCAACTGGACAACCATCTTTCACTTCATAAGCACGACCACTGATGTCAACTGCATGCACCAAATCATTATCCTGGAAATAACTCTCTTCATTAAAAAATGCCTCACAGCTTGAACTATGTATCCATTCTCCAGAAAAAACTTCACAAAAATTACTACGATTAACTATTCTCTTCCATCTACTATTTCTTTTGAAATCAAAAATTGCCTTGTTTAGCTTCCTAATTCTATTGATTATCAAAATAAATAACTTACGTTTAATTTCAAAAGCCTGATCAATAACTTTCTCAACTTTTTTTTTTCTCCTATAAAAAACTAATTTCTGTTGACCTTTCTTAATATTTTTTAACAAATTGCCAATTATCCTGTTACGGAACATTCGTTTACGAATCTCCGTAAACTGTTGTTTCCTTCTACTATCATGCACAGATTTATCTCTTGCTCTAGCAGTAACATTTTCATTTGTCCTTTTCTTTCCATTTGATTTACTTGTGTTGTTATGGATTGAAACATTTTCTGTACTAATATTTTTTTTATTAGAAATATTTTTTATGAAATATTTAGAGCTCTTACCCGGTGCTTTCTTCATCGCTTGAGAAATCTTTTTGTTAGAGGACTGCTGCATTTTTTTTTTCTCCTGCTGTCTTTGACGTTTTGCAGCCTTCATCTCTCTTATTTTTGTAGGCATAGTTGAATCTGAGGAAAAATATAATAAAAATGTTAATAAAAAAATATTATCAAACAGTAAATCAGTAATAGTGATCAAAAACATAACACACTACTTGACATTTTAAATAGAAGATTTTTTAGTCCTTGCAAATTTACAATACAGAAGTAGCAGAAAAGAAATGAGATTTATATTTATGTTACCTATGCTATTTTATATGTGAATCTGATCTAATTTTATGAGCATATTTTAATATTTTATTGAAGACACTACACATAACCTGTTTTTGAAGGTGTCTTTATTTTTAAATTAAACGGTTTACCTTTTTACTTTTTATTGATTATAAATTTTAAAAATAAATGTTTATAATTCCAAAGGCTCAAGCAGGTCAGCTTCCCATCCTATATCATATAATTCGGACAAATCTGCATCCTCATCACGCTCTTCTTCATCCTCAGGATTTAAATCATCCAATGGATCAACATCCACTGATGTTTCAATTACAAGTTCAATGATGAGGTCAAAATCAACTGATTGCAGATTGTCGCTCATGTTGAGGTTGTCTTTATCTTTAAAGAAAGACAACAACAATGAGATGTTGCAGAGTAAGAGACAAATCTCACAGATTATAATAGTAAAATTATTTAACAAGAGTAACATTTTGCAGCTATTATTTAGCCATGTCCAGCGATGCTGAGCAGGTGAAGCCTATGTCTAATTTTTCACTGAACAGGACTCATCTGTTCTTAACCTTGGATAAGCCTCAACGACTCTGTGTCCCCTGCACATACTCAAATGTTAAAGTGCAGATTTATATTAAATGGCACATCCCCAGGCATGCACCAGTTAATGTGCACCACTGCTTTACCACCCATGGTGTGCCGCATTTACAATCAGATAGGAGAAAGCTGCTTCAAAACCCTGCACCTGCTTGAAGCTGGCATAGGTCTTGACGCAGCATTGTATAGATGGGGCACCCCTGATCCTTGCTGGAGCTGCATCGCACTTACGATACAACTCCAGCAATGCGCCACCTTTACAGCACAGATGCGTCACGCATCTGTGCCTTTTTTGCCCCATGCTGCGCCGCATTGTAAATGCAGCACACCATGGGTGGCGGAACAGTGGCGCAGGATGACTGTCACATCCCTGGGGATGCGCCACTCATCATAAATCTATCCCTAAGCTTCTTATCTTGTTACAGATGAACTGCCATATGTATCATCAAAATATTTTACATATTATAAATAGCAAATTTTAAGGAATAAATAGCGATTCTTTACTATTCCTAATTTGCAATGAGCAAATTGCTAATTGCAAATTACCCATTCATTTCCATAGGCTAGGAGGCTCATAGGAATTAATGTTGCAAGTTGTGATTAGCAATTAGCTCATCACAAAATAGGATTTTTTTCAAGCGTGCAGGGGTATCTCAAGAACACCCTGCTGCACCCCTGAAAAAGAAATTTGGGAGCACATGGCACACCTAAATGCCCTAATGGCATGTATGGGCGTCATATGGGACCTTTTTTTTAAAAAAAAAAAAATTATTTTTGAAAAGAATTCGCAAATTACCACAAACTACAAGTTGGTGGTAGTTTCCAAATCCTTAATATCATTTTTTACATATTTTTTTTTTATACATTGCATTTAAGGAATCACTATTTTTTGAATTATTGACATTTTAAGTAATTTCCACATGTGCACTGTTTTCGAAATATAATTTGAAAATCGTTTTTGGGGAAAAGTAATGGTTTGCAAATTTATGACAAGGACATAATGGTGTATGCTTCTCTATAAGGCATTTCAGTATCTCTAATGTCATTTTTCCCATATTACATTATAAGACCTTTCCCCATGAAGCACATTCCTTGTAAATATGCTCCCACCAGTGCATTGCAAATTTAGATTTTGACTGTTTCAGACACATAGCCATGTTGAAAGTGACCCAAAAAAATTGCAAACGTTTAAAAAAAACACATTCATGTGTCTTAATGACATTTTAAATCATTTTCCCATGGACAATGTTTTCTAAGTGGCACAAAAGAGGTATACACCTATCATAAATCTGTCCCTAGAATTATAAATGATTAAATCAGGATGACAATAAGATGTGGCCTATCCAGAGGTTTGTTTAAGGTGAGGCCTACTCAGGATTGCAGATTAAAGTTATGCTTGATGAAGAATACAGAGGAGATAATTTATTGTAAAGGCCTACCAATGAAGTAAGTGATTTCTACTTCATTGCACCAGTCATCATAAATGTATCCATAAGCTTCTTATCTTGTTAGACATCAACCGCCATATGTATCATATAACTATTTTGCATTTCCAAAAAAGCGAATTTTAAGGAATAAATAGCGATTCTTTACCATTCCAAATTTGCGATGAGAAAATTGCTAATTGCAAATTACCCATTCATTTCCATGGGCTAGGAGGCTCATATAAATGAAGGTGCAATTTGCGATTAACAATTTGCTCATCACAAATTAGGAATTTATTCCAAAAGTGCAGGGGTGTCTCAAGAACACCCTGCTGCAACCCTGAGAAAGAAATTTGGGGGCATATGGCGAACATAAATTTTAACAACATTCCTTTACCTCAAAAACGATTTTCAAATCATAACTTCAAAACACTACACATGGGAAAATTACTTAAATTGTCCTTAAGACACATAAAAGCGTATTTTGATTGGCTTTCCTGCATGGTAGGGTCACTTTTAACATGGCTATGTAACATAAACATTCAAAATCAAAATTTTCAATGTACAGGTGGGAGCATATTTACAAGCAATTTGCGCCACAAAGAAAGGTCTGACATTAAAATGGGAAAAATAACATCAGGGACAGTCAATTGCCTTATAAAGAACCATACACCATTATGTCCTTCTCATGAATTTAAAAACAATTCCTTTTTCCCAAAAACGATTTTCAGATCATAATTTCAAAAAACTGCACATGAGAAAATGACTTAAAATGTCATTGAAACACATGAAAGCGTTTTTTTATTGGCTTTCCTGCATGGTTGGTTCACTTTTATCATGGCTATGCAACACAAACATTGATAATTAAAATTTTCATGCACATGTAAGAGCATATTTACAAGCAATTTGCGCCACAGAGAAAGGTCTTACACTAAAATGAGAAAAATAACATCAAGGACAGTCAATTGCCTTATAAATAACCATACACCATTATTTCCTTGTCATGATTTTAAAAACAATTCCTTTTCCACAAAAACGATTTTCAAATCATAATTTCTAAACACTGCACATCAGAAAATGACTTAAAATGTCATTAAAACACATGAAATCATTTTTTGATTGACTTTCCAGCATGGTTGAGTCACTTTTAACATGGCTATATAACAGAAACATTCAAAATCAAAAATTTCCATGCACATGTGAGAGCATATTTACTAGCAAATTGCGCCACATAAATCATAATTTTCTCCTTAAAGCACACTATTCTCTATCTAAAGTAAAGAAATATTTTCTCACCTTAGCAAATACTTTGAGTTTGAAAACAGTCTCAGAAACACACCAATTTGTCTTCAGCAGAGCAAAAGGTATGCACTCCAGAGTCTGCAGCTATCAAAAGCACAGAAATGGTGTAATTCTTCACACATATTTCTCATGTCACCCAATCAAAACTCTTCCCTCACTTTTTTTCAAATGAAAACCCTTCCCCCTCTGCCCTTTCTGCCTATTTTCCATAGCAACCACCTCTTGGAGAAACTCTGGTGTTTGCAAATTCACACAACAATGTTGCAATTGAACTCTGAACTCTCAGTGCACCTGCATATCCAGTGCTTTCTTTCATTTAATGATTTTTTATTGACCACTCAAAATACATCTTTCAAAGAACACATCTCTACACCCTAACTTTCTGTTTTCATCAATCAAAATCCACCAATCACTGTTACTACTTCATGAACACAGAAACTCCACAGTTTTTTTCATTTCAAACTCACATTTTTTCAACTGCCATTTCATTGCCACACTTCATCTGACTGCAGGAGAACCTTCTCTCACCATGTTTTCTGTCTGGATTGTTGGTCATAGTTATATTCACTGGGCTCAAAGGTACGTTGAAAGCAGGAATTTACCTAACCTCAATTTACAAGATGTGGAAATTAAGTGGTTTGGCCAGAGAGGATTAAAATGTCACCAATTGATACCATTGGTGAAAACCTTTATGCATTTGCCAAAACCTGACCTGTTAATTGTGCACTGTGGAGGTAATGACTTGGGCACTTTGACTGGTGTAGGTCTGGAAATGCTTTTAAAGGACACCTTTGAGCAATTAATGGCACTTTTTCCTCAGACTGCCTTGGTATATTCAAATATATGCCAAAGACAGAAATGGAGGTGGTCAAACCAATTTTGTCCACAAATTGAGAAGTCGAGGAAGCATGTAAACAAATCTGTTTCAGCTTACATGAGAGACCATGGAATGGGCTCCCTGTACAACAATAACTTGCGTTACTACATGCAAGATATCTACAGAGGAGATGGAGTTCACTTCTCAGATGAGGGCAACAGAGTTTTCACTCTGAATTTAAAAATGTGCATTGGTACCTACTTATAAGTACCTAAATGTACCATAAACCCAAAAGCTCTTCTCAGAGCTACCCTACATCTAATCACTCACAATTATTTTTTTACTCTAACTATTTTCACTAATTTTCAACAAAATACGCTCCCTGGTGCGCTACCCGGTACGCGTACCGGGAGCTAACCTCGCGAAATTTAAAAAAAAATGTTTCTTTTTCCGCACATATGGGCCTCCTCAGCCACCCTCACAAAACCTAGGGGGTCAAGATAAGTCTACCGTGCCCCCTTCTACCCATTCTGAACATTATTTGCCCTCCATCTTGTATCATAATTCGACCGAAACACAAAATGGTGAACTCCCGTTACGCTTAAGGTTCGCGTACCAGGGCGCTCACCGGTTCGCGTACCGGGTCGCTTCCTGGGAAGCGCACCATCAAAAAAGGTGGGAAAGTAGTTCACAGAAAAGCCACTGGAGACAATTTCACCAAATATAGAATAACTCATACTACATACCAATCCCTACCATTTTCACAAATTTGATTGGAATTCCATTTAGCCATTTAGCCTGTAGTCCTCTCTAAATACCGTGAGGTAAATTACTTCACAAAACACATCTGAAGTGTTGGAATTGACAACCAATTAAAATGTTACTTTCATTTTCTACTTTTTTTACATGATATTTGATTGGTTATGTACCCGAATATATATAAAGGAAGAGAAGGAAACACAGCCATTTTGACTACTACTTCCTGGTGTACATTTCATTTGGATTTTCATTAATAACTTCAACTTCTTTTTAAAGGTAAGTTGTTATTTTTAAAACTGAAGTATATTGTGCACTTTAAGTTAATATGGCAAACTTTTTCTGTTAGTTATATACTATCCCTCTGTAGTACTTATAAATTTAGATACACTTTTTTATATTCCTACTTCCACTCTGATACTATACACTGCCCAAAGATAAATTCTCTGATAAAAACTGCCTATCTAAAATTAATCCCAACAGTGCCCTACCTCTACTAATATATATTTTTTTTATGCAAATTTCAGGAAAAATGGAAAGTGAACAAAACATTTCATTTGAAATTGTCCTTCCAGAGTCCAACACAGAAATCATTGATCCAAATGAGATTGAATTTATGGATGAAACATGGGACCAAGAACTACTGCAATGTGTGCAAGCAGTAGATAACCTCCTTGCAAATGAGGACATTTTACAACCTCAGAGACTACAATCTATATTCCATGATTATGAAATTTCTGACAATGAAATGTTAGAAAGTTTAATAAATTATGAAACACAATAAAAAAAATTTAAAAAAAAAAAAAAAATCAACAAAACCAACAATCAATTAACATACAGCATTTGAAAAGTCTATCATTCATTTTTTATTGTGATACGCTCCCCAGTACGCTTCCCGGTTCGCGTACCGGGCGCTAACCACGAAAAAAAACAAAAAAAATTTTTTTTTTTTTTTGCTTAGCGGGGCCCCTTTAAAGCCTCCACATCAAACCTAGGGGGTCAGGGAGTATCTACTATGCCCTCTTATGGTCATTTGCCCCTTCGCTTTTGCCTCCTCTTGTCTCTCGATCCTACCGAGAGACAAGATGGCGGCCGCTCCGGACTGTTTAGAATGTTGACAGACACCACAGAGCCAATCAACTTCGCTACGCGAAGTTCCGTTACGCGTCAAGTACGCGTACCGGGGCGCTGCCTGGTCCGCGCTTACAGATATATATCTTTTTTTGAACGTTATTTTCTCAAAATCCACTGCAGCACATATATTAAGACCTACAAAAGGCACATCGGGCTACCAGTCCCTACAATTTTGCCAAGTTTCGTGCAAATCCATTCAGCCGTTCGGGCTAAAAGTGAGGCCAACCGCCCTATGGAAAACTCAATGTTAAAAACACGTTTTGGGACCCCCCTTTTTTCTCGGCCCCCCCTTGACGAACCCCCCCCCAAATTTTCAAGGGCTGCTCAGAAACAAAATGTTCCATTTTCCAGAAAATTTCAGCCAATTCCGTCCACAAACGCCAAAGTTATTAGACATAGAATTTTCAAAAATCCCATAGAGAAAAAATCCTAACTATATATACCTACTGGCGACCGCCAGTAGGTAATATATATATATATATATATATATATATATATATATATATATATATATATATATATATATATATATATATATATATATATATATATATATATTACCTACTGGCGGTCGCCAGTAGGTATATATAGTTAGGATTTTTTCTCTATGGGTTTTTTGAAAATTCTATGTCTAATAACTTTGGCGTTTGTGGACGGAATTGGCTGAAATTTTCAGGAAAATGGCACATTTTGTTTCTGAGCAGCCCTTGAAAATTTGGGGGGGGGTTCGTCAAGGGGGGGCCGAGAAAAAAGGGGGGTCCCAAAACGTGTTTTTAACATTGAGTTTTCCATAGGGCGGTTGGCCTCACTTTTAGCCCGAACGGCTGAATGGATTTGCACGAAACTTGGCAAAATTGTAGGGACTGGTAGCCCGATGTGCCTTTTGTAGGTCTCAATATATGTGCTCCAGTGGATTTTGAGAAATTAACGTTTAAAAAAAGATATATATCTGTAACAGCGGACCGGGCAGCGCTCTGGTTCGCGGACTTTTCGCGCAACGGAGCTTTGTGAAGCGAAGCTGATTGGTTCTCCGGCGTCTGTCAACATTCCAAACAGTCCGTAGCGGCCGCCATCTTGTCTCTCGGTAGGATCGAGAGACAAGAGGAGGTCAAAACAAAGGGGGAAATAACTATAAGGGGGCATAGTAGATCCTCGCTGACCCCCTAGGTTTGATGTGGAGGTTTTAAAAGGGCCCCGCGGGGCAAAAAAAAAACAAAATAATAATAATCGAACGGCTGAATGGATTTGCACGAAACTTGGCAAAATATTAGGGACTGGTAGCCCGATGTGCCTTTGCTAGGTCTCAATATATGTGCTCCAGTGGATTTTGAGAAATTAACGTTCAAAAAAAGATATATATCTGTAACAGCGCTCCGCTTCGCGTACTTTTCGCGTTACGGAGCTTTGCGAAGCTGATTGGTTCTCCGGCGTCTGTCAACATTCCAAACAGTCCGTAGCGGCCGCCATCTTGTCCCTCGGTAGGATTGAGAGACAAGAGGAGGCCAATGCGAAGGGGGAAATGACCATAAGGGGGCATAGTAGATCCTTCCTGACCTCTTAGGTTTGATGTACCATTTTGCCAAGTTTGGTGTAATTCCGTTCAGCCATTCAGGCTGTAGACGTATGTAAATGTCCTATGGAAAATTGCATGGGGAAAACACATTTGAAAGTGTTGAAATTTAGAACCAATTAAAATGTTACTTTGGTTTTGTATTTGTGTGTGATGAAAGTTAATTGGTTATGTATATATGTCAAATGAGAGGAAACCACAGCCATTTTGTGATACTACTGTCTGAGGTACATTTGTGAGGAATTTTTGGTGGTGAATTTCTGGTGTTTGATTTACACAGTACTAACACTTCTGCTACTTTTAAAAAGGTGAGTTGTTAATTTGTAAGGGGAACTATGTTGTACACTTGAAGATAATTTGAAAAATGTTTTCTGTTATTTATTTGCAGTCCTTCTGTTATAATAAATACTTGATAAAGTTAGTTTTATATTATGTATTACTAAAAACGATAAATGAAAGTGATTATTTTTTTCTGCAATTTACAGCAAGCAATTTCAAAATAAAATGGCTCACAATGAAGAGACCGTGGCAATTTCTTTTGAATTGTCCAACACATTGATTGAAATTGAGAGCACCAATAATGAAATATTGTCACAAGGAGGACATGACTTGTATGATTCCATTAGATTGATTGAAATGGACAGCACCAAGAATGAAATATTGTCACAAGGAGATGACTTGAATGATTCCACTACATTGATTGAAATTGAGAGCACCAATAATGAAATATTGTCACAAGGAGGAGATGGCTTGTATGATTCCATTAGATTGATTGAAATGGACAGCACCAATAATGAAATATTGTCACAAGGAGGAGATGACTTGAATGATTCCACTACATTGATTGAAATTGAGAGCACCAATAATGAAATATTGTCACGAGGAGATGACTTGAATGATTCCACTACATTGATTGAAATTGACAGCACCAATAATGAAATATTGTCACAAGGAGGAGATGACTTGAATGATTTTTTTGATCAATCTCTTGATGGCGAATTTATCGAGTGTTTGGAGACCATAGAGTTACAAGAATCATCATTGGAGACTTTTAATGAGGACATTGCTGATGAGGACATGTTACTAGTTCTTTCAAATTTAGAAAATTCTGAAGAATAAATTTATATTTAGAATTCAAAAATTGTTTGAGACATTATTCATTTTTATTTTTAATTTATGAGGTTGTAGCGAAGTGATTGTAGTATAAAATGAGACTTATAGTATAGAGTGCAACATTTTTATGTTACATGGTAAGTTTACTCATATTTACTTCCCTTCTGCCACTATATTATCTCCAATGTGTATTTGACATGTCTTCTTCATCTCCGGCCTCCTTTCTCTCACTGTGTGTCTCCGATGCATCTTATCGCTGCTATTTTGTGTAATTACAGAAGAGAGTAAAATAAAATAGTTCGGAACGTGAAAAGGGGGCAAAGTAGAGTACTCCTCACCCCCTAGGCCTTTTTAGGCGGTCCCAAAAGGATCAGTTTCTGCTTTCCTGAGAGATTATGGTATGAGTTCCATATACCACAATAACTTGCATTACAACATGCAAGATATCTATCTCCTATTACCAACTTTTGGAGATATTCGCGCTAAGCGCGAATATCTCCAAAAAGTAACACCTGCCCTGAGCAGTTCTTAGCCATGTTATCCAATGGGAGGTGGATAACATGGCTAAGAGCATTAGCTCGGTAATGCATGAATATCGCTGAGTTTTTAGCGATATTCATGCATTGCGGCCGTTTATTATCGCATTTGCGATAAACCTTGATAATAGTAAGGTTTATCTTCGATAATTTCTGACGATGCTTAGTGGTAAAAAATTGGTTGGTAAGCATCGTTAGCGATAAATATCGCTTAACTTTGGTAATATGCCCCAACGTCTGTTAACGTTCGATTCGAAGGAAATGAGGAAGTGTTGAAAAACATTGTCTGCGCCATCTTGCCTTTTTTGAAATGCCACACTTTTGTCGTGCACGGCAGCCATTTTAGATGTCTTGACCAGACCCACTCTCTGCACGCTGTCGATTCGTAGCATGGCTCCTCACCCACGCAAGCATCTTCCCTAGGCACTGGTCACCACCGCTCTCTGTCTTATGCATGGGCAATAAACCTCCCCCCATCTGCGCTGCTCTTCCCTGAGAATCACACTCTGTGCCCGCCCGACACCTCCCTTTCGCCCTATTCACTACCGCACCCTCTGACACTCCTCTTTCTCTGTGTCCGATTGTCCAGGCTATCAGCTAGCCCTGCAGATGTAGTTTATGGCCCCAGCTGTAAAGAATCACCCCTCTTCAAAGGAGTTATAGTAGATCAAGGCCCACACCCGATGAGATCCGTCACACCACACGTGTTCCTACTATCTGAAAACCAGCCTGTATTGTGATTGGGGAGGGGACCGAGCCTGAAGCGGAAGATTCCAGGAATGACTCTTTGTACATCAAAGTTTTTACAATTATGTGTCACATTAAAAATATATAGCACTCCAACAAAGTAGTAGGAATATAAAACTTTAATAACATATAAATATATACAACAAAACAAAAACAGTAAAAACATTTAAACAACGAAGAGACCGTGGCAATTTCTTTTTAATTATCCAATAGATTTATTGAAATTGACAGCACCAATAATGAAATATTCTTGTCAGTAGCGGTCTGTTGTGCGAATAGTTCCAAGGCAGCAGAACGCGCTGAAATCTAGATGGCACGAAAGTGATGTCTAGTAAGTTGCCGCCCAGCAAAAAACGGCGTGGGGCGCCGCGGGGGTGAGTGAGTCCAGTAGGCACCACAGCTATTCTTACCGGCATTGCAGAATTACTGCTGGGGACAATGCCTGTGCTGTAGCAGGGTCACAGCAGAAACAAAAAGGATTCTGTTGAAGATGTTGTTGGTTTTCAATTTGAAAACAGTTCTGGTGTCAACTGCTATGCTAATGTAGTGGTTAATGTTTTGTTTTCTCTAGAAAATGTAAAAGAGGGGGAGGCAGTCCAAAGTTCCGTTAAAAGGGCAAAGGAAAGGATCGGTGGTTTGAACTATCAGTCAAAAAGGGGAGGGGGTGCAATAATTTTTCCTACCGGGTCACACTGTGCTTTCACCGGAAGTGAGGTCTGCAGGATGCTAGTAATTCAAAGTGAGGCTGGCGCCAGCATGGGAGCGCCGACGTCCCGCGGATACAGTTTCGTCACTCCACGGGCGATCATGGCAGTCATTCCCCATCGGGGGTCGGAGACTCCCGCGGCTCCTCTAGAATCTTCAAGGTCGTGGAGGACTACGGTGGTGGAGTCAACCAGTGACCGGGCCATTTCTTTATGCTGGGCCCGCTCTTGCCAGGTCGACCGCCATTTTGAGAGTTCGGCAGCTACCGGCGATCGCGGGGTCACATGAGCGGACGGGCTCCACCCTGCCGGGCGAGACGTTGCAGCATGGCCACAGTGGAAGAACCGTTTTCCGGGCGCCTGGAGCGCTGAGGGTGCAGCTGGGAAGTCTCCACCTGGGGAGGCGGGAGAGGCCTGTTCGCACCGTCTCTCCCTCCCAGTGCACCCCACGGCGTCTCGCTTGAGATTTGTTATGGCCGGACCAGGCGATGAGGACGAGGGGGGGGTCGGAGGCATGTGCAAGACATCCCCCCCCAGTGTTGTCGCAGCCATTATAAAAGAAAGAAGTGTCCCGTCCGTCTTCGGGCCGGGCTTCCGATGGATGTCGGCCGGACGCCCCTGGCTCTGGCCCCATGAACGGGTTTCTTGGTTTATCGGCTGCAGCCGGATCCCGTCGGCCTCGGCCCCCCGACCGTTGGTGGTCGGACCGGAAGAGCATGTGGCGGGACTACCTGCAACTCTCAAGGGCCACCGCGGCCGGACTGGGAGAGAGAGGGGAGGGTCGAGGAGACATTCCCCCCCCCTGCAACTGTTCAGCGTTGTAAAGGCAATCCCCTGGCCGGGTCCCGCTGGCCTCGGCCTCTCCTTCGGCTACACCCTACGTTAGGATCTCCTGGCCGAGGCGTGGCAGCAGGACCTGCCTTATATGGGCTGCTCCCGGCTGGGCGTAGCCGGAACCCTGCCCCACCTTGGAAGTTTCCAGAGTGGGGGTGGATGTTCTACTGACTTGCATTTTCCCTAGTCTATCGATTTTTTTGGCGTGGCAGGCGGTGGGACAGCGAGGGGTGATTTGGTTTCTCTTACTGTTTTTCTGGTCTCTCACCACTGGCATATTTTAACGTTTTCTTGTTTCTAGGACATTAATAGGTTTTATCATTACGTTATGTTATCGTTTCTTTGTTCGTTGTTTAATAAAAGTTCATGTTCATCAGTGGCCTACTGATTTTCGTTTTCCTATTTTTTTCTTTCCAGGTTGTTTCATGGTAAAGTTTCTGTTAACAGGATACAGTGATCACTTCGTTATTATTGCATATGTCCTTTTCACTAGGGGTGCTCTCTGGTCGGGCCAGATGACGTATCTCTAGTAAATGGTCCGGGTGAAAAAGGTGCATCAATCAGTGGGGAGTAGATAGGCATGACAGATTACAACGGGGGAGAACGGTCCGCATTACGTACCCTTTGACTACTTGCAAAGATTTTCCTACGTTTATTTGCAAACAGGGAATACCTCCAAAAAGAACTAATTCCCAAACAGTCAATGTTCGGACAATCAATCAATCAATGAGGAATGAAATAGGTACGACGTGTTAAAGGCTTGCGTTACCTACCCTTCACTATCTGCAAAGGGAGATAGAATATTCCTATTCTTCCTCGTTTGCAGGTAGAGAAGATCCTTAAGAGAATTAACTTCGAACAATTCAATGCTCGATTGAAACAATCAACAAGGGGTACTGTGAACACAAATGAACGCCGCTTATATACATACGCATTGCTATTTTCAACAGGTTGTTCCTAATGTTTCTATTTTAGCGAGGTCAAAAGAGATCCCATTAGTGGCCTACTGATTTTGCTCGATTCCTTTTGTTTTTTTACACGATTTTTCGCTATCTGCAAAGACTAAACAGAGTATTGCGACTCTGTGCTTGTTTGTAAATAGAGAATGAACCAAAGAGAACAAACAATCAAATGGAGAGAGAAGCAGGCACGACGGATTACAAAGGGGGCAAAGGGCTGCGTTAACTACCCTTCACTATCTGCAAAGAGAGAGTACTCCTAATAGAAATGAGGGGTGGGGGGCAGCAATCAAAGCAGATCAGTGTGCATAAACACGAAAATGTTTTTACTTACCACGTACTTGACATTCGACAGCTTATGATATTTGCTATTAAAAAACCATTGAAATTCACTGAAAAAACCATAGGTTATAGACCATATATAGTTAGGAATTAGCATTTACAAAACCTTGAAAATTCACTGAAAAAACCATAGGTTATAGACCATATATAGTTAGGAATTAGCATTTACAAAACCTTGAAAATTCACTGAAAAAACCATAGGTTATAGACCATATATAGTTAGGAATTAGCATTTACAAAACCTTATTTTACTCACACAAAACCATTGAAATTCCATATATAGTTAGTTGCACTAACTATATATCGCGCACCCGCAATCCACTGCTGATGATGTCACATATTACATCATTCATGACATGGTCAGTGACATCACTGATGACATCACTGATGACATCTCAAATGACATCACTGATGACATCTCACTTGACATCAATGATCACATCACTGATGATATCATTCATGTGATAATACAATGCATCTCCTCACACTCTAATATAACCTCTATTACACCCAGTGTTAAATAGAGAGTATAATTTTTGAAACCATTGACACACCAATACTAGTTACTACATACGCACTCACTGATTCCTATGTCTACACACACATTCACTCATACAATCATTCATACATACAATCACTCATCTTTACAACACTATCATATGCACTCATACACCTATACAGACACTCACACTCTGCCACTCATCCATGGAGTTACTCACACACCTAGTCAGTCCTGAAAAGAATCAATCACACTTCCATTTTCTCATCTATACAGTTAAACACAGAACACCTTACATTTTTGAAACATATACTAACACATACTTACTCTCTTATAGAATCACTGATACAAGTACACATTGATCTGCACAGAGTCACACACCTCCCAGCCAGCCATACACACACTCAGTCTCCCATACAAATACTTGTGCAACCAATCAATAACCCATATAGCTACTTATATAGCTACTGATCAACACATGCAGCAGCTTGCACAACAACAGACATACTGATGCACACTTTCAGACAGTTTAGTCACTAACCCGTGCATTCAGTAAGACGCATTTAATCACTCACTCATACAGTCAATCACGCACCTACTAAAACCTTCATTCAGACACTTATACATCCACTCATTCTTCAATATGTAAAACATATTTAAACTTTACAGAAACACATAATCACTGGATGTTGTCATCAGTGATGTCATCAGTGATGTCACTGACCATGTCATGAATGATGTAATATGTGACATCATCAGCAGTGGATTGCGGGTGCGCGATATATAGTTAGTGCAACTAACTATATATGGAATTTCAATGGTTTTGTGTGAGTAAAATAAGGTTTTGTAAATGCTAATTCCTAACTATATATGGTCTATAACCTATGGTTTTTTCAGTGAATTTTCAAGGTTTTGTAAATGCTAATTCCTAACTATATATGGTCTATAACCTATGGTTTTTTCAGTGAATTTTCAAGGTTTTGTAAATGCTAATTCCTAACTATATATGGTCTATAACCTATGGTTTTTTCAGTGAATATATATATATATTCACTGAAAAAACCATAGGTTATAGACCATATATAGTTAGGAATTAGCATTTAAAAAACCTTATTTTACTCACACAAAACCATTGAAATTCCATATATAGTTAGTTGTACTAACTATATATCGCGCACCCGCAATCCACTGCTGATGATGTCACATATTACATCATTCATGACATGGTCAGTGACATCACTGATGACATCACTGATGACATCTCAAATGACATCACTGATGACATCACTGATGACAACATCCAGTGACTGTATGTTTCTGTAAAGTTAAAATATGTCTTACATATTGAAGAATGAGTGGATGTATAAATGTCTGGATGAAGGATTTAGTAGGTGCATGACTGACTGTATGAGTGAGTGGTTAAATGTGTCTCACTGAGTGCATGGGTTAGTGACTAAACTGTCTCAATTTGTGCATCATTATGTCTGTTGTTCTATAAACTGCTGCATGTGTTGATCATTAGCTATATGATTAACTATATGCGTTATTGATTGGTTGCCTACGTATTTGTATGGGAGACTGAGAGTGTGTATGGGTGGCTGGGAGGTGTATGACTCTGTGCATAGATGTGTGAGCAGTTGATTCACTAGATGTATGGGTTCAAAAGTGCATGTGGAAACAGCTGTATGGGCGGTTGACTGTGTGCATGAGTGTATTGCTGAGTGAATGGATATCTCAGTGCTACATGTAAAAGTAAGTACATATGTAAAACACAGTACATGTGAGAGTTGACATATATAAATAACTGTGCATAAGAGCCAGTGAATGTGTGAGTGGCTGTATGGATCATTGTGAACTTGTATCAGGGATTGTATAAGAGAGTAAATATGTGTTAGTATATGTTTGAATAAGTAAGGTGTGTATAACTGTATAGTTGAGAAAATGGATGTGTGATTGATTCTTTGCATGACTGACTAGGTGTGTGTGTAACTCTATGGATGAGTGACAGTCTGTGAGTGTCTGTTTACACTTACTGTATCTAAGGTTATATTAGAGTCTGAAGAGCTTCATCGTATTATCACATGAATGATGTCATCAGTGATGTCATCAGTAATGTCAAATGAGATGTCATCAGTGATGTCATCAGTGATGTCATTTGAGATGTCATCAGTGATGTCATCAGTGATGTCATTTGAGATGTCATCAGTGATGTCATCAGTGATGTCACTGACCATGTCATGAATGATGTAATATGTGACATCATCAGCAGTGGATTGCGGGTGCGCGATATATAGTTAGTACAACTAACTATATATGGAATTTCAATGGTTTTGTGTGAGTAAAATAAGGTTTTTTAAATGCTAATTCCTAACTATATATGGTCTATAACCTATGGTTTTTTCAGTGAATTTTCAAGGTTTTGTAAATGCTAATTCCTAACTATATATGGTCTATAACCTATGGTTTTTTCAGTGAATTTCATTGGTTTTTTAAAAGCTAATATCTACAGCTGTAAAATGTATTCTTCTTTAAATCCAAAAAGATATTTTATATGTTTATTAATAAAAAAATTTAAATATTTTTTTTGTTTCGCTCCCGGTCCGCTAACCGGGAAGCTTCCCGTTAGCTCAATTCGATTCCGCGATCCGGTCCGCGAACCGGTAACAAATCAACATAGTGACGGTATCGCGTTGCCGCGTAATGCGTCTTATGACGTACTGCGTTAGCGCACCGGGAAGTGCCCCGGGGCGCGGACCGAGGCGCGAAACGCAACTCCCCGGAAGCGATCCGCGGCGCGAAAGCGCGACGTATCGCGTTGCCACGAAATGCGTCTTGTGACGTATCGCGTTAGCGCACCCGGAAGTGTCCCGGGGCGCGGACCGAGGCGCGAAGTGCAGCGAACCGGAAGCTAACCGGGGAGCGTTCCGCAGCGCGTAACATGAGCGTGAGAGGTCATGTGACTTGTTAATAAAACTTTTCATTGGTTCATTTCACTTTTAGTTTCATAATTATGGAAGGCTAGGTCATGTGACCTAAAAATAACACTTTTCATTGGTTAAGAAGTATTGTTTTTTCCAAATGATGAAAACCACTCCTTCTTTCCTCACTCTGACTTTCATTATTGTGAGAGGAAGACCTATTTTGCTTCTTGGAAGACCTATTTTGATTGTATGAAAATGGCTTCACTGATTGCTTCAGCTGGTGCACCCCCACCACCACCTCCACCTCCTCATGGGAAGAGAGGACCACCTCCCCAGGTGGTTACCAACACTGAGGAGGAAGATGAAGAGATGGATGAGGAGGGAGAACAACCACAATTCCTGGAAGAGTTGCCCCGGGTTTCAAGAAAGAAACCCAGTTTCATCTGGCAGTTTTTTTCCATCCCTCGTGGCCAAAAAAAGGTCAATGCCAGGTACGCAACATGCCTCATATGCAAGGAACAATTGTCCAGAGGGACGGACAAAAAATACAGCTATGGTAATCATACCATGCATAGGCACATGACGAGGAAACATCCCCTAAATTACAGCCGGGCGGAATTAAGGGATATGATGGACAATCCTCGACCAACTCCTGTGGCGAGACCAACAACATCGGTTTCTTTATCACCAGAGGAGGCACGGGAAACTGTGCCAAATATCCAACCAAATTTTGGGAATATGATACATTTAGGTATGCGCTGTCGTGCATTATTAGCTTGTGGCAACATGAGCATCAATGCACTGAACCTGGCGTATGAACACCATGATTGCCCTAACCGCCCCCAGTAATTTTTTTTTGCTCCTGTTGAGCCCTTTTCAACGCCTGTTTTTTGTTGTTTCCCCCCCCCCAAAAAAACCAAAAAAAATATAAAATCGTTCAAAAAATACAAAAAAAACAAAAAATGTTCAAAAAATACAAAAAAAATATAAAACAACAAAAATATTTTAAAAAAAGTTCTTTTCAGAACTACCTTCCCTTTCCAAAAAAATTGCTACAATGTTTAGCACTCTGGCAAGCTCTCTTTCTTTTGGTTCGCTCCCGGGTTAGCTTCCCGGTACGCGGACCGGGAGCTAACCAAAAAAAAAATTTGTTTTTAAAAAAAAAAAGTGTAAGTATAAGGAAAGTAAACAGAGAGTGATGTTTCAAGAAAGACAGCTATAGGGAGTAAAGAAGAGATACTGTTTAATAGATCTATTTACCAAAGAACAGACAGAAGAGGGTATAATTGTGAAAAACAAAATAGATAACGAAGTGAAAGAAAAACAAGCATTGGCATAGCCAATAGGTATCGACTTTGGGACCTTCTAAGTATTTAGTTATGCAGCATAATATCCTTGGTGCAGCAACATCAACTGTTGCATGGCTAAACACGTATAAGGTCCCAAAGGCGAGACCTATTGTCTATGCCAATGCTTGTTTCTTAAGTAGAATTGCAATACGTCTGGCTCTTCCATGTGAAAAGATCTTATCTTGTGCTCTAAAGATTGCTAAAGTCTCGACAGAGAACAGGCTAGATTGTAAGTAGGGTAAATTGCGCTTGGTGATCTGTTTGAGGGAGCGTCTGCTTTGCCTGGTGTCTTTGGAGAGCAATTTTGATTGTTATACTGGACAATATAGCCCTAATGTAAATAACATAGGGGCATATTATCAACATAGGCAATAAAAGTTTTGCAGCTTTTATCGGCAGAAATGTGTCGCTAAAGCTGCTTTTGCGACAGAAAACTGCCGCTAAAGCCGCTTTTGCACCAGTTTTCTGCCAATAAAAAGAGCAATAATTTTATTGGCTGCATTCATAATATGCCCCTTAGTGTGCTTCAACTACACAGAGAAAGCATTATGAACAAATAGTGATACAGTGATCAGTCAAAGACACTAAGAGTAATAGAGACGGAGTGAGTGAACAAGAGTGAGGAACTATGAGAAGAGAGGGACTGAGAAAAAGAGTGGAAGGAGTTGAGTAAGTAGGTAATAGAGAAAGGAATGAGGGAAGTAGCAAAGGCAGGAAACTGAGGATTAAAGAAATGAAGCAGTGGAACTAATAGTAGTTCAATGTGATAGAAATGTAACGAAAAGAGTACAAAATATTTACCTTATAATTGTCGTTAAATTCCTCATTTTTTATTTTTATACTTTCAATCTGTGAAAGAGAGAACAAACATTTGAAAAATATAAAAACATGTATTAAAAAATTACAAAAGACAAGGGCAAAGATTGAAGGACAAACAGTTTTTCAATAACTTTGACACTTACAGAAGCTACACAGTCCTAAAGATATACATTTTAAACTAACAGTATCTTGATGCAGATGAAGTGAGGCCTATCTTAAAACATGGTGCATCTTTTGCATTGCTGTTGTCTCAGAAAAGTGTCGCAAGACACTAAAATTTAAAATAATTGCTTCAGGATGCCAATAAGATGTCTACTATCCAGAGTTTTGTTTCAGGTGAGGCCTACTCAGGGTTGCAGATGAAATTTCGAGTTGTTGAAGAGAATAGAGGACATAATACATGTGAAGGTCTACCAATGAAGTGAGTCATGTCCACTGCAATCTTCAACAAAGTCCAAACCTCCTATGTTTCCCTGGACAGACCTAAACTTGATCTGCACAATGTGATTCGTAATGATAGGAAACACAGGTGATGTAATTGAAATACATGCAATTTATTTTGCTCATTTCACAATCACATCACTTGTGTTTCCTTTGCTTAGGTATCTCATTGTGCAGATGTAGTCTAGCATATGAACGAATACGCAGAAGTGCAGCACTGCATGCAACAACTTTGACACTTACAGAAGCCTCACCTTCTCCATGCCTCCTACACAGTTCTACATATACATCATAAATGCAAACAGTACAGAATTAATTATACATGTTAAATGGTTTATTTTTGCTGTTCTCAGAATGTATCAAAATTCACTAAAAACAGTGACTTGAAGGTATTCATCATGTAACAGCGGGGAAAAAAAAACACAATCAAAATGATTGTGTTTAAAAAACCCATACAACATCAGAAATCAAAAATCAGAACTCCTTAAAGTTAACTTACTTTCCATGACGTCCAAGGATGTCCTATGAATAGCTTACACTCTTTTGTGCTGTTATTACTTTCAGCCCGCCACTTTCTGAAAGAAAATCTCCATCGTTTTTAAAAACATGTTACATACAATAAATTACTTCTTGCTCTCTACCACAAGATTCCACAAGGCCAAATCTTGTCAGAGCCATGTATAACTCTTGGATTTCTTGTTAGCCAATCCCATCATTTGGCATTTCCGCAACTTTCAGAATTAAAATGTTGAAGATCATTTTCACAATCCTGGAATAGTAATATCTTCCCCTTCTTGCTCAGTCATGTTCTACATTTCCTATGACACTGATACTGCTTAATATGAAGCAGACTTACACTACCTCTGTGACTACAACAATTATTTAATTCTCTACATCACTTTTAATCACAAAGCAATGTAAAACAGTAGACAGCATTGCAGACTTACATTCCCTCTACTCCATGTTTTGATTGGCTGCTTCAATTAGCTTATAAAAAGAAACAGTTTTTCTGAACTCATTCAAAGTGCACATATATCTCCATGATGTCCAGTCCTATGATTAGAAGTTATGTCTCTGAACTACACTTATCCTCAAGGCCAAATTGTGTAGGAGCCATTAGAACTGCTTGAAATTCCACAGAGCACATCCCGAGATTATTTCCCTAAAATTTTGGTTTTAAAAACACCAGGTAAGAGTTTTTAAGGTCATACGGCAATTTTTTTTTGAAAATTAAAACAGAATCATTGCAGAATGACCAGCCATTTCTAGACTTTAAATAAGCTGTGTAATGTCCTGATGATATTGAAGGGCCGTCATGATATATAATTGCTGTAGTTACAAAAGTCCTTCCTGATATTGACAACTGCGAAGCTACAAATTTTTTTATTAAAGTTGTCAATTTTGTTCCATCAGGCCTACATCGTTGGAACATTAAAATGACATACTGGCCATATGTTCGTATAAATAATGTGGACATCATTTCAGATTTACATTGGCTACACTCCATGTTGTGATTAGCAGCTTTTACTAGCTTATTAAAGGAGACTGATTTACTGTCTGGCAAAGTTAAATATATAAATCTTTCTGAGTCTACACTAGTAGTACTTGATATCATACAGTTCTCGCAGTCATGCTGCCATTGATAAGAAAGCCCAAACAGCTGATCTACATCTACACCTTCAGCATGTAATACATCAAGCATATACATTAAAAACTCCTGACAATCTTGCTGAATATTTTGAGAGAATTGTGTTTGGCCTGAACATCTGTCTAACAGATTTCGAATTTCAGACACACTTTCTATGTTTCTTCTATCAGTGGTACATTTCTCTAACACAGAATTTAACAAACCGCAAAATCTTTGATCAGAATTGACCACAATCTCTTCTTTTACATTTTTTAGAGAAAACAAAACATTAATTACTACATTAGCATAGCAGTTGACACCAGAACTGTTTTCAAACTGAAAACCAACAACATCTTCAACAGAATCCTTTTTGTTTCTGCTTGTAATTTTAGGTTCATTCACTTTTTGTCTTTTTGCTATAACCTCCCCAGTATTGTTCTCATTTCTTCGTTTCCGGCCTACCAGACGTTTCTCAAACAAAGGAAACTGAGGCAAATGTGGCGCATACTCTCTTCTTAACCTATTGTATTCCTTAACACAATCTAGATCTGCACAAATGTTTGTGACATCACACTCAATCAAGTACAATCCCGATAAAGTTCTAACTCGTGACAATGCCACATATGCCATACCCTCCTTGAACACAGAACTGCCAATATTCACCAATGCACTGTCTACACTTAAACCTTGCGATTTATGGATTGTCACCGCATATGCCAAGCAAACAGGAAACTGCTTACGGCGAACATATAAGTCTTTTACAAGCAAAAATCTAGCAGAACAACGAGCAATTAGCTGTACTTCCTCAATGCCATCAAATTTAATTTTTAAAAATTCAATTCCATCTCTATTTCTGTATTTCACAAAATCAACAACATTACCCATTGATCCATTTACCAGACCTCTTTCAACATGTAAATTCCTTCTTAAAATTATACAGCAGTTCAAGCACACATTCAGAGTCTTTTCAAAACCTGCAGTTTTAGATATACTCTTCTCTAATGAATCCAATTTTTTTTTCAGATTCTCAGACAAAATAATTGTTGATCCCATATGCTCTACTCTATCAATAGCTTCCAGTTTCACAATCTCTTGCTTTTCTAAATGCAACATTTTGTTGTTAAATTTGGCACATTCTGCAAGAGTTGGCATCAAACATATTCCAGATTTCTTTTCAGTAATTTTCTGAAAAATATTCTCAGGCACAACATCTTGTTCTGGATATAAATTTGACAGTAATCGTGCATGTAAAGCTTCTTTCCCATGCTCGGTCACTTTTCCAATTCTAACATCTTGTAGAATAGTCTTGTAAACTTCATACTTCGCCTGACGCATATTTTCATGCAGTTCAGCATAATTGAAGTTTAACCATATATTGACGTTGCCAATGCTGCCTAGGCACTTCCTGGTATCTTCATGCGTGAGCATTTTGAACACAGGTTGCCCTTTCACTGGTGTCAGCTGCAAAAGATCTCCGAAAACAATGATGTGTTTGCCACCAAATAACACATCATACTCTGTTTTGAGAACTTCTTGCATCCTCAAATGCACAAAGGCAAGCATGACATTGGAAACCATGCTTACTTCGTCAATGATAAGAAGTTTCATTTTCCTCAAGATTCTTGAAACTTCAAAACAAGCATCTCCAGATAGCTTGTGATATTCTAATTTGTTGTCATGCTCCACTGGCAGCATCAGTAAACGATGTAAAGTAATCCCTTTAATATTATGTGCTGCCAGTCCAGTTGGAGCAGTGACAACACAAGACAGCGATGACTCTGTCTTTTCCTGCAAATAGCATGAAATTGCTTTAATGAGGAAACTTTTTCCAGTTCCCGCTTCTCCACTCACGTACAGTCGGACAGGCTTCAACGACGTACATGAGCACTCTTTCTTATCATGACTTAATCCATGATCAATTTGCATGGTAACTTCGTCATATATTTTCCTCTGCTCAACGTTGAGTTGCCTTTCCAACTCTTCTAAGTTAACCGCATCCTCTTGAGCATGTGCCATGGCTCTTTCCACTTCATTCATAGCAGTGGCAGCTTCATTTTCGATAACAGGTCCTCCTAGTGGATCCTGACTCAATGAAGCAGAACTCTGACTGTCCTGAGAACTGTCTCTGGCAATCTCGGCTGCAATTGTTGCTTCCTGCTCAATTTCCGCATTCAACATTTCTACATATTTGGGAAAAGCAGGACATTCTATGGTCTCCTTGGCGGCATTGAAAGAGTCTTCGTAACAGAGAAAATCTCCAAGCAGTTCCTCTTCTGCACGCCAAGGCTTGAAAAGTTGCAAAAGTGCTAAATAGAAAAACTCCTTTTTTTCAGGAGATTCGCCACTCAATTTTCGATGGTTTACCAAGTGGCATTTTCTTTGCTTGACCAGACATCCCTCACTTCCTATTACAGCATACACTCCTTTCTCAGTATCTTCTTTGATGTTCCTCTTGAATATGTAATTTTGCAGAACCTCATACAGACAAACATTCTCGAGGTGACTGCTTCGATTTGGATAATATGTATCCAACATGTTGGTCTTCAAAATGTCGGTACTGTTTGGCTCCTTTTCCGCCAAATACTCAATTTCCCGCACAGGTTTGAGAACTCGATTACGCGTTGCAGCAAGACCAAGACTCGCCCAAACGATACTCCTGGACTTGGCATAGAGACTTGCTGAAGACAACCGGTCAGAACATTCGTACGCTCCGATTTCTCGATGCGACAACATCTTCAGACTGAAACTGTACAACTTCTTGCTGAGGCTCTTTTCATGGGAAATGTCCTCCCACATATCCTTCAATTCTGTCTTCTCTTTTTTGGTGATGTAAGACGTCACATACCGCGCCACAGCCATACAGTTATCAGCCACAAACTGTATATCCATGTTAGCATTCCACATGGACAAAATCACCGGGTTGTAGTCGTTGATGTACTTGGACTCTTCGTTCCTCTTCAAATTGTAAGTGTTTTTAGGTGATTTCTTCATGACATTGTGTCGCAACGAAGACATCAAACTGTTTACTCTTCCTTTAGAAATCACCGGTCGTGGAAAGCCGAAACGACATTTAGTGTAGAACTTGTCTTTGTTTCGGAATTTACGACGGCAGTACTTTCCACATCGATGGCTTTGGAAACGCAGAACTTTTTCTCTTAGGCTTTTCTTCTCCTTTGCGTTTGGAACAGCACACGTAGAATACTGTTGGATGAAACTCATCACTGAGTCTTCTGGATCCGTTCCAAATTTAGGTGCATCCTTGATCCACAGCAACATATGTATATGAGGAGCACCTCTTGCTTGGTACTCCTTTCTCCAGAAGAAATCCAACACCTCTCCAAGAGGTGGATTCTTCTTATTCATGATGAAAGACATCATAGCTTCAAATCTATGATTGAAGTACCTACATACATTGACTGGATCCAAAGAGCACAGTTCTCCGGGTGTCTTGAATTCGATGTTATCTACGTTAGCATTTGCCTCTCGTAGAAATTCAAGTAAGTCTTCCCAGCCATACTCGGCACAGCTCAGAGTGAGGAACCATGTGGGAGTACCTAAGTTCCTCAGCATACATTTTAAATCACCATGACGACGGTACCAGTACTCATTAGTACCACGCTGACACGCCATGAGATTAATCAGGTGAGAATCCAAAATACTATCTTGGACATTGACTTTATCCATAAAGTCACTTGCCGAGATGTTTTGCATGTGTATACCACTTTTCAAGATGTGGTTCACTGCATATGACAGTCCAGACAGATCGCTTTCAAACAGGAGATGAAACAAATAAGGAATGCATTGTCGAAACCTAGCATCTCCTGCATACAATCGCAAAGTCCGGTATTCAGAAGCAGGAATTTGATGAGGTCGCTCATCATATCTTCCTCCCTGACCTGTTGGAAAAAGCTGTGGGAAACACCGAGCTTCCAAACTTTCCTCCCAAACACTAATGGGACTCCCTTTGGCTTGTTTCATTTGAAACAACTCAATAGCATTCCCCATGACTTCCTTGGAATGCAAAGGATGAACACTATAATGTTCATATATTTCTTCACTAGTAGAGGGTTCTACTTTCTCAATTTGACCAGCACACAAATCGCTATCCTCTTCCTCACTTACTTCCTCTTCTGCAACATATACATTCTTGTAGTATTTATTATTTTTTTTCAAATACAATGTTGCCTTTTTGACTTTCCTAACATCTACTAAATCTTGCCATATTTTCTTATTCTTTGTCGGAACCCCATTAACTAAGATAACCAGAGGTTCCTCTTCCACTTTTTCTACTCCAATTGTGTTAATGTTTTTTTTTAAATCTAGAGGCAAATAAACAACTCTTCCCTTTAATCCTCTCTGTAAATCTGATGGAGGCAATTTCCCTGTCTTTGGCTCCATTCTTACAATAGCCTGAAAGGGATGGATACTTTGAATCAAAATAGATTCATAAGTATTTAAGTCCTTCAATTCAGAAGGAATCTCAACCAATTCCAGATTATTATGAACTGCTCTAGCAGGCATCTGGTTTTGTTTTAATTTGTTACAACAATAAGTACACACACGTTGATCCAATCCCAAATCAAAACAATTTTCTACCATCAAGTATGTTGCAAAATCCTTCCATTCACTATTATTTTCCCTTTCACTTTTTGCATATAAATCCACTAACTTAGTCTGATTCTTATAATAAGTGCGTCGACAACACACACAAGTGAAATTAGGCCTCTCACTTGATTTCACCTCAAACGTCGCAATTTCCCTCTGGAAATTATCTGTACTGGAAACCTGTACACTATCTTCCACATGACCCTCTACTTCTTGCTCAATTTCAACATTCTCCTCTTTACTTCCAAAGTAACAAAACTCAATTTCTTCACACATATTCTTCACATCTATTTCAGAACCATGCAAAAGAGCAGCGCATAATTGTTTCAGCATAATTGCTGGACTCTTAGCATAATACAACATTCTAACTAATTTCCTCACTTTGTTATGATGCACTGCTAGCATCCTGAAATGATGAAAAACACTCTGACATACTCTCCTGGAAAGACAAGCCAGTGAATGACCATGCAAACCTGTCACTTCTCTTACTCTGCAAGGATCTAATTCTTGCAACAACATCATTTTCTGCTTCAAACTTTTTTTGTTAAATGACCGTACAAAATCACAAAGCAAATTGATGGAATCCTGTCGCACACTGCAAATACTACTACACTTCCAGGTGTACACAGGACCCTTAGCACGTCTTCCTAAAACCTCATTACCTAACACCTCTTCTGCCTCTGTTGTCACAAGTTTTTCTTTTTCAACTGGACAACCATCTTTCACTTCATAAGCACGACCACTGGTGTCAACTGCATGCACCAAATCATTATCCTGGAAATAACTCTCCTCATTAAAAAATGCCTCACAGCTTGAACTATGCATCCATTCTCCAGAAAAAACTTCACAAAAATTACTACGATTAACTATTCTCTTCCATCTACTATTTCTTTTGAAATCAAAAATTGCCTTGTTTAGCTTCCTAATTCTATTGATTATCAAAATAAATAACTTACGTTTAATTTCAAATGCCTGATCAATAACTTTCTCAACTTTTTTTTTTCTCTTATAAAAAACTAGTTTCTGTTGACCTTTCTTAATATTTTTTAACAAATTGCCAATTATCCTGTTGCGGAACATTCGTTTACGAATCTCCCTAAACTGTTGTTTCCTTCTACTATCATGCACAGATTTATCTCTTGCTCTAGCAGTAACATTTTTCATTGTCCTTTTCTTTCCATTTGATTTCCTTCTCGTGTTATGGACTGAAACATTTTCTGTAGTAATATTTTTTTTATTACAAATATTTCTTATGAAATATTTAGAGCTCTTACCCGGTGCTTTCTTCGTGGCTTGAGAAATCTTTTTGTTAGAGGACTGCTGGGTTTTTGTTTTCACCTGCTGTCTTTGACGTTTTGCAGCCTTTATCTGTCTTTGTATTGTAGGCATGGTGAAATCTTGAAATGATCTGCAGTTGAATCTGAGGAAAAATATAATAAAAAATGTTAATAAACATTATTACCAAACAGTAAATCAGTAACAGTGATCAAAAACTTAACACACTACTTGACATTTTAATTTGAAGATTTTTTAGTCATTGGCAATCTTACAATACAAAAATACCAGAAAAGAAATGACATTTATATTTATGTTACCTATGCTATTTTATATGTGAATCTGATCTAATTTTATGAACATATTTTAATATTTTATTGAAGACACTACACATAACCTGTTTTTGAAGGTGTCTTTATTTTTAAATTAAACGGTTTACCTTTTTACTTTTTATTAATTATAAAATTTAAAAATAAATGTTTATATTTCCAAAGGCTCAAGCAGGTCAGCTTCCCATCCTATATCATATAGTTCGGACAAATCTGCATCCTCATCACGCTCTTCTTCATCCTCAGGATTTAAATCATCCAAAGGATCAACATCCACTGATGTTTCAATTACAAGTTCAATGATGAGGTCAAAATCAACTGATTGCAGATTGTCGCTCATGTTGAGGTTGTCTTTATCTTTAAAGGAAGATAACAACAATGAGATGTTGCAGAGTAAGAGACAAATCTCAGAGATTATAATAGTAAAATTGTTTAACAAGATTAACATTTAGCAGCTATTATTTAGCCATGTCCAGCAATGCTGAGCAGGTGAAGCCTATGTCTAATTATTCACTGAACAGGACTCATCTCTTCTTAACCTTGGATAAGCCTCACCGACTCTGTGTCCCCTGCACATACTTAAATGTAAAGGGGCAGATTTATATTAAATGGCACATCCCCAGGCATGCACCAGTTAACGTGCACCACTGCTCTGCCACCCATGGTGTGCCGCATTTACAATCAGATAGGAGAAAGCTGCGTCAAAACCCTGCGCCTGCTTGAAGCTGGCATAGGTCTTGACGCAGCATTGTGGAGATGCGGCACCCCTGAGCCTTGCTGGAGCTGCATCGCACTTGCAATACAACTCCAGCAATGCGCCACCTTTACGGCACATATGCGTCACGCATCTGTGCCATTTTTGCCCCATGCTGCGCCGCATTGTAAATGCAGCACACCATGGGTGGCGGAACAGCGGCGCAGGATGACTGTCACATCCCTGGTGATGCGTCAGTCATCATAAATGTATCCCTAAGCTTCTTATCTTGTTAGAGATGAACTGCCATATGTATCATCAAAATATTTTACATTTCCTAAATAGCGAATTTTAAGGAATAAATAGCGATTCTTTACCATTCCTAATTTGCGATGAGCAAATTGCTAATTACAAGTTACCCATTCATTTCCATGGGCTAGGAGGCTCATAGGAATGAAGGTTTAATTTGCGATTACCAATTTGCTCATCACAAATTAGGAATTTTTCCAAGGGTGCAGGGGTGTCTCAAGAACACCCTGCTGCACCCCTGAAAAAGAAATTTGGGGGCATATGGCACACATACATGCCCTAAGGGCATGTGTTGGCGTCATATGGCACCTTTTGTTTTTTTGAAAAAAAGCTTTTTGAAAAGAATTCACAAATTACCACCAATTTACCACAATAGTTTCCAAATCCTTAATGTCATTTTTTACATAGTTTTTGTTTGATACATTGCATTCACGTAGTCACAAAATTTGCAAATCCTTCAGTGCAATTGCAAAATAAGGAATAGCAAATTTTGCTACTCCTTATTTTGCATCAAACTTGTTTGATACATACCATTTGTCTAATTAACATTCACAAAGGCCGAAATTCGTAGAATTTTGATCTTTCCAAATGCTAATTACCTTCATACATATGGCCCCAAGTGAGGCCTGTCTTGCGGCATGGTGCATCTTTTGCATCACTGCTGCTTGGGTTTTATGTGGTACGTTTTTTTTACACCATGACATATCTGCCTAAATGCATCAATTTGTAATGTTGTCGCCTCATAGCAAATCTTTTGCACCACCGCTGCATCATAAAAGTGACGCACAGTGGCACAAAAGAGGCATACACCTATCATAAATCTGTCCCTACCATTTTAAATGATTAATCCAGGATGACAATAAAGTGTGTCCTATCCAGAGGTTTGTTTAAGGTGAGGCCTACTCAGGATTGCAGATTAAAGTTACGCTTGATGAAGAATACAGAGGAGATAATACATGTAAAGGCCTACCAATGAAGTAAGTAATGTGCACTTTATTGCGCTAGTCATCATAAATGTATCCCTAAGCTTCTTATCTTGTTACAGATGAACCACCATATGTACCATCAAACTATTTTGCATTTCCTAAATACCAAATTTTAAGGAATAAATAGCAATTCTTTACTATTCCTAATTTGCAATGAGCAAATTGCTAATTGCAAATTAACCATTCATTTCCATGGGCTAGGAGGCTCATAGGAATGAAGGTTGCAATTTGTGATTAGCAATTAGCTCATCACAAAATAGGATTTTTTTCAAGCGTGCAGGGGTATCTCAAGAACACCCTGCTGCACCCCTGAAAAAGAAATTTGGGGGCATATGGCGCACATAAATTTTAACAACATTCCTTTACCTCAACAACGATTTTCAAATCATAACTTCAAAACACTACACATGGGAAAATTACTTAAATTGTCCTTAAGACACATAAAAGCGTTTTTTGATTGGCTTTCCTGCATGGTAGGGTCACTTTTAACATGGCTATGTAACACAAACATTCAAAATCTAAATTTTCCATGCACATGTGGGAGCATATTTACAAGCAATTTGTGCCACAGAGAAAGGTCTTACACTAAAATGAGAAAAATAACATCAGGGACAGTCAATTGCCTTATAAAGAAGCATACACCATTATGTCCTTGTCATGATTTTAAAAACAATTCCTTTTCCCCAAAAACGATTTTCAAATCATAATTTCTAAACACTGCACATGGGAAAATGACTTAAAATGTCATTAAAACACATGAAAGCGTTTTTTGATTGCCTTTCGAGCATGGTTGGGTCACTTTTAACATGGCTATGTAACACAAACATTCAAAATCAAAATTTTCCATGCACACGTGGAAGCATATTTACAAGCAATTTGCGCCACAGAGAAAGG
This sequence comes from Lissotriton helveticus, assembly GCF_964261635.1. Classification (NCBI taxonomy): domain Eukaryota; kingdom Metazoa; phylum Chordata; class Amphibia; order Caudata; family Salamandridae; genus Lissotriton; species Lissotriton helveticus. Next base: position 1,478,505,951 of record NC_136059.1, on the reverse strand, counting down.
TCTTACACTAAAATGAGAAAAATAACATCAGGGACAGTCAATTGCCTTATAAAGAAGCATACACCATTATGTCCTTGTCATGATTTTAAAAACAATTCCTTTTCCCCAAAAACGATTTTCAAATCATAATTTCTAAAAACTGCACATGGGAAAATGACTTAAAATGTCCTTAAGACACATAAATGCGTTTTTTGATTGGCTTCCCTGCATGGTAGGGTCACTTTTAACATGGCTATGTAACACAAACATTCAAACTCTAAATTTTCCATGCACATGTGGGAGCATATTTACAAGCAATTTGCGCCACAGAGAAAGGTCTTACACTAAAATGAGAAAAATAACATCAGGGACAGTCAATAGCCTTATAAAGAAGTATACACCATTATCTCCTTGTCATGATTTTAAAAACAATTCCTTTTCCCCAAAAACGATTTTCAAATCATAATTTCTAAACACTGCACATGGGAAAATGACTTAAAATGTCAATAAAACACATGAAAGCATTTTTTGATTGCCTTTCCAGCATGGTTGGGTCACTTTTAACATGGCTATGTAACACAAACATTCAAAATCAAAATTTTCCATACACATGTGAGAGCATATTTACAAGCAATTTGCGCCACATAAATCATAATTTTCTCCTTAAAGCACACTATTCTCTATCTAAAGTAAAGAAATATTTTCTCACCTTAGCAAATACTTTGAGTTTGAAAACAGTCTCAGAAACACACCAATTTGTCTGCAGCAGAGCAAAAGGTATGCACTCCAGAGTCTGCAGCTATGAAAAGCACAGAAATGCTGTAATTCTTCACACATATCTCTCATGTCACCCAATCAAAAGTCTTCCCTCACTTTTTTCAAATGAAAACCCATCCCCCCTCTGCCCTTTCTGCTTTATCTGCATGGCAACCACCTCCTGGAAGAACTCTGTTGTTTGCAAGTTCACACAACAATGTTGCAATTGAACTCTGAACTCTCAGTGCACCTGCATATCCAGTGCATTCTTTCATTTAATGATTTTTTATTGACCACTCAAAATACATCTTTCAAAGAACACATCCGTGCACCCTAACTTTTTGTTTTCAGCAATCAAAATCCACCAATCACTGTTACTGCTTCATGAACACAGAAACTCCACAGTTTTTTTCATTTCAAACTCTCATTTTTTCAACTGCCATTTCATTGCCACACTTCATCTGACTGCAGGAGAACCTTCTCTCACCATGTTTTCTGTCTGGATTGTTGGTCATAGTTATATTCACTGGGCTCAAAGGTACGTTGAAAGCAGGAATTTACCTAACCTCAATTTACAAGATGTGGAAATTAAGTGGTTTGGCCACAGAGGATTAAAATGTCACCAATTGATACCATTGGTGAAAACCTTTATGCATTTGCCCAAACCTGACCAGTTAATTGTGCACTGTGGAGGTAATGACTTGGGCACTTTGACTGGTGTAGGTCTGGAAATGCTTTTAAAGGACACCTTTGAGCAATTAATGGCACTTTTTCCTCAGACTGCCTTGGTATATTCAAATATATGCCAAAGACAGAAATGGAGGTGGTCAAACCAATTTTGTCCACAAATTGAGAAGTCGAGGAAGCATGTAAACAAATCTGTTTCAGCTTACATGAGAGACCATGGAATGGGCTCCCTGTACAACAATAACTTGCGTTACTACATGCAAGATATCTACAGAGGAGATGGAGTTCACTTCTCAGATGAGGGCAACAGAATTTTCACTCTGAATTTAAGAATGTGCATTGGTACCTACTTATAAGTACCTAAATGTACCATAAACCCAAAAGCTCTTCTCAGAGCTACCCTACATCTGATCACTCACAATTATTATTTAACTCTAACATTTTTCACTAATTTTCAACAAAATACGCTACCGGGGCCGCTACCCGGTACGCGAACCGGGAGCTAACCTCGCGAAATTTTTTTTAAAAATGTTTTTTTTTTCGCACATATAAGCCTCCTCAGCCACCCTCAGAAAACCTAGGGGGTCAAGATAACTCTACCGTGCCCCCTTCTACCCATTCTGAACATTATTTGCCCTCCATCTTGTATCTTAATTCGACCGAAACACAAAATGGTGGACTCCCGGAACGCTTAAGGTTCGCGAACCGGGGCGCTCAACGGTTTGCGTACCGGGTCGCTCCCTGGGAAGCGCACCATCAAAAAAGGTGGGAAAGTAGTTCACACAAAAGCCACTTGAGACAATTTCACCAAATATAGATTAGCTCATACTACATACCAATCCCTACCATTTTCACAAATTTGATTGGAATTCCATTTAGCCATTTAGCCTGTAGACCTCTCTAAATACCGTGAGGTAAATTACTTCACAAAACACATCTGAAGTGTTGGAATTGACAACCAATTAAAATGTTACTTTCATTTTCTACTTTTTTTACCTGACATTTGATTGGTTATGTACCCGAATATATATAAAGGAAGAGAAGGAAACACAGCCATTTTGACTACTACTTCCTGGTGTACATTTCAATAGGATTTTCATTAATAACTTCAACTTCTTTTTAAAGGTAAGTTGTTATTTTTAAAACTGAAGTATATTGTGCACTTTAAGTTAATATGGCAAACTTTTTCTGTTAGTTATATACTATCCCTCTGTAGTACTTATAAATTTAGATACACTTTTTTATATTCCTACTTCCACTCTGATACTATACACTGCCCAAAGATAAATTCACTGTTAAAAACTGCCTATCTAAAATTAATCCCAACAGTGCCCTACCTCTACTAATATATATTTTTTTAATGCAAATTTCAGGGAAAATGGAAAGTGAACAAAAAATTTCATTTGAAATTGTCCTTCCAGAGTCCAACACAGAAATCATTGATCCAAATGAGATTGAATTTATGGATGAAACTTGGGACCAAGAACTACTGCAATGTGTACAAGCAGTAGATAACCTCCTTGCAAATGAGGACATTTTACAACCTCAGAGACTACAATGTATATTCCATGATAATTATGAAATTTCTGACAATGAAATGTTAGAAAGTTTAATAAATTATGAAACACAATAAAAAATGCTTAAAAAATAAAAAAAAATAAAAAATAATCAACAAAACCAACAATCAATTAACATACAGCATTTGAAAAGTCTATCATTCATTTTTCATTGCAGTACGCTGCCCAGAACGCTTCCCGGTTCGCGGACCGAGCGCTACCCACGCAAAACCCACGCGGGGCCCTTTTAAAGCCTCCACATTAAACCTAAGGGGTCAGGGAGGATCTACTATGCCCCCTTATGGTTATTTCCACCTTTGTTTTGGCCTCCTTTTGTCTCTCAATCCTACCGAGAGACAAGATGGCGGCCGCTCCGGACTGTTTGGAATGTTTACAGACGCCGGATAACCAATCAGCTTCGCTACGCGAAGTTTTGGTACGCGCCCCGGTCCGCGAACCAGGAGCTGCCCAGTCCGCTGTTACAGATATATATCTTTTTTTAAATGTTAATTTCTCAAAATCCACTGGAGCACATATATTGAGACCTACAAAAGGCACATCGGGCTACCAGTCTCTACAATTTTGCCAAGTTTCGTGCAAATCCATTCAGCCGTTCGGGCTAAAAGTGCGACAGACCGCCCTATGGAAAACTCAATGTTAAAAACACGTTTTGGGACCCCCCTTTTTTCTCGGCCCCCCCTTGACGAACCCCCCCCAAATTTCCAGGGGCTGCTCAGAAACAAAATGTTCCATTTTCCAGAAAATTTCAGCCAATTCCGTCCACAAACGCCAAAGTTATTAGACATAGAATTTTCAAAAATCCCATAGGGAAAAAATCCTAACTATATATACCTACTGGCGACCGCCAGTAGGTAATATATATATATATATATATATATATATATATATATATATATATATATTGCTGCACACTTTTCGTATCCCATAAAGTCTCCGAAAAAGAAAGGCCGGCACGCTGGTATCCAGTTGCAGAATTTTTAATCACCAAACCCCCCTCACCCCTTACAGACGCGTTTCGCCTTCACAGGCTTCGTCAGTGTAACATTACTGTGTAGTAAAAATCACCATTTTAAAGACATTGGTTGTCTACCCTCTTCATTAACATAAACGAAGGACATCTTTTTTTAAATACATTGTAGTCGCCATATTGTAGTGGGCAAATAGCATTGCTTTGCTTACTTTATCATGGTGATTAGTGTGAAAGTGCATAGTGCTCAGTTTAAAAACAAGTAACATTATTCAAATAATTCAATACTTTTTTCACATTCATTCAGTTAATGCAGTAACTTAGATTGGGATACACTTTGGGTGTTTCTGAACCATTTCTTTCCCAAGTTATCCTCTTTATGTTATTTCGCCCTGAATGGGCGTTCAGTTAAGCAGTGCAAAATCAACAATACAAACCAAAAACACAAGGCATTGGATGTCAAAAGGGAAATAAAGCTGTTACTCAGTTCTAATCCTTTGATTATGGTTTCTTTCCCATTATTGACCCCCTCGTGATTACAAGTGAACCCAAAGTTCGTCGTTATTGTTCAAACCCCAAGGAGCTATCGTTTTTAAATTAATGATGTGTTTTGATTCTAAGATGCGCAGGGCCTTTTCCCTATCGCCTCCCCGTTCTGATTTGGGGACCTGATCCATGCAATAGTAGCTTAATTTTTCCCACTTGCTCTGATGGTGTAAAGCAAAGTGGCGGGCTACCGGATATGCTTTGTCATTATTGGTAATGGCCCGCATATGTTCAAGGACCCTAAGTTTCGCGGGTTTGATGGTACTACCAATATATCGTAGTTTGCATGGACAGGTTAGACAGTACACCGTATACTCCGAGTTGCAATTGAGCAGCTGTTTTATTTTCAAATTGGGTTTGTTATCGCCTGTGCGATTTGGGTATTCAGATGTTTTTTCACTGAATTTACAAGCCTTGCATTTCGAACAAGGAAAGAACCCCACCGATTTAGAAATTTTGACAGGTTTGATCACTGGTTTAAAGTGGCTGTGGACCAGATGATCCGCCAAAGACGGACATCTTTTGTATGTGATTAATGGTTTTGGCGGCAGATTTCCCTTGAGGATTCTGTCAGAAGTTAGTAAATGCCAGTGTTTACGAAAAATGTTCGTTATTTCGCCTGATTTTGTGTTGAATTCCGTAATCATACGGATCTCATCAGGTGCCTCAGTTTTCAATTTAGGAACTAGGAGATCCCTCCTGTTAGCTATAGAGGCTTTTTCACTGGCCTGGGACAGGATATTCCTATTGTACCCCCTATCCTCAAATCTGTTTTTTGCCTCAGCAGCAGCAAGAGTATAGTCTTGAGTAAGAGAACAATTTCTCTTAAGGCGTAAAAATTCGCCATATGGTACATTTTTTATTAAGCTTCTTGGATGGTATGATTTTGCATGCAAGACTGCATTCCCTGCAGTGGGCTTTCTGTACAATCTGGTGTGCAAGATGTTATTGTGTACAAATACCTCCAGATCTAAATAATTAATACAGTCAATGCTGATGGTACTAGTAAACTTTAAATTAAGCGTATTAGTATTTAGTTGGGAAATGTACTCTTCTGCTGATTGGCGGTCTCCCTGCCAGATTATAAAGAGGTCATCGATATACCTCGTCCACATAAGTATCTTATCCGTCCACTGCCGATTTGAGTCGTTCCAGGCTTCGTGCTTCTCCCACCATCCAACGAAAAGATTCGCATAGCTGGGGGAGAAGCACGAACCCATGGAAGTACCTCTTTTTTGATTATACAGTGTCCCGTTAAACAAGAAGATGTTATTATACAGGCAAAACCTGATCATGGACAATATCATTGCACTGTGGGTATTAAAATGCTCCGGTTTGGTGTCCAAAAACCATTTAACAGCACACAGACCTTGTTCGTGATTAATACAGGTATAAAGGTTAACCACATCCAGTGTGATCAACAGCATTCCTGAATCCCAAGTAACATTGTCCATGATATTTAAAAAGTCTTGAGTGTCTTTCAAATAAGAAGGAAGGTTTCTTACAAAGGGAGACAGATAGGAGTCCACAAATCTGGAAGTGTTTTCAAGCAGGCTTCCTATAGAGGACACTATTGGACGCCCTGGAGGCCTTTTGGCATGTTTGTGCACCTTTGGTAGGTGGTAAAACGTTGGTACTATAGGTGCATCACATTTTAAAAAGAGGTATTCGTTCATTGATAGCATTCCCTCTTTTTGCCAGTCATCTAACATCTTGTGGAACGTTACAATGCTCCTGTTGTATTCTGTTCTCGATATAGGAGTGTAACATTCTTTGTCCTTTAATTGTCTATGAGCTTCAGTTAGATAATGCTCTCGGTCAAATATCACGATGTTACCTCCCTTGTCGGATGGTTTAATTTCAATTGAGGTGTCCTCTTTTAATGATCTGATCGCTTGCCATTCTTTTTTCGTTATATTTGATCTTTTGTCGTTTATCTTATTTCTTGTTCCAGAAGCTATTTTATCAAGATCCTCTAGTACTGCTTCGTTGAAAAGATCGATTGCATCAAAATTAGTGATGGGTAATTTTTTTGATTTATTTTTCAGGTGACTAGGGTCACGTTTTTGTGCAATGTCATTTTGCAAAGAATTGTCTCCAGATGTCGAGTTCAATGTCCACTCTTGAGTTGGTGTCAAAAGAATGTTTGCCAGTGCTTCACATGTTTGGCTTCCAGTTGGATTAACAACGGAGGCTTCAAGATTAAGAAAAAAATATATATATATATAAGCAAGACATACCATTCCTTTTTCATTTCAAAAGCATACCCTGGATCTTTATTGCACAGCTTAGAGCTTTTTTGTGAACTAAGAGGCCTAACAGACATGCTGCCTAAGATTCTCTACTGGTACATATCCTAAAGCTTAACTGACTTCAAGAATACATGTATTCCCATATTTTTAAACACATCAACTAAGCAAATTATTCACACAGATTCATTTAAAATCAAGCTTGACTCACAGTGTGATCTTAGGCACATGACCAGGATGTAACATGTAATCTACCATGTCTGCCTCTGCCTCCACTATGTGTGTTTGTGCTCATATTATCTCACTGTCTCTACTGGCAAAGAACAGACCATATGTATATATATATATATATATATATTACCTACTGGCGGTCGCCAGTAGGTATATATAGTTAGGATTTTTTCTCTATGGGATTTTTGAAAATTCTATGTCTAATAACTTTGGCGTTTGTGGACGGAATTGGCTGAAATTTTCAGGAAAATGGCACATTTTGTTTCTGAGCAGCCCTTGAAAATTTGGGGGGGGTTCGTCAAGGGGGGGCCGAGAAAAAAGGGGGGTCCCAAACCGTGTTTTTAACATGGAGTTTTCCATAGGGCGGTTGGCCTCACTTTTAGCCCGAACGGCTGAATGGATTTGCACGAAACTTGGCAAAATTGTAGGGACTGGTAGCCCGATGTGCCTTTTGTAGGTCTCAATATATGTGCTCCAGTGGATTTTGAGAAATTAACGTTTAAAAAAAGATATATATCTGTAACAGCGGACCTGGCAGCGTCCCAGGACGCGTACTTTTCGCGCAACGGAGCTTTGTGAAGCGAAGCTGATTGGTTCTCCGGCGTCTGTCAACATTCCAAAAAGTCCGTAGCGGCCGCCATCTTGTCTCTCGGTAGGATCGAGAGACAAGAGGAGGTCAAAACAAAGGGGGAAATAACTATAAGGGGGCATAGTAGATCCTCGCTGACCCCCTAGGTTTGATGTGGAGGTTTTAAAAGGGCCCCGCGGGGCAAAAAAAATAAATAATAATAATAATTGAACGGCTGAATGGATTTGCACGAAACTTGGCAAAATATTAGGGACTGGTAGCCCGATGTGCCTTTGCTAGGTCTCAATATATGTGCTCCAGTGGATTTTGAGAAATTAACGTTCAAAAAAAGATATATATCTGTAACAGCGCTCCGCTTCGCATAACGGAGGTTTGCGAAGCTGATTGGTCATTCTGTCACTGGGCTATAGTTGGGCTACATCTGGCTGATATTTGGGCTACATTTGTTTTTTTGTGTGTCTGGCGGCCATCTTTGGGCTACATTGGGCTACATTGGGCTTCATTGGGCTACATTGGGCTACATTTGGGCTCCAACATATATATAGGCCAATGTAGTCCAATATATATTTTTCAAAGTTAATTTTCGTAAAAACCACTGGAGCATATATCTTGAGACATAGCAAAGGCATATCGGGCTACCAGTCCCTACAATTTTGCCAAGTTTCGTGGAAATCCATTCAGCCGTTCGAGCTAAAAGTGAGTCCAACCGCCCTATGGAAATGAAGGAAATGAATGGGTAATTTGTAATTAGCAAATAGCTAATCGCAAACTAGGAATGGTAAAGAATCGCTATTTATTCCTTAAAGTTCGCTATTTAGGAAATGCAAAAAACTTTGATGATACATATGGCGGTTCATCTCTAACAAGATAAGAAGCATAGGGATACATTTATGATGACTGGCGCATCACCAGGGATGTGTTAGTCATTCTGTGCCGCTGTTCCGTCACCTATGGTGTGCTGCATTTACAATGCGGCGCATCATGGGGCAAAAACAGCACAGATGCGTGATGTATCTGTGCCGTAAAGGTGGCGCATTGCTGGAGTTGTATCGCAAGTGTGATGAAGCTCCAGCAAGGGTCGGGGGTGCCCCTGTCGCAGGGTTTCTGTTCTCACACAGAACTGTGGACAGAGGATTGGAACCTCGGCGAATTAGGGTGTCCCAAAACTCACGTTAGTAATCAAAAACTCCTTAGCAAGCTAGGTACAATGTCACATTGGATATAACAAACTCTCAATGTTTAGACAATCCAGAATATGAACTTATAGTACCTCAGGATACGTGGAACTCATGAACAGTCGGTCGTTATATATTTCTTAGAAACCAGAACATGGAGTTAAGAAGAACACATGTGTATTTGAAATGTTTATTTACTAATGCGTAGTATCTTAGATAATACAAGTACACATATTATCAGTAGCAAAATTACCAGCATAGTTACTAGTACATAAAAAGCGAATGGTGATAGTATGTTAACATGCTGTAAATGAATAAGAGTTAGCAACACTTATAAGCAGCCGCGGGCCGTGGAGGGAGTTACGGTGAGGCAGGGAGGCGGGGAGGGGGAGAAGCAGGGTGGAGAATACAAGTACACATATTATCAGTAGCAAAATTACCAGCATAGTTACTAGTACATAAAAAGCGAATGGTGACAGTATGTTAACATGCTGTAAATGAATAAGAGTTAGCAACACTTATAAGCAGCCGCGGGCCGTGGAGGGAGTTACGGTGGGGCAGGGAGGCGGGGAGGGGGAGGGGCAAGGTAGAGAGGGCTCCACCCTGCTTCTCCCCCTCCCCGCCTCCCTGCCTCACCGTAACTCCCTCCACGGCCCGCGGCTGCTTATATCTCACCCTCCCTAATACACATATTATATTATTTGCTAAGAAGGTCTCTTTGTGTTGGTTTAGGGCGTGCCCATACTTTAGTGTCTTAGATTTGAAGGAATCACATCAGCATACACCAGCTCTCTCTTCATGTGAACCGCATCAACTGTTGTGTATGTGTGTTCGGCAAAGCAATATAAAACCCGCCTCATGCCCAGAATTGGCAGAAGTTGCACTTATGTTATGAGTATGAAGTCGTGGAGATCAGACCTCATAACAATTCTGTATCGTGTTGTTCTTGAAACTTTAGCACTCGCTGTACAGATATAGTTTAACAAGCAAAGCAGATAGTAGAGCAATAACATATTATTCTCATGTAAACCACGATGAACTACTAGGTGGAAAGCTAAAGCAACAACTAAGTGTCGTGTGCAGAAGTTGCAAAAAAGGAAAAATGGCGTTTAAACCGGTAATGAGCCCATGCTAACTTAACACGGTGTAAAGATATCCAGGACCTAGATGACACCTCCCCATGATCCGGAAACGAACTGAATAAGATAATAGAAGTGCCATCTCATGAGAGCAGATTGCAAGTTTATATGTGGACGGTCCGCAAGGTAAAGCATTAAAAACTAGGAAAATTTAATGCTAAAGAAAAATAAAACAGCCAAGTACTTTATCGAGTCTTAAGCCAATAGGCAAGGTAAATAATAAAAACTTGACAAATAAGTCAATGAATTGTCAATGAAATGCTAGTACTCAGCATATCAAACATGAAAAAGGTCTATGACATAACTGTGTATGCAAAATAAGCTGCAACAGCCTCCAATAGGAAGTCACCGTCTTCATCCGAAAACAGTTCAGCCATCCAATTTAAAAGCGGAAAAGAACATACGTGCTCTCCCAGCACCGGATCCTCTATCACCATCAGAGGACAGCTCGGTGGGTTTTCAAGAAAGCTCTGTTCCAAGAAAGACTGTGCTGCCGCCAGTAAATTCCAGGGACCAAGTAGTCCATGCATCAATGCCACAGCCATAATCCTTTCGCCAGGACAAACCAACTCGTGAGTAATGATAGGAGTCATCAGCTGATTAAAGTCGACGTCAGGAGAAACCGGTCCGCAGAGACACAAATCAATGGCCCAATCGAAATCACAGGTCAGGCAGTGAAATACAGGCTGGACACAGGTGAAGTAGGAGAATCGAAAAGATAATCCATATGCCGTGCTTAATATCGCCAACGGCATTGTGCCATAATATTCTAGCATGCGATTGCGGAACAGTGTCAGCAGCTGCAGGGTGGGAGGTTGCATAGGAGGGACATCCATATTTAAAAATGTAAAAAAGCACAAGAGCGTCCGCTGGTAATGCAAGTAAAAATGCCAATCCACGAACCAGAGTGGAGAAAATAGAATGAAAGGAAGCAGGGATGACTCCGAAGATTTTCTCAAATGAAGTCACGAGACCACTGGTAACAACTTTAAAAAAGTGCGCCAGGGCCTTTGTGGAGGATGCGTTAAAGATAGTCGGAACCATCTTGCTGAAATTGAAAGGCAAATCTGAATTGAAAAGGGTCGTAACCTCTGTACGGGTGTTCGCTATGTGAAGCACGAAAGTTTCACGGGCCGAACTCAAGGCCACCTCTCTCTGAGACAAAAGAGCTCTTATTCTTGCCATGCCGTTGAAATCCGTCCCAAGGTTGGTATTTGTGGCCAGATTGAAAACTCCCTATGTTCATGTGTGGGAGGAAATAGAACATTTCTGCAGCAAATAACCCGTTCACTTACTGTTACAATAAAAGGAATACTTTTAATTAACTCAGAACAATCTTCATTATTGAGCATCAAATACCTACCATTTTCCAACAACTTGAACGTGGGGATGATAGCAGGAACTGGCGTGCCTTGCAACACGCAAGCCATATTTGGTCGGTGTTTGTTGCATGAACCGTGTAACTGTATGTGCCTACACATTAGTGAATGATCTGGCGTCTCAGTGCATTCCTCTCCATTCAGATAAACTTCTTGATCATCTTTGAAACATCTGTATGTGTATGGAAGCGACCAGACCTCATGAAGAAAAGCACTACCTAAAGGTTCATAACGACCTATTGGTATATATTTCATACAATTTGAAAACTTATATAAAGCAAAAGGCAGCGTTATTAAACCGTGGATAAGGCACGTTGCCAAAAAACCCGCAATCCTCTGCTGATGATGGCACTGAGCATGTCATGAATGATGTAATATGTGACATCATCAGCAGTGGATTACGGGTAATAGTATCTCTAGTTTACTCCCCTATAGCTGTCTTTCTTTTAACATAAGTGTCTGTTTCCTTCCCTTATACTTACTGTTTTTGGTTCGCTTCCGGTTCGCGTACCGGCGAGCGAACTGGGAAGCGAACTAAGAGAAATAGAGGTTGGCACAGTTCCAAATATTGTACCAATTTTTTAATAACGGGGAGGTAGTTCTGAAAAGAACTTTTTTTTTATTGTTTTTGTTGTTTTATATTTTTTTTATTATTTTTCGGAACATTTTTTTACTTTTTTTGAATTTTTCTGAACAGTTTTATATTTTTGGGGGTTTTTCTTGGAGGGGGCAATGAAAACGATTCATTGTAAAGGGCTCAACAGGAGCAACAAAACAAAAAAAGAAGTATTTATTATTTTGGGCGTTTCGTACAAACTTGCATATGATAGTCAATAGCTCTGTTGATCAGAGTGATGCTTCTTTCTCCGTAGGAAATGAATCCATCGCAAAATACGCAGATGTGTTTTACTTCACCAAATTTCATTTGTATATTTGGCACCATCTCCCTGCCCTCTGGTCCCGTTACTTCCGGTACAACAGATCTTCTGGCCATAATAGGGAGATTATCTAGGTCGTTCCGAAACTGTGCAGCACTGTAGTTTTTAGGATGCCACCTAGTCATATGGCGATGCATTGTGTAGTTTCCGAAACTGTATTTTTTCTCGGTTCCTCTGGACAGTCTATCTTGACATATAAGGCAAGTTACGTATCTTGCATTTACTTTTTTCTGACCTTTGGGAATTAAAAAAAATTGCCAAATGAAGTTTTCTTTCCGGTGAGACGTCCTGGGCTGCTCAGGCAAAAACTGCCTCTCTTCGTGCTCGTCGTCCTGTTCCTCTTCTTCCTCTTCTTGTTGAATTATAACTTGAGCAGGTGGTCCACTCTTCCTTGGATGTGGTGGAGGTGGTGGGGAAGCACCAGCTGAAGCTACTAAAGAAGCCATTGCTCAGTGATCACAAAGGGTCTTTCTCTCACAATGATGAAAGTCAGAGTGAGGAAAGAAGGAGGGATTTTCATCATTTGGGAAAAACAAGAGTTCTCAACCAATCAAAAGTGTTCATTTTAGATTATATGACCTAGTCTTACATCATTAGGAAACCAAAAGTGAAATGAACCAATGAAAAGTGTTATTACCAAGTCACATTACTTGCTGTGTTTACGTTAAGCGCTTTGCAGGGCCTCCCGGTTTGCTTCCAGAAACCTGCGCTTTGCGACTCGCTTCGCGTACCAGTTCGCTAACGTAGCACGTCATATGACGTATCACGCGAGAACGTGAAACGTCATGCGGACGGGAGGCGTCACGATGTTGTTTTCTAACGCGGCACTTGCGGTAAAGAAACGTTTACCGGCTCGCGGTCTATTTCGCGGCATCAAGGTCAGCTAACGGGAAGCTTCCCGATTCGCGAAGCGGGAACGAAGAAAAAAAAATATTAAAAAAAAAAATTATTCATAAACATATAAAATATATTTTTGGATTTAAAGAAGAATACATTTTACAGCTACAGATATTAGCTGTTAAAAAACCAATGACATTCACAGAAAAAACCATAGGTTATAGACCATATATAGTTAGGAATTAGCATTTACAAAACCTTGAAAATTCACTGAAAAAACCATAGGTTATAGACCATATATAGTTAGGAATTAGCATTTAGAAAACCTTTTTTTACTCACACAAAACCATTGAAATTCCATATATAGTTAGTTGCACTAACTATATATCGCGCACCCGCAATCCACTGCTGATGATGTCACATATTACATCATTCATGACATGGTCAGTGACATCACTGATGACATCACTGATGACATCTCAAATGACATCACTGATGACATCACTGATGACATCTCAAATGACATCACTGATGTCATCACTGATGACATCTCATTTGACATTACTGATCACATCACTGATGACATCATTCATGTGATAATACGATGAACCTCTTCAGACTCTAATATAACCTTAGATACACTCAGTGTAAACACAGACTCACAGATTGTCACTCATCCATGAAGTTACACACACACCTAGTCAGTCATGCAAACAATCAATCACACCTCCATTTCCTTAACTATACAGTTAAACACACCTTACTTATTCAAACATATACTAAAACATATTTACTCACTTATACAATACTGGATACAAGTTCACAATGATCCATACAGCCACTCACACATTCACTGGCTCTTATGCACAGTTATTTATATATGTCAACTCTCACATGTACTGTATTTTACATATGTACTTACTTTGACATGTAGCACTGAGATATCTATTCACTCACCAATACAGTCATGCACACAGTCAACCGCCCATACAGCTGTTTCCACATGCACTTTTGAACCCATACATCTATGCAGAGAGTCATACACCTCCCAGCCACCCATACACACTCTCAGTCTCCCATACAAATACTTGGGCAACCAATCAATAACCCATATAGTTAATCATATAGCTACTGATCAACACATGCAGCAGTTTACAGAACAACAGACATAATGATGCACAAATTAAGACAGTTTAGTCACTAACCCATGCACTCAGTGAGACACATTTAATCACTCACTCATACAGTCAGTCATGCACCTACTAAATCCTTTGTTCAGACACTTCTACATCCACTCATTCTTCAATATGTAAGACATATTTTAACTTTACAGAAACATACAGTCACTGGATGTTGTCATCAGTGATGTCATCAGTGATGTCATTTGAGATGTCATCAGTGATGTCATCAGTGATGTCATTTGAGATGTCATCAGTGATGTCATCAGTGATGTCACTGACCATGTCATGAATGATGTAATATGTGACATCATCAGCAGTGGATTGCGGGTGCGCGATATATAGTTAGTGCAACTAACTATATATGGAATTTCAATGGTTTTGTGTGAGTAAAATAAGGTTTTCTAAATGCTAATTCCTAACTATATATGGTCTATAACCTATGGTTTTTTCAGTGAATATATATATATATAAATATATATATATATATATATATATATTCACTGAAAAAACCATAGGTTATAAACCATATATAGTTAGGAATTAGCATTTACAAAACCTTGAAAAGTCACTGAAAAAACCATAGGTTATACACCATATATAGTTAGGAATTAGCATTTAAAAAACCTTATTTTACTCACACAAAACCATTGAAATTCCATATATAGTTAGTTGCACTAACTATATATCGCGCACCCGCAATCCACTGCTGATGATGTCACATATTACATCATTCATGACATGGTCAGTGACATCACTGATGACATCACTGATGACATCTCAAATGACATCACTGATGACATCACTGATAACAACATCCAGTGATTTTATGTTTCTGTAAAGTTTAAATATGTCTTACATATTGAAGAATGAGTGGATGTATAAGTGTCTGGACGAAGGATTTAGTAGGTGCATGACTGACTGTATGAGTGAGTGATTAAATGTATCTCACTGAGTGCATGGGTTAGTGACTAAACTGTCTTAATTTGTGCATCATTATGTCTGTTGTTCTGTAAACTGCTGCATGTGTTGATCAGTAGGTATATGAGTAACTATATGGGTTATTGATTGATTGTCCAAGTATTTGTATGGGAGACTGAGTGTGTGTGTGGCTGGCTGGGAGGTGTGTGACTCTGTGCAGATCAATGTGTACTTATATCAATGATTGTATAACAAGGTAAGTATGTGTTAGTATATGTTTGAAAATGTAAGGTGCTCTATGTTTAACTGTATAGACAAGAAAATGGAAGTGTGATTGATTCTTTACAGGACTGACTAGGTGTGTGAGTAACTCCATGGATGAGTGGCAGAGTGTGAGTGTCTGTATAGGTGTATGAGTGCATATGATAGTGTTGTAAAGATGAGTGATTGTATGTATGAATGATTGTATGGGTGAATGAGTGAATGTGTGTGTAGACGTAGGAATCAGTGAGTACATATGTAGTAACTAGTATTGGTGTGTCAATGGTTTCAAAAATTATACTCTGTATTTAACACTGGGTGAAACAGAGGTTATATTAAAATGTGAGGAGATGCATTGTATTGTCACATGAATGATATCATCAGTGATGTGGTCATTGATGTCAAATGAGATGTCATCAGTGGAGTCATCAGTGATGTCATTTGAGATGTCATCAGTGATGTCATCAGTGATGTCACTGACCATGTCATGAATGATGTAATATGTGACATCATCAGCAGTGGATTGCGGGTGCGCGATATATAGTTAGTGCAACTAACTATATATGGAATTTCAATGGTTTTGTGTGAGTAAAATAAGGTTTTTTAAATGCTAATTCCTAACTATATATGGTGTATAACCTATGGTTTTTTCAGTGACTTTTCAAGGTTTTGTAAATGCTAATTCCTAACTATATATGGTTTATAACCTATGGTTTTTTCAGTGAATTTCAATGGTTTTTTAATAGCAAATATCTATAGCTGTAAAATGTATTCTTATTTAAATCCCAAAATATATTTTATATGTTTATTAATCATTTTTTTAAAATATTTTTTTTGTTTCGCTCCCGGTCCGCGGACCGGGAAGCTTCCCGTTAGCTCAATTTGATGCCGCGACCCGGTCCGCGAACCGGTAAAAAATCAACATAGTGACGGTATCGCGTTGCCGCGTAATGCGTCTTATGACGTACTGCGTTAGCGCACCCGGAAGTGCCCCGGGGCGCGGACCGAGGCGCGAAACGCAGCTCCCCGGAAGCGATCCGCGGCGCTTCGCGAAAACGCGACGTATCGCGTTGCCGCGTAATGCGTCTTGTGACGTACCGCGTTAGCGCACCCGGAAGTGTCCCGGGGCGCGGACCGGGGCGCGAAGCTTAGCGACCCGGAAGCTAACCGGGGCGCGTTCCGCAGCGCGTAACATGAGCGTGAGAGGTCATGTGACTTGTTAATAAAACTTTTCATTGGTTCATTTCACTTTTGGTTTCATAATGATGTAAGGCTAGGTCAGGTGACCTAAAAATAACACTTTTCATTGGTTGAGAAGTATTGTTTTTCCCAAATGATGAAAACCCCTCCTTCTTTCCTCACTCTGACTTTCATCATTGTGAGAGGAAGACCTATTTTGCTTGTTGGAAAATGGCTTCATTGGTAGCTTCAGCTGGTGGACCCCCACCACCACCTCCACCTCCTCATGGGAAGAGAGGACCACCTCCCCAGGTCATTACCAACACTGAGGAGGAAGATGAAGAAATGGATGAGGAGGGAGAAGAACCACAGTTCTTAGAAGAGGTGCCCCGGGTTTCCAGAAAGAAAGCCAGTTTCATCTGGCAGTTTTATTCGATCCCTCGTGGCCAAAAAAAAGTCAATGCGAGGTATGTCACCTGCCGCATATGCAAAGAACAATTGTCCAGAGGGACGGACAAAAAATATAGCTATGGAAATCACACAATGCACAGGCACATGACAAGGAAGCATCCACTAAATTACAGCCGGGCGGAAATAAGGGATATGCTTGACAATCCAAGACCAACTCCTGTGGCCAGACCAACAATACCGATTTCTCTAACACCAGAAGAGGCACGGGAAACTGTGCCAAATATTCAAGAAAATTTTGGGCACATGATTCACTTATGTATGCACTGTCGTGCATTATTAGCTTGTGGCAACATGAGCATCAATGCACTCAACCTGGCGTATGAACACCATGATTGCCCTAACCGCCCCCAGTAATTTGTTTTTGCTCCTGTTGTGCCCTTTTCAACGCCTGTTTTTTGTTGTTTCCCCCCCCCCCAAAAAAAACCAAAAAAAATATAAAATTGTTCAAAAAATACAAAAAAAACAAAAAATGTTCAAAAAAAA
Organism: Lissotriton helveticus; assembly: GCF_964261635.1. Taxonomy (NCBI): domain Eukaryota; kingdom Metazoa; phylum Chordata; class Amphibia; order Caudata; family Salamandridae; genus Lissotriton; species Lissotriton helveticus. The sequence continues at coordinate 1,478,488,409 of NC_136059.1, read as the reverse complement.
AAATAATATATAAAACAACAAAAATATAAAAAAAAAAGTTCTTTTCAGAACTACCTTCCCTTTCAAAAAAAATTGCTAGAATGTTTAGCACTCTGGCAAGCTCTATTTCTTTTGGTTCGCTCCCGGGTTAGCTTCCCGGTACACGGACCGGGAGCTAACCAAAAAAATAAAAAAAAAATAAAAAGTGTAAGTATAAGGAAAGTAAACAGAGAGTGATGTTAAAAGAAAGACAGCTATAGGGAGTAAAGAAGAGATACTGTTTAATAGATCTATTTACCGAAGAAAAGACAGAAGAGGGTATAATTGTGAAAAACAAAATAGATAACGAAGTGAAAGAAAAAAAAAGAGAGTATAACATTAACAAAGAAGAGTTTCTTGGAGAATGTGAGTGAATGTTCAAAATAAGATTAAAACATGAGGAATAACAGAGAGAAAAAATAGAAAACAGAAAACAAAAAATAACAGAAAAAGATTAATTGAAACAGCAAAGAAATGTAAGTAACATAGAGCCATATCATCAACATAGGCAATAAAAGTTTTGCAGCTTTTATTGGCAGAAATGTGTCGCTAAAGCTGCTTTTGTGGCAGAAAACTGCCGCTAAAACCACTTTTGCACCAGTTTTCTGCCAATAAAAAGAGCAATAATTTTATTGGCTGTGTTCATAATATTCCCCTTAGTGTGCTTCAACTACACAGAGAAAGCATTATGAACAAGTAGTGATAGAGTGATCAGTCAAAGACACTAAGAGTAATAGAGACGGAGTGAGTGAACAAAAGTGAGGAACTATGAGAAGAGAGGGACTGAGGAAAAGAGTGGAAGGAGTTGAGTAAGTAGGTAATAGAGAAAGGAATGAGGAAAGTAGCAAAGGCAGGAAACTGAGGGTTAAAGAAATGAAGCTGTGGAACTAATAGTAGGTGAATGTGATAGAAATGTAACGAAAAGAATACAAAACATTTACCTTATAATTGTCGTTAAATTACTCACTTTTTGTTTTTATACTTTCAATCTGTGAAAGAGAGAACAAACATTTGAAAAATATTAAAACATGTATTTAAAAATTAGAAAAGACAAGGGAAAAGATTGAAGGACAAACAGTTTTTCAACAACTTTGACACTTACAGAAGCTTCTGCTTCTCCAGGCCCCCTACACAGTCCTAAAGATATACATTTTAAACTAACAGTATCTTGATGCAGATGAAGTGAGGCCTATCTTAAAACATGGTGCATCTTTTGCATTGCTGTTGTTTCAGAAAAGTGTCGCAAGACACTAAAATTTTAAATAATTGCTTCAGGATGCCAATAAGATGTCTACTATCCAGAGGTTTGTTTGAGGTGAGGCCTACTCAGGGTTGCAGATGAGATTTACACTTGTTGAAGAGTACAGAGGAGATAATACATGTGAAGGTCTACCAATGAAGTGAGTCATGTCCACTGCACTCTTCAACAAAGTCCAAACCTCCTATGTTTCCCTGGACAGACCTAAACTTGATCTGCACAATGTGATTCGTAATGATAGGAAACACAGGTGATGTAAATGAAATACGTGCAATTTATTTTGCTCATTTCACAATCACATCACTTGTGTTTCCTTTGCTTAGGTATCTCATTGTGCAGATGTAGTCCAGCATATGAAAGAATACGCAGAAGTGCAGCACTGCATGCAACAACTTTGTCACTTACAGAAGCCTCACCTTCTCCATGCCTCCTACACAGTTCTACATATACATCATAAATGCAAACAGTACAGAATTAATTATACATGTTAAATGGTTTATTTTTGCTGTTCTCAGAATGTATCAAAATTCACTAAAAACAGTGACTTGAAGGTATTCATCATATAACAGCGGGGAAAAAAAACACAATCAAAATGATTGTGTTTAAAAAACCCATACAACATAAGAAATCAAAATTCAGAACTCCTTAAAGTTAACTTACTTTCCATGATGTCCAAGGATGTCCTATGAACAGCTTACACTCTTTTGTGCTGTTATTACTTTCAGCCCGCCACTTTCTGAAAGAAAATCTCCATCGTTTTTAAAAACACGTTACATGCAATAAATGACTTCTTGCTCTCTACCACAAGTTTCCACAAGGCCAAATCTGGTCAGAGCCATTTATAACTCTTGGATTTCTTGTAAGCCAATCCCGTCATTTGGCATTTCCGCAACTTTCAGAATTAAAATTTTGAAGATCATTTTCACAATCCTGGAATAGTAATATCTTCCCCTTCTTGCTCAGTCATGTTCTACATTTCCTATGACACTGATACTGCTTACTATGAAGCAGACTTACACTACCTCTACGACTACTACAATTATTTAATTCTCTACATCACTTTTAATCACAAAGCAATGTAAAACAGTAGACAGCATTGCAGACTTACATTCCCTCTACTCCATGTTTTGATTGGCTGCTTCAATTAGCTTATAAAAAGAAACAGTTTTTCTGAACTCATTCAAAGTGCACGTATTTCTCCATGACGTCCAGTCCTATGGTTAGAAGTTATGTCTCTGAACTACACTTATCCTCAAGGCCAAATTGTGTAGGAGCCATTAGAACTTCTTGAAATTCCACAGAGCACATCCCGAGATTATTTCCCTAAAATTTTGGTTTTAAAAACACCAGGTAAGAGTTTTTAAGGTCATACGGCAATTTTTTTTTGAAAATTAAAACAGAATCATTGCAGAATGACCAGCCATTTCTAGACTTTAAATAAGCTGTGTAATGTCCTGATGTTATTGAAGGGCCGTCATGATATATAATTGCTGCAGTTACAAAAGTCCTTCCTGATATTGACAACTGCGAAGCTACAAAATTTTTAATTAAAGTTGTCAATTTTGTTCCATCAGGCCTACATCGTTGGAACATTAAAATGACATACTGGCCATATGTTCGTATAAATAATGTGGACATCATTTCAGATTTACATTGGCTACACTCCATGTTGTGATCAGCTGCTTTTACTAGCTTATTAAAGGAGACTGATTTACTGTCTGGCAAAGTTAAATATATAAATCTTTCTGAGTCTACACTAGTAGTACTTGATACCATACAGTTCTCGCAGTCATGCTGCCATTGATAAGAAAGCCCAAACAGCTGATCTACATCTACACCTTCAGCATGTAATACATCAAGCATATACATTAAAAACCCCTGACAATCTTGCTGAATATTTTGAGAGAATTGTGTTTGGCCTGAACATCTGTCTAACAGATTTCGAATTTCAGACACACTTTCTATGTTTCTTCTATCAGTGCTACATTTCTCTAACACAGAATTTAACAAACTGCAAAATCTTTGATCAGAATTGACCACAATCTCTTCTTTTACATTTTCTAGAGAAAACAAAACATTAACCACTACATTAGCATAGCAGTTGACACCAGAACTGTTTTCAAATTGAAAACCAACAACATCTTCAACAGAATCCTTTTTGTTTCTGCTTGTAATTTTAGGTTCATCGACTTTTCGTCTTTTTGCTACAACCTCCCCAGTATTGGTCACATTTCTTCGTTTCCGGCCTACCACACGTTTCTCAAACAAAGGATACTGAGGCAAATGTGGCGCATACTCTCTTCTTAACCTATTGTATTCCTTAACACAATCTAGATCAGCACAAATGTTTGTGACATCACACTCAATCAAGTACAATCCCGATAAAGTTCTAACTCGTGACAATGCCACATATGCCATACCCTCCTTGAACACAGAACTGCCAATATTCACCAATGCACTGTCTACACTTAAACCTTGCGATTTATGGATTGTCACCGCATATGCCAAGCAAACAGGAAACTGCTTACGGCGAACATATAAGTCTTTTACAAGCAAAAATCTAGCAGAGCAACGACCAATTAGCTGTACTTCCTCAATGCCATCAAATTTAATTTTTAAAAATTCAATTCCATCTCTATTTCTGTATTTTACAAAATCAACAACATTACCCATTGATCCATTTACCAGACCTCTTTCAACATGTAAATTCCTTCTTAAAATTATACGGCAGTTCAAGCACACATTCAGAGTCTTTTCAAAACCTGCAGTTTTAGATATACTCTTCTCTAATGAATCCAATTTTGTTTTCAGATTCTCAGACAAAATAATTGTTGATCCCATATGCTCTACTCTGTCAATAGCTTCCAGTTTCACAATCTCTTGCTTTTCTAAATGCAACATTTTGTTGTTGAATTTGGCACATTCTGCAAGAGTTGGCATCAAACATATTCCAGATTTCTTATCAGTAATTTTCTGAAAAATATTCTCAGGCACAACATCTTGTTCTGGATATAAATTTGACAGTAATCGTGCATGTAAAGCTTCTTTCCCATGCTCGGTCACTTTTCCAATTCTAACATCTTGTAGAATAGTCTTGTAAACTTCATCCTTCGCCTGACGCATATTTTCATGCAGTTCAGCATAATTGAAGTTTAACCATATATTGACGTTGCCAATGCTGCCTAGGCACTTCCTGGTATCTTCATGCGTGAGCATTTTGAACACAGGTTGCCCTTTCACTGGTGTCAGCTGCAGAAGATCTCCGAAAACAATGATGTGTTTGCCACCAAATAACACATCATACTCTGTTTTGAGAACTTCTTGCATCCTCAAATGCACAAAGGCAAGCATGACATTGGAAACCATGCTTACTTCGTCAATGATAAGAAGTTTCATTTTCCTCAAGATTCTTGAAACTTCAAAACAAGCATCTCCAGATAGCTTGTGATATTGTAATTTGTTGTCATGCTCCACTGGCAGCATCAGTAAACGATGTAAAGTAATCCCTTTAATGTTATGTGCTGCCAGTCCAGTTGGAGCGGTGACAACACAAGACAGCGATGACTCTGTCCTTTCCTGCAAATAGCATGAAATTGCTTTAATGAGGAAACTTTTTCCAGTTCCCGCTTCTCCACTCACGTACAGTCGGACAGGCTTCAACGACGTACATGAGCACTCTTTCTTGTCATGACTTAATCCATCATCAATTTGCATGGTAACTTCGTCATATATTTTCCTCTGCTCAACGTTGAGTTGTCTTTCCAACTCTTCTAAGTTAACCGCATCCTCCTGAGCATGTGCCATGGCTCTTTCCACTTAATTCATGGCAGTGGCAGCTTCATTTTCGATAACAGGTCCTCCTAGTGGATCCTGACTCAATGAAGCAGAACTCTGACTGTCCTGAAAACTGTCTCTGGCAATCTCGGCTGCAATCGTTGCTTCCTGCTCAATTTCCGCATTCAACATTTCTACATATTTGGGAAAAGCAGGACATTCTATGGTCTCCTTGGCGGCATTGAAAGAGTCTTCGTAACAGAGGAAATCTCCAAGCAGTTCCTCTTCTGCACGCCAAGGCTTGAAAAGTTGCAAAAGTGCTAAATAGAAAAACTCCTTTTTTTCAGGAGATTCGCCACTCAATTTTCGATGGTTTACCAAGTGGCATTTTCTTTGCTTGACCAGACATCCCTCACTTCCTATTACAGCATACACTCCTTTCTCAGTATCTTCTTTGATGTTCCTCTTGAATATGTAATTTTGAAGAAGCTCATACAGACAAACATTGTCGAGGTGACTGCTTCTATTTGGATAATATGTATCCAACATGTTGGTCTTCAAAATGTCGGTACTGTTTGGCTCCTTTTCCGCCAAATACTCAATTTCCCGCACAGGTTTCAGAACTCGATTACGCGTTGCAGCAAGACCAAGACTCGCCCAAACGATACTCCTGGACTTGGCATAGAGACTTGCTGAAGACAACCGGTCAGAGCATTCGTATGCTCCAATTTCTCGATGCGACAACATCTTCAGACTGAAACTGTACAACTTCTTGCTGAGGCTCTTTTCATGGGAAATGTCCTCCCACATATCCTTCAATTCTGTCTTCTCTTTTTTGGTGATGTAAGACGTCACATACCGAGCCACAGCCATACAGTTATCAGCCACAAACTGTATATCCATGTTAGCATTCCACATGGACAAAATCACCGGGTTGTAGTCGTTGATGTACTTGGACTCTTCGTTCCTCTTCAAATTGTATGTGTTTTTAGGTGATTTCTTCATGACATTATGTCGCAGCGAAGACATCAAACTGTTTACTCTTCCTTTAGAAATCACCGGTCGTGGAAAACCGAAACGACATTTGGTGTAGAACTTGTCCTTGTTTCGGAATTTACGACGGCAGTACTTTCCACATCGATGGCTTTGGAAACGCAGAACTTTTTCTCTTAGGCTTTTCTTCTCCTTTGCGTTTGGAACAGCACACGTAGAATACTGTTGGATGAAACTCATCACTGAGTCTTCTGGATCCGTTCCAAATTTAGGTGCATCCTTGATCCACAGCAACATATGTATATGAGGAGCACCTCTTGCTTGGTACTCCTTTCTCCAGAAGAAATCCAACACCTCTCCAAGAGGTGGATTCTTCTTATTCATGATGAAAGACATCATAGCTTCAAATCTATGATTGAAGTACCTACATACATTGACTGGATCCAAAGAGCACAGTTCTCCGGGTGTCTTGAATTCGATGTTATCTACGTTAGCATTTGCCTCTCGTAGAAATTCAAGTAAGTCTTCCCAGCCATACTCGGCACAGCTCAGAGTGAGGAACCATGTGGGAGTACCTAAGTTCCTCAGCATACATTTTAAATCACCATGACGACGGTACCAGTACTCATTAGTACCACGCTGACACGCCATGAGATTAATCAGGTGAGAATCCAAAATACTGTCTTGGACATTGACTTTATCCATAAAGTCACTTGCCGAGATGTTTTGCATGTGTATACCACTTTTCAAGATGTGGTTCACTGCATATGACAGTCCAGACAGATCGCTTTCAAACAGGAGATGAAACAAATAGGGAATGCATTGTCGAAACCTAGCATCTCCTGCATACAATCGCAAAGTCCGGTATTCAGAAGCAGGAATTTGATGAGGTCGCTCATCATATCTTCCTCCCTGACCTGTTGGAAAAAGCTGTGGGAAACACCGAGCTTCCAAACTTTCCTCCCAAACACTAATGGGACTCCCTTTGGCTTGTTTCATTTGAAACAACTCAATAGCATTCCCCATGACTTCCTTGGAATGCAAAGGATGAACACTATAATGTTCATATATTTCTTCACTAGTAGAGGGTTCTACTTTCTCAATTTGACCAGCACACAAATCGCTATCCTCTTCCTCACTTACTTCCTCTTCTGCAACATATACATTCTTATAGTATTTATTATTTTTTTTCAAATACAATGTTGCCTTTTTAACTTTCCTAACATCTACTAAATCTTGCCATATTTTCTTATTCTTTGTCGGAACCCCATTAACTAAGATAACCAGAGGTTCCTCTTCCACTTTTTCTACTCCAATTGTGTTAATGTTTTTCTTCAAATCTAGAGGCAAATAAACAACTCTTCCCTTTAATCCTCTCTGTAAATCTGATGGAGGCAATTTCCCTGTCTTTGGCTCCATTCTTACAATAGCCTGAAAGGGATGGATACTTTGAATCAAAATAGATTCATAAGTATTTAAATCCTTCAATTCAGAAGGAATCTCAACCAATTCCAGATTATTATGAACTGCTCTAGCAGGCATCTGGTTTTGATTTAATTTGCAACAACAATAAGTACACACACGTTGATCCAATCCCAAATCAAAACAATTTTCTACCATCAAGTATGTTGCGAAATCCTTCCATTCACTATTATCTTCCCTTTCACTTTTTGCATATAAATCCACTAACTTAGTCTGATTCTTATAATAAGTGCGTCGACAACACACACAAGTGAAATTAGGCCTCTCACTTGATTTCACCTCAAACGTCGCAATTTCCCTCTGGAAATTATCTGTACTGGAAACCTGTACACTATCTTCCACATGACCCTCTTCTTCTTGCTCAATTTCAACATTCTCCTCTTTACTTCCAAAGTAACAAAACTCAATTTCTTCACATATATTCTTCACATCTATTTCAGAACCATGCAAAAGAGCAGCGCATAATTGTTTAAGCATAATTGCTGGACTCTTAGCATAATACAACATTCTAACTAATTTCCTCACTTTATTATGATGCACTGCTAGCATCCTGAAATGATGAAAAACACTCTGGCATACTCTCCTGGAAAGACAAGCCAGTGAATGACCATGCAAACCTGTCACTTCTCTTACTCTGCAAGGATCTAATTCTTGCAACAACCTTATTTTCTGCTTCAAACTTTTCTTATTAAATGACCGTACAAAATCACAAAGCAAATTGATGGAATCCTGTCGCACACTGCAAATACTACTATACTTCCAGGTGTACACAGGACCCTTAGCACGTCTTCCTAAAACCTCATTACCTAACACCTCTTCTGCCTCTGTTGTCACAAGTTTTTCTTTTTCAACTGGACAACCATCTTTCACTTTATAAGCACGACCACTGGTGTCAACTGCATGCACCAAATCATTATCCTGGAAATAACTCTCCTCATTAAAAAATGCCTCACAGCTTGAACTATGCATCCATTCTCCAGAAAAAACTTCACAAAAATTACTACGATTAACTATTCTCTTCCATCTACTATTTCTTTTGAAATCATAAATTGCCTTGTTTAGCTTCCTAATTCTATTGATTATCAAAATAAATAACTTACGTTTAATTTCAAATGCCTGATCAATAACTTTCTCAACTTTTTTTTTTCTCTTATAAAAAACCAGTTTCTGTTGACCTTTCTTAATATTTTTTAACAAATTGCCAATTATCCTGTTGCGGAACATTCATTTACGAATCTCCCTAAACTGTTGTTTCCTTTTACTATCATGCACAGAGTTATCTCTTGCTCTAGCAGTAACATTTTTGATTGGCCTTTCCTTTCCATTTGAATTCCTTCTCGTTTTATGGACTGAAACATTTTCTGTAGTAATATTTTTTTTACTACACATATTTCTTATGAAATATTTTGTGCTCTTACCCGGTGCTTTCTTCGTGACTTGAAAAATCTTTTTGTTAGAGGACTGCTGCTTATTTTCTTTCACCTGCTGTTTTTGACGTTTTGCAGCCTTTCTCTGTCTTTCTATTGTTGGCATGGTGAAATCTTGAAATGATCTGCAGTTGAATCTGTGGTAAAATATAATAAAAAATGTTATTAACCATTATTACCAAACAGTAAAACAATAACAGTGATCAAAAACTTAACACACTACTTGACATTTTAAATAGAAGATTTTTTAGTCCTTGCAAATTTACAATACAGAAATAGCAGAAAAGAAATGACATTTATATTTATGTTACCTGTGCTATTTTATATGTGAATCTGATCTAATTTTATGAGCATATTTTAATATTTTATTGAAGACACTACACATAACCTGCTTTTGAAGGTGTCTTTATTTTTAAATTAAACGGTTTACCTTTTTACTTTTTATTAATTATAAATTTTAAAAATAAATGTTTATATTTCCATAGGCTCAAGCAGGTCAGCTTCCCATCCTATGTCATATAATTCGGACAAATCTGCATCCTCATCACGCTCTTCTTCATCCTCAGGATTTAAATCATCCAAGGGATCAACATCCACTGATGTTTCAATTACAAGTTCAATGATGAGGTCAAAATCAACTGATTGCAGATTGTCGCTCATGTTGAGGTTGTCTTTATCTTTAAAGAAAGATAACAACAATGAGATGTTGCAGAGTAAGAGACAAATCTCAGAGATTATAATAGTAAAATTGTTTAACAAGAGTAATATTTTGCAGCTATTATTTAGCCATGTCCAGCAATGCTGAGCAGGTGAAGACTATGTCTAAATTTTCAGTGAACAGGACTCATCTCTTCTTAACCTTGGATAAGCCTCACCGACTCTGTGTGTCCTGCACATACTTAAATGTAAAGGGGCAGATTTATGTTAAATGGCACATCCCCAGGCATGCACCAGTTAACGTGCACCACTACTCTGCCACCCATGGTGTGCCGTATTTACAATCAGATAGGAGAAAGCTTCGTCAAAACCCTGCGCCTGCTTTAAGCAGGCATAGGTCTTGACACAACATTGTGGAGATGGGGCACCCCTGAGCCTTGCTTGAGCTGCATCGCACTTGCGATACAACTCCAGCAATCACTACCTTTACAGCACAGATACGTCACGCATCTGTGCCATTTTTGCCCCATGATGCCCCGTATTCTAAATGCAGCACACCATGGGTGGCGGAACAGCGGCGCAGGATGACTGACACATCCCTGGTGATGCACCAGTCATCATAAATCTATCCCTAAGCTTCTTATCTTGTTACAGATGAACCGCCATATGTAGCATGAAACTATTTTGCATTTCCTAAATAGCGAATTTTAAGGAATAAATAGCAATTCTTTACCATTCCTAATTTGCAATGAGCAAATTGCTAATTGCAAGTTACCCATTCATTTCCATGGGCTAGGAGGCTCATAGGAATGAAGGTTTAATTTGCGATTAGCAATTTGCTCATCACAAATTAGGAATTTTTCCAAGGGTGCAGGGGTGTCTCAAGAACACCCTGCTGCACCCCTGAAAAAGAAATTTGGGGGCATATGGCACACATACATGCTCTAAGGGCATGTGTTGACGTCATATGGCACCTTTTGTTTTTTTGAAAAAAAGCTTTTTGAAAAGAATTCACAAATTACCACCAATTTACCACAATAGTTTCCAAATCCTTAATGTCATTTTTTACATATTTTTTGTTTGATACATTGCATTTAAGTAGTCACAAAATTTGCAAATCCTTCAGTGCAATTGCAAAATAAGGAATAGAAAATGTTGCTACTCCTTATTTTGCATCAAACTTGTTTGATACATACCATTTGTCTAATTAACATTCGCAAAGGCCGAAATTCGTAGAATTTTGATCTTTGCGAATGCTAATTAGCTTGATACATATGGCCCCAAGTGAGGCCTGTCTTGTGACATGGTGCATCTTTTGCATCACTGCTGCATCGGTTTCATGTGGTACGTTTTTTTACACCATGACATATCTGCCTAAATGCATCAATTTGTAATGTTGTCGCCTCATAGCAAATCTTTTGCACCGCCGCTGCATCATAAAAGTGACGCACAGTGGCACAAAAGAGGCATACACCTATCATAAATCTGTCCCTAGCATTTTAAAAGATTAATCCAGGATGACGATAAGGTGTGGCCTATCCAGAGGTTTGTTTAAGGTGAGGCCTACTCAGGATTGCAGATTAAAGTTACGCTTGATGAAGAATACAGAGGAGATAATACATGTAAAGGCCTACCAATGAAGTAAGTAATGTGCACTTTATTGCGCCAGTCATCATAAATGTATCCCTAAGCTTCTTATCTTGTTACAGATGAACCACCATATGTACCATCAAACTATTTTGCATTTCCTAAATAGCAAATTTTAAGGAATAAATAGCAATTCTTTACCATTCCTAATTTGCAATGAGCAAATTGCTAATTGCAAATTAGCACCGCCGCTGCATCATAAAAGTGACGCACAGTGGCACAAAAGAGGCATACACCTATCATAAATCTGTCCCTAGCATTTTAAATGATTAATCCAGGATGACAATAAGGTGTGGCCTATCCAAAGGTTTGTTTAAGGTGAGGCCTACTCAGGATTGCAGATTAAAGTTACGCTTGATGAAGAATACAGAGGAGATAATACATGTAAAGGCCTACCAATGAAGTAAGTAATGTCCACTTTATTGCGCCAGTCATCATAAATGTATCCCTAAGCTTCTTATCTTGTTACAGATGAACCACCATATGTACCATCAAACTATTTTGCATTTCCTAAATAGCAAATTTTAAGGAATAAATAGCAATTCTTTACCATTCCTAATTTGCAATGAGCAAATTGCTAATTGCAAGTTACCCATTCACTTCCATGGGCTAGGAGGCTCATAGGAATGAAGGTTGCAATTTGCGATTAGCAATTAGCTCATCACAAAATAGGAATTTTTTCAAGCGTGCAGGGGTATCTCAAGAACACCCTGCTACACCCCTGAAAAAGAAATTTGGGGGCATATGGCACACATACATGCCCTAAGAACATGTATAGGCGTCATATGGCACCTTTTGTTTTTTGGAAAAAAATGCTTTTTGAAAAGAATTCGCAAATTACCACAAACTAGAAGTTGGTGGTAGTTTCCAAATCCTTAATATCATTTTTTACATATTTTTTGTTTGATACATTGCATTTAAGGAATCGCAAAATTTGCAAATCCTCAGTGCAATCGCAAAATAAGGAATAGCAAATTTTGAATTAAGGACATTTTAAGTAATTTCCACATGTGCAGTGTTTTCAAATTATGATTTCAAAATCGTTTTTGGGGAAAAGTAATGGTTTGCAAATTTATGACAAGGACATAATGGTGTATGCTTCTCTATAAGGCATTTCAGTGTCTCTGATGTCATTTTTCCCATATTACATTATAAGACCTTTCCCCATGGAGCACATTCCTTGTAAATATGCTCCCACCTGTGCATGGTGAATTTAGATTTTGACTGTTTGAGTCACATAGCCATGTTAAAAGTCACCCCAAAAAATTGCAAACGCTTTAAAAAAACACATTCATGTGTCTTAAGGACATTTTAAGTCATTTCCCCGTGGACAGTGTTTTGTAAGTGGCGCAAAAGAGGCATACACCTATCATAAATCTGTCCCTAGCATTTTAAATGATTAATTCAGGATGACGATAAGGTGTGGCCTATCCAGAGGTTTGTTTAAGGTGAGGCCTACTCAGGATTGCAGATTAAAGTTACGCTTGATGAAGAATACAGAGGACATAATACATGTAAAGCTCTACCAATGAAGTAAGTGATGTCCACTTCATTGCGCCAGTCATCATAAATGTATCCCTAAGCTTCTTATCTTGTTAGACATCAACCGCCATATGTATCATATAACTATTTTGCATTTCCAAAATAGCGAATTTTAAGGAATAAATAGCGATTCTTTACCATTCCTAATTTGCGATGAGCAAATTGCTAATTGCAAATTACCCATTAATTTCCATGGAGCAGGAGGCCCATAAGAATGAAGGTGCAATTTGCGATTAGCAATTAGCTCATCGCAAATTAGGAATTTTTCCAAAGGTGCAGGGGTGTCTCAAGAACACCCTGCTGCACCCCTGAAAACGAAATTTGTGGACATATGGCGCACATAAATTTTAACAACATTCCTTTACCTCAAAAACGATTTTCAATTCATAATTTGAAAACACTGCCCACAGGGAAATTACTTAAAATGTCCTTAAGACACATGAAAGTGTTTTTTTATTGCCTTTCCAGCATGGTTGGGTCACTTTTAACATGGCTATGTAACACAAACATTTAAAATCTAAATTTCCCATGCACAGGTCGGAGCATATTTACAAGCAACTTGCGCAACAGAGAAAGGTCTTACATTAAAATGGGAAAAATAACATCAGGGACAGTCAATTGCCGTATAAAGAAGCATACACCATTATGTCCTTGTCATAAATTTAAAAACAATTCCTTTTCCCCAAAAACGATTTTCAAATCATAATTTCAAAACACTGCACATGGGAAAATTACTTAAAATGTCCTTAAGACACATAAAAGCGTTTTTTGATTGCCTTTGCAGCATGTTTGTATCACTTTTAACATGGCTATGTAACACAAACATTCAAAATCTAAATTTTCCATGCACATGTGGGAGCATATTTACAAGCAATTTGCGCCACATAATTCATAATTTTCTCGTAAAAGCACACTATTCTCTATCTAAATTAAAGAAATATTTTCTCACCTTAGCAAATACTTTGAGTTTGAAAACAGTCTCAGAAACACACCAATTTGTCTTCAGCAGAGCAAAAGGTATGCACTCCAGAGTCTGCAGCTATCAAAAGCACAGAAATGCTGTAATTCTTCACACATATCTCTCATGTCACCCAATCAAAACTCTTCCCTCACTTTTTTTCAAATGAAAACCCTTCCCCCCTCTGCCCTTTCTGCCTTTTCTGCATGGCAACCACCTCTTGGAAGACTTCTGGTGTTTGCAAGTTCACACAACTTTGTTGCAATTGAACTCTGAACTCTCAGTGCACCTGCATATCCAGTGCATTCTTTCATTTAATGATTTTTTATTGACCATTCAAAATACATCTTTCAAAGAACACATCCGTGCACCCTAACTTTCTGTTTTCAGCAATCAAAATCCACCAATCACTGTTACTGCTTCATGAACACAGAAACTCCACAGTTTTTTTCATTTTAAACTCTCATTTTTTCAACTGCCATTTCATTGCCACACTTCATCTGACTGCAGGAGAACCTTCTCTCACCATGTTTTCTGTCTGGATTGTTGGACATAGTTATATTCACTGGGCTCAAAGGTACGTTGAAAACAGGAAATTACCTAACCTCAATTTACAAGATGTGGAAATTAAGTGGTTTGGCCACAGAGGATTAAAATGTCACCAATTGATACCATTGGTGAAAACCTTTATGCATTTGCCCAAACCTGACCTGTTAATTGTGCACTGTGGAGGTAATGACTTGGGCACTTTGACTGGTGTAGGTCTGGAAATGCTTTTAAAGGACACCTTTGAGCAATTAATGGCACTTTTTCCTCAGACTGCCTTGGTATATTCAAATATATGCCAAAGACAGAAATGGAGGTGGTCAAACCAATTTTGTCCACAAATTGAGAAGTCGAGGAAGCATGTAAACAAATCTGTTTCAGCTTACATGAGAGACCATGGAATGGGCTCCCTGTACAACAATAACTTGCGTTACTACATGCAAGATATCTACAGAGGAGATGGAGTTCACTTCTCAGATGAGGGCAACAGAGTTTTCACTCTGAATTTAAGAATGTGCATTGGTACCTACTTATAAGTACCTAAATGTACCATAAACCCAAAAGCTCTTCTCAGAGCTACCCTACATCTGATCACTCACAATTATTATTTTACTCTAACATTTTTCACTAATTTCCAACAAAGTACGCTCCCTGGGGCGCTACCCGGTACGCGAACCGGGAGCTAACCTCGCGAAATTTTTTAAAAAAATGTTTTTTTTTCGCACATATAAGCCTCCTCAGCCACCCTCAGAAAACCTAGGGGGTCAAGATAACTCTACCGTGCCCCCTTCTACCCATTCTGAACATTATTTGCCCTCCATCTTGTATCTTAATTCGACCGAAACACAAAATGGTGGACTCCCGGAACGCTTAAGGTTCGCGAACCGGGGCGCTCAACTGTACGCGTACCGGGTCGCTCCCTGGGAAGCGCACCATCAAAAAAGGTGGGAAAGTAGTTCACAGAAAAGCCACTGGAGACAATTTCACCAAATATAGATTAGCTCATACTACATACCAATCCCTACCATTTTCACAAATTTGATTGGAATTCCATTTAGTCATTTAGCCTGTAGACCTCTCTAAATACCCTGAGGTAAATTACTTCACAAAACACATCTGAAGTGTTGGAATTGACAACCAATGAAAATGTTACTTTCATTTTCTACTTTTTTTACCTGACATTTCATTGGTTATATACCTGAATATATATAAAGGAAGAGAAGAAAACACAGCCATTTTGACTACTACTTCTTGCTGTACATTTCAATAGTATTTTCACTAATTCCTTCAACTTCTTTCTAAAGGTAAGTTTTTATTTTTAAAACTGAAGTATATTGTGCACTATAAGTTAATATGGTAAACTTTTTCTGATAGATATATACTATCCCTCTGTAGTAGTTATAGATTTAGAGAGACTTCTCTGTTATAGTTATGGATGGAGTTAGGCTTCTCTTGTATAATTATGAATTTACTTACGTTAAATCACATACACTTTTTTATATTCCTACTTCCACTCTGATACTATACACTGCCCAAAGATAAATTCACTGATAAAAAATGCCTATCTAAAATTATTCCCAACATTGCCCTATCTCTACTAATATATATTTTTTTAATCCAAATTTCAGGCAAAATGGAAGGCGAAAACCAAGTTTCTTTTGAAATGGACCTGCAAGAGAGCAGCCAAGAATTGATTGATACAATTGATCAAATTGACATTGAATTTTTCGATGAAACTTGGGACAATGAACTACTGCAATGTGTACAAGCAGTAGATAACCTCCTTGCAAATGAGGACATTTTACACCCTCAGAGACTATAATGTATATTCCATGATAATTATGAAATTTCTGACAATGAAATGTTAGAAAGTTTAATAAATTATGAAACACAATCAGAATAAAAAAAAATGCTTAAAAAATAAAAAAAATAAAAAATAATCAACAAAAACAACAATCAATTAACATACAGCATTTGAAAAGTCTATCATTCATTTTTCATTGCAGTACGCTGCCCAGAACGCTTCCCGGTTCGCGGACCGGGCGCTCCCCACGCAAAAAAAAACAAAATTTTTTTGTTGTTTTTTTTGCCCCGCGGGGCCCTTTTAAAACCTCCACATTAAACCTAGGGGGTCAGGGAGGATCTAGTATGCCCCCTTATGGTCATTTTCGCCTTTGTTTTGGCCTCCTCTTGTCTCTCAATCCTACCGAGAGACAAGATGGCGGCCGCTCCGGACTGTTTAGAATGTTGACAGACACCGGAGAGCCAATCAGCTTAGCTACGCGAAGTTCCGGTACGCTTAAGGTCCGCGGACCGGAGCGCTGCCCGGAGCGCGCTTACAGATATATATCTTTTTTTAAACGTTAATTTCTCAAAATCCACTGGAGCACATATATTGAGACCTAGAAAAGGCACATCGGGCTACCAGTCCCTACAATTTTGCCACGTTTCATGCAAATCCATTCAGCCGTTCGGGCTAAAAGTGAGGCCAACCGCCCTATGGAAAACTCAATGTTAAAAACACGTTTTGGGACCCCCCTTTTTTCTCGGTCCCCCCTTGACGAAACCCCCCCAAATTTCCAAGGGCTGCTCAGAAACAAAATGTTCCATTTTCCAGAAAATTTCAGCCAATTCCGTCCACAAACGCCAAAGTTATTAGACATAGAATTTTCAAAAATCCCATAGGGAAAAAATCCTAACTATATATACCTACTGGCGACCGCCAGTAGGTAATATATATATATATATATATATATATATATATATATATATATATATATATATATATATATATATATATATATAAGCAAGACATAACATTCCTTTTTCATTTCAACAGCACACCCTGGATCTTTATTGCACAGCTTAGAGCCTATTTGTGAACTAAGAGGCCTAACAGACATGCTGCCTAAGATTCTCTACTAGTACATATCCTAAAGCCTAACTGACTTCAAGAATACATGTATTCCCATATTTTTGAACACACCAACTAAGCAAATTATTCACACAGATTCATTTAAAATCAAGCTTGACTCACAGTGTGATCTTAGGCACATGACCAGGATGTTACATGTAATCTACCATGTCTGTCTCTGCCTCCACTATGTGTGTTTGTGCTCATACTATCTCACTGTCTCTACTGGCAAAAAACAGACCATATATATATAAGCAAGATACAACATTCCTTTTTCATTTCAACAGCACACCCTGGATCTTTATTGCACAGCTTATAGCCTATTTGTGAACTAAGAGCCCTAACAGACATGCTGCCTAAGATTCTCTACTGGTACATATTCTAACGGCTAACTGACTTCAAGAATACATGTCTTCCCATATTTTTAAACACATCACCAAAGCAAATTATTCACCCAGATTCATTTAAAATCAAGCTTGACTCACAGCGTGATCTTAGGCACATGACCAGGATATTACATGTAATCTACCATGTCTGTCTCTGCCTCCACTATGTGTGTTTGTGCTCATACTATCTCACTGTCTCTACTGGCAAAAAACAGACCATATATATATATAAGCAAGACATAACATTCCTTTTTCATTTCAACAGCACACCCTGGATCTTTATTGCACAGCTTAGAACCTATTTGTAAACGAAGAGGCCTAACAGATATGCTGCCTATGATTCTCTACTAGTACATATCCTACAGCCTAACTGACTGCAACGATACATGTATTGCCATATTTTTGAACACACCAACTAAGCAAATTATTCACACAGATTCATTTAAAATCAAGCTTGACTCACAGTGTGATCTTAGGCACATGACCAGGATGTTACATGTAATCTACCATGTCTGTCTCTGCCTCCACTATGTGTGTTTGTGCTCATACTATCTCACTGTCTCTACTGGCAAAAAACAGACCATATATATATATATATATATATATATATATATATATATATATATATATATATATTACCTACTGGCGGTCGCCAGTAGGTATATATAGTTAGGATTTTTTCTCTATGGGATTTTTGAAAATTCTATGTCTAATAACTTTGGCGTTTGTGGACGGAATTGGCTGAAATTTTCAGGAAAATGGAACATTTTGTTTCTGAGCAGCCCCTGGAAATTTGGGGGGGGGGTTCGTCAAGGGAGGGACGAGAAAAAAGGGGGGTCCCAAAACACGTTTTTCCCATGTTAATTTCCATAGGGCGGTTGGCCTCACTTTTAGCCCGAACGGCTGAATGGATTTGCACGAAATTTGGCAAAATTGTAGGGACTGGTAGCCCGATGTGCCTTTGCTAGGTCTCAATATATGTGCTCCAGTGGATTTTGAGAAATTAACGTAAAAAAAAAGATATATATCTGTGACAGCGTCCCGGGTAGCGCTTCGTTTCGCGTACTTTTCGCGTTACGGAGCTTTGCGAAGCGAAGCTGATTGGCTCTCCGGTGTCTGTAAACATTCCAAACAGTCCGTAGCGGCCGCCATCTTGTCTCTCGGTAGGATCAAGAGACAAGAGGAGGCCAAAGCGAAGGGGCAAATGACCATAAGGGGGCATAGTAGATCCTCCCTGACCCCCTAGGTTTGATGTGGAGGCTTTGAAAGGGCCCCGCGGGGCGAAAAAAAAAAAAATATCGTTTTTTTTCGTGGGGTGCGCCCGGTTCGCGAACCGGGAAGCGGTCTGGGGAGCGTACTATGAGGAAAAAAGAATGATAGACTTTTCAAATATTGGATGTTAATTGATTGTTTGTTTTGTTGATTTTTTTTTATTTCTTTGTTTTTTAAGCAATTATTTATTATTGTGATTGTGTTTCAAAATTTAATAAAATGTCTATCATTTCACTGTCTGAAATGTCGTTATTTTCATTGAACATAGCTTGTAATGTTTGAGTGTGTAAAATGTCCTCATTTTCAAGGAGGACATCTCCTGATTGCACACATTGCAGTAGTTCTTGGTCCCAAGTTTCATCCATAAATTCAATGTCATTTGGATCAATGATTTCTTGGTTGGTCTCTGCAAGGACAATTTCAAATGAAACTTTCTGTTCGCCTTCCATTTTGCCAAAAATTTGCATTAAAAAAATATATATTAGTAGAGATAGGGCACTTTTGGGATTCATTTTGGATAAAGGGGCGCCTTTATAAAAGACAAGCCTAACTCCATCCATAACTATAACAGAGAAGTCTATCCAAATCTATAACTACTACAGAGGGATAGTATATAACTATCAGAAAAAGTTTACCATATTAACTTAAAGTGCACAATATACTTCAGTTTTTAAAATAACAACTTACCTTTACAAAGAAGTTGAGGTTTTTAGTGAAAATCCTATTGAAATGTACACCAGGAAGTAGTAGTCAAAATGGCTGTGTTTCCTTCTCTTCCTTTATATTTAGGTACATAACCAATCAAATGTCAGGAAAAAAAAATGGAAAAGAAAGTAACATTTTCATTGGTTGTCAATTCCAACACTTCAGATGTGTTTTGTGAAGTAATTTACCTCAGGGTATTTAGAGAGGTCTACAGGCTAAATGGCTAAATGGAATTCCAACCAAATTTGTGAAAATGGTAGGGATTGGTATGTAGTATGAGCTAATCTATATTTGGTGACATTGTCTCCAGGGTATCTTCTGTAAATTACTTTCCCACCTTTTTTAATGGAGTGCTTCCCAGCGTTACGGAAGTCCACCATTTTGTGTTTTGGTCGAATTAAGATACAAGATGGAGGGCAAATAATGTTCAGAATGGGTAGAAGGGGACACGGTAGACGTATTTTGACCCCCTAGGTTTTCTGAGGATGGCTGAGGAGGCCCATATGTGCGAAAAAAAAACATTTTTTTTTTAAATTTCGCGCGGTTAGCTTCCGGTTCGCGTACCGGGTAGCGCCTCGGGGAGCGTACTTTGTTGAAACTTAGTGAAAAAAGTTAGAGTAAAATAATAATTGAGAGTGATCAGATGTAGGGTAGCTCTGAGAAGAGCTTTTGGGTTTATGGTACATTTAGGTACTTATAAGTAGGTACCAATGCACAGTGTTAAATTCAGAATGAAAACTCTGTTCCCTTCATCTGAGAAGTGAACTCCATCTTCTCTGTAGATATCTTGCATGTAGTAACGCAAGTTATTGTTGTACATGGAGCCCATTCCATGGTCTCTCATGTAAGCTGAAACAGATTTGTTTACTTGCTTCCTCGATTTCTCAATTTGTGGACAAAATTGGTTCGACCACCTCCATTTCTGTCTTTGGCATATATTTGAATATACCAAGGCAGTTTGAGGAAAAAGTGCCATCAATTGCTCAAAGGTGTCCTTTAAAAGCATTTCCAGACCTACCCCAGTCAAAGTGCCCAAGTCATTACCTCCACAGTGCACAATTAACAGGTCAGGTTTAGGCAAATGCATAAAGGTTTTCACCAATGGTATCAATTGGTGACATTTTAATCCTCTGTGGCCAAACCACTTAATTTCCACATCTTGTAAACTGAGGTTAGGTAAATTTCTGTTCTCAGCATACCTCTGAGCCCAATAGATGTAACTATGTCCAACAATCCAGACAGAAAACATGGTGAGAGAAGGTTCTGCTGCAGTCAGATGAAGTGTGGCAATGAAATGGCAGTTGGAAAAATAAGAGTTTAAAATGAAAAAAACTGTGGAGTTTCTGTGTTAAGGAAGCAGTAGCAGTGATTGGTGGATTTTGATTGCTGAAAACAGAAAGTTAGGGTGCATGGATGAGTTCTTTGAAAGATGTAATTTGAATGGTCAAGAAAAAATCATTTTATGAAAGATTGCACTGGATATGCAGGTGCACTGAGAGTTCAGAGTTCAATTGAAACATTGTTGTGCAAACTTGCAAACACCAGAGGTCTTTCAGGAGGTGGTTGTTATGCAAAAAAGGCAGAAAGGGCAGAGGGGGGAAGGGTGTTGATTTGAAAAAAGTGAGGGAAGAGTTTTGATTGGGTGACATGAGAGATATGTGTGAAGAATTACAGCATTTCTGTGCTTTTGATAGCTGTAGACTCTGGAGTGCATACCTTTTGCTCTGCTGAAGACAAATTGGTGTGTTTCTGAGACTGTTTTGAAACTCATAAAGTATTTGCTAAGGTGAGAACAGATTCATTTAATTTAGATAGACAATAGTATGCTTTAGGGAGAAAATTATGAAGAAAGTTCTGTATTTAAAATGTTGCTTTGTGTCAAGTGTTTTACAAATAGATTTTGTTTCTTTGAGTTACATAGCCATGTTAAAAGTGACCCTTAAAAAAACGCTTTCATGTGTCTTAGGGCATTGTAAGTCATTTCCCGATGAATGTAGGTATATAATTGATTTATATGATGTGTTTAAAATAGTTTTTTGAAAAATATTAGGTTTCTTGATATGTACTGCTAGAGCTTCATAGGTTGCTTGGGGCATATTTATAAGGCATTTGAGTCTCTCTGATGTTATTTTTCCCATTTTAATTTAAGACCTTTCCCCGTGGAGCAAGGTCCTTGTAAATATGCCCCCATCTGTGCTTGGCAAATTTAGATTTTAATTCTTTGACTAACATAGACATGTTAAAAGCGACCCAGAAATGGTGCAAGGGCCTTAAAAAAACGCTTTCATGTGTCTTAGGCCATTTTAAGTCATTTCCCCTTGAATGTAGGTATATCATTGATTTATATGATGTGTTTAAAATCGTTTTTTGAAAAATATTAGGTTTCTTGATATGTACTGCTAGAGCTTCATAGGTTGCTTGGGGCATATTTATAAGGCATTTGAGTCTCTCTGATGTTATTTTTCCCATTTTAATTTAAGACCTTTCCCCGTGGAGCAAGGTCCTTGTAAATATGCCCCCATCTGTGCTTGGCAAATTTAGATTTTAATTCTTTGACTAACATAGCCATGTTAAAAGCGACCCAGAAATGGTGCAAGGGCCTTAAAAAACGCTTTCATGTGTCTTAGGCCATTTTAAGTCATTTCCCCTTGAATGTAGGTGTATCATTGATTTATATGATGTGTTTAAAATCGTTTTTTGAAAAATATTAGGTTTCTTGATATGTACTGCTAGAGCTTCATAGGTTGCTTGGGGCATATTTGTAAGGCATTTGAGTCTCTCTGATGTTATTTTTCCCATTTTAATTTAAGACCTTTCCCCGTGGAGCAAGGTCCTTGTAAATATGCCCCCATCTGTGCTTGGCAAATTTAGATTGTAATTCTTTGACTAACATAGACATGTTAAAAGCGACCCAGAAATGGTGCAAGGGCCTTAAAAAAACGCTTTCATGTGTCTTAGGCCATTTTAAGTCATTTCCCCCTGAATGTAGGTATATCATTGATTTATATGATGTGTTTAAAATCGTTTTTTGAAAAATATTAGGTTTCTTGATATGTACTGCTAGAGCTTCATAGGTTGCTTGGGGCATATTTATAAGGCATTTGAGTCTCTCTGATGTTATTTTTCCCATTTTAATTTAAGACCTTTCCCCGTGGAGCAAGGTCCTTGTAAATATGCCCCCATCTGTGCTTGGCAAATTTAGATTTTAATTCTTTGACTAACATAGACATGTTAAAAGCGACCCAGAAATGGTGCAAGGGCCTTAAAAAAACGCTTTCATGTGTCTTAGGCCATTTTAAGTAATTTCCCCTTGAATGTAGGTATATCATTGATTTAAATGATGTTTTTAAAATCGTTTTTTGAAAAATATTAGGTTTCTTGATATGTACTGCTAGAGCTTCATAGGTTGCTTGGGGCATATTTATAAGGCATTTGAGTCTCTCTGATGTTATTTTTCCCATTTTAATTTAAGACCTTTCCCCGTGGAGCAAGGTCCTTGTAAATATGCCCCCATCTGTGCTTGGCAAATTTAGATTTTAATTCTTTGAGTAACATAGCCATGTTAAAAGTGACCCAGAAATGCGTCACTCAAATGCATCTAGGCAGATGTGTCATGCTTTAAAGTCCTGTGCCACATGAAACCGTGCAGCAGTGATGCAAAACATGCACCATGTTGCAAGACAGGCCTCATTTCATCTCCAACAAGATAAGAAGCTGAATCTTCTGTAAATGTCAAAATTGTTGTATACACTGCTCAGCTTATGTGTACTCTTTCATATGCTAGAGTCCATCTGCACTATGAGATACCTAAGCAAAGGAAACACAGGTGATGTGATTGTGAAATGAGGAAAAGAAACTCCACATTTTTCAATTACATCACCTGTGTTTCCTAAGTTTACGAATGACATTGTGCAGATGAGGTTTAGGTCTGTCCACGGACACAGAAGAGGTCTGGCCGTTGTTCAAGAGTGAAGTGGACATGACTTACTTCATTGGTAGGTCTTCACATGTATTATCTCCTCTATACTCTTCAACAAGCGTAAATTTAATCTTCAACCCTGAGTAGGCCTCACCTTAAACAAACCTCTGGATAGGCCACACCTTATCGTAATCTTGAATCAATCATTTAACATGTTAGGGACAGATTTATGATAGGTGTGTGCCTCTTTTGCGCCGCTGTGCGTCACTTTTGTGACGCAGCAGCGGTGCAAAAGATTTGCTATGTGGCGACATATTTAAAAATTGATGCATCTAGGCAGATGTGTCATGCTGTAAAGTCCCGTGCCACATGAAACCGATGCAGCAGTGATGGAAAAGATGCACCATGTTGCAAGACAGGCCTCATTTCATCTCCGACAAGATAAGAAGCTGAATCTTCTGTAAATGTCAAAATTGTTGTATACACTGCTCAACTTATGTGTACTCTTTCATATGCTAGAGTCCATCTGCACTATGAGATACCTAAGCAAAGGAAACACAGGTGATGTGATTGTGAAATGAGGAAAAGACACTCCACATTTTTCAATTACATCACCTGTGTTTCCTAAGTTTACGAATGACATTGTGCAGATGAGGTTTAGGTCTGTCCACGGACACAGAAGAGGTCTGGCCTTTGTTCAAGAGTGAAGTGGACATGACTTACTTCATTGGTAGGTCTTCACATGTATTATCTCCTCTATACTCTTCAACAAGCGTAAATTTAATCTGCAACCCTGAGTAGGCCTCACCTTAAAGAAACCTCTGGATAGGCCACACCTTATCGTCATCCTGAATCAATCATTTAACATGTTAGGGACAGATTTATGATAGGTGTGTGCCTCTTTTGCGCCGCTGTGCGTCACTTTTGTGACGCAGCGGCGGTGCAAAAGATTTGCTATGTGGCGACATATTTAAAAATTGATGCATCTAGGCAGATGTGTCATGCTGTAAAGTCCCGTGCCACATGAAACCGATGCAGCAGTGATGGAAAAGATGCACCATGTTGCAAGACAGGCCTCATTTCATCTCCAACAAGATAAGAAGCTGAATCTTCTGTAAATGTCAAAATTGTTGTATACACTGCTCAACTTATGTGTACTCTTTCATATGCTAGAGTCCATCTGCACTATGAGATACCTAAGCAAAGGAAACACAGGTGATGTGATTGTGAATTGAGGAAAAGAAACTCCACATTTTTCAATTACATCACCTGTGTTTCCTAAGTTTACGAATGAAATTGTGCAGATGAGGTTTAGGTCTGTCCACGGACACAGAAGAGGTCTGGCCTTTGTTCAAGAGTGAAGTGGACATGACTTACTTCATTGGTAGGTCTTCACATGTATTATCTCCTCTATACTCTTCAACAAGCGTAAATTTATTCTGCAACCCTGAGTAGGCCTCACCTCAAACAAACCTCTGGATAGGCCACACTTTATTGTAATCTTGAATCAATCATTTAAAATGTTAGGGACAGATTTATGATAGGTGTATGTCTCTTTTGCGTCACTGTGCGTCACTTTTGTGACGCAGCGGCGGTGCAAAAGATTTGCTATGTGGCGACATATTTACAACTTGATGCATCTAGGCAGATGTGTCATGCTGTAAAGTCCCGTGCCACATGAAACCGATGCAGCAGTGATGGAAAAGATGCACCATGTTGCAAGACAGGCCTCATTTCATCTCCAACAAGATAAGAAGCTGAATCTTCTGTAAATGTCAAAATTGTTGTATACACTGCTCAACTTATGTGTACTCTTTCATATGCTAGAGTCCATCTGCACTATGAGATACCTAAGCAAAGGAAACACAGGTGATGTGATTGTGAAATGAGGAAAAGAAACTCCACATTTTTCAATTACATCACCTGTGTTTCCTAAGTTTACGAATGACATTGTGCAGATGAGGTTTAGGTCTGTCCACGGACACAGAAGAGGTCTGGCCTTTGTTCAAGAGTGAAGTGGACATGACTTACTTCATTGGTAGGTCTTCACATGTATTATCTCCTCTATACTCTTCAACAAGCGTAAATTTATTCTGCAACCCTGAGTAGGCCTCACCTTAAACAAACCTCTGGATAGGCCACACTTTATTGTAATCTTGAATCAATCATTTAAAATGTTAGGGACATATTTATGATAGGTGTATGTCTCTTTTGCGTCACTGTGCGTCACTTTTGTGACGCAGCGGCGGTGCAAAAGATTTGCTATGTGGCGACATATTTACAACTTGATGCATCTAGGCAGATGTGTCATGCTGTAAAGTCCTGTGCCACATGAAACCTGCGTCAGTTTTCATATAGGTGTTTTGTTGCAAGGTATGCATTAATTTGCATGAAAGCCCTGTAAAACTAACACAGTGAAATTTAGAAGATTTCACTGAGTCAGCTTTCTAGCATTGCTGAATCAAATCCTTATGCCTGTTTGAAACAGGCATAAGAAGTGATGCACCATGCAATGTGAGGGTTCCTCCTGTGCATTGCAGTAGACATGTCGCGCTTATGACGTGATTCCTGCAATGTGCTGCTTTTGCGGCACAGATGCGTGACGCATCTGTGCTGTTTTTGCTCAATGGTGCTCCACATTGTAAATTCGGCACACTATGGGTGGCAGAGCAGCGGTGCACATTAACTGGTGCATCCGTGGGGATGCGCCACTTAGCATAAATCTGCCCCTGTACATTTAAGTATGAGCAGGGGACACAGAGTCGGTGAGGCTTATCCAAGGTTAAGAAGAGATGAGTCCTGTTCACTGAAAACTTGGACATAGGCCTCACCTCCTCAGCATCACTGGACATGGCTAAATAATAGCTGCAAAATGTTACTCTTCTTAAACAATTTTACTATTATAATCTCTGAGATTTGTCTCTTACTCTGCAACATCTCATTGTTGTTCTCTTTCTTTAAAGATAACAACAACATCAACCATGAGTGACAACCAGCAATCAGTTGATTTAGACCTTATCATTGAACTTGTAATTGAAACGTCAGTGGAAGTAGATCCCTTGGATGATTTAAATTCTGAGGATGATGAAGAACATGATGAGGATGCCGATTTGTCAGAATTGTATGACATAGGGTGGGAAGCTGACGTGCTTGAGCCTATGGAACTATAAACATTTATTTTTAAAATGTATAATAAATGAAAAGTAAAAATGTAAACCGTTTCATTTAAAATTAAACACACCTTCAAAAACAGGTTATGTGTAGTGTCTTCAAAAAAATATTAAAATATGCTCATAAAATTAGATCAGATTCACATATAAAACAGCACAGGTAAAATGAAGAAGAATTCCATTTCTTTTCTGCTATTTCTGTATTCTAAATTTGCCAAAGCACTAAAAAATATTCTATGTAAAAATGTCAAGTAGTGTGTTAAGTTTTTGATGACTGTTATTGATTTACTGTTTGGTAATAATGGTTAATAAAATTTTTTATTATATTTTACCACAGATTCAACTGCAGATCATTTCAAGATTTGAGCATGCCAACCAAGGATAGACTTAGAAAGGCTGCAAAACGTCAAAGACAGCAGGTCCATGAAATAATGCAGCAGTCCTCTACCAAAAAAACTTGTCAAGTCACCAAGAAAGCACCGGGTAAGACCACGAAAACATTCATAAGAAACATTTGTAGAAAAAAAAGTAGTAGTACAGAAAATGTTTTAGTCCAGAAAAAGAGAAGCAATTTAAATGGAAAGGAAAGGCCAATCAAAAATGTTACTGCTAGAGCAAGAGATAACTCTGTGCATGATAGTAGAAGGAAACAACAGTTTAGGGACATTCGTAGACGAATGTTCCGCAACAGGATAATTGGCAATTTGTTAAAAAATATTAAGAAAGGTCAACAGAAAGTGGTTTTTTATAAGAGAAAAGAAAAAGTTGAGAAAGTTATTGATCAGGCATTTGAAATAAAGCGAAAGTTATTTATTTTGATAATCAATAGAATTAGGAAGCTAAACAAGGCAATTTATGATTTCAAAAGAAATAGTAGATGGAAGAGAATAGTTAATCGTAGTAATTTTTGTGAAGTTTTTTCCGGAGAATGGATGCATAGTTCAAGTTGTGAGGCATTTTTCAATGAGGAGAGTTATTTCCAGGATAATGATTTGGTGCATGCAGTTGACACCAGTGGTCGAGCTTATGAGGTGAAAGATGGTTGTCCAGTTGAAAAAAAAAACTTGTGACAACAGAGACAGAAGAGGTGTTAGGTAATGAGGTTTTAGGAAGACGTCCTAAGGGTCCTGTGTACACCTGAAAGTGTAGTAGTATTTGCAGTGTACGACAGGATTCCATCAATTTGCTTTGTGATTTTGTACGGACATTTAATAAGAAAAGTTTGAAGCAGAAAATGATGTTGTTGCAAGAAGTAGATCCTTGCAGAGTGAGAGAAGTGACAGGTTTGCATGGTCATTTACTGGCTTGTCTTTCCAGGAGAGTATGCCAGAGTGTTTTTCATCATTTCAGGATGCTAGCAGTGCATCATAATAAAGTGAGGAAATTAGTTAGAATGTTGTATTATGCTAAGAGTCCAGCAATCATGCTTAAACAATTATGCGCTGCTCTTTTGCATGGTTCTGAAATAGATGTGAAGAATATTTCTGAAGAAATAGAGTTTTGTTACTTTGGAAGTAAAGAGGAGAATGTTGAAATTGACCCAGAAGAAGAGGGTAATGTGGAAGACAGTGTACAGGTTTCCAGTACAGATAATTTTCAGAAGGAAATTGCCACGTTTCAGGTTAAATCAAGTGAGAGGCCTAATTTCACTTGTGTGTGTTGTCGACACACTTATTATAAGAATCAGACTAAGTTAGTGGATGTATATGCAAAAAGTGAAAGGGAAAATAATAGTGAATGGAAGGATTTCGCAACATACTTGATGGTAGAAAATTGTTTTGATTTGGGATCAGATCAACGTGTGTGTACTTATTGTTGTAACAAATTAAATCAAAACCAGATGCCTGCTAGAGCGGTTCATAATAATCTGGAATTGGTTGAGATTCCTTCTGAATTGAAGGATTTAAATACTTATGAATCTATTTTGATTCAAAGTATCCATCCCTTTCAGGCTATTGTGAGAATGCAGCCAAAGACAGGGAAATTGCCTTCATCAGATTTACAGAGAGCATTACAGGGAAGAGTTGTTTATTTGCCTCTAGATTTGAAGAAAAACATTAATACAATTGGAGTAGAAAAAGTGGAAGAGGAACCTCTGGTTATCTTAGTTAATGGGGTTCCGACAAAGAATAAGAAAATATGGCAAGATTTAGTGGATGTTAGGAAAGTCAAAAAGGCAACATTGTACTTGAAAAAAAATAATAAGTACTATAAGAATGTATATGTTGCAGAAGAGGAAGAAAGTGAGGAAGAGGATAGCGATTTGTGTGCTGGTCAAATTGAGAAAGTAGAACCCTCTAAAAGTGAAGCAATACATGAACATTATAGTGTTCATCCTTTGCATTCCAAGGAAGTCATGGGGAATGCTATTGAGTTGTTTCAAATGAAACAAGCCAAAGGGAGTCCCATTAGTGTTTGGGAGGAAAGTTTGGAAGCTCGGTGTTTCCCACAGCTATTTCCAACAGGTCAGGGAGGAAGATATGATGAGCGACCTCATCAAATTCCTGCTTCTGAATACCGGACTTTACGATTGTATGCAGGAGATGCTAGGTTTTGACAATGCATTCCCTATTTGTTTCATCTCCTGTTTGAAAGCGATCTGTCTGGACTGTCATATGCAGTGAACCACATCTTGAAAAGTGGTATACACATGCAAAACATCTCGGCAAGTGACTTTATGGATAAAGTCAATGTCCAAGACAGTATTTTGGATTGTCACCTGATTAATCTCATGGCGTGTCAGCGTGGTACTAATGAGTACTGGTACCGTGGTCATGGTGATTTAAAATGTATGCTGAGGAACTTAGGAACTCCCACATGGTTCCTCACTCTCAGCTGTGTCGAGTATGGCTGGGAAGACTTACTTGAATTTCTACGAGAGGCAAATGGAAACATTGAAAACATCGAATTCAAGACACCCGGAGAACTGTGCTCTTTGGATCCAGTCAATGTATGCAGGTACTTCAATCATAGATTTGAAGCTATGATGTCTTTCATCATGAACAAGAGAAATCCACCTCTTGGAGAGGTGTTGGATTTCTTCTGGAGAAAGGAGTACCAAGCAAGAGGTGCTCCTCATATACATATGCTGCTGTGGATCAAGGATGCACCTAAATTTGGAACGGATCCAGAAGACTTAGTGATGAGTTTCATACAACAGTATTCTACGTATATGTTGAGGGAAACGATAATGAAACTATCCCCCCCGGGGATGGAACGCCGGAGCCGGAGCCGCAAGAGAAGACATCAATGGATGATCTCCTATACGAGATAAAAAATGGATTTGCTGAATCCAAGCGCAACCAGCTAGAGATAAAAGCTGCATTTGAAGCTCTTGATAAAAGAGTAGATGTGCTCACTGAAAGGACGGATACTCTGGAAAGCACAGTCGACGAGCTAAAAGCCAAACTGGAATCCGCTCAAGAAAAGATAAATTATCTAAGACGGAATGGAAATGCAACAAAAGAAAGAGTGGAATCCCTGGAGAATTATTCACGGCGGAATAACATCAGACTTCTGAAGGTTCCGGAAGGAAAAGAAGAGGGGAAAGAAGGAGGCGAAATGAATAAATTTATTGCCTGCCTGCTTAAAGATTCCTTGAATTTAGAGGAGTCTGTCGAAGACCTGGAAAGGGACATCCAACGAGCCCATAGGGACCCATTTCGCCTAAAGCAGGGGAGATCTAAACCGAGAAAGATCTTAGTCAACTTCTTATCTTATTCTATCAAAGAGAAGATCCTGAGTTTAGCGCTTAAATCCACGGCCATAAAAGCCTCAGATTTCTCCTATGTTATTAGGTTTGACTTGTCAAAAACAACCCTTGACAGACAATGGGAATTAGGACAGAAAATGGAGAAGTTCAGGGCACTAGGCGCCACCGTCCAGATGAGGTTCCCAGCCTTCCTTAGGGTTATGTATAATAATAAAATGCACAACATCCATTCCCCTTCGGAGGCAGACGATTTATTGGCTTCCATTAGTGACCACCAACAGGGAGCCGTGTAGTCGTTGGTACCCTATAGAGTAGTAGTTCTGTAGACAAGGGGGTTTAAGAAGAGTTAAAAGATAAGGATACCCTAGCTCTCTAAACCACTTTATATCATTCTACTTTGCCCTCCTTATACAGGATAACCCCGCTACTAACTTTATCTGATAGTTTACCACGGCAGAGATTCACTTAAGGACATGGGGGAAGGAAAAGGGGAAAAGGCGAAAGGAAAAAAAAACAAAAAGAGAGATGTTTATAGGGAAAAAGGAAGATTTCACGGAAGGTGTTTCAAATAAAGAAAGAAAATAAAAAGGGGAGAAAGGGGAGAAAGGGGAGGAAGAGATCAAAGAAAAGAGGAAGGGAATAGAAAGAAGGAAAAAAAAAAAAAAAGGAAAGGAAAAACAAATATAAAAAGAAAGAAAAAAGAAGGAAAGGAAGGAAAAAAAAAAATAAATAAATAAATTAAAAAAATATATATATATAAAAAAAATTTTTTTTATAAGTAAATAAATAAATAAACACGTATGGAGAAATTAAAGGAAACACCTAAGATCCCTGCTTGCCTTGAAGGCTAAAACCCTCAGTAACTGTTTCTTTTCATGAAGTAGTCTCCCTTAGGGGCATCGATTAAGGGTATCGATTATGGTTAAGCCGGTCCATATGTCAAACAAACATCCGCAATTGGCTGGGCGGGAGGGAACTCCTCAGAGAGACAATTCTGGCATCAACGGCCAGATTAAGTAAGGGGGGGTTTTCCAGGGAGGGGTGGGGGGGGGAAGGGCCATAACTGTAAAATATCCTCATTTGACAGACACTGTTCGACACTTATACACCTTACTTGGCACACCTCAGGTTTGCTTAATCTGCCTCGGGAGCTGCTTCTTATATTTAACCCTAAAGAGTCGGAGTAAAATTATTATATGATGGGAATAACATTTTTGTCCTGGAATGTCAATGGCCTGCGTGTTAAGAGTAGGAGGTACAGAATATTACAATACTTGAGAGACTCTCCTGCGCAGGTCATTGTCATACAGGAAACACATCTTCTCCAACAAGAAGTGAAAGACATGTTGAGGAAAACGAGATGGGTAGATTGTTTTATTTGTACCAACCACAACGCGAATATCCGGGGCATCCTTATTATCTTTAAAAAGCAAGTTAGAGCACAGATTCTTAATTATGAAGAAGATTTTAGCGGTAGGTGGCTTTATGTCAACGTAAGTCTGGAGGGCAAACCCTACAATCTGGTCGGTTATTATGGTCCCAATCAGGATGACCCTTCATATTTGAACAAAGTTCAAAGCAAGCTCTTAACAACTCAAGGTCCAATAATTTGGATGGGAGATTTTAATTTAGTACTCAATCCAAAACTGGATAAATCCCCCAACTCAAGGGCATTAACCTATAACAACTCCAGGCGGGTATTGGGGGTCGTCATGTCAACGCTCGGATTGGCGGATCCATGGAGAGAGAGAGCAGGCGATGTACTCGGTGTATCATATCATAATCATAAATATAATCATAAATCGAGAATCGATTATGCTCTTTTCAGTTATTCACTAAGAGATCCCCTAAAGGATTTAATATATATACCCTCACACTTATCAGATCATGCTGCTATTTCTTTTTCCATTCAATTGGCTCAGCAACCCCCGCATACATCATGGTCATTTGACCGTACGATTCTTCTAGAGGTTGAAGAAACTGATCTTCTCATCCAAGAAACAAAAATGTTTATGGACACCAACATAAATTCAACCCAGCTAAGTATAGTATGGGAGGCATATAAGGCTTATTTGCGAGGTCATATAACCAACAGGGCCTCATATCGAGGGAAAATATATAGGGCAAAGATCGCTAATATCGAAAAGGAAATTGCACTGCTTGATCAACGTACTGGCTCCAGATGTGGGACCAACAAAGAGCAGGAGCAACGTAAAGTTTTAAAAGAGGAGCTAGATAGTATTCTTCAAGAGAGGGTTGCACGGAGATGGGAAGTGAGTAAGCTCTCCAACTTTGAGTATGGGGAATCCGCGGGTAGGGTCCTAGCCTGGAAAATTAAATCAGACCAGGCTAAGAAATACATAAAGCTCATCAGAGTAGATGGGGAGACCCACGAAAGATCCTCTATTAGCGACATCGGGGAAGCATTTCTGGAGTATTTTCAGCAAATATACAAGGAGGAGATCCCGGACGACCCGACATTAAAGATTAGATGGTTGGAAAAGAGCGCTCTCCCCACCCTTTCTTTAGTACAAAGGGATCGTCTTGATAGGCCTATCTCAGAGGATGAAGTGAATGAAACTATTAAAAAAGTAAAGGCAGCGGGCCCTGATGGACTTCCCGGTGAATTATATCGAGTATTGGCACCTGAAATTGTCTCTGTGCTTACAAGACTTTTTAACGACATTTTAGTCAATGGTGTGACTCCACCGAAATCATGGGGGGAGGCAACAATTGTCTTGATCCCGAAACCCGGGAAAGATCCAGCTAAATGTGGCTCTTATAGGCCAATCTCGCTTTTAAATAGCGATTATAAGCTCTTTGCGGCCGTGTTGGCGAATAGGCTGGGACGTGAGGTTGGCTCAATAATTCACACCAACCAGAAGGGCTTTATAAAAGGTAGACAGCTCTCTGACCTTACCTATGATCTAATAGGGGCGGTGGACATAGCCTCAAAATGTTCACTTCCTTTGGCCATTATGACCCTCGATGCTACAAAAGCTTTTGATCGAGTAAACTGGGCATACTTAGCTGAGGTCATGAAAAAATTTGCATTTGGACCTAACTTTCAGAGATCAATAGGCCTCTTATATGCTAATCCCAGTGCAAGCATTATGGTCAATGGTTCATGTACACAGCCCTTTCAGATTACTAGGGGAACAAGACAGGGGTGTCCCCTGTCCCCTTTACTTTTTAACATATATATCGAGCCACTTGCACAATCCTTTAGGGATGACCCAAAAATTTCCTCATTTGAATTTGGTGGATGGGAAAGGAAGGTAGGGCTTTACGCTGATGATATTGTAATTTTCACCAGCGACCCAGTAAATGCTTTTCCAATTGTGGTGGAAAAGGCTAAGGAATTTGGAAACTTATCGGGCTACGATATCAATGCTGAGAAGACCGAGCTAATGACTTGGAACATTGCTAATCCGGGCGTTGGGGTGGCATCCTCAATCCGCTACCTCGGACTTAAAATTACGCAAGACATAGACACTTTAGCAAAAGTTAATTTAGACTTGGTGTCCAGAGAATGTAGGGCCCTATTGAGATCTTGGGCTGGCCTTCAACTCTCAATTTTTGGGAAAACTAACATCATAAAAATGTCCATCCTTCCGAAACTGACTTTCATTTTTAACACTATTCCCTTTGCTTTTGACTCCAAGCAACTTCTTAAATGTCAGCAAGAAATAAATTCTGTTATTTGGGGCAATAAAGCTACGAGATTGGCCTGGAAAAAATTAAGAAGGAGGAGGGAAAAAGGTGGATTGGCCCTTCCAGACTTGCAGTATTACTCTTGGGCATTCCAGCTTTCTCACTCAAGAATGCTTTTGAAAACACCAGATCTTTCTTCAAATGGGAGATTATTCAAGGCAATGCTGGTAGGGTCAAACCTCCCGCTAGATGGGTTCCTATTTTAGTTTGGAGATCGAAAATTTTTCAAAAAGGTGAGGTTGAAGATTTTGTTAACACAATTGAAATCATGGGTACTAATTAAACGCAGGGTGGGGCTGGCATACTACTCTAACTATGCACAGATATGGGACTCTCCTGGGCTTCCACCGTGTTTGCAAGATTCTCTTGCAACTGCCCTAATAACAGCAGTGCTTTTAAGATGGGGCGAATTGACATCTGGAGGTACCTTGATAGAGTGGGAGGAGCTCAGGGAGAAGGTAGGGCCGACCCTGTCAAGATTTAAATATATACAAATTAGGAGCTGGGCTAGAGAATCAATTAGGAAAGATCCTAACATCGGGAGACTTAGCCACCTAGAACAAAATTTAGTTGAAAAGCAGACAGGAGGCATGGAGGTGGCCCTTTGGTATTGGTCCATAGTGGAAGAGATAGATGGGGATTTCAATCTCCCAATGGAACTATGGGGTAGAGAAACAGTGGCATTAGATGAAGATCTGTGGATACAATCCTTTTCCCTTTTGCATAAACTAGTTAAACCGGCCTGGCTTAGACGAAACCATTTGTTTACCCTACACCGGGCATACCTTTCCCCTCTACGTTTATCTAAATATCAAGAAGGAAAATGCTGTAACAAATGCCAACTGCTAGCAGCCTCTGATATACATATGTTTTGGGAATGTCCCCATATATCCGTTTTTTGGAAAGAAATCAAAACCACTTTAGACTCAATTACTAACATTAATATCCCCTTAACTTTATCACTTGTCATCTTTGGGTATGACCGGACTATTACAGGGGTAGCGCGGTCCTTTCTATTCTACTCTATCTTATTGGCAAGACGGCAGATATGTATGCACTGGGTAGATACCACCCCCCCCACTCACTCTGCCTGGCTAACCTCACTTTATGTAACATCCAAGGTTGACTTGACAAGATCTTGTAGAGCCCAGAACCTCACATTTTGGAAGCTTTTGACAGATTGGAAGTGACGCCTCCTTCATCCTCTTGGGTTTTTTTTTTTTTTCCCCATAGATCCGATGATTAAGCCCACTTACTCCATGGCTCAGTTTTGTGGTCTGCCCCGATTCCAATATATACATACTGGCCTGTCAGGCAATTAGTTGCTTGGAGAAACGTTAACAAGATGCATTGAATTCCATACCAACTCGTAATAACATCTGCCTAGTTGTGTTGCGGCTCAATTCATAGGGCCTGCTCCCATTGGCAGGGAGGTGGTCTGGTTGTTCGCTTTGTATCTAAGAACGTGTGTCGGGCAGATGAGGATTACAAAAAAAAAAAAAGGAACAGTATTCTACGTGTGCTGTTCCAAACGCAAAGGAGAAGAAAAGCCTAAGAGAAAAAGTTCTAAGTTTCCAAAGCCATCGTTGTGGAAAGTACTGTCGTCGTAAATTCAGAAACAAGGACAAGTTCTACACCAAATGTCGTTTCGGCTTTCCACGACCGGTGATTTCTAAAGGAAGAGTAAACAGTTTGATGTCTTCGATGCGACATAATGTGATGAAGAAATCACCTAAAAACACATACAATTTGAAGAGGAACGAAGAGTCCAAGTACATCAACGACTACAACCCAGTGATTTTGTCCATGTGGAATGCTAACATGGATATACAGTTTGTGGCTGATAACTGTATGGCTGTGGCTCGGTATGTGACATCTTACATCACCAAAAAAGAAAAGACAGAATTGAAGGATATGTGGGAGGACATTTACCATGAAAAGAGCCTCAGCAAGAAGTTGTACAGTTTCAGTCTGAAGATGTTGTCACATCGAGAAATCGGAGCTTACGAATGTTCTGACCGGTTGTCTTCAGCAAGTCTCTATGCCAAATCCAGGAGTATCGTTTGGGCGAGTCTTGGTCTTGCTGCAACGCGTAATCGAGTTCTGAAACCTGTGCGGGAAATTGAGTATTTGGCGGAGAAGGAGCCAAACAGTACCGATATTTTGAAGACCAACACCTCGAGAATGTTTGTCTGTATGAGGTTCTACAAAATTACATATTCAAGAGGAACATCAAAGAAGATATTGTGAAAGGAGTGTATGCTGTAATT
Organism: Lissotriton helveticus; assembly: GCF_964261635.1. NCBI lineage: Eukaryota > Metazoa > Chordata > Amphibia > Caudata > Salamandridae > Lissotriton > Lissotriton helveticus. Next base: position 1,478,452,045 of record NC_136059.1, on the reverse strand, counting down.
GGAAGTGAGGGATGTCTGGTCAAGCAAAGAAAATGCCACTTGGTAAACCATCGAAAATTGAGTGGCGAATCTCCTGAAAAAAAGGAGTTTTTCTATTTAGCACTTTTGCAACTTTTCAAGCCTTGGCGTGCAGAAGAGGAACTGCTTGGAGATTTCCTCTGTTACGAAGACTCTTTCACTGCCGCCAAGGAGACCATAGAATGTCCTGCTTTTCCCAAATATCTAGAAATGTTGAATGCGGAAATCGAGCAGGAAGCAACGATTGCAGCCGAGATTGCCAGAGACAGTTCTCAGGACAGTCAGAGTTCTGTTTCATTGAGTCAGGATCCACTAGGAGGACCTGTTATCGAAAATGAAGCTGCCACTGCCATGAATGAAGTGGAAAGAGCCATGGCACATGCTCAGGAGGATGCGGTTAACTTAGAAGACTTGGAAAGACAACTCAACGTTGAGCAGAGAAAAATATATGACGAAGTTACCAAGCAAATTGATCATGGATTAAGTCATGAGAAGAAAGAGTGCTCATGTACGTCGTTGAAGCCTGTTCGACTGTACGTGAGTGGAGAAGCGGGAACTGGAAAAAGTTTCCTCATTAGAGCAATTTCATGTTATTTGCAGGAAAGGACTGAGTCATCGCTGTCTTGTGTTGTCACCGCTCCAACTGGACTGGCAGCACATGACATTAAAGGTATTACTTTGCATCGTCTACTGATGCTGCCAGTGGAGCATGACAACAAATTACAATACCACAAGTTATCTGGAGATGCTTGTTGTGAAGTTTCAAGAGTCTTGAGGAAAATGAAACTTCTTATCATTGACGAAGTAAGCATGGTTTCCAATGTCATGCTTGCCTTTGTGCATTTGAGAATGCAAGAAGTTCTCAAAACAGAGTATGATGTGTTATTTGGTGGCAAACACATCATTGTTTTCGGAGATCTTCTGTAGCTGACACCAGTGAAAGGACAACCTGTGTTCAAAATGCTCACGCATGAAGATACCAGGAAGTGCCTAGGGAGCATTGGCAACGTCAATATATGGTTAAACTTCAATTATGCTGAACTGCATGAAAATATGCGTCAGGCGAAGGATGAAGATTACAAGAATATTCTACAAGATGTTAGAATTGGAAAAGTGACCGAGCATGGGAAAGAAGCTTTACATGCACGATTACTGTCAAATTTATATCCAGAACAAGACGTTGTGCCTGAGAATATTTTTCAGAAAATTACTGAGAAGAAATCTGGAATATGTTTGATGCCAACTCTTGCAGAATGTGCCATCTTCAACAACAAAATGTTGCATTTAGAAAACCAAGAGATTGTGAAACTGGAAGCTATTGACAGAGTAGAGCATATGGGATCAACAATTATTTTGTCTGAGAATTTGAAAACAAAATTGGATTCATTAGAGAAGACTATATCTAAAACTGCAGGTTTTGAAAAGACTCTGAATGTGTGCTTAAACTGCCGTATAATTTTAAGAAGGAATTTACATGTTGAAAGAGGTCTGGTAAATGGATCAATGGGTAATGTTGTTGATTTTGTGAAATACAGAAATAGAGATGGAATTGAATTTTAAAAATTAAATTTGATGGCATTGAGGAAGTACAGCTAATTGGTCGTTGTTCTGCTAGATTTTTGCTTGTAAAAGACTTATATGTTCGCCGTAAGCAGTTTCCTGTTTGCTTGGCATATGCGGTGACAATCCATAAATCGCAAGGTTTAAGTGTAGACAGTGCATTGGTGAATATTGGCAGTTCTGTGTTCAAGGAGGGTATGGCATATGTGGCATTGTTACGAGTTAGAACTTTATCGGGATAGTACTTGATTGAGTGTGATGTCACAAACATTTGTGAGGATCTAGATTGTGTTAAGGAATACAATAGGTTAAGAAGAGAGTATGCGCCACATTTGCCTCAATATCCTTTGTTTGAGAAACGTGTGGTAGGCCGGAAACGAAGAAATGTGACCAATACTAGGGAGGTTGTAGCAAAAAGACGAAAAGTCGATGAACCTGAAATTATAAGCAGAAACAAAAAGGATTCTGTTGAAGATGTTTTTGGTTTTCAATTTGAAAACAGTTCTGGTGTCAATTGCTATGCTAATGTAGTGGTTAATGTTTTGTTTTCTCTAGAAAATGTAAAAGAAGAGATTGTGGTCAATTCTGATCAAAGATTTTGCAGTTTGTTAAATTCTGTGTTAGAGAAATGTAGCACTGATAAAACAAAAAATAGAAAGTGTGTCTGAAATTCGAAATCTGTTAGACAGATGTTCAGGTCAAACACAATTCTCTCAAAATATTCAGCAAGTTTGTCAGGAGTTTTTAATGTATATGCTTGATGTATTGCATGCTGAAGGTGTAGATGTAGATCACCTGTTTGGGCTTTCTTATCAATGGCAGCATGACTGCGAGAACTGTAGGGTATCAAGTACTACTAGTGTAGACTCAGAAAGATTTATATATTTAACTTTGCCAGACAGTAAATCAGTCTCCTTTAATAAGCTAGTAAAAGCAGCTGATCACAACATGGAGTGTAGCCAATGTAAATCTGAAATGATGTCAACATTACTTATACGAACATATGGCCAGTATGTCATTTTAATGTTCCAACGATGTAGGCCTGATGGAACAAAATTGACAACTTTAATTAAAAATTTTGTGGCTTCGCAGTTGTCAATATCAGGAAGGACTTTTGTAACTGCAGCAATTATATATCATGACGGTCCTTCAATAACATCAGGACATTACACAGCTTATTTAAAGTCTAGAAATGGCTGGTCATTCTGCAACGATTCTGTTTTAATTTTCACAAAAAAATTGCCGTATGACCTTAAAAATTCTTACCTGGTGTTTTTAAAACCAAAATTTTAGGGAAAGAATCTCGGGATGTGCTCTGAGGAATTTCAAGAGGTTCTAATGGCTCCTACACGATTTGGCCTTGAGGATAAGTGTAGTACAGAGACATAAGTTCTTACCATAACACTTGACGTCATGGAAAAATAACTGCACTTTGAATGAGTTCAGAAAAACTGTTTCTTTTTATAAGCTAATTCAAGCAGCCAATCAAAACATGGAGTAGAGGGAATGTAAGTCTGCAATGCTGTCTACTGTTTTATATTGCTTTGTGATTAAAAGTGATGTAGAGAATTAAATAATTGTAGTAGTCATAGAGGTAGTGTAAGTCTGCTTCATAGTAAGCAGTATCAGTGTCATAGGAAATGTAGAACATGAGTGAGCAAGAAGGGTAAGATATTACTAGTCCAGGATTGTGAAAGTGATCTTGAACGTTTTCTTTCTGAAAGTTGCGGAAATACAAAATGACGGGATTTGCTTACAAGAATTCCAAGAGTTATAAATGGCTCTTACATGATTTGGCCTTGTGGAAACGTGTGGTAGAGAGCGAGAAGTCATTTATTGTATGTAACATATTTCTCAAAACGATGGAGGTTTTCTTTCAGAAAGTGGCGGGCTGAAAATAAAAACAGCACAACCGAGTGTAAGCTGTTCATAGGACATCCTTCGACGTCATGGAAAGTAAGTTACTTTTGAGGAGTTCTGATTTCTGATTGGTTATGTTATATGGGTTTTTTAAACACAATCATTTTGATTGTGGTTTTTTTCCCCGCTGTTATATGATGAATACCTTCAAGTCACTGTTTTTAGTGAAATTTGATACATTCAGAGAACAGCAAAAATAAACCATTTAACATGTATAATTAATTCTGTACTGTTTGTATTTATGATGTACATGTAGAACTGTGTAGGAGGCATGGAGAAGGTGAGGCTTCTGTAAGTGTCAAAGTTGTTGCATACAGTTCTCACATTCTACGTAGTCTTTCATATGATAGACTACATTTCCACAATGAGATACCTAAGCAAAGGAAACACAGGTGATGTGATTGTGGACTGAGCAAAAAAAATTGCACTTTTTTCAATTATATTACCTGTGTTTCCTAACATTACACATGACATTGTGTAGATGAGGTTTAGGCCTGTTCCAGGAGACAGAGGAGGTCTGACATTTGTTCAAGAGTGCAGTGGACATGACTCACTTCGTTAGTAGGCCTGCACATGTATTACCTCCTCTATACTCTTCAACAATCCTAAATTTCATCTGCAACCCTGAGTAGGACTTACCTGAAACAAATCTGTGGATAGGTTACACCTTATCAGCATCTAGAAACAATTATTTAAAATGTTAAGGGCAGTTTTATGAAGGCTGTGTGCCTCTTTTACGCCGCTGTTCCGTCACTTTTGTGTAAAAGATGCACCATGTTGCAAGATAGGCCTCGGTTCATTTCCAGCAAGATACCGTCAGTTTAAAATGTATATAATTAGGACTGTGTAGGGGGTATGGAGAAGCTGAGGCTTCAGTAAGTGTCAAAGTTGTTGCATGCAGTGCGTACTCTTTCATATGCTGGACTACATCTGCACAATGAGATACCTAACCAAAGGAAACACAAGTGATGTTATTGTGAAATGAGCAAAAGAAATTGCACGTTTTTCAAATACATTACCTGTGTTTCCTAACATTACGAATCACATTGTGCAGATGAAGTTTAGGCCTGTCCAGGGAAACAGAGGAAGTCTGAACTTTACTGGTTGGCCTGCACATGTATTATCTCCTCTGTACTCTTCAACAAGCCTAAATTTGATCTGCAACCCTGAGTAGGCCTCACCTGAAACAAACGTCTGGATAGGACACACCTTATTGCCATCCTGAAACAATCATTTAAAATGTTAGGAACAGTTTTATGATGATTGTGCACCTCTTTTGCGCTGCCATTGCGTCACTTTTGTGAGACAACAGCAGTGCAAAAGATGCACCATGTTCCAAGATAGGCCTCACTTCATCTGCATCAAGATACTGTTAGTTTAAAATGTATATCTTTAGGACTGTGTAGGGGGCGTGGAGAAGCAGAAGCTTCTGTAAGTGTCAAAGTTGTTGAAAAACTGTTTGTCCTTCAATCTTTTCCCTTGTCTTTTCTAATTTTTAAATACATGTTTTAATATTTTTCAAATGTTTGTTATCTCTTTCACAGATTGAAAGTATAAAAATAACAAGTGAGTAAGTTAACGACAATTATAAGGTAGATGTTTTGTACTCTTTTCGTTACATTTCTATCACATTCGCCTACTATTAGTTCCACAGCTTCATTTCTTTAACCCTCAGTTTCCTGCCTTTGCTACTTCCCTCATTCCTTTCTCTATTACCTACTTACTCTACTCCTTCCACTCCTTTTCTCAGTCCCTCTCTTCTCATAGTTCCTCACTCTTGTTCACTCATTCCATCTCTATTACTCTTAGTGTCTTTGACTGATCACTCTTTCACTACTTGTTCATTATGCTTTTTCTGTGTAGTTGAAGCACACTAAGGGGCATATTATGAACACAGCCAATAAAATTATTGCTGTTTTTATCGGCAGAAAACTGCTGCAAAAGTGGTTTTAGCGTCAGTTTTCTGCCGCAAAAGCGGCTTTAGCGACACATTTCTGCCGATAAAAGCTGCAAAACTTTTATTGCCTATGTTGATAATATGGCCCTATGTTATTTACATTTCTTTGCTGTTTCAATTATTCTTTTTCTGTTACTTCTTCTTTTCTGCTTTCTGTTTTTTCTCTCTGTTATTCCACATGTTTTAATCTTATTTTGAACATTCACTCATATTCTCTAAGAAACTCTTCTTTGTTATTCTTCTACTCTCTTTTTTTCTTTCACTTCCTTATCTATTTTGTTTTTCACAATTATACCCTCTTCCATCTTTTCTTCGGTAAATAAATCTATTAAACAGTATCTCTGGTTTACTCTCTATAGCTGTCTTTCTTTTAACATTACTCTCTGTTTACTTCCCTTATACTTACTCTTCTTTTTTTTTTTTTTTTGGTTCGCTCCCGATTCGCGTACCGGGGAGCGAACGGGGAAGCGAACCAAAAGAAATAGAGGTTGCCAGAGTGCTAAACATGCTAGCAATTTTTCATAAAGGGAAGGTAGTTCTGAAAAGAAATTTTTTTTTCATTTTTTGTTGTTTTATATTTTTTTGTGTTTTTTTGGAGGGGGGGAACAAAAATGATTCAGTACAAAGGGCTCAACAGGAGCAACCAAAAAAAAAGAAAATTTAGTTTCGGGGACGTTTTGAACATTGATGATGTTCATATGCTGTATTTATTAGAGTAACACTCATCTGTCCACATGAAATTAATTTGCCACAATCTAAACATGTCATTTTAATCTTTCCAAAGTTCTTCTGAATATTTGGGACCGTTTCCCTTGCCTCTGATGCTGTCAGTGCCACTTCATTGGTGGATGTACTGGCAGGTCGGGGGTTGTCCACCAAATCTCTCATTTGTGCAGCACTATAATTAAGCGGGTGCCACCTCTCCATGTGTCGATGCATGGTATAATTACCAAAACTATATTTTTTTTGGGTCCCTCTGGAGAGTTGTTTGTGGCAGATCAGGCAGGTAACGTATCTGGCATTTACTTTCTTTTTATGTGGAGGCAAAGAAAAAAATTGCCAAATAAAATTGACTTTAACATGGGACGTCCTTGGCATTTCTTTCAAAAACTCCCTTGTCCCTTGCTCATGTTCCTCGTCTTCCTCTTCTTCCTCCTCTTGTTGGAAGATGACCTGGCCAGTTGGACCTCTCTTCTTTGGTGGTGGTGGACGTGGTGGGGAGCCACCAGCTGCAGCTACTACAGATGCCATGAGTAAGCACGCAAAAACAGGTCTTTCTCTCATAAAAATGAAAGTCGGAGTGAAGAAAAAAAGTGGGACTTTCATCATTTGGGAAAAAAAAATGTTGTAAACCAATGAAAAGTGATTATTTTACGTCGTATGATCAAACGTTCCATCATTAGGAAACTAAAAGTAAAATGAACCAATGAAAAGTTTTATGAACTAGTCACATGACCTGTTATGCTTACGTTACGCGCTCCGCGCCGCGCCTCGGATCATTTCCGGGGTTCTGCGTTTCACGCCTTGGTTCGCGTTCCAGAGCGCTTCCGGGTGCGCTAACGAAGGGTGTCATAAGGCGCATTACGCAGTAACGCGATACGTTGTGATTACGCGACGCGTCACGATGTGGCTTTCTAACGTGGTCAGTGGGGGCTGTTTGAGGATCTGACTGCATTGGAAAGCAATGTGATGCTGTGCGTCGCCCCCAAGATGGAGGTTCCTCGGCTGCAATGGGGCGCCCCTTGGTGTTTCACTCGCTATGCAGCTGAGTTGCGTGCGCACTTGCTGCGAATAGGCCGAAGGCAGCACAACGCGCCGAGATCTGGATGGCACCGAGGTGGTGTCCAGCAAGTTGCCGCACTGGTGTGGCCATCCTACAATGCTGCGCCGAAAGTCGGCGTGGGGTGCCCCGTTGGCCTGTGAGGTGGCGTCAGTAGCGGACCGATGTGTGAATAGGCCGGAACCAGCACAAGGCGCCAAGATCCGGATGGAACCGAGGTGGTGTCATAGTTGAGAGTTCTGAGCAGTGCTTGTAACACTGTCTGAAGCTTATTTGCACCTGCTGCAGCTTCACTATTGCCCTGGTGTGGCCTAAGATCGCCCATGACATAGGCGGCCGCCTCCCGGGGTCCGGAGGAACTTTTTTCCTCTTCCTTTGTGCATCTTGTCCCACAATCCGTTTGACCTGAAGACACGACCTGGTCCCTGAATGTGTGCAGGGGGACGCTATTGATTGAATCAAAATGGCGGCTTCACACAAAGCTGACTCAAGCGTTGCTGCTGATGCTATACAGACAAAAACTGATTTTCAGTTTGTACATTCTTCAGGATTTTTTCATCCAAGGATGGTTGAGAGTTTGTAGAACAATGGCTTCAGATTTTCAACATACTACTCTTCAACATTCTTCCTAAATGTAACAATGTGAGACTCACTAGGAGAACGGTGTAGTGAGGGTCACAAACGGCTGTTTATCTTTCCTTTCAAAATGCTGCCAACAATATTTTCGGAATGGAAGACACCACAAGCCGCAGAGATTCGGTTGGCACCGAGGTGGTGTCCAGCAAGTTGCCGCACTGGTGTGGCCATCCTACAATGCTGCGCCGAAAGTCGGCATGGGGTGCCCGAAGGGGGGGGGAGGCGGCGCAAACGAGCCTCTCCTGCCTCTCCAGGTTGAGGCACTTCATCTGCAGTGGAGCGCCGTCTAGCTGAGTTTCGCCCGCTCTTGCTGCTACAGCGACAGGCGGCTGCAACAGGACTCTCAAAATGGTGGCCTGTTCTTTGGATTTGGGCCTGGTCCACTAAAATGGCCCTGGGACACCTTAGAACTCGGACGCTCAAATTTTTTTTCCTTTCCTCTACAGGCAGAAAAGGTAAATGCCCGGTACGTTACCTGCCTCATCTGCCACGATGTACTCTCCAGAGGAACCGAAAAAATATATAGTTATGGTAATTATACCATGCATCGTCATATGGAGAGGTGGCACCGATTAATTATAGTGCTGCACAAAAGAGAGATTTGGAGGACAACCCCCGACCTGCCAGTACATTCACCAAAGAAGTGGCACTGACAGCATCAGATGCAAGGGAAACGGTCCCAAATATTCAGAAGAACTTTGGAAAGATTAAAATGACATGTTTAGATTGTGGCAAATTAATTTCATGTGGACAGATGAGTGTTACTCTAATAAATACAGCATATGAACATCATCATAGTCGATGGTTGGTGGAGACATTTTGACTATATCCTGGACCTGCCCGTCCTCGCCCAAAATGTCGCCGGAATAAATGGGACTCGTAACTCCTTGTTGTGTACTGGTTGCACAACCTTGATATCACGAGATACGTATGCAGTTTTGAAGCACATGGCGGGCGGGGACGAGAATTGATTGAATATTTCGACATCCCTATTGATATTAAGTTCTGATGTGTTATTGATTACTGTACAATTGAAAGTTCGAATTAACGTCACCCATGGTACTTACCCGCAAATGTATATCTAGATAATTTTATTGTGACTGGCCCTGTCGTATTTTAATTATAAAATGTACGTCCACCGATTCCGCAACTGTTAGACACCTTAGTTCTTGCAACCTAATGGCCCGCCCGTTACGTTCCTCTACAGTGTAAATGTCTTCTCATCATATACGATTACAGTTTGCTCCGTGGCCGGCCCACGTGGTTATAGTCCCGTATTTGTATACTTACATTTTCACAATAAAGGTTTTTAAAAGAAAACATGGTAGTATTATTTACATTGGTAAAGTTTTTAATAATAGTCACTGTTTTCGAATCAGTAAAAGGCAAGTGAAATAAAGCAGTCCAATTACATGAAGGGTAAAAGGTATAATACGCAGGAACGCAGTAAAGATAAATGGTCAAGGGCTGTTGTGTTTTCTACTCCTGCAACATAAAGTGATCGATAAGAATCTGATATTCAGGCGTATCGGCGACTAAGACAGCAGGCCGAGCCTCTTTTGCTCAACGGCTCCGTCATGGGACGAAGAAACGCCCTTTTTCTCGAAAAAGGAATATATTTTACTTGCAGGACAGTTGTAAATTTTCCGGGAAAGTACATTAGCCTGGAACATTATAACATATATGTTTAAGAAAAAATAATGTTCGAAAGTAATAAAAAGTGTAATTTTTAGGTCATATGACCAAGCCTTTCATCATTAGAATAAGAAACGTAAAATGAACCAATGAAAAGTTTTATTAACAAGTCACATGACCTGTTATGCTTACGTTACGCGCTGCGCGCCGCGCCCCGGATCGCTTCCGGGAAGCTGCGCACCGGAGCACTTCCGGATGCGCTAACGCGGCGCGTCATATGACGCATTACGCGACAACGCAGGTCCAGAATATAGTCAAAATGTCTCCTCCAACCAGCGGTCGGAACACAACCCCTTTCAGCAGGCTAAATAGTTCTGTTAAATGACAACAGAAGGGACAGGCAACAAGAACCATCAGTCAAAGAGGGGAGGGCAAGTTCTTCTCTACCGGGTCACGTTGGGGCGCTACCGGAACTGATCGAATTGGTAGTCTACAGTGTTTCTGGATGTTTCAGACTGAAGCTGGTGTCAGCATGAGAGCACCACCATCTCGTAGCTCCGTCGTGGCCATTCCACGAGCAATCATGGCAGCCGCTCCCCACCAGAAGCCTGCGGGAGTCGGGGGCCCCTAAGACTTTTGTAGAATCTTCAAGGCTGAGGGGACGCTTTCGAGAATGGAGCCCAAGCCCTAGCAGACAAGCGTCCGAGTTCCAAGGTGTCCCAGGGCCATTTCAGTGGACCAGGCCCAAAAAGGAAAGAGTCTGCCCCCATTTTGAGAGTCCTGTGGCAGCCGCCTATCGCTGCACCGCAAGAGTGGGCGCAACTCAGCTGAATGGCGGATTTTGGCACAGTGTACCAAAAGCGGGCGGAATGGCAACTGAAACGGTAAAGGGGCGCCCCACTACAGCAGACGAGCCTCCACCTGGGAAGGCCCGTTCACGCCGCCTCACCCCCCCCCCGGGGCGTCCCACGCTGTTATTCGGAGCAGCATTGTAGGATACCAAAACCAGTGCGGCAACTTACTGGACATCACCTGGGTGCCGTCCACATCTCAGCACGTTCTGCTGCACTGGGACTATTCGCACAACAGACCGCTACTGACGAGGCCACCCCCCGGGACGCCCCACGCCGTTTTACGGAGCTGCATTGTAGGATACCAAAAACCAGTGCGGCACCCAGGTAACATCACCTGGGTGCCGTCCAGAACTCAGCACGTTGTGCTGCCTTGGGACTATTCGCACAAAACACAGCTACTGACCATTGTTGCTTCTTTTTTCAACAAAATGTTTAAATGTATTTACTGTTTTTGTTGCGTTGTATATATTTATAAGTTATTAAAGTTTTATAATCCTACTACTTTGTTGGAGTGCTATATATTTTTAATGTGACACACAATTGTAAAAACTTTGATGTACAAAGAGGCATCCCTGGAATCTTCCGCTTCAGGCTCGGTCCCCTCCCCAATCACAATACAGGATGGTTTTCAGATAGTAGGAACGCATGTGGTGTGACGGATCTCATCGGGTGGGGGCCTTGATCTACTGTAACTCCTTTGAAGAGGGGTGATTCTTTACAGCTGGGGCCATAAACTACATCTGCAGGGCTAGGTGATAGCCTGGGACCGGCCTGTACAATCGGACACATAGGAAGAGGAGTGTCAGAGGGTGCGGTAGTGAATAGGCCCCCTCCGAGTCCGCGACATCACACCGTCCCTCGGGGGCCTCCGTCAAGCGGTTCAGGGAGGCACCGCATCACATTGTTTTCAAATGCAGTCACGTCCTCAAACAGCCCCCACTTACATTGAGAATAGTGAAGCTGTAACAGGTGCAAATAAGCTTCAGACAGTCTAACAAGCACTCCTCAAAACTTTGAACTATCAGAGTGCATGAGTTTCATGCTCGATCGATTGAGCTAGCCGGATCGGGCAACAAAAAGTATAAAATAGTTATGTAAATAGGTATTTAATAAAATGTTTTACCTGTTACTTTGCTGGTGTGTTGTATATATTTGTAATATTTGCATAGAGTTTATCGTTATTTTGGGCGGGGTGGGTGGCGGAGCCGAGCTGTCTTGCAGCCATCATGGTGTGGAATTCAGTTCATCTCACTAGTTTCGTATTTCTCATGAGGGGTTGTTCCTAATGTTTCTATTTTAGCGAGGTCAAAAAGAGATCCCATTAGTGGCCTACTGATTTTGCTCGATTCCTTTTGTTTTTTTACACGATTTTTCACTATCTGCAAAGAGTAAACAGAGTATTGCGACTCTGTGCTTGTTTGTAAATAGAGAATGAACCAAAGAGAACCAATTCTAAAACAGTAAATGCTTGGATAACAATCAATCAAATGGAGAGAGAAGCAGGCACGACGGATTACAACGGGGGCAAAGGCCTGCGTTAACTACCCTTCACTATCTGCAAAGAGAGAGTACTCCTAATAGAAATGAGGGGGGGCAGCATTCAAAGCAGATCAGTGTGCATAAACACGAAAATGTTTTTACTTACCACGTACTTGACATTCGACAGCTTATGATATTTGCTATTAAAAAACTATTGAAATTCACTGAAAAAACCATAGGTTAGAGACCATATATAGTTAGGAATTAGCATTTAAAAAACCTTGAAAATTCACTGAAAAAACCATAGGTTATAGACCATATATAGTTAGGAATTAGCATTTAAAAAACCTTATTTTACTCACACAAAACCATTGAAATTCCATATATAGTTAGTTGCACTAACTATATATCGCGCATCCGCAATCCACTGCTGATGATGTCACATATTACATCATTCATGACATGGTCAGTGACATGGTCAGTGACATCACTGATGACATCTCAAATGACATCACTGATGACATCACTGATGACATCTCATTTGACATCATTCTTGTGCTAATACGATAAACCTCTTCAGACTCTAATATAACCTTAGATACACTCAGTGTATACAGACACTCACACACTGTCACTCATCCATGGAGTTACTCACACACCTATTCAGTCATGCAAAGAAACAATCTCACCTCCATTTCCTCAACTATACAGTTATACACACCTTACTTATTCAAACATATACTAACACATATTTACTCTCTTATACAATCCCTGATACAAGTTCACAATGATCCATACAGCCACTCACACATTCAGTGGCTCTCATGCACAGGTATTTATATATGCCAACTCTCACATGTACTGTGTTTTACATATGTACTTACTATGACATGTAGCATTGAGATATCCATTCACTCATTATTACACTCATGCACACAGTCAACTGCCCATGTAGCTGTTTCCACATGCACTCTTGAACTCATACACCTAGTGAATCAACTGCTCACACATCTATGCACAGAGTCACACACCTCCCAGCCACCCCCACACAAACTCAATCTCACATACAAATACTTGGGCAACCAATCAATAACACATATAGCCTCTCGTATAGCTAATGATCAACACATGCAGCAGTTTACATCACAACAGACATACTGATGCACACATTCAGACAGTTTAGTCACTAACCCATGCATTTAGTACGACACATTTATTCACTCACTCATACAGTCAGTCACGCACCTACTAAATCCTTCATCCAGACACTTATACATCCACTCATTCTTCAATATATCAAACATATTTAAACTTTACAAAAACACACAGTCACTGGATGATGTCATCAGTGATGTCATCAGTGATGTCATTTGAGATGTCATCAGTGATGTCATCAGTGATGTCATTTGAGATTTCATCAGTGATGTCATCAGTGATGTCACTGACCATGTCATGAATGATGTAATATGTGACATCATCAGCAGTGGATTGCGGATGCGCGATATATAGTTAGTGCAACTAACTATATATGGAATTTCAATGGTTTTGTGTGAGTAAAATAAGGTTTTTTAAATGCTAATTCCTAACTATATATGGTCTATAACCTATGGTTTTTTCAGTGAATATATATATATATAAGCAAGACATAACATTCCTTTTTCATTTCAACATCACACCCTGGATCTTTATTGCATAGCTTAGAGCCTATTTGTGAGCTAAGAGGCCTAACAGACATGCTGCCTAAGATTCTCTACTAGTACATATCCTAAAGCCTAACTGACTTCAAGAATACATGTATTCCTATATTTTAAACACATCAACTAAGCAAATTATTCACCTAGATTCATTTAAAATCAAGCTTGCCTCACAGTGTGATCTTAGGCACATGACCAGGATGTTACATGTAATCTACCATGTCTGTCTCTGCCTCCACTATAGGTGTTTGTGCTCATACTATCTCACTGTCTCTACTGGCAGGAAACAGACCATATATATATAAGCAAGACATAACATTCCTTTTTTCATTTCAATAGCACACCCTGGATCTTTATTGCACAGCTTAGAGCCTATTTGTAAACTAAGAGGCCTAACAAACATGCTGCCTAAGATTCTCTACTAGTATATATCCTAAAGCCTAACTGACTTCAAGAATACATGTATTTCCATATTTTTAAACACTTCAACTAAGCGACTTTTTCACCCAGATTCATTTAAAATCAAGCTTGACTCACAGTGTGATCTTAGGCACATGACCAGGATGTTACATATAATCAACCATGTCTGTCTCTGCATCCACTATGTGTGTTTGAGCTCATACTATCTCACTGTCTCTACTGGCAAAAAACAGACCATATATATATAAGCAAGACACAACATTCCTTTTTCGTTTCAACAGCACACCCTGGATATTTATTGCACAGCTTAGAGCCCATTTGTGATCTAAGAGGCCTAACAGACATGCTGCCTAAGATTCTCTACTGGTACATATCCTAAAGCCTAACTGACTTCAAGAATACATGTATTCCCATATTTTTAAACACAACAACTAAGCAAATTATTCACACAGATTCATTTAAAATCAAGCTTGACTGACAGTGTGATTTTAGGCACATGACCAGGATGTTACATGTAATCGACCATGTCTGTCTCTGCTTCCACTATGTGTGTTTGGGCTCATACTATCTCACTGTCTCTACTGGCAAAAACAGACCATATATATATATATATATATATATATATATATATATATATATATATATATATATATATATATATATATATAAGGAAGACATAACATTCCTTTTTCATTTCAACAGCACACCCTGGATCTTTATTGCACAGCTTAGAGTCTATTTTGAACTAAGAGGCCTAACAGACATGCTGCCTAAGATCCTCAACTTATACATATCCTAAAGCCTAACTGACTTCAAGAATACATGTATTCCCATATTTGTAAACACATCAACTAAGCTAAATATTCACCTAGATTTATTTAAAATCAAGCTAGACTCACAGTGTGATCTTAGGCACATGACCAGGATGTTACAAGTAATCTACCATGTCTGTATCTGCCTCCACTATGTGTGTTTGTGCTCATACTATCTCACTGTCTCTACTGGCAGGAAACAGACCATATATATATATAAGCAAGACATAACATTCCTTTTTCATTTCAACAGCACACCCTGGATCTTTATTGCACAGTTTAGAGCCTATTTGTAAACTAAGAGGCCTTACAGACATGCTGCCTAAGATTCTCTGCTAGTACATATCCTAAAGCCTAACTGACTTCAAGAATACATGTATTCCCATATTTTTAAACACATCAACTAAGCAAATTATTCACCTAGATTCAGTTAAAATCAAGCTTGACTCACAGTGTGATCTTAGGCACATGACCAGGATGTTACATGTAATCTACAATGTCAGTCTCTGCCTCCACTATGTGTGTTTGTGCTCATACTATCTCACCGTCTCTACTGGCAAAAAACAGACCATATATATATAAGCAAGATACAACATTCCTTTTTCATTTCAACAGCACACCCTGGATCTTTATTGCACAGCTTAGAGCCTATTTGTGAACTAAGAGCCCTAATAGACATGCTGCCTAAGATTCTCTACTGGTACATATTCTAACGCCTAACTGACTTCAAGAATACATGTATTCCCATATTTGTAAACACATCAACTAAGCTAAATATTCACCTAGATTTATTTAAAATCAAGCTAGACTCACAGTGTGATCTTAGGCACATGACCAGGATGTTACAAGTAATCTACCATGTCTGTATCTGCCTCCACTATGTGTGTTTGTGCTCATACTATCTCACTGTCTCTACTGGCAGGAAACAGACCATATATATATATAAGCAAGACATAACATTCCTTTTTCATTTCAACAGCACACCCTGGATCTTTATTGCACAGTTTAGAGCCTATTTGTAAACTAAGAGGCCTTACAGACATGCTGCCTAAGATTCTCTGCTAGTACATATCCTAAAGCCTAACTGACTTCAAGAATACATGTATTCCCATATTTTTAAACACATCAACTAAGCAAATTATTCACCTAGATTCAGTTAAAATCAAGCTTGACTCACAGTGTGATCTTAGGCACATGACCAGGATGTTACATGTAATCTACAATGTCAGTCTCTGCCTCCACTATGTGTGTTTGTGCTCATACTATCTCACCGTCTCTACTGGCAAAAAACAGACCATATATATATAAGCAAGATACAACATTCCTTTTTCATTTCAACAGCACACCCTGGATCTTTATTGCACAGCTTAGAGCCTATTTGTGAACTAAGAGCCCTAATAGACATGCTGCCTAAGATTCTCTACTGGTACATATTCTAACGCCTAACTGACTTCAAGAATACATGTATTCCCATATTTTTAAAAACATCACCGAAGCAAATTATTCACCCAGATTCATTTAAAATCAAGCTTGACTCACAGTGTGATCTTAGGCACATGACCAGGATATTACATGTAATCTACCATGTCTGTCTCTGCCTCCACTATGTGTGTTTGTCCCATATGGCACCACCTGTAGATCTCTTAATGTCCCGCCCCAGTGGGCGCGGCCACCCCTTGGCCTCCTGGACAATGTAGTGCCTTTCTTTTGCTCATGTGAGCCGACAAAGCTGTGCATTATTTCAAAGTTTCACCCCAGTGGGTTGAATGATGCGTGGCATACCTGCCTTGCTGTCCCGTGTTTTCTGCACCAAAACGGCTGCTTGTTCCAAAAGCGGTGGCGGCTTTCACGTCACTGCTGGAGTGTTGCAAGCAACACCGGGGCTTCTCCGCGGCTCAGGCAGGCCGCCTCAACATTAACACACAAAGTTTGCCTGTCAAGGAGTTGCTCCACAACGAGTAAATATGCTGCCAAAATTTATTTAATGCAGGTACAGCAAAGTCGATACCACCCAGCATTCAAATTCAATCCAGTAAGCGCCTGACGCGTTTCGTGTTGAAGGAACACTTTTTCAAAGGCACTGGAAACATCGTGCTCTTTGTTCAGTTGATGGCACCACCTGTAGATCTCTTAATGTCCCGCCCCAGTGGGCGCGGCCACCCCTTGGCCTCCTGGACAATGTAGTGCCTTTCTTTTGCTCATGTGAGCCGACAAAGCTGTGCATTATTTCAAAGTTTCACCCCAGTGGGTTGAGTGATGCGTGGCATACCTGCCTTGCTGTCCCGTGTTTTCTGCACCAAAACGGCTGCTCGTTCCAAAAGCGGTGGCGGCTTTCACGTCACTGCTGGAGTGTTGCAAGCAACACCGGGGCTTCTCCGCGGCTCAGGCAGGCCGCCTCAACATTAACACACAAAGTTTGCCTGTCAAGGAGTTGCTCCACAACGAGTAAATATGCTGCCAAAATTTATTTAATGCAGGTACAGCAAAGTCGATACCACCCAGCATTCAAATTCAATCCAGTAAGCGCCTGACGCGTTTTGTGTTGAAGGAACACTTTTTCAAAGGCACTGGAAACATCGCGCTCTTTGTTCAGTTGATGGCACCACTTTGTGTGTTAATGTTGAGGCGGCCTGCCTGAGCCGCGGAGAAGCCCCGGTGTTGCTTGCAACACTCCAGCAGTGACGTGAAAGCCGCCACCGCTTTTGGAACGAGCAGCCGTTTTGGTGCAGAAAACACGGGACAGCAAGGCAGGTATGCCACGCATCATTCAACCCACTGGGGTGAAACTTTGAAATAATGCACAGCTTTGTCGGCTCACATGAGCAAAAGAAAGGCACTACATTGTCCAGGAGGCCAAGGGGTGGCCGCGCCCACTGGGGCGGGACATTAAGAGATCTACAGGTGGTGCCATCAACTGAACAAAGAGCGCGATGTTTCCAGTGCCTTTGAAAAAGTGTTCCTTCAACACGAAACGCGTCAGGCGCTTACTGGATTGAATTTGAATGCTGGGTGGTATCGACTTTGCTGTACCTGCATTAAATAAATTTTGGCAGCATATTTACTCGTTGTGGAGCAACTCCTTGACAGGCAAACTTTGTGTGTTAATATATATATATATATATATATATATATTCACTGAAAAAACCATAGGTTATAGACCATATATAGTTAGGAATTAGCATTTAAAAAACCTTATTTTACTCACACAAAACCATTGAAATTCCATATATAGTTAGTTGCACTAACTATATATTGCGCACCCGCAATCCACTGCTGATCATGTCACATATTACATCATTCATGACATGGTCAGTGACATCACTGATGACATCACTGATGACATCTCAAATGACATCACTGATGACATCACTGATGACAACATCCAGTGATTATGTGTTTCTGTAAAGTTTAAATATGTTTTACATATTGAAGAATGAGTGGATGTATAAGTGTCTGAATAAAGGTTTTAGTAGGTGCGTGATTGACTGTATGAGTGAGTGATTAAATGCGTCTTACTGAATGCACGGGTTAGTGACTAAACTGTCTAAAAGTGTGCATCAGTATGTCTGTTGTTGTGCAAGCTGCTGCACGTGTTAATCAGTAGCTATATAAGTAGCTATATGGGTTATTGATTGGTTGCACAAGTATTTGTATGGGAGACTAAGTGTGTGTATGGCTGGCTGGGAGGTGTGTGACTCTGTGCAGATCAATGTGTACTTGTATCAGTGATTCTATAAGAGAGTAACTATGTGTTAGTATATGTTTCAAAAATGTAAGGTGTTCTGTGTTTAACTGTATAGATGAGAAAATGGAAGTGTGATTGATTCTTTTCAGGACTGACTAGGTGTGTGAGTAACTCCATGGATGAGTGGCAGAGTGTGAGTGTCTGTATAGGTGTATGAGTGCATATGATAGTGTTGTAAAGATGAGTGATTGTATGTATGAATGATTGTATGAGTGAATGTGTGTGTAGACATAGGAATCAGTGAGTGCGTATGTAGTAACTAGTATTGGTGTGTCAATGGTTTCAAAAATGATACTCTCTATTTAACACTGGGTGTAACGGAGGTTATATTAGAGTGTGAGGAGATGCATTGTATTATCACATGAATGATATCATCAGTGATGTGATCATTGATGTCAAGTGAGATGTCATCAGTGATGTCATTTGAGATGTCATCAGTGATGTCATCAGTGATGTCACTGACCATGTCATGAATGATGTAATATGTGACATGATCAGCAGTGGATTGCGGGTGCGCGATATATAGTTAGTGCAACTAACTATATATGGAATTTCAATGGTTTTGTGTGAGTAAAATAAGGTTTTTTAAATGCTAATTCCTAACTATATATGGTCTATAACCTATGGTTTTTTCAGTGAATTTTCAAGGTTTTGTAAATGCTAATTCCTAACTATATATGGTCTATAACCTATGGTTTTTTCAGTGAATTTCATTGGTTTTTTTAACAGCTAATATCTGTAGCTGTAAAATGTATTCTTCTTTAAATCCAAAAATATATTTTATATGTTTATTAATAACTTTTTTTTTTAATATTTTTTTTTCTTCGTTCCCGCTTCGCGAATCGGGAAGCTTCCCGTTAGCTGACCTTGATGCCGCGAAATAGACCGCGAGCCGGTAAACGTTTCTTTACCGCAACTGCCGCGTTAGAAAACAACATCGTGACGCCTCCCGTCCGCATGACGTTTCGCGTTGTCGCGTGATACGTCATATGACGTGCTACGTTAGCGAACTCGTACGCTTACCGAGTCGCAAAGCACAGGTTTCTGGAAGCAAACCGGGAGGCCCTGCAAAGCGCGTAACATACACACAGCAGGTCATGTGACTTGGTAATAACACTTTTCATTGGTTCATTTCACTTTCGGTTTCCTAATGATGTAAGACTAGGTCATATGATCTAAAATGAACACTTTTCATTGGTTGAGAACTATTTTTTTTCCCAAATGGTGAAAATCCCTCCTTCTTTCCTCACTCTGACTTTCATCATTGTGAGAGAAAGACCCTTTGTTACCAGTGAGCAATGGCTTCTTTACTAGCTTCAGCTGGTGCTTCCCCACCACCTCCACCACATCCAAGGAAGAGTGGACCACCTGCTAAAGTTATAATTCAGCAAGAAGAGGAAGAAGAGGAACAGGACGACCTAGATAATCTCCCTATTATGGCCAGAAGATCTGTTGTACCGGAAGTAACGGGACCAGAGGGCAGGGAGATGGTGCCAAATATAATAATAATAATTCTTTATTCGGTTAATCACAAAGAGAAACCATAAAAGAGGCAAGTAACATAAGAAATTCATACATACATAGATTAAAAAAGAAGACCATTTCATAAGAAGAAAACATTTGTGCATTTAAGCAAAAAGGGAAAAAGGTAATTTTGTTTCAGAGAGTCTTCGATCATTAAATAGTTTCCTTTTACTTTTTCCTTAGTGCAGTTTGCTAAAGGTTTTTTCTGTGGTTCAAAATGCATTTTAAAAAGTTTAAAACCAGGTAACAGACTTCTTCCGACTCTAAGGTTTGCAGTCTTAGAAAGGCTGGTCGACATTGTCTGAGGCCCCATCGCCTGCACAGCGGAAGTATCCAATATTTTCTGTGGGGATGATAAAATTTACAGAATAAAATGACGTGGATATTGGATTGGGTTGTTATCGCGTCGCATGGGCACGGAGGCAGGTTCGGGTCCCAGGCTTTGTTTAATGGAAAGGCGACCAGTCTGTAAAAAAGGTTCAGTCTGAGCCTGGTAAGTAACATCCTCTCGAATGTTTTAATGTCGAGAGTAAGATACGGTTGAATGCCAAACGTTTGCTGGATTGTGTTAGCGTGAACCACTGACGGTTTTGCTGACTCGGATGACAGTCTTAGTGTTTCCAGGTGCCGTAGTGCGAGTTCCTTGAGTTCCTTTTTTGGGAGAGCTACCAGTGATTCTGGCTGTAGGTAGTATTTTTCGAGGCCAAGGTCGGTGAAAAAGTTTCTGACGTAGCTAAGCCACTTGATTCTGTAGGCATAGTCGAGTGACATTGTGTCAGCCACTATCGACTGTGATAGTGTGTTAACTTCCGACGTCCAAATACGCCTCCACAAGAGTAGTGGCTGAATTTTAAGGAGATCCTGCAAGTAAGGAATACCCAATTCCATGTGAGAGGCGTAGTTTGATGAGCCTTTTGGGGTGGCAAGAAGAAATCTTACAAATCGATTTTCAATTATTTGGAGGGCTCCAACATCTGTATGACCCCAGATCCCTGCTCCGTAAAGAGCTATCGCCTGGCACTTGGCATTGTAGATTCTTAAGAGTTCTACTGGGCGCCTCCTTCCCAGTTTTCGAGAAAAAGTCTGCAGGGCTGCTATTGCGCGCTTAAAATTGTGACATCTCGCCTCAACTGCTGGTCTCCATGTTAGATTATCATCAATCACAATCCCAAGGTATGGATATTGTGTGGCACTCTCCAAAGGTTGACTATCGAGGAAGATGTTTTTTTTCCCTTTCTTCCCCCTCCCCGTGGTCATGACAAAAGTTTTTTTTACATTAACCTTTAGGTCCAGGGAGTTCATGAAGGTGGTATATCTATTTAGAGAGTACTGCAGTTCACGCGGGGTTCGGGCCAGGATGACGGCATCGTCCGCGTAGAGGAGCGCTGGAATCAGTCTCTGTTTCATTTTTGGGAGGTCCTGGGCCCCTCTCAGCATTGCCTCCTCCAAGCCGTTAGTGTAGAGCGAGAAGAGAAAGGGGGCCAGGACACAGCCCTGCCTAACTCCTCGCTCCACCCCAAATGATGCCGTCAACTCGCCGTTCTTTCCGAACCGTACTCTAGCTGAAGCACCTGAATACAGCTCTCTTAGAAGGTCCAACAATGAGGGGTCCACATTCATCTCTTTTAGGACTGTCCATAGTTTGGAATGTGCTACGCAGTCGAAAGCGGCAGACAGGTCTACATAGACCATGTATACCGTCGATTTCTTTGCGTGCATGTATTTGGCCATTATGAGGCTGAGGTTAAGTGCCTGCTCAACTGTCCCCAGGCCTTCTCTAAAGCCGAATTGTAAATCCGAGATAATGGACTTTTCCTCACTCCACAGTTGTAGTCTCTCCAGAATGACCCTTCCCACCACTTTGCCAAGGGAGTCCAGAAGGGATATGGGACGATAGCATTTTGGGTCCTGTCGGTCCCCTTTCTTGAAGATGGGGACCATAATTGATCTTGTCCAGGAGTCCATCCCTCGCTAGCTGCTGCTATACATACTCTTGTTAAGATAGGTGCCCAAAGCTCCTGGTTAAACTTAAAAAGGTCCACAGGCACGCCGTCCGGACCCGGGGCCTTTCCGGTTTTGCTTTTATCCAGAGCCACCAGAATTTCTGTGATGTCAAAAGAAATTGGGATTGGGTATTGTACTTCGTTGTGGTGATGAGGTGGATGGTCTGTAATTACTTGGTTTTTGAAAATTTGTTCAAAATGAGCTATCCAAGTTCCCTCGTCTATTGCCACCTCTATCTTAGGAGAGTTGTTGTCCGAGAGGAAAGGAGATCTGATCGTTCTCCAGAAGTCCTTACTATTTTTTGATAGAGAGCTCTTATCTAGGTCATTCCAGAGTTTCTCTTTCATTTGTTGTAATTTTACTTTACGTTCCAACTTATATTTCTTTCTCAGAAATTGGATGTGGCCCGCATCCCTTGGTTTTTTATGGAGGGCGGTTTTTAGATCAGTTAGGGCTCTCGTACAGTTGTGGTTGAACCAACCTTTCCTATCCGTGTGTTTATTAGTTGTTTTCCCCGTAAGTAGTCTCTTGGCTAATTTCAGTATTTCTGCAAAGTTCGACAGGACCTCGGCGTGGTTTAAAGCTGAGTCCAGGCAGTTAATAATATGCGAGTATGCCTGATTGACTAACTGTTTTGTGAGTTTTTGTGGGTCGATCTTTTCCCATTTTATAGAATAACCATTTTGTTTATGCAGTTGTAGATTATTTTGGGTAAGGGCAGCTGCAATGTCCGTAGCCTTGGATCTATGTTCCGATAGATGAAGTTCGGTTTTTAATGCATAGTGGTCACTTAGTAGGTTGTGTATTACTTGATGGTCTGTGACTTTTGCGGCAAGGCTGTAGGACAGCAGGATGTAGTCCACTGTTGTCTGGTGGCCTCTAGCTACATAGGTTGGGTTAAACAGATTTTTCTCAGCCTTCGGGGAGTTGGAAATAAATAGGTCAAGCTCTGAGAGGATGTTATTCAGGGCGTTGCCGGGTTTATTATGGATGAAGTGAGCTAGTGGGGCGTCATTATCATCCAAAAAACCGCAAGTTTTGGAGGCTGCCATTGGACACGGATGTGTGTTAAAATCCCCTCCCCAAATGAAGTGGATCGTTTTGGAATTAGTCTCCCCGTATTGGGGGGATCTTAGTCTCTCCTGCATGTTATCGATGAAGGTGAGGAAGTCGTTTTCCGCTATGTTGTTGTAGAAATTAACGAGAATGATGGTATCTTCGTTTGCAAAGGAGAGGGAAAGTATCTGGTAGTTGGAGTCAGTGAAGAGGTTAGACACTTTTAGATGGGAAAGAGTGTTTGCAATATAAATTGTTAAACCTCCTTTGGGTCTGCCTATTGGGCTTCGAGTAGCAGGTGAAAAGTAGGTTTTATACCCTAATAAATGTAACTCCGAAGTTGCCCAGGTTTCTTGGAGGCAGATTATTTTGCCTTGCTCTAGGAAGTTGACTGCCACAGGATCGTTGATCTTGGTTCGGAGGCCCGCCACATTCCAGAATAGTAAAGGTATTGTATGCGGGTTCTCTTTCGGGGCAGAGGATGGTGAAGTTATGACGGAGTTGTTACTTTGGGAGGAGGAGTGTATCGAG
This sequence comes from Lissotriton helveticus, assembly GCF_964261635.1. NCBI lineage: Eukaryota > Metazoa > Chordata > Amphibia > Caudata > Salamandridae > Lissotriton > Lissotriton helveticus. The sequence continues at coordinate 1,478,428,420 of NC_136059.1, read as the reverse complement.
TTTGGGGTGATTTGTTCTGAGTCCCTTAATGGTCAATCCACCATTTCTAGGGGACTGTATCTGTTTGTTGTTGGGATGTTGTACCAGGGATCCCATCTAGGTGGAGCTCTACGGATCCTCCTCTGTTGTTGGTATCCCCATTCTCCGTGATTTTCTCCCGGCTGGCATTGGTTGACTAATTGCCAAGAGATTTCCTGTTCCCTAAAGCGAGAAGTGCCATATTGTCTGTTGTCGGGGAAGCTTAGTTGGCGCTGGGGTGGCTCGACCCAGGGGAAAGCGGGGTCCTCGAAGAAATTGCTATTTGGGGTTTGGATGGAGGGGTAGAAGAATGAGAGGGATTTAATTCTTATACTTCCCTTTGGATTTGGATGTTCCCCAGAGGTGATATAATCTACCACCCATGGGTCCTCGAAGGTGATGATGATGCAGTCCCCTGGGTATTGTTTGCTGCCTTTCCCCACCCACGGAGTCCTATAAAGTGAAGAGATCCTACCATGGCAGTTTGGCGGCATGGGGCGATTAGTCTGCAGCCAATGATGAACTTTGTTCTTTAAGGACCACGGCGGTTCCGCCGTATTAGGAGGTAGTTCGATTACTCCAATCATGACTGCTACATAGGGGGCAGCCTCAGGAGGAAGCTCCGTATGGAGTCTGACTTCTCCATGCTCTTTTGGATGATTTTTTTGAGCTGGTTGAGAGGAGGAGTTGTGTGCCGGGGTTTTGAGGGGAGCAGTTTTTCTGGGGGCTGGTTGTGGTCGAGTGGTTGTGGGTGGTTGCGTTTTGGTTTGTTTTAGTGTAGCCGGACCTACAGTGGAAGGGTTTGGTGTACTTTGGGACAGAGTGGCTGGAGGTATTGGGATGGGGGGAGGAACAATGGGTGGTACTGTCTGTGAAGTGATTGTGTGGGGGATAGAGGGTTTTGTGGTGCTGCTCGAAGAGTTAGAGGGAGCGTTGTGAGAAGAATTTGCGTTCCCTTTCTTCTTTGGGGAGGGCCCCTGGGAGTATTGTGAAGACGGGATGAGCTTCGAAATCTGTGATTCTAGCTTAGTTAGCTTTAATTCTACAGGTAGTAGTAGTTGTTTAAAGATTTCTGTTATCTTCTCTAATAGTATGGAGTTATCCGGATTTTCAGGGGCCTTTATGTGTGGTTGCGATGGCGAATCCAACAGAATAGGTGTGGATCCTTCCTGTTGGTCTTGATGGACTATTACTGTCGCAAGTGCTTGCTGTGGTTGTAGGGGAATTAGTGTCGAAGTTAGTGCGATCTGAGGAATATTCGGAGGAGGAGCAGTGTTGGCTAGTATAAAATTATTTTGGGGGAACTTGCTTTTGCTAATCGCTCCTTCTCTCCTTCCTCTTGCTTGGATGTCTTCCAGGGGGGATCTCTGGGTAGGGGATTGAGGTGGTAGCTCTGGGGTTTTTTCCAATTCTGAGGCTAGCGGGGAGTCTGCAAGGTCAGAAACAGAAAGGTTTATGTTGTTTGGAAGGCTGCGTCTGCCTTCTTGCGCGATAACTGGCGCTTTTTTGTTTGCAGTCGGGGCGGGAGTTTTAGCTTCTGCGAGATTACCCAGGGAAGATCGCTTGGCAAATTGTAGGTCCAGTGACACTCTTTTTTCAATGAGGGTGATACTTTGGTCAATGAGTGAATTTGCTTTTGCCAGGAAATCGTCCATGGGTCCCAGTAACTTCCTGGCACTCCCTGGAGCGGGGTTTTTTTGTTTAGACCCTCTTGTGGCTACCATCTTGTAATACTATGAGATGATGAAGTAATAGATGGTAGTTTTCGTGATTTGTGATAATATGGGTTAGGTGGCGATTGTGGAGAAAGGTAGGTGAGATATCTTCCAGTAAATAGGGCTTTGGCCGATCTCCCGGGCTCGCCGGGCCTCGAACGGCCTAAAACGGCCCGCTCTTTGCCCGGTCTTCGCCCCGGACTATGCCCCGCGCGCGTCCAGCGATGCGCGTTACTGGGGTCGCTTTTACGTTGCGCTTAATTGTAGGGGCGTGGCACTGGGAGGGGGCGCGGCTCACGCGGGAAGAGGACCAGCTGGAGCTGTTGTATGCTGGTCCTCGCAGTCCCGGGGCCGGCGCCTCACCCTCCTCTGCGGCCACAAGGTCTCTCAAGGCTTCCCCACAGATCAGCAGCACTGGGAGGCGTTGGTAGGCTACTCCTGTAGCGGCAAAGAGAGTCTTCAGGAACACAGACAAATTACGAGTGGCACCCGCGAAGCGGGTGCCGGGAGAAGTTATCGCGCTGTCCTGGGGGCGTGGCACTGGGAGGGGGCGCGGCTCACGCGGGAAGAGGACCAGCTGGAGCTGTTGTATGCTGGTCCTCGCAGTCCCGGGGCCGGCGCCTCACCCTCCTCTGCGGCCACAAGGTCTCTCAAGGCTTCCCCACAGATCAGCAGCACTGGGAGGCGTTGGTAGGCTACTCCTGTAGCGGCAAAGAGAGTCTTCAGGAACACAGACAAATTACGAGTGGCACCCGCGAAGCGGGTGCCGGGAGAAGTTATCGCGCTGTCCTGGGGGCGTGGCACTGGGAGGGGGCGCGGCTCACGCGGGAAGAGGACCAGCTGGAGCTGTTGTATGCTGGTCCTCGCAGTCCCGGGGCCGGCGCCTCACCCTCCTCTGCGGCCACAAGGTCTCTCAAGGCTTCCCCACAGATCAGCAGCACTGGGAGGCGTTGGTAGGCTACTCCTGTAGCGGCAAAGAGAGTCTTCAGGAACACAGACAAATTACGAGTGGCACCCGCGAAGCGGGTGCCGGGAGAAGTTATCGCGCTGTCCTGGGGGCGTGGCACTGGGAGGGGGCGCGGCTCACGCGGGAAGAGGACCAGCTGGAGCTGTTGTATGCTGGTCCTCGCAGTCCCGGGGCCGGCGCCTCACCCTCCTCTGCGGCCACAAGGTCTCTCAAGGCTTCCCCACAGATCAGCAGCACTGGGAGGCGTTGGTAGGCTACTCCTGTAGCGGCAAAGAGAGTCTTCAGGAACACAGACAAATTACGAGTGGCGCCAAATATACAAACGAGATTTCGTGAAGTAAAACAAGTCTGCGTACATTGCAGTGGATTCATTTGCTACGCAGAAAGTAGCATCACTCTGATCAACAGAGCTATTGACAATCATGCTCATGTTTGTCCGAAACTCCCCAAACAATAAATTCTTTTTTTTTGTTTTCTTGCTCCTGTTGAGCCCTTTACAATGAATCGTTTTCGTTGCCCCCTCCGAAAAAAACAAAAAAAATATAAAACTGTTCAGAAAAATTCAAAAAAAGTAAAAAAATGTTCAGAAAAATAATAAAAAAAATATAAAACAACAAAAACAATTTAAAAAAAAGTTCTTTTCAGAACTACCTCCCCGTTATTAAAAAATTGGTACAATATTTGCAACTGTGCCAACCTCTATTTCTCTTAGTTCGCTTCCCAGTTCGCTCCCCGGTACGCGAACCGGAAGCGAACCCAAAAATTTTTTTTTTTTAAAAGAACAGTAAGTATAAGGGAAGGAAACAGACACTTATGTTAAAAGAAAGACAGCTATAAGGGAGTAAACTAGAGATACTATTACCCGTAATCCACTGCTGATGATGTCACATATTACATCATTCATGACATGCTCAGTGACATCATCAGCAGAGGATTGCGGGTAACAGTATCCCTAGTTTATTCCCTATAGCTGTGTTTCTTTTAACATAACTGTCTGTTTCCTTCCCTTATACTTACTGTTCTTTTTAAAAAAAAAATTTAGATCAGTCAGAAACAGTGAAAGTAATGAAATATAAAAGACTACGTAGAATATGAGCACTGTATGCAACAACTTTGACACTTACAGAAGCCTCACCTTCTCCATGCCTCCTACACAGTTCTACATGTACATCATAAATGCAAACAGAACAGAATTAATTATACATGTTAAATGGTTTATTTTTGCTGTTCTCAGAATGTATCAAATTTCACTAAAACAGTGACTTGAAGGTATTCATCATATAACAGCGGGGAAAAAAAACACAATCAAAATGATTGTGTTTAAAAAACCCATACAACATTAGAAATCAGAATTCAGAACTCCTTAAAGTTAACTTACTTTCCATGACGGCCAAGGATGTCCTATGAACAGCTTACACTCTGTTGTGCTGTTATTACTTTCAACCCGCCACTTTCTGAAAGAAAACCTCCATCGTTTTCAAAAACATGTTACATACAATAAATGACTTCTTGCTCTCTACCACAAGATTCCACAAGGCCAAATCTTGTCAGAGCCATGTATAACTCTTGGATTTCTTGTTAGCCAATCCCGTCTTTTCGCATTTCCACAACTTTCAGAATTAAAATGTTGAAGATCATTTACACAATCCTGGACTAGTAATATCTTCCCCTTCTTGCTCAATCATGTTCTACATTTCCTATCACACTGATACTGCTTACTATGAAGCAGACTTACACTACCTTTATGACTAGTACAATTATTTAATTCTCTACATCACTTTTAATCACAAAGCAATGTAAAACAGTAGACAGCATTGCAGACTTACATTCCCTCTACTCCATGTTTTGATTCGCTGCTTCAATTAGCTTATAAAAAGAAATAGTTTTTCTGAACTCATTCAAAGTGCACATATTTCTCAATAACGTCCAGTGTTATGGTAAAAAGTTATGTCTCTGTACTACACTTATCTTCAAGGCCAAATAGTGTAGGAGCCATGAGAACTTCTTGAAATTCCTCAGAGCACATCCCGAGATTCTTTCCCTAAAATTTTGGTTTTAAAAACACCAGGTAAGAGTTTTTAAGGTCATATGGCAATTTTTTTTTGAAAATTAAAACAGAATCATTGCAGAATGACCAGCCATTTCTACACTTTAAATAAGCTGTATAATGTCCTGATGTTATTGAAGAACCATCATGATATATAATTGCTACAGTTACAAAAGTCCTTCCTGATATTGACAACTGTGAAGCCACAAAATTTTTAATTAAAGTTGGCAATTTTGTTCCATCAGGCCTACATCGTTGGAACATTAAAATGACATACTGGCCATATGTTCGTATAAATAATGTGGACATCATTTCAGATTTACATTGCCTACACTCCATATTGTGATCAGCTGCTTTTACTAGCTTATTAAAAGAGACTGATTTACTGTCTGGCAAAGTTAAATATATAAATCTTTCTGAGTCTACACTAGTACTACTTGATACCCTACAGTTCTCGCAGTCATGCTGCCATTGATAAGAAAGCCCAAACAGATGATCTACATCTACACCTTCAGCATACAATACATCAAGCATATACATTAAAAACTCCTGACAATCTTGCTGACTATTTTGAGAGAATTGTGTTTGGCCTGAACATCTGTCTAACAGATTTCGAATTTCAGACACACTTTCTATGTTTGTTCTATCAGTGCTACATTTCTCTAACACAGAATTTAACAAACTGCAAAATCTTTGATCAGAATTGACCACAATCTCTTCTTTTACATTTTGTAGAGAAAACAAAACATTAATCACTACATTAGCATAGCAGTTGACACCAGAACTGTTTTCAAATTGAAAACCAACAACATCTTCAACAGAATCCTTTTTGTTTCTGCTTATAATTTCAGGTTCATCGACTTTTCGTCTTTTTGCTACAACCTCCCCAGTATTGGTCACATTTCTTCGTTTCCGGCCTACCACACGTTTCTCAAACAAAGGATACTGAGGCAAATGTGGCGCATACTCTCTTCTCAACCTATTGTATTCCTTAACACAATCTAGATCCGCACAAATGTTTGTGACATCACACTCAATCAAGTACAATCCCGATAAAGTCCTAACTCGTGACAATGCCACATATGCCATACCCTCCTTGAACACAGAACTGCCAATATTCACCAATGCACAGTCTACACTTAAACCTTGCGATTTATGGATTGTCACCGCATATGCCAAGCAAACAGGAAACTGCTTACGACGAACATATAAGTCTTTTACAAGCAAAAATCTAGCAGAACAACGAGCAATTAGCTGTACTTCCTCAATGCCATCAAATTTAATTTTTAAAAATTCAATTCCATCTCTATTTCTGTATTTCACAAAATCAACAACATTACCCATTGATCCATTTACCAGACCTCTTTCAACATGTAAATTCCTTCTTAAAATTATACGGCAGTTCAAGCACACATTCAGAGTCTTTTCAAAACCCGCAGTTTTAGATATACTCTTCTCTAATGAATCCAATTTTGTTTTCAGATTCTCAGACAAAATAATTGTTGATCCCATATGCTCTACTCTGTCAATAGCTTCCAATTTCACAATCTCTTGTTTTTCTAAATGCAACATTTTGTTGTTGAATTTGGCACATTCTGCAAGAGTTGGCATCAAACATATTCCAGATTTTTTCTCAGTAACTTTCTGAAAAATATTCTCAGGCACAACATCTTCGTCTGGATATAAATTTGTCAGTAATCGTGCATGTAAAGCTTCTTTCCCATGCTCGGTCACTTTTCCAATTCTAACATCTTGTAGAATAGTCTTGTAAACTTCATCCTTTGCCTGACGCATATTTTCATGCAGTTCAGCATAATTGAAGTTTAACCATATATTGACGTTGCCAATACTCCCTAAGCACTTCCTGGTATCTTCATGCGTGAGCATTTTGAACACAGGTTGCCCTTTCACTGGTGTCAGCTGCAGAAGATCTCCGAAAACAATGATGTGTTTGCCACCAAATAACACATCATACTCTGTTTTGAGAACTTCTTGCATTCTCAAATGCACAAAGGCAAGCATGACATTGGAAACCATGCTTACTTCGTCAATGATAAGAAGTGTCATTTTCCTCAAGACTCTTGAAACTTCAAAACAAGCATCTCCAGATAGCTTGTGATATTCTAATTTGTTGTCATGCTCCACTGGCAGCATCAGTAAACGATGTAAAGTAATCCCTTTAATGTTATGTGCTGCCAGTCCAGTTGGAGCGGTGACAACACAAGACAGCGATGACTCTGTCCTTTCCTGCAAATAACATGAAATTGCTTTAATAAGGAAACTTTTTCCAGTTCCCGCTTCTCCACTCACGTACAGTCGGACAGGCTTCAACGACGTACATGAGCACTCTTTCTTGTCATGACTTAATCCATGATCAATTTGCATGGTAAGTTCGTCATATATTTTCCTCTGCTCAACGTTGAGTTGTCTTTCCAACTCTTCTAAGTTAACCGCATCCTCCTGAGCATGTGCCATGGCTCTTTCCACTTCATTCATAGCAGTGGCAGCTTCATTTTCGATAAGAGGTCCTCCTAGTGGATCCTGACTCAATGAAGCAGAACTCTGACTGTCCTGAGAACTGTCTCTGGCAATCTCGGCTGCAATCGTTGCTTCCTGCTCAATTTCCACATTCAACATTTCTACATATTTGGGAAAAGCAGGACATTCTATGGTCTCCTTGGCAGCATTGAATGAGTCTTCGTAACAAAGGAAATCTCCAAGCAGTTCCTCTTCTGCACGCCAAGGCTTAAAAAGTTGCAAAAGTGCTAAATAGAAAAACTCCTTTTTTTTCAGGAGATTCGCCACTCAATTTTCGATGGTTTATCAAGTGGCATTTTCTTTGCTTGACCAGACATCCCTCACTTCCTATTACAGCATACACTCCTTTCTCAGTATCTTCTTTGATGTTCCTCTTGAATATGTAATTTTGCAGAACCTCATACAGACAAACATTCTCGAGGTGACTGCTTCGATTTGGATAATATGTATCCAACATGTTGCTCTTCAAAATGTCGGTACTGTTTGGCTCCTTTTCCGCCAAATACTCAATTTCCCGCACAGGTTTCAGAACTCGATTACGCGTTGCAGCAAGACCAACACTCGCCCAAACGATACTCCTGGACTTGGCATAGAGACTTGCTGAAGACAACCGGTCAGAACATTCGTAAGCTCCGATTTCTCGATGCGACAACATCTTCAGACTGAAACTGTACAACTTCTTGCTGAGGCTCTTTTCATGGGAAATGTCCTCCCACATATCCTTCAATTCTGTCTTCTCTTTTTTGGTGATGTAAGATGTCACATACCGAGCCACAGCCATACAGTTATCAGCCACAAACTGTATATCCATGTTAGCATTCCACATGGACAAAATCACCGGGTTGTAGTCGTTAATGTACTTAGACTCTTCGTTCCTCTTCAAATTGTATGTGTTTTTAGGTGATTTCTTCATCACATTATGTCGCAGCGAAGACATCAAACTGTTCACTCTTCCTTTAGAAATCACCGATCGTGGAAAGCCGAAACGACATTTGGTGTAGAACTTGTCTTTGTTCCGGAATTTACGACGACAGTACTTTCCACATCGATGGCTTTGGAAACGTAGAACTTTTTCTCTTAGGCTTTTTTTCTCCTTTGCGTTTGGAACAGCACACGTAGAATACTGTTCTATGAAACTCATCACTGAGTCGTCTGCATCCGTTCCAAATTTAGGTGCATCCTTGATCCACAGCAACATATGTATATGAGGAGCACCTCTTGCTTGGTACTCCTTCCTCCAGAAGAAATCCAACACCTCTCCAAGAGGTGGATTCTTCTTATTCATGATGAAAGACATCATACCTTCAAATCTATGATTGAAGTACCTACATACATTGACTGGATCCAAAGAGCACAGTTCTCCGGGTGTCTTGAATTCGATGTTTTCTACGTTAGCATTTGCCTCTCGTAGAAATTCAAGTAAGTCTTCCCAGCCATACTCAGCACAGCTCAAAGTGAGGAACCATGTGGGAGTTCCTAAGTTCCTCAGCATACATTTTAAATCACCATGACGACGGTACCAGTACTCATTAGTACCACGCTGACACGCCATGAGATTAATCAGGTGAGAATCCAAAATACTGTCTTGGACATTGACTTTATCCATAAAGTCACTTGCCGAGATGTTTTGCATGTGTATACCACTTTTCAAGATGTGGTTCACTGCATATGACAGTCCAGACAGATCGCTTTCAAACAGGAGATGAAACAAATAAGGAATGCATTGTCGAAACCTAGGATCTCCTGCATACAATCGCAAAGTCCGGTATTCAGAAGCAGGAATTTGATGAGGTCGCTCATCATATCTTCCTCCCTGACCTGTTGGAAAAAGCTGTGGGAAACACCGAGCTTCCAAACTTTCCTCCCAAACACTAATGGGACTCCCTTTCGCTTGTTTCATTTGAAACAACTCAATAGCATTCCCCATGACTTCCTTGGAATGCAAAGGATGAACACTATAATGTTCATATATTTCTTCACTAGTACAGGGTTCTACTTTCTCAATTTGACCAGCACACAAATCGCTATCCTCTTCCTCACTTACTTCCTCTTCTGCAACATATACATTTTTATAGTATTTATTATATTTTTTCAAATACAATGTTGCCCTTTTGACTTTCCTAACATCTACTAAATCTTGCCATATTTTCTTATTCTTTGTCGGAACCCCATTAACTAAGATAACAAGAGGTTCCTCTTCCACTTTTTCTACTCCAATTGTGTTAATGTTTTTCTTCAAATCTAGAGGCAAATAAACAACTCTTCCCTTTAATCCTCTCTGTAAATCTGATGGAGGCAATTTCCCTGTCTTTGGCTCCATTCTTACAATAGCCTGAAAGGGATGGATACTTTGAATCAAAATAGATTCATAAGTATTTAAATCCTTCAATTCAGAAGGAATCTCAACCAATTCCAGATTATTATGAACTGCTCTAGCAGGCATCTGGTTTTGATTTAATTTGTTACAACAATAAGTACACACACGTTGATCCAATCCCAAATCAAAACAATTTTCTACCATCAAGTATGTTGTAAAATCCTTCCATTCACTATTATTTTCCCTTTCACTTTTTCCATATAAATCCACTAACTTAGTCTGATTCTTATAATAAGTGCGTCGACAACACACACAAGTGAAATTTGGCCTCTCACTTGATTTCACCTCAAACGTCGCAATTTCCCTCTGGAAATTATCTGTACTGGAAACCTGTACACTATCTTCCACATTACTCTCTTCTTCTTGGTCAATTTCAACATTCTCCTCTTTACTTCCAAAGTAACAAAACTCAATTTCTTCACATATATTCTTCACATCTATTTCAGAACCATGCAAAAGAGCAGCGCATAATTGTTTAAGCATAATTGCTGGACTCTTAGCATAATACAACATTCTAACTAATTTCCTCACTTTATTATGATGCACTGCTAGCATCCTGAAATGATGAAAAACACTCTGGCATACTCTCCTGGAAAGACAAGCCAGTGAATGACCATGCAAACCTATCACTTCTCTCACTCTGCAAGGATCTAATTCTTGCAACAACTTCATTTTCTGCTTCAAACTTTTCTTACTAAATGACCGTATAAAATCACAAAGCAAATTGATGGAATCCTGTCGTACACTGCAAATACTACTACACTTCCAGGTGTACACAGGACCCTTAGGACGTCTCCCTAAAACCTCATTACCTAACACCTCTTCTATCTCTGTTCTCACAAGTTTTTCTTTTTCAACTGGACAACCATCTTTCACTTCATAAGCTCGACCACTGGTGTCAACTGCATGCACCAAATCATTATCCTGGAAATAACTCTCCTCATTAAAAAATGCCTCAGAGCTTGAACTATGCATCCATTCTCCAGAAAAAACTTCACAAAAATTACTACGATTAACTATTCTCTTCCATCTACTATTTCTTTTGAAATCATAAATTACCTTGTTTAGCTTCCTAATTCTATTGATTGTCAAAATAAATAACTTACGTTTAATTTCAAATGCCTGATCAATAACTTTCTCAACTATTTTTTTTCTCTTATAAAAAACCACTTTCTGCTGACCTTTCTTAATATTTTTTAACAAATTCCAAATTATCCTGTGGCGGAACATTCGTTTACGAATATCCCTAAACTGTTGTTTCCTTCTACTTTCATGCATAGAGTTATCTCTTACTCTAGCAGTAACATTTCTCATTGGCCTTTCCTTACCATTTGAATTTTTTCTCCTTTTCTGGACTGAAACATTTTCTGTAGTAATATTTTTTTTACTACACATATTTCTTATGACTGTTTTTCGACTCTTACCCGGTGCTTTCTTGGTGACTTGACAAATCTTTTTGTTAGAGGACTGCTGCATTATTCCATGGTCCTGCTGTCTTTGACGTTTTGCAGCCTTTCTTACTCTTTCTTTGCTAGGCATCCTAAAATCTTGAAATAATCTGCAGTTGAATCTGTGGTAAAATATAATAAAAAATGTTATTAACCACTATTACCCAACAGTAAATTAATAACAGTCATCAAAAACTTAACACACTACTTAAGTATATAATATACTGAAGCCTATCTCCAATTTTTCACTGAACAGGACTCATCTCTTCTTAACCTTGGATAAACCTCACCTACTCTGTGTCCCCTGCACATAATTAAATGTAAAGGGGCAGATTTATATTAACTAGCACATCCCCAGGGATGCACCAGTTAACGTGCACCGCTGCTCTGCCACCCACGGTGTGCCGCATTTACAATCAGATAGGACAAAGCTACATCAAAACCCTGCGCCTGCTTGAAGCAGGCATAGATCTTGACGCAGGTAGGCTGAAAGCTAAAGCAACAACTAAGTGTCGTGTGCAGAAGTTACAAAAAAGGAAAAATGGCGTTTAAACCAGTAATGAGACCATGCTAACGTAATACAGAGTAAAAATATCCAGGATCTACATCAGTTTGGGGTTCACGAACCTGGCAGGTACAAGGCACTGAGGCTTTCCACCGTGCATGTCTCATCCCAAAACATATGTGGTTTGTGAATGAAACAATTTCCCAGACCAAATGCTTTGGATTGGCTACTTCTAAAAAATTAAACACCCCTACTATCCCGGAGTTAGAGGAATATGATGGTTGGAGTAATTTTACTCGTTGTCTATTAAAGATTTACAGGCCCTACTCCGTAATTCTTCCTTTAACATTTCCAGTATAAATCCAAAAGGTTGACTGCTTTGGCAACGTGCCTTATCCACGGTTTAATAACGCTGCCTTTTGCTTTATATAAGTTTTCAAATTGTATGAAATATATACCAATAGGTCGTTATTAACCTTTAGGTAGTGGTTTTCTTCATGAAGTCTGGTCGCTTCCATACACATACAGATTTTCAAAGATGATCAAGAACTTTATCTGAATGGAGAGGAATGCACTGAGACGCCAGATCATTCACTAATGTGTAGGCACATACAGTTACACGGTTCATGCAACAAACACCGACCAAATATGGCTTGCGTGTTGCAAGGCACACCAGTTCCTGCTATCATCCCCACGTTCAAGTTCTTGGAAAATGGTAGTTATTTGATGCTCAATAATGAAGATTGTTCTGGGTTAATTAAAAGTATTCATTTTATCGTAACAGTAAATGAACGGGTTATTTGCTGCAGAAATGTTCTATTTCCTCCCACACATGAACATAGGGAGTTTTCAATCTGGCCACAAATACCAACCTTGGCAGCACATTTCAACGGCATGGCAAGAATAAGAGCTATTTTGTCTCAGAGAGAGGTGGCCTTGAGTTCGGCCCGTGAAACTTTCGTGCTTCACACAGCGATCACCCGTACAGAGGTGCAGACCCTTTTAAATACAGATTCGCCTTTCCATTTCAGCAAGATGGTTCGGACTATCTCTAACGCGTCCTCCACAAAGGGCCTGGCGCACTTTTTTAAAATTGTTACCAGTGGTCTCGTGACTTAATTTGAGAAAATCTTTGGAGTCATCCCTGCTTTCTTACATTCTATTTTTTCCACTCTGCTTCGTGGATTCCCATTTTTACTTGCATTACCAGCGGACGCTCTTGTGCTTTTTTACATTTTTAAATATGGATGTCCCTCCTGTGCAAGCTCCCACCCTGCAGCTGCTGACACTGTTCCGCAATCGCATGCTAGAATATTATGGCACAATGCCGTTGGCAATATTAAGCACGGCATATGGATTATCTTTTCTATGCTGATGTGATTCCTTCAAATCTAAGACACTAAAGTATCGGCACGCCCTAAACCAACACAAAGAGACCTTCTTAGCAAATAATATATTATGTGTATTAGGGAGGGTGAGATATAAGCAGCCGCGGGCCGTGGAGGGAGTTACGGTGGGGCAGGGATGCGGGGAGGGGGAGGGGCAGGGTGGAGCCCTCTCCACCCTGCCCCTCCCCCTCCCCGCCTCCCTGCCCACCGTAACTCCCTCCACGGCCCGCGGCTGCTTATAAGTGTTGCTAACTCTTATTCATTTACAGCATGTTAACATACTGTCACCATTCGCTTTTTATGTACTATTGACTATGCTGGTAATTTTGCTACTGATAATATGTGTACTTGTATAATCTAAGATACTACGCCTGAGAAGACGGCATTAGTAAATAAACATTTCAAATACACATGTGTTCTTCTTAACTCCATGTTCTCGTTTCTAAGAAATATATAACGACCGACTGTTCATGAGTTCCACGTATCCTGAGGTACTATAAGTTCATATTCTGGATTGTCTAAACATTGAGAGTATGTTATATCCAATGTGACACTGTACCTAGCTTACTAAGGAGTTTTTGATTACTAACGTGAGTTTTGGGACACCCTAATTCGCCGAGGTTCCAATCCTCTGTCCACAGTTCTGTGTCAGAACAGAAACCCTGCGACAGGGGCACCCCTCAACCTTACTGGAGCTTCATCACACTTGCGATACAACTCCAGCAATGCGCCAACTTTACGGCACAAATACGTCACGCATCTGTGCTGTTTTTGCCCCATGATGCGCCGCATTCTAAATGCAGCACACCATAGGTGACGGAACAGCGGCACAGAATGACTAACACATCCCTGGTGATGCGCCAGTCATCATAAATCTATCCCTATGCTTCTTATCTTGTTAGAGATAAACCGCCATATGTATCATCAAAGTTTTTTGCATTTCCTAAATAGCGAACTTTAAGGAATAAATAGCGATTCTTTACCATTCCTAGTTTGCGATGACCTATTTGCTAATTACAAATTACCCATTCATTTCCATGCAGCAGGAGGCCCATAGGAATGAAGGTGCAATTTGCGATTAGCAATTACCTCATCGCAAATTACGAATTTTTCCGACGGTGCAGGGGTGTCTCAAGAACACCCTGCTGCACCCCTGAAAAAGAAATTTGGGGTCATATGGCGCACATAAATTTTGAAAACATTCCTTTACCTCAAAAACGATTTTCAACTCATAATTTGAAAACACTGCACATGGGGAAATTACTTAAAATGTCCTTAAGACACATAAAAGCATTTTTTGATTGCCTTTGCAGCATGTTTCAGTCACCTTTAACATGCCTATGTAACGGAAACATTCAAAATCTAAATTTGCCATGCACAGGTGGGAGCATATTTACAAGCAATTTGCTCCACAGACAAACTTCTTACATTGAAATGGGAAAAATAACATCAGAGACTCTCAATTACCTTATAAAGAAGCAGACACCATTATGTCCTTCTCATCAATATTAAAACCATTGCTTTTTCTCAAAAACGATTTACAAGTCATAATTTGAAAACACTCCACAGCTCCTATGCACATAAAAGCCCTGTCAGTACTAATACTTCACATTTTCTCCAATTACAATTTCTCAAAGAAACAAAATCTATTTGTGAAACACTTGAGACAAAGCAACATTTGAAAAACACAACTTTCTTCATAATTTTCTCCTTAAAGCACACTATTTTCTATCTAAATTAAAGAAATCTTTTCTCACCTTAGCAAATACTTTGAGTTTCAAAACAGTCTCAGAAACACACCAATTTGTCTTCAGCAGAGCAAAAGGTATGCACTCCAGAGTCTGCAGCTATCAAAAGCACAGAAATGCTGTAATTCCTCACACATATCTCTCATGTCACCCAATCAAAACCCTTCCCTCACTTTTTTTCAAAGAAAAAACCTTCCCCCCTCTGCCCCCTCTCTGCTTTTTCTGCATAGCAACCACCTCTTGCAAGACCTCTCACACAACAATGTTGCAATTGAACTCTGAACTCTCAGTGCACCTGCATATCCAGAGCATTCTTTCATTTAATGATTTTTTCTTCGCCACTCAAAATACATCTTTCAACGAACTCATCCATGCACACTAACTTTCTGTTTTCAGCAATCAAAATCCACCAATCACTCTTACTGCTTCATTAACACACAAACTCCTCAGTTTTTTTCATTTTACACTCTCATTTTTTCAACTGCCATTTCATTGCCACACTTCATCTGACTGCAGCAGAACCTTCTCTCACCATGTTTTCTGTCTGGATTGTTGGACATAGTTACATATATTGGGCTCAAAGGTACGCTGAAAACAGGAATTTACCTAACCTCAATTTACAAGATGTGGAAATTAAGTGGTTTGGCCACAGAGGATTAAAATGTCACCAATTGATACCATTGGTGAAAACCTTTATGCATTTGCCAAAACCTGACCTGTTAATTGTGCACTGTGGAGGTAATGATTTGGGCACTTTGACTGGGGTAGGTCTGGAAATGCTTTTAAAGGACACCTTTGAGCAATTGATGGCACTTTTTCCTCAGACTGCCTTGGTATATTCAAATATATGCCAAAGACAGAAATGGAGGTGGTCGAACCAATTTTGTCCACAAATTGAGAAGTCGAGGAAGCATGTAAACAAATCTGTTTCAGCTTACACGAGAGACCATGGAATGGGCTCCCTGTACAACAATAACTTGCGTTACTACATGCAAGATATCTACAGAGGAGATGGAGTTCACTTCTCAGATGAGGGCAACAGAGTTTTCACTCTGAATTTAAGAATGTGCATTGGTACCTACTTATAAGTACCTAAATGTACCATAAACCCAAAAGCTCTTCTCAGAGCTACCCTACATCTGATCACTCACAATTATTATTTTACTCTAACTTTTTTCACTAATTTTCAAGAAAGTACGCTCCCCAGAACGCTTCCCGGTTCGCGAACCGGGCGCACTCCACGCAAAAAAACAAAAAAAACGGTATATTTTTTTTTGCCCTGCGAGACCCCTTCAAAGCCTCCACATCAAACCTAGGGGGTCAGGGACGATCTACTATGCCCCCTTATGGTCATTTGCCCCTTCGCTTTGGCCTCCTCTTGTCTCTCGATCCTACCGAGAGACAAGATGGCGGCCGCTACGGACTGTTTGGAATGTTTACAGACGCCGAAAAACCAATCAGCTTCGCAAACCTCCGTAACGCGAAAAGTGCGCGAAGCGGAGCGCTGTTACAGATATATATCTTTTTTTGAACGTTAATTTCTCAAAATCCACTGGAGCACATATATTGAGACCTAGCAAAGGCACATCGGGCTACCAGTCCCTACAATTTTGCCAAGTTTCGTGCAAATCCATTCAGCCGTTCGATTATTATTATTTTTTTTTTTTTTGCCCCGCGGGGCCCTTTTAAAACCTCCACATCAAACCTAGGGGGTCAGCGAGGATCTACTATTCCCCCTTATGGTCATTTGCCCCTTCGCTTTCGCCTCCTCTTGTCTCTCGATCCTACCGAGAGACAAGATGGCGGCCGCTACGGACTGTTTGGAATGTTGACAGACGCCGGAGAACCAATCAGCTTCGCTTCACAAAGCTCCGTTGCGCGAAAAGTACGCGTCCTGGGCCGCTGCCCGGTCCGCTGTTACAGATATATATCTTTTTTTAAACGTTAATTTCTCAAAATCCACTGGAGCACATATATTGAGACCTACAAAAGGCACATCGGGCTACCAGTCCCTACAATTTTGCCAAGTTTCGTGCAAATCCATTCAGCCGTTCGGGCTAAAAGTGAGGCCAACCGCCCTATGGAAATTAACATGGGAAAAACGCGTTTTGGGACCCCCCTTTTTTCTCGGCCCCCCCTTGACGAACCCCCCCAAAATTTTCAGGGGCTGCTCAGAAACAAAATGTGCCATTTTCCTGAAAATTTCAGCCAATTCCGTCCACAAACACCAAAGTTATTAGACATAGAATTTTCAAAAAACCCATAGAGAAAAAATCCTAACTATATATACCTACTGGCGACCGCCAGTAGGTAATATATATATATATATATATATTCACTGAAAAAACCATAGGTTATAGACCATATATAGTTAGGAAATAGCATTTAGAAAACCTTATTTTACTCACACAAAACCATTGAAATTCCATATATAGTTAGTTGCACTAACTATATATCGCGCACCTGCAATCCACTGCTGATGATGTCACATATTACATCATTCATGACATGGTCAGTGACATCACTGATGACATCACTGATGACATCTCAAATGACATCACTGATGACATCACTGATGACATCTCATTTGACATTACTGATCACATCACTGATGACATCATTCATGTGATGATACAATGAACCTCTTCAGACTCTAATATAACCTTAGATACACTCAGTGTAAACAGACACTCACAGACTGTCACTCATCCATGGAGTTACTCACACACCTAGTCAGTCTTGCAAAGAATCAATCACACCTCGATTTCCTCAACTATATAGTTATACACACCTTACTTATTGGAACATATAATAACACATATTTACTCTGTTATACAATCCCTGATACAAGTTCACAATAATCCATACAGCCACTCACACATTCACTGGCTCTTATGCACAGTTATTTATATATGTCAACTATCACATGTACTGTGTTTTACATATGTACTTACTTTGACATGTAGCACTGAGATATCCATTCACTCACCAATACACTCATGCACACAGTCAACCGCCCATACAGATGTTTCCACATGCACTTTTGAACCCATACATCTAGTGAATCAACTGCTCACACATCTATGCACAGAGTCATACACCTCCCAGACACCCACACACACACTCAGTCTCCCATACAAATACTTGGGCAACTAATCAATAACCCATATAGTTAGTCATATAGCTAATGATCAACACATGCATCAGATTACAAAACAACAGACACAATGATGCACAATTTAAAACAGTTTAGTCACTAACCCATGCACTCAGTGAGACACATTTAATCACTCACTTATACAGTCAGTCATGCACCTACTAAATCCTTCATCCAGACACTTATACATCCACTCATTCTTCAATATGTAAGACATATTTTAACTTTACAGAAGCATACAGTCACTGGATGTTGTCATCAGTGATGTCATCAGTGATGTCATTTGAGATGTCATCAGTGATGTCATCAGTGATGTCACTGACCATGTCATGAATGATGTAATATGTGACATCATCAGCAGTGGATTGCAGGTGCGCGATATATAGTTAGTGCAACTAACTATATATGGAATTTCAATGGTTTTGTGTGAGTAAAATAAGGTTTTCTAAATGCTATTTCCTAACTATATATGGTCTATAACCTATGGTTTTTTCAGTGAATTTTCAAGGTTTTGTAAATGCTAATTCCTAACTATATATGGTCTATAACCTATGGTTTTTTCTGTGAATTTCATTGGTTTTTTAACAGCTAATATCTGTAGCTGTAAAATGTATTCTTCTTTAAATCCAAAAATATATTTTATATGTTTATGAATAATTTTTTTTTTAAATATTTTTTTTTCTTCGTTCCCGCTTCGCGAATCGGGAAGCTTCCCGTTAGCTGACCTTGATGCCGCGAAATAGACCGCGAGCCGGTAAACGTTTCTTTACCGCAAGTGCCGCGTTAGAAAACAACATCGTGACGCCTCCCGTCCGCATGACGTTCCACGTTGTCGCTTGATACGTCATATGACGTGCTACGTTAGCAAACTGGTACGCGAAGCGAGTGCCAAAGCGCAGGTTTCTGGAAGCAAACCGGGAGGCCCTGCAAAGCGCTTAACGTAAACACAGCAAGTCATGTGACTTGGTAATAACACTTTTCATTGGTTCATTTCACTTTTGGTTTCCTAATGATGTAAGACTAGGTCATATAATCTAAAATGAACACTTTTGATTGGTTGAGAACTCTTGTTTTTCCCAAATGATGAAAATCCCTCCTTCTTTCCTCACTCTGACTTTCATCATTGTGAGAGAAAGACCCTTTGTGATCACTGAGCAATGGCTTCTTTAGTAGCTTCAGCTGGTGCTTCCCCACCACCTCCACCACATCCAAGGAAGAGTGGACCACCTGCTCAAGTTGTAATTCAAGAAGAAGAAGAAGAAGAGGAACAGGAGGACGAGCACGAAGAGAGGCAGTTTTTGCCTGAGCAGCCCAAGACGTCTCACCGGAAAGAAAACTTCATTTGGCAATTTTTTAAAATTCCCAAAGGTCAGAAAAAAGTAAATGCAAGATACGTAACTTGCCTTATATGTCAAGATAGACTGTCCAGAGGGACCGACAAAAAATACAGTTTCGGAAACTACACAATGCATCGCCATATGACTAGGTGGCATCCTAACAACTACAGTGCTGCACAGTTTCGGAACGACCTAGATAATCTCCCTATTATGGCCAGAAGATCTGTTGTACCGGAAGTAACGGGACCAGAGGGCAGGGAGATGGTGCCAAATATACAAATGAGATTTGGTGAAGTAAAACACACCTGCGTATTTTGCGATGGATTCATTTCCTACGGAGAAAGAAGCATCACTCTGATCAACAGAGCTATTGACTATCATATGCAAGTTTGTCCGAAACGCCCAAAATAATAAATACTTCTTTTTTTTGTTTTGTTGCTCCTGTTGAGCCCTTTACAATGAATCGTTTTCATTGCCCCCTCCAAGAAAAACCCCAAAAAATATAAAACTGTTCCGAAAAATTCAAAAACAGTAAAAAAATGTTCAGAAAAATAAAAAAAAAAGTTATTTTCAGAACTACCTCCCCGTTATTAAAAAATTGGTACAATATTTGGAACTGTGCCAACCTCTATTTCTCTTAGTTCGCTTCCTAGTTCGCTCGCTGGTACGCGAACTGGAAGCGAACCAAAAACAGTAAGTATAAGGGAAGGAAACACACACTTATGTTAAAAGAAAGACAGCTATAGGGGAGTAAACTAGAGATACTATTACCCATAATCCACTACTGATGATGTCACATATTACATCATTCATGACATGCTCAGTGACATCATCAGCAGAGGATTGCGGGTTTTTTGGCAACATGCCTTATCCACGGTTTAATAACGCTGCCTTTTGCTTTATATAAGTTTTCAAATTGTATGAAATATATACCAATAGGTCTTTATGAACCTTTAGGTAGTGCTTTTGTTCATGAGGTCTGGTCGCTTCCATACACATACAGATGTTTCAAAGATGATCAAGAAGTTTATCTGAATGGAGAGGAATGCACTGAGACGCCAGATCATTCACTAATGTGTAGGCACATACAGTTACACGATTCATGCAACAAACACCGACCAAATATGGCTTGCGTGTTGCAAGGCACGCCAGTTCCTGCTATCATCCCCACGTTCAAGTTGTTGGAAAATGGTAGTTATTTGATGCTCAATAATGAAGATTGTTCTGAGTTAATTAAAAAGTATTCCTTTTATCGTAACAGTAAGTGAACGGGTTATTTGCTGCAGAAATGTTCTATTTCCTCCCACACATGAACATAGGGAGTTTTCAATCTGGCCACAAATACCAACCTTGGGACACGTTTCAACGGCATGACAAGAATAAGAGCTCTTTTGTCTCAGAGAGAGGTGGCCTTGAGTTCGGCCCGTGAAACTTTCGTACTTCACATAGCGAACACCCGTACACAGGTTTGCCTTTCAATTTCAGCAACATGTTTCCGACTATCTTTAACGCATCCTCCACAAAATCCCTGGCACACTTTTTTAAAGTTGTTACCAGTGGTCTCGTGACTTCATTTGAGAAAATCTTTGGAGTCATCCCTGCTCCCTTTCATTCCATTTTCTCCACTCTGGTTCGTGGATTGCATTTTTACTTGCATTACCAGCGGACGCTCTTGTGCTTTTTTACATTTTTAAATATGGATGTCCCTCCTATGCAACCTCCGACCCTGCAGCTGCTGACACTGTTCCGCAATCGCATGCTAGAATATTATGGCACAATGCCGTTGGCGATATTAAGCACGGCATATGGATTATCTTTTCGGTTCTCCTACTTCACCTGTGTCCAGCCTGTATTTCACTGCCTGACCTGTGATTTCGATTGGGCCATTGATTTGTGTCTCTGCGGACCGGTTTCTCCTGACGTCGACTTTAATCAGCTGATGACTCCTATCATTACTCACGAGTTGATTTGTCCTGGCGAAAGGATTATGGCTGTGGCATTGATGCATGGACTACTTGGTCCCTGGAATTTACTGGCGGCAGCACAGTCTTTCTTGGAACACAGCTTTCTTGAAAACCCACCGAGCTGTCCTCTGATGGTGATAGAGGATCCGGTGCTGGGAGAGCACGTATGTTCTTTTCCGCTTTTAAATTGGATGGCTGAACTGTTTTCGGATGAAGACGGTGACTTCCTATTGGAGGCTGTTGCAGCTTATTTTGCATACACAGTTATGTCATAGACCTTTTTCATGTTTGATATGCTGAGTACTAGCATTTCATTGACAATTCATTGACTTATTTGTCAAGTTTTTATTATTTACCTTGCCTATTGGCTTAAGACTCGATAAAGTACTTGGCTGTTTTATTTTTCTTTAGCATTGAATTTTCCTAGTTTTTAATGCTTTACCTTGCGGACCGTCCACATATAAACTTGCAATCTGCTCTCATGAGATGGCACTTCTATTATCTTATTCAGTTCGTTTCCGGATCATGAGGAGGTGTCATCTAGGTCCTGGATATCTTTACACCGTGTTAAGTTAGCATGGGCTCATTACCGGTTTAAACGCCATTTTTCCTTTTTTGCAACTTCTGCACACGACACTTAGTTGTTGCTTTAGCTTTCCACCTAGTAGTTCATCGTGGTTTACATGAGAATAATATGTTATTGTTCTACTATCTGCTTTACTTGTTAAACTATATCTGTACAGCGAGTGCTAAAGTTTCAAGAACAACACGATACAGAATTGTTATGAGGTCTGATCTCCACGACTTCATACTCATAACATAAGTGCAACTTCTGCCAATTCTGGGCATGAGGCGGGTTTTATATTGCTTTGCCGAACACACATACACAACAGTTGATGCGGTTCACATGAAGAGAGAGCTGGTGTATGCTGATGTGATTCCTTCAAATCTAAGACACTAAAGTATGGACACGCCCTAAACCAACACAAAGAGACCTTCTTAGCAAATAATATAATATGTGTATTAGGGAGGGTGAGATATAAGCAGCCGCGGGCCGTGGAGGGAGTTACGATGGGGCAGGGAGGCGGGGAGGGGGAGAAGCAGGGTGGAGCCCTCTCTACCTTGCCCCTCCCCCTCCCCGCCTCCCTGCCCCACCGTAACTCCCTCCACGGCCCGCGGCTGCTTATAAGTGTTGCTAACTCTTATTCATTTACAGCATGTTAACATACTGTCACCATTCGCTTTTTATGTACTAGTAACTATGCTGGTAATTTTGCTACTGATAATATGTGTACTTGTATTCTCCACCCTGCTTCTCCCCCTCCCCGCCTCCCTGCCTCACCGTAACTCCCTCCACGGCCCGCGGCTGCTTATAAGTGTTGCTAACTCTTATTCATTTACAGCATGTTAACATACTATCACCATTCACTTTTTATGTACTAGTAACTATGCTGGTAATTTTGCTACTGATAATATGTGTACTTTTATTATCTAAGGTACTACGCCTGAGAAGACGGCATTAGTAAATAAACATTTCAAATACACATGTGTTCTTCTTAACTCCATGTTCTGGTTTCTAAGAAATATATAACGACCGACTGTTCATGAGTTCTACGTATCCTGAGGTACTATAAGTTCATATTCTGGATTGTCTAAACATTGAGAGTTTGTTATATCCAATGTGACACTGTACCTAGCTTGCTAAGGAGTTTTTGATTACTAACGTGAGTTTTGGGACACCCTAATTCGCCGAGGTTCCAATCCTCTGTCCACAGTTCTGTGTGAGAACAGAAACCCTGCGACAGGGGCACCCCCGACCCTTGCTGGAGCTTCATCACACTTGCGATACAACTCCAGCAATGCGCCACCTTTACGGCACAGATACATCACGCATCTGTGCTGTTTTTGCCCCATGATGCGCCGCATTGTAAATGCAGCACACCATAGGTGACGGAACAGCGGCACAGAATGACTAACACATCCCTGGTGATGCGCCAGTCATCATAAATCTATCCCTATGCTTCTTATCTTGTTAGAGATGAACCGCCATATGTATCATAAAAGTTATTTGCATTTCCTAAATAGCGAACTTTAAGGAATAAATAGCGATTCTTTACCATTCCTAGTTTGCGATGAGCTATTTGCTAATTAGCCGAATGTAGCCCAATGAAGCCCAATGTAGCCCAATGTAGCCCAAAGATGGCCGCCAGACACACAAAAAAACAAATGTAGCCCAAATATCAGCCAGATGTAGCCCAACTATAGCCCAGTGACAGAATGACCAATCAGCTTCGCAAACCTCCGTTACGCGAAGCGGAGCGCTGTTACAGATATATATCTTTTTTTGAACGTTAATTTCTCAAAATCCACTGGAGCACATATATTGAGACCTAGCAAAGGCACATCGGGCTACCAGTCCCTAATATTTTGCCAAGTTTCGTGCAAATCCATTCAGCCGTTCAATTATTATTTTTATTATTTTTTTTTGCCCCGCGGGGCCCTTTTAAAACCTCCACATCAAACCTAGGGGGTCAGCGAGGATCTACTATGCCCCCTTATAGTTATTTCCCCCTTTGTTTTGACCTCCTCTTGTCTCTCGATCCTACCGAGAGACAAGATGGCGGCCGCTACGGACTGTTTGGAATGTTGACAGACGCCGGAGAACCAATCAGCTTCGCTTCACAAAGCTCCGTTGCGCGAAAAGTCCGCGAACCAGAGCGCTAACCGGTCCGCTGTTACAGATATATATCTTTTTTTAAACGTTAATTTCTCAAAATCCACTGGAGCACATATATTGAGACCTACAAAAGGCACATCGGGCTACCAGTCCCTACAATTTTGCCAAGTTTCGTGCAAATCCATTCAGCCGTTCGGGCTAAAAGTGAGGCCAACCGCCCTATGGAAAACTCAATGTTAAAAACACGTTTTGGGACCCCCCTTTTTTCTCGGCCCCCACTGGACGAACCCCTCCCAAATTTTCAAGGGCTGCTCAGAAACAAAATGTGCCATTTTCCTGAACATTTCAGCCGATTCCGTCCACAAACGCCAAAGTTATTAGACATAGAATTTTCAAAAAACCCATAGAGAAAAAATCCTAACTATATATACCTACTGGCGACCGCCAGTAGGTAATATACGCAAGACATAACATTCCTTTTTCATTTCAACAGCACACCCTGGATCTTTATTGCACAGCTTAGAACCTATTTGTAAACGAAGAAGCCTAACAGATATGCTGCCTAAGATTCTCTACTAGTATATATCCTAAAGCCTAACTGACTTCAAGAATACATGTATTTCCATATTTTTAAACACATCAACTAAGCAACTTATTCACCCAGATTCATTTAAAATCAAGCTTGACTCACAGTGTGATCTTAGGCACATGACCAGGATGTTACAAGTAATCTACCATGTCTGTCTCTGCCTCCACTATGTGTGTTTGTGCTCATACTATCTCACTGTCTCTAATGGCAGGAAACAGACCATATATATATATAAGCAAGACATAACATTCCTTTTTCATTTCAACAGCACACCCTGGATCTTTATTGCACAGTTTAGAGCCTATTTGTAAACTAAGAGGCCTAACAGACATGCTGCCTAAGATTCTCTACTAGTATATATCCTAAAGCCTAACTGACTTCAAGAATACATGTATTTCCATATTTTTAAACACATCAACTAAGCAACTTATTCACCCAGATTCATTTAAAATCAAGCTTGACTCACAGTGTGATCTTAGGCACATGACCAGGATGTTACATGTAATCTACCATATCTGTCTCTGCCTCCACTATGTGTGTTTGTGCTCATACTATCTCACTGTCTCTACTGGCAAAAAACAGACCATATATATATAAGCAAGATACAACATTCCTTTTTCATTTCAACAGCACACCCTGGATCTTTATTGCACAGCTTAGAGCCTATTTGTGAACTAAGAGCCCTAATAGACATGCTGCCTAAGATTCTCTACTGGTACATATCCTAACGCCTAACTGACTTCAAGAATACATGTATTCCCATATTTTTAAACACATCACCGAAGCAAATTATTCACCCAGATTCATTTAAAATCAAGCTTGACTCACAGTGTGATCTTAGGCACATGACCAGGATATTACATGTAATCTACCATGTCTGTCTCTGCCTCCACTATGTGTGTTTGTGCTCATACTATCTCACTGTCTCTACTGGCAAAAAACAGACCATATATATATATAAGCAAGACATAACATTTCTTTTTCATTTCAACAGCACACCCTGGATCTGTATTGCAAAGCTTAGAGCCTATTTGTGAACTAAGAGGCCTAACAGACATGCTGCCTAAGATTCTCTACTAGTACATATCCTAAAGCCTAACTGACTTCAAGAATACATTTATTCCCATATTTTTAAAGACATCAACTAAGCAAATTATTCACCCAGATTCATTTAAAATCAAGCTTGACTCACAGTGTGATCTTAGGCACATGACCAGGATGTTACATGTAATCTACCATGTCTGTCTCTGCCTCCACTCTGTGTGTTTGTGCTCATACTATCTCTACTGGCAAAAAAACAGACCATATATATATATATATATATATATATATATATATATATATATATATATATATATATACGCAAGACATAACATTCCTTTTTCATTTCAACAGCACACCCTGGATCTTTATTGCACAGCTTAGAACCTATTTGTAAACGAAGAAGCCTAACAGATATGCTGCCTAAGATTCTCTACTAGTACATATCCTATAGCCTAACTGACTGCAACGATACATGTATTGCCATATTTTTGAACACACCAACTAAGCAAATTATTCACACAGATTCATTTAAAATCAAGCTTGACTCACAGTGTGATCTTAGGCACATGACCAGGATGTTACATGTAATCTACCATGTCTGTCTCTGCCTCCACTATGTGTGTTTGTGCTCATACTATCTCACTGTCTCTACTGGCAAAAAACAGACCATATATATATGTATATATATATATATATATATATATATATATTACCTACTGGCGGTCGCCAGTAGGTATATATAGTTAGGATTTTTTCCCTATGGGATTTTTGAAAATTCTATGTCTAATAACTTTGGCGTTTGTGGACGGAATTGGATGAAATTTTCTGGAAAATGGAACATTTTGTTTCTGAGCAGCCCCTGAAAATTTGGGGGGTGTTCGTCCAGGGGGGGCCGAGAAAAAAGGGGGGTCCCAAAACGTGTTTTTAACATTGAGTTTTCCATAGGGCGGTTGGCCTCACTTTTAGCCCGAACGGCTGAATGGATTTGCACGAAACTTGGCAAAATTGTAGGGACTGGTAGCCCGATGTGCCTTTTGTAGGTCTCAATATATGTTCTCCAGTGGATTTTGAGAAATTAACGTTTAAAAAAAGATATATATCTGTAACAGCGGACCGGGCAGCTCCCCGGTTCGCGGACCGGGGCGCGTACCAGAACTTCGCGTAGCGAAGCTGATTGGCTCTCCGGCGTCTGTCAACATTCTAAACAGTCCGGAGCGGCCGCCATCTTGTCTCTCGGTAGGATCGAGAGACAAGAGGAGGCCAAAACAAAGGAGGAAATAACCATAAGGGGGCATAGTAGATCCTCCCTGACCCCCTAGGTTTAATGTGGAGGCTTTAAAAGGGCCCCGTGGGGCAAAAAAAAATAAAAAAAATTTTGTTTTTTTGCGTGGGTAGCGCCCGGTCCGCGAACCGGGAAGCGTTCTGGGCAGCGTACTATAATGAAAAATGAATGATAGACTTTTCAAATACTGTATGTTAATTGATTGTTGGTTTTGTTGATTATTTTTAAATTTTTTTATTTTTTAAGCAATTATTTATTATTGTGATTGTGTTTCAAAATTTAATAACATTTCTGACATTTAACTAGTTTATGAATTACATATAAAAATGATTAAAGACTCAAACAATTTTTTAATATTACATATAATTTTATTTTTCAGATTGTTTTTCAAAATTTAATAGAACGTCTAGCATTTGACTGTCCGATATGTCCTCTTGTTGAGTGAACATAAGTTCCCACATTTGACCGTCATCATAATGGAGTAAATGATCGACAGATTCTACACATTGAAGTAATTCATAGTCCCGTGACTCATCCATGAATTCTAAGTCATCAATGGGTTCCATAACTTGCTCATTGTTGCTGTCCAGAACAATTTCGAAGGAAACATTCTGCTCACCTTCCATTTTATTGCTGTAATTTGCATACAAAATAAATATATCAGTAGTGATAGGGCACTGTTGGGTTTAAGTTCAGACAGGTACTTGTGAGTTTATAACAGAGAAGTAATCTATGGGCACTGTATGGTTTCAGGCGTGAAGTAGTACTATTAAAAAGTGCCTGTGAAGAAGCCTAAGTAAATTCATAATTATACCACAGAAACCTAAATCAATCCATAATTATAATAAAGAAGCCTTTCTCAGTGTCTAACTCTTACAGAGGGATAGTGTATAACTATCTGAAAATGTTTTCAAATTTATAAAATAATATCTCACCTTCTAAAAACAAGTTTAAGTTGTGAGTGAAAATGATCTTGCAATGTAATTCAGGAAGTAGTAGTCAAAATGGCTGTGTTTCTCCCTCTTTCTTTATATATATTCAGGTACATAACCAATCAAATGTCAGGTAAAAAAAGTAGAAAATGAAAGTAACATTTTAATTGGTTGTCAATTCCAACACTTCAGATGTGTTTTGAGAAGTAATTTACCTCAGGGTATTTAGAGAGGTCTACAGGGTAAATGGCTAAATGGAATTCCAATCAAATTTGTGAAAATGGTAGGGATTGGTATGTAGTATGAGCTAATCTATATTTGGTGAAATTGTCTCCAGTGGCTTTTCTAAGAACTACTTTCCCACCTTTTTTGATGGTGCGCTTCCCAGGGAGCGACCCGGTACGCGAACCGTTGAGCGCCTCGGTTCGCGGACCTTAAGCGTTCCAGGAGTCCACCATTTTGTGTTTCGGTCGAATTAAGATACAAGATGGAGGGCAAATAATGTTCAGAATGGGTAGAAGGGGGCACGGTAGAGTTATCTTGACCCCCTAGGTTTTGTGAGGGTGGCTGAGGAGGCTTATATGTGCGAAAAAAAAACATTTTTTTTAAAAATTTCGCGAGGTTAGCTCCCGGTTCGCGTACCGGGTAGCGCCCCAGGGAGCGTACTTTGTTGAAAATTAGTGAAAAATGTTAGAGTAAAATAATAATTGTGAGTGATTAGATGTAGGGTAGCTCTGAGAAGAGCTTTTGGATTTATGGTACATTTAGGTACTTATAAGTAGGTACCAATGCACATTCTTAAATTCAGAGTGAAAATTCTGTTGCCCTCATCTGAGAAGTGAACTCCATCTCCTCTGTAGATATCTTGCATGTAGTATCGCAAGTTATTGTTGTACAGGGAGCCCATTCCATGGTCTCTCATGTAAGCTGAAACAGATTTGTTTACATGCTTCCTCGACTTCTCAATTTGTGGACAAAATTGGTTTGACCACCTCCATTTCTGTCTTTGGCATATATTTGAATATACCAAGGCAGTCTGAGTAAAAAGTGCCATTAATTGCTCAAAGGTGTCCTTTAAAAGCATTTCCAGACCTACACCAGTCAAAGTGCCCAAGTCATAACCTCCACAGTGCACAATTAACAGGTCAGGTTTGGGCAAATGCATAAAGGTTTTCACCAATGGTATCAATTGGTGACATTTTAATCCTCTGTGGCCAAACCACTTAATTTCCACATCTTGTAAATTGAGGTTAGGTAAATTCCTGTTTTCAACGTACCTTTGAGCCCAGTGAATATAACTATGTCCAACAATCCAGACAGAAAACATGGTGAGAGAAGGTTCTCCTGCAGTCAGATGAAGTGTGGCAATGAAATGGCAGTTGAAAAAATGAGAGTGTAAAATGAAAAAAAACTGTGGAGTTTCTGTGTTCATGAAGCAGTAGCAGTGATTGGTGGATTTTGATTGCTGAAAACAGAAAGTTAGGGTGCACGGATGTGTTCTTTGAAAGATGTATTTTGAGTGGTCAATAAAAAATCATTAAATGAAAGAATGCACTGGATATGCAGGTGCACTGAGAGTTCAGAGTTCAATTGCAACATTGTTGTGTGAACTTGCAAACAACAGAGGTCTTCCAAGAGGTGGTTGCCATGCAGATAAGGCAGAAAGGGCAGAGGGGGGATGGGTTTTCATTTGAAAAAAAGTGAGGGAAGACTTTTGATTGGGTGACATGAGAGATATGTGTGAAGAATTACAGCATTTCTGTGCTTTTGATAGCTGCAGACTCTGGAGTGCATACCTTTTGCTCTGCTGAAGACAAATTGGTGTGTTTCTGAGACTGTTTTCAAACTCAAAGTATTTGCTAAGGTGAGAAAATATTTCTTTAATTTAGATAGAGAATAGTGTGCTTTAAGGAGAAAATTATGAATTATGTGGCGCAAATTGCTTGTAAATATGCTCCCACCTGTGCATGGAAAATTTAGATTTTGAATGTTTGTGTTACATAGCCATGTTAAAAGTGACCCAACCATGCAGGAAAGGCAATCAAAAAACGCTTTTATGTGTCTTAAGGACATTTTAAGTAATTTTCCCATGTGCAGTGTTTTGAAATTATGATTTGAAAATCGTTTTTGAGGTAAAGGAATTGTTTTTAAATTTATGACAAGGACATAATGGTGTATGCTTCTTTATAAGGCAATTGACTGTCCCTGATGTTATTTTTCCCATTTTAATGTAAGACTTTTCTCTGTGGCGCAAATTGCTTGTAAATATGCTCCCACCTGTGCATGGTAAATTTAGATTTTAAATGTTTGTGTTACATAGCCATGTTAAAAGTGACCCAACCATGCTGGAAAGGCAATCAAAAAACGCTTTCATGTGTCTTAAGGACATTTTAAGTCATTTTCCCATGTGCAGTGTTTTGAAATTATGATTTGAAAATCGTTTTTGGGGATAAGGAATTGTTTGTAAATTTATGACAAGGACATAATGGTGTATGCTTCTTTATAAGGCAATTGACTGTCCCTGATGTTATTTTTCCCATTTTAGTGTAAGACCTTTCTCTGTGGTGCAAATTGCTTGTAAATATGCTCCCACCTGTGCATGGCAAATTTAGATTTTGAATATTTGTGTTACATAGCCATGTTAAAAGTGATACAAACATGCTGCAAAGGCAATCAAAAAACGCTTTTATGTGTCTTAAGGACATTTTAAGTAATTTTCCCATGTGCAGTGTTTTGAAATTATGATTTGAAAATCGTTTTTGAGGTAAAGGAATGTTGTTAAAATTTATGTGCGCCATATGCCCCCAAATTTCTTTTTCAGGGGTGCAGCAGGGTGTTATTGAGACACCCCTGCAGCTTTGGAAAAATTCCTAATTTGCGATGAGCAAATTGTTAATCGCAAATTGCACCTTCATTTATATGAGCCTCCTAGCCCATGGAAATGAATGGGTAATTTGCAATTAGCAATTTGCTCATCGCAAATTTGGAATGGTAAAGAATCGCTATTTATTCCTTAAAATTCGCTATTTTGGAAATGCAAAATAGTTATATGATACATATGGCGGTTGATGTCTAAGAAGATAAGAAGCTTAGGGATACATTTATGATGACTGGCGCAATGAAGTTGACATCACTTACTTCATTGGTAGAGCTTTACATGTATTATGTCCTCTGTATTCTTCATCAAGCGTAACTTTAATCTGCAATCCTGAGTAGGCCTCACCTTAAACAAACCTCTGGATAGGCCACATCTTATTGTCATCCTGAATTAATCATTTAAAATGCTAGGGACAGATTTATGATAGGTGTATGCCTCTTTTGCGCCACTTAGAAAACACTGTCCATGGGGAAATGACTTAAAATGTCCTTAAGACACATGAATGTGTTTTTTTAAAACGTTTGCAATTTTTTTGGGTCACTTTTAACATGGTTATGTGACTCAAACAGTCAAAATCTACATTCGCCATGCACAGGTGGGAGCATATTTACAAGGAATGTGCTCCATGGGGAAAGGTCTTATAATGTAATATGGGAAAAATGACATCAGAGACACTGAAATGCCTTATAGAGAAGCATACACCATTATGTCCTTGTCAAAAATTTGCAAACCATTACTTTTCCCCAAAAACGATTTTCAAATCATAATTTGAAAACACTGCACATATGGAAATGACTTAAAATGTCCTTAATTCAAAATTTGCTATTCCTTATTTTGCGATTGCACTGAAGGATATGTCATGGTGTAAAAAAAACGTACCACATGAAACCGATGCAGCAGTGATGCAAAAGATGCACCATGTCGCAAGACAGGCCTCACTTGGGGCCATATGTATCAAGCTAATTAGCATTCGCAAAGATCAAAATTCTACGAATTTCGGCCTTTGCGAATGTTAATTAGACAAATGGTATGTATCAAACAAGTTTGATGCAAAATAAGGAGTAGCAAAATTTGCTATTCCTTATTTTGCAATTGCACAGAAGGATTTGCACATTTTTTGAGACTACTTAAATGCAATGTATCAAACAAAAAATATGTAAAAAATGACATTAAGGATTTGTAAACTATTGTGGTAAATTGGTGGTAATTTGTGAATTCTTTTCAAAAAGCTTTTTTTAAAAAAAACAAAAGGTCCCATATGACGCCAACACATGCCCTTAGGGCATGTATGTGTGCCATATGCCCCCAAATTTCTTTTTCAGGGGTGCAGCAGGGTGTTCTCGAGACACCCCTGCACCCTTGGAAAAATTCCTAATTTGTGATGAGCAAATTGCTAATCGCAAATTAAACCTTCATTCCTATGAGCCTCCTAGCCCATGGAAATGAATGGGTAACTTGCAATTAGCAATTTGCTCATCGCAAATTAGGAATGGTAAAGAATCGCTATTTATTCCTTAAAATTCGCTATTTAGGAAATGCAAAATATTTTGATGATACATATGGCAGTTCATCTCTAACAAGATAAGAAGCTTAGGGATAGATTTATGATGACTGGCGCATCACCAGGGATGTGCCAGTCATCCTGCGCCGCTGTTCCGCCACCCATGGTGTGCTGCATTTACAATGCGGCGCAGCATGGGGCAAAAACGGCACAGATGCGTGACGCATCTGTGCCGTTAAGGTGGCGCATTGCTGGAGTTGTATCGCAAGTGCGATGCAGCTCCAGCAACGCTCAAGGGTGCACCATCTCCACAATGTTGCGTCAAGACCTATGCCTGCTTCAAGCAGGCGCAGGGTTTTGAAGCAGGTTTCTCCTATCTGATTGTAAATGCGGCACACCATGGGTGGCAGAGCAGTGGTGCACGTTAACTGGTGCATGCCTGGGGATGTGCCATTTAACATAAATCTGCCCCTTTACATTTAAGTATGTGCAGGGGACACAGAGTCGGTGAGGCTTATCCAAGGTTAAGAAGAGATGAGTCCTGTTCAGTGAAAAATTAGACATAGGCTTCACCTGCTCAGCATCGCTGGACATGGCTAAATAATAGCTGCAAAATTTTACTCTTGTTAAACAATTTTACTATTATAATCTCTGAGATTTGTCTCTTACTCTGCAACATCTCATTGTTGTTATCTTTCTTTAAAGATAAAGACAACCTCAACATGAGCGACAATCTGCAATCAGTTGATTTTGACCTCATCATTGAACTTGTAATTGAAACATCAGTGGATGTTGATCCCTTGGATGATTTAAATCCTGAGGATGAAGAAGAGCGTGATGAGGATGCAGATTTGTCCGAATTATATGACATAGGATGGGAAGCTGACCTGCTTGAGCCTATGGAAATATAAACATTTATTTTTAAAATTTATAATTAATAAAAAGTAAAAAGGTAAACCGTTTAATTTAAAAATAAAGACACCTTCAAAAGCAGGTTATGTGTAGTGTCTTCAATAAAATATTAAAATATGCTCTTAAAATTAGATCAGATTCACATATAAAATAGCATAGGTAACATAAATATAAATGTCATTTCTTTTCTGGTATTTCTGTATTGTAAATTTGCAAGGACTAAAAAATCTTCTATTTAAAATGTCAAGTAGTGTGTTAAGTTTTTGATCACTGTTATTGTTTTACTGTTTGGTAATAATGGTTAATAACATTTTTTATTATATTTTACCACAGATTCAACTGCAGATCATTTCAAGATTTCACCATGCCTACAATAGAAAGACAGAGAAAGGCTGCAAAACGTCAAAGACAGCAGGTGAAAAAAAATAAGCAGCAGTCCTCTAACAAAAAGATTTGTCAAGTCACGAAGAAAGCACCGGGTAAGAGCACAAAACAATTCATAAGAAATATGTGTAGTAAAAAAAATATTACTACAGAAAATGTTTCAGTCCATAAAACGAGAAGGAAATCAAATGGAAAGGAAAGGCCAATGAAAAATGTTACTGCTAGAGCAAGAGATAACTCTGTGCATGATAGTAGAAGGAAACAACAGTTTAGGGAGATTCGTAAACGAATGTTCCGCAACAGGATAATTGGCAATTTGTTAAAAAATATTAAGAAACGTCAACAGAAACTGGTTTTTTATAAGAGAAAAAAAAAAGTTGAGAAAGTTATTGATCAGGCATTTGAAATTAAACGTAAGTTATTTATTTTGATAATCAATAGAATTAGGAAGCTAAACAAGGCAATTTATGATTTCAAAAGAAATAGTAGATGGAAGAGAATAGTTAATCGTAGTAATTTTTGTGAAGTTTTTTCTGGAGAATGGATGCATAGTTCAAGCTGTGAGGCATTTTTTAATGAGGAGAGTTATTTCCAGGATAATGATTTGGTGCATGCAGTTGACACCAGTGGTCGTGCTTATGAAGTGAAAGATGGTTGTCCAGTTGAAAAAGAAAAACTTGTGACAACAGAGGCAGAAGAGGTGTTAGGTAATGAGGTTTTAGGAAGACGTGCTAAGGGTCCTGTGTACACCTGGAAGTGTAGTAGTATTTGCAGTGTGCGACAGGATTCCATCAATTTGCTTTGTGATTTTGTACGGTCATTTAATAAGAAAAGTTTGAAGCAGAAAATAAGGTTGTTGCAAGAATTAGATCCTTGCAGAGTAAGAGAAGTGACAGGTTTGCATGGTCATTCACTGGCTTGTCTTTCCAGGAGAGTATGCCAGAGTGTTTTTCATCATTTCAGGATGCTAGCAGTGCATCATAACAAAGTGAGGAAATTAGTTAGAATGTTGTATTATGCTAAGAGTCCAGCAATTATGCTTAAACAATTATGCGCTGCTCTTTTGCATGGTTCTGAAATAGATGTGAAGAACATATGTGAAGAAATTGAGTTTTGTTACTTTGGAAGTAAAGAGGAGAATGTTGAAATTGAGCAAGAAGAAGAGGGTCATGTGGAAGATAGTGTACAGGTTTCCAGTACAGATAATTTCCAGAGGGAAATTGCGACATTTGAGGTGAAATCAAGTGAGAGGCCTAATTTCACTTGTGTGTTTTGTCGACGCACTTATTATAAGAATCAGACTAAGTTAGTGGATTTATATGCAAAAAGTGAAAGGGAAAATAATAGTGAATGGAAGGATTTTGCAACATACTTGATGGTAGAAAATTGTTTTGATTTGGGATTGGATCAACGTGTGTGTACTTATTGTTGTTGCAAATTAAATCAAAACCAGATGCCTGCTAGAGCAGTTCATAATAATCTGGAATTGGTTGAGATTCCTTCTGAATTGAAGGATTTAAATACTTATGAATCTATTTTGATTCAAAGTATCCATCCCTTTCAGGCTATTGTAAGAATGGAGCCAAAGACAGGGAAATTGCCTCCATCAGATTTACAGAGAGGATTAAAGGGAAGAGTTGTTTATTTGCCTCTAGATTTGAAGAAAAACATTAACACAATTGGAGTAGAAAAAGTGGAAGAGGAACCTCTGGTTATCTTAGTTAATGGGGTTCCGACAAAGAATAAGAAAATATGGCAAGATTTAGTAGATGTTAGGAAAGTTAAAAAGGCAACATTGTATTTGAAAAAAAATAATAAATACTATAAGAATGTATATGTTGCAGAAGAGGAAGTAAGTGAGGAAGAGTATAGCGATTTGTGTGCTGGTCAAATTGAGAAAGTAGAACCTTCTACTAGTGAAGAAATATATGAACATTATAGTGTTCATCCTTTGCATTCCAAGGAAGTCATGGGGAATGCTATTGAGTTGTTTCAAAGGAAACAAGCCAAAGGGAGTCCCATTAGTGTTTGGGAGGAAAGTTTGGAAGCTCGGTGTTTCCCACAGCTTTTTCCAACAGGTCAGGGAGGAAGATATGATGAGCGACCTCATCAAATTCCTGCTTCTGAATACCGGACTTTGCGATTGTATGCAGGAGATCCTAGGTTTCGACAATGCATTCCTTATTTGTTTCATCTCCTGTTTGAAAGCGATCTGTCTGGACTGTCATATGCAGTGAACCACATCTTGAAAAGTGGTATACACATGCAAAACATCTCGGCAAGTGACTTTATGGATAAAGTCAATGTCCAAGACAGTATTTTGGATTCTCACCTAATTAATCTCATGGCGTGTCAGCGTGGTACTAATGAGTACTGGTACCGTCGTCATGGTGATTTAAAATGTATGCTGAGGAACTTAGGTACTCCCACATGGTTCCTCACTCTGAGCTGTGCCGAGTATGGCTGGGAATACTTACTTGAATTTCTACGAGAGGCAAATGCTAACGTAGATAACATCGAATTCAAGACACCCGGAGAACTGTGCTCTTTGGATCCAGTCAATGTATGTAGGTACTTCAATCATAGATTTGAAGCTATGATGTCTTTCATCATGAATAAGAAGAATCCACCTCTTGGAGAGGTGTTGGATTTCTTCTGGAGAAAGGAGTACCAAGCAAGAGGTGCTCCTCATATACATATGTTGCTGTGGATCAAGGATGCACCTAAATTTGGAACGGATCCAGAAGACTCAGTGATGAGTTTCATCCAACAGTATTCTACGTGTGCTGTTCCAAACGCAAAGGAGAAGAAAAGCCTAAGAGAAAAAGTTCTGCGTTTCCAAAGCCATCGATGTGGAAAGTACTGCCGTCGTAAATTCCGAAACAAGGACAAGTTCTACACTAAATGTCGTTTCGGCTTTCCACGACCGGTGATTTCTAAAGGAAGAGTAAACAGTTTGATGTCTTCGCTGCGACACAATGTCATGAAGAAATCACCTAAAAACACTTACAATTTGAAGAGGAACGAAGAGTCCAAGTACATCAACGACTACAACCCGGTGATTTTGTCCATGTGGAATGCTAACATGGATATACAGTTTGTGGCTGATAACTGTATGGCTGTGGCTCGGTATGTGACGTCTTACATCACCAAAAAAGAGAAGACAGTATTGAAGGATATGTGGGAGGACATTTCCCATGAAAAGAGCCTCAGCAAGAAGTTGTACAGTTTCAGTCTGAAGATGTTGTCGCATCGAGAAATCGGAGCGTACGAATGTTCTGACCGGTTGTCTTCAGCAAGTCTCTATGCCAAGTCCAGGAGTATCGTTTGGGCGAGTCTTGGTCTTGCAGCAACGCGTAATCGAGTTCTCAAACCTGTGCGGGAAATTGAGTATTTGGCGGAAAAGGAGCCAAACAGTACCGACATTTTGAAGACAAACATGTTGGATACATATTATCCAAATCGAAGCAGTCACCTCGAGAATGTTTGTCTGTATGAGGTTCTGCAAAATTACATATTCAAGAGGAACATCAAAGAAGATACTGAGAAAGGAGTGTATGCTGTAATAGGAAGTGAGGGATGTCTGGTCAAGCAAAGAAAATGCCACTTGGTAAACCATCGAAAATTGAGTGGCGAATCTCCTGAAAAAAAGGAGTTTTTCTATTTAGCACTTTTGCAACTTTTCAAGCCTTGGCGTGCAGAAGAGGAACTGCTTGGAGATTTCCTCTGTTACGAAGACTCTTTCAATGCCGCCAAGGAGACCATAGAATGTCCTGCTTTTCCCAAATATGTAGAAATGTTGAATGCGGAAATTGAGCAGGAAGCAACGATTGCAGCCGAGATTGCCAGAGACAGTTCTCAGGACAGTCAGAGTTCTGCTTCATTGATTCAGGATCCACTAGGAGGACCTGTTATCGAAAATGAAGCTGCCACTGCTATGAATGAAGTGGAAAGAGCCATGGCACATGCTCAAGAGGATGCGGTTAACTTAGAAGAGTTGGAAAGACAACTCAACGTTGAGCAGAGGAAAATATATGACGAAGTTACCATGCAAATTGATCATGGATTAAGTCATGATAAGAAAGAGTGCTCATGTACGTCGTTGAAGCCTGTCCGACTGTACGTGAGTGGAGAAGCGGGAACTGGAAAAAGTTTCCTCATTAAAGCAATTTCATGCTATTTGCAGGAAAGGACAGAGTCATCGCTGTCTTGTGTTGTCACTGCTCCAACTGGACTGGCAGCACATAATATTAAAGGGATTACTTTACATCGTTTACTGATGCTGCCAGTGGAGCATGACAACAAATTACAATATCACAAGCTATCTGGAGATGCTTGTTTTGAAGTTTCAAGAATCTTGAGGAAAATGAAACTTCTTATCATTGACGAAGTAAGCATGGTTTCCAATGTCATGCTTGCCTTTGTGCATTTGAGGATGCAAGAAGTTCTCAAAACAGAGTATGATGTGTTATTTGGTGGCAAACACATCATTGTTTTCGGAGATCTTCTGCAGCTGACACCAGTGAAAGGGCAACCTGTGTTCAAAATGCTCACGCATGAAGATACCAGGAAGTGCCTAGGCAGCATTCGCAACGTCAATATATGGTTAAACTTCAATTATGCTGAACTGCATGAAAATATGCGTCAGGCGAAGGATGAAGTTTACAAGACTATTCTACAAGATGTTAGAATTGGAAAAGTGACCGAGCATGGGAAAGAAGCTTTACATGCACGATTACTGTCAAATTTATATCCAGAACAAGATGTTGTGCCTGAGAATATTTTTCAGAAAATTACTGAGAAGAAATCTGGAATATGTTTGATGCCAACTCTTGCAGAATGTGCCAAATTTAACAACAAAATGTTGCATTTAGAAAAGCAAGAGATTGTGAAACTGGAAGCTATTGATAGAGTAGAGCATATGGGATCAACAATTATTTTGTCTGAGAATCTGAAAACAAAATTGGATTCATTAGAGAAGAGTATATCTAAAACTGCAGGTTTTGAAAAGACTCTGAATGTGTGCTTGAACTGCCGTATAATTTTAAGAAGGAATTTACATGTTGAAAGAGGTCTGATAAATGGATCAATGGGTAATGTTGTTGATTTTGTGAAATACAGAAATAGAGATGGAATTGAATTTTTAAAAATTAAATTTGATGGCATTGAGGAAGTACAGCTAATTGCTCGTTGTTCTGCTAGATTTTTGCTTGTAAAAGACTTATATGTTCGCCGTAAGCAGTTTCCTGTTTGCTTGGCATATGCGGTGACAATCCATAAATCGCAAGGTTTAAGTGTAGACAGTGCATTGGTGAATATTGGCAGTTCTGTGTTCAAGGAGGGTATGGCATATGTGGCATTGTCACGAGTTAGAACTTTATCGGGATTGTACTTGATTGAGTGTGATGTCACAAACATTTGTGCGGATCTAGATTGTGTTAAGGAATACAATAGGTTAAGAAGAGAGTATGCGCCACATTTGCCTCAGTATCCTTTGTTTGAGAAACTTGTGGTAGGCCGGAAACGAAGGAATGAGAACAATACTGGGGAGGTTGTAGTAAAAAGACAAAAAGTCAATGAACCTAATATTACAAGCAGAAACAAAAAGGATTCTGTTGAAGATGTTGTTGGTTTTCAGTTTGAAAACAGTTCTGGTGTCAACTGCTATGCTAATGTAGTGGTTAATGTTTTGTTTTCTCTAAAAAATGTAAAAGAAGAGATTGTGGTCAATTCTGATCAAAGATTTTGCAGTTTGTTAAATTCTGTGTTAGAGAAATGTAGCACTGACAGAAGAAACATAGAAAGTGTGTCTGAAATTCGAAATCTGTTAGACAGATGTTCAGGCCAAACACAATTCTCTCAAAATATTCAGCAAGATTGTCAGGAGTTTTTAATGTATATGCTTGATGTATTACATGCTGAAGGTGTAGATGTAGATCAGCTGTTTGGGCTTTCTTATCAATGGCAGCATGACTGCGAGAACTGTATGGTATCAAGTACTACTAGTGTAGACTCAGAAAGATTTATATATTTAACTTTGCCAGACAGTAAATCAGTCTCCTTTAATAAGCTAGTAAAAGCAGCTGATCACAACATGGAGTGTAGCCAATGTAAATCTGAAATGATGTCCACATTATTTATACGAACATATGGCCAGTATGTCATTTTAATGTTCCAACGATGTAGGCCTGATGGAACAAAATTGACAACTTTAATTAAAAATTTTGTAGCTTCGCAGTTGTCAATATCAGGAAGGACTTTTGTAACTGCAGCAATTATATATCATGACGGCCCTTCAATAACATCAGGACATTACACAGCTTATTTAAAGTCTAGAAATGGCTGGTCATTCTGCAATGATTCTGTTTTAATTTAAAAAAAAAATTGCCGTATGACCTTAAAAACTCTTACCTGGTGTTTTTAAAACCAAAATTTTAGGGAAATAATCTCGGGATGTGCTCTGTGGAATTTCAAGAAGTTCTAATGGCTCCTACACAATTTGGCCTTGAGGATAAGTGTAGTTCAGAGACATAACTTCTAACCATAGGACTGGACATTATGGAGAAATACGTGCACTTTGAATGAGTTCAGAAAAACTGTTTCTTTTTATAAGCTAATTGAAGCAGCCAATCAAAACATGGAGTAGAGGGAATGTAAGTCTGCAATGCTGTCTACTGTTTTACATTGCTTTGTGATTAAAAGTGATGTAGAGAATTAAATAATTGTAGTAGTCATAGAGGTA
Organism: Lissotriton helveticus; assembly: GCF_964261635.1. Taxonomy (NCBI): domain Eukaryota; kingdom Metazoa; phylum Chordata; class Amphibia; order Caudata; family Salamandridae; genus Lissotriton; species Lissotriton helveticus. Next base: position 1,478,388,270 of record NC_136059.1, on the reverse strand, counting down.
GTGTAAGTCTGCTTGTATCAGTGTCATAGGAAAAGTAAAACATGACTGAGCAAGAAGGGAAAGATATTACTATTCCAGGATTGTGAAAATGATCTTCAACATTTTAATTCTGAAAGTTGCGGAAATGCCAAATGACGGGATTGGCTTACAAGAAATCCAAGAGTTATAAATGGCTCTGACCAGATTTGGCCTTGTGGAAAATTGTGGTAGAGAGCAAGAAGTCATTTATTGCATGTAACGTGTTTTTAAAAACGATGGAGATTTTCTTTCAGAAAGTGGCGGGCTGAAAGTAATAACAGCACAAAAGAGTGTAAGCTGTTCATAGGACATCCTTGGACGTCATGGAAAGTAAGTTAACTTTAAGGAGTTCTGAATTTTGATTTCTGATGTTGTATGGGTTTTTTAAACACAATCATTTTGATTGTGTTTTTTTTTCCCCGCTGTTACATGATGAATACCTTCAAGTCACTGTTTTTAGTGAATTTTGATACATTCTGAGAACAGCAAAAATAAACCATTTAACATGTATAATTAATTCTGTACTGTTTGCATTTATGATGTATATGTAGAACTGTGTAGGAGGCATGGAGAAGGTGAGGCTTCTGTAAGTGTCAAAGTTGTTGCATGCAGTGCTGCACTTCTGCGTATTCTTTCATATGCTAGACTACATCTGCACAATGAGATACCTAAGCAAAGGAAACACAAGTGATGTGATTGTGAAATGAGCAAAATAAATTGCATGTATTTCAATTACATCACCTGTGTTTCCTATCATTACGAATCACATTGTGCAGATCAAGTTTAGGTCTGTCCAGGGAAACATAGGAGGTTTGGACTTTGTTGAAGAGTGCAGTGGACATGACTCACTTCATTGGTAGACCTTCACATGTATTATGTCCTCTATTCTCTTCAACAACTCGAAATTTCATCTGCAACCCTGAGTAGGCCTCACCTGAAACAAACCTCTGTATAGTAGACATCTTATTGGCATCCTGAAGCAATTATTTAAAATTTTAGTGTCTTGCGACACTTTTCTGAAACAACAGCAATGCAAAAGATGCACCATGTTTTAAGATAGGCCTCACTTCATCTGCATCAAGATACTGTTAGTTTAAAATGTATATCTTTAGGACTGTGTAGGGGGCCTGGAGAAGCAGAAGCTTCTGTAAGTGTCAAAGTTTTTGAAAAACTGTTTGTCCTTCAATCTTTTCCCTTGTCTTTTCAAATTTTTAAATACATGTTTTAATATTTTTCAAATGTTTGTTCTCTCTTTCACAGATTGAAAGTATAAAAACAAAAAGTGAGTAATTTAACGACAATTATAAGGTAAATATTTTGTACTGTTTTCGTTACATTTATATCACATTTAACTACTATTAGTTCCACTGCTTCATTTCTTTAACCCTCAGTTTCCTGCCTTTGCTACTTCCCTCATTCCTTTCTCTATTACCTACTTACTCAACTCCTTCCACTCTTTTTCTCAGACCCTCTCTTCTCATAGTTCCTCACTCTTGTTCACTCACTGCGTCTCTATTACTCTTAGTGTCTTTGACTGATCAGTCTATCACTACTTGTTCATAATGCTTTCTCTGTGTAGTTGAAGCACACTAAGGGGAATATTATGAACACAGCCAATAAAATTATTGCTCTTTTTATTGGCAGAAAACTGGTGCAAAAGTGGTTTTAGTGGCAGTTTTCTGCCACAAAAGCAGCTTTAGCGACACATTTCTGCCAATAAAAGCTGCAAATCGTTTATTTCCTATGTTGATGATATGGCTCTATGTTAATTACATTTCTTTGCTGTTTCAATTAATCTTTTTCTGTTATTTTTTGTTTTCTGTTTTCTATTTTTTCTCTCTGTTATTCCTCATGTTTTAATCTTATTTTGAACATTCACTCACATTCTCCAAGAAACTCTTCTTTGTTAATGTTATACTCTCTTTTTTTTTCTTTCACTTCGTTATGTATTTTGTTTTTCACAATTATACCCTCTTCTGTCTTTTCTTCGGTAAATAGATCTATTAAACAGTATCTCTTCTTTACTCCCTATAGCTGTCTTTCTTTTAACATCACTCTCTGTTTCCTTTCCTTATACTTACACTTTTTTTTTTTTTTAATTTTTTTGGTTAGCTCCCGGTCCGCGTACCGGGAAGCTAACCCGGAAGCGAACCAAAAGAAATAGAGCTTGCCAGAGTGCTAAACATTCTAGCAATTTTTTTGGAAAGGGAAGGTAGTTCTGAAAAGAACTTTTTTTTTATATTTTTGTTGTTTTATATTTTTTTTTTATTTTTTGAACATTTTTTGGTTTTTTTTGTATTTTTTGAACGATTTTATATTTTTTTTGGTTTTTTTGGGGGGGGGGAAACAACAAAAAACAGGCGTTGAAAATGGCTCAACAGGAGCAAAAAAAAATTACTGGGGGCGGTTAGGGCAATCATGGTGTTCATACGCCAGGTTGAGTGCATTGATGCTCATGTTGCCACAAGCTAATAATGCACGACAGTGCATACATAAGTGAATCATGTGCCCAAAATTTTCTTGAATATTTGGCACAGTTTCCCGTGCCTCTTCTGGTGTTAGAGAAACCGGTATTGTTGGTCTGGCCACAGGAGTTGGTCTTGGATTGTCGTGCATATCCCTTAATTCTGCCCGGCTGTAATTTAGGGGATGTTTCCTCGTCATGTGCCTGTGCATTGTGTGATTTCCAAAGCTATATTTTTTGTCCGTCCCTCTGGACAATTGTTCCTTGCATATCAGGCAGGTGACATACCTTGCGTTGACTTTTTTTGGCCACGAGGCATTGAAAAAAACTGCCAGATGAAACTGGCTTTCTTTCTGGAAACCCGGGGCAACTCTTCTAAAAATTGTGGTTCTTCTCCCTCCTCATCCATTTCTTCCTCTTCCTCCTCAGTGTTGGTAAGGACCTGGGGAGGTGGTCCTCTCTTCCCATGAGGAGGTGGTGGTGGTGGTGGGGGTGCACCAGCTGAAGCAACCAATGAAGCCATTTTCACACAAGCAAAATAGGTCTTCCAACAAGCAAAATAGGTCTTCCTCTCACAATGATGAAAGTCAGAGTGAGGAAAGAAGGAGGGGTTTTCATCATTTGGGAAAAACAATACTTCTCAACCAATGAAAAGTGTTATTTTTAGGTCACCTGACCTAGCCTTCCATCATTATGAAACTAAAAGTGAAATGAACCAATGAAAAGTTTTATTAACAAGTCACATGACCTCTCACGCTCATGTTACGCGCTGCGGAACGCTCCCCGGTTAGCTTCCGGGTCGCTCCGCTTCGCGCCTCGGTCCGCGCCCCGGGACACTTCCGGGTGCGCTGACGCGATACGTCACAAGACGCATTTCGCGGCAACGCGATACGTCGCGCTTTCGCGCCGCGGATCGCTTCCGGGGAGCTGCGTTTCGCGCCTCGGTCCGCGCCCCGGGGCACTTCCAGGTGCGCTAACGCAGTACGTCATAAGACGCATTATGCGGCAACGCGATACCGTCACTATGTTGATTTCTTACCGGTTCGCGGACCGGGTCGCGGAATCAAATTGAGCTAACGGGAAGCTTCCCGGTTCGCGGACGGGGAGCGAAACAAAAAAAATATTTAAAAAAATTATTAATAAACATATAAAATATATTTTTGGATTTAAAGAAGAAGAATACATTTTACAGCTATATATATTAGCTTTTAAAAAACCAATGAAATTCACTGAAAAAACCATAGGTTATAGACCATATATAGTTAGGAATTAGCATTTACAAAACCTTGAAAATTCACTGAAAAAACCATAGGTTATACACCATATATAGTTAGGAATTAGCATTTAAAAAACCTTATTTTACTCACACAAAACCATTGAAATTCCATATATAGTTAGTTGTACTAACTATATATCACGCACCCGCAATCCACTGCTGCTCATGTCACATATTACATCATTCATGACATGGTCAGTGACATCACTGATGACATCACTGATGACATCTCAAATGACATCACTGATGACATCACTGATGACATCTCAAATGACATCACTGATGACATCACTGATGACATCTCATTTGACATTACTGATCACATCACTGATGACATCATTCATGTGATAATACGATGAACCTCTTCAGACTCTAATATAACCTTAGATACACTCAGTGTAAACACAGACTCACAGATTGTCACTCATCCATGAAGTTACACACACACCTAGTCAGTCATGCAAACAATCAATCACACCTCCATTTCCTTAACTATACAGTCAAACACACCTTACTTATTCAAACATATACTAAAACATATTTACTCACTTATACAATCCTGGATACAAGTTCACAATGATCCATACAGCCACTCACACATTCACTGGCTCTTATGCACAGTTATTTATATATGTCAACTCTCACATGTACTGTATTTTACATATGTACTTACTTTGACATGTAGCACTGAGATATCTATTCACTCACCAATACAGTCATGCACACAGTCAACCGCCCATACAGCTGTATCCACATGCACTTTTGAACCCATACATCTATGCAGAGAGTCATACACCTCCCAGCCACCCATACACACTCTCAGTCTCCCATACAAATACTTGGGCAACCAATCAATAACCCATATAGTTAATCATATAGCTACTGATCAACACATGCAGCAGTTTACATAACAACAGACATAATGATGCACAAATTAAGACAGTTTAGTCACTAACCCATGCACTCAGTGAGACACATTTAATCACTCACTCATACAGTCAGTCATGCACCTACTAAATCCTTTGTTCAGACACTTCTACATCCACTCATTCTTCAATATGTAAGACATATTTTAACTTTACAGAAACATACAGTCACTGGATGTTGTCATCAGTGATGTCATCAGTAATGTCATTTGAGATGTCATCAGTGATGTCATCAGTGATGTCATTTGAGATGTCATCAGTGATGTCATCAGTGATGTCACTGACCATGTCATGAATGATGTAATATGTGACATGATCAGCAGTGGATTGCGGGTGCGTGATATATTGTTAGTACAACTAACTATATATGGAATTTCAATGGTTTTGTGTGAGTAAAATAAGGTTTTTTAAATGCTAATTCCTAACTATATATGGTGTATAACCTATGGTTTTTTCAGTGAATTTTCAAGGTTTTGTAAATGCTAATTCCTAACTATATATGGTCTATAACCTATGGTTTTTTCAGTGAATATATATATATATATATATATATATATATATATATATATATATTACCTACTGGCGGTCGCCAGTAGGTATATATAGTTAGGATTTTTTCTCTATGGGATTTTTGAAAATTCTATGTCTAATAACTTTGCCGTTTGTGGACGGAATTGGCTGAAATTTTCAGGAAAATGGCACATTTTGTTTCTGAGCAGCCTTTGAAAATTTGGGGGGGGTTCGTCAAGGGGGGGCCGAGAAAAAAGGGGGGTCCCAAAACGCGTTTTTCCCATGTTAATTTCCATAGGGCGGTTGGCCTCACTTTTAGCCCGAACGGCTGAATGGATTTGCACGAAACTTGGCAAAATTGTAGGGACTGGTAGCCCGATGTGCCTTTTGTAGGTCTCAATATATGTGCTCCAGTGGATTTTGAGAAATTAACGTTTAAAAAAAGATATATATCTGTAAGCCCGGACCGGGCAGCGGCCTAGGACGCGTACTTTTCGCGCAACGGAGCTTTGTGAAGCGAAGCTGATTGGTTCTCCGGCGTCTGTCAACATTCCAAACAGTCCGTAGTGGCCGCAAACAGTCCGTAGTGGCCGCCATCTTGTCTCTCGGTAGGATGGAGAGACAAGAGGAGGCCAAAGCGAAGGGGCAAATGACCATAAGGGGGAATAGTAGATCCTCGCTGACCCCCTAGGTTTGATGTGGAGGTTTTAAAAGGGCCCCGCGGGGCAAAAAAAAAAAATTATAATAATAATCTTACGGCTGAATGGATTTGCACGAAACTTGGCAAAATTGTAGGGACTGGTAGCCCGATGTGCCTTTGCTAGGTCTCAATATATGTGCTTCAGTGGATTTTGAGAAATTAACGTTCAAAAAAAGATATATATCTGTAACAGCGCACCGCTTCGCGTACTTTTCGCGTTACGGAGCTTTGCGAAGCGAAGCTGATTGGCTCTCCGGTGTCTGTAAACATTCCAAACAGTCCGTAGCGGCCGCCATCTTGTCTCTCGGTAGGATCGAGAGACAAGAGGAGGCCAAAGCGAAGGGGCAAATGACCATAAGGGGGCATAGTAGATCCTCGCTGATCCCCTAGGTTTGATGTGGAGGTTTTAAAAGGGCCCCGCGGGGCAAAAAAAATAAATAATAATAATAATCGAACGGCTGAATGGATTTGCACGAAACTTGGTAAAATATTAGGGACTGGTAGCCCGATGTGCCTTTGCTAGGTCTCAATATATGTGCTTCAGTGCATTTTGAGAAATTAACGTTCAAAAACAAGATATATATCTGTAACAGCGCTCCGCTTCGCGGAGATAAAATTATATCTGTATTACCTAGCTGTTGCTAACACCAGTTAGCGACGGCTAGTAGGAGATAGCGACCATCTTGGGCCCCACTTTGCATGTGAGTGATATTTATCACTAATGACATGCAAAGTGGGCATGCCAAGATGTTAGCGACTGGAAACAGTCGCTAACATCGCTATCTCCTATTATCAACTTTTGGAAATATTCGAGATAAGCGCGAATATCTCCAAAAAGTAACAGCTGCCCTGAGCAGTTCTTAGCCATGTTATCCTATGGGAGGTGGATAACATGGCTAAGAGGATTAGCTCGGTAATGCATGAATATCGCTGAGTTTTCAGCGATATTAATGCATTGCGGTCGGTTTTTATCGTATTTGCGATAAACTTTGATAATAGCAAGGTTTATCTGCGATAATTTCTGACGGTAAAAAAATCTTTGCAATGCATCGTTAGGGATAAATAACGCTTAACTTTGGTAATATGCCCCAACGTCTGTTAACGTTCGATTCGAAGGAAATCAGGAAGTGTTGAAAAACATTGTCTGCGCCATCTTGTCTTTTTTCAAATGCCACACTTTTGTCGTGCACGGCAGCCATTTTAGATGCCTTGACCAGACCCACTCTGTGCACGCTGTCGATCCTTAGCATGGCTCCCCACCCTCGCAAGCATCTCCCCCAGGCAGTGGTCACCCCCGCTCTCTGTCTTATGCATGGGTAATAAACCTCCCCCCATCTGCGCTGCTCTTCCCTGAGAATCACACCCTGTGCCCGCCCGACACCTCCCTTTCGCTCTATTCACTACTGCACCCTCTGACACTCCTTTTCCTCTGTGTCCGATTGTCCAGGCTGGTCCTAGGGTATCAGCTAGCCCTGCAGATGTAGTTTATGGCCACAGCTGTAAAGATTCACCCCTCTTCAAAGGAGTTATAGTAGATCAAGGCCCACACTCGATGAGATCCGTCACAGCAGAAGCGTTGCTATTATCTGAAAACCATCCTGTATTGTGATTGGGGAGGGGACCGAGCGTGAAGCGGAAGATTCCAGGGATGACTCTTTGTACATCAAAGTTTTTACAATTATGTGTCACATTAAAAATATATAGCACTCCGACAAAGTAGTAAGATTATAAAACTTTAATAATTTATAAATATATACAAGAAAACAAAAATAGTAATAACATATAAACATTTTTAGGGAAAAACAACGAAGTAGCGGTCGGCTGTGCGAATAGTCCCAACGCAGCACAACGTCCAGATTTCCGGCGTGGGGCGGGTCATCAGTAGCAAACTGTTGTGCGAATAGTTCCAAGGCAGCAGAACGCGCTGAAATCTAGATGACACGAAAGTGATGTCTAGTAAGTTGCCACCCAGCAAATAACGGCGTGGGGCGTCGCGGGGGGTGGGTCTTCAGTAGCAAACTGTTGTGCGAATAGTTCCAAGGCAGCAGAACGATGGCACCAAGGTGATGTCCAGTAAGTTGCCGCACTGGTTTTGGTATCCTACAATGCTGCTCCGAATAACGGCGTGGGGCGCCCGGGGGGAGGCGGCGTGAACGGGCCTCTCCAGGTGGAGTGTCATCTGTTGTAGTGGGGCGCCCCTTTACCGTTTCAGTTGCCATTCCGTCCGTTTTTGGTCCACTGTGTCAAAAGCCGCAATTCAGCTGAGTTGCGCCCACTCTTGCGGTGCAGCGATAGGCGGCTGTCACAGGACTCTCAAAATGGCGGCAGGCTCTTTCCTTTTTGGGCCTGGTCCACTGAAATGGCCCTGGGACACCTTGGAAATCGGATGCTTGTCTGCTAGGTCTTGGACCCCATTCTCGAAAGCGTCCCCTCCGCCTTGAGAATTCATCAAAAGTTTTGGGGGCCCCGACTCCTGCAGGCTTCTGGTGGGGAGCGGCTGCCATGATTGCTCGCGGAATGACTACGACGGAGCTACGAGATGGTGGTGCTCTCATGCTGACGCCAGCTTCAGTCTGAAACATCCAGAAACAAGGTGGGGCTTTCATCGTTTGGAAAAAAAAAAAGTTTTCATCCAATGAAAAGTGTTGTTTTTAGGTCATATGATCAAGCCTTCCATCATTAGGAAACCAAAAGTAAAATGAACCAATGAAAAGTTTTATAAACAAGTCACATGACCTGTTATGCGGCATAGGGTATAAAATGCGGAGAAAATACGTTGGCACGTGAGGCGGCGTCAGTAGCGGACCGATGTGCGAATAGGCCGAAGGCAACACAGCGCGCCAAGATCCGGATGGCACCGAGGTGGTGTCCAGCAAGTTGCAGCACTGGTGTGGCCATCCTACAATGTTGAAAGTCGGCGTGGGGCGCCCCGTTGGCCTGTGAGTTTGCGTCAGTAGCGGACCGATGTGCGAATAGGCCGAAGGCAGCACAACGCGCCAAGATCCGGATGGCACCGAGGTGGTGTCTAGTAAGTTGCCGCACTGGTGTGGCCATCCTACAATGCTGAAAGTCGGCGTGGGGCGCCCTGTTGGCCTGTGAGATGGTGTCAGTAGCGGACTGATGTGCGAATGGGGCCAAAGGCAGCGCAACAATATTTTCTGACTGACACCACAAGGCGCTGAGATGCCAAGATCCGGATGGCACCGAGGTGATGTCTAAGTTGCGGACTGATGTGCGAATGGGGCCAAAGGTAGCGTAACAATATTTTCTGTATGGAAGATACCACTAGGCGTTGAGATGCCAAGATTCGGATGGCACCGAGGTGATGTCTAGCAAGTTGCTGCACTGGTGTGGTCATCCTACAATGCTGAAACTCGGCGTGGGTCGCCCCATTAGCCTGTGAGATGGCGTCAGTAGCGGACCGATGTGCGAATAGGCCGAAGGCAGCACAACGCGCCAAGATCCGGATGTCACAGTGGTGGTTTCATAGTTGAGAGGCACTTCATCTGCAGTGGGGCGCCGAGATCCGGATGGCACCGAGGTGATGTCTAGCAAGTTGCTGTACTGGTGTGGTCATCCTACAATGCTGAAAGTCGGCGTGGGGCGCCCCATTAGCCTGTGAGATGGCGTCAGTAGCGGACTGATGTGCGAATGGGGCCAAAGGCAGCACAACGCGCCAAGATCCGGATGGCACCGAGGTGGTGTCCAGCAACTTGCCGCACTGGTGTGGCCATCCTACAATGCTGCGCCGAAAGTCGGCGTGGGGCGCCCCGTTGGCCTGTGAGTTCGCGTCAGTCAGTGGGGGCTGTTTGAGGATCTGACTGCATTGGAAAGCAATGTGATGCTGTGCGTCGCCCCCAAGATGGAGGTTCCTCGGCTGCAGTGGGGCGCCCCTTGGTGTTTCACTCGCTATGCAGCTGAGTTGCGTGCGCACTTGTGGCGAATAGGCCGAAGGCAGCACAACGCGCCGAGATCTGGATGGCACCGAGGTGGTGTCCAGCAATTTGCCGCACTGGTGTGGCCATCCTACAATGCTGCGCCGAAAGTCGGCGTGGGGTGCCCCGTTGGCCTGTGAGGTGGCGTCAGTAGCGGACCGATGTGTGAATAGGCCGGAACCAGCACAAGGCGCCAAGATCCGGATGGCACCGAGGTGGTGTCATAGTTGAGAGTTCTGAGCAGCGCTTGTAACACTGTCTGAAGCTTATTTGCACCTGCTGCAGCTTCACTATTGCCCTGGTGTGGCCTAAGATCGCCCATGACATAGGCGGCCACCTCCCGGGGTCCGGCGGAACTTTTTTCCTTTTCCTTTCTGCATCTTGTCCCAAATTCGTTTGACCTGAAGACACGACCAGGTCCCTGAATGTGTGCAGGGGGACGCTATTGATTGAATCAAAATGGCGGCTTCACACAAAGCTGACTCAAGCGTTTTCTGGTGGTTTCATAGTTGAGAGGCACTTCATCTGCAGTGGGGCGCCGAGATCCGGATGGCACCGAGGTGATGTCTAGCAAGTTGCTGCACTGGTGTGGTCATCCTACAATGCTGAAACTCGGCGTGGGTCGCCCCATTAGCCTGTGAGATGGCGTCAGTAGCGGACCGATGTGCGAATAGGCCGAAGGCAGCACAACGCGCCAAGATCCGGATATCACAGTGGTGGTTTCATAGTTGAGAGGCACTTCATCTGCAGTGGGGCGCCGAGATCCGGATGGCACCGAGGTGATGTCTAGCAAGTTGCTGTACTGGTGTGGTCATCCTACAATGCTGAAAGTCGGCGTGGGGCGCCCCATTAGCCTGTGAGATGGCGTCAGTAGCGGACTGATGTGCGAATGGGGCCAAAGGCAGCACAACGCGCCGAGATCTGGATGGCACCGAGGTGGTGTCCAGCAATTTGCCGCACTGGTGTGGCCATCCTAAAATGCTGCGCCGAAAGTCGGCGTGGGGTGCCCCGTTGGCCTGTGAGGTGGCGTCAGTAGCGGACCGATGTGTGAATAGGCCGGAACCAGCACAAGGCGCCAAGATCCGGATGGCACCGAGGTGGTGTCATAGTTGAGAGTTCTGAGCAGCGCTTGTAACACTGTCTGAAGCTTATTTGCACCTGCTGCAGCTTCACTATTGCCCTGGTGTGGCCTAAGATCGCCCATGACATAGGCGGCCACCTCCCGGGGTCCGGCGGAACTTTTTTCCTTTTCCTTTGTGCATCTTGTCCCACAATCCGTTTGACCTGAAGACACGACCAGGTCCCTGAATGTGTGCAGGGGGACGCTATTGATTGAATCAAAATGGCGGCTTCACACAAAGCTGACTCAAGCGTTGCTGCTGATGCTATACAGAGAAAAACTGGTTTTCAGTTTGTACATTCTTCAGGATTTTTCCATCCAAGGCTGGTTGAGAGTTTGTATAACAATGGCTTCAGATTTTCAACATACTACTCTTCAACATTCTTCCTAAATGTAACAATGTGAGACTCACTAGGAGAACGGTGTAGTGAGGGCCACAAACGGCTGTTTGTCTTTCCTTTCAAAATGCTGCCAACAATATTTTCGGAATGGAAGACAACACAAGGCGCTGAGATTCGGTTGGCACCGAGGTGGTGTCCAGCAAGTTGCCGCACTGGTGTGGCCATCCTACAATGCTGCGCCGAAAGTCGGCGTGGGGTGCCCGAAGGGGGGGGGGGAGGCGGCGCAAACGAGCCTCTCCCGCTTCTCCATGTGGAGGCAGTTCATCTGCAGTGGGGCGCCGAGATCCGGATGGCACCGAGGTGGTGTCTAGCAAGTTGCCGCACTGGTGTGGCCATCCTACAATGCTGCGCCGAAAGACGGCGTGGGGTGCCCGAAGGAAGTGTCCTTATCCAGGGCATTATCGCTGTATCATGTCCTCCACTAAAATGGCCCTGGGACACCTTAGAACTCGGACGCTCGATTTTTTTTTCCTTTCCTGTACATGCAAAAAAAGGTAAATGCCCGGTACGTTACATGCTTCATCTGCCACGATGAACTCTCCAGAGGAACCGAAAAAAAATATAGTTGTGGTAACTATACCATGCATCGTCATATGGAGAGGTGGCACCAATTAATTATAGTGCTGCATAAAAGAGAGATTTGGAGGAGAACCCCTGACCTGCTAGTACATTCATCAAAGAAGTGGCACTGAGAGCTTCAGAGGCAAGGGAAACGGTCCCAAATTTTTAGAAGAACTTTGGAAAGATTAAAATGACATGTTTAGATTGTGGCAAATTAATTTCATGTGGACAGATGAGTGTTACTCTAATAAATACAGCATATGAACATCATCATAGTCGATGGTTGGTAGAGACATTTTGACTATATCCTGGACCTGCCCGTCCTCGCCCAAAATGGCGCCGGAATAAATGGGACTCGTAACTCCTTGTTGTGTACTGGTTGCAGAACCTTGAAATCACGAGATACGTATGCAGTTTTGAAGCACATGGCGGGCGGGGACGAGAATTGATTGAATATTTCGACATCCCTATTGATATTAAGTTCTGATGTGTTATTGATTACTGTACTGTTGAAAGTTCGAATTAACGTCACCCATGGTACTTGCCCGCAAATGTATATCTAGATAATTTTATTGTAACTGGCCCTGTCGTATTTTAATTATAAAATGTACGTCCACCGATTCCGTAACTGTTAGACACCTTAGTTCTTGCAACCTAATGGCCCGCCCGTTACGTTCCTCTACAGTGTAAATGTCTACTCATCACATACGATTACAGTTTGCTCCGTGGCCGGCCCACGTGGTTATAGGCTCGTATTTGTATAATGAAATTTTCACAATAAAGGTTTTTAAAAGAAAACATGGTAGTAGTATATACATTGGTAAAGTTTGTAATAATAGTCACTGTTTTAGAATCATTAAAAGGCAAGTGAAATAAAGAAGACCAATTACATGAAGGGTAAAAGGTATAATACGAAGGAACGCAGTAAAGATAAATGGTCAAGGGCTGTTGTGTTTTCTATTCCTGCAACATAAAGTGATCGATAAGAATCTCATATTCAGGCGTATCGGCGACTAAGACAGCAGGTCGACCCTCTTTTGCTCAACGGCTCCATCATGGGACGAAGAAACGCTCTTTTTCTCGAAAAAAGAATATATTTTACTTGCAGGACAGTTGTAAAATTTCCGGGAAAGTACATTAGTCTGGAACATTATAACATATATTTAAGAAAAAATAATGTTCGGAAGTAATGAAAAGCGTAATTTTTAGGTCATATGACCAAGCCTTTCATCATTACAATAAGAAAAGTAAAATGAACCAATGAAAAGTTTTATTAACAAGTCACATGACTTGTTATGCTTACGTTACGCGCTGCGCGCCCCGGATGACTTCCGGATGCGCTAACGCGGCGCGTCATATGACGCATTACGCGACAACGCAGGTCCAGAATATAGTCAAAATGTCTCCACCAACCAGCGGTCGGAACACAACCCCTTTCAGCAGGCTAAATAGTTCTGTTAAATGAGAACAGAAGGGACAGGCAACAAGAACCATCAGTCAAAGAGGGGAGGGCTAGTTCTTCTCTACCGGGTTACATTGGGGCGCTACCGGAACTGATCGAATTGGTAGTCTACAGTGTTTCTGGATGTTTCAGACTGAAGCTGGGGTTAGCATGAGAGCAGCATCATTTCGTAGCTCCGTCGTGGCCATTCCGCAACCAATCATGGCAGCCGCTCTTTATCGTTATTTTGGGCGGGGTGGGTGGCGGAGCCGAGCTGTTTTGCAGCCATCATTGTGTGGAGTTCAGTTCATCTCACTAGTTTTGTATTTGTCATGAGGGGTTGTTCCTAATGTTTCTATTTTAGCGAGGTCAAAAAGAGATCCCATTAGTGGCCTACTGATTTTGCTCGATTCCTTTTCTTTTTTTTACACGATTTTTCGTTATCTGCAAAGACTAAACAGAGTATTGCGACTCTGTGTTTGTTTGTAAATAGAGAATGAACCAAAGAGAACTAATTCTAAAACAGTAAATACTTGGATAACAATCAATCAAATGGAGAGAGAAGCAGGCACGACGGATTACAACGGGGGCAAAGGCCTGCGTTAACTACCTTTCACTATCTGCAAAGAGAGAGTACTCCTAATAGAAATGAGGGGGGGGGGTACCATTCAAAGCAGATCAGTGTGCATAAACACGAAAATGTTTTCACTTACCACGTACTTGACATTCGACAGCTTATGATATTTGCTATTAAAAAACCATTGAAATTCACTGAAAAAACCATAGGTTATAGACCATATATAGTTAGGAATTAGCATTTACAAAACCTTGAAAATTCACTGAAAAAACCATAGGTTATAGACCATATATAGTTAGGAATTAGCATTTAAAAAACCTTATTTTACTCACACAAAACCATTGAAATTCCATATATAGTTAGTTGCACTAACTATATATTGCGCACCCGCAATCCACTGCTGATCATGTCACATATTACATCATTCATGACATGGTCAGTGACATCACTGATGACATCACTGATGACATCTCAAATGACATCACTGATGACATCACTGATGACATCTCATTTGACATCAATGACCACATCACTGATGATATTATTCATGTGACAATACAATGCATCTCTTCACATTTTAATATAACCTCTGTTTCACCCAGTGTTAAAAACAGAGTATAATTTTTGAAACTATTGACACACCAATACTAGTTACTACATACGTACTCACTGATTCCTACGTCTACACACACATTCACTCATTCACCCATACAATCATTCATACATACAATCACTCATGTTTACAACACAATCATATGCACTCATACACCTATACAGACACTCACACTCTGCCACTCATCCATGGAGTTACTCACACACCTAGTCAGTCCTGTAAAGAATCAATCACACTTCCATTTTCTACTCTATACAGTTAAACATAGAGCACCTTACGTTTTCAACCATATACTAACACATACTTACTCTCTTATACAATCATTGATACAAGTACACATTGATCTGTACAGAGTCACACACCTCCCATCCAGCCACACACACACTCAGTCTCCCATGCAAATACTTGGGCAATCAATCAATAACCCATATAGTTACTCATATAGCTACTGATCAACACATGCAGCAGTTTACAGAACAACAGACATAATGATGCACAAATTAAGACAGTTTAGTCACTAACCCATGCACTCAGTGAGACACATTTAATCACTCACTCATACATTCAGTCATGCACCTACTAAATCCTTCGTCCAGACACTTATACATCCACTCATTCTTCAATATGTAAGACATATTTTAACTTTATAGAAACATACAGTCACTGGATGTTGTCATCAGTGATGTCATCAGTGATGTCATTTGAGATGTCATCAGTGATGTCATCAGTGATGTCACTGACCATGTCATGAATGATGTAATATGTGACATGATCAGCAGTGGATTGCGGGTGCGCAATATATAGTTAGTGCAACTAACTATATATGGAATTTCAATGGTTTTGTGTGAGTAAAATAAGGTTTTTTAAATGCTAATTCCTAACTATATATGGTCTATAACCTATGGTTTTTTCAGTGAATATATATATATATATATTACCTACTGGCGGTCGCCAGTAGGTATATATAGTTAGGATTTTTTCTCTATGGGATTTTTGAAAATTCTATGTCTAATAACTTTGGCGTTTGTGGACGGAATTGGCTGAAATTTTCAGGAAAATGGCACATTTTGTTTCTGAGCAGCCCTTGAAAATTTGGGGGGGTTCGTCAAGGGGGGGCCGAGAAAAAAGGGGGGTCCCAAAACGTGTTTTTAACATTGAGTTTTCCATAGGGCGGTTGGCCTCACTTTTAGCCCGAACGGCTGAATGGATTTGCACGAAACTTGGCAAAATTGTAGGGACTGGTAGCCCGATGTGCCTTTTGTAGGTCTCAATATATGTGCTCCAGTGGATTTTGAGAAATTAACGTTTAAAAAAAGATATATATCTGTAACAGCGGACCAGGCAGCGTCCCAGGACGGGTACTTTTCGCGCAACGGAGCTTTGTGAAGCGAAGCTGATTGGTTCTCCGGCGTCTGTCAACATTCCAAACAGTCCGTAGCGGCCGCCATCTTGTCTCTCGGTAGGATCGAGAGACAAGAGGAGGCGAAAGCGAAGGGGCAAATGACCATAAGGGGGAATAGTAGATCCTCGCTGACCCCCTAGGTTTGATGTGGAGGTTTTAAAAGGGCCCCGCGGGGAAAAAAAATAATAATAATAATAATCGAACGGCTGAATGGATTTGCACGAAACTTGGTAAAATATTAGGGACTGGTAGCCCGATGTGCCTTTGCTAGGTCTCAATATATGTGCTCCAGTGGATTTTGAGAAATTAACGTTCAAAAAAAGATATATATCTGTAACAGCGCTCCGCTTCGCGTAACGGAGGTTTGCGAAGCTGATTGGTCATTCTGTCACTGGGCTATAGTTGGGCTACATCTGGCTGATATTTGGGCTACATTTGTTTTTTTGTGTGTCTGGCGGCCATCTTTGGGCTACATTGGGCTACATTGGGCTTCATTGGGCTACATTGGGCTACATTTGGGCTCCAACATATATATAGGCCAATGTAGCCCAATATATATTTTTCAAAGTTAATTTTCGTAAAAACCACTGGAGCATATATCTTGAGACATAGCAAAGGCACATCGGGCTACCAGTCCCTACAATTTTGCCAAGTTTCGTGGAAATCCATTCAGCCGTTCGAGCTAAAAGTGAGTCCAACCGCCCTATGGAAATGAAGGAAATGAATGGGTAATTTGTAATTAGCAAATAGCTAATCGCAAACTAGGAATGGTAAAGAATCGCTATTTATTCCTTAAAGTTCGCTATTTAGGAAATGCAAAAAACTTTGATGATACATATGGCGGTTCATCTCTAACAAGATAAGAAGCATAGGGATACATTTATGATGACTGGCGCATCACCAGGGATGTGTTAGTCATTCTGTGCCGCTGTTCCGTCACCTATGGTGTGCTGCATTTACAATGCGGCGCATCATGGGGCAAAAACAGCACAGATGCGTGATGTATCTGTGCCGTAAAGGTGGCGCATTGCTGGAGTTGTATCGCAAGTGTGATGAAGCTCCAGCAAAGGTCGGGGGTGCCCCTGTCGCAGGGTTTCTGTTCTCACACAGAACTGTGGACAGAGGATTGGAACCTCGGCGAATTAGGGTGTCCCAAAACTCACGTTAGTAATCAAAAACTCCTTAGCAAGCTAGGTACAGTGTCGCATTGGATATAACAAACTCTCAATGTTTAGACAATCCAGAATATGAACTTATAGTACCTCAGGATACGTGGAACTCATGAACAGTCGGTCGTTATATATTTCTTAGAAACCAGAACATGGAGTTAAGAAGAACACATGTGTATTTGAAATGTTTATTTACTAATGCCGTCTTCTCAGGCGTAGTACCTTAGATAATACAAGTACACATATTATCAGTAGCAAAATTACCAGCATAGTTACTAGTACATAAAAAGCGAATGGTGATAGTATGTTAACATGCTGTAAATGAATAAGAGTTAGCAACACTTATAAGCAGCCGCGGGCCGTGGAGGGAGTTACGGTGAGGCAGGGAGGCGGGGAGGGGGAGAAGCAGGGTGGAGAATACAAGTACACATATTATCAGTAGCAAAATTACCAGCATAGTTACTAGTACATAAAAAGCGAATGGTGACAGTATGTTAACATGCTGTAAATGAATAAGAGTTAGCAACACTTATAAGCAGCCGCGGGCCGTGGAGGGAGTTACGGTGGGGCAGGGAGGCGGGGAGGGGGAGGGGCAGGGTAGAGAGGGCTCCACCCTGCTTCTCCCCCTCCCCGCCTCCCTGCCTCACCGTAACTCCCTCCACGGCCCGCGGCTGCTTATATCTCACCCTCCCTAATACACATATTATATTATTTGCTAAGAAGGTCTCTTTGTGTTGGTTTAGGGCGTGCCCATACTTTAGTGTCTTAGATTTGAAGGAATCACATCAGCATACACCAGCTCTCTCTTCATGTGAACCGCATCAACTGTTGTGTATGTGTGTTCGGCAAAGCAATATAAAACCCGCCTCATGCCCAGAATTGGCAGAAGTTGCACTTATGTTATGAGTATGAAGTCGTGGAGATCAGACCTCATAACAATTCTGTATCGTGTTGTTCTTGAAACTTTAGCACTCGCTGTACAGATATAGTTTAACAAGCAAAGCAGATAGTAGAGCAATAACATATTATTCTCAAGTAAACCACGATGAACTACTAGGTGGAAAGCTAAAGCAACAACTAAGTGTCGTGTGCAGAAGTTGCAAAAAAGGAAAAATGGCGTTTAAACCGGTAATGAGCCCATGCTAACTTAACACGGTGTAAAGATATCCAGGACCTAGATGACACCTCCCCATGATCCGGAAACGAACTGAATAAGATAATAGAAGTGCCATCTCATGAGAGCAGATTGCAAGTTTATATGTGGACGGTCCGCAAGGTAAAGCATTAAAAACTAGGAAAATTTAATGCTAAAGAAAAATAAAACAGCCAAGTACTTTATCGAGTCTTAAGCCAATAGGCAAGGTAAATAATAAAAACTTGAAAAATAAGTCAATGAATTGTCAATGAAATGCTAGTACTCAGCATATCAAACATGAAAAAGGTCTATGACATAACTGTGTATGCAAAATAAGCTGCAACAGCCTCGAATAGGAAGTCACCGTCTTCATCCGAAAACAGTTCAGCCATCCAATTTAAAAGCGGAAAAGAACATACGTGCTCTCCCAGCACCGGATCCTCTATCACCATCAGAGGACAGCTCGGTGGGTTTTCAAGAAAGCTCTGTTCCAAGAAAGACTGTGCTGCCGCCAGTAAATTCCAGGGACCAAATAGTCCATGCATCAATGCCACAGCCATAATCCTTTCGCCAGGACAAACCAACTCGTGAGTAATGATAGGAGTCATCAGCTGATTAAAGTCGACGTCAGGAGAAACCGGTCCGCAGAGACACAAATCAATGGCCCAATCGAAATCACAGGTCAGGCAGTGAAATACAGGCTGGACACAGGTGAAGTAGGAGAATCGAAAAGATAATCCATATGCCGTGCTTAATATCGCCAACGGCATTGTGCCATAATATTCTAGCATGCGATTGCGGAACAGTGTCAGCAGCTGCAGGGTGGGAGGTTGCATAGGAGGGACATCCATATTTAAAAATGTAAAAAAGCACAAGAGCGTCCGCTGGTAATGCAAGTAAAAATGCCAATCCACGAAGCAGAGTGGAGAAAATACAATGAAAGAAAGCAGGGATGACTCCAAAGATTTTCTCAAATGAAGTCACGAGACCACTGGTATCAACTTTAAAAAAGTGCGCCAGGGCTTTTGTGGAGGATGCGTTAAAGATAGTCCGAACCATCTTGCTGAAATTGAAAGGCAAATGTGAATTGAAAAGGGTCTGCACCTCTGTACGGGTGTTCGCTATGTGAAGCACGAAAGTTTCACGGGCCGAACTCAAGGCCACCTCTCTCTGAGACAAAAGAGCTCTTATTCTTGCCATGCCGTTGAAATCTCTCCCAAGGTTGGTATTTGTGGCCAAATTGAAAACTCCCTATGTTCATGTGTGGGAGGAAATAGAACATTTCTGCAGCAAATAACCCGTTCACTTACTGTTACGATAAAAGGAATACTTTTAATTAACTCAGAACAATCTTCATTATTGAGCATCAAATAACTACCATTTTCCAACAACTTGAACGTGGGGATGATAGCAGGAACTGGCGTGCCTTGCAACACGCAAGCCATATTTGGTCGGTGTTTGTTGCATGAACCGTGTAACTGTATGTGCCTACACATTAGTGAATGATCTGGCGTCTCAGTGCATTCCTCTCCATTCAGATAAACTTCTTGATCATCTTTGAAACATCTGTATGTGTATGGAAGCGACCAGACCTCATGAAGAAAAGCACTACCTAAAGGTTCATAACGACCTATTGGTATATATTTCATACAATTTGAAAACTTATATAAAGCAAAAGGCAGCGTTATTAAACCGTGGATAAGGCACGTTGCCAAAAAACCCGCAATCCTCTGCTGATGATGTCACTGAGCATGTCATGAATGATGTAATATGTGACATCATCAGCAGTGGATTACGGGTAATAGTATCTCTAGTTTACTCCCCTATAGCTGTCTTTCTTTTAACATAAGTGTCTGTTTCCTTCCCTTATACTTACTGTTTTTGGTTCGCTTCCGGTTCGCGTACCGGCGAGCGAACTGGGAAGCGAACTAAGAGAAATAGAGGTTGGCACAGTTCCAAATATTGTACCAATTTTTTAATAACGGGGAGGTAGTTCTGAAAAGAACTTTTTTTTTTTTTTTCTGAACATTTTTTTACTTTTTTTGAATTTTTCTGAACAGTTTTATATTTTTGGGGGGTTTTCTTGGAGGGGGCAATGAAAACGATTCATTGTAAAGGGCTCAACAGTAGCAACAAAACAAAAAAAAGTATTTATTATTTTGGGCGTTTCGTACAAACTTGCATATGATAGTCAATAGCTCTGTTGATCAGAGTGATGCTTCTTTCTCCGTAGCAAATGAATCCATCGCAAAATACGCAGATGTGTTTTACTTCACCAAATCTCATTTGTATATTTGGCACCATCTCCCTGCCCTCTGGTCCCGTTACTTCCGGTACAACAGATCTTCTGGCCATAATAGGGAGATTATCTAGGTCGTTCCGAAACTGTGCAGCACTGTAGTTGTTAGGATGCCACCTAGTCATATGGCGATGCATTGTGTAGTTTCCGAAACTGTATTTTTTCTCGGTTCCTCTGGACAGTCTATCTTGACATATAAGGCAAGTTACGTATCTTGCATTTACTTTTTTCTGACCTTTGGGAATTTTAAAAAATTGCCAAATGAAGTTTTCTTTCCGGTGAGACGTCCTGGGCTCCTCAGGCAAAAACTGCCTCTCTTCGTGCTCGTCGTTCTGTTCCTCTTCTTCCTCTTCTTGTTGAATTATAACTTGAGCAGGTGGTCCACTCTTCCTTGGAGGTGGTGGAGGTGGTGGGGAAGCACCAGCTGAAGCTACTAAAGAAGCCATTGCTCAGTGATCACAAAGGGTCTTTC
Source organism: Lissotriton helveticus (assembly GCF_964261635.1). Classification (NCBI taxonomy): domain Eukaryota; kingdom Metazoa; phylum Chordata; class Amphibia; order Caudata; family Salamandridae; genus Lissotriton; species Lissotriton helveticus. The sequence continues at coordinate 1,478,367,251 of NC_136059.1, read as the reverse complement.
TCTCACAATGATGAAAGTCAGAGTGAGGAAAGAAGGAGGGATTTTCATCATTTGGGAAAAACAAGAGTTCTCAACCAATGAAAAGTGTTCATTTTAGATTATATGACCTAGTCTTACATCATTAGGAAACCAAAAGTGAAATGAACCAATGAAAAGTGTTATTACCAAGTCACATGACCTGCTGTGTTTACGTTAAGCGCTTTGCAGGGCCTCCCGGTTTGCTTCCAGAAACCTGCGCTTTGCGACTCGCTTCGCGTACCAGTTCGCTAACGTAGCACGTCATATGACGTATCACGCGACAACGTGAAACGTCATGCGGACGGGAGGCGTCATGATGTTGTTTTCTAACGCGGCACTTGCGGTAAAGAAACGTTTACCGGCTCGCGGTCTATTTCGCGGCATCAAGGTCAGCTAACGGGAAGCTTCCCGATTCGCGAAGCGGGAACGAAGAAAAAAAAATATTAAAAAAAAAAATTATTCATAAACATATAAAATATATTTTGGGATTTAAAGAAGAATACATTTTACAGCTACAGATATTAGCTGTTAAAAAACCAATGAAATTCACTGAAAAAACCATAGGTTATAGACCATATATAGTTAGGAATTAGCATTTACAAAACCTTGAAAATTCACTGAAAAAACCATAGGTTATAGACCATATATAGTTAGGAATTAGCATTTAGAAAACCTTATTTTACTCACACAAAACCATTGAAATTCCATATATAGTTAGTTGCACTAACTATATATCGCGCATCCGCAATCCACTGCTGATGATGTCACATATTACATCATTCATGACATGGTCAGTGACATCACTGATGACATCACTGATGACATCTCAAATGACATCACTGATGACATCTCATTTGACATCAATGACCACATCACTGATGATATCATTCATGTGACAATACAATGCATCTCCTCACATTTTAATATAACCTCTGTTACAACCAGTGTTAAATACAGAGTATAATTTTTGAAACCATTGACACACCAATACTAGTTACTACATACGCACTCACTGATTCCTACGTCTACACACACATTCACTCATTCATCCATACAATCATTCATACATACAATCACTCATCTTTACAACACTATCATATGCACTCATACACCTATACAGACATTTACACTCTGTTGCTCATCCATGGAGTTACTCACACACCTAGTCAGTCATGCAAAGAATCAATCACACCTCCATTTTCTAATCTATACAGTTAAACATAGAGCACCTTACATTTTCAAACATATACTAACACATACTTACTCTCTTATACAATCACTGATACAAGTACACATTGATCTGCACAGAGTCACACACCTCCCAACCAGCCACACACACACTCAGTCTCCCATACAAATACTTGGCCAACCAATCAATAACCCATATAGCCACTCATATAGCTACTGATCAACACATGCAGCAGCTTGCACAACAACAGACATACTGATGCAAACTTTCACACAGTTTAGTCACTAACCTATGCATTCAGTAGGACGCATTTAATCACTCACTCATACAGTCAACCACGCACCTACTAAAACCTTCATTCAGACACTTATACATCTACTCATTCTTCAATATGTAAAACATATTTTAACTTTACAGAAACATACAGTCACTGGATGTTGTCATCAGTGATGTCATTTGAGATGTCATCAGTGATGTCATCAGTGATGTCACTGACCATGTCATGAATGATGTAATATGTGACATCATCAGCAGTGGATTGCGGATGCGCGATATATAGTTAGTGCAACTAACTATATATGGAATTTCAATGGTTTTGTGTGAGTAAAATAAGGTTTTCTAAATGCTAATTCCTAACTATATATGGTCTATAACCTATGGTTTTTTCAGTGAATTTTCAAGGTTTTGTAAATGCTAATTCCTAACTATATATGGTCTATAACCTATGGTTTTTTCAGTGAATATATATATATATATATATATATATAGGCAAGACATAACATTCCTTTTTCAATTCAACAGCACACCCTGGATCTTTATTGCACAGCTTAGAGCCTATTTGTGAACTAAGAGGCCTAACAGACATGCTGCCTAAGATTCTCTGCTAGTACATATCCTAAAGCCTAACTGACTTCAAGAATACATGTATTCCCATATTTTTAAACACATCAACTAAGCAAATTATTCACCTAGATTCATTTAAAATCAAGCTTGACTCACAGTGTGATCTTAGGCACATGACCAGGATGTTACATGTAATCTACAATGTCTGTCTCTGCCTCCACTATGTGTGTTTGTGCTCATACTATCTCACTGTCTCTACTGGCAAAAAACAGACCATATATATATATATATAAGCAAGACATAACATTCCTTTTTCATTTCAACAGCACACCCTGGATCTGTATTGCAAAGCTTAGAGCCTATTTGTGAACTAAGAGGCCTAACAGACATGCTGCCTAAGATTCTCTACTAGTACATATCCTAAAGCCTAACTGACTTCAAGAATACATTTATTCCCATATTTTTAAAGACATCAACTAAGCAAATTATTCACCCAGATTCATTTAAAATCAAGCTTGACTCACAGTGTGATCTTAGGCACATGACCAGGATGTTACATGTAATTTACCATGTCTGTCTCTGCCTCCACTCTGTGTATTTGTGCTCATACTATCTCACTGTCTCTACTGGCAAAAAAACAGACCATATATATATAAGCACGACATAACATTCCTTTTTTCATTTCAACAGCACTCCCTAGATCTTTATTGCACAGCTTAGAGCCTATTTGTGAACTAAGAGGTCTAACAGACATGCTGCCTAAGATTCTCAACTAGTACATATCCTAAAGCCTAACTGACTTCAAGAAAACATGTATTCCCATATTTTTAAACACATCAACTAAGCAAATTATTCACCTAGATTCATTTCGATTCGATTCGATTCGATAATAACTTTATTCGGTAGTTTAAAAAAACACCATAAAAGTTCACAATAAACAAATTACAAAATTTACAGGAGTTTAAAACCAGTAAAAATATAGTTATTGAAAGACAATTAAAAAAAGGCATCTCAGTTTATATATTTTTCAATCATAACATCACATACAGTTTTCCTTTTGTCTGGCAATCTTTCATTTACGCAGGGCTCATGTATACTAGATAATCAAAGGTTCGCACAATGTCGAATGCAAAATTTAAGAAAACAGACAATCACTTTAGCATAAATTTCATTTTCAAGATACTGAAGTGCCAAGTATGCAGGACGGCACTGTCGGAGCCCCCAGCTTTTCAAAATGGGCAGTATCCAACGTTTGCGAGGTTCAATAAAAAATTTACTGAATAATATTGCATGTATGGTTGTTTGTGGGGACACCAGGTCACACCGACACATAGAGAGAATAGGTGACCAAACATTTTGTGTTGAGAATGCGACCAGCAAATGAAATATATCAAATCTAAAACGGGTAAGCAACATTTTTTCATATTGCGTTAAATTGAACATCAAATATGGTTCAGCGGAAAACACAGTCTGCGCTACTAAAGAGTGTTGAACAGAAGGTTTATGAATCTCAGATAGTAGTCGTAGCTGGCGCAAATGTACAAGGCACTCTTTTTTTAGGTCCTTTTTAGAGATTTCATTTAACGTTAACGGATGGTCAAACAACTTCCTGTGGCCCAAATCTGTTAGCAGCGCTTTAACATAGCATAACCATTTGATTTTCTTACACCGATCAAGTGTCATGATATCTTGAATGATCGCTCTAGTTAGTTGGCATTGTTCGGTAACCCATATTCGGCGCCACAGCATTACTGGTTGTAGTTTTATAATGTATTCAATGTAATCAATACCCAGCTCTGTGTGACAAGCATACGTGGAACAGCTTTTCGGTACCGCGAGCAGGTATCGCAAAAAGGAATTCTCTACTTTTTGTATTGAGTCCACATTCGCGAAGCCCCATATCCCCGCCCCATATGTGGCCGTGCTAACACATTTCGCGTTATATATTTTTAACAGTTCTCTTGGAGGTCGCTGTCCCAGTCTTTGTGAAAACATTTTTAACGAAACTGTCTCTGGCAAGAATGAAAGTTTCCTTTCGTTAATAGCTGAATTCCATTTAAATTTTTCATCTATAACTATCCCTAGATAGGGGTAGGTTACTGTCGTGTCCAATGGCTCGCCTTGTACATACAATCGCCGATTATATACTTTTTTCTTTCCCTTCCCCGCATGCATCGTGTATGTTTTCTTTGAATTAAATTTCAAATTTAAGCTCGCCATAAAGGCGCAGTATCTATCTAATGCCAGTTGGAGTTCATTTGGTGTTCTTGCTAGGATAACAGCATCGTCGGCATATAAAAGCGCTGGTATCTGCCGACGAGCAATTAAAGGAAGATCTTTACTGCCTTGAAGCATGGCGGTCTCTAGACCGTTAGTATACAGGGTAAATGGAAAGGGGGCCAGTACGCATCCCTGTCTGACCCCCTTTTCGACCCTGAAAGTATCCGTAAGCTCACCATTCACCCCACATCTTACCCTGCCTGTGGTACCTGTATACAGTTCTCAAAGAAAGTCCACGATTGGTGGAGCAACCCCCATTTCCAGAATAATATTCCACAGCGTTGAGTGTGCCACACAGTCAAACGCTGCGGAAAGGTCAACATAGACCATGTGAAGCGCAGACCCCTTTGCCTCAACGTATTTACCCACCAGTAGGGACAGATTTAAGGCCTGGTCAACTGTTCCTAGCCCCTCCCGAAAGCCATATTGTATGTCTGAGATAATGCTGTGATCAGTGGCCCACTCCTGGAGTCGATCAAGAAGTATCCGCCCTGCCATCTTCCTGAGCGAATCCAGGAGGGAGATAGGCCTATAGCAAGACGGGCTATTTCGGTCCCCCTTTTTAAATATGGGGACCAACGTCGATGTTCGCCAGGAATCTAATAACCCCACTTCAATAGTGGCATTCAGGACATTGGTCAACAAGGGAGACCAAAGGTCCGGTAGGTACTTGAAGATGTCAACAGGAATGCCATCTGGGCCGGGAGCTTTAGCTATTTTTGAAGATTTTAAGGCTTTTTGGACCTCTTCATGGGAAAACTGGAGGTTTATTGGATAGGTGACCTGTATCAAGGGGTCTAATTGGTCCATATCTCCTGAGGCGTCTTTACTAAAAACATTTGTAAAATGTCTAACCCATTCCCGTTCGCTTATGGCGACTTCAATAGAGGGAGAGTCATCTTTATCTGTTAGGAAAGGGGAGCGAACTACCTGCCAGAACATGGTACTATCTTTTAGTTCTGAACTTTGATTAAGGCGTTCCCACAGTTCAGCTTTTAGTTCTTTTTTCCTATTATTTAGGGCAACCACATACTCCTTTCTAGATCTACTAACTTCAGTTCTGTCCCTTTGATCTCTATTTAGGGCTTCCTTTAAACTTGAATATGCCTTTGTGCATGCTGAGTTGAACCAGCCTTTTTTCATTTGGGACTTTTGTTTGCGCGTCCTGGTTAATTCTTTTTGAATATTCTTTATAACAGTCAGAAAGCTCTTTATAACTTCCTTAGATTGTATCTCAGGATCAAGACAGTTTATGATGTCAGCTTGATTATGTTTAACTATTTTTCTAGTTGTTACTTCCTTATCAATAGTACCCCATTTCAATGTGTAGCCATTCAAAGAGCCTAATACTAGGTCACGTTGGTGTAGGATAGTCATGATATCGTGTGTTTTGTGTGTTTTAATTTCTGTTAGGACCATAGTATTTGGAAAATGGTCACTCAGAGGATTTTTAACAACCTCAAATGATTCTATGGTCGGTCCCATAGCAATTGAAATTAATACATAGTCTATCAGACTTGTTAGGCCTCTACCGTTAAATATGGGCTAGAAAGGCACTGATGGGATCTTAATTTCATTAGCGAAGCTTAGCTCTAGTTCTGTCATAACCTCGGTTATTTTCTCTCCTTCATTGGAATGGAATTGTACTACGTTATTATCATCCTCATCACTGATACCACACTTATCATTATTTTTATTCTTACATAGGTGGAGATTAAAATCTCCCCCCCAGATTATGGTACACGACTTTTTAATATATTTTAGACGTTGTTCTTGTAGTACTACAGAAATCTCTGAGAGAAGAGTGATCAAGTCAGTGTGGCACAAATTATTATAAAAATTTACTAGTATGTATATTTTTTGTTTAGTAATCTTTAAAACAATAATCTGAAAGTTCTTTTCTAATCTTAAAGGAAGTATGTCATCTATAGGGAGAGTATTTATGATATAGTTGACTAAGCCACCACTGTTTCTACCAGAGATTAACTTCTTTGCTGGTGACCAGAATGTCTTAAAGCCCGCTATATGTATTGGTCTAATAGCCCAGGTCTCCTGAAGGCAGATAAGACCGCTCAAATTAATCTGACTCAGGAAGCTGGGATTTGTCTTTTTAGCAGACAACCCTGCAATGTTCCAAAATGTAAAATGTACTTGTAGGGTAGTCGAATTAAATTTGACAGCAGTAGTTGTTTCATTTATATGGTCTACTGGTCCCGGATTTATTGGGACCGAGGGTGTAGACATACGAACGTCTGTCTCACGATGTTTTATTGTGGAATGGCTAGATTTAACAGGGGTAGGTATAGGCTGATTTACCAAATTATCAGGAATTATAGTTGTTAGAGTCACCCCGTTTTTAAAGGATTGTGGGGTTTCTCGATTTGATTGAGGACTGGCGAGTCAGTCGTTAAAACTAACCCAGAAAAAGCATTAAATCTGTTATAGGTTGGAACATTGTAAGAGGTAGCTGGTACCATTGCAGCTTGTCTCCATCGATTATCCCCACTCTCTTGATAAGGAGTAGCAGAGAGATAGGGATGAGTAGATGGAGGTATATGTGTTCGGCTCTGATGCCATTGCACCGAGCCTGCTGGGTAAACAAACTTAGAGTTTTGCTGAAAAAATGGAGTATGAGTTTCCAAGGGAAAATACCTTTCTTGAAATACATTCGTGAGACTGGGTGGGATATTAGAATTTGTAGTTAGCAGATGCCTATAAAAGTATCCCAATGGAAGAAGAGTTGTGTTAAATTCCCAAGTAGAGGATGGAGGGGCCTTAGCTAGTGTCTTTTCGGCCCACTGAGGGTTCCTGAAATTAATTGTTACACAGTCCCCCTCGAACTTTTTCCGTAGAGGGCCAATCCAGCCTACTCTTTGGATATGAGTAATTTCCCCTGCGCATTCCGTTGGAAAGTTGCAGTTCAAGGTCAGCCAGTGTAGGATCTTATTTTTTAAAGACGAAGTGGTTTCACTCTGCTCTTGTTTGAGTGTCGGTACGTTTACCAATACAAGTACGTAAGCTCCACATTCAGGAGGGAGAGTAATACGCGAAGAAATTTGTCTTGACCTGTATGATGGTTCATACGGGATCTTAATCTGCTGCGTCCTAGCAGCCAAATGGTTAGATTGGCTAGGTTGAGTAAATGTTTGTGATCCATGTTGAGGTACTGTCTGGGTCTTCACTGGCTGATTATTAGCAGATTGAGTATTCGTGTTGGCAGTTGAAGTAGAACCACTAAATGGTGCAGATTTATTTGCAGGAAAAGAGTCATTGATGGTCTTCTGTTTAGGCGTAGGTACTACTCCGGGGATAGCTTTTGATTGAGGGATAGATGTTTTGCTAGTATTTAATTTTGAAATCGGGGCTACAATAGTATTTTGCGGAACAGTAGGGGATTTTTTCCTGTTTAAGGATACTAATTCTTCGATTTGTTTCTCTAGTCGAGCAAGCCTGGTTTCAACTGGTGACAGATATATGCTTAGAAGGTCCCCAATTCGTTCGATCAGGTGATCGCTGTCTATAATAGTCTCGTACCCATCTCTGTGTCCCTCCCCCATGTTTGTATCCAAGGCCCTTAGGGATTGATGTATTTCACTAGCTGTCTCTGTACTTTTTTGTTCTCTCGCAAGTTTGCGCTTTTTAGAAGCCCGGGACACCAATGGAGTGAGTTGCTTGGATTGTTTTGCAATTGCACCCCCTTGTGTATTAGTGGCGTCTTTCTCATGAGTATCATCCACAGTGTCAGATGTTAACCCCACATAAAGTGCTGGGGATCTTTCTAGATCACTACTCAGGTCACAATTGGTGCTGGAGTCTGACACTGATAGATCGACCTCATTAGTTAGAATACAAAGGTCGTCTTGGTTATCGTGATTTTGAACAGAATGTATATTACTAGAATTGCCTGGGGTCGTAGCAAGCTTGATGCTTCCTAGGGAAGAGCGTTTGGCAATGCTCAATTCACGTGATACTCTTCGCTGGAGTAATGAGATACTGAGATCAATAGCGTCATTTGTTCTTGAGATAAAGCTGTCTATTGGCCCTATAACTGAGGCTGCTCCCGCAGCAGTCTTGCTTCTACTAGCTCTCGTAGTCATTTTGCAGTCAATAGTGTTATATCAATTGCAATATATGAGTTATTAATGTAAATAGCCCACTGTGAATATATGTAGGAGCACCCTTAGGACACAATGGTGCGATAGAGCAAATCTACAGTACCCTACTTGTTCAGCTGGCTGAGATGTTGGAGGGGTACTCCCGACCCGACCTCTCTGTCCTCGGACGGCCACAGGCGGCCCGCCCTCTGCCCGGGCTCCACCCGCACGCGTCCCGCGACGCGGGAGGGTCTGAAGACCTTTAAGCGCCTCCGGGTGCTGGTGAATGACGCTGCTGGCGGCGTCGCCGGTAGCACACAGGGAGTGCTGGGGATTGTAGGCAGTAAGGCAACCAAGCGCTCCCCCCTCTCGGAGGCCGCTTTAGCACTGCGGCGGCTGGGGAGAGCGAGACACAGGAGCTGCAGCAAGTAAGTTAATTCCCCCCCAAACGCTATGCTGTCCCCGCTCCTCTGCAGAGTCTGAAGACCTTTAAGCGCCTCCGGGCGCTGGTGAATGACGCTGCTGGCGGCATCGCCGGTAGCACACAGGGAGTGCTGGGGATTGTAGGCAGTAAGGCAACCAAGCGCTCCCCCCTCTCGGCGGCCGCTTTAGCACTGCGGCGGCTGGGGAGAGCGAGACACAGGAAATGCAGCAAGTAAGTTAATTCGCACCCAAACGCTATGCTGTCCCCCTAACATAACATTCCTTTTTCATTTCAACAGCACACCCTGGATCTTTATTGCACAGCTTAGAGCCTATTTGTGAACTAAGAGGCCTAACAGACATGCTGCCTAAGATTCTCTACTAGTACATATCCTAAAGCCTAACTGACTTCAAGAATACATGTATTCCCATATTTTTAAACACATCAGCTAAGCAAATTATTCACCCAGATTCATTTAAAATCAAGATTGACTCACAGTGTGATCTTAAGCACATGACCAGGATGTAACATGTAATCTACCATGTCTGTCTCTGCCTCCACTATAGGTGTTTGTGCTCATACTATCTCACTGTCTCTACTGGCAAAAAACAGACCATATATATATATATATATGCAAGACACAAAATTCCTTTTTCATTTCAACAGCACACCCTGGATCTTTATTGCACAGCTTAGAGCTTTTTTGTGAACTAGGAGGTCTAACAGACATGCTGCCTAAGATTCTCTACTAGTACATATCCTAAAGCCTAACTGACTTCAAGAATACATGTATTCCCATATTTTTAAACACATCAACTAAGCAAATAATTCACCTAGATACATTTAAAATCAAGCTTGACTCACAGTGTGATTTTAGGCACATGACCAGGATGTTACATGTAATCGACCATGTCGACCATGTCTGTCTCTGCCTCCACTATGTGTGTTTGTGCTCATACTATCTCACTGTCTCTACTGGCAAAAACAGACCATATATATATATATATATATATATATATATATAGGAAGGTTCTCAAAATAAGAATGAAGCGTGGAGGGGGAAGGCGGAGATTCAGGAGTATAGAGCTGTTTGTAGAAGAGTTGGAACTGTTCAAGAATTTTGTTTGTATCATGAAGGAGGGAATTTTCAGATGAGAAAATGGATTCAATACAAGTACGTTCCTTCCGGGATTTAAGATAATTCGCTAAAAGTTTACCAGATTTATTGCGGCCTCCATAATATCGAGCACTACTACGTAGGAGTATAGACGAGGCATTGCCCGTAGACAATTTATTAAAAGAGATTTTAGCACGCAAAAGATCTGGCGACATACACTTAGCAGAGGAGGTATAAAATTGATGCTCCAGGTGTTTAATATGAGCAAGACAGGTTTTGCGCTTCTGAAGGAACTTCTTCTTTTTCTGGGAAACAAAATCAATAATAAATCCCCTAGCCGCGCCTTGAAGGAATCCCAGAGAGTGTGATGGGAGACATCAGGAGTGGAATTTGTAAGAAAAAAATCATCAGTAAAAGTACGGAAGGAGGAGGAAAAGACAGGGTCAGAAAGAAGTGAAGAGTTGAAGCGCCAGCGGGAGGATTTAGGACGAGGAGGAAGGAGATCAACATTTGTAATGATAGGAGCATGATCAGAAATTACAATAGGTTCAATAGAAGCAGAGAGAAGATTTTGAGCAAGAGAATGAGAGAGAAAAAGGTAATCCAGTCTAGAAAAGGAGGCATGAGGATGTGAGAAAAAAGAATAGTCAAGGGTATCAGGGTGTGTGAGGCGCCAGGAGTCGGAAAGGTTAGCTTGGAAAATAGTGTCTATAAATTGCTTATGTGATTGATGAGGTGAAAAACGAACTGTAGATTTGCGGTCCAGAAAGGGACCAACAATTTGGTTACAATCACCACCTAGAAGGAAAAAGTCATCTTTGTACTGAATACATTTACTTGTGATAATCGGCCAGAACACACAATCAGGTTGGGTAGGGCCATAAACATTGAAAACAGTCAAGGGAATATTTAGCTAAAACCCATCGACCCTCCGTATCCCTCTCTTCAAGCAAAACCTTACACTTAATCTTTTTATGAATCAAAATGGCAACCCCGTTTTTCTTATTATCAGTTGGCGAAAACAAAACAGTACCCACCCAACTCTTCTTCAATTTGAGGGATTCTACATCATTGAGGTGAGTTTCTTGTAAATGAACAATGTCAGGGGAGTAGGAAGCTAAATGGGAAAACATCCTCTGCCTTTTGATGGGGTTATTAAAACCTTTAACATTCCAGGAAACAATTCGGAATTATCAAACAGGAGAAAATGGTAAATGTAATATAACAAACAGCAACATTACAGATACAACAGATAGGTCCAAAAAATGGATGATCAAAGGATCGTAAAAAGAAGAAGCAAGGGAAAATAGAAAAGAGGAAATAAACGCATCGAGATAAGAAAAAGCAGAACCAAAGAAGGATAAAAAAGAAAAATGGTATCAGATACGAGAAGGGAAAATTGAAAAATGAAAAGAAAGCCAAGGCACAAGAAAGGAAAAGATGAAGAAAGGAAAGAGGAAAAGAACAAGGGGAAAGATAGGGAGAAGAGACAGTACAAATCCAGAAGGATGACTGCAAAAAACATACCTGAGGGAAGAGTACAAAAGGAGGGTGGGGAAATGGCGACGCGTAACAAGATGAACCAACCAAAGAGCAGGGACACGACCACACCGGGACATCATAGGACCACAGGATGGGAGTCATAAAATATCTGAAACGGGGGGTATAAATCTGTGGGAGTGAAGGAAATGTCAGAGTTACATTGAGAAAAATAAAACACAATATGAAAGAAGCAATAGGACAGAGAGTTAGAAAGGATTAAAAAAAAGGAACAAGTAAGGTATAAGTTAAGAGCACAGATGGAATACATAGGTGTAGGAGAACACCAGAATGGATAATAACAGATAAGTACATGAGTGAAGGAACAAAGAGGAGCAACAGAAGACTAACCAGAAGCATTCAATACGCATGCAAAAAACATCAAAAAGTATTCAAGAAGAAGCATAAAAAAAAAAAACATTCAAAAAATAGTCTAGCTGGATGGAGATGGCGAGGTATCCATGCCACTATTATTCTGAAGGAGAATGAAGTTCTTAAGTTCACCAGGATCTTGAAAGGTCCAAGTCTTATTTTGATGAGTGACTCTAAAGGTGCATGGGTGGAACAGACCATAACGAGCACCCATGGAGCGCAGAGCAGGACGAAGAGAGAGGAACTCTTTCCGTCGTGAAGCTGTGGCATTAGAGACATCTTGAGCAAGAAATACACGTTGGCCCAACCATAAAATTTGGCCTTTAGCTCTAGGCGCAGAGAGAACTGAAAGGAGATCAGTGAATTTAAAAAAGAGAATGATGACTCCACGCGGCTTCGTAGAGGATGTCAGGCGAGGACCAAGTCTGTGGGCTCTCTGAATGCTGATGGAAGTAGATGGCGACATGTCCAAGAGCTTAGGAAGGAAGGAGGTGAAGAAGGTCACCGGGTCATCCCCTTCAAGGGATTCTGGAAAGCCATAAATACGGAGGTTATTCCTTCTGTTTCTAGTTTCTAAATCCTCAGTGTGTTGTTGGAGAGAGAGGACAGACTTTTCTAATGAAGAGATCCGCTGCGAATGAGATTGAATGTTAGGAAGTTGCTGTTCCACAGAAGTGATACGGGTGTCCAAGACCACCCACTTCTCCTTCAAGCGCTGCATGTCTTTATTAGTCTCCTCAACGAAGGGGCGCAAAGCACGTATCTCCTCCAGAATGAGTTCCATAGAAATAGAAGAAGCATGTTTTTCCGGAGAAGAATCATGCTTCAGGAGCTTGGAGGAAGACGCTGGAGGCGAGGCTTTGCCAGAAGAAGCTGGATTTGTCGTTGAACGATGAGGGACTGAGGCAGCCATTGTTGGGGAGGAGATGGGTGCGCGCACTGTCACAGCAGAAGAGACTTGGTTGCGTTTGGAGGGCACAAAAATAAACTTTGGAGAACGAAGGTTGCCCATATGTATGCAAAGCTTCAAAGAGGTGAAGAAGCAGGATACAGGAAAGACTTAAGTCGGACACCACCAGAAACCAGGTGACTGAACGACAATAAGAAGATCAGCTAAGTTGAAGTAATCCAAGTGTTGATCATGAGAGGAAGTAGTTCATCTGCTGAACACCATTTGAGGCAGACTCCCGGAGTGAGGAGCGAGAAATGGATGAAGAGAATAGCCAAAAGAAGACATCCAGGAGCATGAAGACTCAATTGGCAGCAAAAATAGGAACAGAAAAGTGTGAACGGAGACACCACCAGAAGAGAGATGCAAGGTAGTCAGCAGGGTGCAGCAGGGTAAGACCAGCTTGTGCAATAATCCAGAGGCAGCATGAGGAGACCACAGGAAACATGTAGAAGCGATGACACAAAATGGCGCTAAACCCAGCTGTGAGGAAAAATAAGGTGTGGTAAAAAGAAGTTCATGGAATTAAATACCAGAAGGAACAGCCAACAGGTAGGGTAAAGCAAGTCATTGTCATCCTCGAAATCCACAAGGAGGCATGAAGAGACTGGAACAGAAAGCGTTGCAATAACACGCTGCAGAGGTCAGAGAACAGCCATACAACAAGGCAGGCTGTTGGCAAAAGCCTTATCAGTAAGCCTTATCAGTAAGCCTGAACCATCATAAAGAAAGGCTCACCAGTATCCGGTGGAGTTCTAGGCATCGGCTCCTACGGGGCAAAGCAGCAGGCAGCACGGCCGGGAAAGGTGCGCAAAATGGCGGCGTTAGGTTTCCTGAGGAGAAACGAGTCGCGTGTAGAAATTAGCACTACGCGCTCACCGGCACTTAAAGAAGGTCTCAAAAGGAGCAGCAGGCATTCCGACAACAGGTTCCGTCATCCGACATCGACGAAGAAGGCAGGAGTGCTCTGGAGCACAATGAAGGTCGTCCCGGTGCAGCGGAGGTCCCGCTTCAGGCAGCCGTCCCGTTCGGCGCCGAAGCCACGCCCCCATCCCCCCTACTTTTTAATATCTATATTGAACCACTTGCACAATCTCTTAGGGATGATCCAAGAATCTCCTCATTTGAATATGGAGGTTGGGAAAAAAAAAGGGTAGGGCTCTACGCCGACGACATAGTAATTTACACTAGTGACCCAGCAACTGCCTTTCCCATAGTGGTTGAAATGGCCAAAGAATTTGGACATATATCGGGTTATGATATTAACGCTGAGAAGACTGAGCTCATGACGTGGAACATTACTAATCCAAGCGTTGTGGTGACACCCTCAATTCGTTACCTCGGAGTTAAAATCACGCAAGATATAGACACCTTGGCTAAGGCTAACCTAGATCTCGTCTTCCAAGAATGTAGGGCCCTATTGAAATCCTGGGCGGGTCTTCGACTGTCAATTTTTGGGAAAGTCAATATAGTGAAAATGTCTATCCTCCCGAAACTGACTTTTATTTTAATTCCATCCCTTTGGCTTTTGATTCTAAGCAACTTCATAAATGTCAGCAGGAAATTAATTCCTTCATTTGGGGCAATAAGGCTACAAGGTTGGCCTGGAAAAAATTAAGGAGGAGGAGGGAAAAAGGGGGGCTTGCTCTGCCAGATTTGCAGTACTATGCGTGGGCATTCCAGCTTTCCCACTCAAGAATGCTCTTGAAGTCACCAGATAATTCTTCAAATGGGAGATTGTTTAAGGCAATGCTGGTGGGGGCAAACCTTCCGTTAGACGGGTTTCTATTTAAGTTCGGGGACCGAAAGTTTTTTAAAAAGGTGAGGCTTAAGACTCTTTTAACAATATTGAAGTCCTGGGTGCAAATTAAACTTAGAGTGGGGCTGGCATATTTTTCCAACTATGCTCAGATATGGGACTCTCCTGGGCTCCCACTGTGTTTGAAAGACTGTCTGGTAGCCCCCCTAGTTGAAGCTGGGCTCTCAAGATGGGGTGAACTGGTATTTGGAGGCGTCTTGATAGAGTGGGCGGAGCTTAAGGAGAAAGTAGGGCCAACCTTGTCAAGATTTAAGTACATCCAAATCAGCAGTTGGGCCAGAGAACTAACTAGGAAAAATTCTAATATTGGGAGACCCAGCCCCCTAGAACAGCACTTAGTCGAAAAACAGACAGGAGGTAAGGAGGTTGCTTTTTGGTATTGGTCCATCTTGGAGGAGATAGATGGAGACTTCAACCTCCCAATGGAGCTATGGGGAAGTGAAATCGTGTTATTGGACGAGGATTTGTGGATAAAATCCTTTTCTATTTTGTATAGACTTGTCAAACCCGCCTGGCTGAGACGAAACCACTTGTTCACTTTACACCGGGCATACCTCTCCCCTTTACGTCTATCAAAATATCAGGAAGGGAAATGCTGTAACAAATGTCAACTTCCAGCAGCCTCAGATACCCACATGTTTTGGGAATGCCCCCACATAATTGCTTATTGGAAAGAGGTTAAAGTCACCTTGGATTCAATTCTCAAGACCAACATCCCTCTTACGCTATCATTAGTCATTTTTGGCTTCGATCCGAACATCATCGGGGTTGCGCGGTCTTTCTTATTCTATGCTATCCTTCTGGCAAGACGGCTGATATGTATACACTGGGTAGATACCATCCCTCCCGCACACTCCTCCTGGCTAACGTCACTTTATGAAACATCCAAGATAGATTCGGCTAGATCCTGAGGCACCCAGTGCCTCACCTATTGGAAACTCTTGATAGATTGGAAGTGAACCTTTTTTTCGGCTCGTTGGTTTTTTTTTTTTTTCCCAAAGGTCCGATGATTATGCCCATCTACTCCATGGCTAGGTCCAGTGGTTTGCCCCGACTCCGATACCTATTTACTGGCCTAACAGGCATGAAGCTGCCTAGAGGAGTGTCAACAAGGTGCACCATATCTCCCGCCAATCCGTAATAAGTTCTGCCTAGTTTGCGAAGCGGCTCAATTATCAGGGCCTTGCTCCCGAAGGCAGTGAGGTGGTTGGTGTGTTTTCTTTTTTTTGCATCTATGGAACGAGAGTCGGGCAGATGAGGACAAAAAAAAAAGACATAACATTCCTTTTTCATTTCACACCCTGGATCTTTATTGCACAGCTTAGAGCCTATTTGTTAACTAAGAGGCCTAACAGACATGCTGCCTAAGATTCTCTACTAGTATATATCCTAAAGCCTAACTGACTTCAAGAATACATGTATTTCCATATTTTTAAACACATTAACTAAGCAACTTATTCACCCAGATTCATTTACAATCAAGCTTGACTCACAGTGTGATCTTAGGCACATGACCAGGATGTTACATGTAATCTGCCATGTCTGTCTCTGCCTCCACTATGTGTGTTTGTGCTCATACTATCTCACTGTCTCTACTCACAAAAAACAGACCATATATATATAAGCAAGACACAACATTCCTTTTTCATTTCAACAGCACACCCTGGATCTTTATTGCACAGCTTAGAGCCTATTTGTGAACTAAGGGGCCTAACAGACATGCTGCCTAAGATTCTCTACTGGTACATATCCTAAAGCCTAACTGACTTCAAGAATACATGTATTCCCATATTTTTAAACACATCAACTAAGCAAATTATTCACACAGATTCATTTAAAATCAAGCTTGACTCACAGTGTGATCTTAGGCACATGACCAGGATGTTACATGAAATCTACCATGTCTGTCTCTGCCTCCACTATGTGTGTTTGTGCTCATACTATGTCACTGTCTCTACTGGCAAAAAACAGACCATATATATATATTACCTACTGGCGGTCGCCAGTAGGTATATATAGTTAGCATTTTTTCTCTATGGGATTTTTGAAAATTCTATGTCTAATAACTTTGGCGTTTGTGGACGGAATTGGCTGAAATTTTCAGGAAAATGGAACATTTTGTTTCTGAGCAGCCCCTGAAAATTTGGGGGGGTTTCGTCAAGGGGGGGCCGAGAAAAAAGGGGGGTCCCAAAACGTGTTTTTAACATTGAGTTTTCCTTAGGGCGGTTGGCCTCACTTTTAGCCCGAACGGCTGAATGGATTTGCACGAAACTTGGCAAAATTGTAGGGACTGGTAGCCCGATGTGCCTTTGCTAGGTCTCCATATATGTGCTCCAGTGGATTTTGAGAAATTAACGTTCAAAAAAAGATATATATCTGTAACAGCGGACCAGGCAGCGCTCCAGTTCGCGTACTTTTCGCGTTACGGAGCTTTGTGAAGCGAAGCTGATTGGTTCTCCGGCGTCTGTAAACATTCCAAACAGTCCGTAGCGGCCGCCATCTTGTCTCTCGGTAGGATCGAGAGACAAGAGGAGGCCAAAGCGAAGGGGCAAATTACCATAAGGGGGCATAGTAGATCCTCCCTGACCTCTTAGGTTTGATGTACCATTTTGCCAAGTTTGGTGTAATTCCGTTCAGCCATTCAGGCTGTAGACGTATCTAAATGTCCTATGGAAAATTGCATGGGGAAAACACATTTGAAAGTGTTGAAATTTAGAACCAATTAAAATGTTACTTTGGTTTTGTATTTGTGTGTGATGAAACTTAATTGGTTATGTATATATCTAAAATGAGAGGAAACAACAGCCATTTTGTGATACTACTGTCTGAGGTACATTTGTGAGGAATTTTTGGTGCTCAATTTCTGGTGTTTGATTTACACAGTACTAACACTTCTCCTACTTTCAAAAAGGTGAGTTGTTAATTTGTAAGGGGAACTATGTTGTACACTTTAAGATAATTTGAAAAATGTTTTCTGTTATTCATTTTCAGTCCTTATGTTATACTAAATACTTGATAAAGTTAGTTTTATATTATGTATTACTAAAAACGATAAATGAAAGTGATTATTTTTTTCTGCAATTTACAGCAAGAAATTTCAAAATAAAATGGATCACAATGAAGAGACCGTGGCAATTTCTTTTGAATTATCCACTACAGTTATTGAAATTGACAGCACCAATAATGAAATATTCTCACAAGGAGGAGATGACTTGAATGATTTTTTTGATCAATCTCTTGACGGCGAATTTATCGAATGTTTGGAGACCATAGAGTTACAAGAATCATCATTGCAGACTTTCCATGAGGAGATTCCTGATGAGATGATTGAAGAGGAAATTCCTGATGAGGACATGTTACTAGTTCTTTCAAATTATAAAAATTCAGAAGAATAAATTTATATTTAGAAATCAAAAATTGTTTCAGACATTATTCATTTTTATTTTTAATTTATGAGGTTGTAGCGAAGTGATTGTAGTATAAAAAAAGACTTATAGTATAGAGTGCAAAAATTGGTTCTTTTTGGAGGGGCAAAAAAAAAATTTGTTTTTTTGGTGGGGTGCGCCCGGTTAGCGTAACGGGAAGTGGACTGGGGAGCGTACTACAAGGAAAGAAGAATGATTGACTTTTAACTTATTGTATGTTTATAGACTTGTTTTTCTGCTGAGTGACGTCACGGCCTATCTCCACGGGATGCAGTCCCTACCATCTCGGTGTTTAAGCCCAGGGGGACCGGTAGTGTGGGAGAGATAACGGGGCATATTATCAAGGGGGTTTATCTCCGCTTTTTTGGCTTTAAAAGCCAAGAAAGCGGAGATAAAATTATCTCCGTATTACGTAGCTGTCGCTAACACCAGTTAGCGACCGCTAGTAGGAGAAAGCGACCATCTTGGGCTCCACTTTGCATGTCAGTGATATTTATCACTAATGACATGCAAAGTGGGCATGCCAAGATGTTAGCGACTGGAAACAGTCGCTAACATCGCTATCTCCTATTACCAACTTTTGGAGATATTCGCGCGAAGCGCGAATATCTCCAAAAAGTAACACCTGCCCTGAGCAGTTCTTAGCCATGTTATCCAATGGGAGGTGGATAACATGGCTAAGAGCATTAGCTCGGTAATGCATGAATATCGCTGCCTTTTCAGCGATATTAACACATTGCGGCCGTTTTTTATCGCATTTGCGATAAACCTAGATAATAGCAAGGTTTATCTGTGATAATTTCTGACGATGCTTAGCGGTAAAAAATTCGTTGCTAAGCATCGTTAGGGATAAATATCACTTAACTTTGGTAATATGCCCCAACGTCTGTTAACGTTCGATTCGAAGGAAATCAGGAAGTGTTGAAAAACATTGTCTGCGCCATCTTGCCTTTTTTCAAATGCCACACTTTTGTCGTACACGGCAGCCATTTTAGATGCCTTGACCAGACCCACTCTCTGCACGCTGTCAATCCTTAGCATGGCTCCCCACCCTCGCAAGCATCTCCCCCAGGCACTGGTCACCCCCGCTCTCTGTCTTATGCATGGGTAATAAACCTCCCCCCATCTGCGCTGCTCTTCCCTGAGAATCACACCCTGTGCCCGCCCGACACCTCCCTTTCGCCCTATTCACTACCGCACCCTCTGACACTCCTCTTCCTCTGTGTCCGATTGTCCAGGCCGGTCCTAGGCTATCAGCTAGCCCTGCAGATGTAGTTTATGGCCCCAGCTGTAAAGAATCACCCCTCTTCAAAGGAGTTATAGTAGATCAAGGCCCACACCCGATGAGATCCGTCACAGCACACGCGTTCCTACTATCTGAAAACCATCCTGTATTGTGATTGGGGAGGGGACCGAGCCTGAAGCGGAAGATTCCAGGGATGACTCTTTGTACATCAATGTTTTTACAATTATGTGTCACATTAAAAATATATAGCACTCCAACAAAGTAGTAGGATTATAAAACTTTAATAACTTATAAATATATACAACAAAACAAAAACAGTAAAAACATTTAAACATTTTTAGGGAAAAAGAAGGAACAATGGTCAGTAGCGGTCGGTTGTGCGAATAGTCCCAAGGCAGCACAATGTCCAGATTTCTGGACGGCACCCAGGTGATGTTGCCTGGGTGCCGCACTGATTTGGGTATCCGGCGTGGGGCGTCCCGGGGGGTGGGTCATCAGTAGCGGTCTGTTGTGCGAATAGTTCCAAGGCAGCAGAACGCGCTGAAATGTGGATGGCACCAAGGTGATGTCCAGTAAGTTGCCGCCCTCCGAATAACGGCGTGGGGTGCCCCGGGGGGGGGGGGGAGGAGGCGGCGTGAACGGGCCTCTCCAGGTGGAGTCTCGTCTTCTGTAGTGGGGCGCCCCTTTACCGTTTCAGTTGCCATTCCGTCCGCTTTTGGTCCACTGTGTCAAAAGCCGCAATTCAGCTGAGTTGCGCCCACTCTTGCGGTGCAGCGATAGGCGGCTGTCACAGGACTCTCAAAATGGCGGCAGGCTCTTTCCTTTTTGGGCCTGGTCCACTGAAATGGCCCTGGGACACCTTGGAAATCGGACGCTTGTCTGCTAGGTCTTGGACCCCATTCTCGAAAGCGTCCCCTCCGCCTTGAGGATTCTACAAAAGTCTTGGGGGCCCCCGACTCCTGCAGGCTTCTGGTGGGGAGCGGCTGCCATGATTGCTCGTGGAATGACCACGACAGAGCCACGAGATGGTGGTGCTTTCATGCTGACGCCAGCTTCCGTCTGAAACATCCAGAAACAAGGTGGGGCTTTCATCGTTTGGGAAAAAAAAAAGTTTTCATCCAATGAAAAGTGTTATTTTTAGGTCATATGATCAAGCCTTCCATCATTAGGAAACCAAAAGTAAAATGAACCAATGAAAAGTTTTATAAACAAGTCACATGACCTGTTATGCGGCATAGGGTATAAAATGCGGAGAAAATACGTTGGCACGTGAGGCGGCGTCAGTAGCGGACCGATGTGCGAATAGGCCGAAGGCAGCACAACGCGCCAAGATCCGGATGGCACCGAGGTGGTGTCCAGCAAGTTGCCGCACTGGTGTGGCCATCCTACAATGCTGAAAGTCGGCGTGGGGCGCCCCGTTGGCCTGTGAGATGGCGGCAGTAGCGGACCGATGTGCGAATGGGGCCAAAGGCAGCGCAACAATATTTTCTGATTAGAAGACACCACAAGGCGCTGAGATGCCAAGATCCGGATGGCACCGAGGTGGTGTCTAGCAAGTTGCCGCACTGGTGTGGCTATCCTACAATGCTGAAAGTTGGCGTGGGGTGCCCCGTTGGCCTGTGAGATGGCGTCAGTAGCGGACCGATGTGCGAATAGGCCGAAGGCAGCACAACGCGCCAAGATCCGGATGGCACCGAGGTGGTGTCCAGCAAGTTGCCGCACTGGTGTGGCCATCCTACAATGCTGAAAGTTGGCGTGGGGCGCCCCGTTGGCCTGTGAGATGGCGTCAGTAGCGGACCGATGTGCGAATGGGGCCAAAGGAAGCGCAACAATATTTTCTGAATAGAAGACACCACAAGGCGCTGAGATTCGGTTAGCACCGAGGTGGTGTCTAGCAAGTTGCCGCACTGGTGTGGCCATCCTACAATGGTGAAAGTCGGCGTGGGGCGCCCCGTTGGCCTGTGAGATGGCGGCAGTAGTGGACCGATGTGCGAATGGGGCCAAAGGCAGCGCAACAATATTTTCTGAATAGAAGACACCACAAGGCGCTGAGATGCCAAGATCCGGATGGCACCGAGGTGGTGTGTAGCAAGTTGCCGCACTGGTGTGGCCATCCTACAATGGTGAAAGTCGGCGTGGGGCGCCCCGTTGGCCTGTGAGATGGCGGCAGTAGCGGACCGATGTGCGAATGGGGCCAAAGGCAGCGCAACAATATTTTCTGAATAGAAGACACCACAAGGCGCTGAGATGCCAAGATCCGGATGGCACCGAGGTGGTGTGTAGCAAGTTGCCGCACTGGTGTGGCCATCCTACAATGGTGAAAGTCGGCGTGGGGCGCCCCGTTGGCCTGTGAGATGGCGGCAGTAGCGGACCGATGTGCGAATGGGGCCAAAGGCAGCGCAACAATATTTTCTGAATAGAAGACACCACAAAGCGCTGAGATGCCAAGATCCGGATGGCACGAGGTGGTGTGTAGCAAGTTGCCGCACTGGTGTGGCCATCCTACAATGGTGAAAGTCGGCGTGGGGCGCCCCGTTGGCCTGTGAGATGGCGGCAGTAGCGGACCGATGTGCGAATGGGGCCAAAGGCAGCGCAACAATATTTTCTGAATAGAAGACACCACAAGGCGCTGAGATGCCAAGATCCGGATGGCACCGAGGTGGTGTGTAGCAAGTTGCCGCACTGGTGTGGCCATCCTACAATGCTTAAAGTCGGCGTGGGGCGCCCCGTTGGCCTGTGAGATGGCGTCAGTAGCGGACCGATGTGCGAATGGGGCCAAAGGCAGCGCAACAATATTTTCTGAATAGAAGACACCACAAGGCGCTGAGATGCCAAGATCCGGATGGCACCGAGGTGGTGTGTAGCAAGTTGCCGCACTGGTGTGGCCATCCTACAATGCTTAAAGTCGGCGTGGGGCGCCCCGTTGGCCTGTGAGATGGCGTCAGTAGCGGACCGATGTGCGAATGGGGCCAAAGGCAGCGCAACAATATTTTCTGAATAGAAGACACCACAAGGCGCTGAGATGCCAAGATCCGGATGGCACCGAGGTGGTGTCTAGCAAGTTGCCGCACTGGTGTGGCTATCCTACAATGCTGAAAGTCGGCGTGGGGCGCCCTGTTGGCCTGTGAGATGGCGTCAGTAGCGGACCGATGTGCGAATAGGCCGAAGGCAGCACAACGCGCCAAGATCCGGATGGCACCGAGGTGGTGTCCAGCAAGTTGCCGCACTGGTGTGGCCATCCTACAATGCTGAAAGTCGGCGTGGGGCGCCCCGTTGGCCTGTGAGATGGCGGCAGTAGATGACCGATGTGCGAATTGGGCCAAAGGCAGCGCAACAATATTTTCTGAATAGAAGACACCACAAGGCGCTGAGATGCCAAGATCCGGATGGCACCGAGGTGGTGTGTAGCAAGTTGCCGCACTGGTGTGGCCATCCTACAATGGTGAAAGTCGGCGTGGGGCGCCCCGTTGGCCTGTGAGATGGCGGCAGTAGCGGACCGATGTGCGAATGGGGCCAAAGGCAGCGCAACAATATTTTCTGAATAGAAGACACCACAAGGCGCTGAGATGTCAAGATCCGGATGGCACCGAGGTGGTGTGTAGCAAGTTGCCGCACTGGTGTGGCCATCCTACAATGGTGAAAGTCGGCGTGGGGCGCCCCGTTGGCCTGTGAGATGGCGGCAGTAGCGGACCGATGTGCGAATGGGGCCAAAGGCAGCGCAACAATATTTTCTGAATAGAAGACACCACAAAGCGCTGAGATGCCAAGATCCGGATGGCACCGAGGTGGTGTGTAGCAAGTTGCCGCACTGGTGTGGCCATCCTACAATGCTGAAAGTCGGCGTGGGGCGCCCCGTTGGCCTGTGAGATGGCGTCAGTAGCGGACCGATGTGCGAATGGGGCCAAAGGCAGCGCAACAATATTTTCTGAGTAAAAGTGAAAGACACCACAAGGCGCTGAGATTCGGTTAGCACCGAGGTGGTGTCTAGCAAGTTGCCGCACTGGTGTGGCCATCCTACTATACTGCTCCGAATAACGGCGTGGGGTGCCTGAAGGGGGGGGGGGGAGGCGGCGTGAACGGGCCTTCCTAGGTGGAGGCTCGTCTGCTGTAGTGGGGCGCCCCTTTATCGTTTCAGTTGCCATTTAGCTGAGTTTCGGCCGCTCTTGATGCTACAGCGACAGGCGGCTGCAACAGGACTCTCAAAATGGCGGCCTGTTCTTTGGATTTGGGCCTGGTCCACTAAAATGGCCCTGGGACACCTTAGAACTCGGACGCTCTAATTTTTTTCCCTTTCCTCTACATGCAAAAAAAGGTAAATGCCCGGTACGTTACACGCTTCATCTGCCACGATGTACTCTCCAGAGGAACCGAAAAAAAATACAGTTATGGTAACTATACCATGCATCGTCATATGGAGAGGTAGCACCAATTAATTATAGTGCTGCATAAAAGAGAGATTTGGAGGAGAACTCCCGACCTGCCAGTACATTCATCAAAAAAGTGGCACTGACAGCATCAGAGGCAAGGGAAATGGTCCCAAATATTTAGAAGAACTTTGGAAAGATTAAAATGACATGTTTAGATTGTGGCAAATTAATTTCATGTGGATAGATGAGTGTTACTCTAATAAATACAGCATATGAACATCATCATAGTCGATGGTTGGTAGAGACATTTTGACTATATCCTGGACCTGCCCGTCCTCGCCCAAAATGGCGCCGGAATAAATGGGACTCGTAACTCCTTGTTGTGTACTGGTTGCACAACCTTGATATCACGAGATACGTATGCAGTTTTGAAGCACATGGCGGGCGGGGACGAGAATAGATTGAATATTTCGACATCCCTATTGATATTAAGTTCTGATGTGTTATTGATTACTGTACTATTGAAAGTTCGAATTAACGTCACCCATGGTACTTGCCCGCAAATGTATATCTAGATAATTTTATTGTAACTGGCCCTGTCGTATTTTAATTATAAAATGTACGTCCACCGATTCCGCAACTGTTAGACACCTTAGTTCTTGCAACCTAATGGCCCGCCCGTTACGTTCCTCTACAGTGTAAATGTCTACTCATCATATACGATTACAGTTTGATCCGTGGCCGGCCCACGTGGTTATAGGCTCGTATTTGTATAATGACATTTTCACAATAAAGGTTTTTAAAAGAAAGCATGGTAGTAGTATATATATTGGTAAAGTTTTTAATAATAGTCACTGTTTTAGAATCAGTAAAATGCAAGTGAAATAAAGCAGACTAATTACATGAAGGGTAAAAGGTATAATACGCAGGATAGATAGATAAATGGTCAAGGGCTGTTGTGTTTTCTACTCCTGCAACATAAAGTGATCGATAAGAATCTCATATTCAGGCGTATCGGCGACTAAGACAGCAGGTCGACCCTCTTTTGCTCAACGGCTCCGTCATGGGACGAAGAAACGCCCTTTTTCTCGAAAAAAGAATATATTTTACTTGCAGGACAGTTGTAACTTTTCCGGGAAAGTACATTAGCCTGGAACATTATAACATATATTTAAGAAAAAATAATGTTCGGAAGTAATAAAAAGCGTAATTTTTAGGTCATATGACCAAGCCTTTCATCATTAGAATAAGAAAAGTAAAATGAACCAATGAAAAGTTTTATTAACAAGTCACATGACCTGTTATGCTTACGTTACGCGCTGCGCGTCGCGCCCCGGATCACTTCCGGATGCGCTAACGCGGCGCGTCATATGACGCATTACGCGACAACGCAGGTCCAGAATATAGTCAAAATGTCTCCACCAACCAGCGGTCGGAACACAACCCCTTTCAGCAGGCTAAATAGTTCTGGTAAATGACAACAGAAGGGACAGGCAACAAGAACCATCAGTCAAAGAGGGGAGGGCTAGTTCTTCTCTACCGGGTCACGTTGGGGCGCTACCGGAACTGATCGAATTGGTAGTCTACAGTGTTTCTGGATGTTTCAGACTGAAGCTGGCGTTAGCATGAGAGCACCACCATTTCGTAGCTCCGTCGTGGCCATTCCACGAGCAATCATGGCATTTTGGAAGTAAAGAGGAGAATGTTGAAATTGACCAAGAAGAAGAGGGTAATGTGGAAGATAGTGTACAGGTTTCCAGTACAGATAATTTTCAGAAGGAAATTGCCACGTTTCAGGTGAAATCAAGTGAGAGGCCTAATTTCACTTGTGTGTGTTGTCGACGCACTTATTATAAGAATCAGACTGAGTTAGTGGATTTATATGCAAAAAGTGAAAGGGAAAATAATAGTGAATGGAAGGATTTCACAACATACTTGATGGTAGAAAATTGTTTTGATTTGGGATTGGATCAACGTTTGTGTACTTATTGTTGTTGCAAATTAAATCAAAACCAGATGCCTGCTAGAGCAGTTCATAATAATCTGGAATTGGTTGAGATTCCTTCTGAATTGAAGGATTTAAATACTTATGAATCTATTTTGATTCAAAGTATCCATCCCTTTCAGGCTATTGTAAGAATGGAGCCAAAGACAGGGAAATTGCCTCCATCAGATTTACAGAGAGGATTAAAGGGAAGAGTTGTTTATTTGCCTCTAGATCTGAAGAAAAACATTAACACAATTGGAGTAGAAAAAGTGGAAGAGGAACCTCTGGTTATCTTAGTTAATGGGGTTCCGACAAAGAATAAGAAAATATGGCAAGATTTAGTGGATGTTAGGAAAGTTAAAAAGGCAACATTGTATTTAAAAAAAAAAAAAAAATACTATAAGAATGTATATGTTGCAGAAGAGGAAGTAAGTGAGGAAGAGGATAGTGATTTGTGTGCTGGTCAAATTGAGAAAGTAGAACCCTCTACTAGTGAAGAAATATATGAACATTATAGTGTTCATCCTTTGCATTCCAAGGAAGTCATGGGGAATGCTATTGAGTTGTTTCAAATGAAACAAGCCAAAGGGAGTCCCATTAGTGTTTGGGAGGAAAGTTTGGAAGCTCGGTGTTTCCCACAGCTTTTTCCAACAGGTCAGGGAGGAAGATATGATGAGCGACCTCATCAAATTCCTGCTTCTGAATACCGGACTTTGCGATTGTATGCAGGAGATGCTAGGTTTCGACAATGCATTCCTTATTTGTTTCATCTTCTGTTTGAAAGCGATCTGTCTGGACTGTCATATGCAGTGAACCACATCTTGAAAAGTGGTATACACATGCAAAACATCTCGGCAAGTGACTTTATGGATAAAGTCAATGTCCAAGACAGTATTTTGGATTCTCACCTGATTAATCTCATGGCGTGTCAGCGTGGTACTAATGAGTACTGGTACCATCGTCATGGTGATTTAAAATGTATGCTGAGGAACTTAGGAACTCCCACATGGTTCCTCACTCTGAGCTGTGCCGAATATGGCTGGGAAGACTTACTTGAATTTCTACGAGAGGCAAATGCTAACGTAGAAAACATCGAATTCAAGACACCCGGAGAACTGTGCTCTTTGGATCCAGTCAATGTATGTAGGTACTTCAATCATAGATTTGAAGCTATGATGTCTTTCATCATGAATAAGAAGAATCCACCTCTTGGAGAGGTGTTGGATTTCTTCTGGAGGAAGGAGTACCAAGCAAGAGGTGCTCCTCATATACATATGTTGCTGTGGATCAAGGATGCACCTAGATTTGGAACGGATCCAGAAGACTCAGTGATGAGTTTTATACAACAGTATTCTACGTGTGCTGTTCCAAACGCAAAGGAGAAGAAAATCCTAAGAGAAAAAGTTCTGCGTTTCCAAAGCCATCGATGTGGAAAGTACTGTCGTCGTAAATTCCGAAACAAGGACAAGTTCTACACCAAATGTCGTTTCGGCTTTCCACGACCGGTGATTTCTAAAGGAAGAGTAACTAGTTTGATGTCTTCGCTGCTACATAATGTGATGAAGAAATCACCTAAAAACACATACAATTTGAAGAGGAACGAAGAGTCCAAGTACATCAACGACTACAACCCGGTGATTTTGTCCATGTGGAATGCTAACATGGATATACAGTTTGTGGATGATAACTGTATGGCTGTGGCTCGGTATGTGACATCTTACATCACCAAAAAAGAGAAGACAGAATTGAAGGATATGTGGGAGGACATTTCCCATGAAAAGAGCCTTAGCAAGAAGTTGTACAGTTTCAGTCTGAAGATGTTGTCGCATCGAGAAATTGGAGCGTACGAATGTTCTGACCGGTTGTCTTCAGCAAGTCTCTATGCCAAGTCCAGGAGTATCGTTTGGGCGAGTCTTGGTCTTGCTGCAACGCGTAATCGAGTTCTCAAACCTGTGCGGGAAATTGAGTATTTGGCGGAAAAGGAGCCAAACAGTACCAACATTTTGAAGACCAACATGTTGGATACATATTATCCAAATCGAAGCATTCACCTCGAGAATGTTTGTCTGTATGAGGTTCTTCAAAATTACATATTCAAGAGGAACATCAAAGAAGATACTGAGAAAGGAGTGTATGCTGTAATAGGAAGTGAGGGATGTCTGGTCAAGCAAAGAAAATGCCACTTGGTAAACCATCGAAAATTGAGTGGCGAATCTCCTGAAAAAAAGGAGTTTTTCTATTTAGCACTTTTGCAACTTTTCAAGCCTTGGCGTGCAGAAGAGGAACTGCTTGGAGATTTTCTCTGTTACGAAGACTCTTTCAATGCCGCCAAGGAGACCATAGAATGTCCTGCTTTTCCCAAATATGTAGAAATGTTGAATGCGGAAATTGAGCAGGAAGCAATGATTGCAGCCGAGATTGCCAGAGACAGTTCTCAGGACAGTCAGAGTTCTGCTTCATTGAGTCAGGATCCACTAGGAGGACCTGTTATCGAAAATGAAGCTGCCACTGCTATGAATGAAGTGGAAAGAGCCATGGCACATGCTCAGGAGGATGCGGTTAACTTAGAAGAGTTGGAAAGACCACTCAATGTTGAGCAGAGGAAAATATATGACGAAGTTACCATGCAAATTGATCATGGATTAAGTCATGACAAGAAAGAGTGCTCATGTACGTCGTTGAAGCCTGTCCGACTGTACGTGAGTGGAGAAGCGGGAACTGGAAAAAGTTTCCTTATTAAAGCAATTTCATGTTATTTGCAGGAAAGGACAGAGTCATCGCTGTCTTGTGTTGTCACCGCTCCAACTGGACTGGCAGCACATAATATTAAAGGGATTACTTTACATCGTTTACTGATGCTGCCAGATATCTGGAGATGCTTGTTTTGAAGTTTCAAGAATCTTGAGGAAAATGAAACTTCTTATCATTGACGAAGTAAGCATGGTTTCCAATGTCATGCTTGCCTTTGTGCATTTGAGAATGCAAGAAGTTCTCAAAACAGAGTATGATGTGTTATTTGGAGGCAAACACATCATTGTTTTCGGAGATCTTCTGCAGCTGACACCAGTGAAAGGGCAACCTGTGTTCAAAATGCTCACGCATGAAGATACCAGGAAGTGCCTAGGCAGCATTGGCAACGTCAATATATGGTTAAACTTCAATTATGCTGAACTGCATGAAAATATGCGTCAGGCGAAGGATGAAGTTTACAAGACTATTCTACAAGATGTTAGAATTGGAAAAGTGACCGAGCATGGGAAAGAAGCTTTACATGCACGATTACTGTCAAATTTATATCCAGAACAAGATGTTGTGCCTGAGAATATTTTTTCAGAAAATTACTGAGAAGAAATCTGGAATATGTTTGATGCCAACTCTTGCAGAATGTGCCAAATTCAACAACAAAATGTTGCATTTAGAAAAGCAAGAGATTGTGAAACTGGAAGCTATTGACAGAGTAGAGCATATGGGATCAACAATTATTTTGTCTGAGAATCTGAAAACAAAATTGGATTCATTAGAGAAGAGTATATCTAAAACTGCAGGTTTCGAAAAGACTCTGAATGTGTGCTTGAAATGCCGTATAATTTTAAGAAGGAATTTACATGTTGAAAGAGGTCTGGTAAATGGATCAATGGGTAGTGTTGTTGATTTTGTAAAATACAGAAATAGAGATGGAATTGAATTTTTAAAAATTAAATTTGATGGTATTGAGGAAGTACAGCTAATTGGTCGTTGTTCTGCTAGATTTTTGCTTGTAAAAGACTTATATGTTCGCCGTAAGCAGTTTCCTGTTTGCTTGGCATATGCGGTGACAATCCATAAATCGCAAGGTTTAAGTGTAGACAGTGCATTGGTGAATATTGGCAGTTCTGTGTTCAAGGAGGGTATGGCATATGTGGCATTGTCAAGAGTTAGAACTTTATCGGGATTGTACTTGATTGAGTGTGATGTCACAAACATTTGTGCGGATCTAGATTGTGTTAAGGAATACAATAGGTTAAGAAGAGAGTATGCGCCACATTTGCCTCAATATCCTTTGTTTGAGAAACATGTGGTAGGCCGGAAACGAAGAAATGTGACCAATACTGGTGAGGTTGTAGCAAAAAGACGAAAAGTCGATGAACCTGAAATTATAAGCAGAAACAAAAAGGATTCTGTTGAAGATGTTGTTGGTTTTCAATTTGAAAACAGTTCTGGTGTCAACTGCTATGCTAATGTAGTGGTTAATGTTTTGTTTTCTCTAGAAAATATAAAAGAAGAGATTGTGGTCAATTCTGATCAAAGATTTTGCAGTTTGTTAAATTCTGTCTTAGAAAAATGTAGCACTGATAGAGCAAACATAGAAAGTGTGTCTGAAATTCGAAATCTGTTAGACAGATGTTCAGGCCAAACACAATTCTCTCAAAATATTCAGCAAGATTGTCAGGAGTTTTTAATGTATATGCTTGATGTATTGCATGCTGAAGGTGTAGATGTAGATCAGCTGTTTGGGCTTTCTTATCAATGGCAGCATGACTGCGAGAACTGTAGGGTATCAAGTACTACTAGTGTAGACTCAGAAAGATTTATATATTTAACTTTGCCAGACAGTATATCAGTCTCCTTTAATAAGCTAGTAAAAGCAGCTGATCACAACATGGAGTGTAGCCAATGTAAATCTGAAATGATGTCCACATTATTTATACGAACATATGGCCAGTATGTCATTTTAATGTTCCAACGATGTAGGCCTGATGGAACAAAATTGACAACTTTAATTAAAAATGTTGTGGCTTCGCAGTTGTCAATATCAGGAAGAACTGCAGCAATTATATATCATGACGGTCCTTCAACAACATCAGGACATTACACAGCTTATTTAAAGTCTAGAAATGGCTGGTCATTCTGCAATGATTCTGTTTTAATTTTCAAAAAAAAATTGCCGTATGACCTTAAAAACTCTTACCTGGTGTTTTTAAAACCAAAATTTTAGGGAAAGAATCTCGGGATGTGCTCTGAGGAATTTCAAGAAGTTCTAATGGCTCCTACACGATTTGGCCTTGAGGATAAGTGTAGTTCAGAGACATAACTTCTAACGATAAGACTGGACGTCATGGAGAAATAAGTGCACTTTGAATGAGTTCAGAAAAACTATTTCTTTTTATAAGCTAATTGAAGCAGCCAATCAAAACATAGAGTAGAGGGAATTAAAGTCTGCAATGCTGTCTACTGTTTTACATTGCTTTGTGATTAAAAGTGATGTAGAGAATTAAATAATTGTAGTAGTCATAGAGGTAGTGTAAGTCTGCTTTATAGTAAGCAGTATCAGTGTCATAGGAAATGTAGAACATGACTGAGGAAGAAGGGGAAGATATTACTAGTCCAGGATTGTGAAAATGATCTTCAACATTTTAATTCTGAAAGTTGCGTAAATGCCAAATGACGGGATTGGCTTACAAGAAATCCAAGAGTTATAAATGGCTCTGACAAGATTTGGCCTTGTGGAAACTTGTGGTAGAGAGCAACAAGTCATTTATTGTATGTAACATGTTTTTCAAAACGATGGAGGTTTTCTTTCAGAAAGTGGCGGGCTGAAAGTAATAACAGCACAACAGAGTGTAAGCTGTTCATAGGACATCTTTTGACGTCATGGAAAGTAAGCTAACTTTAAGGAGTTCTGAATTCTGATTTGTTATGTTGTATGGGTTTTTTAAACACAATCATTTTGATTGTGTTTTTTTTTCCCCGCTGTTATATGATGAATACCTTCAAGTCACTGTTTTTAGTGAAATTTGATACATTCTGAGAACAGCAAAAATAAACCATTTAACATGTATAATTAATTCTGTACTGTTTCCATTTATGATGTACATTTAGAACTGTGTAGGAGGCATGGAGAAGGAGAGGCTTCTGTAAGTGTCAAAGTTCTTGCATACAGTGCTCATATTCTACGTAGTCTTTCATATGATAGACTACATTTCCACAATGAGATACCTAAGCAAAGGAAACATAGGTCATATGATTGTGGAATGAGCAAAAAAATGTGCATGTTTTTCAATTATATTACCTGTGTTTCCTAACATTACACACCACATTGTGTAGATGAGGTTTAGGCCTGTTCCTGGAGACAGAGGAGGTCTGACATTTGTTCAAGAGTGCAGTGGACATTACTCACTTCGTTGGTAGGCCTCCACATGTATTATCTTCTCTGTATTCTTCAACAAACCTAAATTCCATCTGCAACCCTGAGTAGGTCTTACCTGAAACAAATCTGTGGATAGGTGACACCTTATTGGCATCTTGAAACAATCATTTAAAATGTTAGGGTCAGATTTATGGTGGCCGTGCGCCTCTTTTGCTCCATTGTGGGTCACTTTTGTGTAAAAGATGCACCATGTTGCAAGATAGGTTTCAGTTCATCTCCAGCAAGATACCATCAGTTTAAAATGTATATAATTAGCATTGTGTAGGGGGCATGCAGAAGCAAAAGCTTTTATAAGTGTCAAAGTTGTTGCATGCAGTGCTGCACTTCTAGGTACTGTTTAATATGCTGGACTACATCTGCACTATGAGATACCTAAGCAAAGGCAACACAGGTGATGTGATTGTGAAATGAGGAAAAGAAACTCCACATTTTTCAATTACATCACTTGTGTTTCCTAAGTTTATGAATGACATTGTGCAGATGAAGTTTAGGTCTGTCCACGGACACAGAAGAGGTCTGGCCTTTGTTCAAGAGTGAAGTGGACATGACTTACTTCATTGGTAGGCCTTCACATGTATTATGTCCTCTGTTCTCTTCAAACAACTCGAAATTTCATTTGGAACCCTGAGTAGGTCTCACCTCAAACAAACCTCTGGATAGGACACATCTTATTGGCATCCTGAAGCAACCATTTAAAATGTTAGTGTCTTGCGACACTTTTCTGAGACAACAGCAGTGCAAAAGATGCACCATGTTTTAAGATAGGCCTCACTTCATCTGCATCAAGATACTGTTAGTTTAAAATGTATATCTTTAGGACTGTGTAGGGGGCCTGGAGAAGCAGAAGCTCTTGTCAGTGTCAAAGTTGTTGAAAAACTGTTTGTCCTTCAATCTTTTCCCTTGTCTTTTGTAATTTTTAAATACATGTTTTAATATTTTTCAAATGTTTGTTCTCTCTTTCACAGATTGAAAGTATAAAAACAAAAAGTGAGTAATTTAACGACAATTATAAGGTAAATGTTTTGTATTCTTTTCGTTACATTTCTATCACATTCACCTACTATTAGTTCCACAGCTTCATTTCTTTAACCCTCAGTTTCCTGCCTTTGCTACTTTCCTCATTCCTTTCTCTATTACCTACTTACTCAACTCATTCCACTCTTTTTCTCAGTCCCTCTCTTCTCATAGTTCCTCACTCTTGTTCACTCACTCCGTCTCTATTACTCTTAGTGTCTTTGACTGATCACTTTTTCACTACTTGTTCATAATGCTTTCTCTGTGTAGTTGAAGCACACTAAGGGGCATATTATGAACACAGCCAATAAAATTATTGCTGTTTTTATTGGCAGAAAACTGGTGCAAAAGTGGTTTTAGCGGCAGTTTTCTGCCGCAAAAGCGGCTTTGGTGACATATTTCTGCCGATAAAAGCTGCAACACTTTTATTGCCTATGTTGATGATATGGCTCTATGTTATTTACATTTCTTTGCTGTTTCAATTAATCTTTTTCTGTTATTTTTTGTTTTCTGTTTTCTATTTTTTCTCTCTGTTATTCCCCATGTTTTAATCTTATTTTGAACATTCACTCACATTCTCCAAGAAACTCTTCTTTGTTATTGTTCTACTCTCTTTTTTTTCTTTCACTTCCTTATCTATTTTGTTTTCCACAATTATACCCTCTTCCGTCTTTTCTTCGGTAAATAGATCTATTAAACAGTATCTCTGGTTTACTCCCTATAGCTGTCTTTCTTTTAACATCACTCTCTGTTTACTTTCCTTATACTTACTCTTCTTTTTTTTTTTTAAATGTTTTGGTTCGCTCCCGGTTCGCGAACCGGGAAGCGAACTGGGAAGCGAACTAAAAGAAATAGAGCTTGCCAGAGTGCTAAACATTCTAGCAATTTTTTTTGAAAGGGGAGGTAGTTCTGAAAAGAACTTTTTTTTAAATGTTTTTGTTGTTTTATATTTTTTTTATTTTTTGAACATTTTTTGTTTTTTTTGTATTTTTTGAACAATTTTATATATTTTTTGGGTTTTTTGGGGGGGAAACAACAAAAAACAGGCATTGAAAAGGGCTCAACAGGAGCAAAAAAAAAATTACTGTCTGGGGCGGTTAGGGCAATAATGATTGTTATAAGCCAGGTTGATGGAATTAATACTCATGTTACCACATGATATCAATGCACCACAGTGCAGACAAGTAAATTTCATATGCCCAAAATTATCCTGGATGTTTGGCACGGTTTCCCGTGCCTCTGCTGCTGTCAATGATATTAACGATGTTGACCTGGCCACAGGAGTTGCTGTTGGGTTTTGTTCCATGTCACGAATTTCCGCCCGGCTGTAATTGAGTGGATGCCGCCTGTTCATGTGCCTATGCATGGAATAGTTCCCATAGCTATACTTTTTATCAGTCCCTCTTGATAATTTCTCTTTGCAAATGAGGCAGGTGACATACCTCGCATTCACTTTCTTCTGCCCTGGAGGGATTGAAAAAAACTGCCAAATGAAACTGGCTTTCCTATGGGAAACCCGGGGCACCTCTTCCAAGAACTGTGGTCCTTCTCTCTCCTCTTCCTCTATTTCTTCCTCTTCCTCCTCTGTGTTGGTGATGACCTGGGGAGGTGGTCCTCTCTTCCCATGAGGAGGTGGAGGTGGTGGTGGGGGTGCACCAGCTGAAGCAAGTACTGAAGCCATTGCTCTACTATGAATAAAGGTCTTCCTCTCACAATGATGAAAGTCAGAGTGAGGAAAGAAGGAGGGGTTTTCATCATTTGGGAAAAACAATAGTTCTAAACCAATGAAAAGTGTTATGTTTAGGTCACCTGACCTAGCCTTACATGATTATGAAACCAAAAGTTAAATGAACCAATGAAAAGTTTTATTAACAAGTCACATGACCACTCACGCTTATGTTACGCGCTGCGGAACGCGCCCTGGATCGCTTCCGGGTCGCTGCGCTTCGCGCCTCGGTTCGCGTACCGGAGCACTTCCGGGTGCGCTAACGCGGTGCGTCATAAGACGCATTACACGGCAATGCGATACGTTGCGCTTTCGCGCCGCGCCGCGGATCGCTTCCGGGGAGCTGCGCTTCGCGCCTCGGTTCGCGCCCCGGAGCACTTCCGGGTGCGCTAACGCAGCGCGTCATAAGACGCATTACGCGACAACGTGATACGTCGCGCTTCCGCGACGCGTCACGATGTTGATTTCTAACGCGGCAGTTGCGCTAACGGAACGTTTACCGGTTCGCGGCATCAAATTGAGCTAACGGAAAGCTTCCCGGTTCGCGAACCGGGAGCGAAACAAAAAAAATATTTAAAAAAAAATTATTAATAAACATATAAAATATATTTTTGGATTTAAAGAAGAATACATTTTACAGCTACAGATATTAGCTTTTAAAAAACCAATGAAATTCACTGAAAAAACCATAGGTTATAGACCATATATAGTTAGGAATTAGCATTTAAAAAACCTTATTTTACTCACACAAAACCATTGAAATTCCATATATAGTTAGTTGCACTAACTATATATCGCGCACCCGCAATCCACTGCTGATCATGTCACATATTACATCATTCATGACATGGTCAGTGACATCACTGATGACATCACTGATGACATCTCAAATGACATCACTGATGACATCACTGATGACATCTCAATTGACATCACTGATGACATCACTGATGACATCTCAAATGACATCACTGATGACATCACTGATGACATCTCATTTGACATTACTGATCACATCACTGATGACATCATTCATGTGATAATACAATGAACCTCTTCAGACTCTAATATAACCTTAGATACACTCAGTGTAAACATACACTCACAGACTGTCACTCATCCATGGAGTTACTCAGACACCTAGTCAGTCATGCAAAGAATCAATCACACCTCCATTTTCTCAACTATACAGTTATACACACCTTACTTGCATACCCCCTTCTCTGTCACTAAGGCGGTAAGATGTGCTACTCTAAAACTGAGCTGTTGAGCCTACAGTATTCATCATGCTCTTGCGCCAGACGCAACCCTGCGCATATACGCCACCCCCTCGCAAACCCTTCCCAACTGTGCTCTACTATTAAATGCAAATCCAAAGCCCCCCTAGCCCATACCTTCAGGTTAGGTCACCTTAATGTTAGATCCATGTCTAAACATCACTCTGAAATCCATGATCTTCTAACCGACCACTCTCTGGATGCCCTGTTCATGACCGAAACGTGGCTCCTTGACGAGATGGACTCGGTCTGTAACCTGGTAACCCCCACAGGTTATTCTATCTACACCATGAATAGGGGCACGAGAGGGGGGGGGTTAGCGCTCATAATTAAATCTCACTTTGATTGTAAATTCAGTAAAGTAGACATTAGAGGCAGCGAAAGCGCTCGCTTTTCGATTACAGTCAATCCACAGTTCTGCGCAACGGGCCTTCTGGTTTATAGACCTCCGGGTGCAGACGTCCCCTTCACTAACTCTCTTTTACAATACCTGGACACCAATGTTATCAAATCAGCCAACTTCACGATCATAGGCGATCTTAATTTACATCTCGATAGGGACACTGAGTCTAAAGTGGCAACTTTTTTAGCGGATCTTGCGGCTTTTGAACTCAATCAACTTGTTAGTGGCCCTACCCATAGAGCAGGTCACCTTCTTGATCCCATTTTCTCCAACATCGCCAGTGGCTCCTTAGACCTACCTATCCCCATGACCTGGACAGATCACCATTTAGTGATTCTATCTATCCCCTGTAACCTGAGCCCTGCAGCAGTGACTACTCCCCTTGTTCAGAAACGGCCATGGAGAAAACTTCGCCTTGAAGACCTACATGATCTCCTGGCACTAAATCCCCTACTCCCGAGTGAGGACCTAGATGTAGGATATGATCAGTTCTGCCTCTGGATCACCCAGGCACTCGACATTCTAATTCCTGCCAGATGGAGCAAGGCCCGCACACACACTGCTAGTCCTTGGTATAACTCGGAACTAGCTACCTTGAAAAAGGAATGTAAAAAGGCGGAGAGGTGCTGGAGGAAAAACTATGATGCCACCCTTAAACAAGATTATATCCTGCGCCAAAAAATCTATCATCGTAAGGTCTGCAGAACAAGAGCGGCATATTATGCCAGCGAAATAAGCAATAGCTCCAATACTTCAAAATCTGTATTTAAAATTCTGAAAGACCTTACTACAAAAAATCCGTTAACACTACTACCATATCGCCCGACCTCTGTAATA
This sequence comes from Lissotriton helveticus, assembly GCF_964261635.1. NCBI lineage: Eukaryota > Metazoa > Chordata > Amphibia > Caudata > Salamandridae > Lissotriton > Lissotriton helveticus. The sequence goes on along the minus strand of NC_136059.1, from coordinate 1,478,330,138 downwards.
ACATGGCCAATTTCTTCACAGATAAAATCAAGAAGATATATGACACCTTCCCCAAATGCCCACAGTCACCGGTTACCATTGATCCTACCGGGCCTTCTCTCACCTCCTTGCCTACACTTGACCGAGAGAGTTTCTTAAAAATCTGCAGAAAGATTAAATCCGGATCTCCGGCAGACCCCTTAAAACCGGACACTTTCTGTGAAGCCCACGAACTCGTCACAGAACACATCCGTGACATCATCAATCGATCACTCTCCACCGCCAGTGTTCCTTCCAAATGGAAGCAGGCCTGGGTTTCCCCCATTTTAAAAAAACCCACCCTAGACCCCTCACTCCCGGAGAACTTCAGGCCTATCTCCTTGCTCCCCTGGCCTGCCAAAGTCGTCGAGGCACACGTCAACAATATTCTGTCCAATTTCCTCCTTACCAATAACATTCTGGATGACTCACAACACGGGTTTAGAGCTGGTCACAGCACCGAGACAGCCTTGCTCAGTGTCTCTGAGGACCTCCGTTCCATTCTTGACACCGGCGGTACGGCAGCACTGGTCCTGCTGGACCTCAGTGCTGCCTTCGATACGGTGTCACACGAGGTCCTCTTGACGAGACTGGAGGAAATTGGAGTTACAGAGGTAGCCTTGGGATGGTTCAGAGACTTTCTGTCTAACAGGTCCTTCAGAGTCTCTACCCCTCCTTACATCTCGAAGGAACATAGCATTGGACAGGGAGTGCCGCAGGGCTCGTCCCTTAGCCCTACCCTGTTCAATGTCTATGTTCGCCCTTTAGCGGAGGTGGCTAGAAGGAATGGAATGGCACTGGTATCCTATGCAGACGATACCCAGTTGGTGGTGGCTCTGAATAACAACAGTGGTCTGGAAGCCCATCATTTTAAACAGACACTCACTGACATCACCAACTGGATGACGGCAAATTTTCTCCAACTAAACGCCGGAAAAACTGAGATTCTGCTACTGGGGAAAAACACCGCATCCTGGGGAGACAACTGGTGGCCTGACATCTTAGGCCCACCCCCTAAGCCAAAAGATTGTGTTAAAAATCTGGGAGTCTGGGTCGACTCGGCATTAAAGTTTACCATCCATACTAAGAAAGTGGCTGCCACGTGCTTTGGCATTCTACGCAACCTCAGGCCCATTCTGAAGTTCTTTGACTGTCGCACCCGCCAGCTCATTGTTCAGGCGACGATCCTTTCTAGACTGGACTATGCCAGCTCTCTCCTATTGGGAGCGAACCTGGCTGAAACCACCAGATTACAGAGAGTCCAGAATGCGGCAGCCAGGGCTCTGGTTGGCCTACCTCGCCATTCTTCCGTCTCTGGAGCCTTAAAAAAATTGCATTGGCTCCCGGTGGGCAAAAGGATCCAGTTCAAGGCTCTATGCTTAGCCTTTAAAATTCTTAAAACCGCCTCTCCCCCCTTGCTGAGTCCCCTCCTGTCTGAGTACACCCCTAGAAGATCGCTCCGCTCAGAGGGACAACATCTTGCGACCATTCCCCGCATTAGACTGGCCAGAGTCGGTGGCCGATCCTTTAGTTTCCTGGCTGCCAAGCTATGGAACAGTCTGCCCGAAGTCATACGGGGGACTCAAGACCTCTTAGCCTTCAGAAAGGCCGTCAAAACTCATCTCTTTCAATAATCTGTCATCTATCTGTGCTATTTGTTCTCTGCATTTGTCTGTTCGCAGCGCCGGGACGCCCCTTGGCTGGGGCAGCCGTGCGCTATACAAATTCCCATAACATTAACATTAACATACAGCCACTCACACATTCACTGGCTCCTATGCACAGTTATTTATATATGTCAACTCTCACATGTACTGTATTTTACATATGTACTTACTTTGACATGTAGCACTGAGATATCCATTCACTCACCAATACACTCATGCACACAGTCAACCGCCCATACAGCTGTTTCCACATGCACTTTTGAACCCATACATCTAGTGAATCAACTGCTCACACATATATGCACAGAGTCATACACCTCCCAGCCACCCACACACACACTCAGTCTCCCATACAAATGCTTGGGCAACCAATCAATAACCCATATAGTTACTCATATAGCTACTGATCAACACATGCAGCAGTTTACAGAACAACAGACATAATGATGCACAAATTAAGACAGTTTAGTCACTAACCCATGCATTCAGTGAGACACATTTAATCACTCACTCATACAGTCAGTCACGCACCTACTAAATCCTTCATCCAGACACTTCTACATCTACTCATTCTTCAATATGTAAAACATATTTAAACTTTACAGAAACACACAGTCACTGGATGATGTCATCAGTGATGTCATCAGTGATGTCATTTGAGATGTCATCAGTGATGTCATCAGTGATGTCATTTGAGATGTCATCAGTGATGGCATCAGTGATGTCACTGACCATGTCATGAATGATGTAATATGTGACATGATCAGCAGTGGATTGAGGGTGCGCGATATATAGTTAGTGCAACTAACTATATATGGAATTTCAATGGTTTTGTGTGAGTAAAATAAGGTTTTTTAAATGCTAATTCCTAACTATATATGGTCTATAACCTATGGTTTTTTCAGTGAATATATATATATATATATATATATATATATATATATATATATATTACCTACTGGCGGTCGCCAGTAGGTATATATAGTTAGGATTTTTTCTCTATGGGTTTTTTGAAAATTCTATGTCTAATAACTTTGGCGTTTGTGGACGGAATTGGCTGAAATTTTCAGGAAAATGGCACATTTTGTTTCTGAGCAGCCCTTGAAAATTTGGGGGGGGTTCGTCAAGGGGGGGCCGAGAAAAAAGGGGGGTCCCAAAACGTGTTTTTAACATTGAGTTTTCCATAGGGCGGTTGGCCTCACTTTTAGCCCGAACGGCTGAATGGATTTGCACGAAACTTGGCAAAATTGTAGGGACTGGTAGCCCGATGTGCCTTTTGTAGGTCTCAATATATGTGCTCCAGTGGATTTTGAGAAATTAACGTTTAAAAAAAGATATATATCTGTAACAGCGGACCGGGCAGCGTCCTAGGACGCGTACTTTTCGCGCAACGGAGCTTTGTGAAGCGAAGCTGATTGGTTCTCCGGCGTCTGTCAACATTCCAAACAGTCCGTAGCGGCCGCCATCTTGTCTCTCGGTAGGATCGAGAGACAAGAGGAGGCCAAAGCGAAGGGGCAAATGACCATAAGGGGGAATAGTAGATCCTCGCTGACCCCCTAGGTTTGATGTGGAGGTTTTAAAAGGGCCCCGCGGGGCAAAAAAAAATAATTATAATAATAATCGAACACCTGAATGGATTTGCACGAAACTTGGCAAAATATTAGGGACTGGTAGCCCGATGTGCCTTTGCTAGGTCTCAATATATGTGCTCCAGTGGATTTTGAGAAATTAACGTTCAAAAAAAGATATATATCTGTAACAGCGCTCCGCTTCGCGTACTTTTCGCGTTACGGAGCTTTGCGAAGCTGATTGGTTCTCCGGCGTCTGTCAACATTCCAAACAGTCCGTAGCGGCCGCCATCTTGTCTCTCGGTAGGATTGAGAGACAAGAGGAGGCCAAAGCGAAGGGGGAAATGACCATAAGGGGGCATAGTAGATCCTTCCTGACCTCTTAGGTTTGATGTACCATTTTGCCAAGTTTGGTGTAATTCCGTTCAGCCATTCAGGCTGTAGACGTATGTAAATGTCCTATGGAAAATTGCATGGGGAAAACACATTTGAAAGTGTTGAAATTTAGAACCAATTAAAATGTTACTTTGGTTTTGTATTTGTGTGTGATGAAAGTTAATTGGTTATGTATATATGTCAAATGAGAGGAAACCACAGCCATTTTGTGATACTACTGTCTGAGGTACATTTGTGAGGAATTTTTGGTGGTGAATTTCTGGTGTTTGATTTACACAGTACTAACACTTCTGCTACTTTTAAAAAGGTGAGTTGTTAATTTGTAAGGGGAACTATGTTGTACACTTGAAGATAATTTGAAAAATGTTTTCTGTTATTTATTTGCAGTCCTTCTGTTATACTAAATACTTGATGAAGTTAGTTTTATATTATGTATTACTAAAAACGATAAATGAAAGTGATTATTTTTTTCTGCAATTTACAGCAAGCAATTTCAAAATAAAATGGCTCACAATGAAGAGACCGTGGCAATTTCTTTTGAATTGTCCACTACATTGATTGAAATTGAGAGCACCAATAATGAAATATTGTCACAAGGAGGACATGACTTGTATGATTCCATTAGATTGATTGAAATGGACAGCACCAAGAATGAAATATTGTCACAAGGAGATGACTTGAATGATTCCACTACATTGATTGAAATTGAGAGCACCAATAATGAAATATTGTCACAAGGAGGAGATGGCTTGTATGATTCCATTAGATTGATTGAAATGGACAGGACCAATAATGAAATATTGTCACAAGGAGGAGATGACTTGAATGATTCCACTACATTGATTGAAATTGAGAGCACCAATAATGAAATATTGTCACGAGGAGATGACTTGAATGATTCCACTACATTGATTGAAATGGACAGCACCAATAATGAAATATTGTCAGAAGGAGGAGATGACTTGAATGATTTTTTTGATCAATCTCTTGATGGCGAATTTATCGAGTGTTTGGAGACCATAGAGTTACAAGAATCATCATTGCAGACTTTTAATGAGGAGATTCCAGATGAGATGATTGAAGAGGAAATTACTGATGAGGACATGTTACTAGTTGTTTCAAATTTAGAAAATTTTGAAGAATAAATTTATATTTAGAAATCAAAAATTGTTTGAGACATTATTTATTTTTATTTTTAATTTATGAGGTTGTAGCGAAGTGATTGTAGTATAAAATGAGACTTATAGTATAGAGTGCAACATTTTTATGTTACATGGTAAGTTTACTCATATTTACTTCCCTTCTGCCACTATATTATCTCCAATGTGTATTTGACATGTCTTCTTCATCTCCGGCCTCCTTTCTCTCACTGTGTGTCTCCGATGCATCTTATCGCTGGTATTTTGTGTAATTACAGAAGAGAGTAAAATAAAATAGTTCGGAACGTGAAAAGGGGGCAAAGTAGAGTACTCCTCACCCCCTAGGCCTTTTTAGGCGGTCCCAAAAGGATCAGTTTCTGCTTTCCTGAGAGATTATGGTATGAGTTCCATATACCACAATAACTTGCATTACAACATGCAAGATATCTATCTCCTATTACCAACTTTTGGAGATATTCGCGCTAAGCGCGAATATCTCCAAAAAGTAACACCTGCCCTGAGCAGTTCTTAGCCATGTTATCCAATGGGAGGTGGATAACATGGCTAAGAGTATTAGCTCGGTAATGCATGAATATCGCTGAGTTTTTAGCGATATTCATGCATTGCGGCCGTTTATTATCGCATTTGCGATAAACCTTGATAATAGTAAGGTTTATCTTCGATAATTTCTGACGATGCTTAGTGGTAAAAAATTGGTTGGTAAGCATCGTTAGCGATAAATATCGCTTAACTTTGGTAATATGCCCCAACGTCTGTTAACGTTCGATTCGAAGGAAATGAGGAAGTGTTGAAAAACATTGTCTGCGCCATCTTGCCTTTTTTGAAATGCCACACTTTTGTCGTGCACGGCAGCCATTTTAGATGTCTTGACCAGACCCACTCTCTGCACGCTGTCGATTCGTAGCATGGCTCCTCACCCTCGCAAGCATCTTCCCCAGGCACTGGTCACCCCCGCTCTCTGTCTTATGCATGGGCAATAAACCTCCCCCCATCTGCGCTGCTCTTCCCTGAGAATCACACTGTGCCCGCCCGACACCTCCCTTTCGCCCTATTCACTACCGCACCCTGTGACACTCCTCTTCCTCTGTGTCCGATTGTCCAGGCTATCAGCTAGCCCTGCAGATGTAGTTTATGGCCCCAGCTGTAAAGAATCACCCCTCTTCAAAGGAGTTATAGTAGATCAAGGCCCACACCCGATGAGATCCGTCACACCACACGTGTTCCTACTATCTGAAAACTATCCTGTATTGTGATTGGGGAGGGGACCGAGCCTGAAGCGGAAGATTCCAGGAATGACTCTTTGTACATCAAAGTTTTTACAATTATGTGTCACATAAAAAATATATAGCACTCCAACAAAGTAGTAGGAATATAAAACTTTAATAACATATAAATATATACAACAAAACAAAAACAGTAAAAACATTTAAACAACGAAGAGACCGTGGCAATTTATTTTGAATTATCCAATAGATTTATTGAAATTGACAGCACCAATAATGAAATATTCTTGTCAGTAGCGGTCTGTTGTGCGAATAGTTCCAAGGCAGCAGAACGCGCTGAAATCTGGATGTCACGAAGGTGATGTCTAGCAAGTTGCCGCCCAGCAAATAACGGCGTGGGGCGCCGCGGGGGTGAGTGAGTCCAGTAGGCACCACAGCTATTCTTACCGGCATTGCAGAATTACTGCTGGGGACAATGCCTGTGCTGGAGCAGGGTCACAGCAGAAACAAAAAGGATTCTGTTGAAGATGTTGTTGGTTTTCAATTTGAAAACAGTTCTGGTGTCAACTGCTATGCTAATGTAGTGGTTAATGTTTTGTTTTCTCTAGAAAATGTAAAAGAGGGGGAGGCAGTCCAAAGTTCCGTTAAAAGGGCAAAGGAAAGGATCGGTGGTTTGAACTATCAGTCAAAAAGGGGAGGGGGTGCAACAATTTTTCCTACCGGGTCACACTGTGCTTTCACCGGAAGTGAGGTCTGCAGGATTCTAGTAATTCAAAGTGAGGCTGGCGCCGACGTCCCGCGGATACAGTTTCGTCACTCCACGGGTGATCATGGCAGTCATTCCCCATCGGGGGTGGGAGACTCCCGCGGCTCCTCTAGAATCTTCAAGGTCGTGGAGGACTACGGTGGTGGAGTCAACCAGTGACCGGGCCATTTCTTTATGCTGGGCCCGCTCTTGCCAGGTCGACCGCCATTTTGAGAGTTCGGTAGCTACTGGCGATCGCGGGGTCAAATGAACGGACGGGCTCCACCCTGCCGGGCGAGACGTTGCAGCATGGCCACAGTGGAAGAACTCTTTTCCGGGCGCCTGGACCGCTGAGGGTGCAGCTGGGAAGCCTACACTGGGGAGGCGGGAGAGGCCTGTTCGCACCGTCTCTCCCTCCCAGTGCACCCCACGGCGTCTCGCTTGAGATTTGTTATGGCCGGACCAGGCGATGAGGACGAGGGGGGGGTCGGAGGCATGTGCAAGACATCCCCCCCCAGTGTTGTCGCAGCCATTATAAAAGAAAGAAGTGTCCCGTCCGTCTTCGGGCCGGGCTTCCGGTGGATGTCGGCCGGACGCCCCTGGCTCTGGCCCCATGAACGGGTTTCTTGGTTTATCGGCTGCAGCCGGATTCCGTCGGCCTCGGCCCCCCGACCGTTGGTGGCCGGACCGGAAGAGCATGTGGCGGGACTACCTGCAACTCTCAAGGGCCACCGCGGCCGGACTGGGAGAGAGAGGGGAGGGTCGAGGAGACATTCCCCCCCCCCTGCAACTGTTCAGCGTTGTAAAGGCAATCCCCTGGCCGGGTCCCGTTGGTCTCGGCCTCTCCTCCGGCTACACCCTACGTTAGGATCTCCTGGCCGAGGCGTGGCAGCAGGACCTGCCTTACATGGGCTGCTCCCGGCTGGGCGTAGCCGGAACCCTGCCCCACCTTGGAAGTTTCCAGAGTGGGGGCGGATGTTCTACTGACTTGCATTTTCCCTAGTCTATCGATTTTTTGGGCGTGGCAGGCGGTGGGACAGCGAGGGGTGATTTGGTTTCTCTTACTGTTTTTCTGGTCTCTCACCACTGGCATATTTTAACGTTTTCTTGTTTCTAGGACATTAATAGGTTTTATCATTACGTTATGTTATCGTTTCTTTGTTCGTTGTTTAATAAAAGTTCATGTTCATCAGTGGCCTACTGATTTTCGTTTTCCTATTCTTTTCTTTCCAGGTTGTTTCATGCTAAAGTTTCTGTTAACAGGATACAGTGATCACTTCGTTATTATTGCATATGTCCTTTTCACTAGGGGTGCTCTCTGGTCGGGCCAGATGACGTATGTCTAGTAAATGGTCCGGGTGAAACAGGTGCATCAATCAGTGGGGATAGGCATGATAGATTACAACGGGGGAGAAAGGTCCGCATTACGTACCCTTTCACTACTTGCAAAGATTTTCCTACGTTTATTTGCAAACAGGGAATACCTCCAAAAAGAACTAATTCCCAAACAGTCAATGTTCGGACAATCAATCAATCAATGAGGAATGAAATAGGTACGACGTGTTAAAGGCTTGCGTTACCTACCCTTCACTATCTGCAAAGGGAGAGAGAATATTCCTATTCTTCCTCGTTTGCAGGTAGAGAAGATCCTTAAGAGAATTAACATCGAACAATTCAATGCTCGATTGAAACAATCAACAAGGGGTACTGTGAACACAAATGAACGCCGCTTATGTACATACGCATTGCTATTTTCAACAGGTTGTTCCTAATGTTTCTATTTTAGCGAGGTCAAAAAGAGATCCCATTAGTGGCCTACTGATTTTGCTCGATTCCTTTTGTTTTTTTACACGATTTTTCGCTATCTGCAAAGACTAAACAGAGTATTGCGACTCTGTGCTTGTTTGTAAATAGAGAATGAACCAAAGAGAACAATCAATCAAATGGAGAGAGAAGCAGGCACGACGGATTACAAAGGGGGAAAGGGCTGCGTTAACTACCCTTCACTATCTGCAAAGAGAGAGTACTCCTAATAGAAATGAGGGGTGGGGGGCAGCAATCAAAGCAGATCAGTGTGCATAAACACGAAAAAAAAAATTCTTACCACGTACTTGACATTCGACAGCTTATGATATTTGCTATTAAAAAACCATTGAAATTCACTGAAAAAACCATAGGTTATAGACCATATATAGTTAGGAATTAGCATTTACAAAACCTTGAAAATTCACTGAAAAAACCATAGGTTATAGACCATATATAGTTAGGAATTAGCATTTAAAAAACCTTATTTTACTCACACAAAACCATTGAAATTCCATATATAGTTAGTTGCACTAACTATATATTGCGCACCCGCAATCCACTGCTGATGATGTCACATATTACATCATTCATGACATGGTCAGTGACATCACTGATGACATCACTGATGACATCTCAAATGACATCACTGATGACATCTCATTTGACATCAATGACCACATCACTGATGATATCATTCATGTGACAATACAATGCATCTCCTCACATTTTAATATAACCTCTGTTTCACCCAGTGTTAAAAACAGAGTATAATTTTTGAAACCATTGACACACCAATACTAGTTACTACATACGTACTCACTGATTCCTACGTCTACACACACATTCACTCATTCACCCATACAATCATTCATACATACAATCACTCATGTTTACAACACAATCATATGCACTCATACACCTATACAGACACTCACACTCTGCCACTCATCCATGGAGTTACTCACACACCTAGTCAGTCCTGTAAAGAATCAATCACACTTCCATTTTCTACTCTATACAGTTAAACATAGAGCACCTTACGTTTTCAACCATATACTAACACATACTTACTCTCTTATACAATCATTGATACAAGTACACATTGATCTGTACAGAGTCACACACCTCCCATCCAGCCACACACACACTCAGTCTCCCATGCAAATACTTGGGCAATCAATCAATAACCCATATAGTTACTCATATAGCTACTGATCAACACATGCAGCAGTTTACAGAACAACAGACATAATGATGCACAAATTAAGACAGTTTAGTCACTAACCCATGCACTCAGTGAGACACATTTAATCACTCACTCATACATTCAGTCATGCACCTACTAAATCCTTCGTCCAGACACTTATACATCCACTCATTCTTCAATATGTAAGACATATTTTAACTTTACAGAAACATAGTCACTGGATGTTGTCATCAGTGATGTCACTGACCATGTCATGAATGATGTAATATGTGACATCATCAGCAGTGGATTGCGGGTGCGCAATATATAGTTAGTGCAACTAACTATATATGGAATTTCAATGGTTTTGTGTGAGTAAAATAAGGTTTTTTAAATGCTAATTCCTAACTATATATGGTCTATAACCTATGGTTTTTTCAGTGAATATATATATATATAAGCAAGACATAATATTCCTTTTTCATTTCAACAGCACTCCTTGGATCTTTATTGCACAGCTTAGAGCCTATTTGTGAACTAAGAGGCCTAACAGACATGCTGCCTAAGATTCTCTACTAGTACATATCCTAAAGCCTAACTGACTTCAAGAATACATGTATGCCCATATTTGTAAACACATCAACTAAGCAAATTATTCACCTAGATTCATTTAAAATCAAGCTAGACTCACAGTGTGATCTTAGGCACATGACCAGGATGTTACAAGTAATCTACAATGTCTGTCTCTGCCTCCACTATGTGTGTTTGTGCTCATACTATCTCACTGTCTCTACTGGCAGGAAACAGACCATATATATATATAAGCAAGACATAACATTCCTTTTTCATTTCAACAGCAAACCCTGGATCTTTTTGCACAGCTTAGAGCCTATTTGTAAACTAAGAGGCCTAACAGACATGCTGCCTAAGATTCTCTACTAGTATATATCCTAAAGCCTAACTGACTTCAAGAATACATGTATTTCCATATTTTTAAACACATCAACTAAGCAACTTATTCACCCAGATTCCTTTAAAATCAAGCTTGACTCACAGTGTGAGCTTAGGCGCGTGACCAGGATGTTACATGTAATCTACCATGTCTGTCTCTGCCTCCACTATGTGTGTTTGTGCTCATACTATCTCACTGTCTCTACTGGCAAAAAACAGACCATATATATATATATATATATATATATATATATATATTACCTACTGGCGGTCGCCAGTAGGTATATATAGTTAGGATTTTTTCTCTATGGGATTTTTGAAAATTCTATGTCTAATAACTTTGCCGTTTGTGGACGGAATTGGCTGAAATTTTCAGGAAAATGGCACATTTTGTTTCTGAGCAGCCTTTGAAAATTTGGGGGGGGTTCGTCAAGGGGGGGCCGAGAAAAAAGGGGGGTCCCAAAACGCGTTTTTCCCATGTTAATTTCCATAGGGCGGTTGGCCTCACTTTTAGACCGAACGGCTGAATGGATTTGCACGAAACTTGGCAAAATTGTAGGGACTGGTAGCCCGATGTGCCTTTTGTAGGTCTCAATATATGTGCTCCAGTGGATTTTGAGAAATTAACGTTTAAAAAAAGATATATATCTGTAAGCGCGGACCGGGCAGCGGCCTAGGACGCGTACTTTTCGCGCAACGGAGCTTTGTGAAGCGAAGCTGATTGGTTCTCCGGCGTCTGTCAACATTCCAAACAGTCCGTAGTGGCCGCAAACAGTCCGTAGTGGCCGCCATCTTGTCTCTCGGTAGGATCGAGAGACAAGAGGAGGCCAAAGCGAAGGGGTAAATGACCATAAGGGGGAATAGTAGATCCTCGCTGACCCCCTAGGTTTGATGTGGAGGTTTTAAAAGGGCCCCGCGGGGCAAAAAAAAAAAATTATAATAATAATCTTACGGCTGAATGGATTTGCACGAAACTTGGCAAAATTGTAGGGACTGGTAGCCCGATGTGCCTTTGCTAGGTCTCAATATATGTGCTTCAGTGGATTTTGAGAAATTAACGTTCAAAAAAAGATATATATCTGTAACAGCGCACCGCTTCGCGTACTTTTCGCGTTACGGAGCTTTGCGAAGCGAAGCTGATTGGCTCTCCGGTGTCTGTAAACATTCCAAACAGTCCGTAGCGGCCGCCATCTTGTCTCTCGGTAGGATCGAGAGACAAGAGGAGGCCAAAGCGAAGGGGCAAATGACCATAAGGGGGCATAGTAGATCCTCGCTGATCCCCTAGGTTTGATGTGGAGGTTTTAAAAGGGCCCCGCGGGGCAAAAAAAATAAATAATAATAATAATCGAACGGCTGAATGGATTTGCACGAAACTTGGTAAAATATTAGGGACTGGTAGCCCGATGTGCCTTTGCTAGGTCTCAATATATGTGCTTCAGTGCATTTTGAGAAATTAACGTTCAAAAACAAGATATATATCTGTAACAGCGCTCCGCTTCGCGGAGATAAAATTATATCTGTATTACCTAGCTGTTGCTAACACCAGTTAGCGACGGCTAGTAGGAGATAGCGACCATCTTGGGCCCCACTTTGCATGTGAGTGATATTTATCACTAATGACATGCAAAGTGGGCATGCCAAGATGTTAGCGACTGGAAACAGTCGCTAACATCGCTATCTCCTATTATCAACTTTTGGAAATATTCGAGATAAGCGCGAATATCTCCAAAAAGTAACAGCTGCCCTGAGCAGTTCTTAGCCATGTTATCCTATGGGAGGTGGATAACATGGCTAAGAGGATTAGCTCGGTAATGCATGAATATCGCTGAGTTTTCAGCGATATTAATGCATTGCGGTCGGTTTTTATCGTATTTGCGATAAACTTTGATAATAGCAAGGTTTATCTGCGATAATTTCTGACGGTAAAAAAATCTTTGCAATGCATCGTTAGGGATAAATATCGCTTAACTTTGGTAATATGCCCCAACGTCTGTTAACGTTCGATTCGAAGGAAATCAGGAAGTGTTGAAAAACATTGTCTGCGCCATCTTGTCTTTTTTCAAATGCCACACTTTTGTCGTGCACGGCAGCCATTTTAGATGCCTTGACCAGACCCACTCTGTGCACGCTGTCGATCCTTAGCATGGCTCCCCACCCTCGCAAGCATCTCCCCCAGGCAGTGGTCACCCCCGCTCTCTGTCTTATGCATGGGTAATAAACCTCCCCCCATCTGCGCTGCTCTTTCCTGAGAATCACACCCTGTGCCCGCCCGACACCTCCCTTTCGCCCTATTCACTACTGCACCCTCTGACACTCCTTTTCCTCTGTGTCCGATTGTCCAGGCTGGTCCTAGGGTATCAGCTAGCCCTGCAGATGTAGTTTATGGCCACAGCTGTAAAGATTCACCCCTCTTCAAAGGAGTTATAGTAGATCAAGGCCCACACTCGATGAGATCCGTCACAGCAGAAGCGTTGCTATTATCTGAAAACCATCCTGTATTGTGATTGGGGAGGGGACCGAGCGTGAAGCGGAAGATTCCAGGGATGACTCTTTGTACATCAAAGTTTTTACAATTATGTGTCACATTAAAAATATATAGCACTCCGACAAAGTAGTAAGATTATAAAACTTTAATAATTTATAAATATATACAAGAAAACAAAAATAGTAATAACATATAAACATTTTTAGGGAAAAACAACGAAGTAGCGGTCGGCTGTGCGAATAGTCCCAACGCAGTACAACGTCCAGATTTCCGGCGTGGGGCGGGTCATCAGTAGCAAACTGTTGTGCGAATAGTTCCAAGGCAGCAGAACGCGCTGAAATCTAGATGACACGAAAGTGATGTCTAGTAAGTTGCCACCCAGCAAATAACGGCGTGGGGCGTCGCGGGGGGTGGGTCTTCAGTAGCAAACTGTTGTGCGAATAGTTCCAAGGCAGCAGAACGATGGCACCAAGGTGATGTCCAGTAAGTTGCCGCACTGGTTTTGGTATCCTACAATGCTGCTCCGAATAACGGCGTGGGGCGCCCCGGGGGAGGCGGCGTGAACGGGCCTCTCCAGGTGGAGTGTCATCTGTTGTAGTGGGGCGCCCCTTTACCGTTTCAGTTGCCATTCCGTCCGTTTTTGGTCCACTGTGTCAAAAGCCGCAATTCAGCTGAGTTGCGCCCACTCTTGCGGTGCAGCGATAGGCGGCTGTCACAGGACTCTCAAAATGGCGGCAGGCTCTTTCCTTTTTGGGCCTGGTCCACTGAAATGGCCCTGGGACACCTTGGAAATCGGACGCTTGTCTGCTAGGTCTTGGACCCCATTCTCGAAAGCGTCCCCTCCGCCTTGAGAATTCATCAAAAGTTTTGGGGGCCCCGACTCCTGCAGGCTTCTGGTGGGGAGCGGCTGCCATGATTGCTCGCGGAATGACTACGACGGAGCTACGAGATGGTGGTGCTCTCATGCTGACGCCAGCTTCAGTCTGAAACATCCAGAAACAAGGTGGGGCTTTCATCGTTTGGAAAAAAAAAAAGTTTTCATCCAATGAAAAGTGTTGTTTTTAGGTCATATGATCAAGCCTTCCATCATTAGGAAACCAAAAGTAAAATGAACCAATGAAAAGTTTTATAAACAAGTCACATGACCTGTTATGCGGCATAGGGTATAAAATGCGGAGAAAATACGTTGGCACGTGAGGCGGCGTCAGTAGCGGACCGATGTGCGAATAGGCCGAAGGCAGCACAACGCGCCAAGATCCGGATGGCACCGAGGTGGTGTCCAGCAAGTTGCAGCACTGGTGTGGCCATCCTACAATGTTGAAAGTCGGCGTGGGGCGCCCCGTTGGCCTGTGAGTTTGCGTCAGTAGCGGACCGATGTGCGAATAGGCCGAAGGCAGCACAACGCGCCAAGATCCGGATGGCACCGAGGTGGTGTCTAGTAAGTTGCCGCACTGGTGTGGCCATCCTACAATGCTGAAAGTCGGCGTGGGGCGCCCTGTTGGCCTGTGAGATGGTGTCAGTAGCGGACTGATGTGCGAATGGGGCCAAAGGCAGCGCAACAATATTTTCTGACGAGAAGACACCACAAGGCGCTGAGATGCCAAGATCCGGATGGCACCGAGGTGATGTCTAAGTTGCGGACTGATGTGCGAATGGGGCCAAAGGTAGCGTAACAATATTTTCTGTATGGAAGATACCACTAGGCGTTGAGATGCCAAGATTCGGATGGCACCGAGGTGATGTCTAGCAAGTTGGTGTGGTCATCCTACAATGCTGAAACTCGGCGTGGGTCGCCCCATTAGCCTGTGAGATGGCGTCAGTAGCGGACCGATGTGCGAATAGGCCGAAGGCAGCACAACGCGCCAAGATCCGGATGTCACAGTGGTGGTTTCATAGTTGAGAGGCACTTCATCTGCAGTGGGGCGCCGAGATCCGGATGGCACCGAGGTGATGTCTAGCAAGTTGCTGTACTGGTGTGGTCATCCTACAATGCTGAAAGTCGGCGTGGGGCGCCCCATTAGCCTGTGAGATGGCGTCAGTAGCGGACTGATGTGCGAATAGGCCGAAGGCAGCACAACGCGCCAAGATCCGGATGGCACCGAGGTGGTGTCCAGCAACTTGCCGCACTGGTGTGGCCATCCTACAATGCTGCGCCGAAAGTCGGCGTGGGGCGCCCCGTTGGCCTGTGAGTTCGCGTCAGTCAGTGGGGGCTGTTTGAGGATCTGACTGCATTGGAAAGCAATGTGATGCTGTGCGTCGCCCCCAAGATGGAGGTTCCTCGGCTGCAGTGGGGCGCCCCTTGGTGTTTCACTCGCTATGCAGCTGAGTTGCGTGCGCACTTGTGGCGAATAGGCCGAAGGCAGCACAACGCGCCGAGATCTGGATGGCACCGAGGTGGTGTCCAGCAATTTGCCGCACTGGTGTGGCCATCCTACAATGCTGCGCCGAAAGTCGGCGTGGGGTGCCCCGTTGGCCTGTGAGGTGGCGTCAGTAGCGGACCGATGTGTGAATAGGCCGGAACCAGCACAAGGCGCCAAGATCCGGATGGCACCGAGGTGGTGTCATAGTTGAGAGTTCTGAGCAGCGCTTGTAACACTGTCTGAAGCTTATTTGCACCTGCTGCAGCTTCACTATTGCCCTGGTGTGGCCTAAGATCGCCCATGACATAGGCGGCCACCTCCCGGGGTCCGGCGGAACTTTTTTCCTTTTCCTTTCTGCATCTTGTCCCAAATTCGTTTGACCTGAAGACACGACCAGGTCCCTGAATGTGTGCAGGGGGACGCTATTGATTGAATCAAAATGGCGGCTTCACACAAAGCTGACTCAAGCGTTTTCTGGTGGTTTCATAGTTGAGAGGCACTTCATCTGCAGTGGGGCGCCGAGATCCGGATGGCACCGAGGTGATGTCTAGCAAGTTGCTGTACTTGTGTGGTCATCCTACAATGCTGAAACTCGGCGTGGGTCGCCCCATTAGCCTGTGAGATAGCTGTTCTTTGGATTTGGGCCTGGTCCACTAAAATGGCCCTGGGACACCTAAGAACTCGAACGCTCGATTTTTTTTTCCTTTCCTGTACATGCAAAAAAAGGTAAATGCCCGGTATGTTACACGCTTCATCTGCCACGATGAACTCTCCAGAGGAAACGAAAAAATATATAGTTGTGGTAACTATACCATGCATCGTCATATGGAGAGGTGGCACCAATTAATTATAGTGCTGCATAAAAGAGAGATTTGGAGGAGAACCCCTGACCTGCTAGTACATTCATCAAAGAAGTGGCACTGAGAGCTTCAGAGGCAAGGGAAACGGTCCCAAATATTTAGAAGAACTTTGGAAAGATTAAAATGACATGTTTAGATTGTGGTAAATTAATTTCATGTGGGCAGATGAGTGTTACTCTAATAAATACAGCATATGAACATCATCATAGTCGATGGTTGGTAGAGACATTTTGACTATATCCTGGACCTGCCCGTCCTCGCCCAAAATGGCGCCGGAATAAATGGGACTCGTAACTCCTTGTTGTGTACTGGTTGCAGAACCTTGAAATCACGAGATACGTATGCAGTTTTGAAGCACATGGCGGGCGGGGACGAGAATTGATTGAATATTTCGACATCCCTATTGATATTAAGTTCTGATGTGTTATTGATTACTGTACTGTTGAAAGTTCGAATTAACGTCACCCATGGTACTTGCCCGCAAATGTATATCTAGATAATTTTATTGTAACTGGCCCTGTCGTATTTTAATTATAAAATGTACGTCCACCGATTCCATAACTGTTAGACACCTTAGTTCTTGCAACCTAATGGCCCGCCCGTTACGTTCCTCTACAGTGTAAATGTCTACTCATCACATACGATTACAGTTTGCTCCGTGGCCGGCCCACGTGGTTATAGGCTCGTATTTGTATAATGAAATTTTCACAATAAAGGTTTTTAAAAGAAAACATGGTAGTAGTATATACATTGGTAAAGTTTGTAATAATAGTCACTGTTTTAGAATCATTAAAAGGCAAGTGAAATAAAGCAGACCAATTACATGAAGGGTAAAAGGTATAATACGAAGGAACGCAGTAAAGATAAATGGTCAAGGGCTGTTGTGTTTTCTATTCCTGCAACATAAAGTGATCGATAAGAATCTCATATTCAGGCGTATCGGCGACTAAGACAGCAGGTCGACCCTCTTTTGCTCAACGGCTCCATCATGGGACGAAGAAACGCTCTTTTTCTCGAAAAAAGAATATATTTTACTTGCAGGACAGTTGTAAAATTTCCGGGAAAGTACATTAGCCTGGAACATTATAACATATATTTAAGAAAAAATAATGTTCGGAAGTAATGAAAAGCGTAATTTTTAGGTCATATGAGCAAGCCTTTCATCATTACAATAAGAAAAGTAAAATGAACCAATGAAAAGTTTTATTAACAAGTCACATGACTTGTTATGCTTACGTTACGCGCTGCGCGCCCCGGATGACTTCCGGATGCGCTAACGCGGCGCGTCATATGACGCATTACGCGACAACGCAGGTCCAGAATATAGTCAAAATGTCTCCACCAACCAGCGGTCGGAACACAACCCCTTTCAGCAGGCTAAAAAGTTCTGTTAAATGAGAACAGAAGGGACAGGCAACAAGAACCATCAGTGAAAGAGGGGAGGGCTAGTTCTTCTCTACCGGGTTACATTGGGGCGCTACCGGAACTGATCGAATTGGTAGTCTACAGTGTTTCTGGATGTTTCAGACTGAAGCTGGGGTTAGCATGAGAGCAGCATCATTTCGTAGCTCCGTCGTGGCCATTCCGCAACCAATCATGGCAGCCGCTCTTTATCGTTATTTTGGGCGGGGTGGGTGGCGGAGCCGAGCTGTTTTGCAGCCATCATTGTGTGGAGTTCAGTTCATCTCACTAGTTTTGTATTTGTCATGAGGGGTTGTTCCTAATGTTTCTATTTTAGCGAGGTCAAAAAGAGATCCCATTAGTGGCCTACTGATTTTGCTCGATTCCTTTTCTTTTTTTTTACACGATTTTTCGTTATCTGCAAAGACTAAACAGAGTATTGCGACTCTGTGTTTGTTTGTAAATAGAGAATGAACCAAAGAGAACTAATTCTAAAACAGTAAATACTTGGATAACAATCAATCAAATGGAGAGAGAAGCAGGCACGACGGATTACAACGGGGGCAAAGGCCTGCGTTAACTACCTTTCACTATCTGCAAAGAGAGAGTACTCCTAATAGAAATGAGGGGGGGGGGGCACCATTCAAAGCAGATCAGTGTGCATAAACACGAAAATGTTTTCACTTACCACGTACTTGACATTCGACAGCTTATGATATTTGCTATTAAAAAACCATTGAAATTCACTGAAAAAACCATAGGTTATAGACCATATATAGTTAGGAATTAGCATTTACAAAACCTTGAAAATTCACTGAAAAAACCATAGGTTATAGACCATATATAGTTAGGAATTAGCATTTAAAAAACCTTATTTTACTCACACAAAACCATTGAAATTACATATATAGTTAGTTGCACTAACTATATATCGCGCACCTGCAATCCACTGCTGATGATGTCACATATTACATCATTCATGACATGGTCAGTGACATCACTGATGACATCACTGATGACATCTCAAATGACATCACTGATGACATCACTGATGACAACATCCAGTGACTGTATGTTTCTGTAAAGTTAAAATGTGTCTTACATATTGAAGAATGAGTGGAAGTATAAGTGTCTGGACAAAGGATTTAGTAGGTGCATGACTGAATGCATGAGTGAGTGATTAAATGTGTCTCACTGAGTGCATGGGTTAGTGACTAAAGTGTCTTAATTTGTGCATCATTATGTCTGTTGTTCTGTAAACTGCTGCATGTTTTGATCAGTAGCTATATAATTAACTATATGGGTTACTGATTGATTGTCCAAGTATTTGTATGGGAGACTGAGTGTGTGTGTGGCTGGCTGGGAGGTGTGTGACTCTGTGCAGATCAATGTGTACTTGTATCAATGATTGTATAACAAGGTAAGTATGTGTTAGTATATGTTTGAAAATGTAAGGTGCTCTATGTTTAACTGTATAGACAAGAAAATGGAAGTGTCATTGATTCTTTACAGGACTGACTAGGTGTGTGAGTAACTCCATGGATGAGTGGCAGACTGTGAGTGTCTGTATAGGTGTATGAGTGCATATGATAGTGTTGTAAAGATGAGTGATTGTATGTATGAATGATAGTATGGGTGAATGAGTGAAGGTGTGTGTAGACGTAGGAATCAGTGAGTGCGTATGTAGTAACTAGTATTGGTGTGTCAATGGTTTCAAAAATTATATTCTGTATTTAACACTGGGTGAAACAGAGGTTATATTAAAATGTGAGGAGATGCATTGTATTGTCATATGAATGATATCATCAGTGATGTGGTCATTGATGTCAAATGAGATGTCATCAGTGATGTCATCAGTGATGTCATTTGAGATGTCATCAGTGATGTCATCAGTGATGTCACTGACCATGTCATGAATGATGTAATATGTGACATCATCAGCAGTGGATTGCAGGTGCGCGATATATAGTTAGTGCAACTAACTATATATGTAATTTCAATGGTTTTGTGTGAGTAAAATAAGGTTTTTTAAATGCTAATTCCTAACTATATATGGTCTATAACCTATGGTTTTTTCAGTGAATATATATATATATATATATATATATACGCAAGACATAACATTCCTTTTTCATTTCAACAGCACACCCTGGATCTTTATTGCACAGCTTAGAACCTATTTGTAAACGAAGAGGCCTAACAGATATGCTACCTAAGATTCTCTACTAGTACATATCCTATAGCCTAACTGACTGCAACAAGACATGTATTTCCATATTTTTAAACACATCAACTAAGCAAATTATTCACCCAGATTCATTTTAAATCAAGCTTCATTCACAGTGTGATCTTAGGCACATGACCAGGATGTAACATGTAATCTACCATGTCTGTCTCTGCCTCCACTATGTGTGTTTGTGCTCATACTATCTCACTGTCTCCACTGGCAAAAAACAGACCATATATATATATGCAAGACACGACATTCCTTTTTCATTTCAACAGCACACCCTGGAACTTAATGCACAGCTTAGAGCCTATTTGTGAACTAAGAGGCCTAACAGACACGCTGCCTAAGATTCTCTACTGGTACATACCCTAAAGCCTAACTGACTTCAAGAATACATGTATTCCCATATTTTTAAACACATCAACTAAGCAAATTATTCACACAGATTCATTTAAAATCAAGCTTGACTCACAGTGTGATCTTAGGCACATGACCAGGATGTTACATGTAATCTACCATGTCTGTCTCTGCCTCCACTATGTGTGTTTGTGCTCATACTATCTCACTGTCTCTACTGGCAAAAAACAGACCATATATATATATATATATATATATATATATATATAAGCAAGACATAACATTCCTTCATGGATAAAATGGCGGCCGCTGGCTAGGGCAGGTCGCGTCTCTCCAGCGGAGCTCCCGTACCCCGGTGGGAAATGTAGCGGAAATTCGGCAGAACTTGAATCTCTTACCGTTTTGACTTCCCTGGGTGTCCTTTCGGTCTCTCTCCTTTCCCGTCCGTGTACCCTTGCTTCGCTTGAGCCTCTCCGGCTATCGAACGTGGCACACGGTGTTGTGCGGCGGCGCCCGCCCTGGACTGTCTTGCCGCTTATGCCGCCTGGATTCTTTTGGGCGTCCTTTGGTCCCTTTCGGACGTAGCTCACAGTGTTGTGCGGTGGCATTCGTGGCGGCATCCACAGCGGCACACACCTCAAAACTCAGCCTTGGGCTCAGCAGGTCGGCAGGTCGGTGTGAGGAGTGACCGCCTGCCCGGCGGATGTGCGGCTTTGGGGTCCTACCTCCCACCTCCCTTCCGCGGTGGCCTGAGGCAGCCATGGAGCTGCAACGGAGCCGCAGGGCGGCAGCTCGTGGAAACCTCGGAGGCAGCGGCAGCCTTCATTTAGCCCAGAAGAGCTCGGTTGCGTTGAAGGGAGGCTACCTTGATCCACCAAAGGTAACGTGACCCGGGATTGAGCCCCCTCGCACAGACAAACCAAAGTCACGGACACGTCGGCTTAAACTTAAACCGGAGGTAAGGTCTGCAATGGAGGAAGGAGCAGAACGTGCAGTGGACATCAGCTGTGATCGCGATCTTGATCAACTTCCAAGTAAGGTCACCGGGCGTGGGGGTGCCAAAGGTATTACTGAGGGCGGGCTTGGCGAAACAAGGGATATAGACACTGCAGACACCGTTATAGACACTGTTATTGATCAAGTGCCGGGTTTTAGCGCAGTCAACGGAGTAGAAGGTATTACTAAGGAGGGTACTCCAGGGTCTTCCATTTCTGTTTTTACCGGCAAGCACACTGCCATTATTCCCCGGGTTTCTGACCCTAAGCTAGGGGCCAAAAAAAAACCTCAGAAATACTTACAGTTGCGCTGTGCGACTTACCCCCCTTGCTTAAGACATTCTTCAAGGTACTGCCACAAGTCCTGGAAGTCACGTGTAGAGTGGGGGAGAATAGCCCTCAAGATAAAGGGATGAGTGGCCTAGATAATACCCAAGGGACCGCGTCCCCAATCCTGGCGGTCTCGGAATCTGCTGACAATATTTCAGAGGAGCTAGGGTCTCTAAACTTACTTGTCAGAGGGAATACCGATGAGCCGGTACCCTCAGATTGTGAAACTCAGGAAGGGATATCTCTGGAGATACTCCTACATAAGATCAAGAGTGGATTTGCTGAATCTAAACGCAACCAGCACGAGATCAAAGCGGCGTTCGACGCCCTTGACAAGAGAGTAGACCTGCTTGCCGAGAGGACAGATACTGTAGAAAGTACCGTTGGTGAATTAAAAGCTAAATTGGAATTCGCAGAGGAAAAGATACAATGTCTAAGACGTGATGGAGACGTAACAAAGGAAAGAGTGGAGTCTTTGGAAAACTACTCACGGAGAAACAATATTAGACTCCTGAAGGTCCCGGAAGGAAAGTAGGGGGTAGAAATGAAAAAGTTCATTGCCTCTTTGCTCAAAGAGACCCTGAATTTGGAGGAATCTGTTGAAGAGTTGGAGAGGGATATTCAGCGTGCCCACAGAGACCCATTTCGCCTAAACCCGGCGAGATCTAAACCCAGAAAGATTCTAGTGAACTTTCTAACCTACTCCACCAAGGAGAAAATATTAAACTTGGCGCTTAAAGCTACATCTTTAAAAGCCCCAGATTTCTCCTTTGTTGTTAGGTCCGATCTGTCTAAAACAACCCTCGACAGACAGTGGGAGCTACGCCAGAGAATGGAGAAATTCAGGGGTCTGGGGGCCACTGTTCAGATGAGGTTTCCCGCCTTCCTGAGGGTCATGTATAATAATAAAATGCACAACATCCGTTCCCCTCTGGAGGCGGATGAACTCCTAGCCTCTATTAGCGATCATGTGCAGGGAGCCCGATAGTGACTAAGAGACTAAGAGACTAAGAGATCAAGAGATTAAGTTCCCTATAACATCCTCCCCTTATTACCTTACAGTACTTTATAGTTGCTGCTTGTTCGTGTCGACGACAGTATCATTGTTTTGGATTAGTGAACTTAATCTTGATAACTCCATTTGTCAACTCCATTTGACAGCTTGTATAATAGGAGCATAACCAAAAAAAAAACTAAAAAAAATCACGGGAGGGTGTTTCAAAAAAAAAAAAAAAAAAAGCAATGACACGGGTCGGGAATAGGTGGGGGGGGTGGAACTCATAGGTGAAGCTTCAAAAATGGGAAGAATTCTCCGAGGTTTATTTACTTCTACTTTTACCACTTTTTGTACTCCCTCATGCAGGATATTTTTTCCGCTGAGATTCCTCCAAAGGTATCAACCTTGGCTCTGTCGGATTACTCCTTTCATATCAACAACACGTAACAGGGCCGGGCGGGGGGGGCTCCTCAGAGATACAATCTGGCATCACCGGCCAGGTCAAGTAAGGGAGGGTTTTGCAGGGGGGGGGTAGGGGTAAAATCACAAAAAACCTTCATTTGTCAGACATCGTTCTAAATTTATAATCCTCACTAAACGCAATTCAGTCTCGCTTAATCTGCCATGGGAGTAGTGTACTCTTTATTGATCTGATGAGTTGGTTGAGGGGGAACGACATTAGATGCTGGGGATAACATTTTTGTCCTGGAATGTCAATGGCCTGTGTGTAAGGGGGAGGAGGCATAGAATATTACAGTACTTGAGGGTCTCCCCAGCGCAGGTCATTGTCATCCAGGAAACACATCTTCTTCAGCAAGAAGTGAAGGATATGTTGAGGAATGTTAGATGGGTTGATAGTTTTATCTGTACTAACCACAATGCTAATATTCGGGGCATCCTTATCATCTTTAAAAGGCAAGTCAGAGCGCAGATTATAGATCATGAAGAAGATCTCAGCGGTAGGTGGCTATATGCTAAAGTAAGTTTAAAGGGCAGACCGTACAAATTGGTGGGTTATTATGACCCTAATCAGGACGACCCCTCATACCTGCATAAAATCCAGAGCCACCTTTTAACAACTCACGATCCAATAATTTGGATGGGAGATTTTAATTTAGTACTAAATCCTAAATTGGACAAATCCCCCAACTCTAGGGCATTAACTTATGAGAAATCCAGGCAAACGCTTAGGGTGATCATGTCAACACTTGGATTAGCAGACCCGTGGAGGAAGAGAGCGGGTAACGCACTTGGTATATCTTATCATAACTTCAAATATAACCATAAGTCTAGAATCGATTATGCCCTATTCAGCTATTCATTAAGAGATCCCCTGGAGGAACTAGTTTACTTGCCCTCGCATTTATCAGATCATTTGGCCATCTTTTTTTCCTTAAAATCTGGTCAGCAAATCCCTCACACGTCTTGGTCATTTGACCGTACTATTCTTTTAGAGGAATAGGAAACTGACCTCCTTATTCAAGAAACTAAGTTTTTTATGGACATTAACATAAACTCAGCTCAGTTGGATATTGTGTGGGAGGCTTATAAAGCAAATTTAAGAGGTCACATCACCAACAGGGCCTCTCATCGAGGGAAAGTGTACAGGGCAAAGATCGCCAACATAGAACAGGAAATTGCTCTCTTTGACCAACGTATCGGTTCCGGAACTGGTACTAATGAAGAACAGAAACAACGGAAGGAATTAAAGGGGAAGCGAGAAAGTATCCTCCAAGAGAGGGTCGCAAAGAGATGGGCAGCAAGCAAACTTTCAAACTTTGAATACGGAGAATCCTCGGGCAAGGTCCTAGCCTGGAAAATCAAATCTGACCAGGCCAAAAAACACATCAAACTTATTAGTGTAGAGGGGGAGACTAATGAAAGAACTTCCATCATAGACATCGGGGAAGCTTTTTTTGACTTTTTTCAACAAATATATAAGGAGGAGATCTCGGACGACCCGGTAACTAGGCTCAGATGGTTAGAGAAGATAACTCTCCCCACTCTCACCCCAGAACAAAGTGACCGGCTTGACAGACCAATCTCGGAGATAGAGGTGAGCGAAGCTATCAAAAAGGTGAAGCGGGGTAAGGCGGCTGGCCCTGACGGTCTCCCCGGTGAGTTACTTCGGGTTTTGGCACCCGAAATAGTTTCAGTACTTACTAGACTCTTTAATGATATCTTAGTAAAGGGAGCCACCCCACCGAAATCATGGGGGGAGGCAACAATAGTCCTGATCCCAAAACCCGGGAAAGATCCGGCCAAATGTGGCTCTTATAGGCCAATTTCACTTTTAAATAGTGATTATAAGCTCTTTGCGGCGGTGTTGGCGACTCGGCTGGGACGCGAAGTTAGCTCAATTATCCACACTGACCAGAAGGGCTTCATTCGAGGTAGACAGCTCTCAGACCTCACTTATGATTTAATCGGGGCAGTGGACATCGCCTCAACTTTCTCCCTTCCTTTGGCCATTATGACCCTCGACGCAACTAAAGCGCTCGAAAGAGTAAACTGGTCATATTTAACTGAAGTCATGAGGAAATTCGCAATTGGGCCTAATTTCTGTAGGGCTATAGGTCTTTTGAATGCTAATCCCAGTGCGAGTATTTTGGTGAACGGTACATGTACTCAGCCCTTTCAGATTAGTAGGAGAACGAGACAGGGTTGTCCCCTATCCCCCCTACTGTTTTTTTTTTATGTTTGCAAGCTTTATTAGTACAATGAGTAAAACAAGAGGATTGACAGAAGGCAGGAGATACAAAATGCATGAATAAAAAGTTATAACAGTCCAAATGTCAATAACAAATAATTCAAAGCATTTTATAATTTTTTGGGTGGGGATAAAAGGGGAGAGGATAAAGAAAGATAAAGAAAGAAGGAAAAAAGGGGGGAAAGTAAGAAGAGAAGAGAGAAAGAGCCAAGGTAATGCAAAGAGAGGCAAAGATCATAAGGGTAACCTGTAAAAAACTGTATAACATATCAAAAGAATCAGGAAAATTCAATGGAGAAATAAACAACATCAAAAAATGAAAAACAATAATTGTAAGAATAGAAAAGCAAGCATAACAGAGGATAAAACATCTAAGGGGGTTTAAAATTCTCAGAGGAAGTAGGTAGAGGCGTGTTGTTCAGAGCCAAACGATCTAGATAAGTAGTGAGAGGAAGCCAAAAAAGGTCTACATTACGAGAAGGTTTGCAAGAGGAGGCAAAGGAAACATCTAGTCTGTGAAAATGGCAAAGGGAATTCCACCAATGATGCATAGAAACATTCGTAAGAGTCTTCCAATTGGAGGAAATATGTTGAAAGACAAGTGCAAGCATAAGGTCAAAAAGACCAGAGGAGTGTGACGGTAAATCAAGTGTGTCTGAAAGACTTCCAAGAAGAAGGATAGAGGGCGAATATGAAATGGAGAAAGAAAAGATTTGGGAAATACAATGCCAAACTCGTTTCCAGAGAGCAGAAACACTAGGACAGAAGAAGAACATGTGAAGAAGATCAGCAGAAGGAGAGTGGCAAGTCCAGCAAGCAGAATCAGAAGAGGGGGGAAAAACGAGAAAGAGAGAGAGGGGAAAGGTAGAGTCTGTGGTAGAGAAAAAAGAGAGACTGAGTGAGAGAGGCAGAACGGGAAACCCTCAAGGATTTGAGCCAGAGTTTATCCCAAAGGGAAATGGGCCAAACACAACCGAGATCAGACTCCCATGCAAGTTCAAGTTTGGACTTAGGTCGATTCGGAGTGGCAGAGGAAAAGAATTTATAAATGAAGGACGCTTTGGGAAAAGTAAAAAGTAATGTCAGAAGAGAAGAAGGGGGAACACGTGTTGATGAAGGAGAAAGGGAGTAGTAACGCTCCAGGATCACTTCCATAAGAAGAGAATAGTTATGCAAGAATGAACGCGGGCAGGGGAACCAAAGTTGAAAAAGAGGAAACGAACACGGAGTGGTGCCATCAAAAAGATGATGAATCCAAATAATACCTTACCGTCTCCAAGAATTCCAGGAAAGTGGTCTGTTATTGATAAGAACATGTGAATTATACCAAATAGGTTGCTGTAAAAAGGACTCACGTGAAATAGGAGAAAGGGAGAGGAGAGGGCGTAAAAGAGAAGAGGTATGTTTAAACAGCGGTAAAGAGTCATAAGGGGATTTGGATGAAAAGTGGAGTAGATCATCGAAAGAAAAAGGTAATAAAAGAGCGCGTTCGATAGAAAGCCAAAGAGGAGAGAAAGGGGATTCTACCTGAGAAAGCCACCGTGAAGCTTGACGGAGGGAGAAGGATTTATGATAAACACGGAAGTCAGGGAAGTTGACGCCACCATTGGATTTGGAGCGACGAAGTGAAAGTAGGGAAATCCTAGATCTTTTGCCTTTCCAAAGAAATTTCGAAATAGAGGAATCAAGACGCTTAAAGTAAAGAGAGGGAATATGGACAGGGAGCATAGAAAGTGTAAAAATAAGGATGGGAGCAATCATAATCTTGACAGAGTCCAATCTACCCCACCACGAAAGAAAGAGCGGATTCCAAGAGGATAACAACTGATCAATGCGGGAGAGGACAGCAAACATGTTCAGTTTGACAGAAGATGCAATAGAATTGGAGAACCAGACTCCAAGATATTTGATCTTGGTAGAATTCCAAGCGAAGCCAGTAGAGGAAAAGAAATGAGGAAGACAGAACTTCGTCAAGGGAAGGATCTCTGTTTTGTCAGAATTAATCTTGTAACCGGAAGCATGGGAAAACTTATCAAATTCCGCTAACAGCGGGGGGACAGAGGATAACGGGTTTGACACAAACAGAAGAATATCATCTGCATAAGCAGAAAGTTTTAATTGGTCAGATCCATAAGTGAAGCCAGAGATGGAATCATTCTGGCGGATGGAAGTTAAAAAGGGTTCAAGGGCCAAAACAAAAAGAAGCGGAGAGAGAGGGCAGCCTTGCCGAACACCTCTTTGGAGGGTGAAAGAAGAGGAGAGCTGGCCATTTACCAGAACAGAAGCCTTGGGGGAAGAATATAAATATAATAAGGAAACAAGAGAAATAAATTTAGGACCAAAACCATGCCAAGAGAGAGAAGCAAATAAGAAAGACCAGTCCACCCGGTCAAAAGCTTTTTCAGCGTCAATTGAGATAGCAGCTAAAGGAAGGGACAGGGAGGAAGCTTTATTCAGGACATTAAGAAAAAGACGAGAATTATCTGATGTGAGCCTGCCCTTGATAAATCTGCACTGTTCCTTTCCAACCAAATGTGGCATAAAAGAGTCTAATCGCAGGGCAAGAAGTTTAGCAAAGAGTTTATAATCAACATTAACCAACGATATAGGGCGATAGTTCTTGCAGAATTTTGTATCTCTACCTTCCTTCGGGATCAAGGAAATAGTGGCATCTTGAAAAGTACCTGCAGCAGTGCCTGAAGATATAAAAGACTGAAACAGTGACAATAGTCTGGGGAGGAGGAGATCGGAGAAGTGTAAATAGAATTCCACTGGGAATCCATCAGGACCGGGGGTTTTACCTTTAGTAAGAGAGGAAAGTGCTCTAGAAAGTTCTTGGAGAGTAAGATCAAGATCCAGAGAGGCAAAGTTAAGTTAAGGTCAGGGGCAGAAGGTCTAGGAAGGTTCTCAAAATAAGAATGAAGCGTGGAGGGGGAAGGCGGAGATTCAGGAGTATAGAGCTGTTTGTAGAAGAGTTGGAACTGTTCAAGAATTTTGTTTGTATCATGAAGGAGGGAATTTTCAGATGAGAAAATGGATTCAATACAAGTACGTTCCTTCCGGGATTTAAGATAATTCGCTAAAAGTTTACCAGATTTATTGCGGCCTCCATAATATCGAGCACTACTACGTAGGAGTATAGACGAGGCATTGCCCGTAGACAATTTATTAAAAGAGATTTTAGCACGCAAAAGATCTGGCGACATACACTTAGCAGAGGAGGTATAAAATTGATGCTCCAGGTGTTTAATATGAGCAAGACAGGTTTTGCGCTTCTGAAGGAACTTCTTCTTTTTCTGGGAAACAAAATCAATAATAAATCCCCGAGCCGTCGCCTTGAAGGAATCCCAGAGAGTGTGAGGGGAGACATCAGGAGTGGAATTTGTAAGAAAAAAAATCATCAGTAAAAGTACGGAAGGAGGAGGAAAAGACAGGGTCAGAAAGAAGTGAAGAGTTGAAGCGCCAGCGGGAGGATTTAGGACGAGGAGGAAGGAGATCAACATTTGTAATGATAGGAGCATGATCAGAAATTACAATAGGTTCAATAGAAGCAGAGAGAATATTTTGAGCAAGAGAATGAGAGAGAAAAAGGTAATCCAGTCTAGAAAAGGAGGCATGAGGATGTGAGAAAAAAGAATAGTCAAGGGTATCAGGGTGTGTGAGGCGCCAGGAGTCGGAAAGGTTAGCTTGGAAAATAGTGTCTATAAATTGCTTATGTGATTTATGAGGTGAAAAACGAACTGTAGATTTGCGGTCCAGAAAGGGACCAACAATTTGGTTACAATCACCACCTAGAAGGAAAAAGTCATCTTTGTACTGAATACATTTATTGTGATAATCGGCCAGAACACACAATCAGGTTGGGTAGGGCCATAAACATTGAAAACAGTCAAGGGAATATTTAGCTAAAACCCATCGACCCTCCGCATCCCTCTCTTCAAGCAAAACCTTACACTTAATCTTTTTATGAATCAAAATGGCAACCCCGTTTTTCTTATTATCAGTTGGCGAAAACAAAACAGTACCCACCCAACTCTTCTTCAATTTGAGGGATTCTACATCATTGAGGTGAGTTTCTTGTAAAAGAACAATGTCAGGGGAGTAGGAAGCTAAATGGGAAAAAATCCTCTGCCTTTTGATGGGGTTATTAAAACCTTTAACATTCCAGGAAACAATTCGGAATTATCAAACAGGAGAAAATGGTAAATGTAATATAACAAACAGCAACATTACAGATACAACAGATAGGTCCAAAAAATGGATGATCAAAGGATCGTAAAAAGAAGAAGCAAGGGAAAATAGAAAAGAGGAAATAAACGCATCGAGATAAGAAAAAGCAGAACCAAAGAAGGATAAAAAAGAAAAATGGTATCAGATACGAGAAGGAAAAATTGAAAAATGGAAAGAAAGCCAAGGCACAAGAAAGGAAAAGATGAAGAAAGGAAAGAGGAAAAGAACAAGGGGAAAGATAGGGAGAAGAGACAGTACAAATCCAGAAGGATGACTGCAAAAAACATACCTGAGGGAAGAGTCCAAAAGGAGGGTGGGGAAATGGCGACGCGTAACAAGATGAACCAACCAAAGAGCAGGGACACGACCACACCGGGACATCATAGGACCACAGGATGGGAGTCATAAAATATCTGAAACGGGGGGTATAAATCTGTGGGAGTGAAGGAAATGTCAGAGTTACATTGAGAAAAATAAAACACAATATGAAAGAAGCAATAGGACAGAGAGTTAGAAAGGATAAAAAAAGGAACAAGTAAGGTATAAGTTAAGAGCACAGATGGAATACATAGGTGTAGGAGAACACCAGAATGGATAATAACAGATAAGTAAATGAGTGAAGGAACAAGGAGGAGCAACAGAAGACTAACCAGAAGCATTCAATACGCATGCAAAAAACATCAAAAAGTATTCAAGAAGAAGCATCAAAAAAAAAAACATTCAAAAAATAGTCTAGCTGGATGGAGATGGCGAGGTATCCATGCCACTATTATTCTGAAGGAGAATGAAGTTCTTAAGTTCACCAGGCTCTTGAAAGGTCCTAGTCTTATTTTGATGAGTGACTCTAAAGGTGCATGGGTGGAACAGACCATAACGAGCACCCATGGAGCGCAGAGCAGGACGAAGAGAGAGGAACTCTTTCCGTCGTGAAGCTGTGGCATTAAAGACATCTTGAGCAAGAAATACACGTTGGCCCAACCATAAAATTTGGCCTTTAGCTCTAGGCGCAGAGAGAACTGAAAGGAGATCAGTGAATTTAAAAAAGAGAATGATGACTCCACGCGGCTTCGTAGAGGATGTCAGGCGAGGACCAAGTCTGTGGGCTCTCTGAATGCTGATGGAAGTAGATGGCGGCATGTCCAAGAGCTTAGGAAGGAAGGAGGTGAAGAAGGTCACCGGGTCATCCCCTTCAAGGGATTCTGGAAAGCCATAAATACGGAGGTTATTCCTTCTGTTTCTAGTTTCTAAATCCTCAGTGTGTTGTTGGAGAGAGAGGACAGACTTTTCTAATGAAGAGATCCGCTGCGAATGAGATTGAATGTTAGGAAGTTGCTGTTCCACAGAAGTGATACGGGTGTCCAAGACCACCCACTTCTCCTTCAAGAGCTGCATGTCTTTATTAGTCTCCTCAACAAAGGGGCGCAAAGCACGTATCTCCTCCAGAATGAGATCCATAGAAATAGAAGAAGCATGTTTTTCCGGAGAAGAATCATGCTTCAGGAGCTTGGAGGAAGATGCTGGAGGCGAGGCTTTGCCAGAAGAAGCTGGATTCGTCGTTGAACGATGAGGGACTGAGGCAGCCATTGTTGGGGAGGAGACGGGTGCGCGCACTGTCACAGCAGAAGAGACTTGGTTGCGTTTGGAGGGCACAAAAATAAACTTTGGAGAACGAAGGTTGCCCATATGTATGCAAAGCTTCAAAGAGGTGAAGAAGCAGGATACAGGAAAGACTTAAGTCGGACACCACCAGAAACCAGGTGACTGAACGACAATAAGAAGATCAGCTAAGTTGAAGTAATCCAAGTGTTGATCATGAGAGGAAGTAGTTCATCTGCTGAACTTTATGTCAAAAATAGAATTCCCTTTGGGCATATAAAGTGTACGAACATCAACTTCTCAACGTCACAAATGGACAACAAATATTGTAAACATAAAAACAGATTCAAACATAGAAACTAAGAAACTAAGAGCAATGCATAAGCTTCAAAATTATGAGATAACGGTAAGTTCAAATAAGCACAGTTTATTTATACATAAAATTAATAAAAACAAATAAAATCACAGTAGAATTGGGAACACAGGGAATATATCAAGGGAATGAATCAAAACCATCAATTCATCTAATCAAATTCATACACCTAAAACAGGGAAATACACAAAACTCCTAAATCAAATATCAATAGTATGATATTTGATTTAGGAGTTTTGTGTATTTCCCTGTTTTAGGTGTATGAATTTGATTAGATGAATTGATGGTTTTGATTCATTCCCTTGATATATTCCCTGTGTTCTCAATTCTACTGTGATTTTATTTGTTTTTATTAATTTTATGTATAAATAAACTGTGCTTATTTGAACTTACCGTTATCTCATAATTTTGAAGCTTATGCATTGCTCTTAGTTTCTTAGTTTCTATGTTTGAATCTGTTTTTATGTTTACAATATTTGTTGTCCATTTGTGACGTTGAGAAGTTGATGTTCGTACACTTTATATGCCCAAAGGGAATTCTATTTTTGACATAAAGTCTATTGTTGGTACCCCATCCCTTTGGTTTTGGGTCCCTCTCTCTTTTATTAGAGAGTTCATCTGCTGAACACCATTTAAAGCAGACTCCCGGAGTGAGGAGCGAGAAATGGATGAAGAGAATAGCCAAAAGAAGACATCCAGGAGCATGAAGACTCAATTGGCAGCAAAAATAGGAACAGAAAAGTGTGAACGGAGACACCAACAGAAGAGAGATGCAAGGTAGTCAGAGGGGTGCAGCAGGGTAAGACCAGCTTGTGCAATAATCCAGAGGCAGCATGAGGAGACCACAGGAAACATGTAGAAGCGATGACACAAAATGGCGCTAAACCCAGCTGTGAGGAAAAATAAGGTGTGGTAAAAAGAAGTTCATGGAATTAAATACCAGAAGGAACAGCCAACAGGTAGGGTAAAGCAAGTTATTGTCATCCTCGAAATCCACAAGGAGGCATGAAGAGACTGGAACAGAAAGCGTTGCAATAACACGCTGCAGAGGTCAGAGAACAGCCATACAACAAGGCAGGCTGTTGGCAAAAGCCTTATCAGTAAGCCTTATCAGTAAGCCTTATCAGTAAGCCTGAACCATCATAAAGAAAGGCTCACCAGTATCCGGTGGAGTTCTAGGCATCGGCTCCTACGGGGCAAAGCAGCAGGCAGCACGGCCGGGAAAGGTGCGCAAAATGGCGGTGTTAGGTTTCCTGAGGAGAAACGAGTCGCATGTAGAAATTAGCACTACGCGCTCACCGGCACTTAAAGAAGGTCTCAAAAGGAGCAGCAGGCATTCCGACAACAGGTTCCGTCATCCGACATCGACGAAGAAGGCAGGAGTGCTCTGGAGCACAATGAAGGTCGTCCCGGTGCAGCGGAGGTCCCGCTTCAGGCAGCCATCCCGTTCGGCGCCGAAGCCACGCCCCCATCCCCCCTACTTTTTAATATCTATATTGAACCACTTGCACAATCTCTTAGGGATGATCCAAGAATCTCCTCATTTGAATATGGAGGTTGGGAAAAAAAAGGGTAGGGCTCTACGCCGACGACATAGTAATTTACACTAGTGACCCAGCAACTGCCTTTCCCATAGTGGTTGAAATGGCCAAAGAATTTGGACATATATCGGGTTATGATATTAACGCTGAGAAGACTGAGCTCATGACGTGGAACATTACTAATCCAAGCGTTGTGGTGACACCCTCAATTTGTTACCTCGGAGTTAAAATCACGCAAGATATAGACACCTTGGCTAAGGCTAACCTAGATCTCGTCTTCCAAGAATGTAGGGCCCTATTGAAATCCTGGGCTGGTCTTCGACTGTCAATTTTTGGGAAAGTCAATATAGTGAAAATGTCTATCCTCCCGAAACTGACTTTTATTTTAATTCCATCCCTTTGGCTTTTGATTCTAAGCAACTTCATAAATGTCAGCAGGAAATTAATTCCTTCATTTGGGGCAATAAGGCTACAAGGTTGGCCTGGAAAAAATTAAGGAGGAGGAGGGAAAAAGGGGGGCTTGCTCTGCCAGATTTGCAGTACTATGCGTGGGCATTCCAGCTTTCCCACACAAGAATGCTCTTGAAGTCACCAGATAATTCTTCAAATGGGAGATTGTTTAAGGCAATGCTGGTGGGGGCAAACCTTCCGTTAGACGGGTTTCTATTTAAGTTCGGGGACCGAAAGTTTTTTAAAAAGGTGAGGCTTAAGACTCTTTTAACAATATTGAAGTCCTGGGTGCAAATTAAACTTAGAGTGGGGCTGGCATATTTTTCCAACTATGCTCAGATATGGGACTCTCCTGGGCTCCCACTGTGTTTGAAAGACTGTCTGGTAGCCCCCCTAGTTGAAGCTGGGCTCTCAAGATGGGGTGAACTGGTATTTGGAGGTGTCTTGATAGAGTGGGCGGAGCTTAAGGAGAAAGTAGGGCCAACCTTGTCAAGATTTAAGTACATCCAAATCGGCAGTTGGGCCAGAGAACTAACTAGGAAAAATTCTAATATTGGGAGACCCAGCCCCCTAGAACAGCACTTAGTCGAAAAACAGACAGGAGGTAAGGAGGTTGCTTTTTGGTATTGGTCCATCTTGGAGGAGATAGATGGAGACTTCAACCTCCCAATGGAGCTATGGGGAAGTGAAATCGTGTTATTGGACGAGGATTTGTGGATAAAATCCTTTTCTATTTTGTATAGACTTGTCAAACCCGCCTGGCTGAGACGAAACCACTTGTTCACTTTACACCGGGCATACCTCTCCCCTTTACGTCTATCAAAATATCAGGAAGGGAAATGCTGTAACAAATGTCAACTTCCAGCAGCCTCAGATACCCACATGTTTTGGGAATGCCCCCACATAATTGCTTATTGGAAAGAGGTTAAAGTCACCCTGGATTCAATTCTCAAGACCAACATCCCTCTTACGCTATCATTAGTCATTTTTGGCTTCGATCCGAACATCATCGGGGTTGCGCGGTCTTTCTTATTCTATGCTATCCTTCTGGCAAGACGGCTGATATGTATACACTGGGTAGATACCATCCCTCCCGCACACTCCTCCTGGCTAACGTCACTTTATGAAACATCCAAGATAGATTCGGCTAGATCCTGAGGCACCCAGTGCCTCACCTATTGGAAACTCTTGATAGATTGGAAGTGAACCTTTTTTTCGGCTCGTTGTTTTCTTTTTTTTTTCCCAAAGGTCCGATGATTATGCCCATCTACTCCATGGCTAGGTCTAGTGGTTTGCCCCGACTCCGATACCTATTTACTGGCCTAACAGGCATGAAGCTGCCTAGAGGAGTGTCAACAAGGTGCACCATATCTCCCGCCAATCCGTAATAAGTTCTGCCTAGTTTGCGAAGCGGCTCAATTATCAGGGCCTTGCTCCCGAAGGCAGTGAGGTGGTTGGTGTGTTTTCTTTTTTTTGCATCTATGGAACGAGAGTCGGGCAGATGAGGACAAAAAAAAAAAGACATAACATTCCTTTTTCATTTCACACCCTGGATCTTTATTGCACAGCTTAGAGCCTATTTGTTAACTAAGAGGCCTAACAGACATGCTGCCTAAGATTCTCTACTAGTATATATCCTAAAGCCTAACTGACTTCAAGAATACATGTATTTCCATATTTTTAAACACATCAACTAAGCAACTTATTCACCCAGATTCATTTACAATCAAGCTTGACTCACAGTGTGATCTTAGGCACATGACCAGGATGTTACATGTAATCTGCCATGTCTGTCTCTGCCTCCACTATGTGTGTTTGTGCTCATACTATCTCACTGTCTCTACTCGCAAAAAACAGACCATATATATATAAGCAAGACACAACATTCCTTTTTCATTTCAACAGCACACACTGAATCTTTATTGCAAAGCTTAGAGCCTATTTGTGAACTAAGAGGCCTAACAGACATGCTGCCTAAGATTCTCTACTGGTACATATCCTAAAGCCTAACTGACTTCAAGAATACATGTATTCCCATATTTTTAAACACATCAACTAAGCAAATTATTCACACAGATTCATTTAAAATCAAGCTTGACTCACAGTGTGATCTTAGGCACATGACCAGGATGTTACATGAAATCTACCATGTCTGTCTCTGCCTCCACTATGTGTGTTTGTGCTCATACTATCTCACTGTCTCTACTGGCAAAAAACAGACCATATATATATATTACCTACTGGCGATCGCCAGTAGGTATATATAGTTAGGATTTTTTCTCTATGGGATTTTTGAAAATTCTATGTCTAATAACTTTGGCGTTTGTGGACGGAATTGGCTGTAATTTTCAAGAAAATGGAACATTTTGTTTCTGAGCAGCCCCTGAAAATTTGGAGGGGTTTCGTCAAGGGGGAGCCGAGAAAAAAGGGGGGTCCCAAAACGTGTTTTTAACATTGAGTTTTCCATAGGGCGGTTGGCCTCACTTTTAGCCCGAACGGCTGAATGGATTTGCACGAAACTTGGCAAAATTGTAGGGACTGGTAGCCCGATGTGCCTTTGCTAGGTCTCAATATATGTGCTCCAGTGGATTTTGAGAAATTAACGTTCAAAAAAAGATATATATCTGTAACAGCGGACCAGGCAGCGCTCCAGTTCGCGTACTTTTCGCGTTACGGAGCTTTGTGAAGCGAAGCTGATTGGTTCTCCTGCGTCTCTAAACATTCTAAACAGTCCGTAGCGGCCGCCATCTTGTCTCTCGGTAGGATCGAGAGACAAGAGGAGGCCAAAGAGAAGGGGCAAATGACCATAAGGGGGCATAGTAGAGCCTCCCTGACCCCCTAGGTTTGATGTGGAGGTTTTAAAAGGGCCCCGCGTGGCAAAAAAAAAAAAAATAATAATCGAAAGGCTGAATGGATTTGCACGAAACTTGGCAAAATTGTAGGGACTGGTAGCCCGATGTGCCTTTGCTAGGTCTCAATATATGTGCTCCAGTGGATTTTGAGAAATTAACGTTCAAAAAAAGATATATATCTGTAACAGCGCTCCGCTTCGCGTACTTTTCGCGTTACGTAGCTTTGCGAAGCTGATTGGTTCTCCGGCGTCTGTAAACATTCCAAACAGTCCGTAGCGGCCGCCATCTTGTCTCTCGGTAGGATCGAGAGACAAGAGGAGGCCAAAGCGAAGGGGCAAATTACCATAAGGGGGCATAGTAGATCCTCCCTGACCTCTTAGGTTTGATGTACCATTTTGCCAAGTTTGGTGTAATTCCGTTCAGCCATTCAGGCTGTAGACGTATCTAAATGTCCTATGGAAAATTGCATGGGGAAAACACATTTGAAAGTGTTGAAATTTAGAACCAATTAAAATGTTACTTTGGTTTTGTATTTGTGTGTGATGAAAGTTAATTGGTTATGTATATATCTAAAATGAGAGGAAACAACAGCCATTTTGTGATACTACTGTCTGAGGTACATTTGTGAGGATTTTTTGGTGCTCAATTTCTGGTGTTTGATTTACACAGTACTAACACTTCTCCTACTTTCAAAAAGGTGAGTTGTTAATTTGTAAGGGGAACTATGTTGTACACTTTAAGATAATTTGAAAAATGTTTTCTGTTATTCATTTTCAGTCCTTCTGTTATACTAAATACTTGATAAAGTTAGTTTTATATTATGTATTACTAAAAACGATAAATGAAAGTGATTATTTTTTTCTGCAATTTACAGCAAGGAATTTCAAAATAAAATGGATCACAATGAAGAGACCGTGGCAATTTCTTTTGAATTATCCACTACATTTATTGAAATTGACAGCACCAATAATGAAATATTCTCACAAGGAGGAGATGACTTGAATTATTTTTTTGATCAATCTCTTGACGGCGAATTTATCGAATGTTTGGAGACCATAGAGTTACAAGAATCATCATTGCAGACTTTCCATGAGGAGATTCCTGATGAGATGATTGAAGAGGAAATTCCTGATGAGGACATGTTACTAGTTCTTTCAAATTATGAAAATTCAGAAGAATAAATTTATATTTAGAAATCAAAAATTGTTTCAGACATTATTCATTTTTATTTTTAATTTATGAGGTTGTAGCGAAGTGATTGTAGTATAAAAAAAGACTTATAGTATAGTATAGAGTGCAAAAATTGGTTCTTTTTGGAGGGGCAAAAAAAAAAATCGTTTTTTTGGTGGGGTCCGCCCGGTTAGCGTAACAGGAAGTGGACTGGGGAGCGTACTACAAGGAAAGAAGAATGATTGACTTTTAACTTATTGTATGTTTATAGACTTGTTTTTCTGCTGATTGACGTCACGGCCTATCTCCACGGGATGCAGTCCCTACCATCTCGGTGTTTAAGCCCAGGGGGACCGGTAGTGTGGGAGAGATAACGGGGCATATTATCAAGGGGGTTTATCTCCGCTTTTTTGGCTTTAAAAGCCAAGAAAGCGGAGATAAAATTATCTCCGTATTACGTAGCTGTCGCTAACACCAGTTAGCGACCGCTAGTAGGAGATAGCGACCATCTTGGGCTCCACTTTGCATGTCAGTGATATTTATCACTAATGACATGCAAAGTGGGCATGCCAAGATGTTAGCGACTGGAAACAGTCGCTAACATCGCTATCTCCTATTACCAACTTTTGGAGATATTCGCGCGAAGCGCGAATATCTCCAAAAAGTAACACCTGCCCTGAGCAGTTCTTAGCCATGTTATCCAATGGGAGGTGGATAACATGGCTAAGAGCATTAGCTCGATAATGCATGAATATCGCTGACTTTTCAGCGATATTAACGCATTGCGGCCGTTTTTTATCGCATTTGCGATAAACCTAGATAATA
Organism: Lissotriton helveticus; assembly: GCF_964261635.1. Lineage (NCBI taxonomy): Eukaryota > Metazoa > Chordata > Amphibia > Caudata > Salamandridae > Lissotriton > Lissotriton helveticus. The sequence goes on along the minus strand of NC_136059.1, from coordinate 1,478,291,656 downwards.
GCAAGGTTTATCTGCGATAATTTCTGACGATGCTTAGCGGTAAAAAATTCGTTGCTAAGCATCGTTAGGGATAAATATCGCTTAACTTTGGTAATATGCCCCAACGTCTGTTAACGTTCGATTCGAAGGAAATCAGGAAGTGTTGAAAAACATTGTCTGCGCCATCTTGCCTTTTTTCAAATGCCACACTTTTGTCGTGCACGGCAGCCATTTTAGATGCCTTGACCAGACCCACTCTCTGCACGCTGTCAATCCTTAGCATGGCTCCCCACCCTCGCAAGCATCTCCCCCAGGCACTGGTCACCCCCGCTCTCTGTCTTATTCATGGGTAATAAACCTCCCCCCATCTGCGCTGCTCTTCCCTGAGAATCACACCCTGTGCCCGCCCGACACCTCCCTTTCGCCCTATTCACTACCGCACCCTCCGACACTCCTCTTCCTCCGTGTCCGATTGTCCAGGCCGGTCCTAGGCTATCAGCTAGCCCTGCAGATGTAGTTTATGGCCCCAGCTGTAAAGAATCACCCCTCTTCAAAGGAGTTATAGTAGATCAAGGCCCACACCCGATGAGATCCGTCACAGCAGACGCGTTCCTACTATCTGAAAACCATCCTGTATTGTGATTGGGGAGGGGACCGAGCCTGAAGCGGAAGATTCCAGGGATGACTCTTTGTACATCAAAGTTTTTACAATTATGTGTCACATTAAAAATATATAGCACTCCAACAAAGTAGTAGGATTATAAAACTTTAATAACTTATAAATATATACAACAAAACAAAAACAGTAAAAACATTTAAACATTTTTAGGGAAAAAGAAGGAACAATGGTCAGTAGCGGTCGGTTGTGCGAATAGTCCCAAGGCAGCACAGGTGATGTTGCCTGGGTGCCGCACTGATTTGGGTATCCGGCGTGGGGCGTCCCGGGGGGTGGGTCGTCAGTAGCGGTCTGTTGTGCGAATAGTTCCAAGGCAGCAGAACGCGCTGAAATGTGGATGGCACCAAGGTGATGTCCAGTAAGTTGCCGCCCTCCGAATAACGGCGTGGGGTGCCCCGGGGGGGGGGGGGAGGAGGCGGCGTGAACGGGCCTCTCCAGGTGGAGTCTCGTCTTCTGTAGTGGGGCGCCCCTTTACCGTTTCAGTTGCCATTCCGTCCGCTTTTGGTCCACTGTGTCAAAAGCCGCAATTCAGCTGAGTTGCGCCCACTCTTGCGGTGCAGCGATAGGCGGCTGTCACAGGACTCTCAAAATGGTGGCAGGCTCTTTCCTTTTTGGGCCTGGTCCACTGAAATGGCCCTGGGACACCTTGGAAATCGGACGCTTGTCTGCTAGGTCTTGGACCCCATTCTCGAAAGCGTCCCCTCCGCCTTGAGGATTCTACAAAAGTCTTGGGGGCCCCCGACTCCTGCAGGCTTCTGGTGGGGAGCGGCTGCCATGATTGCTCGCGGAATGACCACGACGGAGCCACGAGATGGTGGTGCTTTCATGCTGACGCCAGCTTCAGTCTGAAACATCCAGAAACAAGGTGGGGCTTTCATCGTTTGGGAAAAAAAAAAAGTTTTCATCCAATGAAAAGTGTTATTTTTAGGTCATATGATCAAGCCTTCCATCATTAGGACACCAAAAGTAAAATGAACCAATGAAAAGTTTTATAAACAAGTCACATGACCTGTTATGCGGCATAGGGTATAAAATGCGGAGAAAATACGTTGGCACGTGAGGCGGCGTCAGTAGCGGACCGATGTGCGAATAGGCCGAAGGCAGCACAACGCGCCAAGATCCGGATGGCACCGAGGTGGTGTCCAGCAAGTTGCCGCACTGGTGTGGCCATCCTACAATGCTGAAAGTCGGCGTGGGGCGCCCCGTTGGCCTGTGAGATGGCGTCAGTAGCGGACCGATGTGCGAATAGGCCGAAGGCAGCACAACGCGCCAAGATCGGGATGGCACCGAGGTGGTGTCCAGCAAGTTGCCGCACTGGTGTGGCCATCCTACAATGGTGAAAGTCGGCGTGGGGCGCCCCGTTGACCTGTGAGATGGCGGCAGTAGCGGACCGATGTGCGAATGGGGCCAAAGGCAGCGCAACAATATTTTCTGAATAGAAGACACCACAAGGCGCTGAGATGCCAAGATCCGGATGGCACCGAGGTGGTGTGTAGCAAGTTGCCGCACTGGTGTGGCCATCCTACAATGGTGCAAGTCGGGGTGGGGCGCCCCGTTGGCCTGTGAGATGGCGGCAGTAGCGGACCGATGTGCGAATGGGGCCAAAGGCAGCGCGACAATATTTTCTGAATAGAAGACACCACAAGGCGCTGAGATGCCAAGATCCGGATGGCACCGAGGTGGTGTGTAGCAAGTTGCCGCACTGGTGTGGCCATCCTACAATGGTGAAAGTCGGCGTGGGGCGCCCCGTTGGCCTGTGAGATGGCGGCAGTAGCGGACCGATGTGCGAATGGGGCCAAAGGCAGCGCAACAATATTTTCTGAATAGAAGACACCACAAGGCGCTGAGATGCCAAGATCCGGATGGCACCGAGGTGGTGTGTAGCAAGTTGCCGCACTGGTGTGGCCATCCTACAATGCTGAAAGTCGGCGTGGGGCGCCCCGTTGGCCTGTGAGATGGCGTCAGTAGCGGACCGATGTGTGAATGGGGCCAAAGGCAGCGCAACAATATTTTCTGAATAGAAGACACCACAAGGCGCTGAGATGCCAAGATCCGGATGGCACCGAGGTGGTGTCTAGCAAGTTGCCGCACTGGTGTGGCTATCCTACAATGCTGAAAGTCGGCGTGGGGCGCCCCGTTGGCCTGTGAGATGGCGTCAGTAGCGGACCGATGTGCGAATAGGCCGAAGGCAGCACAACGCGCCAAGATCCGGATGGCACCGAGGTGGTGTCCAGCAAGTTGCCGCACTGGTGTGGCCATCCTACAATGCTGAAAGTCGGCGTGGGGCGCCCCGTTGGCCTGTGAGATGGCGGCAGTAGATGACCGATGTGCGAATGGGGCCAAAGGCAGCGCAACAATATTTTCTGAATAGAAGACACCACAAGGCGCTGAGATGCCAAGATCCGGATGGCACCGAGGTGGTGTGTAGCAAGTTGCCGCACTGGTGTGGCCATCCTACAATGGTGAAAGTCGGCGTGGGGCGCCCCGTTGGCCTGTGAGATGGCGACAGTAGCGGACCGATGTGCGAATGGGGCCAAAGGCAGCGCAACAATATCTTCTGAATAGAAGACACCACAAGGCGCTGAGATGCCAAGATCCGGATGGCACCGAGGTGGTGTGTAGCAAGTTGCCGCACTGGTGTGGCCATCCTACAGTGGTGAAAGGCGGCGTGGGGCGCCCCGTTGGCCTATGAGATGGCGGCAGTAGCGGAACGATGTGCGAATGGGGCCAAAGGCAGCGCAACAATATTTTCTGAATAGAAGACACCACAAGGCGCTGAGATGCCAAGATCCGGATGGCACCGAGGTGGTGTGTAGCAAGTTGCCGCACTGGTGTGGCCATCCTACAATGCTGAAAGTCGGCGTGGGGCGCCCCGTTGTCCTGTGAGATGGCGTCAGTAGCGGACCGATGTGCGAATGGGGCCAAAGGCAGCGCAACAATATTTTCTGAGTAGAAGACACCACAAGTCGCTGAGATTCGGTTAGCACCGAGGTGGTGTCTAGCAAGTTGCCGCACTGGTGTGGCCATCCTACTATACTGCTCCGAATAACGGCGTGGGGTGCCCGAAGGGGGGGGGAGGCGGCGTGAACGGGCCTTCCTAGGTGGAGGCTCGTCTGCTGTAGTGGGGCGCCCCATTATCGTTTCAGTTGCCATTTAGCTGAGTTTCGGCCGCTCTTGATGCTACAGCGACAGGCGGCTGCAACAGGACTCTCAAAATGGCGGCCTGTTCTTTGGATTTGGGCCTGGTCCACTAAAATGGCCCTGGGACACCTTAGAACTCGGACGCTCGAATTTTTTTTCCTTTCCTCTACATGCAAAAAAAGGTAAATGCCCGGTACGTTACACGCTTCATCTGCCACGATGTACTCTCCAGAGGAACCGAAAAAAAATACAGTTATGGTAACTATACCATGCATCGTCATATGGAGAGGTGGCACCGATTAATTATAGTGCTGCATAAAAGAGAGATTTGGAGGAGAACTCCCGACCTGCCAGTACATTCATCAAAGAAGTGGCACTGACAGCATCAGAGGCAAGGGAAACGGTCCCAATTATTTAGAAGAACTTTGGAAAGATTAAAATGACATGTTTAGATTGTGGCAAATTAATTTCATGTGGACAGATGAGTGTTACTCTAATAAATACAGCATATGAACATCATCATAGTCGATGGTTGGTAGAGACATTTTGACTATATCCTGGACCTGCCCGTCCTCGCCCAAAATGGCGCCGGAATAAATGGGACTCGTAACTCCTTGTTGTGTACTGGTTGCACAACCTTGATATCACGAGATACGTATGCAGTTTTGAAGCACATGGCAGGAGAGGACGAGAATAGATTGAATATTTCGACATCCCTATTGATATTAAGTTCTAATGTGTTATTGATTACTGTACTATTGAAAGTTCGAATTAACGTCACCCATGGTACTTGCCCGCAAATGTATATCTAGATAATTTTATTGTAACTGGCCCTGTCGTATTTTAATTATAAAATGTACGTCCACCGATTCCGCAACTGTTAGACACCTTAGTTCTTGCAACCTAATGGCCCGCCTGTTACGTTCCTCTACAGTGTAAATGTCTACTCATCATATACGATTACAGTTTGATCCGTGGCCGGCCCACGTGGTTATAGGCTCGTATTTGTATAATGACATTTTCACAATAAAGGTTTTTAAAAGAAAACATGGTAGTAGTATATACATTGGTAAAGTTTTTAATAATAGTCACTGTTTTAGAATCAGTAAAATGCAAGTGAAATAAAGCAGACCAATTACATGAAGGGTAAAAGGTATAATACGCAGGAACGCAGTAAAGATAAATGGTCAAGGGCTGTTGTGTTTTCTACTCCTGCAACATAAAGTGATCGATAAGAATCTCATATTCAGGCGTATCGGCGACTAAGACAGCAGGTCGACCCTCTTTTGCTCAACGGCTCCGTCATGGGACGAAGAAACGCCCTTTTTCTCGAAAAAAGAATATATTTTACTTGCAGGACAGTTGTAAATTTTCCGGGAAAGTACATTAGCCTGGAACATTATAACATATATTTAAGAAAAAATAATGTTCGGAAGTAATAAAAAGCGTAATTTTTAGGTCATATGACCAAGCCTTTCATCATTAGAATAAGAAAAGTAAAATGAACCAATGAAAAGTTTTATTAACAAGTCACATGACCTGTTATGCTTACGTTACGCGCTGCGCGTCGCGCCCCGGATCACTTCCGGATGCGCTAACGCGGCGCGTCATATGACGCATTACGCGACAACGCAGGTCCAGAATATAGTCAAAATGTCTCCACCAACCAGCGGTCGGAACACAACCCCTTTCAGCAGGCTAAATAGTTCTGGTAAATGACAACAGAAGGGACAGGCAACAAGAACCATCAGTCAAAGAGGGGAGGGCTAGTTCTTCTCTACCGGGTCACGTTGGGGCGCTACCGGAACTGATCGAATTGGTAGTCTACAGTGTTTCTGGATGTTTCAGACTGAAGCTGGCATTAGCATGAGAGCACCACCATTTCGTAGCTCCGTCGTGGCCATTCCACGAGCAATCATGGCAGCCGCTCCCCACCAGAAGCCTGCGGGAGTCGGGGGCCCCCAAGACTTTTGTAGAATCTTCAAGGCTGAGGGGACGCTTTCGAGAATGGAGCCCAATCTCTAGCAGACAAGCGTCCGAGTTCCAAGGTGTCGCAGGGCAATTTTAGTGGACCACGCCCAAATCTGAAGAGCCGGCCGCCATTTTGAGAGTCCTGTGGCAGCCGCCTATCGCTGCACCGCAAGAGCGGGAGTAACTTAACTACATGGTGAGCGAGACGCTGTAGTCGAAAGAGCGGGCGGTAAACAGCTGAATAGCGGAAGAGGCTCAGTGTAGCAAAAGCGGGCGGAATGGCAACTGAAACGGTAAAGGGGCGCACCACTACAGCGTGTCTTTAGGTGAAAAGGATTGTGGGACAAGGTCAAGAATGGAAGAGTTACCAAAAGGCAAAAAGTTCCGCTTGATCCCGGGAGCCGGCCACCTATGTCGGGGGCGATCTCAGGCCACACCAGGAGAACACGACTTGGGGAGGGGGCCGGAGCCAAGCGCCCCCTCCGAGTCCGCGCCATCACACCGTCCCTCGGGGGCCTCCGTCAAGCGGTTCAGGGTGGCACCGCATCACATTGTTCACAAATGCAGTCACGTCCTCAAACAGCCCCCACTTTACTTTGAGAATAGTGAAGCTGAAGCAAGCGCAAATAGGCTTCAGACAGTGTTACAAGCACTCCTCAAAACTTTGAACCATCAGAGTGCATGAGTTTCATGCTCGATCGATTGAGCTAGCCGGATCGGGCAACAAAAAGTATAAAATAGTTATGTAAATAGTTGTTTAATAAAATGTTTTACCCTGTTACTTTGCTGGTGTGTAGTATATATTTGTAATATTTGTATAGAGTTTATCGTTATTTTGGGCGGGGTGGGTGGCGGAGCCGAGCTGTATTGCAGCCATCATGGTGTGGAGTTCAGTTCATCTCACTAGTTTCGTATTTGTCATGAGGGGTTGTTCCTAATGTTTCTATTTTAGCGAGGTCAAAAAGAGATCCCATTAGTGGCCTACTGATTTTGCTCGATTCCTTTTGTTTTTTTACACGATTTTTCGTTATCTGCAAAAACTAAACAGAGTATTGCGACTCTGTGTTTATTTGTAAATAGAGAATGAACCAAAGAGAACCAATTGTAAAACAGTAAATGCTTGGATAACAATCAATCAAATGGAGAGAGAAGCAGGCACGACGTATTACAAAGGCCTGCGTTAACTACCTTTCACTATCTGCAAAGAGAGAGTACTCCTAATAGAAATGAGGGGGGGGGGCAGCATTCAAAGCAGATCAGTGTGCATAAACACAAAAATGTTTTTTCTTACCACGTACTTGACATTCGACAGCTTATGATATTTGCTATTAAAAAACCATTGAAATTCACTGAAAAAACCATAGGTTATAGACCATATATAGTTAGGAATTAGCATTTACAAAACCTTGAAAATTCACTGAAAAAACCATAGGTTATAGACCATATATAGTTAGGAATTAGCATTTACAAAACCTTGAAAATTCACTGAAAAAACCATAGGTTATAGACCATATATAGTTAGGAATTAGCATTTAAAAAACCTTATTTTACTCACACAAAACCATTGAAATTCCATATATAGTTAGTTGTACTAACTATATATCGTGCACCCGCAATCCACTGCGGATCATGTCACATATTACATCATTCATGACATGGTCAGTGACATCACTGATGACATCACTGATGACATCTCAAATTACATCACTGATGACATCACTGATGACATCTCAAATGACATCACTGATGACATCACTGATGACATCTCAAATGACATTACTGAGCACATCACTGATGACATCATTCATGTGATAATACGATGAACCTCTTCAGACTCTAATATAACCTTAGATACACTCAGTGTAAACACAGACTCACAGATTGTCACTCATCCATGAAGTTACACACACACCTAGTCAGTCATGCAAACAATCAAACACACCTCCATTTCCTCAACTATACAGTTATACACACCTTACTTATTCAAACATATACTAACACATATTTACTCTCTTTTACAATCCCTAATACAAGTTCACAATCATCCATACAGCCACTCACACATTCACTGGCTCTTATGCACAGTTATTTATATATGCCAACTCTCACATGTACTATGTTTTACATGTGTACTTACTTTGACATGTAGCACTGAGATATCCATTCACTCACCAATACACTCATGCACAAAGTCAACCGCCCGTACAGCTGTTTCCACATGCACTTTTGAACCCATACATCTAGTGAATCAACTGCTCACACATCTATGCACAGAGTCATACACCTCCCAGCCACCCACACACACACTCAGTCTCCCATACAAATACTTGGGCAACCAATCAATAACCCATACAGTTACTCATATAGCTACTGAACATCACATGCAGCAGTTTTCAGAACAACAGACATAATGATGCACAAATTAAGACAGTTTAGTCACTAACCCATGCACTCAGTGAGACACATTTAATCACTCACTCATACAGTCAGTCATGCACCTACTAAATCCTTCATCCAGACACTTATACATCCACTCAAGACATATTTTAACTTTACAGAAAAATACAGTCACTGGATGTTGTCATCAGTGATGTGCTCAGTAATGTCATTTGAGATGTCATCAGTGATGTCATCAGTGATGTCATTTGAGATGTCATCAGTGATGTCATCAGTGATGTCATTTGAGATGTCATCAGTGATGTCATCAGTGATGTCATTTGAGATGTCATCAGTGATGTCATCAGTGATGTCACTGACCATGTCATGAATGATGTAATATGTGACATGATCAGCAGTGGATTGCGGGTGCGCGATATATAGTTAGTACAACTAACTATATATGGAATTTCAATGGTTTTGTGTGAGTAAAATAAGGTTTTTTAAATGCTAATTCCTAACTATATATGGTCTATAACCTATGTTTTTTTCAGTGAATTTTCAAGGTTTTGTAAATGCTAATTCCTAACTATATATGGTCTATAACCTATGGTTTTTTCAGTGAATATATATATATACATATATATATACGCAAGACATAACATTCCTTTTTCATTTCAACAGCACACCCTGGATCTTTATTGCACATCTTAGAACATATTTGTAAACGAAGAGGCCTAACAGACATGCTGCCTAAGATTCTCTACTAGTAAATATCCTAAAGCCTAACTGACTGCAACAATACATGTATTCCCATATTTTTAAACACATCAACTAAGCAAATTATTCACCCAGATTCATTTTAAATCAAGCTTGACTCACAGTGTGATCTTAGGCACATGACCAGGATGTAACTTGTAATCTACCATGTCTGTCTCTGCCTCCACTATGTGTGTTTGTGCTCATACTATCTCATTGTCTCTACTGGCAAAAAACAGACCATATATATATATATAAGCAAGACACAACATTCCTTTTTCATTTCAACAGCACACCCTGGATCTTTATTGCACAGATTAGAGCCTATTTGTGAACTAAGAGGCCTAAGATTCTCTACTAGTACATATCCTAAAGCCTAACTGACTTCAAGAATACATGTATTCCCATATTTTTAAACACGTCAATTAAGCAAATTATTTACTCAGATTCATTTAAAATCAAGTTTGACTCACAGTGTGATCTTAGGCACATGACCAGAAAGTTACATGCAATCTACTATGTCTGTCTCTGCCTCCACTATGTGTGTTTGTGCTCATACTATCTCACTGTCTTTACTGGCAAAAAACAGACCATATATACATATATAAGCAAGACATAACATTCCTTTTTCATTTCAACAGCACACCCTGGATCTTTATTGCACAGCTTAGAGCCTATTTGTGAACTAAGAGGCCTAACAGACATGCTGCCTAAGATTCTCTACTAGTACATATCCTAATGCCTAACTGACTTCAAGAATACATGTATTCCCATAATTTTAAACACATCAACTAAGCAAATTATTCACCCAGATTCATTTGACATCAAGCTTGACTCACAGTGTGATCCTAGGCACATGACCAGGATGTTACATGTAATCTACCATGTCTGTCTCTGCCTCCACTATGTGTCTTTGTGCTCATACTATCTCACTGTCTCTACTGGCAGGAAACAGACCCTATATATATATAAGCCATACATAACATTCCTTTTTCATTTCAACAGCACACTCTGGATCTTTATTGCACAGCTTAGAGCCTATTTGTGAACTAAGAGGCCTAACAGACATGCTGCCTAAGATTCTCTACTAGTACATATCCTAATGCCTAACTGACTTCAAGAATACATGTATTCCCATAATTTTAAACACATCAACTAAGCAAATTATTCACCCAGATTCATTTGACATCAAGCTTGACTCACAGTGTGATCCTAGGCACATGACCAGGATGTTACATGTAATCTACCATGTCTGTCTCTGCCTCCACTATGTGTCTTTGTGCTCATACTATCTCACTGTCTCTACTGGCAGGAAACAGACCCTATATATATATAAGCCATACATAACATTCCTTTTTCATTTCAACAGCACACTCTGGATCTTTATTGCACAGCTTAGAGCGTATTTGTGAACTAAGAGGCCTAACAGACATGCTGCCTAAGATTCTCTACTAGTACATATCCTAAAGCCTAACTGACTTCAAGAATACATGTATTCCCATATTTTTAAACACGTCAATTAAGCAAATTATTTACTCAGATTCATTTAAAATCAAGTTTGACTCACAGTGTGATCTTAGGCACATGACCAGAAAGTTACATGCAATCTACTATGTCTGTCTCTGCCTCCACTATGTGTGTTTGTGCTCATACTATCTCACTGTCTTTACTGGCAAAAAACAGACCATATATACATATATAAGCAAGACATAACATTCCTTTTTCATTTCAACAGCACACCCTGGATCTTTATTGCACAGCTTAGAGCCTATTTGTGAACGAAGAGGCCTAACAGACATGCTGCCAAAGATTCTCTACTAGTACATATCCTAAAGCCTAACTGACTTCAAGAATACATGTATTCCCATATTTTTAAACACATCAACTAAGCAAATTATTCACCTAGATTCATTTAAAATCAAGCTTGACTCACAGTGTGATTTTAGGCACATGGCTAGGATGTTACATGTAATCTACCATGTCTGTCTCTGCCTCCACATTGTGTGTTTGTGCTCATACTATCTCACTGTCTCTACTGGCAGGAAACAGACCATATATATATAAGAAAGACATAACATTCCTTTTTCATTTCAACAGCACACCCTGGATCTTTATTGCACAGCTTAGAGCCTATTTGTAAACTAAGAGGCCTAACAGACATGCTGCCTAAGATTCTCTACTAGTATATATCCTAAAGCCTAACTGACTTCAAGAATACATGTATTCCCATAATTTTAAACACATCAACTAAGCAAATTATTCACCCAGATTCATTTGACATCAAGCTTGACTCACAGTGTGATCCTAGGCACATGACCAGGATGTTACATGTAATCTACCATGTCTGTCTCTGCCTCCACTATGTGTCTTTGTGCTCATACTATCTCACTGTCTCTACTGGCAGGAAACAGACCCTATATATATATAAGCCATACATAACATTCCTTTTTCATTTCAACAGCACACTCTGGATCTTTATTGCACAGCTTAGAGCGTATTTGTGAACTAAGAGGCCTAACAGACATGCTGCCTAAGATTCTCTACTAGTACATATCCTAAAGCCTAACTGACTTCAAGAATACATGTATTCCCATATTTTTAAACACGTCAATTAAGCAAATTATTTACTCAGATTCATTTAAAATCAAGTTTGACTCACAGTGTGATCTTAGGCACATGACCAGAAAGTTACATGCAATCTACTATGTCTGTCTCTGCCTCCACTATGTGTGTTTGTGCTCATACTATCTCACTGTCTTTACTGGCAAAAAACAGACCATATATACATATATAAGCAAGACATAACATTCCTTTTTCATTTCAACAGCACACCCTGGATCTTTATTGCACAGCTTAGAGCCTATTTGTGAACTAAGAGGCCTAACAGACATGCTGCCTAAGATTCTCTACTAGTACATATCCTAAAGCCTAACTGACTTCAAGAATACATGTATTCCCATATTTTTAAACACGTCAATTAAGCAAATTATTTACTCAGATTCATTTAAAATCAAGTTTGACTCACAGTGTGATCTTAGGCACATGACCAGAAAGTTACATGCAATCTACTATGTCTGTCTCTGCCTCCACTATGTGTGTTTGTGCTCATACTATCTCACTGTCTTTACTGGCAAAAAACAGACCATATATACATATATAAGCAAGACATAACATTCCTTTTTCATTTCAACAGCACACCCTGGATCTTTATTGCACAGCTTAGAGCCTATTTGTGAACGAAGAGGCCTAACAGACATGCTGCCAAAGATTCTCTACTAGTACATATCCTAAAGCCTAACTGACTTCAAGAATACATGTATTCCCATATTATTAAACACATCAACTAAGCAAATTATTCACCTAGATTCATTTAAAATCAAGCTTGACTCACAGTGTGATTTTAGGCACATGGCTAGGATGTTACATGTAATCTACCATGTCTGTCTCTGCCTCCACATTGTGTGTTTGTGCTCATACTATCTCACTGTCTCTACTGGCAGGAAACAGACCATATATATATAAGAAAGACATAACATTCCTTTTTCATTTCAACAGCACACCCTGGATCTTTATTGCACAGCTTAGAGCCTATTTGTAAACTAAGAGGCCTAACAGACATGCTGCCTAAGATTCTCTACTAGTATATATCCTAAAGCCTAACTGACTTCAAGAATACATGTATTCCCATAATTTTAAACACATCAACTAAGCAAATTATTCACCCAGATTCATTTGACATCAAGCTTGACTCACAGTGTGATCCTAGGCACATGACCAGGATGTTACATGTAATCTACCATGTCTGTCTCTGCCTCCACTATGTGTCTTTGTGCTCATACTATCTCACTGTCTCTACTGGCAGGAAACAGACCCTATATATATATAAGCCAGACATAACATTCCTTTTTCATTTCAACAGCACACTCTGGATCTTTATTGCACAGCTTAGAGCGTATTTGTGAACTAAGAGGCCTAACAGACATGCTGCCTAAGATTCTCTACTAGTACATATCCTAAAGCCTAACTGACTTCAAGAATACATGTATTCCCATATTTTTAAACACGTCAATTAAGCAAATTATTTACTCAGATTCATTTAAAATCAAGTTTGACTCACAGTGTGATCTTAGGCACATGACCAGAAAGTTACATGCAATCTACTATGTCTGTCTCTGCCTCCACTATGTGTGTTTGTGCTCATACTATCTCACTGTCTTTACTGGCAAAAAACAGACCATATATACATATATAAGCAAGACATAACATTCCTTTTTCATTTCAACAGCACACCCTGGATCTTTATTGCACAGCTTAGAGCCTATTTGTGAACGAAGAGGCCTAACAGACATGCTGCCTAAGATTCTCTACTAGTACATATCCTAAAGCCTAACTGACTTCAAGAATACATGTATTCCCATATTTTTAAACACATCAACTAAGCAAATTATTCACCTAGATTTATTTAAAATCAAGCTTGACTCACAGTGTGATTTTAGGCACATGACCAGGATGTTACATGTAATCTACCATGTCTGTCTCTGCCTCCACTATGTGTGTTTGTGCTCATACTATCTCACTGTCTCTACTGGCCGGAAACAGCACATATATATATAAGAAAGACATAACATTCCTTTTTCATTTGAACAGAACACCCTGGATCTTTATTGCACAGCTTATAGCCTATTTGTAAACTAAGAGGCCTAACAGACATGCTGCCTAAGATTCTCTACTAGTATATATCCTAAAGCCTAACTGACTTCAAGAATACATGTATTTCCATATTTTTAAACACATTAAGTAAGCAAATTATTCACCTAAATTCATTTAAAATCAAGCTTGACTCACAGTGTGATTTTAGGCACATGACCAGGATGTTACATGTAATCTACCATGTCTGTCTCTGCCTCCACTATGTGTGTTTGTGCGCATACTATGTCACTGTCTCTACTGGCAGGAAACAGACCATATATATATAAGAAAGACATAACATTCCTTTTTCATTTCAACAGCACACCTTGAATCTTTATTGCACAGCTTAGAGCCTATTTGTAAACTAAGAGGCCTAACAGACATGCTGTCTAAGATTCTCTACTAGTATATATCCTAAAGCCTAACTGACTTCAAGAATACATGTATTTCCATATTTTTAAACACATCAACTAAGCAACTTATTCACCCAGATTCATTTAAAATCAAGCTTGACTCACAGTGCGATCTTAGGCACATGACCAGGATGTTACATGTAATCTACCATGTCTGTATCTGCCTCCACTATGTGTGTTTGTGCTCATACTATCTCACTGTCTCTACTGGCAAAAAACAGACCATATATATGTAAGCAAGACACAACATTCCTTTTTCATTTCAACAGCACACCCTGGATCTTTATTGCACAGCTTAGAGCCTATTTGTGAACTAAGATGCCTAACAGACATGCTGCCTAAGATTCTCTACTAGTACATATCCTAAAGCCTAACTGATTTCAAGAATACATGTATTCCCATATTTTTAAACACATCAACTAAGCAAATTATTCACCCAGATTCATTTAACATCAAGCTTGACTCACAGTGTGATCCTAGGCACATGACCAGGATGTTACATGTAATCTACCATGTCGGTCTCTGCCTCCACTATGTGTGTTTGTGCTCATACTATCTCTACTGGCAAAAACAGAGCATATATATATAAGCAAACACAACGTTCCTTTTTCATTTCAACAGCACACCCTAGATCTTTATTGCACAGCTTAGAGCCTATTTGTGAACTAAGAGGCCTAACAGACATGCTGACTAAGATTCTCTACTAGTACATAACCTAAAGCCTAACTGACTTCAAGAATACACGTATTCCCATATTTTAAAACACCCCAACTAAGCAAATTATTCATACAGATTCATTTAAAATTAAGCTTGCCTCACAGTGTGATCTTAGGCACATGACCAGGATGTTACATGTAAACTACCATATCTGTCTCTGCATCCACTATGTGTGTTTGTGCTCATACTATCTCACTGTCTCTACTGAAAAAACAAACCATATATATATATAGGCAAGACATAACATTCCTTTTTCATTTCAACAGCACACTCTGGATCTTTATTGCATAGCTTAGAGCCTATTTGTGAACTAAGAGGCCTAACAGACATGCTGCCTAAGATTCTCTACTAGTACATATCCTAAAGCCTAACTGACTTCAAGAATACATGTATTCCCATATTTTTAAACACGTCAATTAAGCAAATTATTTACTCAGGTTCAGGTTCAGGTTTCAAGTCTTTATTTCGATTTTTGACAAATCATAAAAGACACATTAAAATACAAAGATAAATCACACATAAGACTTTAAAAAAGGAAACTATTTGGAGATAAAAGAAAAATACAAAACCTCAAAAACTAGATACATTTAAGAAAGCATTAAATATCAATAAGAAGAAAACCTGAGTAAATAAAAACACATAGTGTTTTAGCAGTACAGTACGAATCAAATAACGTGAAACCATTTCTTGCCTGATGGATGCAGATGGAAAAATCTAAAAAACAGATGGATTCAACAATGTACACGGTTTGTCACTTTACGAGACACTATATGTGGTCTCTGGCATCTGAGACATGTGTCTTAACCTTAAAAACCAGGCCCAGCCCAAATATTTGGCCAGGCTTACAACAAAGAGCTCGGAAGTGTTGGTCTTTAGCGCCCAAATGGCTTCAGCAGATGTTTTAAATGGCAATCTCTGGAACAGTGGTTTAAGCCATTTCTTTCGGGGTACAATATATCTAGGACAAACAAAAAGAAAATGTCCCTCTGATTCTCTCTGACCCGGGCAACCTTTACAATAAATCGATGTCCCTGTGGACCATTTGTTAACAAAAGAGTTCAAAGGCAATGACCCCACTCTGAATTGGTGGTACAGTTTCCACAGATTCATTTAAAATCAAGTTTGACTCACAGTGTGATCTTAGGCACATGACCAGAAAGTTACATGCAATCTACCATGTCTGTCTCTGCCTCCACTATGTGTGTTTGTGCTCATACTATCTCACTGTCTCTACTGGCAGGAAATAGACCATATATATATAAGCAAGACATAACATTCCTTTTTCATTTCAACAGCACATCCTGGATCTTTATTGCACAGCTTAGAGCCTATTTGTAAATTAAGAGGCCTAACAGACATGCTGCCTGAGATTCTCTACTAGTATATATCCTAAAGCCTAAGTGACTTCAAGAATACATGTATTTCCATATTTTTAAACACATCAACTAAGCAACTTATTCACCCAGATTCATTTAAAATCAAGCTTGACTCACAGTGTGATCTTAGGCACATGACCAGGATGTTACATGTAATCTACCATGTCTGTCTCTGCCTCCACTATGTGTGTTTGTGCTCATACTATCTCACTGTCTCTATTGGCAAAAACAGAGCATATATATATAAGCAAACACAACATTCCTGTTTCATTTCAACAGCACACCCTGGATCTTTATTGCACAGCTTAGAGCCTATTTGTGAACTAAGAGGCCTAACAGACATGCTGACTAAGATTCTCTACTAGTACATATCATAAAGCCCAACTGACTTCAAGAATACATGTATTCCCATATTTTTAAACACATCAACTAAGCAAATTATTCACCCAGATTAATTTAAAATTAAGCTTTACTCACAGTGTGATCTTAGGCACATGACCAGGATGTTACATGTCATCTACCATGTCTGTCTCTGCCTCCACTATGTGTGTTTGTGCTCATACTATCTCACTGTCTCTACTGGCAGGAAACAGACCATATATATATATATATATATATATATATATATATATATATATATATATATATATATATATATATATTACCTACTGGCGGTCGCCAGTAGGTATATATAGTTAGGATTTTTTCCCTATGGGATTTTTGAAAATTCCATGTCTAATAACTTTGGCGTTTGTGGACGGAATTGGCTGAAATTTTCTGGAAAATGGAACATTTTGTTTCTGAGCAGCCCCTGAAAATTTGGGGGGGGGTTCGTCCAAGGGGGGCCGAGAAAAAAGGGGGGTCCCAAAACGTGTTTTTAACATTGAGTTTTCCATAGGGCGGTTGGCCTCACTTTTAGCCCGAACGGCTGAATGGATTTGCATGAAACTTGGCAAAATTGTAGGGACTGGTAGCCCGATGTGCCTTTTGTAGGTCTCAATATATGTGCTCCAGTGGATTTTGAGAAATTAACGTTTAAAAAAAGATATATATCTGTAACAGCGGACCGGGCAGCTCCCCGGTTCGCGGACCGGGGCGCGTACCAGAACTTCGCGTAGCGAAGCTGATTGGTTCTCCTGCGTCTGTCAACATTCTAAACAGTCCGGAGCGGCCGCCATCTTGTCTCTCGGTAGGATTGAGAGACAAGAGGAGGCCAAAACAAAGGGGGAAATAACCATAAGGGGGCATAGTAGATCCTCCCTGACCCCCTAGGTTTAATGTGGAGGCTTTAAAAGGGCCCCGCGGGGCAAAAAAAAAATGTTTTTGTTTTTTTGCGTGGGTAGCGCCCGGTCCGCGAACCGGGAAGCGTTCTGGGCAGCGTACTACAATGAAAAATGAATGATAGACTTTTCAAATGCTGTATGTTAATTGATTGTTGGTTTTGTTGATTATTTTTTATTTTCTTTATTTTTTAAGCATTTTTTTTATTGTGATTGTGTTTCATAATTTATTAAACTTTCTAACATTTCATTGTCAGAAATTTCATAATTATCATGGAATATACATTGTAGTCTCTGAGGGTGTAAAATGTCCTCATTTGCAAGGAGGTTATCTACTGCTTGTACACATTGCAGTAGTTCATTGTCCCAAGTTTCATCGAAAAATTCAATATCATTTTCATCAATGATTTCTTGGCTGCTCTCTTGCAGGACAATTTGAAATTCAACTTTCTGTTCGCCTTCCATTTTGCCTGAAATTTAGATTAAAAAAATATATATTAGTAGAGATAGGGCACTGTTGGGATTAATTTTAGATAGGCAGTTTTTATCAGTGAATTTATCTTTGGGCAGTGTATAGTATCAGAGTGGAAGTAGGAATATAAAAAAGTGTATGTGATTTAACGTAAGTAAATTCATAATTATACAAGAGAAGCCTAACTCCATCCATAACTATAACAGAGAAGTCTATCTAAATCTATAACTACTACAGAGGGATAGTATATAACTATCAGAAAAAGTTTACCATATTAACTTATAGTGCACAATATACTTCAGTTTTAAAAATAAAAACTTACCTTTAGAAAGAAGTTGAAGGAATTAGTGAAAATACTATTGAAATATACACCAAGAAGTAGTAGTCAAAATGGCTGTGTTTTCTTCTCTTCCTTTATATATATTGAGGTATATAACCAATGAAATGTCAGGTAAAAAAAGTAGAAAATGAAAGTAACATTTTCATTGGTTGTCAATTCCAACACTTCAGATGTGTTTTGTGAAGTAATTTACCTCAGGGTATTTAGAGAGGTCTACAGGCTAAATGGCTCAATGGAATTCCAATCAAATTTGTGAAAATGGTAGGGATTGGTATGTAGTATGAGCTAATCTATATTTGGTGAAATTGTCTCCAGTGGCTTTTCTGTGAACTACTTTCCCACCTTTTTTGATGGTGCGCTTCCCAGGGAGCGACCCGGTACGCGAACCGTTGAGCGCCTCGGTTCGCGGACCTTAGCGTTCCGGGAGTCCACCATTTTGTGTTTCGGTCGAATTAAGATACAAGATGGAGGGCAAATAATGTTCAGAATGGGTAGAAGGGGGCACGGTAGAGTTATCTTGACCCCCTAGGTTTTGTGAGGGTGGCTGAGGAGGCTTATATGTGCGAAAAAAAAACATTTTATTTAAAAATTTCGCGAGGTTAGCTCCCGGTTCGCGTACCGGGTAGCGCCCCAGGGAGCGTACTTTGTTGAAAATTAGTGAAAAATGTTAGAGTAAAATAATAATTGTGAGTGATTAGATGTAGGGTAGCTCTGAGAAGAGCTTTTGGGTTTATGGTACATTTAGGTACTTATAAGTAGGTACCAATGCACATTCTTAAATTCAGAGTGAAAATTCTGTTCCCCTCATCTGAGAAGTTAACTCCATCTCCTCTGTAGATATCTTGCATGTAGTAACGCAAGTTATTGTTGTACAGGGAGCCCATTCCATGGTCTCTCATGTAAGCTGAAACAGATTTGTTTACATGCTTCCTCGACTTCTCAATTTGTGGACAAAATTGGTTTGACCACCTCCATTTCTGTCTTTGGCATATATTTGAATATACCAAGGCAGTCTGAGGAAAAAGTGCCATTAATTGCTCAAAGGTGTCCTTTAAAAGCATTTCCAGACCTACACCAGTCAAAGTGCCCAAGTCATTACCTCCACAGTGCACAATTAACAGGTCAGGTTTGGGCAAATGCATAAAGGTTTTCACCAATGGTATCAATTGGTGACATTTTAATCCTCTGTGGCCAAACCACTTAATTTCCACATCTTGTAAATTGAGGTTAGGTAAATTCCTGTTTTCAACGTACCTTTGAGCCCAGTGAATATAACTATGTCCAACAATCCAGACAGAAAACATGGTGAGAGAAGGTTCTCCTGCAGTCAGATGAAGTGTGGCAATGAAATGGCAGTTGAAAAAATGAGAGTGTAAAATGAAAAAAAACTTTGGAGTTTCTGTGTTCATGAAGCAGTAACAGTGATTGGTGGATTTTGATTGCTGAAAACAGAAAGTTAGGGTGCACGGATGTGTTCTTTGAAAGATGTATTTTGAGTGGTCAATAAAAAATCATTAAATGAAAGAATGCACTGGATATGCAGGTGCACTGAGAGTTCAGAGTTCAATTGCAACATTGTTGTGTGAACTTGCAAACAACAGAGGTCTTCCAAGAGGTGGTTGCCATGCAGATAAGGCAGAAAGGGCAGAGGGGGGATGGGTTTTCATTTGAAAAAAAGTGAGGGAAGACTTTTGATTGGGTGACATGAGAGATATGTGTGAAGAATTACAGCATTTCTGTGCTTTTGATAGCTGCAGACTCTGGAGTGCATACCTTTTGCTCTGCTGAAGACAAATTGGTGTGTTTCTGAGACTGTTTTCAAACTCAAAGTATTTGCTAAGGTGAGAAAATATTTCTTTAATTTAGATAGAGAATAGTGTGCTTTAAGGAGAAAAATAAGAATTATGTGGCGCAAATTGCTTGTAAATATGCTCCCACCTGTGCATGGAAAATTTAGATTTTGAATGTTTGTGTTACATAGCCAGGTTAAAAGTGATACAAACATGCTGCAAAGGCAATCAAAAAACGCTTTTATGTGTCTTAAGGACATTTTAAGTAATTTTCCCATGTGCAGTGTTTTGAAATTATGATTTGAAAATCGTTTTTGGGGAAAAGGAATTGTTTTTAAATTTATGACAAGGACATAATGGTGTATGCTTCTTTATAAGGCAATTGTGTTATTTTTCCCATTTTAATGTAAGACCTTTCTCTGTGGCGCAAATTGCTTGTAAATATGCTCCCACCTGTGCATGGCAAATTTAGATTTTGAATGTTTGTGTTACATAGCCATGTTAAAAGTGATACAAACATGCTGCAAAGGCAATCAAAAAACGCTTTTATGTGTCTTAAGGACATTTTAAGTAATTTTCCCATGTGCAGTGTTTTGAAATTATGATTTGAAAATCGTTTTTGAGGTAAAGGAATGTTGTTAAAATGTATGTGCGCCATATGCCCCCAAATTTCTTTTTCAGGGGTGCAGCAGGGTGTTATTGAGACACCCCTGCACCTTTGGAAAAATTCCTATTTTGTGATGAGCTAATTGCTAATCGCAAATTGCAACCTTCATTCCTATGAGCCTCCTAGCCCATGGAAATGAATGGGTAATTTGCAATTAGCAATTTGCTCATCGCAAATTTGGAATGGTAAAGAATCGCTATTTATTCCTTAAAATTCGCTATTTTGGAAATGCAAAATAGTTATATGATACATATGGCGGTTGATGTCTAACAAGATAAGAAGCTTAGGGATACATTTATGATGACTGGCGCAATAAAGTGGACATCACTTACTTCATTGGTAGAGCTTTACATGTATTATGTCCTCTGTATTCTTCATCAAGCGTAACTTTAATCTGCAATCCTGAGTAGGCCTCACCTTAAACAAACCTCTGGATAGGCCACATCTTATTGTCATCCTGAATTAATCATTTAAAATGCTAGGGACAGATTTATGATAGGTGTATGCCTCTTTTGCGCCACTTAGAAAACACTGTCCATGGGGAAATGACTTAAAATGTCCTTAAGACACATGAATGTGTTTTTTTAAAACGTTTGCAATTTTTTTGGGTCACTTTTAACATGGCTATGTGACTCAAACAGTCAAAATCTAAATTCGCCATGCACAGGTGGGAGCATATTTACAAGGAATGTGCTCCATGGGGAAAGGTCTTATAATGTAATATGGGAAAAATGACATCAGAGACACTGAAATGCCTTATAGAGAAGCATACACCATTATGTCCTTGTCATAAATTTGCAAACCATTATTTTTCCCCAAAAACGATTTTCAAATCATAATTTGAAAACACTGCACATGTGGAAATGACTTAAAATGTCCTTAATTTAAAATTTGCTATTCCTTATTTTGCGATTGCACTGAAGGATTTGCAAATTTTGCGATTCCTTAAATGCAATGTATCAAACAAAAAATATGTAAAAAATGATATTAAGGATTTGGAAACTACCACCAACTTCTAGTTTGTGGTAATTTGCGAATTCTTTTCAAAAAGCATTTTTTTCCAAAAAACAAAAGGTCCCATATGACGCCCATACATGCCCTTAGGGCATGTATGTGTGCCATATGCCCCCAAATTTCTTTTTCAGGGGTGCAGCAGGGTGTTCTTGAGATACCCCTGCACGCTTGAAAAAATTCCTATTTTGTGATGAGCTAATTGCTAATCGCAAATTGCAACCTTCATTCCTATGAGCCTCCTAGCCCATGGAAATGAATGGGTAATTTGCAATTAGCAATTTGCTCATTGCAAATTAGGAATGGTAAAGAATTGCTATTTATTCCTTAAAATTTGCTATTTAGGAAATGCAAAATAGTTTGATGGTACATATGGTGGTTCATCTGTAACAAGATAAGAAGCTTAGGGATACATTTATGATGACTGGCGCAATAAAGTGGACATTACTTACTTCATTGGTAGGCCTTTACATGTATTATCTCCTCTGTATTCTTCATCAAGCGTAACTTTAATCTGCAATCCTGAGTAGGCCTCACCTTAAACAAACCTTTGGATAGGGCACACCTTATTGTCATCCTGGATTAATCATTTAAAATGCTAGGGACAGATTTATGATAGGTGTATGCCTCTTTTGTGCCACTGTGCGTCACTTTTATGATGCAGCGGCGGTGCTAATTTGCAATTAGCAATTTGCTCATTGCAAATTAGGAATGGTAAAGAATTGCTTTTTATTCCTTAAAATTTGCTATTTAGGAAATGCAAAATAGTTTGATGGTACATATGGTGGTTCATCTGTAACAAGATAAGAAGCTTAGGGATAGATTTATGATGACTGGTGCATCACCAGGGATGTGTCAGTCATCCTGCGCCACTGTTCCGCCACCCATGGTGTGCTGCATTTAGAATGCGGGGCATCATGGGGCAAAAATGACACAGATGCGTGACGTATCTGTGCTGTAAAGGTAGTGATTGCTGGAGTTGTATCGCAAGTGCGATGCAGCTAAAGCAAGGCTCAGGGGTGCCCCATCTCCACAATGTTGCGTCAAGACCTATGCCTGCTTAAAGCAGGCGCAGGGTTTTGACGAAGCTTTCTCCTATCTGATTGTAAATACGGCACACCATGGGTGGCAGAGTAGTGGTGCACGTTAACTGGTGCATGCCTGGGGATGTGCCATTTAACATAAATCTGCCCCTTTACATTTAAGTATGTGCAGGACACACAGAGTCGGTGAGGCTTATCCAAGGTTAAGAAGAGATGAGTCCTGTTCACTGAAAATTTAGACATAGTCTTCACCTGCTCAGCATTGTTGGACATGGCTAAATAATAGCTGCAAAATATTACTCTTGTTAAACAATTTTACTATTATAATCTCTGAGATTTGTCTCTTACTCTGCAACATCTCATTGTTGTTATCTTTCTTTAAAGATAAAGACAACCTCAACATGAGCGACAATCTGCAATCAGTTGATTTTGACCTCATCATTGAACTTGTAATTGAAACATCAGTGGATGTTGATCCCTTGGATGATTTAAATCCTGAGGATGAAGAAGAGCGTGATGAGGATGCAGATTTGTCCGAATTATATGACATAGGATGGGAAGCTGACCTGCTTGAGCCTATGGAAATATAAACATTTATTTTTAAAATTTATAATTAATAAAAAGTAAAAAGGTAAACCGTTTAATTTAAAAATAAAGACACCTTCAAAAGCAGGTTATGTGTAGTGTCTTCAATAAAATATTAAAATATGCTCATAAAATTAGATCAGATTCACATATAAAATAGCATAGGTAACATAAATATAAATGTCATTTCTTTTCTGCTATTTCTGTATTGTAAATTTGCAAGGACTAAAAAATCTTCTATTTAAAATGTCAAGTAGTGTGTTAAGTTTTTGATCACTGTTATTGTTTTACTGTTTGGTAATAATGGTTAATAACATTTTTTATTATATTTTACCACAGATTCAACTGCAGATCATTTCAAGATTTCACAATGCCAACAATAGAAAGACAGAGAAAGGCTGCAAAACGTCAAAGACAGCAGGTGAAAGAAAATAAGCAGCAGTCCTCTAACAAAAAGATTTGTCAAGTCACGAAGAAAGCACCGGGTAAGAGCACAAAATATTTCATAAGAAATATGTGTAGTAAAAAAAATATTACTACAGAAAATGTTTCAGTCCATAAAACGAGAAGGAATTCAAATGGAAAGGAAAGGCCAATCAAAAATGTTAGTGCTAGAGCAAGAGATAACTCTGTGCATGATAGTAGAAGGAAACAACAGTTTAGGGAGATTCGTAAACGAATGTTCCGCAACAGGATAATTGGCAATTTGTTAAAAAAGTATTAAGAAAGGTCAACAGAAATTGGTTTTTTATAAGAGAAAAAAAAAGTTGAGAAAGTTATTGATCAGGCATTTGAAATTAAACGTAAGTTATTTATTTTGATAATCAATAGAATTAGGAAGCTAAACAAGGCAATTTATGATTTCAAAAGAAATAGTAGATGGAAGAGAATAGTTAATCGTAGTAATTTTTGTGAAGTTTTTTCTGGAGAATGGATGCATAGTTCAAGCTGTGAGGCATTTTTTAATGAGGAGAGTTATTTCCAGGATAATGATTTGGTGCATGCAGTTGACACCAGTGGTCGTGCTTATGAAGTGAATGATGGTTGTCCAGTTGAAAAAGAAAAACTTGTGACAACAGAGGCAGAAGAGGTGTTAGGTAATGAGGTTTTAGGAAGACGTGCTAAGGGTCCTGTGTACACCTGGAAGTGTAGTAGTATTTGCAGTGTGCGACAGGATTCCATCAATTTGCTTTGTGATTTTGTACGGTCATTTAATAAGAAAAGTTTGAAGCAGAAAATAAGGTTGTTGCAAGAATTAGATCCTTGCAGAGTAAGAGAAGTGACAGGTTTGCATGGTCATTCACTGGCTTCTCTTTCCAGGAGAGTATGCCAGAGTGTTTTTCATCATTTCAGGATGCTAGCTGTGCATCATAATAAAGTGAGGAAATTAGTTAGAATGTTGTACTATGCTAAGAGTCCAGCAATTATGCTTAAACAATTATGCGCTGCTCTTTTGCATGGTTCTGAAATAGATGTGAAGAATATATGTGAAATAATTGAGTTTTGTTACTTTGGAAGTAAAGAGGAGAATGTTGAAATTGAGCAAGAAGAAGAGGGTCATTTGGAAGATAGGGTACAGGTTTCCAGTACAGATAATTTCCAGAGGGAAATTGCGACGTTTGAGGTGAAATCAAGTGAGAGGCCTAATTTCACTTGTGTGTGTTGTCGACGCACTTATTATAAGAATCAGACTAAGTTAGTGGATTTATATGCAAAAAGTGAAAGGGAAAATAATAGTGAATGGAAGGATTTCGCAACATACTTGATGGTAGAAAATTGTTTTGATTTGGGATTGGATCAACGTGTGTGTAGTTATTGTTGTTGCAAATTAAATCAAAACCAGATGCCTGCTAGAGCAGTTCATAATAATCTGGAATTGGTTGAGATTCCTTCTGAATTGAAGGATTTAAATACTTATGAATCTATTTTGATTCAAAGTATCCATCCCTTTCAGGCTATTGTAAGAATGGAGCCAAAGACAGGGAAATTGCCTCCATCCGATTTACAGAGAGGATTAAAGGGAAGAGTTGTTTATTTGCCTCTAGATTTGAAGAAAAACATTAACACAATTGGAGTAGAAAAAGTGGAAGAGGAACCTCTGGTTATCTTAGTTAATGGGGTTCCGACAAAGAATAAGAAAATATGGCAAGATTTAGTAGATGTTAGGAAAGTTAAAAAGGCAACATTGTATTTGAAAAAAAATAATAAATACTATAAGAATGTATATGTTGCAGAAGAGGAAGTAAGTGAGGAAGAGGATAGCGATTTGTGTGCTGGTCAAATTGAGAAAATAGAACCCTCTACTAGTGAAGAAATATATGAACATTATAGTGTTCATCCTTTGCATTCCAAGGAAGTCATGGGGAATGCTATTGAGTTGTTTCAAATGAAACAAGCCAAAGGGAGTCCCATTAGTGTTTGGGAGGAAAGTTTGGAAGCTCGGTGTTTCCCACAGCTTTTTCCAACAGGTCAGGGAGGAAGATATGATGAGCGACCTCATCAAATTCCTGCTTCTGAATACCGGACTTTGCGATTGTATGCAGGAGATGCTAGGTTTCGACAATGCATTCCTTATTTGTTTCATCTCCTGTTTGAAAGCGATCTGTCTGGACTGTCATATGCAGTGAACCACATCTTGAAAAGTGGTATACACATGCAAAACATCTCGGCAAGTGACTTTATGGATAAAGTCAATGTCCAAGACAGTATTTTGGATTCTCACCTGATTAATCTCATGGCGTGTCAGCGTGGTACTAATGAGTACTGGTACCGTCGTCATGGTGATTTAAAATGTATGCTGAGGAACTTAGGTACTCCCACATGGTTCCTCACTCTGAGCTGTGCGGAGTATGGCTGGGAAGACTTACTTGAATTTCTACGAGAGGCAAATGCTAACGTAGATAACATCGAATTCAAGACACCCGGAGAACTGTGCTCTTTGGATCCAGTCAATGTATGTAGGTACTTCAATCATAGATTTGAAGCTATGATGTCTTTCATCATGAATAAGAAGAATCCACCTCTTGGAGAGGTGTTGGATTTCTTCTGGAGAAAGGAGTACCAAGCAAGAGGTGCTCCTCATATACATATGTTGCTGTGGATCAAGGATGCACCTAAATTTGGAACGGATCCAGAAGACTCAGTGATGAGTTTCATCCAACAGTATTCTACGTGTGCTGTTCCAAACGCAAAGGAGAAGAAAAGCCTAAGAGAAAAAGTTCTGCGTTTCCAAAGCCATCGATGTGGAAAGTACTGCCATCGTAAATTCCGAAACAAGGACAAGTTCTACACTAAATGTCGTTTCGGCTTTCCACGACCGGTGATTTCTAAAGGAAGAGTAAACAGTTTGATGTCTTCGCTGCGACACAATGTCATGAAGAAATCACCTAAAAACACTTACAATTTGAAGAGGAACGAAGATTCCAAGTACATCAACGACTACAACCCGGTGATTTTGTCCATGTGGAATGCTAACATGGATATACAGTTTGTGGCTGATAACTGTATGGCTGTGGCTCGGTATGTGACGTCTTACATCACCAAAAAAGAGAAGACAGAATTGAAGGATATGTGGGAGGACATTTCCCATGAAAAGAGCCTCAGCAAGAAGTTGTACAGTTTCAGTCTGAAGATGTTGTCGCATCGAGAAATCGGAGCGTACGAATGTTCTGACCGGTTGTCTTCAGCAAGTCTCTATGCCAAGTCCAGGAGTATCGTTTGGGCGAGTCTTGGTCTTGCTGCAACGCGTAATCGAGTTCTCAAACCTGTGCGGGAAATTGAGTATTTGGCGGAAAAGGAGCCAAACAGTACCGACATTTTGAAGACCAACATGTTGGATACATATTATCCAAATCGAAGCATTCACCTCGACAATGTTTGTCTGTATGAGGTTCTTCAAAATTACATATTCAAGAGGAACATCAAAGAAGATACTGAGAAAGGAGTGTATGCTGTAATAGGAAGTGAGGGATGTCTGGTCAAGCAAAGAAAATGCCACTTGGTAAACCATCGAAAATTGAGTGGCGAATCTCCTGAAAAAAAGGAGTTTTTCTATTTAGCACTTTTGCAACTTTTCAAGCCTTGGCGTGCAGAAGAGGAACTGCTTGGAGATTTCCTCTGTTACGAAGACTCTTTCAATGCCGCCAAGGAGACCATAGAATGTCCTGCTTTTCCCAAATATGTAGAAATGTTGAATGCGGAAATTGAGCAGGAAGCAACGATTGCAGCCGAGATTGCCAGAGACAGTTCTCAGGACAGTCAGAGTTCTGCTTCATTGAGTCAGGATCCACTAGGAGGACCTGTTATTGAAAATGAAGCTGCCACTGCTATGAATGAAGTGGAAAGAGCCATGGCACATGCTCAAGAGGATGCGGTTAACTTAGAAGAGTTGGAAAGACAACTCAACGTTGAGCAGAGGAAAATATATGACGAAGTTACCATGCAAATTGATCATGGATTAAGTCATGATAAGAAAGAGTGCTCATGTACGTCGTTGAAGCCTGTCCGACTGTACGTGAGTGGAGAAGCGGGAACTGGAAAAAGTTTCCTCATTAAAGCAATTTCATGCTATTTGCAGGAAAGGACAGAGTCATCGCTGTCTTGTGTTGTCACTGCTCCAACTGGACTGGCAGCACATAATATTAAAGGGATTACTTTACATCGTTTACTGATGCTGCCAGTGGAGCATGACAACAAATTACAATATCACAAGCTATCTGGAGATGCTTGTTTTGAAGTTTCAAGAATCTTGAGGAAAATGAAACTTCTTATCATTGACGAAGTAAGCATGGTTTCCAATGTCATGCTTGCCTTTGTGCATTTGAGGATGCAAGAAGTTCTCAAAACAGAGTATGATGTGTTATTTGGTGGCAAACACATCATTGTTTTCAGAGATCTTCTGCAGCTGACACCAGTGAAAGGGCAACCTGTGTTCAAAATGCTCACGCATGAAGATACCAGGAAGTGCCTAGGCAGCATTGGCAACGTCAATATATGGTTAAACTTCAATTATGCTGAACTGCATTAAAATATGCGTCAGGCAAAGGATGAAGTTTACAAGACTATTCTACAAGATGTTAGAATTGGAAAAGTGACCGAGCATGGGAAAGAAGCTTTACATGCACGATTACTGTCAAATTTATATCCAGAACAAGATGTTGTGCCTGAGAATATTTTTCAGAAAATTACTGAGAAGAAATCTGGAATATGTTTGATGCCAACTCTTGCAGAATGTGCCAAATTTAACAACAAAATGTTGCATTTAGAAAAGCAAGAGATTGTGAAACTGGAAGCTATTGATAGAGTAGAGCATATGGGATCAACAATTATTTTGTCTGAGAATCTGAAAACAAAATTGGATTCATTAGAGAAGAGTATATCTAAAACTGCAGGTTTTGAAAAGACTCTGAATGTGTGCTTGAACTGCCGTATAATTTTAAGAAGGAATTTACATGTTGAAAGAGGTCTGGTAAATGGATCAATGGGTAATGTTGTTGATTTTGTGAAATACAGAAATAGAGATGGAATTGAATTTTTAAAAATTAAATTTGATGGCATTGAGGAAGTACAGCTAATTGGTCGTTGTTCTGCTAGATTTTTGCTTGTAAAAGACTTATATGTTCGCCGTAAGCAGTTTCCTGTTTGCTTGGCATATGCGGTGACAATTCATAAATCGCAAGGTTTAAGTGTAGACAGTGCATTGGTGAATATTGGCAGTTCTGTGTTCAAGGAGGGTATGGCATATGTGGCATTGTCACGAGTTAGAACTTTATCGGGATTGTACTTGATTGAGTGTGATGTCACAAACATTTGTGCGGATCTAGATTGTGTTAAGGAATACAATAGGTTAAGAAGAGAGTATGCGCCACATTTGCCTCAGTATCCTTTGTTTGAGAAACGTGTGGTAGGCCGGAAACGAAGAAATGAGAACAATACTGGGGAGGTTGTAGCAAAAAGACAAAAAGTCAATGAACCTAAAATTACAAGCAGAAACAAAAAGGATTCTGTTGAAGATGTTGTTGGTTTTCAGTTTGAAAACAGTTCTGGTGTCAACTGCTATGCTAATGTAGTGGTTAATGTTTTGTTTTCTCTAGAAAATGTAAAAGAAGAGATTGTGGTCAATTCTGATCAAAGATTTTGCAGTTTGTTAAATTCTGTGTTAGAGAAATGTAGCACTGATAGAAGAAACATAGAAAGTGTGTCTGAAATTCGAAATCTGTTAGACAGATGTTCAGGCCAAACACAATTCTCCCAAAATATTCAGCAAGATTGTCAGGAGTTTTTAATGTATATGCTTGATGTATTACATGCTGAAGGTGTAGATGTAGATCAGCTGTTTGGGCTTTCTTATCAATGGCAGCATGACTGCGAGAACTGTATGGTATCAAGTACTACTAGTGTAGACTCAGAAAGATTTATATATTTAACTTTGCCAGACAGTAAATCAGTCTCCTTTAATAAGCTAGTAAAAGCAGCTGATCACAACATGGAGTGTAGCCAATGTAAATCTGAAATGATGTCCACATTATTTATACGAACATATGGCCAGTATGTCATTTTAATGTTCCAACGATGTAGGCCTGATGGAACAAAATTGACAACTTTAATTAAAAATTTTGTAGCTTCGCAGTTGTCAATATCAGGAAGGACTTTTGTAACTGCAGCAATTATATATCAAGACGGCCCTTCAATAACATCAGGACATTACACAGCTTATTTAAAGTCTAGAAATGGCTGGTCATTCTGCAATGATTCTGTTTTAATTTTCAAAAAAAAATTGCTGTATGACCTTAAAAACTCTTACCTGGTGTTTTTAAAACCAAAATTTTAGGGAAATAATCTCGGGATGTGCTCTGTGGAATTTCAAGAAGTTCTAATGGCTCCTACACAATTTGGCCTTGAGGATAAGTGTAGTTCAGAGACATAACTTCTAACCATAGGACTGGACGTCATGGAGAAATACGTGCACTTTGAATGAGTTCAGAAAAAACTGTTTCTTTTTATAAGCTAATTGAAGCAGCCAATCAAAACATGGAGTAGAGGGAATGTAAGTCTGCAATGCTGTCTACTGTTTTACATTGCTTTGTGATTAAAAGTGATGTAGAGAATTAAATAATTGAAGTAGTCATAGAGGTAGTGTAAGTCTGCTTCATAGTAAGCAGTATCAGTGTCATAGGAAATGTAGAACATGACTGAGCAAGAAGGGGAAGATATTACTATTCCAGGATTGTGAAAATGATCTTCAACACTTTAATTCTGAAAGTTGCGGAAATGCCAAATGACGGGATTGGCTTACAAGAAATCCAAGAGTTATAAATGGCTCTGACCAGATTTGGCCTTGTGGAAACTTGTGGTAGAGAGCAAGAAGTCATTTATTGCATGTAACGTGTTTTTAAAAACGATGGAGATTTTCTTTCAGAAAGTGCCGGCTGAAAGTAATAACAGCACAAAAGAGTGTAAGCTGTTCATAGGACATCCTTGGACGTCATGGAAAGTAAGTTAACTTTAAGGAGTTCTGAATTTTGATTTCTGATGTTGTATGGGTTTTTTAAACACAATCATTTTGATTGTGTTTTTTTTTCCCCGCTGTTACATGATGAATACCTTCAAGTCACTGTTTTTAGTGAAATTTGATACATTCTGAGAACAGCAAAAATAAACCATTTAACATGTATAATTAATTCTGTACTGTTTGCATTTATGATGTATATGTAGAACTGTGTAGGAGGCATGGAGAAGGTGAGGCTTCTGTAAGTGTCAAAGTTGTTGCATGCAGTGCTGCACTTCTGCGTATTCTTTCATATGCTAGACTACATCTGCACAATGAGATACCTAAGCAAAGGAAACACAAGTGATGTGATTGTGAAATGAGCAAAATAAATTGCACGTATTTCAATTACATCACCTGTGTTTCCTATCATTACGAATCACATTGTGCAGATCAAGTTTAGGTCTGTCCAGGGAAACATAGGAGGTTTGGACTTTGTTGAAGAGTGCAGTGGACATGACTCACTTCATTGGTAGACCTTCACATGTATTATCTCCTCTGTACTCTTCAACAAGTGTAAATCTCATCTGCAACCCTGAGTAGGCCTCACCTGAAACAAACCTCTGGATAGTAGACATCTTATTGGCATCCTGAAGCAATTATTTAAAATTTTAGTGTCTTGCGACACTTTTCTGAAACAACAGCAATGCCAAAGATGCACCATGTTTTAAGATAGGCCTCACTTCATCTGCATCAAGATACTGTTAGTTTAAAATGTATATCTTTAGGACTGTGTAGGGGGCCTGGAGAAGCAGAAGCTTCTGTAAGTGTCAAAGTTGTTGAAAAACTGTTTGT
Source organism: Lissotriton helveticus (assembly GCF_964261635.1). Classification (NCBI taxonomy): domain Eukaryota; kingdom Metazoa; phylum Chordata; class Amphibia; order Caudata; family Salamandridae; genus Lissotriton; species Lissotriton helveticus. The sequence goes on along the minus strand of NC_136059.1, from coordinate 1,478,260,030 downwards.
CCTTCAATCTTTTCCCTTGTCTTTTCTAATTTTTAAATACATGTTTTAATATTTTTCAAATGTTTGTTCTCTCTTTCACAGATTGAAAGTATAAAAACAAAAAGTGAGTAATTTAACGACAATTATAAGGTAAATATTTTGTACTGTTTTCGTTACATTTCTATCACATTTAACTACTATTAGTTCCACTGCTTCATTTCTTTAACCCTCAGTTTCCTGCCTTTGCTACTTCCCTCATTCCTTTCTCTATTACCTACTTACTCAACTCCTTCCACTCTTTTTCTCAGTCCCTCTCTTCTCATAGTTCCTCACTCTTGTTCACTCACTGCGTCTCTATTACTCTTAGTGTCTTTGACTGATCACTCTATCACTTCTTGTTCATAATGCTTTCTCTGTGTAGTTGAAGCACACTAAGGGGAATATTATGAACACAGCCAATAAAATTATTGCTCTTTTTATTGGCAGAAAAGTGGTGCAAAAGTGGTTTTAGTGGCAGTTTTCTGCCACAAAAGCAGCTTTAGCGACACATTTCTGCCAATAAAAGCTGCAAAACTTTTATTGCCTATGTTGATGATATGGCTCTATGTTAATTACATTTCTTTGCTGTTTCAATTAATCTTTTTCTGTTATTTTTTGTTTTCTGTTTTCTATTTTTTCTCTCTGTTATTCCTCATGTTTTAATCTTATTTTGAACATTCACTCACATTCTCCAAGAAACTCTTCTTTGTTAATGTTATACTCTCTTTTTTTTTCTTTCACTTCGTTATCTATTTTGTTTTTCACAATTATACCCTCTTCTGTTTTTTCTTCGGTAAATAGATCTATTAAACAGTATCTCTTCTTTACTCCCTATAGCTGTCTTTCTTTTAACATCACTCTCTGTTTCCTTTCCTTATACTTACACTTTTTTTTTTTTTTTGGTTAGCTCCCGGTCCGCGTACCGGGAAGCTAACCCGGAAGCGAACCAAAAGAAATAGAGCTTGCCAGAGTGCTAAACATTCTAGCAATTTTTTTGGAAAGGGAAGGTAGTTCTGAAAAGAACTTTTTTTTAAATATTTTTGTTGTTTTATATTTTTTTTTTATTTTTTTTTATTTTTTGTTTTTTTTTTATTTTTTGAACGATTTTATATTTTTTTTGGTTTTTTTTGGGGGGGGGGAAACAACAAAAAACAGGCATTGAAAAGGGCTCAACAGGAGCAAAAAAAAATTACTGGGGGCGGTTAGGGCAATCATGGTGTTCATATGCCAGGTTGAGTGCATTGATGCTCATGTTGCCACAAGCTAATAATGCACGACAGTGCATACATAAGTGAATCATGTGCCCAAAATGTTCTTGAATATTTGGCACAGTTTCCCGTGCCTCTTCTGGTGTTAGAGAAATCGGTATTGTTGGTCTGGCCACAGGAGTTGGTCTTGGATTGTCGTGCATATCCCTTATTTCCGCCCGGCTGTAATTTAGGGGATGTTTCCTTGTCATGTGCCTGTGCATTGTGTAATTTCCATAGCTATATTTTTTGTCCGTCCCTCTGGACAATTGTTCCTTGCATATGAGGCAGGTGACATACCTCGCATTGACTTTTTTTTGGCCACGAGGTATTGAAAAAAACTGCCAGATGAAACTGGCTTTCTTTCTGGAAACCCGGGGCAACTCTTCTAAAAATTGTGGTTCTTCTCCCTCCTCATCCATTTCTTCCTCTTCCTCCTCAGTGTTGGTCAGGACCTGGGGAGGTGGTCCTCTCTTCCCATGAGGAGGTGGTGGTGGTGGTGGGGGTCCACCAGCTGAAGCTACCAATGAAGCCATTTTCCAACAAGCAAAATAGGTCTTCCTCTCACAATGATGAAAGTCAGAATGAGGAAAGAAGGAGGGGTTTTCATCATTTGGGAAAAAACAATACTTCTCAACCAATGAAAAGTGTTATTTTTAAGTCACCTGACCTAGCCTTCCATCATTATGAAACCAAAAGTGAAATGAACCAATGAAAAGTTTTATTAACAAGTCACATGACCTCTCACGCTCATGTTACGCGCTGCGGAACGCTCCCCGGTTAGCTTCCGGGTCGCTCCGCTTCGCGCCTCGGTCCGCGCCCCGGGACACTTCCGGGTGCGCTAACGCAATACGTCACAAGACGCATTTCGCGGCAACGCGATACGTCGCGCTTTCGCGCCGCGGATCGCTTCCGGGGAGCTGCGTTTCGCGCCTCGGTCCGCGCCCCGGGGCACTTCCGGGTGCGCTAACGCAGTACGTCATAAGACGCATTACGCGGCAACGCGATACCGTCACTATGTTGATTTCTTACCGGTTCGCGGACCGGGTCGCGGAATCAAATTGAGCTAACGGGAAGCTTCCCGGTTCGCGGACCGGGAGCGAAACAAAAAAAATATTTAAAAAAAATTATTAATAAACATATAAAATATATTTTTGGATTTAAAGAAGAATACATTTTACAGCTATAGATATTAGCTTTTAAAAAACCAATGAAATTCACTGAAAAAACCATAGGTTATAGACCATATATAGTTAGGAATTAGCATTTACAAAACCTTGAAAATTCACTGAAAAAACCATAGGTTATAGACCATATATAGTTAGGAATTAGCATTTAAAAAACCTTATTTTACTCACACAAAACCATTGAAATTCCATATATAGTTAGTTGTACTAACTATATATCGCGCACCCGCAATCCACTGCTGATCATGTCACATATTACATTAATCATGACATGGTCAGTGACATCACTGATGACATCACTGATGACATCTCAAATGACATCACTGATGACATCACTGATGACATCTCAAATGACATCACTGATGACATCACTGGTGACATCTCAAATGACATCACTGATGACATCACTGATAACATCTCAAATGACATCACTGATAACATCTCAAATGACATCACTGATGACATCTCATTTGACATCAATGGTCACATCACTGATGATATCATTCATGTGACAATACAATGCATCTCCTCACACTTTAATATAACCTCTGTTACACCCAGTGTTAAATACAGAATATATTTTTTTAAACAATTGACACACCAATACTAGTTACTACATACGCACTCACTGATTCCTACGTCTACACACACATTCACTCATTCACCCATACAATCATTCATACATACAATCACTCATCTTTACAACACTATCATATGCACTCATACACCCTATACAGACACTCACACTCTGCCACTCATCCTTGGAGTTACTCACACACCTAGTCAGTCCTGTAAAGAATCAATCACACTTCCATTTTCTAATCTATACAGTTAAACATAGAGTACCTTACATTTTCAAACATATTCTAACACACACTTACTCTCTTATAAATCATTGATACAAGAACACATTGATCTGCACAGAGTCACACATCTCCCAGCCAGCCACACACACACTCAGTCTCCCATACAAATACTTGGACAATCAATCAATAACCCATATAGTTACTCATATAGCTACTGATCAACACATGCAGCAGTTTACAGAATACCAGACATAATGATGCACAAATTAAGACAGTTTAGTCACTAACCTATGCATTCAGTGAGACACATTTAATCACTCACTCATACAGTCAGTCACGCACCTACTAAAACCTTCATTCAGACACTTATACATCCACTCATTCAGTTGTGATGTGATGTCATCAGTAATGTCATTTGAGATGTCATCAGTGATGTCATCAGTGATGTCATTTGAGATGTCATCAGTGATGTCATCAGTGATGTCACTGACCATGTCATGAATGATGTAATATGTGAAATGATCAGCAGTGGATTGCGGGTGCGCGATATATAGTTAGTACAACTAACTATATATGGAATTTCAATGGTTTTGTGTGAGTAAAATAAGGTTTTTTAAATGCTAATTCCTAACTATATATGGTCTATAACCTATGGTTTTTTCAGTGAATATATATATATATATATATATATATATATATATATATATATATATATATATATATATATATATATAGGCAAGACATAGCATTCCTTTTTCATTTCAACAGCACACCCTGGATCTTTATTGCACAGCTCAGAGCCTATTTGTGAACTAAGAGGCCTAACAGACGTGCTGCCTAAGATTCTCTACTGGTATATATCCTAAAGACTAACTGACTTCAAGAATACATGTATTTCCATATTTTTAAACACATCAACTGAGCAACTTAATCACCCAGATTCATTTAAAGTCAAGGTTGACTCACAGTGTGATCTTAGGCACATGACCAGGATGTTACATGTAATCTACCATGTCTGTCTCTGCCTCCACTTTGTGTGTTTGTGCTCATACTATCTCACTGTCTCTACTGGCAAAAAACAAACCATATTTATATAAGCAAGACACAACATTCCTTTTTCATTTCAACAGCACACCCTGGATCTTCATTGCACAGCTTACAGCCTATTTGTAAACTATGAGGCCTAACAGACATGCTGCCTAAGATTCTCTACTAGTAATCGTAATCATAATCGTAATCATACGCTCTTGTATAGCGCCTTATCACCGTAAGGTCTCAAGGCGCTTGCTTTGGGAACCCGTCCTGGTCTTTCCCTGCGAGATTACCCCTACTGGGCATCCCCAAGGTGAAGACCAGGTATCCCATTGTTGTGGGGCCGTAGTGGAGATTAAGCAAGCTATTGCCCAGAGTTGCAGAGTGTGAACCCACGATTCGAGTAGGCACCCAGGCGAGAATTATCGAGTCCGTGGACATTATGAGCTCAAGACCCTGCCGCGTCGGGAGTTGAACCCTGGTCCCGGGTCTGACCTCTGCATCAGGGTCTGCCTCCTCTAACCGGTGAGCCACACTTCTCCACATATCCTAAAGCCTAACTGACTTCAAGAATACATGTATTCCCATATTTTTAAACACATCAACTAAGCACATTATTCACCCAGATTCATTTAAAATCAAGCTTGACTCACAGTGTGATCTTAGGCACATGACCAGGATGTTACATGTAATCTACCATGTCTGTCTCTGCCTCCACTATGTGTGTTTGTGCTCATACTATCTCACTGTCTCTACTGGCAAAAAACAGACCATATATATATAAGCAAGACACAACATTCCTTTTTCATTTCAACAGCACACCCTGGATCTTTATTGCACAGCTTAGAGCCTATTTGTGAACTAAGAGGCCTAACAGACATGCTTACTAAGATTCTCTACTAGTACATATCCTAAAGCCTAACTGACTTCAAGAATACATGTATTCCCATATTTTTAAACGCATCAACTAAGCAAATTATTCACCCAGATTCATTTAAAATCTAGCTTGACTCACAGTGTGATCTTAGGCACATGACCAGGATGTTACATGTAATCTACCATGTCTGTCTCTGCCTCCACTATGTATGTTTGTGCTCATACTATCTCACTGTCAGCACACCCTGGATCTTTATTGCACAGCTTAGAGCCTATTTGTGAACTAAGAGGCCTAACAGACATGCTGCCTAAGATTCTCTACTAGTACATATCATAAAGCCCAACTGACTTCAAGAATACATGTATTCCCATATTTTTAAACACATCAACTAAGCAAATTATTCACCCAGATTAATTTAAAATTAAGCTTGACTCACAGTGTGATCTTAGGCACATGACCAGGATGTTACATGTCATCTACCATGTCTGTCTCTGCCTCCACTATGTGTGTTTGTGCTCATACTATCTCACTGTCTCTACTGGCAGGAAACAGACCATATATATATATATATTCACTGAAAAAACCATAGGTTATAGACCATATATAGTTAGGAATTAGCATTTAAAAAACCTTATTTTACTCACACAAAACCATTGAAATTCCATATATAGTTAGTTGCACTAACTATATATCGCGCACCCGCAATCCACTGCTGATCATGTCACATATTACATCATTCATGACATGGTCAGTGACATCACTGATGACATCACTGATGACATCTCAAATGACATCACTGATGACATCACTGATGACATCTCAAATGACATCACTGATGACATCACTGATGACAACATCCAGTGACTGTATGTTTCTGTAAAGTTAAAATATGTCTTACATATTGAAGAATGAGTGGATGTATAAGTGTCTGGATGAAGGATTTAGTAGGTGCGTGACTGACTGTATGAGTGAGTGATTAAATGTGTCTCACTGAATGCATGGGTTAGTGACTAAACTGTCTTAATTTGTGCATCATTATGTCTGTTGTGATGTAAACTGCTGCATGTGTTGATCATTAGCTATACGAGAGGCTATATGTGTTATTAATTGGTTGCCCAAGTATTTCTATGGGAGATTGAGTTTGTGTGGGGGTGGCTGGAAGGTGTGTGACTCTATGCATAGATGTGTGAGCAGTTTATTCACTAGGTGTATGAGTTCAAGACTGCATGTGGAAACAGCTACATGGGCAGTTGACTGTGTGCATGAGTGTATTGATGAGTGAATGGATATCTCAATGCTACATGTCATAGTAAGTACATATGTTAAACACAGTACATGTGAGAGTTGGCATATATAAATAACTGTGCATGAGAGCCACTGAATGAGTGAGTGGTTGTATCGATCATTGTGAACTTGTATCAGGGATTGTATAAGAGAGTAAATATGTGTTAGTATATGTTTCAATAAGTAAGGTGTGTTTAACTGTATAGTTGAAGAAATGGAGGTGAGATTGTTTCTTTGCATGAGTGACTGGGTGTGTGAGTAACTCCATGGATGAGTGGCAGTGTGTGAGTGTCTGTATACACTGAGTGTATCTAAGGTTATATTAGAGTCTGAAGAGGTTTATCGTATTAGCACAAGAATGATGTCAAATGAGATGTCATCAGTGATGTCATCAGTGATGTCATTTGAGATGTCATCAGTGATGTCATCAGTGATGTCACTGACCATGTCATGAATGATGTAATATGTGACATGATCAGCAGTGGATTGCGGGTGCGCGATATATAGTTAGTGCAACTAACTATATATGGAATTTCAATGGTTTTGTGTGAGTAAAATAAGGTTTTTTAAATGCTAATTCCTAACTATATATGGTCTAAAACCTATGGTTTTTTCAGTGAATTTCAATGGTTTTTTAATAGCAAATATCATAAGCTGTCGAATGTCAAGTACGTGGTAAGTAAAAACATTTTCGTGTTTATGCACACTGATCTGCTTTGAATGCTGCCCCCCACCCCTCATTTCTATTAGGAGTACTCTCTCTTTGCAGATAGTGAAGGGTGGTTAACGCAGGCCTTTGCCCCCGTTGCCCCCGTTGTAATCCGTCGTGCCTGCTTCTCTCTCCATTTGATTGATTGTTCTCTTTGGTTCATTCTCTATTTACAAACAAGCACAGAGTCGCAATACTCTGTTTAGTCTTTGCAGATAGCGAAAAATCGTGTAAAAAAACAAAAGGAATCGAGCAAAATCAGTAGGCCACTAATGGGATCTCTTTTTGACCTCCCTAAAATAGAAACATTAGGAACAACCTGTTGATAATACCAATGTGTATGTACATAAGTGGCGTTCATTTGTGTTCACAGTACCCCTTGTTGATTGTTTGAATCGAGCATTGAATTGTTCGAAGTTGATTCTCTTAAGAATCTTCTCTGCCTGCAAACGAGGAAGAATAGGAATATTCTCTCTCCCTTTGCAGATAGTGAAGGGTAGGTAACGCAAACCTTTAACACGTCGTGCCTATTTCGTTCCTCATTGATTGATTGTTTCCCCAAACATTGACTGTTTGGGAATTGGTTCTTTATGGAGGTATTCCCTGTTTGCAAATATACGTAGGAAAATCTTTGCAAATAGTGAAAGGGTACGTAATGCGGACCTTTCTCCCCCGTTGTAATCTGTCATGCCTATCTACTCCCCACTGATTGATGCACCTGTTTCACCCGGACCATTTACTAGAGATACGTCATCTGGCCCGACCAGAGAGCACCCCTAGTGAAAAGGACATATGCAATAATAACGAAGTGATCACTGTATCCTGTTAACAGAAACTTTAGCATGAAACAACCTGGAAAGAAAAGAATAGGAAAACGAAAATCAGTAGGCCACTGATGAACATGAACTTTTATTAAACAACGAACAAAGAAACGATAACATAACGTAATGATAAAACCTATTAATGTCCTAGAAACAAGAAAACGTTAAAATATGCCAGTGGTGAGAGACCAGAAAAACAGTAAGAGAAACCAAATCACCCCTCGCTGTCCCACCGCCTGCCACGCCAAAAAAATCGATAGACTAGGGAAAATGCAAGTCAGTAGAACATCCGCCCCCACTCTGGAAACTTCTAAGGTGGGGCAGGGTTGCGGCTACGCCCAGCCGGGAGCAGCCCATATAAGGCGGGTCCTGCTGCCACGCCTCGGCCAGGAGATCCTAACGTAGGGTGTAGCCGGAGGAGAGGCCGAGGCCAGCGGGACACGGCCAAGGGATTGCCTTTACAACGCTGAAGAGTTGCAGGGGGGGGGAATATCTCCTTGACCCTCCCCTCTCTCTCCCAGTCCGGCCGCGGTGGCCCTTGACAGTTTCAGGTAGTCCCGCCACATGCTCTTCCGGTCCGGCCACCAACGGTCGGGGGGCCGAGGCCGACGGGATCCGGCTGCAGCCGATAAACCAAGGAACCCGTTCATGGGGCCAGAGCCAGGGGCGTCCGGCCGACATCCACCGGAAGCCCGGCCCGAAGACGGACGGGACCCTTCTTCTGTCTTGAATAATGGCTGCGACAACACTGGGGGGGGATGTCTTGCACATGCCTCCGACCCCCCCCCCCTCGTCCTCATCGCCTGGTCCGGCCATAACAAATCTCAAGCGAGACGCCGTGGGGTGCACTGGGAGGGAGAGACGATGCGAACAGGCCTCTCCCGCCTCCCCAGGTGGAGGCTTCCCAGCTGCACCCTCAGCGCTCCAGGCGCCCGGAAAAGGGTTCTTCCACTGTGGCCATGCTGCAACGTCTCGCCCGGCAGGGTGGAGCCCGTCCGCTCATTTGACCCCGCGATCGCCAGTAGCTACCGAACTCTCAAAATGGCAGTCGACCTGGCAAGAGCGGGCCCAGCATAAAGAAATGGCCCGGTCACTGGTTGACTCCACCACCGTAGTCCTCCACGACCTTGAAGATTCTACAGGAGCCGCGGGAGTCTCCGACCCCCGATGGGGAATGACTGCCATGATCGCCCGTGGAGTGACGAAACTGTATCAGCAGGACGTCGGTGCTCCCATGCTGGCGCCAGCCTCACTTTGAATTACTAGAATCCTGCAGACCTCAGTTCCGGTGAAAGCACAGTGTGACCCGGTAGGAAAAATTGTTGCACCCCCTACCCTTTTTGACTGATAGTTCAAACCACCGATCCTTTCCTTTGCCCTTTTAACGGAACTTTGGACTGCCTCCCCCTCTTTTACATTTTCTAGAGAAAACAAAACATTAACCACTACATTAGCATAGCAGTTGACACCAGAACTGTTTTCAAATTGAAAACCAACAACATCTTCAACAGAATCCTTTTTGTTTCTGCTGTGACCCTGCTACAGCACAGGCATTGTCCCCAGCAGTAATTCTGCAATGCCGGTAAGAATAGCTGTGGTGCCTACTGGACTCACTCACCCCCGCGGCGCCCCACGCCGTTATTTGCTGGGCGGCAACTTGCTAGACATCACTTTCGTGCCATCTAGATTTCAGCGCGTTCTGCTGCCTTGGAACTATTCGCACAACAGACTGCTTCTGACGACCCACCCCCAGGCAACATCTTCTGAATTTTCATAATTTGAAAGAACTAGTAACATGTCCTCATCAGGAATTCAAAAGAAATTGCCACGGTCTCTTCGTTGTTTAAATGTTTTTACTGTTTTTGTTTTGTTGTATATATTTATATGTTATTAAAGTTTTATATTCCTACTACTTTGTTGGAGTGCTATATATTTTTAATGTGACACATAATTGTAAAAACTTTGATGTACAAAGAGTCATTCCTGGAATCTTCCGCTTCAGGCTCGGTCCCCTCCCCAATCACAATACAGGATGGTTTTCAGATAGTAGGAACACGTGTGGTGTGACGGATCTCATCGGGTGTGAGCCTTGATCTACTATAACTCCTTTAAAGAGGGGTGATTCTTTACAGCTGGAGCCATAAACTACATCTGCAGGGCTAGGTGATAGCCTGGACAATCGGACACAGAGGAAGAGGAGTGTCAGAGGGTGCGGTAGTGAATAGGGCGAAAGGGAGGTGTCGGGCGGGCACAGAGTGTGATTTTCAGGGAAGAGCAGCGCAGATGGGGGGAGGTTTATTGCTGATGCATAAGACCGAGAGCGGGGGTGACCAGTGCCTGGGGAAGATGCTTGCGAGGGTGGGGAGCCATGCTACGAATCGACAGCGTGCAGAGAGTGGGTCTGGTCAAGGCATTTAAAATGGCTGCCGTGCACGACAAAAGTGTGGCATTTCAAAAAAGGCAAGATGGCGCAGACAATGTTTTTCAACACTTCCTCATTTCCTTCGAATCGAACGTTAACAGACGTTGGTGCATATTACCAAAGTTAAGCGATATTTATCGCTAACGATGCTTACCAACAAATTTTTTACCGCTAAGCATCGTCAGAAATTATCGAAGATAAACCTTGCTATTATCAAGGTTTATCGCAAATGCGATAATAAACGGCCGCAATGCATGAATATCGCTAAAAAGTCAGCGATATTCATGCATTACCGAGCTAATGCTCTTAGCCATGTTATCCACCTCCCATTGGATAACATGGCTAAGAACTGCTCAGGGCAGGTGTTAGCTTTTGGAGATAATCGCGCTTAGCGCGAATATCTCCAAAAGTTGGTAATAGGAGATAGATATCTTGCATGTTGTAATGCAAATTATTGTGGTATATGGAACTCATACCATAATCTCTCAGGAAAGCAGAAACTGATCCTTTTGGGACCGCCTAAAAAGGCCTAGGGGGTGAGGGGTACTCTACTTTGCCCCCTTTTCACGTTCCGAACTATTTTATTTTACTCTCTTCTGTAATTACACAAAATAGCAGCGATAAGATGCATCGGAGACACACAGTGAGAGAAAGGAGGCCGGAGATGAAGAAGAGATGTCAAATACACATTGGAGATAATATAGTGGCAGAAGGGAAGTAAATATGAGTAAACTTACCATGTAACATAAAAATGTTGCACTCTATACTATAAGTCTCATTTTATACCACAATCACTTCGCTACAACCTCATAAATTAAAAATAAAAATGAATAATGTCTCAAACAATTTTTGATTTCTAAATATAAATTTATTCTTCAGAATTTTCTAAATTTGAAAGAACTAGTAACATGTCCTCATCAGCAATTTCCTCATGAAAAGTCTGCAATGATGATTCTTCTAACTCTATGGTCTCCAAACATTCGATAAATTCGCCATCAACAGATTGATCAAAAAAATCATTCAAGTCATCTCCTCCTTGTGACAATATTTCATTATTGGTGCTGTCAATTTCAATCAATGTAGTGGAATCATTCAAGTCATCTCCTCGTGACAATATTTCATTATTGGTGCTCTCAATTTTAATCAATGTAGTGGAATCATTCAAGTCATCTCCTCCTTGTGACAATATTTCATTATTGGTGCTGTCCATTTCAATCAATTTAATGGAATCATACAAGTCATCTCCTCCTTGTGACAATATTTCATTATTGGTGCTCTCAATTTCAATCAATGTAGTGGAATCATTCAAGTCATCTCCTTGTGACAATATTTCATTATTGGTGCTGTCCATTTCAATCAATCTAATGGAATCATACAAGTCATCTCCTCCTTGTGACAATATTTCATTATTGGTGCTCTCAATTTCAATCAATGTAGTGGACAATTCAAAAGAAATTGCCACGGTCTCTTCATTGTGAGCCATTTTATTTTGAAATTGCTTGCTGTAAATTGCAGAAAAAAATAATCACTTTCATTTATCGTTTTTAGTAATACATAATATAAAACTAACTTTATCAAGTATTTAGTATAACAGAAGGACTGCAAATAAATAACAGAAAACATTTTTCAAATTATCTTCAAGTGTACAACATAGTGCCCCTTACAAATTAACAACTCACCTTTTTAAAAGTAGGAGAAGTGTTAGTACTGTGTAAATCAAACACCAGAAATTCACCACCAAAAATTCCTCACAAATGTACCTCAGACAGTAGTATCACAAAATGGCTGTGGTTTCCTCTCATTTGACATATATACATAACCAATTAACTTTCATCACACACAAATACAAAACCAAAGTAACATTTTAATTGGTTCTAAATTTCAACACTTTCAAATGTGTTTTCCCCATGCAATTTTCCATAGGACATTTACATACGTCTACAGCCTGAATGGCTGTACGGAATTACACCAAACTTGGCAAAATGGTACATCAAACCTAAGAGGTCAGGAAGGATCTACTATGCCCCCTTATGGTCATTTCCCCCTTCGCTTTGGCCTCCTCTTGTCTCTCAATCCTACCGAGAGACAAGATGGCGGCCGCTACGGACTGTTTGGAATGTTGACAGACGCCGGAGAACCAATCAGCTTCGCAAAGCTCCGTAACGCGAAAAGTACGCGAAGCGGAGCGCTGTTACAGATATATATCTTTTTTTGTACGTTAATTTCTCAAAATCCACTGGAGCACATATATTGAGACCTAGCAAAGGCACATCGGGCTACCAGGCCCTAATATTTTGCCAAGTTTCGTGCAAATCCATTCAGCCGTTCGATTATTATTATTATTTTTTTTTTTTGCCCCGCGGGGCCCTTTTAAAACCTCCACATCAAACCTAGGGGGTCAGCGAGGATCTACTGTGCCCCCTTATGGTCATTTGCCCCTCCGCTTTGGCCTCCTCTTGTCTCTCGATCCTACCGACAGACAAGATGGCGGCCGCTACGGACTGTTTGGAATGTTTACAGACGCCGGAGAACCAATCAGCTTCGCTTCACAAAGCTCCGTTGCGCGAAAAGTACGCGTACTGGAGCGCTGCCCGGTCCGCTGTTACAGCTATATATCTTTTTTTAAACGGTAATTTCTCAAAATCCACTGTAGCACATATATTGAGACCTACAAAAGGCACATCGGGCTACCAGTCCCTACAATTTTGCCAAGTTTCGTGCAAATCCATTCAGCCGTTCGGGCTAAAAGTGAGGCCAACCGCCCTATGGAAAACTCAATGTTAAAAACACGTTTTGGGACCCCCCTTTTTTCTCGGCCCCCCCTTGACGAACCCCCCCCGAATTTTCAAGGGCTGCTCAGAAACAAAATGTGCCATTTTCCTGAAATTTTCAGCCAATTCCGTCCACAAACGCCAAAGTTATTAGACATAGAATTTTCAAAAATCCCATAGAGAAAAAATCCTAACTATATATACCTACTGGCGACCGCCAGTAGGTAATATATATATATATATATATATATTCACTGAAAAAACCATAGGTTATAGACCATATATAGTTAGGAATTAGCATTTACAAAACCTTGAAAATTCACTGAAAAAACCATAGGTTATAGACCATATATAGTTAGGAATTAGCATTTAAAAAACCTTATTTTACTCACACAAAACCATTGAAATTCCATATATAGTTAGTTGTACTAACTATATATCGCGCACCCGCAATCCACTGCTGATCATGTCACATATTACATCATTCATGACATGGTCAGTGACATCACTGATGACATCACTGATGACATCTCAAATGACATCACTGATGACATCACTGATGACATCTCAAATGACATCACTGATGACATCACATCACAACTGAATGAGTGGATGTATAAGTGTCTGAATGAAGGTTTTAGTAGGTGCGTGACTGACTGTATGAGTGAGTGATTAAATGTGTCTCACTGAATGCATAGGTTAGTGACTAAACTGTCTTAATTTGTGCATCATTATGTCTGGTATTCTGTAAACTGCTGCATGTGTTGATCAGTAGCTATATGAGTAACTATATGGGTTATTGATTGATTGTCCAAGTATTTGTATGGGAGACTGAGTGTGTGTGTGGCTGGCTGGGAGATGTGTGACTCTGTGCAGATCAATGTGTTCTTGTATCAATGATTTATAAGAGAGTAAGTATGTGTTAGAATATGTTTGAAAATGTAAGGTACTCTATGTTTAACTGTATAGATTAGAAAATGGAAGTGTGATTGATTCTTTACAGGACTGACTAGGTGTGTGAGTAACTCCAAGGATGAGTGGCAGAGTGTGAGTGTCTGTATAGGGTGTATGAGTGCATATGATAGTGTTGTAAAGATGAGTGATTGTATGTATGAATGATTGTATGGGTGAATGAGTGAATGTGTGTGTAGACGTAGGAATCAGTGAGTGCGTATGTAGTAACTAGTATTGGTGTGTCAATTGTTTAAAAAAATATATTCTGTATTTAACACTGGGTGTAACAGAGGTTATATTAAAGTGTGAGGAGATGCATTGTATTGTCACATGAATGATATCATCAGTGATGTGACCATTGATGTCAAATGAGATGTCATCAGTGATGTCATTTGAGATGTTATCAGTGATGTCATTTGAGATGTTATCAGTGATGTCATCAGTGATGTCATTTGAGATGTCATCAGTGATGTCATCAGTGATGTCATTTGAGATGTCATCAGTGATGTCATCAGTGATGTCATTTGAGATGTCATCAGTGATGTCATTTGAGATGTTATCAGTGATGTCATCAGTGATGTCATTTGAGATGTCATCAGTGATGTCATCAGTGATGTCATTTGAGATGTCATCAGCGATGTCATCAGTGATGCCATTTGAGATGTCATCAGTGATGTCATCAGTGATGTCACTGACCATGTCATGAATGATGTAATATGTGACATGATCAGCAGTGGATTGCGGGTGCGCGATATATAGTTAGTACAACTAACTATATATGGAATTTCAATGGTTTTGTGTGAGTAAAATAAGGTTTTTTAAATGCTAATTCCTAACTATATATGGTCTATAACCTATGGTTTTTTCAGTGAATTTTCAAGGTTTTGTAAATGCTAATTCCTAACTATATATGGTCTATAACCTATGGTTTTTTCAGTGAATTTCATTGGTTTTTTAAAAGCTAATATCTATAGCTGTAAAATGTATTCTTCTTTAAATCCAAAAATATATTTTATATGTTTATTAATAATTTTTTTTAAATATTTTTTTTGTTTCGCTCCCGGTCCGCGAACCGGGAAGCTTCCCGTTAGCTCAATTTGATTCCGCGACCCGGTACGCGAACCGGTAAGAAAACAACATAGTGACGGTATCGCGTTGCCGCGTAATGCGTCTTATGACGTACTGCGTTAGCGCACCCGGAAGTGCCCCGGGGCGCGGACCGAGGCGCGAAACGCAGCTCCCCGGAAGCGATCCGCGGCACGAAAGCGCGACGTATCGCGTTGCTGCGAAATGCGTCTTGTGACGTATCGCGTTAGCGCACCCGGAAGTGTCCCGGGGCGCGGACCGAGGCGCGAAGCGGAGCGACCCGGAAGCTAACCGGGGAGCGTTCCGCAGCGCGTAACATGAGCGTGAGAGGTCATGTGACTTGTTAATAAAACTTTTCATTGGTTCATTTCACTTTTGGTTTCATAATGATGGAAGGCTAGGTCAGGTGACTTAAAAATAACACTTTTCATTGGTTGAGAAGTATTGTTTTTTCCCAAATGATGAAAACCCCTCCTTCTTTCCTCACTCTGACTTTCATCATTGTGAGAGGAAGACCTATTTTGCTTGTTGGAAAATGGCTTCATTGGTAGCTTCAGCTGGTGGACCCCCACCACCACCACCACCTCCTCATGGGAAGAAAGGACCACCTCCCCAGGTCCTGACCAACACTGAGGAGGAAGAGGAAGAAATGGATGAGGAGGGAGAAGAACCACAATTTTTAGAAGAGTTGCCCCGGGTTTCCAGAAAGAAAGCCAGTTTCATCTGGCAGTTTTATTCAATACCTCGTGGCCAAAAAAAAGTCAATGCAAGGTATGTCACCTGCCTCATATGCAAGGAACAATTGTCCAGAGGGACGGACAAAAAATATAGCTATGGAAATCACACAATGCACAGGCACATGACAAGGAAACATCCCCTAAATTACAGCCGGGCGGAAATAAGGGATATGCACGACAATCCAAGACCAACTCCTGTGGCCAGACCAACAATACCGATTTCTCTAACACCAGAAGAGGCACGGGAAACTGTGCCAAATATTCAAGAAAATTTTGGGCACATGATTCACTTATGTATGCACTGTCGTGCATTATTAGCTTGTGGCAACATGAGCATCAATGCACTAAACCTGGCGTATGAACACCATGATTGCCCTAACAGCCCCCAGTAATTTTTTTTTGCTCCTGTTGAGCCCTTTTCAACGCCTGTTTTTTGTTGTTTCCCCCCCCAAAAAAAACCAAAAAAAATATAAAATCGTTCAAAAAATACAAAAAAAACAAAAATTTTTCAAAAAATAAAAAAAAAATATAAAACAACAAAAATATTTAAAAAAAAGTTCTTTTCAGAACTACCTTCCCTTTCCAAAAAAATTGCTAGAATGTTTAGCACTCTGGCAAGCTCTATTTCTTTTGGTTCGCTTCCGGGTTAGCTTCCCGGTACGCGGACCGGGAGCTAACCAAAAAAAAAAAAAAAAAAAGTGTAAGTATAAGGAAAGGAAACAGAGAGTGATGTTAAAAGAAAGACAGCTATAGGGAGTAAAGAAGAGATACTGTTTAATAGATCTATTTACCGAAGAAAAGACAGAAGAGGGTATAATTGTGAAAAACAAAATAGATAACGAAGTGAAAGAAAAAAAAAGAGAGTATAACATTAACAAAGAAGAGTTTCTTGGAGAATGTGAGTGAATGTTCAAAATAAGATTAAAACATGAGGAATAACAGAGAGAAAAAATAGAAAACAGAAAACAAAAAATAACAGAAAAAGATTAATTGAAACAGCAAAGAAATGTAATTAACATAGAGCCATATCATCAACATAGGCAATAAAAGTTGTGTAGCTTTTATTGGCAG
Organism: Lissotriton helveticus; assembly: GCF_964261635.1. Taxonomy (NCBI): domain Eukaryota; kingdom Metazoa; phylum Chordata; class Amphibia; order Caudata; family Salamandridae; genus Lissotriton; species Lissotriton helveticus. The sequence continues at coordinate 1,478,243,008 of NC_136059.1, read as the reverse complement.
AAATGTGTCGCTAAAGCTGCTTTTGTGGCAGAAAACTGCCACTAAAACCACTTTTGCACCAGTTTTCTGCCAATAAAAAGAGCAATAATTTTATTGGCTGTGTTCATAATATTCCCCTTAGTGTGCTTCAACTACACAGAGAAAGCATTATGAACAAGTAGTGATAGAGTGATCAGTCAAAGACACTAAGAGTAATAGAGACGCAGTGAGTGAACAAGAGTGAGGAACTATGAGAAGAGAGGGACTAAGAAAAAGAGTGGAAGGAGTTGAGTAAGTAGGTAATAGAGAAAGGAATGAGGGAAGTAGCAAAGGCAGGAAACTGAGGGTTAAAGAAATGAAGCAGTGGAACTAATAGTAGTTAAATGTGATAGAAATGTAACGAAAACAGTACAAAATATTTACCTTATAATTGTCGTTAAATTACTCACTTTTTGTTTTTATACTTTCAATCTGTGAAAGAGAGAACAGACATTTGAAAAATATTAAAACATGTATTTAAAAATTAGAAAAGACAAGGGAAAAGATTGAAGGACAAACAGTTTTTCAACAACTTTGACACTTACAGAAGCTTCTGCTTCTCCAGGCCCCCTACACAGTCCTAAAGATATACATTTTAAACTAACAGTATCTTGATGCAGATGAAGTGAGGCCTATCTTAAAACATGGTGCATCTTTTGCAATGCTGTTGTTTCAGAAAAGTGTCACAAGACACTAAAATTTTAAATAATTGCTTCAGGATGCCAATAAGATGTCTACTATCCAGAGGTTTGTTTCAGGTGAGGCCTACTCAGGGTTGCAGATGACATTTACACTTGTTGAAGAGTACAGAGGAGATAATACATGTGAAGGTCTACCAATGAAGTGAGTCATGTCCACTGCACTCTTCAACAAAGTCCAAACCTCCTATGTTTCCCTGGACAGACCTAAACTTGATCTGCACAATGTGATTCGTAATGATAGGAAACACAGGTGATGTAATTGAAATACGTGCAATTTATTTTGCTCATTTCACAATCACATCACTTGTGTTTCCTTTGCTTAGGTATCTCATTGTGCAGATGTAGTCTAGCATATGAAAGAATACGCAGAAGTGCAGAACTGCATGCAACAACTTTGACACTTACAGAAGCCTCACCTTCTCCATGCCTCCTACACAGTTCTACATATACATCATAAATGCAAACAGTACAGAATTAATTATACATGTTAAATGGTTTATTTTTGCTGTTCTCAGAATGTATCAAAATTCACTAAAAACAGTGACTTGAAGGTATTCATCATGTAACAGCGGGAAAAAAAAAACACAATCAAAATGATTGTGTTTAAAAAACCCATACAACATCAGAAATCAAAATTCAGAACTCCTTAAAGTTAACTTACTTTCCATGACGTCCAAGGATGTCCTATGAACAGCTTACACCCTATTGTGCTGTTATTACTTTCAGCCCGCCACTTTCTGAAAGAAAATCTCCATCGTTTTTAAAAACACGTTACATGCAATAAATGACTTCTTGCTCTCTACCACAATTTTCCACAAGGCCAAATCTGGTCAGAGCCATTTATAACTCTTGGATTTCTTGTAAGCCAATCCCGTCATTTGGCATTTCTGCAACTTTCAGAATTAAAATGTTGAAGATCATTTTCACAATCCTGGAATAGTAATATCTTCCCCTTATTGCTCAGTCATGTTCTACATTTCCTATGACACTGATACTGCTTACTATGAAGCAGACTTACACTACCTCTATGACTACTACAATTATTTAATTCTCTACATCACTTTTAATCACAAAGCAATGTAAAACAGTAGACAGCATTGCAGACTTACATTCCCTCTACTCCATGTTTTGATTGGCTGCTTCAATTAGCTTATAAAAAGAAACAGTTTTTCTGAACTCATTAAAAGTGCACGTATTTCTCCATGACGTCCAGTCCTATGGTTAGAAGTTATGTCTCTGAACTACACTTATCCTCAAGGCCAAATTGTGTAGGAGCCATTAGAACTTCTTGAAATTCCACAGAGCACATCCCGAGATTATTTCCCTAAAATTTTGGTTTTAAAAACACCAGGTAAGAGTTTTTAAGGTCATACGGCAATTTTTTTTTGAAAATTAAAACAGAATCATTGCAGAATGACCAGCCATTTCTAGACTTTAAATAAGCTGTGTAATGTCCTGATGTTATTGAAGGGCCGTCATGATATATAATTGCTGCAGTTACAAAAATCCTTCCTGATATTGACAACTGCGAAGCTACAACATTTTTAATTAAAGTTGTCAATTTTGTTCCATCAGGCCTACATCGTTGGAACATTAAAATGACATACTGGCCATATGTTCGTATAAATAATGTGGACATCATTTCAGATTTACATTGGCTACACTCCATGTTGTGATCAGCTGCTTTTACTAGCTTATTAAAGGAGACTGATTTACTGTCTGGCAAAGTTAAATATATAAATCTTTCTGAGTCTACACTAGTAGTACTTGATACCATACAGTTCTCACAGTCATGCTGCCATTGATAAGAAAGCCCAAACAGCTGATCTACATCTACACCTTCAGCATGTAATACATCAAGCATATACATTAAAAACTCCTGACAATCTTGCTGAATATTTTGAGAGAATTGTGTTTGGCCTGAACATCTGTCTAACAGATTTCGAATTTCAGACACACTTTCTATGTTTCTTCTATCAGTGCTACATTTCTCTAACACAGAATTTAACAAACTGCAAAATCTTTGATCAGAATTGACCACAATCTCTTCTTTTACATTTTCTAGAGAAAACAAAACATTAACCACTACATTAGCATAGCAGTTGACACCAGAACTGTTTTCAACCTGAAAACCAACAACATCTTCAACAGAATCCTTTTTGTTTCTGCTTGTAATTTTAGGTTCATTGACTTTTTGTCTTTTTGCTACAACCTCCCCAGTAATGTTCTCATTTCTTCGTTTCCGGCCTACCACACGTTTCTCAAACAAAGGATACTGAGGCAAATGTGGCGCATACTCTCTTCTTAACCTATTGTATTCCTTAACACAATCTAGATCCGCACAAATGTTTGTGACATCACACTCAATCAAGTACAATCCCGATAAAGTTCTAACTCGTGACAATGCCACATATGCCATACCCTCCTTGAACACAGAACTGCCAATATTCACCAATGCACTGTCTACACTTAAACCTTGCGATTTATGAATTGTCACCGCATATGCCAAGCAAACAGGAAACTGCTTACGGCGAACATATAAGTCTTTTACAAGCAAAAATCTAGCAGAACAACGACCAATTAGCTGTACTTCCTCAATGCCATCAAATTTAATTTTTAAAAATTCAATTCCATCTCTATTTCTGTATTTCACAAAATCAACAACATTACCCATTGATCCATTTACCAGACCTCTTTCAACATGTAAATTCCTTCTTAAAATTATACGGCAGTTCAAGCACACATTCAGAGTCTTTTCAAAACCTGCAGTTTTAGATATACTCTTCTCTAATGAATCCAATTTTGTTTTCAGATTCTCAGACAAAATAATTGTTGATCCCATATGCTCTACTCTATCAATAGCTTCCAGTTTCACAATCTCTTGCTTTTCTAAATGCAACATTTTGTTGTTAAATTTGGCACAATCTGCAAGAGTTGGCATCAAACATATTCCAGATTTCTTCTCAGTAATTTTCTGAAAAATATTCTCAGGCACAACATCTTGTTCTGGATATAAATTTGACAGTAATTGTGCATGTAAAGCTTCTTTCCCATGCTTGGTCACTTTTCCAATTCTAACATCTTGTAGAATAGTCTTGTAAACTTCATCCTTTGCCTGTCGCATATTTTCATGCAGTTCAGCATAATTGAAGTTTAACCATATATTGACGTTGCCAATGCTGCCTAGGCACTTCCTGGTATCTTCATGCGTGAGCATTTTGAACACAGGTTGCCCTTTCACTGGTGTCAGCTGCAGAAGATCTCCGAAAACAATGATGTGTTTGCCACCAAATAACACATCATACTCTGTTTTGAGAACTTCTTGCATCCTCAAATGCACAAAGGCAAGCATGACATTGGAAACCATGCTTACTTCGTCAATGATAAGAAGTTTCATTTTCCTCAAGATTCTTGAAACTTCAAAACAAGCATCTCCAGATAGCTTGTGATATTGTAATTTATTGTCATGCTCCACTGGCAGCATCAGTAAACGATATAAAGTAATCCCTTTAATATTATGTGCTGCCAGTCCAGTTGGAGCAGTGACAACACAAGACAGCGATGACTCTGTCCTTTCCTGCAAATAGCATGAAATTGCTTTAATGAGGAAACTTTTTCCAGTTCCCGCTTCTCCACTCACGTACAGTCGGACAGGCTTCAACGACGTACATGAGCACTCTTTCTTATCATGACTTAATCCATGATCAATTTGCATGGTAACTTCGTCATATATTTTCCTCTGCTCAACGTTGAGTTGTCTTTCCAACTCTTCTAAGTTAACCGCATCCTCTTGAGCATGTGCCATGGCTCTTTCCACTTCATTCATAGCAGTGGCAGCTTCATTTTCAATAACAGGTCCTCCTAGTGGATCCTGACTCAATGAAGCAGAACTCTGACTGTCCTGAGAACTGTCTCTGGCAATCTCGGCTGCAATCGTTGCTTCCTGCTCAATTTCCGCATTCAACATTTCTACATATTTGGGAAAAGCAGGACATTCTATGGTCTCCTTGGCGGCATTGAAAGAGTCTTCGTAACAGAGGAAATCTCCAAGCAGTTCCTCTTCTGCACGCCAAGGCTTGAAAAGTTGCAAAAGTGCTAAATAGAAAAACTCCTTTTTTTCAGGAGATTCGCCACTCAATTTTCGATGCTTTACCAAGTGGCATTTTCTTTGCTTGACCAGACATCCCTCACTTCCTATTACAGCATACACTCCTTTCTCAGTATCTTCTTTGATGTTCCTCTTGAATATGTAATTTTGAAGAACCTCATACAGACAAACATTGTCGAGGTGAATGCTTCGATTTGGATAATATGTATCCAACATGTTGGTCTTCAAAATGTCGGTACTGTTTGGCTCCTTTTCCGCCAAATACTCAATTTCCCGCACAGGTTTGAGAACTCGATTACGCGTTGCAGCAAGACCAAGACTCGCCCAAACGATACTCCTGGACTTGGCATAGAGACTTGCTGAAGACAACCGGTCAGAACATTCGTACGCTCCGATTTCTCGATGCGACAACATCTTCAGACTGAAACTGTACAACTTCTTGCTGAGGCTCTTTTCATGGGAAATGTCCTCCCACATATCCTTCAATTCTGTCTTCTCTTTTTTGGTGATGTAAGACGTCACATACCGAGCCACAGCCATACAGTTATCAGCCACAAACTGTATATCCATGTTAGCATTCCACATGGACAAAATCACCGGGTTGTAGTCGTTGATGTACTTGGACTCTTCGTTCCTCTTCAAATTGTAAGTGTTTTTAGGTGATTTCTTCATGACATTGTGTCGCAGCGAAGACATCAAACTGTTTACTCTTCCTTTAGAAATCACCGGTCGTGGAAAGCCGAAACGACATTTAGTGTAGAACTTGTCCTTGTTTCGGAATTTACGACGGCAGTACTTTCCACATCGATGGCTTTGGAAACGCAGAACTTTTTCTCCTAGGCTTTTCTTCTCCTTTGCATTTGGAACAGCACACGTAGAATACTGTTGGATGAAACTCATCACTGAGTCTTCTGGATCCGTTCCAAATTTAGGTGCATCCTTGATCCACAGCAACATATGTATATGAGGAGCACCTCTTGCTTGGTACTCCTTTCTCCAGAAGAAATCCAACACCTCTCCAAGAGGTGGATTCTTCTTATTCATGATGAAAGACATCATAGCTTCAAATCTATGATTGAAGTACCTACATACATTGACTGGATCCAAAGAGCACAGTTCTCCGGGTGTCTTGAATTCGATGTTATCTACGTTAGCATTTGCCTCTCGTAGAAATTCAAGTAAGTCTTCCCAGCCATACTCGGCACAGCTCAGAGTGAGGAACCATGTGGGAGTACCTAAGTTCCTCAGCATACATTTTAAATCACCATGACGACGGTACCAGTATTCATTAGTACCACGCTGACACGCCATGAGATTAATCAGGTGAGAATCCAAAATACTGTCTTGGACATTGACTTTATACATAAAGTCACTTGCCGAGATGTTTTGCATGTGTATACCACTTTTCAAGATATGGTTCACTGCATATGACAGTCCAGACAGATCGCTTTCAAACAGGAGATGAAACAAATAAGGAATGCATTGTCGAAACCTAGCATCTCCTGCATACAATCGCAAAGTCCGGTATTCAGAAGCAGGAATTTGATGAGGTCGCTCATCATATCTTCCTCCCTGACCTGTTGGAAAAAGCTGTGGGAAACACCGAGCTTCCAAACTTTCCTCCCAAACACTAATGGGACTCCCTTTGGCTTGTTTCATTTGAAACAACTCAATAGCATTCCCCATGACTTCCTTGGAATGCAAAGGATGAACACTATAATGTTCATATATTTCTTCACTAGTAGAGGGTTCTACTTTCTCAATTTGACCAGCACACAAATCGCTATCCTCTTCCTCACTTACTTCCTCTTCTGCAACATATACATTCTTATAGTATTTATTATTTTTTTTCAAATACAATGTTGCCTTTTTAACTTTCCTAACATCTACTAAATCTTGCCATATTTTCTTATTCTTTGCTGGAACCCCATTAACTAAGATAACCAGAGGTTCCTCTTCCACTTTTTCTACTCCAATTGTGTTAATGTTTTTCTTCAAATCTAGAGGCAAATAAACAACTCTTCCCTTTAATCCTCTCTGTAAATCTGATGGAGGCAATTTCCCTGTCTTTGGCTCCATTCTTACAATAGCCTGAAAGGGATGGATACTTTGAATCAAAATAGATTCATAAGTATTTAAATCCTTCAATTCAGAAGGAATCTCAACCAATTCCAGATTATTATGAACTGCTCTAGCAGGCATCTGGTTTTGATTTAATTTGCAACAACAATAACTACACACACGTTGATCCAATCCCAAATCAAAACAATTTTCTGCCATCAAGTATGTTGCGAATTCCTTCCATTCACTATTATTTTCCCTTTCACTTTTTGCATATAAATCCACTAACTTAGTCTGATTCTTATAATAAGTGCGTCGACAACACACACAAGTGAAATTAGGCCTCTCACTTGATTTCACCTCAAACGTCGCAATTTCCCTCTGGAAATTATCTGTACTGGAAACCTGTACACTATCTTCCACATGACCCTCTTCTTCTTGCTCAATTTCAACATTCTCCTCTTTACTTCCAAAGTAACAAAACTCAATTTCTTCACATATATTCTTCACATCTATTTCAGAACCATGCAAAAGAGCAGCGCATAATTGTTTAAGCATAATTGCTGGACTCTTAGCATAATACAACATTCTAACTAATTTCCTCACTTTATTATGATGCACTGCTAGCATCCTGAAATGATGAGAAACACTCTGGCATACTCTCCTGGAAAGACAAGCCAGTGAATGACCATGCAAACCTGTCACTTCTCTTACTCTGCAAGGATCTAATTCTTGCAACAACCTTATTTTCTGCTTCAAACTTTTCTTATTAAATGACCGTACAAAATCACAAAGCAAATTGATGGAATCCTGTCGCACACTGCAAATACTACTACACTTCCAGGTGTACACAGGACCCTTAGCACGTCTTCCTAAAACCTCATTACCTAACACCTCTTCTGCCTCTGTTGTCACAAGTTTTTCTTTTTCAACTGGACAACCATCTTTCACTTCATAAGCACGACCACTGGTGTCAACTGCATGCACCAAATCATTATCCTGGAAATAACTCTCCTCATTAAAAAATGCCTCACAGCTTGAACTATGCATCCATTCTCCAGAAAAAACTTCACAAAAATTACTACGATTAACTATTCTCTTCCATCTACTATTTCTTTTGAAATCATAAATTGCCTTGTTTAGCTTCCTAATTCTATTAATTATCAAAATAAATAACTTACGTTTAATTTCAAATGCCTGATCAATAACTTTCTCAACTTTTGTTTTTCTCTTATAAAAAACCAATTTCTGTTGACCTTTCTTAATATTTTTTAACAAATTGCCATTTACGAATCTCCCTAAACTGTTGTTTCCTTCTACTATCATGCACAGAGTTATCTCTTGCTCTAGCACTAACATTTTTGATTGGCCTTTCCTTTCCATTTGAATTCCTTCTCGTTTTATGGACTGAAACATTTTCTGTAGTAATATTTTTTTTACTACACATATTTCTTATGAAATATTTTGTGCTCTTACCCGGTGCTTTCTTCGTGACTTGACAAATCTTTTTGTTAGAGAACTGCTGCTTATTTTCTTTCACCTGCTGTCTTTGACGTTTTGCAGCCTTTCTCTGTCTTTCTATTGTTGGCATGGTGAAATCTTGAAATGATCTGCAGTTGAATCTGTGGTAAAATATAATAAAAAATGTTATTAACCATTATTACCAAACAGTAAAACAATAACAGTGATCAAAAACTTAACACACTACTTGACATTTTAAATAGAAGATTTTTTAGTCCTTGCAAATTTACAATACAGAAATAGCAGAAAAGAAATGACATTTATATTTATGTTACCTATGCTATTTTATATGTGAATCTGATCTAATTCTATGAGCATATTTTAATATTTTATTGAAGACACTACACATAACCTGCTTTTGAAGGTGTCTTTATTTTTAAATTCAACGGTTTACCTTTTTACTTTTTATTAATTATAAATTTTAAAAATAAATGTTTATATTTCCATAGGCTCAAGCAGGTCAGCTTCCCATCCTATGTCATATAATTCGGACAAATCTGCATCCTCATCACGCTCTTCTTCATCCTCAGGATTTAAATCATCCAAGGGATCAACATCCACTGATGTTTCAATTACAAGTTCAATGATGAGGTCAAAATCAACTGATTGCAGATTGTCGCTCATGTTGAGGTTGTCTTTATCTTTAAAGAAAGATAACAACAATGAGATGTTGCAGAGTAAGAGACAAATCTCAGAGATTATAAAAAATTGTTTAACAAGAGTAATATTTTGCAGCTATTATTTAGCCATGTCCAACAATGCTGAGCAGGTGAAGACTATGTCTAAATTTTCAGTGAACAGGACTCATCTCTTCTTAACCTTGGATAAGCCTCACCAACTCTGTGTGTCCTGCACATACTTAAATGTAAAGGGGCAGATTTATGTTAAATGGCACATCCCCAGGCATGCACCAGTTAACGTGCACCACTACTCTGCCACCCATGGTGTGCCGTATTTACAATCAGATAGGAGAAAGCTTCGTCAAAACCCTGCGCCTGCTTTAAGCAGGCATAGGTCTTGACGCAACATTGTGGAGATGGGGCACCCCTGAGCCTTGCTTGAGCTGCATCGCACTTGCGATACAACTCCAGCAATCACTACCTTTACAGCACAGATACGTCACGCATCTGTGTCATTTTTGCCCCATGATGCCCCGCATTCTAAATGCAGCACACCATGGGTGGCGGAACAGCGGCGCAGGATGACTGACATATCCCTGGTGATGCACCAGTCATCATAAATCTATCCCTAAGCTTCTTATCTTGTTACAGATGAACCGCCATATGTAGCATTAAACTATTTTGCATTTCCTAAATAGCGAATTTTAAGGAATAAATAGCAATTCTTTACCATTCCTAATTTGCAATGAGCAAATTGCTAATTGCAAGTTACCCATTCATTTCCATGGGCTAGGAGGCTCATAGGAATGAAGGTTTAATTTGTGACTAGCAATTTGCTCATCACAAATTAGGAATTTTTCCAAGGGTGCAGGGGTGTCTCAAGAACACCCTGCTGCACCCCTGAAAAATAAATTTGGGGGCATATGGCACACATACATGCCCTAAGGGCATGTGTTGGCGTCATATGGGACCTTTTGTTTTTTTGAAAAAAAGCTTTTTGAAAAGAATTCACAAATTACCACCAATTTACCACAATAGTTTCCAAATCCTTAATGTCATTTTTTACATATTTTTTGTTTGATACATTTCATTTAAGTAGTCACAAAATTTGCAAATCCTTCAGTGCAATTGCAAAATAAGGAATAGCAAATTTTGCTACTCCTTATTTTGCATCAAACTTGTTTGATACATACCATTTGTCTAATTAACATTCGCAAAGGCCGAAATTCGTAGAATTTTGATCTTTGCGAATGCTAATTAGCTTGATACATATGGCCCCAAGTGAGGCCTGTCTTGCGACATGGTGCATCTTTTGCATCACTGCTGCATCGGTTTCATGTGGTACGTTTTTTTTACACCATGACATATCTGCCTAAATGCATAAATTTGTACTGTTGTCGCCTCATAGCAAATCTTTTGCACCGCCGCTGCATCATAAAAGTGACGCACAGTGGCACAAAAGAGGCATACACCTATCATAAATCTGTCCCTAGCATTTTAAATGATTAATCCAGGATGACGATAAAGTGTGGCCTATCCAGAGCTTTGTTTAAGGTGAGGCCTACTCAGGATTGCAGATTAAAGTTACGCTTGATTAAGAATACAGAGGAGATAATACATGTAAAGGCCTACCAATGAAGTAAGTAATGTGCACTTTATTGCGCCAATCATCATAAATGTATCCCTAAGCTTCTTATCTTGTTACAGATGAACCACCATATGTACCATCAAACTATTTTGCATTTCCTAAATAGCTAATTTTAAGGAATAAATAGCAATTCTTTACCATTCCTAATTTGCAATGAGCAAATTGCTAATTGCAAATTAGCACCGCCGCTGCATCATAAAAGTGACGCACAGTGGCACAAAATAGGCATACACCTATCATAAATCTGTCCCTAGCATTTTAAATGATTAATCCAGGATGACAATAAGGTGTGCCCTATCCAAAGGTTTGTTTAAGGTGAGGCCTACTCAGGATTGCAGATTAAAGTTACGCTTGATGAAGAATACAGAGGAGATAATACATGTAAAGGCCTACCAATGAAGTAAGTAATGTCCACTTTATTGTGCCAGTCATCATAAATGTATCCCTAAGCTTCTTATCTTGTTACAGATGAACCACCATATGTACCATCAAACTATTTTGCATTTCCTAAATAGCAAATTTTAAGGAATAAATAGCAATTCTTTACCATTCCTAATTTGCAATGAGCAAATTGCTAATTGCAAATTACCCATTCATTTCCATGGGCTAGGAGGCTCATAGGAATGAAGGTTGCAATTTGCGATTAGCAATTAGCTCATCACAAAATAGGAATTTTTTCAAGCGTGCAGGGGTATCTCAAGAACACCCTGCTGCACCCTTGAAAAAGAAATTTGGGGGCATATGGCACACATACATGCCCTAAGGGCATGTATGGGCGTCATATGTGACTTTTTTTTTTGGGAAAAAAATGCTTTTTGAAAACAATTCGCAAATTACCACAAACTAGAAGTTGGTGGTAGTTTCCAAATCCTTAATATCATTTTTTACATATTTTTTGTTTGATACATTGCATTTAAGGAATCGCAAAATTTGCAAATCCTTCAGTGCAATCGCAAAATAAGGAATAGCAAATTTTGAATTAAGGACATTTTAAGTCATTTCCACATGTGCAGTGTTTTCAAATTATGATTTGAAAATCGTTTTTGGGGAAAAGTAATGGTTTGCAAATTTATGACAAGGACATAATGGTGTATGCTTCTCTATAAGGCATTTCAGTGTCTCTGATGTCATTTTTCCCATATTACATTATAAGACCTTTCCCCATGTAGCACATTCCTTGTAAATATGCTCCCACCTGTGCATGGCGAATTTAGATTTTGACTGTTTGAGTCACATAGCAATGTTAAAAGTGACCCAAAAAAATTGCAAACGTTTTAAAAAACACACATTCATGTGTCTTAAGGACATTTTAAGTCATTTCCCCATGGACAGTGTTTTCTAAGTGGCGCAAAAGAGGCATACACCTATCATAAATCTGTCCCTAGCATTTTAAATGATTAATTCAGGATGACAATAAGATGTGGCCTATCCAGAGGTTTGTTTAAAGTGAGGCCTACTCAGGATTGCAGATTAAAGTTACGCTTGATGAAGAATACAGAGGACATAATACATGTAAAGCTCTACCAATGAAGTAAGTGATGTCCACTTCATTGCGCCAGTCATCATAAATGTATCCCTAAGCTTCTTATCTTGTTAGACATCAACCGCCATATGTATCATATAACTATTTTGCATTTCCAAAATAGCGAATTTTAAGGAATAAATAGCGATTCTTTACCATTCCAAATTTGCAATGAGCAAATTGCTAATTGCAAATTACCCATTCATTTCCATGGGCCAGGAGGCCCATAGGAATGAAGGTGCAATTTGCGATTAGCAATTAGCTCATCGCAAATTAGGAATTTTTCCAAAGGTGCAGGGGTGTCTCAATAACACCCTGCTGCACCCCTGAAAAAGAAATTTGGGGGCATATGGCGCACATAAATTTTACCAACATTCCTTTACCTCAAAAACGATTTTCAAATCATAATTTCAAAACACTGCACATGGGAAAATTACTTAAAATGTCCTTAAGACACATAAAAGCGTTTTTTGATTGCCTTTGCAGCATGTTTGTATCACTTTTAACATGGCTATGTAACACAAAAATTCAAAATCTAAATTTGCCATGCACAGGTGGGAGCATATTTACAAGCAATTTGCGCCACAGAGAAAGGTCTTACATTAAAATGGGAAAAATAACATCAGGGACAGTCAATTGCCTTATAAAGAAGCATACACCATTATGTCCTTGTCATAAATTTAAAAACAATTCCTTTTCCCCAAAAACGATTTTCAAATCATAATTTCAAAACACTGCACATGGGAAAATGACTTAAAATGTCCTTAAGACACATGAAAGCGTTTTTTGATTGCCTTTCCAGCATGGTTGGGTCACTTTTAACATGGCTATGTAACACAAACATTTAAAATCTAAATTTACCATGCACAGGTGGGAGCATATTTACAAGCAATTTGCGCCACAGAGAAAGGTCTTACATTAAAATGGGAAAAATAACATCAGGGACAGTCAATTGCCTTATAAAGAAGCATACACCATTATGTCCTTGTCATAAATTTAAAAACAATTCCTTTTCCCCAAAAACGATTTTCAAATCATAATTTCAAAACACTGCACATGGGAAAATGACTTAAAATGTCCTTAAGACACATGAAAGCGTTTTTTGATTGCCTTTCCAGCATGGTTGGGTCACTTTTAACATGGCTATGTAACACAAACATTTAAAATCTAAATTTACCATGCACAGGTGGGAGCATATTTACAAGCAATTTGCGCCACAGAGAAAGGTCTTACATTAAAATGGGAAAAATAACATCAGGGACAGTCAATTGCCTTATAAAGAAGCATACACCATTATGTCCTTGTCATAAATTTAAAAACAATTCCTTTTCCCCAAAAACGATTTTCAAATCATAATTTCAAAACACTGCACATGGGAAAATTACTTAAAATGTCCTTAAGACACATAAAAGCGTTTTTTGATTGCCTTTGCAGCATGTTTGTATCACTTTTAACATGGCTATGTAACACAAACATTCAAAATCTAAATTTTCCATGCACAGGTGGGAGCATATTTACAAGCAATTTGCGCCACATAATTCATAATTTTCTCCTTAAAGCACACTATTCTCTATCTAAATTAAAGAAATATTTTCTCACCTTAGCAAATACTTTGAGTTTGAAAACAGTCTCAGAAACACACCAATTTGTCTTCAGCAGAGCAAAAGGTATGCACTCCAGAGTCTGCAGCTATCAAAAGCACAGAAATGCTGTAATTCTTCACACATATCTCTCATGTCACCCAATCAAAAGTCTTCCCTCACTTTTTTTCAAATGAAAACCCATCCCCCCTCTGCCCTTTCTGCCTTATCTGCATGGCAACCACCTCTTGGAAGACCTCTGTTGTTTGCAAGTTCACACAACAATGTTGCAATTGAACTCTGAACTCTCAGTGCACCTGCATTTCCAGTGCATTCTTTCATTTAATGATTTTTTATTGACCACTCAAAATACATCTTTCAAAGAACACATCCGTGCACCCTAACTTTCTGTTTTCAGCAATCAAAATCCACCAATCACTGTTACTGCTTCATGAACACAGAAACTCCACAGTTTTTTTTCATTTTACACTCTCATTTTTTCAACTGCCATTTCATTGCCACACTTCATCTGACTGCAGGAGAACCTTCTCTCACCATGTTTTCTGTCTGGATTGTTGGACATAGTTATATTCACTGGGCTCAAAGGTACGTTGAAAACAGGAATTTACCTAACCTCAATTTACAAGATGTGGAAATTAAGTGGTTTGGCCACAGAGGATTAAAATGTCACCAATTGATACCATTGGTGAAAACCTTTATGCATTTGCCCAAACCTGACCTGTTAATTGTGCACTGTGGAGGTAATGACTTGGGCACTTTGACTGGTGTAGGTCTGGAAATGCTTTTAAAGGACACCTTTGAGCAATTAATGGCACTTTTTCCTCAGACTGCCTTGGTATATTCAAATATATGCCAAAGACAGAAATGGAGGTGGTCAAACCAATTTTGTCCACAAATTGAGAAGTCGAGGAAGCATGTAAACAAATCTGTTTCAGCTTACATGAGAGACCATGGAATGGGCTCCCTGTACAGCAATAACTTGCGTTACTACATGCAAGATATCTACAGAGGAGATGGAGTTCACTTCTCAGATGAGGGCAACAGAATTTTCACTCTGAATTTAAGAATGTGCATTGGTACCTACTTATAAGTACCTAAATGTACCATAAACCCAAAAGCTCTTCTCAGAGCTACCCTACATCTAATCACTCACAATTATTATTTTACTCTAACATTTTTCACTAATTTTCAACAAAGTACGCTCCCTGGGGCGCTACCCGGTACGCGAACCGGGAGCTAACCTCGCGAAATTTTTTAAAAAAATTGTTTTTTTTCGCACATATAAGCCTCCTCAGCCACCCTCACAAAACCTAGGGGGTCAAGATAACTCTACCGTGCCCCCTTCTACCCATTCTGAACATTATTTGCCCTCCATCTTGTATCTTAATTCGACCGAAACACAAAATGGTGGACTCCCGGAACGCTTAAGGTCCGCGAACCGAGGCGCTCAACGGTTCGCGTACCGGGTCGCTCCCTGGGAAGCGCACCATCAAAAAATGTGGGAAAGTAGTTCACAGAAAAGCCACTGGAGACAATTTCACCAAATATAGATTAGCTCATACTACATACCAATCCCTACCATTTTCACAAATTTGATTGGAATTCCATTTAGTCATTTAGCCTGTAGACCTCTCTAAATACCCTGAGGTAAATTACTTCACAAAACACATCTGAAGTGTTGGAATTGACAACCAATTAATATGTTACTTTCATTTTCTACTTTTTTTACCTGACATTTCATTGGTTATATACCTGAATATATATAAAGGAAGAGAAGAAAACACAGCCATTTTGACTACTACTTCTTGCTGTACATTTCAATAGTATTTTCACTAATTCCTTCAACTTCTTTCTAAAGGTAAGTTTTTATTTTTAAAACTGAAGTATATTGTACACTATAAGTTAATATGGTAAACTTTTTCTGATAGATATATACTATCCCTCTGTAGTAGTTATAGATTTAGAGAGACTTCTCTGTTATAGTTATGGATGGAGTTAGGCTTCTCTTGTATAATTATGAATTTACTTACGTTAAATCACATACACTTTTTTATATTCCTACTTCCACTCTGATACTATACACTGCCCAAAGATAAATTCACTGATAAAAAATACCTATCTAAAATTATTCCCAACATTGCCCTATCTCTACTAATATATATTTTTTTAATCCAAATTTCAGGCAAAATGGAAGGCGAAAACCAAGTTTCTTTTGAAATGGACCTGCAAGAGAGCAGCCAAGAATTGATTGATACAATTGATCAAATTGACATTGAATTTTTCGATGAAACTTGGGACAATGAACTACTGCAATGTGTACAAGCAGTAGATAACCTCCTTGCAAATGAGGACATTTTACACCCTCAGAGACTACAATGTATATTCCATGATAATTATGAAATTTCTGACAATGAAATGTTAGAAAGTTTAATAAATTATGAAACACAATCACAATAAAAAAAAATGCTTAAAAAATAAAGAAAATAAAAAATAATCAACAAAACCAACAATCAATTAACATACAGCATTTGAAAAGTCTATCATTCATTTTTCATTGTAGTACGCTGCCCAGAACGCTTCCCGGTTCGCGGACCGGGCGCTACCCACGCAAAAAAAAAAAAAAAAATTTTTTTTTTTTTTTGCCCCGCGGGGCCCTTTTAAAGCCTCCACATTAAACCTAGGGGGTCAGGGAGGATCTACTATGCCCCCTTATGGTTATTTCCCCCTTTGTTTTGGCCTCCTCTTGTCTCTCGATCCTACCGAGAGACAAGATGGCGGCCGCTCCGGACTGTTTAGAATGTTGACAGACGCAGGAGAACCAATCAGCTTCGCTACGCGAAGTTCTGGTACGCGCCCCGGTCCGCTGTTACAGATATATATCTTTTTTTAAACGTTAATTTCTCAAAATCCACTGGAGCACATATATTGAGACCTACAAAAGGCACATCGGGCTACCAGTCCCTACAATTTTGCCAAGTTTCATGCAAATCCATTCAGCCGTTCGGGCTAAAAGTGCGGCCAACCGCCCTATGGAAAACTCAATGTTAAAAACACGTTTTGGGACCCCCCTTTTTTCTCGGCCCCCCTTGGACGAACCCCCCCCCAAATTTTCAGGGGCTGCTCAGAAACAAAATGTTCCATTTTCCAGAAAATTTCAGCCAATTCCGTCCACAAACGCCAAAGTTATTAGACATAGAATTTTCAAAAATCCCATAGGGAAAAAATCCTAACTATATATACCTACTGGCGACCGCCAGTAGGTAATATATATATATATATAATCCTATAGTTAGGATTTTTTCCCTATGGGATTTTTGAAAATTCTATGTCTAATAACTTGGCGTTTGTGGACGGAATTGGCTGAAATTTTCAGGAAAATGGCACATTTTGTTTCTGAGCAGCCCTTGAAAATTTGGGGGGGGTTCGTCAATAGTTCGCCAGTAGGTCAATATATATATTACCTACTGGCGGTCGCCAGTAGGTATATATAGTTAGGATTTTTTCCCTATGGGATTTTTGAAAATTCTATGTCTAATAACTTTGGCGTTTGTGGACGGAATTGGCTGAAATTTTCAGGAAAATGGCACATTTTGTTTCTGAGCAGCCCTTGAAAATTTGGGGGGGTTCGTCAAGGGGGGGCCGAGAAAAAAGGGGGGTCCCAAAACGTGTTTTTAACATTGAGTTTTCCATAGGGCGGTTGGCCTCACTTTTAGCCCGAACGGCTGAATGGATTTGCACGATACTTGGAAAAATTGTAGGGACTGGTAGCCCGATGTGCCTTTTGTAGGTCTCAATATATGTGCTTCAGTGGATTTTGAGAAATTAACGTTCAAAAAAAGATATATATCTGTAACAGCGGACCGGGCAGCGCTCCGGTTCGCGGACTTTACGCGGTACGGAGCTTTGTGAAGCGAAGCTGATTGGTTCTCCGGCGTCTGTAAACATTCCAAACAGTCCGTAGCGGCCGCCATCTTGTCTCTCGGTAGGATCGAGAGACAAGCGGAGGCCAAACCGAAGGGGCAAATGACCATAAGGGGGCATAGTAGATCCTCCCTGACCCTCTAGGTTTGATGTGGAGGTTTTAAAAGGGCCCCGCGGGGCAAAAAAAAATAAAATAATAATAATCGAACGGCTGAATGGATTTGCACGAAACTTGGCAAAATTGTAGGGACTGGTAGCCCGATGTGCCTTTGCTAGGTCTCAATATATGTGCTCCAGTGGATTTTGAGAAATTAACGTTCAAAAAAAGATATATATCTGTAACAGCACTCCGCTTCGCGTACTTTTCGCGTTACGGAGCTCTGCGAAGCTGATTGGTTCTTCGGCGTCTGTAAACATTCCAAACAGTCCGTAGCGGCCGCCATCTTGTCTCTCGGTAGGATCGAGAGACAAGAGGAGGCCAAAGCGAAGGGGTCAATGACCATAAGGGGGCATAGCAGATCCTCCCTGACCCCCTAGGTTTGATGTGGAGGCTTTAAAAGGGTCTCGCAGGGCAAAAAAAAAAAATATCGTTTTTTTAGTTTTTTTGCGTGGAGTGCGCCCGGTTCGCGAACCGGGAAGCGTTCTGGGGAGCGTACTTTCTTGAAAATTAGTGAAAAAAGTTAGACTAAAATAATAATTGTGAGTGATCAGATGTAGGGTAGCTCTGAGAAGAGCTTTTGGGTTTATGGTACATTTAGGTACTTATAAGTAGGTACCAATGCACAGTCTTAAATTCAGAGTGAAAATTCTGTTGCCCTCATCTGAGAAGTGAACTCCATCTCCTCTGTAGATATCTTGCATGTAGTAACGCAAGTTATTGTTGTACAGGGAGCCCATTCCATGGTCTCTCATGTAAGCCGAAACAGATTTGTTTACATGCTTCCTCGATTTCTCAATTTGTGGACAAAATTGGTTCGACCACCTCCATTTTTGTCTTTGGCATATATTTGAATATACCAAGGCAGTCTGAGGAAAAAGTGCCATCAATTGCACAAAGGTGTCCTTTAAAAGCATTTCCAGACCTACCCCAGTCAAAGTGCCCAAATCATTACCTCCACAGTGCACAATTAACAGGTCAGGTTTTGGCAAATGCATAAAGGTTTTCACCAATGGTATCAATTGGTGACATTTTAATCCTCTGTGACCAAACCACTTAATTTCCACATCTTGTAAATTGAGGTTAGGTAAATTCCTGTTTTCAGCGTACCTCTGAGCCCAATAGATGTAACTATGTCCAACAATCCAGACAGAAAACATGGCGAGAGAAGGTTCTCCTGCAGTCAGATGAAGTGTGGCAATGAAATGGCAGTTGAAAAAATGAGAGTGTAAAATGAAAAAAACTGAGGAGTTTCTGTGTTAATGAAGCAGTAAGAGTGATTGGTGGATTTTGATTGCTGAAAACAGAAAGTTAGGGTGCATGGATGAGTTCGTTGAAAGATGTATTTTGAGTGGCGAAGAAAAAATCATTAAATGAAAGTATGCACTGGATATGCAGGAGCACTGAGAGTTCAGAGTTCAATTGCAACATTGTTGTGTGAACTTGGAAACACCAGAGGTCTTGCAAGAGGTGGTTGCTATGCAGAAAAAGCAGAGAGGGGGCAGAGGGGGGAAGGGTTTTGATTTGAAAAAAGTGAGGGAAGAGTTTTGATTGGGTGACATGAGAGATATGTGTGAAGAATTACAGAATTTCTGTGCTTTTGATAGCTGCAGACTCTGGAGTGCATACCTTTTGCTCTGCTGAAGACAAATTGGTGTGTTTCTGAGACTGTTTTGAAACTCAAAGTATTTGCTAAGGTGAGAAAAGATTTCTTTAATTTAGATAGAAAATAGTGTGCTTTAAGGAGAAAATTATGAAGAAAGTTGTGTTTTTCAAATGTTGGTTTGTCTGAAGTGTTTTACAAATAGATTTTGTTTCTTTGAGAAATTGTAATTGGAGAAAATGTGAAGTATTAGTACTGACAGGGTTTTTATGTGCATAGGAGCTGTGGAGTGTTTTCAAATTATGACTTGTAAATCGTTTTTGAGGAAAAGCAATGGTTTTAATATTTATGACAAGGACATAATGGTGTATGCTTCTTTATAAGGCAATTGAGAGTCTCTGATGTTATTTTTCCCATTTCAATGTAAGAAGTTTCTCTGTGGAGCAAATTGCTTGTAAATATGCTCCCATCTGTGCATGGCAAATTTAGATTTTGAATGTTTGCGTTACATAGGCATGTTAAAGGTGACCGAAACATGCTGCAAAGGCAATCAAAAAACGCATTCATGTGTCTTAAGGACATTTTAAGTCATTTCCGCATGTGGAGTGTTTTTAAATTATGACTTGAAAATCGTTTTTGGGGAAAATGAAGGCTTTTAAAATTTATGACAAGGACATAATGGTGTATGCTTCTTTATAAGGCATTTCAGTGTCTCTGATGTTATTTTTCCAATATTAAATTAAAAGACCTTTCCCCGTGGAGCAAATTCCTTGTAAATATGCTCCCACATGTGCATGGTAAATTTAGATTTTGACTGTTTGAGTTACATAGTCATGTTAAAAGTGACCCAAAAAAGTTGCAAAGGCTTTAAAAAAAGACTTTTCATGTGTCTTGAGGACATTTTAAGTCATTTCCCCGTGGGCAGTGTTTTCAAATTATGAGTTGAAAATCGTTTTTGAGGTAAAGGAATGTTTTCAAAATTTATGTGCGCCATATGCCCCCAAATTTCTTTTTCAGGGGTGCAGCAGGGTGTTCTTGAGACACCCCTGCACCCTCGGAAAAATTCGTAATTTGCGATGAGGTAATTGCTAATCGCAAATTGCACCTTCATTCGTATGGGCCTCCTGCTCCATGGAAATGAATGGGTAATTTGTAATTAGCAAATAGCTCATCGCAAACTAGGAATGGTAAAGAATCGCTATTTATTCCTTAAAGTTCGCTATTTAGGAAATGCAAAAAACTTTGATGATACATATGGCGGTTCATCTCTAACAAGATAAGAAGCATAGGGATAGATTTATGATGACTGGCGCATCACCAGGGATGTGTTAGTCATCCTTTGCCGCTGTTCCGCCACCTATGGTGTGCTGCATTTACAATGCGGCGCATCATGGGGCAAAAACAGCACAGATGCGTGACGTATCTGTGCCGTAAAGGTGGCGCATTGCTGGAGTTGTATCGCAAGTGTGATGAAGCTCCAGCAAGGCTCAGGTGTGCCCCTGGCGCAGGGTTTCTGTTCTCACAGAGAACTGTGCACAGAGGATTGGAACCTCGGCGAATTAGGGTGCCCCAAAACTCACCTTAGTAATCAAAAACCGCTTAGCAAGCTAGGTACAGTGTCACATTGGATATAACAAACTCTCAATGTTTAGACAATCCAGAATATGAACTTATAGTACCTCAGGATACGTGGAACTCATGAACACTCGGTCGTTATATATTTCTTAGAAACCAGAACATGGAGTTAAGAAGAACACATGTGTATTTGAAATGTTTATTTACTAATGCCGTCTTCTCAGGCGTAGTATCTTAGATTATACAAGTACACATATTATCAGTAGCAAAATTACCAGCATAGTTAGTAGTACATAAAAAGCGAATGGTGACAGTATGTTAACATGCTGTAAATGAATAAGAGTTAGCAACACTTATAAGCAGCCGCGGGCCGTGGAGGGAGTTACGGTGGGGCAGGGAGGCGGGGAGGGGGAGGGGCAGGGTGGAGAGGGCTCCACCCTGCCCCTCCCCGCCTCCCTGCCCCACCGTAACTCCCTCCACGGCCCGCGGCTGCTTATATCTCACCCTCCCTAATACACATATTATATTATTTGCTAAGAAGGTCTCTTTGTGTTGGTTTAGGGCGTGCCCATACTTTAGTGTCTTAGATTTGAAGGAATCACATCAGCATACACCAGCTCTCTCTTCATGTGAACCGCATCAAGTGTTGTGTATGTGTGTTCGGCAAAGCAATATAAAACCCGCCTCATGTCGTGGAGATCAGACCTCATAACAATTCTGTATCGTGTTGTTCTTGAAACTTCAGCACTCGCTGTACAGATATAGTTTAAGAAGCAAAGCAGATAGTAGAGCAATAACATATTATTCTCATGTAAACCACGATGAACTACTAGGTTGAAAGCTAAAGCAACAACTAAGTGTCGTGTGCAGAAGTTGCAAAAAAGGAAAAATGGCGTTTAAACCGGTAATGAGCCCATGCTAACTTAACACGGTGTAAAGATATCCAGGATCTAGATGACACCTCCCCATGATCCGGAAACGAACTGAATAAGATAATAGAAGTGCCATCTCATGAGAGCAGATTGCAACTTTATATATGGACGGTCCGCAAGGTAAAACATTAAAAACTAGGAAAATTTAATGCTAAAGAAAAATAAAACAGCCAACTACTTTATCGAGGCTTAAGCCAATAGGCAAGCTAAATAATAAAAACTTGACAAATAAGTCAATGAATTGTCAATGAAATGCTAGTACTCAGCATATCAAACATGAAAAAGGTCTATGACATAACTGTGTATGCAAAATAAGCTGCAACAGCCTCCAATAGGAAGTCACCGTCTTCATCCGAAAAGAGTTCAGCCATCCAATTTAAAAGCGGAAAAGAACATACGTGCTCTCCCAGCACCAGATCCTCTATCACCATCAGAGGACAGCTCGGTGGGTTTTCAAGAAAGCTCTGTTCCAAGAAAGACTGTGTTGCCGCCAGTAAATTCCAGGGACCAATTAGTCCATGCATCAATGCCACAGCCATAATCCTTTCGCCAGGACAAACCAACTCGTGAGTAATGATAGGAGTCATCAGCTGATTAAAGTCGACGTCAGGAGAAACCGGTCCGCAGAGACACAAATCAATGGCCCAATCGAAATCACAGGTCAGGCAGTGAAATACAGGCTGGACACAGGTGAAGTAGGAGAATCGAAAAGATAATCCATATGCCGTGCTTAATATCGCCAACGGCATTGTGCCATAATATTCAAGCATGCGATTGCGGAACAGCGTCAGCAGCTGCAGGGCGGGAGCTTGCACAGGAGGGACATCCATATTTAAAAATGTAAAAAAGCACAAGAGCGTCCGCTGGTAATGCAAGTAAAAATGGGAATCCACCAAGCACAGTGGAAAAAATAGAATGAAAGAAAGCAGGGATGACTCCAAAGATTTTCTCAAATGAAGTTACGAGACCACTGGTAACAACTTTAAAAAAGTGCGCCAGGCCCTTTGTGGAGGACGCGTTAAAGATAGTCCGAACCATCTTGCTGAAATGCAAAGGTGAATCAGTATTTAAAAGGGTCTGCACCTCTGTACGGGTGTTCGCTATGTGAAGCACAAAAGTTTCACGGGCCGAACTCAAGGCCACCTCTCTCTGAGACAAAAGAGCTCTTATTCTTGCCATGCCGTTGAAATCTGCTCCCAAGGTTGGTATTTGTGGCCAGATTGAAAACTCCCTATGTTCATGTGTGGGAGGAAATAGAACATTTCTGCAGCAAATAACCCGTTCACTTACTGTTACGATAAAAGGAATACTTTTAATTAACCCAGAACAATCTTCATTATTGAGCATCAAATAACTACCATTTTCCAACAACTTGAACGTGGGGATGATAGCAGGAACTGGCGTGCCTTGCAACACGCAAGCCATATTTGGTCGGTGTTTGTTGCATGAACCGTGTAACTGTATGTGCCTACACATTAGTGAATGATCTGGGGTCTCAGTGCATTCCTCTCCATTCAGATAAACTTCTTGATCATCTTTGAAACATCTGTATGTGTATGGAAGCGACCAGACCTCATGAAGAAAACCACTACCTAAAGGTTCATAACGACCTATTGGTATATATTTCATACAATTTGAAAACTTATATAAAGCAAAAGGCAGCGTTATTAAACCGTGGATAAGGCACGTTGCCAAAGTAGCCAACCTTTTGGATTTATACTGGAAATGTTAAAGGAAGAATTATGGAGTAGGGCCTGTAAATCTTTAATGGACAACCGAGTAAAATTACTCCAACCATCATATTCCTCTAACTCCGGGATAGTAGGGGTGTTTAATTTTTTAGAAGTAGCCAATCCAAAGCATTTGGTCTGGGAAATTGTTTCATTCACAAACAACATATGATTTGGGATGAGACATGCACGGTGCAAAGCCTCAGTGCCTTGTACCTGCCAGGTTTGTGAACCCCAAACTGATGTAGATCCTGGATATCTTTACACTGTGTTAAGTTAGCATGGGCTCATTACTGGTTTAAACGCCATTTTTCCTTTTTTGCAACTTCTGCACACGACACTTAGTTGTTGCTTTAGCTTTCAGCCTACCTGCGTCAAGATCTATGCCTGCTTCAAGCAGGCGCAGGGTTTTGATGCAGCTTTGTCCTATCTGATTGTAAATGCGGCACACCGTGGGTGGCAGAGCAGCGGTGCACGTTAACTGGTGCATCTCTGGGGATGTGCTAGTTAATATAAATCTGCCCCTTTACATTTAATTATGTGCAGGGGACACAGAGTCGGTGAGGTTTATCCAAGGTTAAGAAGAGATGAGTCCTGTTCAGTGAAAAATTGGAGATAGGCTTCACCTCCTCACAGCCGCGGGCCGTGGAGGGGGTTACGGTGGGGCAGGGAGGCGGGGAGGGGGAGGGGCAGGGTGGAGGGACCTAAAAACTGGCATATGGATAATTGCAGGTAAGTACACAATTTAATTATTTAAACGAAATTCGTAGCGCGCACAGCATCGCATTTTGCGATGCTGTGCGCGCTACGAAATTCGTTTGAATAATTAAATTGTGTACTTACCTGCAATTATTCAATGCCAGTTTTTAGGTCCCTCCACCCTGCCCCTCCCCCTACCCGCCTCCCTGCTCCACCGTAACTCCCTCCACGGCCCGCGGCTGCCTCCTCAGCATCGTTGGACATGGTTAAATAATAGCTGCAAAATGTTACTGTTGTTAAACAATTTTACTATTATAATCTCTGAGATTTGTCTCTTACTCTGCAACATTTCATTGTTGTTATCTTTCTTTAAAGATAAAGACAACATCAACATGAGCGACAATCAGCAATCAGTTGATTTCGACCTCATCATTGAACTCGTAATTGAAACATCAGTGGATGTTGATCCCTTGGATGATTTCAATCCTGAGGATGAAGAAGAACGTGATGAGGATGCAGATTTGTCAGAATTATATGACATAGGATGGGAAGCTGACGTGCTTGAGCCTATGGAACTATAAACATTTATTTTATAAATTTATAATAAATAAAAAGTAAATATGTAAACCGTTTAATTTAAAAATAAAGACACCTTCAAAAACAGGTTATGTGTAGTGTCTTCAATAAAATATTAAAATATGGTCATAAAATTAGATCAGATTCATATATAAAACAGCACAGGTAAAATGAATATAAATTCCATTTCTTTTCTGCTATTTCTGTATTCTAAATTTGCCATGTACAAAAAATTCTTCTATGTAAAAATGTTAAGTAGTGTGTTAAGTTTTTGATGACTGTTATTAATTTACTGTTGGGTAATAGTGGTTAATAACATTTTTTATTATATTTTACCACAGATTCAACTGCAGATTATTTCAAGATTTCAGGATGCCAAGCAAAGAAAGAGTGAGAAAGGCTGCAAAACGTCAAAGACAGCAGGTGAATGAAAAAAAGCAGCAGTCCTCTAACAAAAAGATTTGTCAAGTCACCAAGAAAGCACCGGGTAAGAGTACAAAAACATTCATAAGAAATATCTGTAGTAAAAAAAATATTACTACAGAAAATGTTTCAGTCCAGAAAAGGAGAAGCAATTCAAACGGTAAGGAAAGGCCAATGAGAAATGTTACTGCTAGAGTAAGAGATAACTCTATGCATGAAAGTAGAAGGAAACAACAGTTTAGGGACATTCGTAAACGAATGTTCCGCAACAGGATAATTGGCAATTTGTTAAAAAATATTAAGAAAGGTCAACAGAAAGTGGTTTTTTATAAGAGAAAAAAAATAGTTGAGAAAGTTATTGATCAGGCATTTGAAATTAAACGTAAGTTATTTATTTTGACAATCAATAGAATTAGGAAGCTAAACAAGGCAATTTATGATTTCAAAAGAAATAGTAGATGGAAGAGAATAGTTAATCGTAGTAATTTTTGTGAAGTTTTTTTCTGGAGAATGGATGCATAGTTCAAGCTCTGAGGCATTTTTTAATGAGGAGAGTTATTTCCAGGATAATGATTTGGTGCATGCAGTTGACACCAGTGGTCGAGCTTATGAAGTGAAAGATGGTTGTCCAGTTGAAAAAGAAAAACTTGTGACAACAGAGATAGAAGAGGTGTTAGGTAATGAGGTTTTAGGGAGACGTCCTAAGGGTCTTGTGTACACCTGGAAGTGTAGTAGTATTTGCAGTGTACGACAGGATTCCATCAATTTGCTTTGTGATTTTATACGGTCATTTAATAAGAAAAGTTTGAAGCAGAAAATGAAGTTGTTGCAAGAATGAGATCCTTGCAGAGTGAGAGAAGTGATAGGTTTGCATGGTCATTCACTGGCTTGTCTTTCCAGGAGAGTATGCCAGAGTGTTTTTCATCATTTCAGGATGCTAGCAGTGCATCATAATAAAGTGAGGAAATTAGTTAGAATGTTGTATTATGCTAAGAGTCCAGCAATTATGCTAAAACAATTATGCGCTGCTCTTTTGCATGGTTCTGAAATAGATGTGAAGAATATATGTGAAGAAATTGAGTTTTGTTACTTTGGAAGTAAAGAGGAGAATGTTGAAATTGACCAAGAAGAAGAGAGTAATGTGGAAGATAGTGTACAGGTTTCCATTACAGATAATTTCCAGAGGGAAATTGCGACGTTTGAGGTGAAATCAAGTGAGAGGCCAAATTTCACTTGTGTGTGTTGTCGACGCACTTATTATAAGAATCAGACTAAGTTAGTGGATTTATATGGAAAAAGTGAAAGGGAAAATAATAGTGAATGGAAGGATTTTACAACATACTTGATGGTAGAAAATTGTTTTGATTTGGGATTGGATCAACGTGTGTGTACTTATTGTTGTAACAAATTAAATCAAAACCAGATGCCTGCTAGAGCAGTTCATAATAATCTGGAATTGGTTGAGATTCCTTCTGAATTGAAGGATTTAAATACTTATGAATCTATTTTGATTCAAAGTATCCATCCCTTTCAGGCTATTGTAAGAATGGAGCCAAAGACAGGGAAATTGCCTCCATCAGATTTACAGAGAGGATTAAAGGGAAGAGTTGCTTATTTGCCTCTAGATTTGAAGAAAAACATTAACACAATTGGAGTAGAAAAAGTGGAAGAGGAACCTCTTGTTATCTTAGTTAATGGGGTTCCGACAAAGAATAAGAAAATATGGCAAGATTTAGTAGATGTTAGGAAAGTCAAAAGGGCAACATTGTATTTGAAAAAATATAATAAATACTATAAAAATGTTTATGTTGCAGAAGAGGAAGTAAGTGAGGAAGAGGATAGCGATTTGTGTGCTGGTCAAATTGAGAAAGTAGAACCCTGTACTAGTGAAGAAATATATGAAAATTATAGTGTTCATCCTTTGCATTCCAAGGAAGTCATGGGGAATGCTATTGAGTTGTTTCAAATGAAACAAGCGAAAGGGAGTCCCATTAGTGTTTGGGAGGAAAGTTTGGAAGCTCGGTGTTTCCCACAGCTTTTTCCAACAGGTCAGGGAGGAAGATATGATGAGCGACCTCATCAAATTCCTGCTTCTGAATACCGGACTTTGCGATTGTATGCAGGAGATCATCCTAGGTTTCGACAATGCATTCCTTATTTGTTTCATCTCCTGTTTGAAAGCGATCTGTCTGGACTGTCATATGCAGTGAACCACATCTTGAAAAGTGGTATACACATGCAAAACATCTCGGCAAGTGACTTTATGGATAAAGTCAATGTCCAAGTATTTTGGATTCTCACCTGATTAATCTCATGGCGTGTCAGCGTGGTACTAATGAGTACTGGTACGGTCGTCATGGTGATTTAAAATGTATGCTGAGGAACTTAGGAACTCCCACATGGTTCCTCACTTTGAGCTGTGCTGAGTATGGCTGGGAAGACTTACTTGAATTTCTACGAGAGGCAAATGCTAACGTAGAAAACATCGAATTCAAGACACCCGGAGAACTGTGCTCTTTGGATCCAGTCAATGTATGTAGGTACTTCAATCATAGATTTGAAGGTATGATGTCTTGGAGAGGTGTTGGATTTCTTCTGGAGGAAGGAGTACCAAGCAAGAGGTGCTCCTCATATACATATGTTGCTGTGGATCAAGGATGCACCTAAATTTGGAACGGATGCAGAAGACTCAGTGATGAGTTTCATAGAACAGTATTCTACGTGTGCTGTTCCAAACGCAAAGGAGAAAAAAAGCCTAAGAGAAAAAGTTCTACGTTTCCAAAGCCATTGATGTGGAAAGTACTGTCGTCGTAAATTCCGGAACAAAGACAAGTTCTACACCAAATGTCGTTTCGGCTTTCCACGACCGGTGATTTCTAAAGGAAGAGTGAACAGTTTGATGTCTTCGCTGCGACATAATGTGATGAAGAAATCACCTAAAAACACATACAATTTGAAGAGGAACGAAGAGTCTAAGTACATCAACGACTACAACCCGGTGATTTTGTCCATGTGGAATGCTAACATGGATATACAGTTTGTGGCTGATAACTGTATGGCTGTGGCTCGGTATGTGACATCTTACATCACCAAAAAAGAGAAGACAGAATTGAAGGAAATGTGGGAGGACATTTCCCATGAAAAGAGCCTCAGCAAGAAGTTGTACAGTTTCAGTCTGAAGATGTTGTCGCATCGAGAAATCGGAGGTTACGAATGTTCTGACCGGTTGTCTTCAGCAAGTCTCTATGCCAAGTCCAGGAGTATCGTTTGGGCGAGTGTTGGTCTTGCTGCAACGCGTAATCGAGTTCTCAAACCTGTGTGGGAAATTGAGTATTTGGCGGAAAAGGAGCCAAACAGTACCGACATTTTGAAGACCAACATGTTGGATACATATTATCCAAATCTAAGCAGTCACCTCGAGAATGTTTGTCTGTATGAGGTTCTGCAAAATTACATATTCAAGAGGAACATCAAAGAAGATACTGAGAAAGGAGTGTATGCTGTAATAGGAAGTGAGGGATGTCTGGTCAAGCAAAGAAAATGCCACTTGATAAACCATCGAAAATTGAGTGGCGAATCTCCTGAAAAAAAGGAGTTTTTCTATTTAGCACTTTTGCAACTTTTTAAGCCTTGGCGTGCAGAAGAGGAACTGCTTGGAGATTTCCTTTGTTACGAAGACTCATTCAATGCTGCCAAGGAGACCATAGAATGTCCTGCTTTTCCCAAATATGTAGAAATGTTGAATGTGGAAATTGAGCAGGAAGCAACGATTGCAGCCGAGATTGCCAGAGACAGTTCTCTTGACAGTCAGAGTTCTGCTTCATTGAGTCAGGATCCACTAGGAGGACCTCTTATCGAAAATGAAGCTGCCACTGCTATGAATGAAGTGGAAAGAGCCATGGCACATGCTCAGGAGGATGCGGTTAACTTAGAAGAGTTGGAAAGACAACTCAACGTTGAGCAGAGGAAAATATATGTCGAACTTACCATGCAAATTGATCATGGATTAAGTCATGACAAGAAAGAGTGCTCATGTACGTCGTTGAAGCCTGTCCGACTGTACGTGAGTGGAGAAGCGGGAACTGAAAAAAGTTTCCTTATTAACGCAATTTCATGTTATTTGCAGGAAAGGACAGAGTCATCGCTGTCTTGTGTTGTCACCGCTCCAACTGGACTGGCAGCACATAACATTAAAGGGATTACTTTACATCGTTTACTGATGCTGCCAGTGGAGCATGACAACAAATTAGAATATCACAAGCTATCTGGAGATGCTTGTTTTGAAGTTTCAAGAGTCTTGAGGAAAATGAAACTTCTTATCATTGACGAAGTAAGCATGGTTTCCAATGTCATGCTTGCCTTTGTGCATTTGAGAATGCAAGAAGTTCTCAAAACAGAGTATGATGTGTTATTTGGTGGCAAACACATCATTGTTTTCGGAGATCTTCTGCAGCTGACACCAGTGAAAGGGCAACCTGTGTTCAAAATGCTCACGCATGAAGATACCAGGAAGTGCTTAGGGTGCATTGGCAACGTCAATATATGGTTAAACTTCAATTATGCTGAACTGCATGAAAATATGCGTCAGGCAAAGGATGACGTTTACAAGACTATTCTACAAGATGTTAGAATTGGAAAAGTGACTGAGCATGGGAAAGAAGCTTTACATGCACGATTACTGACAAATTTATATCCAGACGAAGATGTTGTGCCTGAGAATATTTTTCAGAAAATTACTGAGAAAAAATCTGGAATATGTTTGATGCCAACTCTTGCAGAATGTGCCAAATTCAACAACAAAATGTTGCATTTAGAAAAGCAAGAGATTGTGAAACTGGAAGCTATTGACAGAGTAGAGCATATGGGATCAACAATTATTTTGTCTGAGAATCTGAAAACAAAATTGGATTCATTAGAGAAGAGTATATCTAAAACTGCGGGTTTTGAAAAGACTCTGAATGTGTGCTTGAACTGCCGTATAATTTTAAGAAGGAATTTACATGTTGAAAGAGGTCTGGTAAATGGATCAATGAGTAATGTTGTTGATTTTGTGAAATACAGAAATAGAGATGGAATTGAATTTTTAAAAATTAAATTTGATGGCATTGAGGAAGTACAGCTAATTGGTCGTTGTTCTGCTAGATTTTTGCTTGTAAAAGACTTATATGTTCGTCGTAAGCAGTTTCCTGTTTGCTTGGCATATGCGGTGACAATCCATAAATCGCAAGGTTTAAGTGTAGACTGTGCATTGGTGAATATTGGCAGTTCTGTGTTCAAGGAGGGTATGGCATATGTGGCATTGTCACGAGTTAGAACTTTATCGGGATTGTACTTGATTGAGTGTGATGTCACAAACATTTGTGCGGATCTAGATTGTGTTAAGGAATACAATAGGTTAAGAAGAGAGTATGCGCCACATTTGCCTCAGTATCCTTTGTTTGAGAAACGTGTGGTAGGCCGGAAACGAAGAAATGTGACCAATACTGGGGAGGTTGTAGCAAAAAGACGAAAAGTCGATGAACCTGAAATTATAAGCAGAAACAAAAAGGATTCTGTTGAAGATGTTGTTGGTTTTCAATTTGAAAACAGTTCTGGTGTCAACTGCTATGCTAATGTAGTGGTTAATGTTTTGTTTTCTCTAGAAAATGTAAAAGAAGAGATTGTGGTCAATTCTGATCAAAGATTTTGCAGTTTGTTAAATTCTGTGTTAGAGAAATGTAGCACTGACAGAACAAACATAGAAAGTGTGTCTGAAATTCGAAATCTGTTAGACAGATGTTCAGGCCAAACACAATTCTCTCAAAATAGTCAGCAAGATTGTCAGGAGTTTTTAATGTATATGCTTGATGTATTGCATGATGAAGGTGTAGATGTAGATCACCTGTTTGGGCTTTCTTATCAATGGCAGCATGACTGCGAGAACTGTAGGGTATCAAGTACTACTAGTGTAGACTCGGAAAGATTTATATATTTAACTTTGCCAGACAGTAAATCAGTCTCTTTTAATAAGCTAGTAAAAGCAGCTGATCACAACATGGAGTGTAGCCAATGTAAATCTGAAATGATGTCCACATTATTTATACGAACATATGGCCAGTATGTCATTTTAATGTTCCAACGATGTAGGCCTGATGGAACAAAATTGACAACTTTAATTAAAAATTTTGTGGCTTCACAGTTGTCAATATCAGGAAGGACTTTTGTAACTGTAGCAATTATATATCATGATGGTCCTTCAATAACATCAGGACATTATACAGCTTATTTAAAGTGTAGAAATGGTTGGTCATTCTGCAATGATTCTGTTTTAATTTTCAAAAAAAAATTGCCGTATGACCTTAAAAACTCTTACCTGGTGTTTTTAAAACCAAAATTTTAGGGAAAGAATCTCGGGATGTGCTCTGAGGAATTTCAAGAAGTTCTGATGGCTCCTACACGATTTGGCCTTGAGGATAAGTGTAGTACAGAGACATAACTTCTTACCATAACACTGGACGTCATGGAGAAATATGTGCACTTTGAATGAGTTCAGAAAAACTGTTTCTTTTTATAAGCTAATTGAAGCAGCCAATCAAAACATGGAGTAGAGGGAATGTAAGTCTGCAATGCTGTCTACTGTTTTACATTGCTTTGTGATTAAAAGTGATGTAGAGAATTAAATAATTGTACTAGTCATAAAGGTAGTGTAAGTCTGCTTCATAGTAAGCAGTATCAGTGTGATAGGAAATGTAGAACATGATTGAGCAAGAAGGGGAAGATATTACTAGTCCAGGATTGTGAAAATGATCTTCAACATTTTAATTGTGAAAGTTGCAGAAATACAACATGACGGGATTGGCTTAAAAGAATTCTAAGAGTTATAAATGGCTCAGACACGATTTGGCCTTGTGGAAACGTGTGGTAGAGAGCGAGAAGTCATTTATTGTATGTAACATGTTTTTGAAAACGATGGAGGTTTTCTTTCAGAAAGTGGTGGGTTGAAAGTAATAACAGCACAACAGAGTGTAAGCTGTTCATAGGACATCCTTGGCCGTCATGGAAAGTAAGTTAACTTTAAGGAGTTCTGAATTCTGATTTGTTATGTTGTATGGGTTTTTTAAACACAATCATTTTGATTGTGTTTTTTTTCCCCGCTGTTATATGATGAATACCTTTAAGTCACTGTTTTAGTGAAATTTGATACATTCTGAGAACAGCAAAAATAAACCATTTAACATGTATAATTAATTCTGTTCTGTTTGCATTTATGATGTACATGTAGAACTGTGTAGGAGGCATGGAGAAGGTGAGGCTTCTGTAAGTGTCAAAGTTGTTGCATACAGTGCTCATATTCTACGTAGTCTTTTATATTTCATTACTTTCACTGTTTCTGACTGATCTAAATTTTTTTTTTTAAAAGAACAGTAAGTATAAGGGAAGGAAACAGACAGTTATGTTAAAAGAAAGACAGCTATAGGGAATAAACTAGGGATACTGTTACCCGCAATCCTCTGCTGATGATGTCACTGAGCATGTCATGAATGATGTAATATGTGACATCATCAGCAGTGGATTACGGGTAATAGTATCTCTAGTTTACTCCCCTATAGCTGTCTTTCTTTTAACATAACTGTCTGTTTCCTTCCCTTATACTTACTGTTCTTTTTTTAAAAACAATTTTTTGGGTTCGCTTCCGGTTCGCGTACCGGCGAGCGAACTGGGAAGCGAACTAAGAGAAAAAGAGGTTGGCACAGTTCCAAATATTGTACCAATTTTTTAATAACGGGGAGGTAGTTCTGAAAAGAACTTTTTTTTTATTGTTTTTGTTGTTTTATATTTTTTTTATTATTTTTCTGAAATTTTTTTAACTTTTTTTGAATTTTTCTGAACAGTTTTATATTTTTGGGGTTTTTTTTTCGGAGGGGGCAACGAAAACGATTCATTGTAAAGGGCTCAACAGGAGCAACAAAAAAAAAAAGAATTTATTATTTGGGGCGTTTCGTACAAACTTGCATATGATAGTCAATAGCTCTGTTGATCAGAGTGATGCTACTTTCTCCGTAGCAAATGGATCCACTGCAATGTACGCAGACTTGTTTTACTTCACGAAATCTCGTTTGTATATTTGGCACCATCTCCCTGCCCTCTGGTCCCGTTACTTCCGGTACAACAGATCTTCTGGCCATAATAGGGAGATTATCTAGGTCGTTACGAAACTGTGCAGCACTGTAGTTGTTAGGATGCCACCTAGTCACATGGCGATGCATTGTGTAGTTTCCGAAACTGTATTTTTTGTCGGTCCCTCTGGACAGTCTATCTTGACATATAAGGCAAATTACGTATCTTGCATTCACTTTTTTCTGACCTTTGGGAATTTAAAAAAATTGCCAAATGAAGTTTTCTTTCCGGTGAGACGTCCTGGGCTCCTCAGGCAAAAAGTGCCTCTCTTCGTGCTGTTCCTCCTGTTCCTCTTCGTCCTCTTCTTGCTGAATTATAACTTCAGCAGGTGGTCCACTCTTCCTTGGATGTGGTGGAGGTGGTGGGGAAGCACCAGCTGAAGCTACTAAAGAAGCCATTGCTCACTGGTAACAAAGGGTCTTTCTCTCACAATGATGAAAGTCAGAGTGAGGAAAGAAGGAGGGATTTTCATCATTTGGGAAAAACAATAGTTCTCAACCAATGAAAAGTGTTCATTTTAGATTATATGACCTAGTCTTACATCATTAGGAAACCAAAAGTGAAATGAACCAATGAAAAGTAGCTCTCCCTAGTGAGGGTACTGGGGCTGCGAGCTGCTGAGGAAACAAGAGGAAGCACGAACCTTTGCGCACTGCTTACAGGCTTTTAAAAAAATAATTTGGAGCGTTTTTAGCGTTTTAAGAATTTTATCGCATTTATATTCTGGGGGCTGTTTTAGACAGGGGAATTGAATTGGCAGGCACACTGACACCCTATACACCCTTACCTCTTATATTTTGAGCCTCAACCCGCTTTGTTTGAGATTTCACTCGGCGGTGGGCGCCATCTTGGGTGAGGAAGGCGAGGTCAGCGCTCAAGTCGGGCCGGCCTCCCGCCCTCCCACAGTATTTAGGCGCGCCCTACCCAGCGCTCCCTGCCCTACAGTAGCTCTCCCTAGCGAGGGTACTGGGGCTGCGAGCTGCTGAGGAAACAAGAGGAAGCACGAACCTTTGCGCACTGCTTACAGGCTTTTAAAAAAATAATTTGGAGCGTTTTTAGCGTTTTAAGAATTTTATCGCATTTATATTCTGGGGGCTGTTTTAGACAGGGGAATTGAATTGGCAGGCACACTGACACCCTATACACCCTTACCTCTTATATTTTGAGCCTCAACCCGCTTTGTTTGAGATTTCACTCGGCGGTGGGCGCCATCTTGGGTGAGGAAGGCGAGGTCAGCGCTCAAGTCGGGCCGGCCTCCCACCCTCCTCCTCCCTATATTATGTGTCACCCAACCAGACGGCGCAGCGGGCTGGCGCAGCGGGCGCGCCGGAAGCGCGCCGAAGTCGAGCCAAAGTCAAGCCCGTCTGCGCCCGTCTGCGGCAGTCTGGGGCTCGGGGCAACAACCCCTGGTCAAATACAGAAATACTCCTCACCTGAGTTGTTGTCACTTAGACCCTCCACTAGCATGGGACCCGTCCTCCCTGCCTATGTTCTAAAACGTGCTGCCACCTATGGTATCTTGAGGCCAGAGTTTACCATCGGTAAAACCCCACTGCCTAGCCTCCCCGATTGCTTTCCACCCCCCCTAACCCTAAAACTATCCTCAAATGCTCATACCTCAACACCAGGTCCATGGTTAAGCACCATTTGGACATTTTTCTCTTTCTTCAAACTGAGCAGCCTGACTTTTTATTCCTTACTGAGACTTGGCTGAATGCTGACTCCCTACCCGATATTTTGGCAGCGGTCCCTTCAGATTATTACATTCTGCATGTGGATAGACCCGCGGACAAAAGGGGTGGGGGGGTCGCCGTGATCTTACGCAAGTCTCATAAAGTCACCCTTCTACCATCTTTGAACCTTACATGCTCAGATAACCTGATTATCAAACTGGATAACAATTGCGGCACTCTACTTATGATCCTCATTTACCGCCCCCCTCAAAATATGCCCAGCTTTGCGGCTGCTTTAGCAGAACAGCTCGCCCCCTTAATAATTTCACATAAAAAAATAGTGCTGCTAGGTGATCTTAATCTTTGGTTGGACTCGGCGGAGTTAGGTACCCAGGCAGCTGCACTGAAAGATGTCCTTCTAGATATGAACCTCACTCAGCAGATCCACCTCCCTACTCATATAAAAGGTCACAGCCTTGACCAAATTTGGTCTCAGAACATCCCTCTGGCCATCAACTCCATCTTGCCTTGCATTTGGTCGGATCACTTCATGATCAAATTCACCTTGACCGTTGAAAATCACAGGAAACCTCCTATTCAGTCAGGAGGCAAAACTAGAATCTGGAAGAATGTGGATACTTCGGCTTTTATTGGCACTTTAAGATCCTCTTGTCCTCTTTTAGATCAGGACACTGAAGAAATGGAAGCAGCATTCTCCAGGTGGCTACTTCAGGCTGCCGATGTCTATGCTCCTTGCACCAACTTTCCCCGCTCTTGTCCAAACGACGCTCATAGGTGGTTTTCACCTCTTTTGAAAAGTCTTAAACTTGGAGTTCGTCAGATGGAGCGCAAGTGGCGAACAGACTATTTAGAAGCAGACAGAGTTAACTATTGCAAGACACGAAAGGATTACCAAAAACTGCTTCAGGAACATAAAACTGACTACTTCTCTAAAAAGATCCTTAATGCTCACAACAAATCCAAAGAGCTGTTTAACATCGTAGAGAACTTGAGTGCTAGCGACAGAACGTCTCTCCCGATAGCCCCTACTCAGGAGCTGTGTAACTCACTAAACTCTTTTTTTTCGGATAAAATCAGTGCTATCAAACAAAGCATCCCTACTACTCAGTCCCCGCTTTTATTGACTGACAATTTTCATAACACTGCGACCTTGAGCTCACTTCCCCCTGTTGACAGCATTATGCTGCTCAATCTCCTCGCCAAAGTTACATCAGGTTCTCCTGACGACATCTGCCCCCCTTTTATCCTGAGAGAAGTGGGAGCCAGTATTCCGGAGGGTATACTCTCTTTACTGAATGGCACGCTCTCTCAGGGTAAAGTCCCTGAAAATTTTAAAAAAGCCCTTCTTATTCCCTTGTTAAAAAAAGTAGGTGCTAATCCGCAGGACCTGCAAAACTATAGGCCCATATCCCTGTTGCCTTACTGCGCCAAACTTTTGGAGGCTCATGTCTGTAACAGCATCTCCAAATTCTTGGAAGAATCAGAGTATTTTGCACCGAATCAGGCAGGTTTCCGCCCATGTCATTCCACCGAGGCGGTCATCCTCTCGGTGCAGAATACCCTGAGACGGAATGCGGATGAGGGAATACATCAGGCTCTGGTGCTGCTGGACCTCTCAGCCGCTTTCGACACGGTCGACTATAACATCTTGGTCGACCGTGTCGAGCAGGCAGGTCTCAGGGGCCTGGCATTGAGCTGGATCCGCTCATTTATTATGGGGCGCACTCAGGCTGTCAGACTAGGACCTTTCACTGCCCCCACCATATCCTCTACTTGCGGAGTCCCGCAGGGCTCTTCGTTATCACCCCTGCTTTTTAATATATATCTACGCCCCCTTCTGCACTCCCTTAGGAGGGCCAAAGTAACGATATTCAACTATGCAGACGATCTGCAGTTGATTTTCCCTCTAAACACCAAGGATGCTGTGGTTGAATTTCAAAACACTATGTCCCACATTTTAAAATGGATGAACTGCAGTCATCTGAAGCTCAACCCCGGCAAGACCGAACTGGTCTTGCCGGGACTGAGCGCCCTCAGCTGGAACCCCAGCTTCTGGCCTTCCTGTAT
This sequence comes from Lissotriton helveticus, assembly GCF_964261635.1. Lineage (NCBI taxonomy): Eukaryota > Metazoa > Chordata > Amphibia > Caudata > Salamandridae > Lissotriton > Lissotriton helveticus. The sequence goes on along the minus strand of NC_136059.1, from coordinate 1,478,205,674 downwards.
GGGAACTCCCCCATCTAAGTCATGTTCGGTCAAGAGTCTGGGAATACACATTAGCGAAGACCTCTCCCTTAAAAAACAAGTCGGAGCAGTTGTCTCAGCTAGTTTCTTCCAGCTGAAGAAAATCAAGAAAATTGCTAGCTTCTTTTCCCCGGCCGCTCTCACTCAGATAGTCATCTCCCTGGTTCTGTCCAGACTTGACTTTTCCAACAGCCTTTACCTTGGCATTCAAGCTGGAGAGCTCAAACGCCTTCAGCTGGTTCAGAACCAGGCCGCCAGACTCCTCCTGAACCTCTCTAAGAGGCGGTCTGTAAGATCCGGCCTGAAACAGCTACACTGGCTGCCTGTGGAGAAGCGTGTGGCGTTTAAAACAGGGTGCATTGTATTTAAATCTCTGCATGACTGGCCCCCTTTTCATCAGAGACATGTTTAAGAGATATACTCCCTCACGTAATCTCCGCTCCACTCATAAATCTCTTCTGACTGTTCCATCTTACAAGAGGAAGCGTCTTGGAGGCAGCTGCTTTGACCTTCTTGCAGCTGGTTTTTGGAACTCCCTTCCCCTCCATCTGAAACTGAATGACAACATCCTCAGTTTTAGACATTCCTTGAAAACCTGGCTTTTCACTCAGGCGCACTGTTGAGCTGCTCCCTCTCCTGTGACCCTGCGCTAGCTCCTTCCTACAGCGCCATGAAGACCCCGGGCGTACGAGCGCTTACAAATACCTATTAACATTAACATTAACATTAACATTAACAAAGTGTTATTACCAAGTCACATGACCTGCTGTGTTTACGTTACGCGCTTTGCAGGGCCTCCCGGTTTGCTTCCAGAAACCTGCGCTTTGCGCCTCGGTAAGCGTACCAGTTCGCTAACGTAGCACGTCATATGACGTATCACGCGACAACACGAAACGTCATGCGGACGGGAGGCGTCACGATCAATCAATCAATCAATCAAGTCATTTATAGAGCGCACTACTCACCCGTAGGGTCTCAAGGCGCTGGGTTGGGGGGGGGGGTGCCGTTACTGCTCGAACAGCCAGGACTTGAGCTTCTTCCTGAAGGAGAGGTGGTCTTGGGTCAGGCGCAGGTCGGTTGGGAGTGAGTTCCAGGTCTTGGCGGCCAGGTAGGAGAAGGACCTTCCTCCTGTTGTCGCTCTTCGGATGCGGGGGACGGCGGCGAGGGCGTGGCTGGTTGATCTGAGGAGGCGCTTGGGAGTGTAGAAGTTGATCCGGTTGTTGAGGTAGCTCGGGCCTTGGTCGTGTAGGGCTTTGTGCGCGTGGGTGAGGAGACGGAAGGTGATTCTCTTGTTGACCGGGAGCCAATGCAGATCTCTCAGGTGTCCGGAGATGTGGCTGCGTCGGGGGATGTCGAGGATGAGTCTGGCCGAGGCGTTCTGGATCCGCTGGAGTCTTTTCTGGAGCTTGGCGGTGGTTCCGGCGTAGAGGGCGTTGCCGTAGTCCAGTCGGCTGGTGACGAGGGCCTGGGTGACCGTCTTCCTCGTCTCGGTGGGGATCCACCGGAAGATCTTACGTAGCATGCGCAGGATGTTGAAGCAGGACGAGGAGACGGCGTTTACTTGTCTGGTCATGGAGAGGGAGGAGTCCAGGATGAAGCCCAGGTTGCGTGCGTGGTCCGTCGGTTTGGGTGCGGTGCCCAGGGCGGGGGGCCACCAGGAGTCGTCCCAGGCGGAGGGCGAGGAGCCCAGGATGAGGACCTCCGTCTTGTCCGAGTTCAATTTCAGGCGGCTGGTCGTCATCCATTCGGCTACCTCTCTCATCCCTTCGTGCAGGTTGGATCTGGCGGTGGCGGGGTCGTTGGTCAGGGAGAGGATCAGCTGGGTGTCGTCGGCGTAGGAGATTATGCTGAGGTTGTGTTGGCGTGCGATGGCCGCGAGGGGGCTCATGTAGACGTTGAAGAGGGTGGGGCTCAGTGAGGATCCTTGAGGGACGCCGCAGATGACTTTGGTGGCCTCTGACTTGTACGGTGGTAGGCGGACTCTCTGTGTTCTTCCGTCGAGGAAGGAGGTGATCCATTCCAGTGCCTTGTCCTGGATTCCGATGTTGCCGAGGCGCTGTACTAGGGTGCGGTGGCAGACAGTGTCGAAAGCCGCGGAGAGGTCCAGGAGGATGAGGGCCGCTGTTTCTCCGTTGTCCATCAGAGTTCGTATGTCATCGGTGGCAGCGATGAGGGCGGTCTCGGTGCTGTGGTTCGCTCGGAAGCCAGACTGTGAGGGGTCGAGGGATCCATTCGTCTCGAGGAAGGCGGCCAGCTGTTTGTTGATGGTCTTCTCGATGACTTTGGCCGGGAACGGGAGGAGCGAGATGGGACGGTAGTTCTTGAGGTCGGTGGGGTCTGCTGTGGGTTTCTTGAGGAGAGCGCTGAGTTCGGCGTGCTTCCAGCTCTCGGGGAAGGTGGCGGTGTCGAAGGAGGTGTTGATGATGTCCCGCAGGTGGGGTGCGATGACAGCGTCGGCCTTGTTGTAGACGTGGTGAGGGCAGGGGTCAGTCGGAGATCCGGAGTGGATGGAGTTCATTGTGCGGATGGTGTCTTCGGTGCTGATCGGAGTCCAGGTGCGGAGGGTGGTGGTGGGTGGCGTTGTTGTGGTTGTGGCTTGCGTTGGTTGGTTGCTGAAGCTGTTGTGTATGTCCGCGATCTTGTTGTGGAAGTAGGACGCGAGGGAGTTGCAGAGGTCTTGCGACGGGGTGATGTCATTGTTTCCGGCGTTGGGGTTGGAGAGCTCTTTGACGATGTTGAAGAGTTCCTTGCTGTTGTGTGCGTTGTTGTCCAGCCGGTCCTTGTATGTATTTTTCTTGGTGGCGCGGATCAGTTGGTGGTGTTTCCGGGTGGCGAGCTTGAGGGTGGTCATGTTGTCCGTAGTTGGTTCCCTTCTCCAGACTTTCTCGAGGGCTCGACAGTTCTTCTTGGAGCTCTTGAGTTCGTCGGTGAACCATGGTGTTTTTCTGCTGCAGGGTCTGCTGGGTGGGGTTCTCAGAGGGGCGAGTTCGTCCGCGCAGTTGTTGATCCACTTCGTGAGGTTGTCGGCGGCCTGGCTGGGGTTCGCTGAGCTGGCGGGGGGGTGCTGGCTCAGGGAGGCGGAGAGCTGGTCGGCTGTGATCTTGTTCCAGCTTCTTCGGGCAACCTGTTGCTGGTGGTGGTGGATCGTCGTTCTTTTGAAGCTGAAGTGGACGCAGCTGTGGTCCGTCCAGTGGAGTCCAGTGGCGTGGCTGAAGGTGACGTCTTTGCTGGATGAGAAGACGGCGTCGAGTGTGTGTCCGGCGAGGTGGGTGGGGGTGGTCACCAGTTGCTTGAGTCCGAGGTTGGCGAGGTTGTCGAGCAGGCTGATGGTGTTGCGGTCGCTGTTGTTCTCCAGGTGGAAGTTGAGGTCCCCCAGGAGGATGTAGTCGGCGGAGGGGAGTGCATGCGGGCTGACGAAGTCGGCGATGTCCTCGCTGAATCGTGTGCGTGGACCCGGGGGTCGGTAGATCAGGTTGCCTCTGAGGGTGGTCTTCGGGTTGGTGTGGATCTGGAAGTGCAGGTGTTCAGCGGTGGTTAGGGTGTCGTCGGTGTTGGTCGTGATGCGGATGGTGTCTCTGTGGATGATGGCAATGCCTCCTCCCGTCAGGTTGGCGGTGCGGTCCCTCCGGATGATCTTGTAGCCCTCCAGGATGGCGATGGCGATGTCTGGGGCTGAGGCGGCGTTCATCCAGGTCTCGGTGAGGAAGGCAACGTCAGGGGCGGTGGTGTCGAGGAGGTTCCAGAGTTCTACGGCGTGTCTGTGGACGGAGCGGGTGTTGAGCAGGATGCACTTCAGGTGGTTGCTGCTGATGGTCGGCTTGGCGAGTGCTGGTGCAGGGTGAGTCCGGGTGCAGGTGAACTTGCAGGCATGGCAGCTGAAGGGTCCGTGGGTGTGCTTCGGGGCGGCTCGATGACATCCTGGGATGCGGCCGGTGTTAAGTGCGATGAGGTCGGCGGCGCTGTAGGTTCGTCGGGTCGGCCTCCGTCGGTGGGGGCCAGGGGTCCTGGCGCTGGTCGCGATCCGGTCGCGGACGGGCGCAGACGGGCTTACCTTTGGCACGCCTTCGGCGCACAATCGGCGCGCCCGCTGCGCGTCAACGCTGCGCGTTCGCACGGTCGCCATTTAAGGCGAAGTGCGCGGGTGGGCGGAGCAGCTGGGAGGCGGGAGCGGGGAGGGAACAGAAGAAATAAGGGGCGGGGTCGGCGGTGGTGGCGGGAAGCGGGGGGCGGCGAGGAAGGCGGGAAAACACGAGGGAGAGCGGGCACAACAATGAGTACAAGCACAAATGCAGGACAAGAAAGACGCTAAACACGGGAAAAAAACAACTATGAAGGAAAAAAGACAAGCACAATGTTGTTTTCTAACGCGGCAGTTGTGGTAAAGGAACGTTTACCGGCTCGCGGTCTATTTCGCGGCATCAAGGTCAGCTAACGGGAAGCTTCCCGATTCGCGAAGCGGGAACGAAGAAAAAAAAATATTAAAAAAAAAATTATTAATGAACATATAAAATATATTTTTGGATTTAAAGAAGAATACATTTTACAGCTACAGATATTAGCTGTTAAAAAACCAATGAAATTCACTGAAAAACCATAGGTTATAGACCATATATAGTTAGGAATTAGCATTTACAAAACCTTGAAAATTCACTGAAAAAACCATAGGTTATAGACCATATATAGTTAGGAATTAGCATTTAGAAAACCTTATTTTACTCACACAAAACCATTGAAATTCCATATATAGTTAGTTGCACTAACTATATATCGCGCACCCGCAATCCACTGCTGATGATGTCACATATTACATCATTCATGACATGGTCAGTGACATCAATTTTATATTTTTTGGTATTTTTTATGGGGACAAACAAAAAACAGGGAATTGTAAGCGGCTCAACTGGAGCAAAAAAAAAAAAAGGAAACAATTAAGGCTTCTTTCGGCACTGGTGGTTGTCTCCAGCACGGTTTATGAGTTTAATGCTCTGCTCCCCATAAGAAATGGTAGTCCCACAAAATACACAAGTAATCCTGTAATCTCCAAACTGGCGTTGGATGTTTGGGACCATCTCTCTAGTCTCTGGACCCCATGGAGTGGGTTGTTTGGAGGTGCTCGGAGAAGATTGGGGAGGGTTTCTGGTCAGTTCTCTGACCTCTGCTGCAGAATAGTTATTGGGGTGCTTTTGTTGCATGTGGGGAAGCATTGTGTGATTCCCAAATGAATATTTTTTAGCAGATTTCCCCCTGGAAAGCACAGCGCCACAGATGGGACAGGTCACCTTTGCAGCATTTACTTTCTTTGCACCCCTTGGGATTTTGAAAAACTCCCACACAAAGTGCTCCTTAGGTTTATATGGGGGATTGTCTTCAGGCAGGAACTGCCTTCTCTCCTCCTCCTCCTCCTCCTCTTCTTCTTCACCACCAATGTGGTGTTGTGGTGGTCCTTGTGGTGGTGGTGGTGGTGGTGGTGGTGGTGCAGATGCTCCAGCTGCTGCTGCTACTGTAGCCATTTCTCTAACAATAAAAGCAGGTCTTCCTCACTCAAAGAACAAAGTGAGAATGAGGAAAAAAGGTGGGGGCTTTCATCATTTGGAAAACAAAACTGTTCTTAACCAATGAAAAGTGTTATTTTCAGGTCACATGACCCAACGCGCTTATGCTACGTGACCGGGGCGCATAGCGTAAGCGTGTCGGGGCGTGCCCAGTGGCGCTTACGTTGCGCGATCGTATGCGCTTTGGGACTTCCAGGTGCTCTTACGCCGTGCGTCATAAGACGCATCACGCGGCTACGCGATACGTCACGATGATGTTTTCGTTCGCGCCAATAGTGCTAACGGGACGCGAACCGGTACGCGAACCGGGGCGCGGCAGGACTGCGCTTACCGGTGAGGGCACCGAGGCAAAAAAAAAACAATATACATAAAAAAAATAGTATTACATAAATATAAAATATAGGATTCATTATAAAAAATATTATATTTCATAGCTATAGAAATTTGCTATTAAAAAACCTTTGAAATTCACTGAAAAAAACATAGGTTTGAGGCCCTATATATAGTTAAGAATTAGCATTTACAAAACCTATGAAATTCACTGAAAAAACCATAGGTTTCACACCAGTTATAGTTAGGAATTATCATTTAAAAAATCTATGAAATTCACTGAAACAACCATAGGTTTCACACCACTTATAGTTAGGAATTAGCATTAAAAAAACCTATTAAATTCACTGAAAAAACCATAGGTTTCACACCAGTTATAGTTAACTGGAAATTTTACTCGCATAAAACCATTGAAATTCCCATGTTATAGTTAGTTGGACTCACTATAACTTGCGCGTGCAATGCACTGCTGATGACGTCACATATTACATCACTCATGACATGGTCAGTAACATCACTCATGACATCCCTGATGACACCATCCTTGTGACAGAGTGACAGACCTCCTTTCACTGTAATGTAACCCTTGAAATACATATTCAAAAATAGAAACTAACATTTTCAAAAAAATGGAGATACCCATACCAGTTACAAAAACCAATTCAGTAATTCCACCATCTATATACACATCCACTCATTCACCAACAGTTGTATATAGTCACTCATACATATACTTACTCATCATATGTAGTGATACACTTATACATCCTGTTACACACCGACAGTCATCCAAAAGTTACTCACACATGCAAATAAACTATTGAACATCCATTTATTTGCATATACAGCTATACACACACTACCACCTTACTTCTAAGGAAACTTACACATACTTACTCTCTTAAACAATCACTTATAGAAACACATACTTATTTAAACAGGAACTCTTACAATCTCTTACTGTCACATATACTCACTTATATACATCAATATTCACATATACTCGATCAAAACATATGTAGTTACTGATAAAGACACTAGTGAGACAGTCATTCACTCACTAACACACACATATACACACTCATCCACCCAGACAGTCCTGCACATATGCTGTCTTCAAAACACATACAAACAGAGAGTCAGTCATTCATGCATCTATGTGCTAAGTAATACTCCCATCAAACCATGCAGACACTCATACTGATACTAAAAAATACATCTAATAACCCATATACAAACACAAGTAGCTACTCACCAACCCATACACCCACTTATACACAAAGTGAAACACTAATACATATATTTAAATATTTAAACATTACTCACTAATATATGTATTCACTAAGATAAACTTAATAAGCCAGTTAACCAATCAATTTTTTTTAACAAATATCCATTTAGACACTTATTTAAACATTTATTCTTCCATCAACTTTTACATATACATATATAACACATATCTATTTTTCAGAAAGACACACATTCACTGGATGGTGTCATCAGTGATGTCATGAGTGATGTCACTGACCATGTCATGAGTGATGAAATATGTGACGTCATCAGCAGTGCATTGCACGCGCAAGTTATAGTGAGTCCAACTAACTATAACGTGGGAATTTCAATGGTTTTATGCGAGTAAAATTTCCAGCTAACTATAACTGGTGTGAAACCTATGTTTTTTTCAGTGAATTTAATAGTTTTTTTAATGCTAATTCCTAACTATAACTGGTGTGAAACCTATGTTTTTTTTAGTGAATATATATATATATATATATATATTACCTACTGTCGGTCACCAGTAGGTAGTTATAGTTAGGACCTAGCTACCATAGGAAATCCGCAACATTCTATTGGGAATAACTCGGGCGCCGGTTGAGGAATTTGTGCATAATTTTCCAAAATTTTGGCCAACTCCGCTCCGCTCCTTCCCTGGAAGTTTCGGGGGGATTCGTGAAGTGGGGGCTGAGAAAAAAGGGGGGGTCCCAAAACGTGTTTTCCCCATGTTAATTTCCATCGGACGGTCAGACAAGTCAACAGCCCGAACCGCTGAATGGAATTACGCCAAACTTGGCTAAATTGGAGAGACTGGTATGCAGATGTGCCTTTGCTATATTTGGTGGAAATTGCTCCAGTGTTTTTTTTTAAAATTAACTTCAAAAACACATATATATCTATAGGCGCGCTCCGCGCGCTCACCGGTACGCGTACCGGGGAGCGCACCCGGCACGCTACGGGAGTGCGCGAGCAGAAAGCTGATTGGCTGTCGGGTGTCTGTCAACATTCTAAACAGTCCGGAGTGACTGCCATCTCGTGTCTCGGTAGAATCGAGACACAAGAGGTGAAAAAGAAAGGTATAAATAATTAAAAGGGGGCAGAGTAGACACCCCCTGACCCCCTAGGTTTTCTGAGGGGGGCCTAGATGGACCCTGAAGGGCAAAAAACTTTTTTTTTTTAAATTCACGGGGTAAGCGCTGGGTGCGTTCTCATGTACGCTCTCCGGTACGCGCACCATGAGCGCACCACAGGGTAAAACAGTGAAAGAAAATAGTTTTAAAAAAGAATTGGGGTGAGGGGCACTCTACCCTGCTCTCTTTTCAAGTTTTGAAGTATTACATTTCACTCTTTTCTGAAACTACACAAAATGGCGGCGATAGGGTGTATCAGAGACAGATAGTGAGAGAAAGGAGGCAGGAGATGAAGAAGAGATATCAAATATACATTGGTAAAAATACAGTGGGAGAAGGGCAGTAAATATGAGTAAACTTACTATGTAACATAAAAATTGTGCACTCTATACTATAAGTATTTCATTATACTACAATCACTTCGCTTTTACCTTATAAATTAGAAATAAAAATGAATAATATTTCAACTAATTTTTTAATTTGTAATTAATAATTTATTGTTCAGATTTCTCATAATTTAATAGAACTTGTAGCTTGTCCTCATCTGGTATTTCATCTTCATTCATATATTTAATCTCCTCATGAAAATTGTTCATTGATGTTAGTTGGCATTCTATTTCATCCAAACATTCAATTAATTCTTCATCTAGAGATTGATTCAAAAAATCTTCTCTTTGTGATGAAATGGTGCTTTCAATATCCATGACATTTTCATTTTCAAGATATGTTGTTGTAATTTCAAAAGAAATTTCCTTGCTGTCCTCAATTTTAATTTCAAATTTTTTGCTGTAAATTGCAGAAAAAGTAATCACTTTCAATTATCGTTTTTAGTAATACATAACATAAAAGTAGCTTAAGCAAGTATTTAGTTCTTTAAAATTAATTGGGCAGTGTATAGTATCAGACAGGAACTAGAAATATAAAGCACTGCATGTGATGAAGCCAATCTTAAACAATAATTATAACAGAAGGACTGTAAATAACTAATGGAAAACATTTTCCAAATTATCTTAAAGTTTACAACATAGTTCCCCTTACAAATTAACAACTCACCTTTTTGAAAGTAGAAGAGTTAGTACTGTGTTATTCTAAGTTCAGCAATTGAGCAACCAAATTTTCTCTCAAAAGTACCTCAGACTGGGGTATCACAAAATGGCCGTGTTTTCCTCTCATTTAAGATATATACATAACCAATCAAACTTCATCACACAAAAATTCCAAACTAAAGTAATATTTTGATTGGTTCTAAATTTCAATACTTTCAAATGTGTTTTCCCCATGCAATTTTCCATAGGACATTTAGACACGCCTACAGCCTGAACGGATGAATGGAATTAAACCAAAGTTGGCAAAATGATAGGTACTGGTATGTAGTAGGGCCTTTTCTATATTTCTTTGAAATTCCTCCTGTGGTTTTTATGAAAGGCAACTTCAAAAAAACATATATATCAATAGGCGCGCGTCGGAGCGCTTACCGGCACGCGTACCGGGGAGCGCACTCGGCGCACTACGGGAGTGTGCGAGCAGAAAGCTGATTGGCTGTATGATGTCTGTCAACATTCTTAACAGTCCGGACAGTCCGCCATCTTGTGTCTCGGGAAAATGGAGACACCTGAGGTAAAAAAAAGGGGGAAATGATTAAAAGGGGGCAGGGTAGACACCCCCTAGGTTTTTTGAGGGAGGCTTAGAAGTGCCCAAAAACAATTTAAAAAAAAATATTTGCAGGGTAAGCGCTGGGTGCATTCCCGGGTACGCTCTCCGGTACGCGCACCCTGAGCGCACCATGGGGAAAAAAGTGTAAAAAAATAGAGCAAAAAAATAATGTTGAGTGTTTAGAGGTAAGTTAGCTCTGAAAAGAGCTATTGTGTTATGTGGGTGTTTTTTGTACCTACAAGTATGTACCAATGCAGAGTCTTATATTCAAGAGGAAAACTCTATTCCCCTCATCTGTAAAATGCACACCATCTCTCCTATACATGCCTTGCATGTTGTAACACAAGTTGTTGTGATAAATGGAACCCATACCATAGTGTCTGAGGAAAGCAGAAACAGATGTATTCACATGTTTCCTTGCTTTCTCAATCTGTGGACAAAATTGGTTGGACCAGTTCCATTTTTGCCTTCGGCATATATTAGAAAATACCAAGGCAGTTTTTGGAAAAAGTGACATCAATTGCCCAAAGATGTCCTTTAAAAGCATTTCCAGACCTACCCCAGTCAAAGTGCCTAGGTCATTTCCACCACAGTGCACAATTATAAGGTCAGGGTGTGGTAAATGCATAAAGGATTTTACCAATGGTATCAATTGGTGACTTCTCAATCCTCTCTGTCCAATCCATACAATGTCCACATTTGGTAAATCAAGGTTGTAAATACCTCTGTTAGCTGCGTATTTTTGACTCCAGTGGACATAGCTATGACCCACAAACCAGACTTTTGGCATCTTGAAGGTAGATGTGCTTTTAGTCAAATGAGTTGTGGAAATGAAATGGCAGTTTGATTATGAAAAAAAGTGGTTGAGAATCAGTGGACTTGAAAAACGAGAAATGATTGGTGCTTTCTTAAAAATCTCTACTGAAAATTAGGGTGCATGCTTTTTTGTTGTTGTAAAAAGTCATTTCAATGGTTGAGAAAAAGTCATTTAAACAAACATTGTACTTGATTAGCTAGTACATTGAGAGGTCAAACACCCTTGATGAATTATTTTGCAACATAGTATGATGAACTTGTGAACTGTGTGCTGGGTTAGGAGGGAGTTACCATGGTTACAGGGTGAATGAGCACTGGGGGGATGGGTGAATGTTATGTGAGTTTCAAAGTCCTGAAATGTACAATCAATTAAAATGTGCAGTTTGGTTTTGAATTTGTGGGGGAACAATTTTTATTGGTTAGGTACGAGAATATGGGTCTGAAATGAGAAAGAATCTGTGCCATTATTCTCAGGCTCAAGTGAAAGAAGCATTATTCAGAGATTCTGCTTAAGAATATCTGTTGACTGTGACTGACACTGTTGTATATCTTCCAAAGCATGTTTAAAGGTGAGTAATGATTCTTTTAAAAAAGATAGAGAGCTGTATGCACTATGGGGACGATTAAGAAGCATATTGTTCTTCTTTATTCTTGCATTTTGTGTCATGTTTTTTTGTAATGTTTAAAAATGGAATGGTGCATATTGGAAATGTATTTTGAAAAGGAGTTAGGTTTCTGCTTTGTTTCTGTAGTGGTCATTTAAATGAGCTGTGCTTTGTGTCAAAAACGATTTAGTATGGGAATTATTTTCTGGAAAAAAGTCTGCTTTATAAATTTTGGTGAAGTATCACACTGCCTTTCTGTTTGAAATAAGCGAAAACATTTTCAAATTTTTCAATAATGTCACCTATGCCTTGTAACAGTTTTCGTCAATCAGGTTAAAGAGTATTCTTTGCTTGTGTCTAACTTTACTCTGTGCCTGTGTGTTATCTGATATATGATTCATTTAATGAAGATACACTGCTGTATGCAGTATAGGGTAGATTAAGAAGCATATTGTGCTTCTTTATTCTTGCATTGTGTGTTATGTTTTTTGTAATGCTGTTTAAAAATGGTATACTGCATATTGGAAATGTTTTTTGCAAATGAGTTAGGTTTCTGCTTTGCTTTGTAGTGGTCATTTAAAAGGGCAGTGCTTTGTGTGAAAAACAATTTACTATAGAAAATGTTTTCTGGTAAAAGGTATGCTTAGTTGATGTCAAGCTTCAATCACAGTGTGATCTTAGGCACATGATCAGAATGTTAGATATAATGTACCATGTCTGTCTCTGCCAACAGTATGTGTGACTCTACCTCAGATCACAGTGATGGGTGAATCAAGCTTCAGTCACAGTGTGATCTTAGGGCACATGATCAGAATGTTAGATATAATGTACCGTGTCTGTCTCTGCCAAAAGTATGTGTGACTCTGCCTAAGATCACAGTGATGGGTGAATCAAGCTTCAGTCACATTGTGATCTTAGGCACATGATCAGAATGTTAGATATAATGTACCATGTCTGTCTCTGCCAACAGTATGATTGACTCTGCCTAAGATCACAATGATGGGTGAATGAAGCTTCAGTCACAGTGTGATCTTAGGCACATGATCAGAATGTTAGATATAATGTACCATGTCTGTCTCTGCCAACAGTATGTGTGACTCTGCCTAAGATCACAGTGATTGGTGAATCAAGCATCAGTCACAGTGTGATCTTATTTCAATCAATCATTCATAACACTTGTATAGCGCACTACTCACCCGGAAGGGTCTCAAGGCGCTTGGGGGAAAGGGTCCGCTACTTCTCAAACAGCCAGGTCTTGAGTTGTCTCCTGAAGGCGAGCTGGTCCTGGGTCAGCCGAAAGTGGATGGGGAGGGAGTTCCATGTCTTGGCCGCCAGGTAGGAGAAGGATCTTCCTCCGGCGGTGGCTCTTCGGATGCGTGGTACGGCGGCGAGGGCGAGGCTGGTAGACCGTAGCAGGCGGGTGGGCATGTAGAAGGTTAGGCGGTCATTGAGGTACTTGGGGCCCAGGTCGTGGAGAGACTTGTGTGCGTGGGTGAGGAGCCGGAACGTGATCCTCTTGTTGACGGGGAGCCAGTGCAGGTCTCTCAGGTGGCCGGAGATGTGGCTGCGTCGGGGGATGTCCAGGATGAGTCGGGCGGAGGCATTCTGGATGCGTTGGAGTCTTTTCTGTAGCTTGGCTGTGTTTCCGGCGTAGAGGGTGTTTCCGTAGTCCAGTCGGCTGGTGACGAGTGCTTGGGTGACCGTCTTCCTGGTTTCGGTCGGGATCCATCGGAAGATCTTGCGAAGCATGCGCAGGGTGTGAAAGCACGATGAGGAGACTGTGTTGACTTGTCTGGTCATCGAGAGTGAGGAGTCCAGGATGAAGCCCAGGTTGCGTGCATGGTCTGTTGGCTTTGGTGTGGTGCCCAGGGTGGGGGGCCACCAGGAGTCATCCCAGGCGGAGGGCGATTGTCCCAGGATGAGGACTTCCATCTTATCTTTTTGTTATTGTGAAACAACAACGGTCCATGCAAAAGAATTATGTGCAAAGCAATGAATATAGACTGAATCAGTTCTATATTTGGGGCGACATGTCCAGCCGGACAGAGGTCTTAAATTTTTTACTCAATTGAAATTTTTCATACACAGGAATACTTTCAACAAATCACCAGTGTGGGGTACAAGCCTGTACCCAAACACAGTCAGATCAGTACAAAAGGTAAACAGAGGAAAAGAGCAGGGCTTTTCGAGGCAAAAGCAGCGATTTCTGTAAAGTATTGGGTGTACAGAAATATCAGTTAAACACCATTACATATAACATATAAATCAAGCATTTGTATATGGTGTACAATGAGTCGACGGCGTTTCGGTCCCACTACTTAGTCATGGGGACCATCATCAGGACATTTATATTTGCCTTTAACATTATAAACCTCTAATGCCTTGAGAAGGGAGGGAAAGAGAAATTATATATACATTTAATTTATGAACATTTAAAGCATATTATTGGCATATTTCCAAGTGACTTAAGTGAATGGTGAACCTGTTTTCTGTGAAGTTGCAGATCGGGGTGTAGACCGCGTATGCTAGTGATAGGGTGGGAGACTGATTTAAAATAAGTAGGGGAGCTGGGCCAGGCAGTGTACATCTGTGTTTGAGATACCTCTTTAGTTTAAGTACCGGCAGTTTGGCGGCGCATTCATGAGATAGTTTAAAAAGCAAACCGTGCAGAAGATGAAACATTTGGATTTAGCGGAGTGGTGTGTACAGCGGGTTTGCGTTGGGCAAGTCCGAGTATGAGGTGATAATTACACTAGACTGCATGCGGCATGGAGATTCAGGCGCAGTGGAGGAGTACGCATATGGTGTGACAAGGAACATTTATAATAAACATTCGGCGGGATTCCGAAATATACGTGCTAGTAGACACGGCGCAGTGAGGGAAGAGTGAGGGATTGCTTACCGGGGGGGAAAGGAAAAAGGTTACCCGGGTCGGCACGGGCAAGGGCTAAGAAATTGAAAGCCTGGGGAAGCAGCCCTGTAAGTCAAGGAGGACAAAATTAGAACAACCGGGAAACAAAAAAGGGTTCACAAGGGTTAGAAGCGGGCGCAGTGGGGCTCTTACCAGAATCGGGCGCTATTGAGGTGGGCCGCGCTTCATTGATTAAAATCCGAGGTAGCAGGAAAAGACCTGCAGGGAAAACAGGTCATTTAGGAATTACAGCGTGGTGGAGGGTTGGGAGGGAGAGAGCCACATATCGCTAGACTTACCGGTTCATTCGGTAGTGGAATCTGTTTCCGGGTTTTCTGGAGGGGAGTGCTGGGGGAGGGAATTTGAAGGATTGGAAGGATTCTGATTGGCTGGTAGAAACATGGGTGTTACAGAATCCCGGGGCATAGAAATAGACAAGGGTGTCAGTGAGGCGGCCATATTGGAGTGGTAGGGTTCTGATTGGCTGGTAGAAACATGGGTGTTACAGAATCCCGGGACATAGAAATAGACAAGGGTTTCAGTACGGCGGCCATATTGGAGTGGTAGAGTTAGGGGAGGGGAAAGGAAGTGAAATAAAAGGTGGTGCATTGGTGCAAGTGATTAATACCTGGCGACAGTGAGCAAGAATGTTAAGGTTTATTCACAATAAATCTTAAAAGCATTACAGAAAACATTAAAGAAAATGTCTGATCAAGCAGATCCACAAGGCAACAGAGAAGTCCAAAGCAGAGAACTTAGGAAGGGTCCTCGATTGTTCAGTGGGTTAGAGCTTAGAGGAGGGCAGTCCAATCCTCTTGAAGGTTGAGTCCAGTGTTTAGACTGTCCGTTTTTATTATCCATTTAAGCTCTTCCTTATTGAGCATCCGCGTCAGGTCACCACCTCTTGGTGGTATGATCACTTGGCTGATTACTGTCCAACGTATGTCATTTTCCGTATGACCTTTGTTGGAGAAATGTTCGACCAGGGGTGCATTTGCTGTACCACATCGAATCCAGCTCCGATTCGCAGTTTGATTTTTTGCTTGGTTTGTCCCACGTTAATTAAATCACAAGGACAAAAGATTGCATAGATAATGTTACAAGTATTGCAGTTAGTAAAGGTCTTAAGTTCATTCTTCACATCTCTGAATACAAACTCCTTACAGTCAATGGAAAAATCACACACAACACAAGAACCGCACTTAGAATGACCTCGGAGAGGTGACAGTGACCAGTGATCATTAAGCGTGGTGTTCACTGTGGTTGAGGATGGAAGGGTTCCCCTAACTAATTGGTCCTTGAGGTTTTTGCTTTTTTTGAAAGCAAATAGGGGGAATTCCCACTGCAGTAGTCCAGAGTTTAATATGTGCCAATATTTTTAATACTTTGTTTGACTCGGTTGGAGGCAGTGGAAAAGGTAGTGACACAGACCACTTTGTCAGTTGTTTGTTTGGGTTTAGGTTCCAATAGGGTCTCACGAGGGCAGTACCAATCCCTTTTCATTGAGTTTTTAACTAAGCGTCTTGGGTAGCCCCTAGTTCTTAGTTTAGTAGAGAAGATGTTGGCCTCAGCAAAATAGTCTTCTTTTTGGTAGCAGTTTCTCCTAAGTCTTAGGAATTGGGAGTATGGTAAACTGTCTCTCAGGGCCCTGGGATGACAGCTACCATAACTAAGTAGCGTATTTCTTTCGGTGGGTTTGCGAAACAAGGATGTGTAGAGTAACCCATCCTTGTGTTGGATAGTTAAATCAAAAAATGGGATATGGGTTTTGCTATGGGTAATGGTGAATGTAAGACCATTACAGTTGTTATTGAGCCAATGCAGGAGGGCCGGAAAAGCATCTGGCGAGCCACCCCAAATGAGGAAAATATCGTCAATGTACCGTTTCCATGTTAGAATGCCCAGATGGAACGGGTTACTGTCTGTAAGAATTGTGTTACATTCCAGCCAGTCCATGTACAGGATCGCTAGGGTAGGAGCAAAAATTGCGCCCATGGATGTGCCACGGACCTGCTGGTAATACTGGGTGTCAAACATAAAGAAGTTTTGGGTAAGACAAATCTCAAGGAGTTGTATTATAAATAAAGTGGGTACTATATGTGGGCGTGGTTTAGTGTTAAGTATTGTTTCCATGACTATGAGCGAGTCTCTCTGAGGTATATTTGTATAGAGAGACTCTATGTCCAGGGTACATAAAGTCTCCTTTTCATGATCAAAGGGATGGTTTTCAATCAGGTTGATCATGTGCATGCTATCTCGAATGAAACACTTGGTTTCGGGCACAAAATCTTTTACAAAGAAATTAACGTAGTGTCCTAGAGGTTCTAGAACAGAACCGCAACCAGACACGATCGGTCTACCGGGTGGATTGGACAGTCTTTTATGAATCTTTGGGAGGGTATAGATAACCGGAGTTCTTGGGTTGGTAATGTTAAGAAAGTTAAACTCATGCTTACTCAAATAGCCATTCTCGAGGGCATCCATGGTGAGTTGATTGATTAGGGTCTGTATGCCTTTCGTGGGGTTACAAGGGAGTCTACAATAGTGATCAGAGTTTGAGACTTGGCATAGTAGTTCGTCCTTGTAGTCATCAATATTTTGTAACAACTATCCCGCCACCTTTGTCAGCCGGTTTGATAATCAGGGTGGGGTTATTTTTCAAAGTGGAGATGGCAGTTTTTTCTTCCAAGGAGATGTTGTATGGCATAAATAGATGTGTTTTTTCCAAGTCTGAGGTCTCTTTAAGGATGACCTTTTCAAAGGTAATGATCTCTTTGGGGATCATGTTTGAAGTCGGAGAGAAAGTGGATGGGGGTCTGAAAGGTGTGACAACTGTTTTGGTTTCCGAAGGGTTGAGTTCAAAATATGCCCGGAGTCTAAGTTTACGGAAGAAGCCCATTAATTCAGACTGGAGATCAAGGAAGTTTGGATAGGTAGTGGGAACAAACGACAAGCCTTTACTTAGGATAGAGATTTCTTGGCTGGACAGGGTATGATTGGATATATTAAACACAGGGATGGTTTCAGTGTTGACACTCTCAGTTACCATTGGTAAAACTTCTGTCTGGTTTGTCTCTCTCCTGGGGGATTGTGCCATCTTGATTGCTGTTTTACTCGTCCTCTCTTTGGAGGCTCGGAGTTGCCTCTGGCTAAAAAATGATTCTGGTTACGTGCAGGGCCACTTGAACCTTCAGCAGGGTCAGAACTGTCAGACGATTCTGCCAAGGAATCGGTGAAGCCTACCACAGTGTTTCTTCTGTTAAACCGGCCCCAAGGTCTCGGGGTCTGTTGATTAGAATTAAAGTTGCGGTTGGTATAGAAGTCTTTGTGCAAATAAGGATAAGCACGTTCAAGCGTGAAAGATTTAATGTCTTTCTTCACTTTGTTTGACTTCTTATTTTGTTCAATACGGTGGAATTCTTGCACCGTTTTTTCAACTTTCTCAAGTAGTTTTTTGCCATCAGTTTCTGTGTTATTGTCAATTATTTGTTTCTCGAGGTCTTTAATAATTTCGTCCAATTTTTTCAGTTCTTCACTCGCAGTTTCTATTCCTAGGATTAACCAATGCCTAGAGCAGGTGGTTCCTATACTACTGAATCCTGTGATGTAGTTGGGATTATCAGTGAATACCCCCGGAATGTTCAGAACCTGTAGGCCTAATGGGATAGGGTTATATTTCAGTTATTGGGTGAGCATGAGAATCATCAGTTCTAGCCGGACATATTTTTTCTTTTGTTTTTCTAATTCATCAGATACGTTAGAGCTCCCAGTAGTGGTGTGCTCTTCTTGGTCTGTGAACAAGGAAGGGCCTTCGCAAATCTTTTTTATATATTCAACTGAATACAAAGGGGCTGAGTCAGACATTACAGTATGTTGCCAAGTGTGAGGGGGAGAGAGAGGGTGTAAGGGTGTGTACAGAGGCAAGAGATGTAAGGGTAGGGAGGTAAGGACCCACTTAGGAGAAGTGGAAGGCAAAGAAAGCCCTTGCAATCAGTCGATTGCGCAAAGTTATGTTAAGGACACCAAGGGGCCTCAAGTGAATTAGCATCGGACCTCGGGGAACATATTTTGTGAAACAACAACGGTCCATGCAAAAGAATTATACGCAAAGCAATGAATATAGACTGAATCAGTTCTATATTTGGGACGACATGTCCAGCCGGACAGAGGTCTTCAAATTTTTACTCAATTGAAATGTTTCAAACACAGGAATACCTTCAACAAATCACCAGTGTGGGGCACAAGCCTGTACCCAAACACAGTCATATCAGTACAAAAGGTAAACAGAGGAAAAGAGCAGGGCTTTTCAAGGCAAAAGCATCAATTTCTGTAAAGTATTGGGTGTACAGAAATATCAGTTAAACACCATTGCATATAACATATAAATCAAGCATTTGTATATGGTGTACAATGAGTCGACGGCGTTTCGGCCCCACTACTTAGTCATGGGGACCATCATCAGGACATTTAGATTTGCCTTTGACATTATAAGCCTCTAATGCCTAGAGAAGGGAGGGAAAGAGAAAGTATATATACAATGCCAATGCAGGAGTGCCGGAAAAGCATCTGGCGAGCCACCGCAAATGAGGAAAATATCCCCATGTTTCTACCAGCCAATCAGAATCCTTCCAGTCCTTCAAATTCCCTCCCCCAGCACTCCCCTCGAGGATACCAGGAAACAGATTCCACTACTGACTGAACCGGTAAATCTAGCGATGTTTGGCTCTCTCCCTCCCGACCCTCCACCAAGCTGTAATCCCTAAATGACCTGTTTTCCCTGCAGGTCTTCTCCTGGTACCGCGGACTTTAATCAATGAAGCGCGGCCCACCTCAATTGCGCCCGATTCTGGTAAGAGCCCCACTGCGCCCGCTTATAACCCTTGTGAACCCTTTCTTGTTTCCCGGTTGCTCTAATTTTGTCCTCCTTGACTTACAGGGCTGCTTCCCCAGGCTTTCATTTTTTAGCCCTTGCCCTTGCCGACCGGGGTAACCTTTTTCCTCCCCCCCCCCGGTAAGCAATCCCTCACTCTTCCCTCACTGCGCCGTGTCTGCTAGCATGTATATTTCGGAATCCCGCCGAATGTTTAGTATAAATATTCCTTGTCACACCGTATGCGTACTCCTCCACTCCGCTGAGGAACCAACAGAGGGCGAAACAGAAAAGGCAATACAGTGATGTGGCAAGACCCCAACCAAGAGGACCCGAGAATGAACACGAGGAGCATGACGGGGGCACTACAGAGCAACCCCTCAACCAGTTTCAGAGGGACCTAGCGGTAAACATCACACCATGGGAACTTACAACAACACAAAGGGCTGTATTGAACAAAGGTCTAAGTTTCGTGCCTACTAATAAGTTGGACTCATTCAAACTTCACACAGAAATGCAAGAGTTTCTACGAAAAATCAAATTACAGATTTTCTTTAGGGATAAAGAAAGTATCCCAGAGACAGACACAGGTTTGAGACCCATATCTACTTTCACACCACCTGATGCCCTACTACCCATTGAAGTTTTGACTTTCGAGAAGGCAATAATGAACGACCTCAAGAAATTGAATTCCATGGAACGACCAGTTTTCCATAATACCAGCAAGGAGGAACAATTGGCGATACGAGAATTGACTGGCAACCAGGCCATAACCATAAAACCCGCCGATAAAGGCGGAGCGACGGTCATACAAACAACAACAGCATACAACCAGGAATGCCTGAGACTTCTATCAGACAGACGCAATTACACAGTACTTTCGCATGACCCGACCGAATCTCTGCGGAGAACTATAGGCGGCATGGTTGAGGAGGCTGTGACACATGACTGGCTGTCCAAGAAGGAATCAGAATTCCTAATACTGAATCATCCGCGAATACCCCAATTTTACTGCATTCCCAAAATCCACAAAAACATAAATGACCCACCGGGTAGACCCATTGTCTCCGGAATCGGATCGATTCTTGAACCGCTCTCAAAATTTTCAGACGCTTTCTCACGACCTCTAATCCAGGCCACAGACACCTGTCTGAAAGATACAAAAGCTGTCTTACAATTGCTCCAAGACCTACCATTTGACCCAAGTCATCAACTACTACTTAGCCTGGATGTGGAGAGCTTGTACACTAGCCTCCCCCATGACGAGACCCTGGCCATAATTGAGGAAGTTTTGTACAGCGCGAGCTGGCGGTACCAAACTCCAAGAGGAGTAGTAATGGAGTGTATCGCACTAGCTCTGACAAAAAACTTTTTCGAATTTAATGGAACAATCTACCTTCAAAGCCACGGCACGAGCATGGGAAGCACATTTGCGCCGAGCCTGGCAGGGCTGTATGTACATCACATGGAAACAAACAAAATCCTAACTCCTCGGAACGCCTAGAGAGACAATATACTCACCAGGAAACGATACATCGACGACATCTTCATTATCTGGCAGGGCGACCAAAAGACGGTGATCAAGTTCATGGAATGGCTCAACACCCAAGACCGTTTCTTAAAATTCACTCACTCAGTTTCTAATGAAGAACTAGTTTTTCTAGACCTTAATATCTACCATCGGAATGGAGGCCTGGAAACCACGACACATTTTAAACCGCCGGCCAGGAACTGTCTACTCAGATATGACAGTTTTCATCCACGACACCTTAGGATGAACCTCCCATATGGCCAATTCCTGAGGCTAAGGAGGAACTGCACACAAATGGACAACTACAAATCTCAAGCTCGAGATCTGAAAAGTAAACTGCAAGCCAGGAAGTACCCGGACAGAGTAATCAACACAGCGATGAAGAGAGCCAAGAACAACAACAGAGAGGCTCTCCTGGAAAACAAGATGGGAACCAGTGCCAAACAAACCAGACCAATATGTATCACTACATATAACACCCATTCAAATGAGGTCTCAAAAATAGTGAACAAACATTGGCGTATCCTAAATTGTGGTGACTTGGTGATTGAAAAACCAATGTTTTCCCACAGACGCGGGAGGAACCTCAAGGACATTCTTGTACATACATGCCCCAGAACATCTCCCCAACGACAACCCTCTGTACATGGGACACAGGGACATTTCCCATGTGGCAACTGTGCCAGCTGCCATCTAACGAAGAGAAGTATACAACTGACCTTCACCAATGGTACGAAATGGGACCAGAGAAAGATGACGAACTGTAACAGCAAAAACGTTGTTCACATGATTACGTGCCCCTGCCATTTGGAATACATTGGCATGACGACCAGAGCGGTCAAAACAAGACTCAACGAACACAAGAGCAATATACGGTGCAAGAAAAGCACCACAAAAATGGCGACTCATTTTTTAGAAATGGGACACTGTGTCAATGACATCCACTGGACCGTAATTGAACAATTGCCCACAGAACATGGTCTTTTTGAGAAGGAACAGCGTTGGGTTTTCCGTTTGGGGACCCATATATCAGGCCTGAATGATGACATTCCATGGGGGCAATTGAGGATGTGAATATGGTCCTGAACTGAAACATCACTGACACCAAACCAGGCACTAACAGTATCATTCATCATAAACCTCCTATTCTGAAAAAATGAATAAATAACATCTTGTATAAAAATCCCCTTGGGCCGTTGCTGCAATAAGTCATTCCCTCTTGCCCCACACATACAGTCTATGGGGCCACAACCTTTGTACATATACAAGACACAGGAAAGACTGAAGCGTGTGAGCTCTTTGGAACGAGCATGCGCGGAGAAGAGTCTGTTTCCCCCAGCACAGTGCGCATGCGCCAGCTAAAGACGCACGATCGCAATACATGCGCTGTGCGAGAAAAGCAATTCCAACGCGCGTGCGCTAAAAAAGACGGCGCGGTCCTTAACAAATTAACAGATAATTACCGGTGGACCAAATATGGGCCTCCCCGGCCGCCAATTAACAAGAATAAGGGCGTGGTAACAAGCACATAAAAGGCCATTTGAAAACACACTCCTAGATACAGCAGAGCCGGCGTAAGGGGCAGCGAAGAGGGATTCTCCTCATAGACCCGTGAGTAATACCTAAAACGGATGAGTATGGCGAGCCCTGAACAATATGTAAGTACTAAGAAACAGAAACAGCAGAAGGTGTATATTTTGTCCACCCTTCTTTTTACAGGCAGCAAGGAAGCCCGGGTAACCCCTACGTTAGACACGGTCTCATGGAGCAATGAACTCCTTATTTTACAGTATGTTTCTTTTATCACTGTTAACATCACAGAGGCCTCACCACCAATAACAAAACATTGATAATGTCACAGGGCACTTAACATGGCCTGAATCTAGAGCGTGTGTTTTATGTTGTATGTTTGTCTGTCTTGTATGTGTCCCTTTTTTCGAACATTTTTTGAATTTTTCAGAATTATTTTCACAATAGGCACGTTAATTATGTGTAGATTGACACCTTCGTGCCCTGAATAATAATTTTGAACAAAAAAATGTTTTACACCGCACTTTTTCTGCATGACCAGCACCACGGATGCATTAAACCCATGGTCTTTTTGAAGTAAAGGATCACCTGAAAAAAAAAAATTTTGTCCTTTCTCTCTACAGGTCAGCAAAATAGCGGCTAAAGTGTAGGTACATTGATAGACCTTCACTTGTAAATATCACTTTTCTTGTATATACACAGAAAGAGATTAGAAAAACGTGAGTAAGGTGGGGATTTTGTGTTCCCCAGTCCTGAAGAAGATGTTCTTACATCGAAACATGTTGACACACAAAAAGAGGCGGCGCACATAATACAACGCCACACTTCGTCTTGTATCCTTGTATCCTTTTTAACAGTACCAACTCGGGGAACAATTAAAGTTTTTTTGTGTTTACCCACGAGTCAGGTCCTTTTTAATCTCCACCCCTAACCCCACCACTACACTCACTCACAATATTATATATAAAAAACACCCCTCACAATACACCACACATAGTCAAAGAGTGCTCCCGCGCAAACGCAGGTCGCAGCACGCCGTATCCCGTAGAGGGATACGATTACCCCGATGATGAAGCATGACACCAAGGGGCCTGTTGGTGTGTGAGGGGTACCCAAAAACATCAGACGTGCTCCCAACCACAGTAGGGACACTGTCATCCCATAATTTTATGGATTCTTCCTGTTTATAGACGTAACCTAGGGAGAACGAATCCATATTCTATCTCTCTCCTTCCTTTGTTTAATATTGAATCAAGCTTCAGTCATAGTGTGATCTTAGGAACATGATCAGAATGTTACATATAATGTACCGTGTCTGTCTCTGCCAACAGTATGTGTGACTCTGCCTAAAATCACAGTGATGGGTGAATAAAGCTTCAGTCACAGTGTGATCTTAGGCATATGATCAGAATGTTACATATAATGTACCGTGTCTGTCTCTGCCAACAGTATGTGTGACTCAGCCTAAGATCACAGTGATGGGTGAACAAAGCTTCAGTCACAGTGTGATCTTAGGCACATGATAAGAATGTTAGATATAATGTACCATATCTGTCTCTGCCAACAGTATGTGTGACTCTGCTTAAGATCACACTGATGGGTAAATCAAGCTTCAGTCACAGTGTGATCTTAGGCACATGATCAGAATGTTAGATATAATGTACCATGTCTGTCTCTGCTAACAGTATGTGTGACTCTGCCTAAGATCACAGTGATGGGTGAATGAAGCTTCAGTCACAGTGTGATCTTAGGCACATGATCAGAATGTTAGATATAATGTACCATGTCTGTCTCTGCCAACAGTATGTGTGACTCAGCCTAAGATCACAGTGATGGGTGAATGAAGCTTCAGTCACAGTGTGATCTTAGGCTGTTTGGGTACCGGCTTGTGCCCCACACTGGTGATTTGTTGAAGGTATTCCTGTGTATGAAAAATTTCAATTGAGTAAAAAATTGAAGACCTCTGTCCGGCTGGAAATGTCGCCCCAAATATAGAACTGATTCAGTCTATATTCATTGCTTTGCATATAATTCTTTTGCATGGACCGTTGTTGTTTCACAAAATATGTTCCCCGAGGTCCGATGCTAATTCACTTGCGGCCCCTTGTTGTCCTTAACACAAACAGTGTGATCTTAGGCACATGATCAGAATGTTAGATATAATGTACCGTGTCTGTCTCTGCCAACAGTATGTGTGTCGCAGCCTAACATCACAGTGATGGGTGAATCAAGCTTCAGTCACAGTGTGATCTTAGGCACATGATCAGAATATTAGATATAATGTACCATGTCTGTCTCTGCCAACAGTTTGTGTGACTCTGCCTAAGATCACAGTGATGGGTGAATCAAGCTTCAGTCACAGTGTGATCTTAGGAACATGATTAGAATGTTACATATAATGTACTGTGTCTGTCTCTGCCAACAGTATGCGTGACTCTGCTTAAGATTACAGTGATGTGTGAATCAAGCGTCAGTCACAGTGTGATCTTAGGCACATGATCAGAATGTTAGATATTATGTACCATGTCTGTCTCTGCCAGCAGTATGTGTGACTCTGCCTAAGATCACAGTGATGGGTGAATGAAGCTTCAATCACAGTGTGTTCTTAGGCACATGATCAGAATGTTACATATAATGTACCGTGTCTGTCTCTGCTGTGATGTATTTACTATGGGAACTGTATCGATACTCCTATTTCTGACCCTTGTCCGGTTAATGAATCACTAGTAGCCATACAACGGCACAGTAACCCGTTTTCTGATTAGGTCATAGCGCATGCTATCACATTAGGCAAGCACTATTCCTCCAGCCCCCCTAGCAAGCATACCGAGTTCTCAAAACAAATCAAACCTCCAGCAACCTGGGAAATGCCCGCAGCTATTGTTTTGATTCAGCCGAGAACTTCAGTAAAGAATGTACGAACGACCGGTTCTTATGACATCCTTATTGACGTATTTATGTCCATCCTTACGTCAATCTCGGCACCTTTCAGGTATAAATATTACCGACATTGCCCTAAGCAAACACACGGTGGTGACGAGATTGGAGCAGCGCGACTTGCCGAGGAGCCCAGCTGATGCAGAAAAGCCCACGGATGCTGCCCCTCCCTTTTGACGCGCTGAGAGAGACGCTACCTTTTCTCTTGCCGAGAAATCCAGCTCCGGCGTTTCCAGCCGCCTTCGCATGCAGCTGGGATATCAAGTCCTGAGATAGAGATACCAGCCCTCCAGCCTTCTAACTCCCAGGTACTGAACTGAATAACCCCTTACAGAGAATTCTTGAGTCAGATCCTTGGCAAAGCAAACTTAACTTAAACTGCTACTTATCTACTCCCGCCCGCGTATTAGGCTTAGGTCAGGTACATTGGGGTAGGCGTAGTTAGAAGCACCAGTTGAGTACGATTAGTCAATGTATATATGTATGTATCTATTTTATCCATTTTAAGTATCATATGGCTAAGAAACCATATCAATGCTTTTACAGTATTATTTTATAATTCTGTTTTTACTGTATGCACTTTACTTAACCTTAAGTATTGCAATAATAGCGATTCATTTCTCTTGTATGAGAAAAGAGACTGATCAATAAATAACACCTTTTTATTGAACACGCCCGTCTCTTCCTTTTCTCTACAATCTGGTGAAACTAAGAATGCACGTACTGACTGAGTAAAATAAGTTGTCTTTTGTTTTCACACGACTCTAGAGATATACTCTTGATTAGGGGGAGCAAAGTTGTCATGTTCTATGGTTGTCAGAAACTAAATCCCTTCTTGTCTATCCAGGGAGGTTAAACTCCTCCTTGCCTATTCGAGAAGGTTTCTAGTGAACTCTGAGCTAGCTGGCACACATAACTTTAAGTCTAATATCGTCAGTAGAAGACCTAGTTAACCTCAGTCCTACGTCTATACTATTGAAGATATTATTCCAATGC
The DNA here is from genome assembly GCF_964261635.1 of Lissotriton helveticus. Classification (NCBI taxonomy): domain Eukaryota; kingdom Metazoa; phylum Chordata; class Amphibia; order Caudata; family Salamandridae; genus Lissotriton; species Lissotriton helveticus. The sequence goes on along the minus strand of NC_136059.1, from coordinate 1,478,179,520 downwards.
GCAGAGCCTATTGGGATAATAGGAACTACACTACATGGCGCCCAACTGTTTGGATAGGCGATAAATCTAACGCAAGGCATTAGAGTAACTCAGTCGTGCTTTTTCACACAGACCCCTTTTGTCCCATAATACTCCAAAGACGTCTGGAGTGGGTGAAAGGTTAAATCCACCAAACTTAGTAGGAGGAGACTCCTATGTATGGTTCTTGGTTTATTCAACGTTGAAGGATACACTGTTCCAAAATATTGTGCATCTAATCTTTGTTTCCGTAGAAACCTGGTCTGCAAAACAAACAGAATAACCTTCCAGTCAGTAAAATGACAGACAGTGAAGAAGAGAGGGAGACAGCTAGAGTAGCAGCTCAACTCCTAGCAGATGACAATAGTGTCCTGCAAACTGACCCGGGTGCAAAACTAATCCCGGTGAACATAAGAAAAACTATAACTTTAAAACTTATAGAAAATGGACTGACACCAAGAGGTGGTACAGTCATATTCGTAATTGAGGCACACGAATATCGGCAGACAGAGGTATTCTATTCATGGATAAACTTTCCAGCAGCAAACGCTGTAACAAAGGACTTCCACTATTACAACATAGAGGAACCTCCGAATGAGTATACTCCTTTCGAGGAGGTGGAAATACCACTCAAATACCAAGAGCACCTGCTCTGGTTTAATGGCGCCCTAAAACATAATAATCACATCACCAAGCTCGGTCCACTAGGTAGACCAGTAGCAAAGTGGCCGGTTCCAGCCAGCTACACATCACATGCTGACATTAACAGAATGTCAAGCGAATAACTCCTAGTTAAAATAAAAGAATTAACACAGGCATATAGAGACTTAGTTCAATTGGCAACTGAGGATATAACTTTCCTCCAGAGGTTGAAAGAGACAGATATAGCAGACCAACCATTTGAAATTGCCAGAATAATAGAAAAATCCTATGAAGAACTAGGAAGAGATAGTTTGGGTGGAATACCAGTGAAACCCCAACTAATTGAAAATCCTGAAAAGGTATTTATTAAAAATAATCTAAACACTCAAAAAAAGAGCTGGGATGGAAATAAACAATCCACTCCCAAAGAAAAAAGATTCCAGACCAGAAGAAGGTCTCCTCGGCGGAGAGAAAGATCTCCGGACCAAGGACGCAAGTCTCCCCAAAGGGAGCCCTCTGGGAAAAAATACAACCTTAGAAATAGGGATAATTTAAAGAAACCTGATAGATATCAAGATATTGATACACGTCCCTCTCGTTCTTTTCAGACTTCCTCGCAGAAATCGGAAAGAAGAGGACGATCAGAACATAGGGAAGAGCACGTCAAGTCCAAAGACAAGGAACCTGCTCATCAAAATAAAAAATTACAATTTCCAAAGAAGAAGGTAGCCAGTATTAAAGTAATCAACCATGCCAAGGATACTGAGGACACAGCTGAAAAACGGAGAATGGGCTCAGACAATGCTAGACAGCGCAGCAGAAGTGAGCATAGCTCGCAAGATCCTGATGAATCATCTGGAGACAGTGGACACGAATGAATACATTCAGGTGGAAACTGCAGATACCAGAGTTAGCAAACCTCATAAAATATGTGAAATAACATTGCGTATAGAGGGGGATAAGACTAGGAAAATAAGGGGTCTATTTTGGGATAATCTCTCCAAGGGCTATGACATCCTTCTAGCTGAAAAAGACTGGCCACCAGAGTTTGTCAGGGAGTGCCCTCATGGCGATGAAATAATTATGCCTGCCTTCTCAAATCATATTCCAATTCATAAAAAATATACACTTGCAAGAAAGTGGGCAGTAGCCCAAGCTCCTGCATTATATAAAAACAACGTGGGATGGGATGAGGACTCCCCTCCTCACAAAATCCAGTTAAAATCACAACCTACTGCACAGAGGCAGTACCCAATTAAGCAAGAAGCTAAAAAACAGGTAAAAGAGATCCTAGATCAACTTGAATACCAGGGGGTGATTGAAACTTGCACCTCACAAATGAACAATCCTTTGTTTCCTGTCTCCAAACCAGATGATTCATATCGTCTTGTTTTGGACTACAGACACTTGAACTCATGTTGCAAAACTTTTGCAGTACAAAACTCACACAGTGCAGCACTAATGAATAACATAGTGCGCAAAAAATACAAAACAACGTTAGACATCTCTAATGGATTCTTTTGTCAAAATACAGCACCAGAGAGCAGATATTTGACCGCGTTCTCAATAAACGGCTCACAAAAAAATTTCTGTTGTTTGCCGCAGGGGTTCAAGAACAGCCCAGGATTATTCTCAGCGAGAGTAACAGAGTTACTACAAATATATGATGATGAGGCATTATCTTATGTCGATGACATCTATCTAACAGATGATGACTTGGATACTCACTTGAAAAGAGTGAACACCATAATACTTGGGTTCGCAGCAGAGGGTTACAAATTCAACTTTAAAAAGTCAAGAATTGCCCATCTAACTGTCCTGTTTTTAGGATATGAACTATCAAGTGAAGGCAAAAGCCTGGCTAACAATTTCCTAGAGAAATGTGCTGTAATCCAAGCACCTAGAACACTAAAAAACGTACAATCAATTCTAGGTTTCCTAAAATTCAGAAGAACTTATATTATAAACTATGCAGAGAGGGTTAAACCCCTCTATGATCTAATAAAACCAGATTTTAAACGAATCAACTGGACTCAAAAACACACAGAAATTTTGAGATCTTTACAAACAGACATGTTAGTTAAAACAAAACTACAAACACGCGACAACACACGCAACCTTGTGATTCGAGTCATCCCAGGAAGACGCGGATTCACATACCTGACCTCTAATGAGGGAGAAACTGTACCAATAACATACAAAACACACTTGTACACAAAAGCTGAAAAAACGTTCAGCATTAAGGAAAATATTGTTCATGCGGTTCAAACAGCTGTAGCAAGAGAAAAATACCAAGCTGACGGTAGACGTATTACAGTCAGAACAGCAGAATTAGCTTTCGAGGCATTAACAAGCCCATGTAATTTACCTACTATGGCATTAAATCCAGATTGAATACAATGGGTAAATTCTATTGCTACAGACAAAGTAAAATACTATTTTGATCCAGAAATGAAAAAATTAAAATATCTAGAATATGAAAGAGAATATCCTCTGCCAATCGACATTCTGCCCTTACGACAGTACGCCTGTGTAATATATACAGACGGACATGCTCAACCCTCAGTTTGGGGAGAGCAAGCATACAACGCCACATGCGAGATTGTAAAAGACATGTGGCGCGGAGGTAAACTGAGACCTCTATTGACAAAAACACACTCAGTGGAAAATAATTCAGAAAAACAAACTGAAATTATAGCGTTGAAAATGGCGCTAGATAATGCCGATCGCGAATTCCCGACACTAATAGTGTGCGATTCATATTACTGCGTCAAATCATACAACAACGATTTACAGAAATGGACTCAAAACGGTTACAAAGATGACACAGGTGCCACAATAAAGCAAAAAAAATGCTTTGGGAACAAATAGTTCTTTTAAAGAAAGAACTACCAAAAACTCACGTGATACATTCACTGAGTCATCAGCGTGATGGCGTTCACGTTGCAGGGAATTCATTGGCTGAGACAGCCACAGCGGTAGCAACTAAATCGGCTTCCGTAGCTAGAAAAAATCGTTCAGTAAAAAACATTGACGGTGAAACAGTGCTGGCGGTGAAAACGTCATCAAAAGGCGACTGCTCAGCGCTACCGATCAACTATCCACTCAATTATACATACATAATTGATGCAAACTCCGTTCCTTTTTCTCGAATCCCTGGAGTGGGGGATAGAGTAATTCCAAACATGGACAGGAGAGGCTTGTTAATAGCAGACGCACATATGGGTGAGGGTCTTAGACACCTTAAGCTTAAAGATTCTCTGGAAGAATTACAATCAGTATACTGGTGGCCAGGTATGAGCCTGCATCATCACATTTTTGCAAAAAACTGCCCAGACTGCAATAGAGATCGCAGTGGCGACCGAGACGGCGTGCTACCATGGCGCTTCGCTCCAGATTGGATTAAACAATAAACATAAAATACCCATTATGAATAAGCGTCAAATTAACATGTAAAGACTATTTTCACCTATAATGCAGACCCTAACTCTCGGCTGACGTCTGAACGGTTATAAAAGATTTGCGAGTCTACAATGGCATATGCGCTAGAAGCATGCTACGTTCTGATCAAACATCATTCCTTTAAGCTCTCGAGTTTATGGGGGGTGCCCGGCCAGAATGAGCATTGCATTGCGGGACTCTTCTCACTTCCTTCCTGAGGGAAACGGGATGGTGTAAAGAAAAAACCAAGGCATAAAGCTAATCTATAACAGCAAGGGTATTAGGCTCGGGAGCTGGGTGGGTCAAACATTTAATAAGTGTCCAACGTAGTCTAAATAATCTGCCAAGAAATTCTCTGAAAGGTCTCAGTCCGTACGAACTATTGTTTGGGACTAGAATGTTAGTCCAGGACCTTGTTAGTCAGGCTTCAGTGGTTAAAGAATAATGCTTTGATACCAAAGATCGTTTGGCTATTTTACAGGACTTAAATGAAACAAGAAAAGACCTGAGCAACATAAAGTTGAAACAACAGCCAACAACCACTGAAGAGAAACCACCTGTCCCAGCAAGGCCTGTCTGGATTCCAAAAATCGGGGATCTGGTCAGAGAGAAGAGCGCGGTAAAGAAGGAATTTGGGCCTTCTTACAGAAAAGCAGTTCCTGTCTTGTCTGTCAACGGGACAAGATCAGTAGTACTACCGCCCCTTGCTGGTAAAAAGGAGGACCGAGTTATATCTATCGACCTGGTTAAACCACAATCATGTGGCCGATAACAAATAGTAGGCCAAGTGGACTCCCTAGAAGTAGCAGAACACCAAGATTTGCTACAAATACAGAGGTTCAGACTGAAAGACTAATCACATTTGAAAAATCTACAGTGAATCAACAAGGACTATGCAACAAAGCAATGGAACTTAAACCTCTTGAAACCCAAATCAAAGCTTTACATCAAGAAACACCAACCTACAATGAAGTAACAAATGACTATGATAATGAAACAAAGCAAATTCCTAAACACAGAAGCAATTGGAACAATTGACAGAACAGCCTCCGGCTACTTCATCAACGTCGATGATTTTTCTGAGGATCCAAGTGAACCAGAAGTACAGCAGACAACAAAAACTTTTAAAGATAAAGCAAAGGAACTCTATCATCAACTAAAAGAAACCTATCTGATTTCCCCATGGATTGAAATTTGGGTGGCATTAGGTGCATTTGTCCTCTTACTTTGGCTCATCATGGTACTATGCTTGGGACATTTCATTGAGGGAAAGTATGTTAAAATGGACACAGCAAGTCAGAAAATCAACTTAGTCCTGAAACCACACAAGTCTTCACACATCGAGAAAAGAGAACTTTCTTCAGTGAACTTCACAGCCAATCCTATACCCGGTGGGGTAGCGTGGGACAATACTGATTACGAAATATATGGCCCGGTTGAGATCCTGAAGTATCCACACCAATTCAAGATTTCATTGAGTGACTTTGTAAAACCAAGCAAATTTGCTGATGATTGGGACTTTGAAAGTATTAATGAAATGACGTCTGATCTTGTGATGTCTGCTAAATTTAAGAACATGATTATTTGCAAGGTTCGTCTAATTATGATCAGATGTTTTGTTATAACCACTATGGTAACCATTATCTGCATAAATCTTCTCAACCTAGAAATGTTTTAAATTATAACCAATGGGAACATTGTGCAACTCCACCAAAAGGCAGTTCATAAACATTTTATGATAAATATTCATATTTTTCAGGGTTTAACACCAGTAATCCAGAAACATTCTATTTCAAATTGTTAAATAAGACAGGAGTGAAAACCATGCTTACAAACACAAAATGTATATATTCTGACTCATTTTTTGAAAAAATGAATACATTTGGTTTTGAATTCTGGAACAATAACGTTGATACGAAAACGATCTGGGGCACAAAAGATTGGCAAGTGCAAGGTGTAGAATCATTATTTAGCGCCTGCATGATCCCAGAACAAATTATGTTTTCGAATGACACTATTCAACAGACTACCTGTCTTGGCCTAGCCAAAATCAGAGACTTAAACAAACCGTCTATCCCAAAGCCAACAACGGACAGTAATAGCACTACGGATGTTGAGATAGACGTAACACATATTTTAAACCAAAACAGAACACATCCTGAATGGAAACAATGGTTGATCTGGCCCACAGTCACAAATAACTGTCAAGACAGATTCCTGAACAAAATACAGGGGTTCACATTGACCAGGCCAGACCCTAGATACTCCCTAAGACAACATCCAGGGATTGTAACTACTTACAGTGTGGGAAAACTCTGCCTTCAAAGGCTACATCCATCCACACTGGCAGAAATTAATCAACACCTAACTTTACTTACTGAAGGTGCTGACTTGCGTGATTTCATTATGGGACCACGCAAACAGCGTCAAAAATATTTCATAGCGGCCTCTATATATGCAGCTTATAACGAAGCTTGGAAAGAAACTCAAATTGAGACAGCAGAGAAAATACGGGAAATTGACCGTGTTAATTTGGAAAAATCACTTTCTGTTGTGGACAATGGGTTAATGACTCTGTCTTCCAGAATATATTCACTGGACAGTATTGTGTCTTCAGCAATCGATATATTAGAGCAAGCCTTACTGATGTTACAACACGGTCAGTCTCAATTACGTTCTATTGTACAGCTTGGCTGGACTTTACAAAATCTGCATTCAGGCTATGTGCCGTGGTGTTTAATCGACACAACGTCACTATTCAATATCTTTAACCTTACTGTTAAATAAATCAGTTTGGCACAAAAGGGTGCTGATTATACCATTCTGAGCATTGAGAAACTTGAGAGATTACCATTGACAATGTCAGAACGACCTGTCATTGAATGGATAATACATGGGATAATTAATATTCCGATAACGACTTTCCAGTTTCAATACTGCCAAAAATATATACAGGCAAGCCAGTATGAAAGGTTGGGTAAAGGATACATTAAGTCAACATGGAACTTGCCCTATACACACACATGTGTCAGTAATAAGGGTCAGAGTGTATTTCTTAGTGGCAATAATTGTGCAAAATCACTAAGTGGTATACTTCTGTGTCAGGGTATAAGTTTGCATGGGGCCTGTGAAGGGACTTCAAATAACCTTTCATGTCACCAGCTAGGCACACCTGCAACACAAATAGAACCATTCTTTAGAAGAATCTTGAACGGGAGTTACATTCTAATTGTAGATCACAGATGTTGCGGCCTAATGCCAGGAAAAACTTATCTCATAAGCATGACTACCAGGGTCATGTGCTGTGAAAGAGTATTGTTCCCGAATGATGCTCCAGACAGGGAGGCAAGGTTATGGCCCAGTTTAAAAATCTCTTCTATACGAATTGATACTTTAAGCAGAATGAAGACTGTCCTCCTACAGACGCCAACCCAGTTGACGTCATCAAAAGAAACGTATGATCTCCAAGTTGCAAGGACAACGGCAGAGATTCATTCACTGTTATCAACAAATAGCCCCCTACACTTCGCAGAAATGCTAAACGAAATTCTAAATATTTCTGATACAAGTGGTATCGCGAGTGTATTTAAGACAGTTTTTTCAGGAGCTTTAACACCATTCAAAGCGATCCTGAGTATTTTTCCTAAGTTTGTCCATTCCATCTTTGGCGGACTTCCTCTCCTGTTGGGACTAGTAGCAGGCATCCTATTTTTGCTACTACTGCTTCGCTATGGCAAACCATGTCACAGACAAGAAGAAACGATCCTGGCTATACGCTACCGGGACCGCATAACTAAAGTCCTTGGACTAGCCCGGCTAAGAGATCTGAATATGACTTGGTTTCTTTCATTCAGACCCTTGTGGCAGAGTTGTGTTATGCCTGTATTAAGGTGCGTGCTATGCGGCGAAGAATGCGTGTTGGACATCTGTCTCACACTACAATCAGACGTGCCATTGGACGCAGAGACTTTGTTGAGTCCAGTAAAGGCTCATGCATTGTACTGTCCCCAGCGGCTACCTATCCTGATGACGGCATTCGTGGAGACTTCACCACTGCGATTGAAGGGTAGTGAAGTACTAGATGAAAGCAGCATCGATCAGGTACGACCTTCTGTCAGCAATGCTGATCAAACTTTCACCTGAAGCTGTTGACTGTTTTTTCGAAAATCTAAATGATATGATGTTTTCACCAGAACAGAGAGAATGACTTTGAGAAACGTGCACACAGCGTTCCCTGTACTCTGAATTTGGCCTTCAACTTTAACAACAAAGCCACTAAGAATTTTTTCGATTTTGCTCAAGAAAACAAGAACTTTTTCTCCAAATCCAAAATATTTACCTTTTTTGGCACTTATCTTCTGCTTAAAGTAAAACTATTCTCAGAGAACGGAACTTCTATTTTTAGGGAACTCTAGGAAACATTTCCTCCACCTCTAGGTTATTTACAAGTAGAACTATATTTTTATGTGATGAAATGGTCTCGCACTTTTTCTTCTGTATTAAGAGCCATTTCATGTGTGAATTTTCGCAAATGTCATTAATGCAAATATAATATAGGCATCCTTTATTGAATTGATTACACTGCTTGAATGCATACAGTAGCTATATTCATATTTCATGTACTACGCACAACCATTTTTTTATGCAAATTAATGTATTTTGGGATGGTTTAATATACACATACAATGTTAGTTATGTTTACTATGCTTAGATTAGTAAATATGGACATAGATTCCGTGGAGTGGGTGTGATGTATTTACTATGGTAACTGTATCGATACTCCTATTTCTGACCCTTGTCCGGTTAATAAATCACTAGTAGCCATACAACGGCACAGAAACCCGTTTTCTGATTAGGTCATAGCGCATGCTATCACATTAGGCAAGCACTATTCCTCCAGCCCCCCTAGCAAGCATACCGAGTTCTCAAAACAAATCAAACCTCCAGCAACCTGGGAAATCCCCCGCAGCTATTGTTTTGATTCAGCCAAGAACTTCAGTAAAGAATGTACGAACGACCAGTTCTTATGACATCCTTATTGACGTATTTATGTCCATCCTTACGTCAATCTCGGCACCTTTCAGGTATAAATAATACCGACATTGCCCTAAGCAAACACACGGTGGTGACGAGATTGGAGCAGCGCGACTTGCCGAGGAGCCCAGCTGGTGCAGAAAAGCCCACGGACGCTGCCCCTCCCTTTTGATGCGCTGAGAGAGACGCTGCCTTTTCTCTTGCCGAGAAATCCAGCTCCGGCGTTTCCAGCCGCCTTCGCAGGCAGCTGGGATATCAAGTCCTGAGATAGAGATACCAGCCCTCCAGCCTTCTAACTCCCAGGTACTGAACTGAATAACCCCTTACAGAGAATTCTTGAGTCAGATCCTTAGCAAAGCAAACTTAAGTTAAACTGCTACTTATCTACTCCCGCCCACGTATTAGGCTTAGGTCAGGTACACTGGGGTAGGCGTAGTTAGAAGCACCAGTTGAGTACGATTAGTCAGTGTATATATGTATGTATCTATTTTATCCATTTTAAGTATCATATGGCTAAGAAACCATATCAATGCTTTTACAGTATTATTTTATAATTCTGTTTTTACTGTATGCACTTTACTTAACCTTAAGTATTGCAATAATAGCGATTCATTTCTCTTGTATGAGAAAAGAGACTGATCAATAAATAACACCTTTTTATTGAACACGCCCGTCTCTTCCTTTTCTCTACAATCTGGTGAAACTAAGAATGCACGTACTGACTGAGTAAAATAAGTTGTCTATTGTTTTCACACGACTCTAGAGATATACTCTTGATTAGGGGGAGCAAAGTTGTCATGTTCTATGGTTGTCAGAAACTAAATCCCTTCTTGTCTATCCAGGGAGGTTAAACTCCTCCTTGCCTATTCGAGAAAGTTTCTAGTGAACTATGAGCTAGCTGGCACACATAACTTTAAGTCGAATATCGTCAGTAGAAGACCTAGTTAACCTCAGTCCTACGTCTATACTATTGAAGATATTATTCCAATGCGCAGAGCCTATTGGGATAATAGGAACTACACTACACTGCCAACAGTATGTGTGACTCTGCCTAAGATGACAGTGATGGGTGAATCAAGCTTCAGTCACACTGGGATCTTAGACACATGATCAGAATGTTAGATTTATTGTACCGTGTCTGTCTCTGCCAACAGTATGTGTGACTCTGCCTAAGATCACAGTGATGGGTGAATCAAGCTTCAGTCACAGTGTGATCTTAGGCACATGATCAGAATGTTAGATATAATGTACCATGTCTGTCTCTGCCAACAGTATGTGTGACTCTGCTTAAGATCACACTGATGGGTAAACCAAGCTTCAGTCACAGTGTGATCTTAGGCACATGATCAGAATGTTACATATAATGTACCATGTCTGTCTCTGCCAACAGTATGTGTGATTCTGCCTAAGATCACAGTGATGGGTGAATGAAGCTTCAGTCACAGTGTGATCTTAGGCACCTGATCAGAATGTTAGATATAATGTACCGTGTCTGTCTCTGCCAACAGTATGTGTGACTCTGCTTAAGATCACAGTGATGGGTGAATCAAGCTTCAGTCACAGTGTGATCTTAGGCACATGATCAGAATGTCACATATAATGTACAGTGTCTGTCTCTGCCAACAGTATGTGTGAGTGTGCCTAAGATTACAGTGATGGGTGAATGAAGCTTCAGTCACAGTGTGATCTTAGGCACAAGATCAGAATGTTAGATATAATCTACCATGTCTGTCTCTGCCAACAGTGTGTGACTCTGCCTAAGATCACACTGATGGATGGATCAAGCTTTAGTCACAGTGTGATCTTAGGCACATGATCAGAATGTTACATATAATATACCGGGTCTGTCTCTGCCAATAGTATGTGTGACTCTGCCTAAGATCACAGTGATGGGTGAATCACGCTTCAGTCACAGTGTGATCTTAGGCACATGATTAGAATGTTACATATAATGTACCGTGTCTGTCTCTGCCAACAGTATATGTGACTCTGCTTAAGATCACAGTGATGTGTGAATCAAGCTTCAGTCACAGTGTGATCTTAGGCACATGATCAGAATGTTAGATATGATGTACCATGTCCGTCTCAGCCAACAGTATGTGTGTCTCTGCTCATATTATTTCACTGTCTATACAGGCCAAAAACAGGCCACCTATATATAAGCAAGACATAACATTAATTAGTAAATCGTTTTTGACACAAAGCAAAGCACATGTAATGTAAATCAACCTTTTGTTGTATACTAGTGTTTATATTGTTTACTTATTGTAATTGCTATGTAATATGTTTGTAGTGGTCTATAATATGTTATTTTTTGTTTACCACATATTATAATCATCTATACAAACAAAGAAAAAAATGCCTTCAAAAGATAGACCTGAAAAAGTTTATAAAAGAAAATTAAGGTCTAAGGAAAAAGAAAATCAAGAACCATTCAAAATAAAATATTCAGAGAAAAAAAAATGCTCCTGGTAAGCAAACTAAAAATGTTCTCAGGAACTTATTAAAATGTCAAGAAAAAAAAGTTTTTTTGCAAGCAAGAATGAAACACCTATAATTAGAAAGAAGACAGGATGTCCTTCTAAAAATGTTAGACCTGTACATGGAGATGATATTTTATATAACAAAAATTGGAGCAACCAATTTATTGAAATTCATAGACGAATGTTATAACAGAATAGTATCAAATGTATTAAAAAATGTAAAGAGGTATCAAAAAAAGACCGCTTTTTACAAGCAAAAAAACATAGTTAAGATTGTGGATGAAAGTGAAAAATAAATTGTTTAGTTTAGTAAGGAATAGAATTCGTACACTTGATAAGGTAATCAATGTGTTCAAATCAAAATGTAAGTGGAGGAGAGTAATTAATCGGACTAATTTCTGGGATGTTTTTTCTGGAGAATGGAAGCATAGTTCAAGTTGTGAGCCATTTTTTAATGAAGAAAGTTACTTTAACGATAATGATTTGGTGTGTGCAGTTGACACCAGTGGTCGAGCATATGAGGTGAAGGACGGTTGTCCGGTTGAAAAAGAAGAGATTGTGCCTAGAAATACAGAAGAGGTGTTAGCTGATGAAGTTTTAAGGAGATGTCCTAAGGCTCCAGTGTGTACAAGGAATTGTAGTAGTATTTATAGTATGCGACAGGATTCAATTGATTTGTTTCACACTTTCTTACGGACATATACTAAGAAAAGTGTGAAACAAAAAATGAAAATTTTACAAGAGTTAGATCCTTGTAGAGTGAGAGAAAAAACAGGTTTGCAAGGGCATTCACTGGCTTGTCTTTCAAGAAAAGTATGTCAGCGTGTTTTTCACCATTTTAGGATGTTAGCAGTGCATCATAATAAAGTGAGGAAATTAGTGAGAAGGTTGTATTATGCAAAAAGTCCAGCACTTAAACTAAAACAGTTAAACAGTGCTCTTTTGCATGGAACTGAATTAGATGTCAAAAACATTTGTGATGAAATTGAGTTTTGTTACTTTGGTGAAATTGGTACAGTAATAGAAGGTAATGTAGAAGAGAATGTAGAGATTTTAAGTACAGAAACATTTGAAAATTAAATTACAAAGTTTAAGGTCAATTCAAGTGAAAGGCCTAATTTTTCTTGTGTGTGTTGTCGACGAACTCATTATACGCATCAGACTAGATTAGTTGATTTATATGTAAAAAGCAAAAAGATAAATAATAATGAGTGGAAGGATTTTGCAACTTATTTGTTGGTTGAAAATTGTTTTGATTTGGGCTCTGATCAACGTATTTGTAAACATTGCTATAATAAATTAAATGAAAACAGAATTCCTGCTAGAGCTGTTCATAATAATCTCGAGTTGGAAGACATTCCTTCTGAATTGATGGATTTAAATACCTATGAGTCTATTCTGATTCAATGTGTGCATCCTTTTCAGGCTATTGTTCGCATGGAGCCTAATACAGGGAAATTGCCTCCTTCAGATTTACAGAGAGGATTAAAGGGAAGAGTTGTTTATTTGCCTCTAGATTTTAAGAAAAATATTGATACAATTGGTGTAGAAAAAGTAGAAGAGGAACATCTGGTTATTCTAGTTAATGGTGTTCCAACAAAGAGTAAGAAAATCTGGCAACAATTAGTGGATGTTAGGAAAGTCAAGAAGGCAACGTTGTATCTGATAAAAAATAATCAGTACTATAAAAATGTGTATGTGGAAGAAGAGGAAACAACTGTACAAGACGACACTGATGTCTCTGCTGGGCAAATAGAAAAAGTTGATGTCTCTAGAAGTGAAGAAATTTATGAACATTATAGTGTTCATCCATTGCATTCCAAAGAAGTAATGGGGAATGCTATTGACTTGGTTCAGATGAAAAAAGCAGAAGGAAGTCCCATTAGTGTATGGGAAGAAAGTTTGGAAGCTCGTTGTTTTCCACAGTTATTTCCAACAGGTGAAGGTGGACGATATGACACCCGACCTGTTCAAATTCCTGCATCTGAATACCAGACTTCAAGATTATATGCAGAAGATCCAAGGTTTCGTCAATGCATTCCATATTTGTTCCATCTACTGTTTGAGAGTGACTTGTCTGGACTTTCCTATGCAGTAAACCATATACTGAAAAGTGGAACACATCTACAAAATGTTTCTGCAAGGGATTTTATGGATAAAGTGAAACTGCAAGACAGTGTTTTGGAGTCTCAGCTAATTAATCTCATGGCATGTCGGCGTGGTACTAAGGAGTATTGGTATCGTCGTCATGGGGAATTGAAATGTATGGTAAGAAACTTAGGAACTACTACATGGTTCCTCACTCTTAGCTGTGCTGAGTATGCTTGGGAAGACTTACTTGAATTTCTACAAGAGGCAAATAAAAACATTGAAAATATAGAATACAAGACACCTGGAGAACTGTGCTCTTTGGATCCAGTTAATGTATGCAGGTATTTCAATCACAGGTTTGAAGCTATGATGTCTTTTATTACAAGCAAAAAAAATCCTCCGCTTGGAGAGGTGTTGGATTTTTTGGGGAGAAAGGAGTACCAAGCAAGAGGTACTCCTCATATACATATGCTGCTATGGATTAAAGATGCACCAAAATTTGGAACAGATTCAGATGAGAAAGTGATGAGTTTCATTGAGCAGTATTCTACATGTGCTGTTCCGAAAAGTACAGAAGAAAACAATTTAAGACATCAAGTTTTACGCTTTCAAAGCCATCGGTGTGGGAAATAATGTCGTCGAAAATACAAATCCAAGGACAAGTTCTACACGAAATGTCGTTTTGCATTTCCACGTCCAGTAACATCAAAAGGAAGAGTAAACAATTTTATGTCTTCTCTGCGACATACTGTGACAAGAAAATCACCCAAAAATACATACATCCTAAGAAGAAATGAGGAATCCAAATTCATAAATGACTACAACCCAGTAATTTTGTCCATGTGGAATGCTAACATGGATATTCAATATGTGGCTGACAACTCTATTGCTGTGGCTCGATATGTGACATCTTACATCACAAAATCAGAAAAGACGGAACTGAAGGAAATGTGGGAGGAAATTTCACATGAAAAGAGTCTAAGCAAGAAATTATACAGTTACAGTCTAAAGATATTGTCGCATCGAGAAATTGGAGCATATGTATGTTCTGATCGGTTGTCATCAGCAAGTCTATATGCCAAATCTAGAACCATCATTTGGGTGAGTCTAGGTCTTGCTGCAACACGAAACCAAGTTTTGAAATCTGTACAATAAATAGAGTATTTGGCGGAGAAAGAACCAGACAGTACAGATATTTTGAAGACAAACATGTTGGATACCTACTATCCAAATAGAAGTACTCATCTTGAGAACGTTTGTCTTTATGATGTTCTGCAAACCTATATTTTTAAAAAGAACGTCACAGAAGACATCAAAAAAGGTGTATATACTGTAATTGGATGTGAAGGCTGTCTGGTGAAACAAAGAAAAGGCCATTTGATTAATCATCGAAAATTGAGTTGTGATTCTCCAGACAAAAGGGAATTGTATTACTTATCTCTTTTGCAACTCTTTAAGCCTTGGCGTACAGAAGAGGGACTACTTGGAGATTTTCTTACTTATGAAGATTCGTTCAATGCAACCAAGGATACAATAGAATATCCAGTTTTTTCAAATTATCTGCAAATGTTGAACGAAGAAATACAGCAAGAAGCTACAATTGCAGCAGAGATTGCTAGAGACAGTTCTCAAGATAGTCAGAGTTCTGCTTCATTGAGTCAGGATCCACTAGGAGGACCAATTATACAAAATGAAGCTGCCACTGCCATGGATGAAGTTGAAAGAGCCATGGAACAAGCTCACGAGGATGGAGTTCACTTAGAAGATTTGGAAAAAGAACTAAACTTTGAGCAGAGACAAATATATGACGAAGTCACAAAACACATTTAGCATGGTTTATCTCATGAGAAAAATGAGTGCTCATGTACATTATTTGTACCTGTCTGACTATATGTGAGTGGAGAAGCAGGAACTGGGAAAAGTTTCCTGATTAAAGCTATTGCAAAATATTTGCAGAAAACAACGGAGACATCGCTCTCTTGTGTTGTTACTGCTCCAACTGGATTGGTAGCACACAACATTAAAGGGATTACTTTACATCGCTTATTGATGCTGCCAGTGGAGCATGATAACAAATTACAATACCACAAGCTATATGGAGAAGCTTGTTGTGAAGTTTTAAGAGTCCTAAAGAAAATGAAACTTCTTATCATTGATGAAGTAAGCATAGTATCAAATGTAATGCTTGCTTTTGTGCATTTAAGAATGCAAGACATTCTTAAAACAAACTATGATGTGTTATTTGGAGGCAAACACATCATTGTTTTTGGAGATCTACTGCAACTAACTCCAGTGAAAGGACAGCCAGTGTTTAAAATGTTTACGCATGAAGATACCAGGAAGTGCTTAGGAAGCATTGGAAATGTTAACATATGGTTAAATTTCAAATATGCAGAACTGCTTCAAAATATGCGACAGGCAAAGGATGAAGATTATAAAAATATTCTACAGGATGTAAGAATTGGAAAACTAACTGAGCATGGCAAAGAAGCTTTACATGGACGATTAATTTCAAATTTGTTTCCAAATGAAAATATTCTCCCAGAGAATATTTTTAAGAACATTCCTGAAAACAAATCTGTCATATGCTGGATGCCAACTCTGCAAGAATGTTCAATCTTCAATAACAAAATGTTTAAGTTGGAAAATCAAGAGATGGTGATACTGGAAGCTATTGATAAAATTGAACATGAAGGAGCAACTATTATTTTGTCAGAAAAGTTGAAATCAAAATTGGATCCTTTAGAGAAGACAATATCTAAAACTGCTGGTATGGAAAAGACTCAGTATGCATCTTTAAATTGTGGTATAATTTTACGACGTAATTTACATGTGGAAAGAAGTTTAGTAAATGGAGCAATGGGTCATGTTGTGGATTTTGTGAATTATCGAAATAGAGATGGAATTGAAATTATAAAAATTAAATTTGATGGTATTGAAGAAGCATAACAAATCAGTTGTTGTTCTGACCGTTTTTTGCTTGTGAAAGATTTAAATGTCTGCAGAAAACAATTTCCTGTTTCTTTGGCATATGCGGTGACTATTCATAAATCTCAAGGTTTAAGTGTTGATAGTGCTTTGGTGATTATTGGAAATTCTGTGTTCAAGGAGGGTATGGCATATGTTGCTTTATCTCGAGTCAGAACTTTATCAGGATTATACTTGATTGATTTTGATGAGACAAAGATTAATGCAGATCTAAATTGTGTAAAAGAATATAATAGGTTAAGAAGAGAGTATGCTCCAAATTTACCTCAATATCCTCTATTTAAAAGCGTGTGGTAGGCTGAAAAAGAAGAAATGAGAAAAATTGCAGTGAAGTTGTAGCAAAAAGAAAAAAGGTAGATGAAGCAGTAATTGTAAGAAGAAACAAAATGGATTCAGTTAAAGATGTTGTTGGATTTCAGTCTGAAAATAGTTCTGGTGTCAACTGCTATGCTAATGTAGTGGTTAATGTTGTTTTCTTTCTCCAAACTGTACAAGAACAGATTGCTGAAAATCGTGATCAAACATTTTGTTGTTTATTAAATTCTGTATTAGAGAAATGTAGCAGTGATAGAACAAAAATACAAAGTGTTTCTGAAATTCGAAAGGTTTTAGACATATGTTCTGGCCTAAATCAATTTTCACAGAATATTCAGCAAGATTGTCAGGAATTTCTAATGTATATGCTTGTTGTATTGCAAGATGAAGGTGTAGATGTAGAAAATCTTTTTGGCCTTTCTTATAAATGACAACATGACTGTGACAATTGCTTCTTTTCAAGTAGTACTACAGTAGACACTGAAAGATTTATATATTTGACTTTACCAGACTGCAAATCAGTGTCTTTTAATAATCTAGTTAGAGAAGCAAATCAAAACATGGTTTGGACTCAATGTAAATCTGCAACTTTATTTTTACGAAGATATGGACAGTATGTTATTTTAATGTTCCAACGATGTAGACCTGATGGAACTAAATTGACAACATTAATTAAAAATGTTGTGGCTTCTCAATTATCAATTTCCGGAAGAACCTTTTCAACTGCAGCAATTATTTACCATGATGGTCCTTCAACAACATCAGGACATTACACAGCTCATTTAAAATGTCAAAAAGGCTGGAAACACTGTGATGATAGTCAATTGACTTTCAAACAACGTTTGCCTTCTAACATACCAAATTCTTACCTAGTGTTCTTACAACCGAAATTTTAGGGAAGGTAATTGGCCTATGAAGATTGCAGAAGTT
This sequence comes from Lissotriton helveticus, assembly GCF_964261635.1. Taxonomy (NCBI): domain Eukaryota; kingdom Metazoa; phylum Chordata; class Amphibia; order Caudata; family Salamandridae; genus Lissotriton; species Lissotriton helveticus. Next base: position 1,478,161,578 of record NC_136059.1, on the reverse strand, counting down.
AATATAACTTAGTTTGCTGTTCAAAATTACTTTCTAAATGAGAGTGATGAAGATAACAAAAAACATGTAGTTGTCATAGAGATAGTATATGTAGATCATATAGTGTGTGCTGTGAGTATTATACAAATTATTTATAAAAAAAGTAAGCTAGAGGTGGAAATAAAACTCTTGTTTCATAATGTAAAAGATTTTGGAGCTTTTCTTTCAGAAACTCGGGTAAATGAGAGATTAAGAAGTCTCTTGACTAATTTCCAAAGAAAAGGACTTTCCATATACTATTTGGCCTCGTGGAAAAGTGGATGGATGAAAAGTGAGTTTAGATATGTTTTTTCAAAATTTTACATTATTTAAGAAAAGATTTTATGGGTTTTTTAAACACAATCATTTTGATTGTGTTTTTTTTGCCCGCTGTTATATGATGAGTACTATTGAAGTCACTGTTTTAAGTGAAATTCAATATATTCTGAGAACAGAAAAAATAAACCATATAACATGTTGTACAAGTTATTTTGTATTTTCTATTATTAAATATATATTATTTTCCCATTCTCTTATGCTCACTTACCTATTTCCACCCTCTATCACTCCTCTTAACTCACCTTCACTGGCCTTTTTTCACTCTCCCTCACCTCCCTTCCCTTATTCCACTTTCCTCACTTATTCTCATTAAGCACTCCTTTACTGCCCTTTCCCCCTCTCCCATCCACTAGTTTCCAGCTGTCAGTCACTCTACTTCACTCCCCTTCCCCTTGCTTTCTTTCTTTGTTCCCTCAATAATTCCCCTTCTCTCACTCACCTTATTACACTTTACTCACTCCTTCTCTCACTTCCTCTGTCCTCTCACATCCTCACTCCCTTTCCCTCACTCCCTGTCTCTTAGCTTCAGTCTCTCGATCCTCTTACTCTCTCACTCCTCTTCCGTCATGCTTACTCCCTAAAACTCACCCACACTCCCTTACTTATCTTTCTTTGCTCTCTTACTCAGTTTCTTTCTGCCAGTCTTTCCTTCACTTCCTCTATGTTCTCACTCTTTCACTTCCTTTGTCTCAAGCTCATTTGCTTTTATACTCTTTTTATTTTCCCTTTTTTATCAACCTCACTCTCCTTCACTCACCCTTCCTCACCCTTGTTCCCTTACTTCAGTTCCTTCAATTATCCTCAATCATCATCTTTAACTACCCTTCTTCTTTCTTTCGTCACGTACTCACCTTTTCCCAGTCCCTTTGCTTCATTTTTGTTCCCTTTCTTCCCTTCCTTTGCTCTCTCAGTAATTTTCCTTCCCTTAATCACCTTACTGCCCTTTAATCACTGTTTCTCTTACTCCCTCTTATTCCTTTGTTTTTCTTTCTGAGTCCTTCACTTCTACTTTATCTCTTACTAAACTTTTATGACTTTTAATGTCTTACTTTGTCTCTTGTATTGTAAAATATATATTATAAATATTCGAACTTTCTTTTGTCTTTCACAGATGTACATTTTAATGGAAATATGAAATTAAGTTTACATTACTTATAAGGTAAGTTTGATGTATAAAATGTACTTCCCCTATACTCTTTTCCTTAACCTCACTACTCTTCTTTGATGCTCCCACACCTCTGTTCCCTTATTGTGCTTGCCTCACTTATTCTCAATCCCAACGTTTACTCCCCTTTCTCACACTCCTCTCTTACACTCACCTTCTTTTAGACCTTCTCCTTTACTTTCTTTCCTCTCTCTTCTCTTACTTCATTGTTTTACTCTTTTCCCTTCCCTTACTCTCCTTACTCCACTTCACTAACTCCTTCTCTTTCTTCCTCTGTCCTCTTTGTTCTACACTCCCCTTCCCTCAATGTCTTTCTGTTAGCCTCATTCTCTCTGTCCCCTTAGTCTCTCACTCCTCTTCTGTGACACTCACACCCTATAACTCAGCCACACTGCCACACTCACCTTCTTTCAGACGTTTTCCTTTACTTTCCTTCTTCTCTCTTCCCTTCCTTCACTCCTTCACTGTTTTCCCTTCCCTTACTTTCCTTACTCCACTTCACTAGTTCCTTATCTTACTCCCTCTGTCCTCTTACTTCTACACTGCCCTTCCTTCATTCTCTCTCTGTTAGACTCATTCTCTCCGTCCCTTTAGTCTCTCACTCCTCTTCTGTCACGCTCACTCTCTCTAACTCAGCCATACTCCCACAGTCACCTTCTTTGAAACCTTCTCCTTTACTTCCCTTCCTCTCTCTTCCCATCCTTCGCTCCTTCACTCTTTTCTCTTCCTTTACTCCCCTTACTCCACTTCAGTAACTCCTTCTCTCAATCCCTTTGTCCTCTAACTTACTCACTCCTCTTCTCTCACTCTCTCTCTGTTACCCCCATTCTCTCCATCCTCTTAGTGTCTCACTCCTCTTCTATCATGCTCACTCCCTATAACTGAGCCATACTTCCACACTCACCTTCTTTCAGACCTTCTCCTTTACTTTCCTTCCTCTCTCTTCCCTTCATTCACTCCTTCACTATTTTCCCTTCCCTTACTCTCCTTACTCTACTTCACTAATTCCTTCTGTTACTCCCTATGTCCTCTTACTTCTACACTGCCCTTCCCTCATTCTCTCTCTGTTAGCCTCATTTTCTCCATCCTCTTAGTCTCTCACTCCTCTTCTACCAAGCTCACTCCCTATAACTGAGCCATACTCCCACACTCACCTTCTTTTAGACCTTCTCCTTTACTTTCCTTCCTCTCTCTTCCCATCCTTCGCTCCTTCACTCTTTTCCCTTCCTTTACTCCCCTTACTCCCCTTCAGTAACTCCTTCTCTCAATCCCTTTGTCCTCTAACTTACTCACTCCCCTTCTCTCACTCTCTCTCTGTTACCCCCATTCTCTCTGTCCTCTTAGTCTCCCACTCCTCTTCTATCATGCTCACTCCCTATAACTTAGCCATACTCCCACACTCATCTTCTTTCAGACCTTCTCCTTTACTTTCCTTCCTCTCTCTTCCCTTGTTTAGCTCTTTCACTCTTTTCCCTCTCCTTACTCCACTTTACTAACTCCTTGTCTTACTCCCTCTGTCCTGTTAGTTCTACACTCCTCTTCCCTCATTCTCTCTCTGTTAGCCTCATTCTCTCCATTCCCTTAGTCTCTCACACCTCTTCTGTCACACTCACTCCCTATAAGTCAGCTACAATCCAACACTCACCTTCTTTCAAACCTTCTCCTTTACTTTCCTTCCTGTCTCTTCCCTTCTTTCGCTCCTTCACACTTTTCCCTTCCCTTACTCTCTTTACTCCACGTCACTAACTCCTTCTCTTACTCCCTCTGTCCTGTTTGTTGTACACTTTCCTTCCCTCTTCATCAATAAAACCATCTGACTCCTCACTGCTGCTGGATGGTCTGGCAGCCATTCTTTCCACAAATTGGTAGGACAGAAAAAAAACAGGTCTTGCTGTCACCAAAGTGAAAGAAGAAGTGAAGGAAAAGGGTGGGGTTTTCATTAGTTGTAAAAAAAACAATGAAAAGAGTTATTTTAAGGTCACATGAACTGACGCGCCTACGCTGCGCACACTGGAGCGCTATCGGGGGCGCTTACGCGGCGCGAACATAGGCGCTTCCGGGGGCGATTACGCGGCGCGCCTGAATGACGTTTTGGTTGCTTTACGGATATACAAAATCATTTTAATTCGGAAAATCAAAAATACTACTTCTATAAGTATGGTACTGAATGTCTTGCATTATTATTTAGTTTTCATACATATTTTTTTTTACGAACGCAGAAATAGCGCTCTCGCTGCGCTCTCCGGAGAGCTTATCGGTGCGCGCACCCTAAGCGCTCCAAGTCAAAATGATACGGGTAAGCTCACCGGTGCGCGCACCCTTAGCGCCCCAGGACAAAATGATTAAAAAAAAACATGAAAAATACATTGAAAATAATAATTTTTTATTTTAACAAAAGTAATAATTAATAGTTATAAAAAACAGCTAATAAAAAAAACTGTTTAAAAATGGTAGGTTACAAACTCGATTTATAAAGGAATTAGTTTTTTAAAAACCTTTGAAATTCACTGAAAAAAACGTAGGTTTCACAATCGTTATAGTTAGGAATTACCTTTTAAAAAACCTTTGACATTCACTGAAAAAACCATAGGTTTAACACTCGTTATAGTTAGGAATTAGCATTTAAAAACCCTTTGAAATTCACTGAAAAAACCATAGGTTTCACACCAGTTATAGTTAGCTGGACATTTTACTCATACAAAACCATTGAAATTCCCACGTTATAGTTAGTTGGACTCACTATAACTTGCGTGCCCGTAATCCACTGCTGATGATGTCACATATTACATCATTCATGACATGGTCAGTGACATCACTGATGACATCACTGATGACATCACTGGCAGAACATGGAAAGGGGACAAGGTAGAGACTACCTGATCCTCTAGGTTTTCTCAGGGGGTCCATTAAGGACCCCTAAGGCCATAAAAAACATTAATTTTTTTTCTAAAAAGTTGCGGGGTGTGATCGGGTGCGCGCACTCTGTCTCAAAATGGCGTTTAACTTGATTTACATAAAAGTTTCAAAACGTGAGAAGGAGGCTTGGTAGACACTCCCTGACGCCCTAGGTATTCTCAGGGGGGCCATTAAGGACCCCCAAGGCCTCCCAAATTATTTTTTTTTCAAAAAATGTGCTGGGTGCGCGCACCCGATCGCGCACCCTGTCTCAAAATGTCGTTTAACTCGATTCACATAAAAGTTTCAAAACGTGAGAAGGAGGCAAGGTAGACACTCGCTGACCCCCTTGTTTTTCTCAGGGGGTCCCTTAAGGACCTTCAACGCCAAAAAAAAATGTTTTTTTCTAAAAAGTTGCGAGGTGCGCGCACCCGGTCGCGCACCTTGATTTACAAGACTGTTAAAAACCATAGCGGAGATCGTGGAAAGGGGGCAGGGTGGAGACTCCATGACCCCCTAGGTTTTCTCAGGGGGTCCATTAAGGACCCCCAAGGCCAAAAAGATTTTTTTTTGGTTTTCTCCTCCGGGTGCGCCCACGGTGCGCGCATGGCGACAAAAAAAGATTTAAAAAATGGAGTTAAATTACAAGTTTGAGTGTTTAGATGTTAGTTGGCTCTAAAAAGAGCTGTTGTGTTTATTGGGTGTTTTTTGTACCTACAAGTAAGTACCGATGCAGAGTCTTATGTTACAGAGGAAGACTCTATTCCCCTCAAGTTGTTGTGGTATATAGAACCCATGCCATAGTCTCTGAGGAAAGCAGAAACAGATGTATTCACATGTTTCCTTGCTTTCTCAATCTGAGGACAAAATTGGTTGGACCAGTTCCATTTTTGCCTTTGGCATATATTAAATTATGCCAAGGCAGTTTTTGGAAAAAGTGACATCAATTGCCCAAAGATGTCCTTCAAACGCATTTCCAGACCTACCCGAGTCAAAGTGCCCAGGTCATTGCCACCACAGTGCACAATTATAAGGTCAGGGTGTGGTAGATGTATAAAGGATTGTACCAATGGTATCAATTGGTGACTTCTCAATCCTCTCTGTCCAATCCATACAATGTCCACATTTGGTAAATCAAGGTTGTAAATACCTCTGTTACTTGCATATTTTTCACTCCAGTAGACAAAGCTATGACCCACAAACCAGACTTTTGGCATCTTGAAGGTAGATGTGCTTGTATTCAGATGAGTTGTGGAAATGAAATGTCAGTTTGAAAGTAGGAGTTATGAAAAAAGTGGTTAAGATTCAGTGCACTTGAAAAACAAGAAATGATTGGTGCTTTCTTAAAATTCAGCACCGAAAATTAGGGTGCATGCTTTTTTTTTAAAGAAGTCATTTCAATGGTTGAGGAAAAGTCATTTCAAGAAACATTGCACATGATTAGCTGATAAATTGAGAGGTCAAACACCCTTGCTGCATTTTTTTGCAACATAGTATGATGAACTTTTCAACAGTTTGCTGGGTTAGGAGGGAGTTACCCTGGTAACAGGGGAATTAGCACTGGGGGATGGGTGAATGTTATGTGACTTTCAAAGTGTTCAAATGTACAACCAATTAAAATGTGCAGTTTGGTTTTTAATTTGTGTGAGAAGAATTTTGATTGGTTATGTACAAGAATATGGGTCTGAAATGAGAAAGAATCTGTGCCATTATTCTGAGGCTCCAGTGAAAGAAGCATTATTCAGAGATTCTGCTTAAGGAAATCTGTTGAATGTGACTGACACTGTTCTACATCTTCCAAAGCATTTTTAAAGGTGAGTAATGATTATTTTATTTTAATAAAGATAGACTGCTGTATGCACTATGGGGAAGATTAAGAAGCATATTGTGCTTCTTTATTCTTGCATTTTGTGTCATGTTTTTTGTAATGCTGTTTAAAAATAGAATGGTGCATATTGGAAATGTATTTTGAAAATGAGATAGGTTTCTACTTCGTTTTTGTAGTGGTCATTTAAATGAGCTGTGCTTTGTGTCAAAAACGATTTACTATGGAAAATGTTTTCTGGTAAAAAGTCTGGTTTTTAAATTTTGGTCAAGGATTACACTGAGTGTCTTCTAACAGTTTGCCTCTTTTTGCTTAAAGGGTATTCTGTGCCTGTGTCTCATCTTACTATGTGCCTGTGTGTTATCTGAAATATTATTCATTTAATGAAGATACACTGCTGTATGCAGTATGGGGAAGAATAAGAATCATATTGTGCTTTTTTATTTTTGCATTGTGTGTCATGTTGTTTTGTAATGCTGTTTAAGAACTTGTATGGTGCATATTGGAAATGTATTTTGGAAATGAGTTAGGTTTCTGCTTTGCTTTGTAGTGGTCATTGAAATGGGCTGTGCTTTGTGTAAAAAAAGAATAAATTTCCAATATGCACCATACAATTTTTAAAAATATGGAATTACATGTTTTTCAAAGACATGGTAGATTACATGTAACATCCTGGTCATCAGTCTAATATCACACTGATGGGTGAATCAAGCTTCACTCCCAGTGTGATCTTAGGCACATGAGCAGGATGTTACATGTAATGAGAAATACAAGTTATGTGTTGCTTATATATAGGTGGCCTATTTTTGGCTTGTAGAGACAGTGAAATAATATGATCAGAGACACACATACTGCTTGCAGAGACAAACATGGTATATTACATGTAACATCCTGGTCATATACCTAAGATCACACTGTGAGTGAAGCTTGATTCACCCATCAGTGTGATCTTAGGCAGATGACCAGGATGTTACATGTAATGATAAATGAATGTTATGTCTTGCTTATATATAGGTGGCCTGTTTTTACATGCTGCCTAAGATTCTCAAGCAGTACATATCATACAGATTACATGTAACATCCTGGTCATGTGTCTAAGATCACACTGTGAGTCAAGCTTGATTTTAAATGAATCTGGGTGAATAATTTGCTTACTTGATGTGTTAAAAAATTATTTTTTGAAGTCAGTTAGGCTTTATGATATGTACTGCTAGAGAATCTTAGTCAGCATGTCTGTTAGGCCTCTTAGTTGCCAAAAGATCCATGGTGATTCCTTTTGGCAACTAAGAGGCCTAACAGACATGCTGCCTAAGATTCTGTAGCAGTATATATCATAAAGATTGCATGTAACATCCTGGTCATGTGTCTAAGATCACACTGTGAGTCAAGCTTGATTTTAAATGAATCTGGGTGAATAATTCACATACTTGATGTGTTTAAAAATCATTTCTTGAAGTCAATTAGTTGATGTCTTTAAAAATATGGAAGTACATGTTTTTTAAAGACATGGTAGATTACATGTAACATCCTGGTCATGTGCCTAAAATCACACTGTGAGTGAAGCTTGATTTTAAATGCATGTGGGTGAATAATATGCTTAGTTGATGTCTTTAAAAATATGGAAGTACATGTTTTTTAAAGACATGGTAGATTACATGTAACATCCTGGTCATCTGCCTAAGATCACACTGTGAGTCAAGCTTGATTCACCCATCAGTATGATCTTAGGCACATGACCAGCACGTTACATGTAATGATAAATGAATGTTATGTCTTGCTTATATATAGGTGGCCTGTTTTGACATGCTGCCTAAGATTCTCAAGCAGTGCATATCATACAGATTATATGTAACATCCTGGTCATGTGTCTAAGATCACACTGTGAGTCAAGCTTGATTTTAAATGAATCTGGGTGAATAATTTGCTTACTTGATGTGTTAAATATTATTTTTTGAAGTCAGTTAGGCTTTATGATATGTACTGCTAGAGAATCTTAGTCAGCATGTCTGTTAGGCCTCTTAGTTGCCAAAAGATCCATGGTGATTCCTTTTGGCAACTATGAGGCCTAACAGACATGCTGCCTAAGATTCTGTAGCAGTACATATCATAAAGATTGCATGTAACATCCTGGTCATGTGTCTAAGATCACACTGTGAGTCAAGCTTGATTTTAAATGAATCTGGGTGAATAATTCACTTACTTGATGTGTTTAAAAATCATTTCTTGAAGTCAGTTAGGCTTTAGGATATGTACTGCTAGAGAATCTTAGTCAGCATGTCTGTTAGGCCTCTTAGTTGCCAAAAGATCCATGGAGTTTCCTTTTGGCAACTAAGAGGCCTAACAGACATGCTGCCTATGATTCTGTATCAGTATATATCATAAAGATTGTATATAACATCCTAGGTTATGTGTCTAAGATCACACTGTGAGTCAAGCTTCATTTTAAATGAATCTGGGTGAATAATATGCTTAGTTGATGTCTTTAAAAATATGGAAGTACATGTTTTTTAAAGACATGGTAGATTACATGTAACATCCTGGTCATGTGCCTAAGATCACACTGTGAGTGAAGCTTGATTTTAAATGAATCTGGGTGAATAATATGCTTAGTTGGCGTCTTTAAAAATATGGAAGTATATGTTTTTTAAAGACATGGTAGATTACATGTAACATCCTGGTCATCTGCCTAAGATCACACTGAGGGGTGAATCAAGCTTCACTCACAGTGTGATCTTAGGCACATGAGCAGGATGTTACATGTAATGAGCAATAAATGTTATGTGTAGCTTATATATAGGTGGCCTCTTTTTGGCCTGTAGAGACAGTGAAATAATATGATCAGAGAGACACATACTGCTTGTAGAGACAGACATGGTAGATTACATGTAACATCCTGGTCTTGTGCCTAAGATCACACTGTGAGTCAAGCTTGATTTTAAATGAATGTGGGTTAATAATATTAATATTAATATTAAGATGATGAATTGATGGGTGATGACTTTTTACCAGAAAACATTTTACATAGTAAATCGTTTTTGACACAAAGCGCAGCCATTTCAACGACCACTACAAAGCAAAGCAGAAACCTAACTCATTTCCAAAATACATTTCCAAAATGCACCATACAATTTTTTAAAATATGGAAGTACATGTTTTTCAAAGACATGGTAGGTTACATGTAACATCCTGGTCATGTTCCTAAGATCACACCGTGAGGCAAGCTTGATTTTAAATGGATGTGGGTGAATAATATGCTTAGTTGAGGTCTTTAAAAATATGGAAGTACATGTTTTTTAAAGACATGGTAGATTACATGTAACATCCTGGTCATGTGCCTTAGATCACACTGCTGCTCAAATCCAAGAATCTGGAGTGTAATTGAGAGTGTTTTGAACCTTCAAAACCATTTATAAAGGTGAGTTGCTAATTTGTAAAGGGGATCTATTTTTGTGCAGTTTAAAATAATAAGAAATATTTCTCTCAATGTTTCCACCATTTGTTCTGTGTTGTACCATTTTATCTTTTATGTGTACCATGTCTGTATCTGCTTGCACTATTTATGTATGTTGTCATACTATTTTACTGTCTCTCAGCACCATCTTTTTATGGGATTGCTCCATGTGTTCTATTCTTTGCAGTCTTGCCTGTAAAAGTTTAGTTTCTGCATGCATTATTTCTTGCTAAATCTGCATTATCTCTTTAACTCTGGCTGTACCATCTGTGTGCACCCGTTCTTGTGTATTTGCAGAGGACTATTATGATATGGCTGTTGGTGTGTGTTATGCAGTCCTACCATGATAAATATTTTCCCTCTCTGTCTGTAGTTTCGCACTCTCTGGTTGTACTGTTTTTTCTCTGTCTTCTCTATCTGAGCCTCTGTGTGATTCATGTAGCTTCTGGATGTAACATTTCAGTGCCTGTTTCTAGCATTTTTTCTCTATTGTACCATTTTATCATCTGTGTCTACCATGTCTGAGTCTGTTTGCACTATCTCTGTCTGTTTTCATACCATCTCACCGTCTCTACTGGCAAAAAACAGACCATATACATGTAAGCAAGAAATAATATTCCCTTTTCATTTCAACAGCACACCCTGGATCTTTATTGCACAACATAGAGCCTTTTTAGCAAATAAGAGGCCTAACAGATATGCTGCTTAAGATTCTCTAACAGTACATATCCTGAAGCCTAATTGTCTTCCAAACATGATTTTAAAACACATCATCTAAGCAAATTATTCACCCAGATTAATTTAAAATCAAATTTGACTCACAGTGTGATCTTAGACACATGTCCAGCATGTTACATGCAATCTACCATGTCTGTCTCTGCCTGCACTATGTGTTTCCCTGCTCATACCATCTCACTGTGTCTCTGCACCTTCTTTTTTTGTAACTGCTCCATCTGTTCTTTTACTTGCAGCAGTGCACCATCTATTCTCTGACTGTAACAGTTTACTGTCTGCCTGCGTTATTTCATTTTTCATCGCCACCATATCTCTATATCTGTGCCTGTACCATCACTCTGCACCCTTTTATATGCATTTGCAGAGGTCTATTATGATATGGTTGCTCATGCTTAGCATGAAATTTTGTACATGCTGTGCAATTTAGATGCTGAGTGTGCTGTTCAAAGGCAAAAGCAACTGTCTCTGTGGCAAGTAGTAATCTTTTTAGTGAACTTTAATTTGTACATTGTGAGTTCCACCTTCAGTCTGTACATAGTTTGAAGACCAGTTTATTGTGCTAAACTCAGAAAATCCATCCCTAGAAATAAAATATAATGTCTTACAACAGTTCTACAGTCCAGAAAACCCTTAAACAAAACTCAGAGTAAGACCCCCTTTGACTGCAGTAATTATTTAAATAATCTGAAAGGGATAGTGTTATGTGTCTAGGATCACAGTGTGAGTCTGTTTTCAAAAAAGAGGAAGGTGGCAGATTAATTTGTGTAGTTATTGTATTTAAAAGTATGGTAATGTATGTACTTATAACATTGGTAAAGGTAGTTTTTAATTATCTATTTGTGAAAAATATATAATTAAGTCTTTATATTTTTTTGGAAGGACCAGCAACATAATATTATTGGTACAATGGAAGAGCATCAAGAAAACGTTGCTTTGAATTTCGACATCTCAAGTGATTTATTAGAGGAAGTTAAAGATGGACTTTTTCCAGAGGAAAATGATACTGGAAATGAAGATTTTTTTGAAGAGAGTTTGGACAGTGCTTTTGTTGAAGTGGTAGAAGATTTTGAATTGGAAAATGAAAATTGTGTTTATGATGAAAATGAAATACCGGATGAAGTCATGTTGGAAGTTTTATTGGAATATGAAATGTTTGATGAATACATTTATAATTCATAATAAAACATTTTTCGAGTCAGTCTTCTTGTAGTATTGATCGTTCATGTGTTTAATCAAAATGAGAATAAATGTTTTGATGAAGTGTGTTAGAGATTAGGGTCAGAAACATTAATTCCACTATGACCCCCTACACAGCCTGAAAACCACTGTACTGGTCTTAACCTGAAATATTATTCTCAGCAAATACGTCTGTAATGTTGACACGCCAATCCACTGCCATAAAGTCAGAAACAGCACTCACTACATGATTTCCTACTCTGTTCAGAGACTGTTGCTATGCCTTAATTTTACTTATAAAGTGAACCAGTGTTTACATTTTTTAGTGGTTATAATTTCTATGTTATATGTTAGTAGAGGTCTATAATATTTTTTTTCTTTATTCACAACAGATTATAATTTTGAACAGAAAGAAAAATTAACATGCCGAACAAAAATGAAAAAAGGAAAAAACAAAAACAGACATACTATTCCAAGAGAAAACAATTAGAAGAATTACGTAATCAACAAAGGACAGACAAAAAGAAGAGTGCTCCTGGTAAGACAACCAAGGATTGTATTAAGAAATTATGTCAAAGGAAAACAATTTGGGATAATGTGGGAGATGGAAAAACTTTTGCCAGTATCTACAAGGAGAAATCATAGAAAAACGAAAAATGTTTCCCAACTCTGCGGTGAACAAAAATAATAGACGTACTAATCAGTTTGCAGAAATCAGGAAGCGTATGTCTTATAATATAGAGGTTTCAAATTTATTAAAAATTGTAAAAATTTCTAAAAGGAAATCTGCTTTTTATAAGAAAAAAAAGTATATTGAGAATATTGTTGAACGCGCCTTTGAGACAAAAAAAAAGTTATTTGTTTTAGTAATTAACAGAATAAATACACTGAATAAGGGAATCAAAGTTTTAAGAGCTAAGAGTAAATGGAAAAGACAAATAAATAGAAGTAATTGTTGTAAAGTTTTTTCTGGAAAATGGATGCATAGTTCAAGTTGTGAGCCATTTTTTTATGAAGAGAGTTGCTTTCAAAGTAATGATTTGTTGCATGCAGTTGACACCAGTGGTCGAGCATATGAGGTGAAGGACAGTTGTCCTATTGAAAACGAGAACATTGTGCCTAGAAATGCAGAAGAGGTGATAGCTGATGAAGTTTTAGGGAGATGTCCTAAGGCTCCTGTGTACACTTGGAATTGTAGTAGTATTTGCAGTGTACGACAGGATTCAATTGATTTCTTTCCCAATTTCTTACGGATGTATGCTAAGAAAAGTCTTAAACAAAAGGTTAACATGTTGCAAGAATTAGACCCTTGCAGAGTGAGAGAAAAAACAGGTCTGCAAGGGCATTCTCTGGCTTGTCTTTCTAAAAAAGTATGCCAGAGTGTTTTTCACCATTTCAGGATGTTAGCAGTGCATCATACCGAAGTGAGGAAATTAGTGAGAAGGTTGTATTATGCAAAAAGTCCAGCACGTAAGCTCAAACAGTTAAATAGTGCTCTTTTGCATGGATCTGAATTAGATGTTAAGAAGATCTGTGAAGAAATTGAGGTTAGTTACTTTGGTCCAGAAGAAGACAGTGCAGAAACTGATACAGTAATAGATGGAAATGTGGTAGAAAATGTCCGGAAATTTAATACTGAAAATTTTGAACAGGAAATAACAAAGTTTAAGGTTATTGCAGGTGAAAAACCAAATTTTCCTTGTGTGTGTTGTCGATGCACTCATTACAAAAATGAAACCAGGTTAGTTGATTTATATTTAAAAAGTGAAGAGAAAAATAATAGTGAGTGGAAAGATTTTGCAACTTATTTGTTGGTAGAAAATTGTTTTGATTTGGGTTCTGATCAACGTATTTGTAAATATTGTTAAAATGAATTAAGTGATAATAGAATGCCTGCTAGAGCTGTAGGTAATAATATTGAGTTGGTGAGTATTCCATCTGAACTGAAGGATTTAAATACCTATGAGACTATTCTGATTCAATGTGTGCATCCATTTCAGGCTATTGTTCATATGGAGCCTAAGACAGGGAAATTAAATCCTTCAGATTTACAAAGAGGATTAAAGGGAAGAGTTGTATATTTGCCTCTTGATCTAAAGAAAAACATTGAGACAATTGGTGTTGAAGATGTAGAAGAGGAACCTTTAGTTATTCTAGTTAATGCTGTTCCTACAAAGAGTAAGAAAATCTGGCAAGATTTAGTGGATATTAGAAAAGTCAAAAAGGCAACGTTGTATTTGGTCAAAAACAATAAATACTATACAAAATGTATACGTAGGAGAAGAAGAAATAAATGAAGAAGTGGATAATGATTTGTCTGCTGGACAAATTGAAAAAGTGGATGTGTCCAGAAGTGAAGATATTTATGAACATTACAGTGTTCATCCACTGCATTCCAAAAGGCAATGGAGAATGCTATTGAATTATTTCAGATGAAAAAAGCAAAAGGAACTCCCATTAGTGTATGGGACGAAAGTTTGGAAGCTTGTTGTTTTCCTCAGTTATTTCCAACAGGTCAAGGTGCACGATATGATGACCGACCTATGCAGATTCCTGCATCTGAATACCGGACAACAAGATTATATGCAGAAGATCCGAGATTTCGTCAATGTATTTCATATTTGTTTCATCTTCTGTTTGAGAGTGACTTATCTGGACTTTCTTATGCAGTAAACCATATACTAAAAAGTGGAGTACATCTGCAAAATGTTTCAGCAAGGGAGTTTATGGATAAAGTCCAACAGAAAGACACTGTTTTGGATTCTCACCTAATTAATCTAATGGCATGTCAGCGTGGTACTAATGAGTATTGGTACCGTCGTCATGAGGATTTGAAATGTATGCTAAGAAACTTAGGAGCACCTAAGCTGTGCTGAGTATGCTTGGGAAGATTTACTTGAATTTCTTCGAGAGGCAAATGCAAACATAGAAAATATAGAGTACAAGACACCTGGAGAACTGTGCTCTTTGGATTCAGTTAATGTTTGCAGGAATTTTAATCATAGATTTGAAGCTATGATGTCTTTTATTACAAAAAAAAACCTCCTCTTGGCAAAGTTCTGGATTTCTTTTGGAGAAATATGTATCAAGAGAGATGTGCTCCTCATATTCATATACTATTATGGATCAAAGATGCTCCCAAATTTGGAAAAGTCTCAGATGACACTGTACTGTCTTTCATTGAAGAATATGCAACATGTGATATACCCAAAAGTACAATTGATAAGGACTTAAGAGGGAAAGTGTTACGATTTCAAAGCCATCGTTGTGGCAAATATTGTCGATGAAAATTCAAATCAAAGGATAAATTCTATACCAAATGTCATTTTGGATTTCGACGACCAGTAATTTCAAAAGGAAGAGTGAACAATTTTATGTCATCTTTGCGACATACTGTCACAAGAAGACCACCAAAAAATACGTACAATTTAAGAAGAAATGAAGAGTCCAAATCCATAAATGAATATAACCCAGTCATTTTGTCCATGTATAATGCTAACATGGATATTCAATATGTTTCAGACAACTCTATTGCTGTGGCTCGATATGTAACGTCTTACATCACCAAATCTGAAAAGACGGAGCTAAAGGATATGTGGGAAGACATTTCTCATGAAGAGAGCCTAAGTGAGAAATTGTATACCTACAGTTTGAAGATGTTATCTCATCGAGAAATTGGAGCATATGAATGTTGTGATCGATTATCATCAGCAAGTCTTTATGAAAAATCTCGAACAATCATTTGGGTGCGTTTAGGTCTTGCAAGAACACGAAACCCAGTTTTGAAACCTGTTCAAGAAATTGAATATTTAGCAGAGAAAGAACCAAACAGTACAGACATTCTGAAGACAAACATGTTGGATACATACTATCCAAATAGAAGTAATCTGCTTGAAAACATTTGTCTGTATGAAATACTACAAAACTACACTTTTAAAAGGAATATTACAGAGGATATCGATAAAGGTGTATATGCTGTGATTGGATGTGAAGGATGTCTGGTGAAACAAAGAAAAGGATATTTGATCAATCACCGAAAACTGAGTGGCGAAACTCCTGACAAAAGAGAATTTTACTATTTAGCTCTTTTGCAACTCTTTAAACCATGGCGTAATGAAGAGAAACTACTTGGTGACTTTGACAGTTATGAAGATTCATTCAACGCATCTAAAAATAGTATAGAATGTCCTGTTTTTAGTAATTATCTGCAAATGTTGAAGGACTAAATAGAGCAAGAAGCAACAATAGCAGCGGAGATTGCTAGAGACAGTTCTCGAGATAGTCAAAGTTCTGCTTCATTGAGTCAAGATCCACTAGGACAACCAATTATCCAAAATGAAGCAGCCACTGCCATGGATGAGGTGGAAAGAGCAATGGAACAAGTTCAAGAGGATGTAATAAACTTAGAAGAATTGGAAAAGCAACTTAATCTTGAGCAAAAACAAATATATGATGAAGTGACAGAGCAGATTGAGCATGGTTTTCGTCATGAGAAAAAAGAATGCTCATGTATGTCATTTCAACCTGTCCGACTATATGTGAGTGGAGAAACTGGAACTGGCAAAAGTTTTCTAATTAAAGGAATTGCCACATATCTACAGCAAATAACTGAGTCATCACTCTCTTGTGTTGTTACTGCTCCAACTGGGTTGGCAGCACACAACATTAAAGGGATTAATTTACATCGTTTATTGATGCTGTCAGTTGAACATGAAAATAAATTACAATACCACAAGCTATCTGGAGAAGCTTGTTGTGAAGCTTCTAGAGTCCTTAAAACAATGAAACTTCTCATTATTGATGAGGTAAGCATGGTATCAAATGTAATGCTTGCCTTTGTGCATTTAAGAATGCAACAGATTCTTAAAACAGAGTATGATGTGTTATTTGGAGGCAAACACATCATAGTTTTTGGAGATCTTTGCAGCTAACTCCTGTAAAAGGACAATCTGTATTTAAAACTGTTACACATGAAGACACCAGAAAGTGCCTGGGAAGTATTGGAAATGTTAATATATGGTCACATTTCAAATATACTGAACTCATTCAAAATATGCGACAGGCAAAGGATGCTAAATATGGAAATATTCTTCAAGATATAAGAATTGGAAAACTAAGTGAACATGCCAAAGAAACTTTACAAACACGATTACTTTCCAATTTGTTTCCAAATGAAAATAATGTGGCAGAGAAAATATATAGTAAAGAGGCAGAAGATAAGTCAGTTATATGCTTGATGCCAACTCTACAAGAATGTTCAATGTTCAATGAAAAAATGTTGAAGTTAGAAAATCAAGAAATTAAGAAACTGGAAGCTAAAGATAGAATAGAGCATGAAGGAAGTACTATTATTTTGTCAGAAAGGTTGAAGTTAAAATTGGATTATTTAGAGAAATCAATATCTAAAACTGCTGGTTTAGAAAAGAATCTGTATGTATGTTTAAATTGTCGGATTACGAAGAAATTTACATGTGGAAAGAGGTTTGGTGAATGGAGCAATGGGTAATGTTGTTGGTTTTGTGAATTACCCAAATAGAGAAGAGATTGAATTTTTAAAATTCAAATTTGATGGAATTGAAGAGGTGCAACAAGTCAGTCGTTGTTCAAATCAATTTTTGCTTGTGAAAGATTTATATGTCTGACGAAAACAGTTTCCTGTTTGTTTGGCCTATGCGGTGACTATTCATAAGTATCAAGGTTTAAGTGTAGATAGTGTTTTGATAAATATTGGAAGTACTTTGTTCAAAGAGGGTATGGCCTATGTTGCTTTATCTCGAGTTAGAACTTTATCTGGATTGTATCTGATTGATTTTGATGAGACAAAGATTAGTGCAGATCTAAATTGTGTGAAGGAGTAAAACAGGTTAAGAAGAGAATATGCTCCAAGTTTACCTCAATATCCTTTAATTGAAAAGTGTGTGGTAGGTCGAAAAAGGAGATATGAGGAGAAATGTACTGAAGTCGTAGAGAAACGAAAAAAAATAGATGAACCTGTGATTGGTAGCAAAAAGAAAAAAGTTACTACAGAAGAGATTGTTGGATTTAAATTTGAAAACAGTTCTGGTGTCAACTGCTCTGCAAATGTAGTGGTTAATGTTGTTTTTTTTCTCAAAAGTTTACAGCAACGGATTGTTGAAAATCGGGACCAAACATTGTGTTGTTCATTAAATTCTGTGTTTCAGAAATGTAGCAGTGATAATGGCCAATTAGCAAATGTTTCTGAACTTCAACATTTTTTAGACATGTGCTGGACTAAATCAATTTTCTCAGAATATTCAGCAAGATTGTCAGGAATTTATTATGTATATGCTTACAGTTTTACAAGATGAAGGTGTAGATATTGATAGTCTTTTTGGCCTTTCTTATAAATGGCAACATAACTGCGACAATTGTTAATTTTCAAGTTTTACTGACATACACACTGAAATATTTATATATTAACCAGACTGTAAAGCAGTGTCTTTCAATAATCTAGTTAGAGATGCACATCAAAACATGGTCTGTACTCAATGTAACTCAGAAATGTTATCAACATTATTTATCCAAAGATATGGACAGTATGTCATTTTATTGTTCCAACGATGCAGACCTGATGGAACAAAATTGACAACATCAATTAAAAATGTTGTGGCTTCTCAACTATCAATTTCTGGAAGAACTTTTGTAACTGTAGCAATTATCTTCCATGATGGTCCTTCAACAACATCAGGACATTACACAGCTTATTTGAAATCTCCAACAGGCTGGACTCACTGTAATGATAGTCAATTGACTTTTAAAAAACGTTTGCCTTTTGACTTACCAAATTCTTATCTGGTGTTTTTGCAACCCAAATTTCAGTAAAATTACTTGGCGTAGGAAGATTACTGCTGTTAAGAAAAGATACTCTGTTGTTCAGAGGTATTGCTTGAGTGAGGGTGACCAAATATAAAAATGAGACTTGTATTTGGCATTGTGATAGTATCAGGTACAGGTTTAAGTAATGTTTCATGGTACAGAACACGTTGGAACATTTTATTCTAAAGGTCGGGAAAAGAATGGTTAAGAGTACAATTAAGTAATTTGCAAAATAAGGACTTTACTCATACTATTTGGCCGTGAGGAATAGTATCTGAGAACAAAATGACTACTTCAGATAAATGTTGTTAAAACATGCTTGTACGGAAGTTTATTGAGAGGTATTTAAAAATAAGTGATATTATTTTATTACTTTGTGATTGTTGAAGATGTAGCATCCTTACACAAGAAATTGCGATTTAGAGAAAAACATTTAAGACATGTTTTTTTTCAAATATTTACATTATGTAATCAAATGTTGTCTGGGTTTTTTAAACAAAATCATTTTGATTGTGTTTTTTTTCCCCGCTGTTATATGATGAGTAGTATTGAACTCACTGTTTATAGTGAAAATCAATATATTCTGAGAACAGCAAAAATAAACCATATAACATATTGTACAAATTATTTTGTATTTTGTATTTGTATTCACAAATATTTATTATAACTGATTTGTTTATTCTCTTCCACAGATATTACATTTATAAGGTGAGTACGACTAATAAAAAATACTTTTTCATTACTTTTTTATTTCTGTTTCTCCCTATCCTTCCCTCACTCCCTCTCTCTTACCCTCACTCCCTTCATCCCCTCACTTTGTCAGTTCCCTTCTCTTACGCTCACTCCCTTTAACTCATCCACATTTCGTCATTTACCTTTCTTTGCTCCTTCCCTGAGTCCCCTTCTGTCACTGTTTCCTTTACTCCCTCTGTCTCTTCACTTTCTCACTCTCCTTGTCTCATGCTCACTCGCCTTTATCCACCTTCTATCATCCCTGTTTCCTCAACCTCAATGCCCTTCTCTTGCCCTACCTCACCCTTGTTCCCTTACTCCGCTTCCTTCACTTATCCTCATTCACCATACTTCAATCCATACTTCAGTCCCCTTAGCCTATCTATTTCCCTTTGTCCATCCCTTACACTCCTTCCATGTCTCTACCCCATTCACCTTCTCTCACTCCCTCTTCCTCACTCTATTTCTCTTAGTGCCCTTCCCTTATTTTTTCATTCTCCTTAACTCACTCCTCTACCCTTAGTCCCTTTCTTTTACACATTGTTTCTCTCACCTTTCATTACTCATCACACTCTCCTTTCCTCCCTCACCATACTTTCATTTCCACAGTCATTACCTCAGTCCCTTCTTCTCTCTCACTCAGTCATCTTAGTCATTGATTTATACACTACACATTCTGTCCCTCTCTCTCTCCCTTTCTCTTCCTTTCTTTCACTTTCTTTTTCCTGCACTGCTACTTTCTTTTGTTTTATGAAATGTATATTATAACTCTATTTTTTCTTTTCTTCCACAGATAGTATATTTTCAAAATAAATGTACTATTAGTTTGTTACTATTTGTAAGGTAAGTATGACAAACAAAAATACTTTTTAATCACTCTCTTAGTTCTCTTTGTCTCTTGGTCATTGTTAAATCTATCTCTTATTCGCCTTCCTAAACTCTTTTTACTCTCCTTTAGTTTCCTTTACTTATTCCCATTATTTCCCTTCTTTCTTCTTTACAGTCTTTCTGTCATTATTAATACTGTTTTTTCAGCCTCACTCACCTTGTCTAACTACCTTTTCCTCTCTCTGTCCTTTACTTGTCTTTCCTATCTTCTACTATCACTACGTTTATCTTGATTTTTTTCCATTACTCTTTTCCCCTCACTCTTATATCCCTTCCCTCACTATCACTTCCCTTTACTGAATCTCACTCCTCTTCTCCCACTTCATGTTCTCTTCTCTGTGCATCACTCCCATTCCTTTTCTTCTTCTCCAATTTCATCAGTACCCCTCATTTTCTTTTCCTCACTTCATCTGTCAATCTTGCTCCCAAATTTCTTTTTCTCATTCCCTTCTGCTACCTCCTTTTCATTTACTCTCTCACTCATATTTTGAATATTTTTTTCTCCCTCTCTTATTGTGTGTTACTCAGTCTAACTTATCTTCCTGTCTGTATCTCACCCCTTTTCTCTTTTCCTCTCTCTTTCCATGACTCTCCCTCACACTCTTTCACTCATTTAATTCCTCAGGGGCAGATTTTAGAAGCCCATTGCACCTCTTTTATACTGCCTGTGCATCACTTTTCTTACGCAGTAGCAGCGCAAAAGAAGCGCCATAGTGCAGGGAGATACATCCCGTTGTAAAAGCCTGCACCACATGAAACCAGTCTCAGGTTTCATGTGGGCATTTCCACGCAGGGGTAGGCATTCCGTCACAAGAACCCCCTTGAAAAGTGATTCAGTGAAATCTACAAGAATTCACTGAGTCACTTCACCAACGCTGATGTGTCAAAACATTGCATCTGTTGAAGAAGGTGTAAAGGTTGACGTAGCACGTTACAGATAGAGCAAGTTGGAAAAGTGCTGGAGTTGTGTCCTGCATGGAACATGTAGTAAATGTCTTCTCCACTGTTCTTCTCTGGATAGACTGTACTATGATATCTGTGACATCATAGAATGCCTGGGTGACCCTCTGGCTCACAGTGCCTCTCTCTAACTTACTGTCGCAGTGTGAGGTCCGCCTTCTCCGCGAGATCTTTGCTGTGCTTGACGTTTTGGCGCACGCTTCTGCTGCGAGCCTTCCTGCCCAGCGTCAGGTATGCGTGCTGCCATTTTGTCTTCGGCTCTGGTTCACGCTATTTCTTTATTAACACTTCGGATTATCAGACATGTTCCTTCAATCTGGCTATCTCGGCAACTAAGTACAACAAACATGCTGCTGTTTGTTTCCCGGCCTGGTTGGTGTCATGTTTTCTTCCTATGTCGACGGGCTGGGCGACACGTTAAATACAAGGTGTATCGATTGGAGAGAGTGCACAGCAACGGTATGAAAGGGACTTATCTCATAAACTGGATGACATTTTACTTTTCTGGAGAAATTCTGCGGCGACTTCGTGGAGCTGTGTACAGAGACCCCGGGTGAGAGATCGGTCACCGGAGTTCATGTCATTTATTAATTTTTGTAATGTTAACATGTCTCTGCAGGGGTGTGTTTAGTGTTTAACTGGTTTACCCTATCTAAGGGAGGTTGTGTGCTGTGTGCATAGTCTGTGCCCATTTCTGTTTTCCAGGGTGTTTTAGGACCTTATTGTGTACCCTATGTAGGGCATATTGGGTATATGCATGTCTGTTGTCATTCCTCCATTTTGCTTCTAGGGGGATGTTATGTCTGTACCCTACTTAGAGGAGGTTGTGTGTCTGTTTGCGGGTAGTCCATGCCCCTTGTTTATTCCCAGGATTACTACCCTGCTGTGTACCCTTTGAGGTTGAGTGCTTACGGGTAGTCCATGCCCCATCGTTTGTCCCAGGGTTTTTGTCTTTATCCTGCGGTGTACCCTTCTCAGGGGAAGCTGGGTGTTTGTGGGTAGTCCATGCCCCATCTTTGTCCAGGGTTATTGTCCTCACCCTGCGGTGTACCCTTTTCAGGGGAGGTTGAGAATCTGCGGGTAGTCCATGCCACAGGGGAGGTTGTTTTTTTGGTTTTTTTCTTTGCGGGTAGTCCATGCCCCACTTTTGTTCCCAGGATTACTGTCCTGCGGTGTTCCCTTTTCAGGGGAGGTTGATTATTTGCGGGTAGTCCACGCCCATCTTGCATCCCAGGGTTATTTTCCTTACCCTGCGGTGTACCCTTTTCAGGGGAGGTTGAGTTTTTCCGGGTAGTCAATGCCCATTCTTATTCCCAGGATTAGTGCCCTGCGGTGTACCCTTAACTGGGGAGGTTGAGTGTTTGCGAGTAGTCCATTCTCCAAACTCTGCGCTGTCCCCTGCTTTTGGTGGAGATTGTTTGTGCGCTATGTTCTTGTCGGAGTCTACCTTCTTGCAGCTACTGGCCAGGGCTTCATTTTGGTAAGATTTTGAGCTGTGAATTTATCATACGTTTAGTTTCAGCATATCTTTATCAGGGGTAGTTTGTTTTTTTCTTTGGAGAATTCTTGTTAAAGGCTCATGCCTTTTGCTTAAATAGTGTAAATTCATCCAGTAGTTACTGAGAAAATGACAATTAAAAGTACATATATGGCTATGGTCGCGGTGGATCGGCACATCCTGAGCGCACCCTAAGTGCACCGTCCCAATCATGCGCTGAATGCTAATTGGTTGTCAAGTGGTTGTCAACATTCGAAATCAGGAATTGTTGGCAGCCATTTTGTGCCTCGGTAAAAGCGAGGATCTAAAAATTTGTGGAACAAGTGTTCAAAACGTATAGGGAGCAGGTTATGAAAATCTTGACCCTCTAGATCTGCTTAGGGGGTCCCTGAAAATGGGAAAATATGCGCTGGGTGCATGGATCTGCCGTAAAAAAAAAAATTAAGTGCGGGCTCCTGTGCTTCTTTAACAAGTAGCTACCTGGGAGGGCCAAATACCGGGGTCTGAAATATTACATTTGATGGGGGTTCAGAGGGGCCATATAGCCCGTAAACCGCCATTCCTCGGTGCTACAAAATAAATGGGTGAGGGAGCTCAAAGGTCCGTCTAAGCCCCGGGGATTACCACCCTCCGGGTCTTTTTTATATTTTGGGAGCAGTGGCTGCATGATCTCCATTCTGGAGCAGTTGAAAGCCTTGGGGAACACTACCCCCCGGGACCGGCTCCTGCTGTGTCTTGGGGTGCCTACCCCCAGGACACTGCTGTTTGCTATGGTAGGGCGGGAATTGAGGTTCCCGCTCTGTCCTAGCAAGCTGGAGGGCATATTAACAAGTGCCATTTTGCGGCAATTTAAAAAAAAAGCCAAAAATGTAGTGAAAATTATATTGCCCTATTTACTAGGCGACACTAAGATGCATTAACGCATGTTAGCAGTTGGTTTGCTAACGGCTCGCCTCGTATCTCAAATGAGTTGCAATGTAGGCGTTCCTAGTGGCAAGGTAGGTGTTCCTATGACAATATAACATGGAAGAGGGAGGTATGACAACAGCGTTGTATTTACAAGGCGGCCCTGGATTTGAGGACCGATAGCAAAACTCTTGCTAATTGCGGCTTATGTCGGATCCTAACATGTGTTCTGAAGTAGACTTACGCATGTTTAATATGCGAGGTGGTATTTGTGTGGCCAGAGCTCTTGTTGATGCCTGTGCAAATTGCACAGGGTGCACTTGTCTGACATGCCTTATCATTGTATGTATTGAAAATGAGTACTTTTTTGAAGGATTTCCTCTTGACAGAACAGTGCCACATATAGTGCAAGAGACTTTCGGGGCATTCACTTTTTTTAGTCCTTCAGGAAAAGTAAAACATTTCCATATGTAAGATTCCTTCCCTTTTCTTTGAGGAAGCCGATAATCTTCCCCAGAATCAGAAGATGAATCCTGTCTTGCAGCCATTTCAGAAAATTCTCAGGAAAGTTGCAAAGGTTCCTTCTCCCATGAGAGTAAAACAGATGGTGAGGGAAGTGGGTGGGTTTTTGAAGATTCTAGAACAGAAACTACTATAAACTAATCAAAAGTGTTGTTTTCGAGTCACATGACTTGACGTGCGCGCTCGGGTTTGCGCACATGGTGCGAGCACCCGGTCGCGCACGTCGCTTGAAAATGGCGTTTTGCCCGATTTACATAAAAGTTTGAAAACGTGAAAAGAAGGCAAGTAGACACTCCCTGACCCCCTAGAGTTTCTCTAAGGGTCCCAGAAGAATCTCGACGGGCCAAAAAAAAGTTTTTTTATTGTCGTAAAATAGCGCGGTGCACGCACCTGGTCGCGCACGTCGGTTTAAAATGGCGTTTTACCCGATTTGCATAAAAGTTTCAAAACGTGCAAAGGAGGCAAGGTAGACAGTCCCTGACCCCCTAGAGCGTCTCAGGGGGGTCCCTAAACAACTCCGACGGGCAAAATAAAACTTTCATATTTTTCTTGAAAAATTTGCGGGGTGCTCGCAACCGATCGCACACCTCGCAATTTAATTTAAAAAAATCGTTTTTTTGCCCTTCGGGGTTCTTTAGAGACTCCCTAAGAAGCTCTAGGGGTCAGGTAGTGTCTACCATGCTTCCTTTTCACGTTTTGAAACTTTTATGTAAATCGGGCAAAACGCCATTTTAAACTGACGTGCATGACCGGGTGCGCGCCCCCCGTGTGCGCACCCGAGTGCGCATGTCAAGTCATGTGACTTGAAAACAACATTTTTCATTGGTTCATAGTAGTTTCTGTTCTAGAATATTCAAAAACCCCACCCATTTCCCTCACTATTTGCTTTATTCTCCTGGAAGAAGGACCCTTTTTGGAGCAGGAAGCAGAAAAAACAACAGGATGGCAGAAAGACAGGAAACAATATCTTCTTCTTCTGACTCCCACATAGAATATCGCCAGCAAGCCAAGAAGGGCAAATCTTCTTTTATTTGGAAGTTTTTTACTTTTCCTGAGGGACTAAAAAAGGTAAATGCCCCTAAAGTAACGTGTACCCTTTGTGGTACTGTTCTTTCAAGGGGAAACCCTTTTAAAAAATACTCTTTTTCAATCCATACTATGATAAGACATGTAAATATGCCCAAGCAGCCACAATAGCTCTTTCCCAGCAGATTCCACAAGCTGTGGCCAGCACATCTACAGCTCCACCTCCATCGCCAGCAACAGCAGAAATTGACCTTAAACCATATTTGGCACATGTGCATATGCAATGCAACAAATGTTTTGATGTTATTGTTTTTGGTGAACAGAGCCTGAATGTAATTGAACATAGCATTCAGAATGATAAATGCTCTGAAAGGAGATACATTTTTTTATATTTTTCATATATTTTGTTCTTGTTGAACAGTTTCCAAGTTGCAGTTCCTGAATTTTTTGCAAAAAAACACAAAAAAATATAAAGTTTTAAAAAAAGTTAAAAAAAACATCAAAAGAAAAAAAAAGTTCTTTTCAGAACTCATTCAATTCCCAAAAAAGAGTTATATTCCAAGTACACTGTGTCGTTCATTTTTTTGAATGAAAGCGTAGTGCATAAATGAGTGATTGAAATGACTGGGGTGAAGGGAAGGAAGGGACTAAGAGAAAGAGTGAGAAAAGGGGAGTAGTATGGTGAGTAACAAAAGAGGAGACGAAGTGTGAGTGAAACAAGGGGACTATAGGTAGAGGAGTGAGTTAAGGGGAATGAAAAACTAAGAGAAGGGCAGTAAAGAAAGGAGAAAAAAACATTTTGGGAGCAGTGGCTGCATGATCTCCATTCTGGAGCAGTTGAAAGCCTTGGGGAACACTACCCCCCGGGACCGGCTCCTGCTGTGTCTTGGGGTGCCTACCCCCAGGACACTGCTGTTTGCTATGGTAGGGCGGGAATTGAGGTTCCCGCTCTGTCCTAGCAAGCTGGAGGGCATATTAACAAGTGCCATTGATGAAGCAAAGCTTCGCATATTTTGCGGCTTGCCGAAATCAAGAACCTCATTTATGTGTAATAAGGTAACCCGTGTATGTTTTACTAACGTTTATATTAAGTTTGAGTAAAGTTTGAGACGCTTGCCTATGTGTATTTCTAATGAAATTAATCCATGTCCTCTAAAAATGGCCGCCGCTTGTATTTTAGTTACTGCGCATGCGTCAGCCACACTCACGTGTCCTGACGCGTCTGCAGAAGTGGAGGGAAAGTTATGCGCATGCGTAATTCATAGCTGTGCTTATCATGTGGTACTGCTCGTGCCACTGCTCTTGTATTTCGTCTAAATGTAGCTAACATTTAAATTGCATAAGTTTATTTCTTGATGATGAGTTAAAAGTACAAACCCTGCGATGTGTTTTCATAATGACATTATTATGTATTAATTTGTTTTCGCTTACTTTTCATGTACCGCGGGCAATGGGGGTCTGAGTGAGAGGAGAGCCATATTGGAGGTCCCTTCTGCGCCTGTGCGACATTCGGCAGCACGAGGGACCTTGGCTGATGGAACATAGCCAGCTGGCAGTGATGGGCGAGATGCTCCTGAGAAAGTCACCTCTGCCCTGCGAGAACAGCGAATGTGGCTTCTTATATGTTACATTGTATTGATGTGCTACTGTTAGCTCATGGGAACCCAAACATGCTAGGCGGTCCCAAAATATGTAAATGAAGGCTTCAAATCGTATATTGTGATTGGTGTGTTACCCAAATCCTACCTTAGGACCAATCGAAATTGAGGGATTCTGACACTTTGCAACATTGGGGGGTGGTACACTGTCCCAAAACTGTATATCTACCCTGGGTTCACCTAGTGAACCGTCCGACTTGTCTGGTTTAGCTGACCTGTCACTGACCCAACGCACTCAATAGGTGACTGAAGATACAGAGCGCTGCAGTGCACTCTGTCCGAATTTGACCATAGACTAAGGTTTTACTGAACCTTAAAGTGCAGACAAGGCACTTAGCTGGGAGTTCGCTGACCCAATCGGGGTCTTGATCGATATCTGCAGAGCGGGTGGAGCGCAGGCGTTGCTTCCTAACTGTGGGTTCCGGTCCTGTCCTGAAGAGGGTCCTGTCCTGAGGGTTTGCTGTCCTGTCCTGAGGTCCTGTCCTGATTCTTATTCCGAGGGTATCCTGTCCTGTCCTGGGTGTCCATTCTGCACCTGCTGTCCTTTGAGGGTATCCTTCCTTGAGGGTTTCCTGACTTTAACTGACCCGTGGCCAGGGTTTGGTTTCCACACCTTTCTAGGTAAATACTGCTCTGAAATCTCTTGAAATTCTTGCACCTTCTGAATTTCTAACTTTTGCTTCAATAAAGTTCAACATTGCATATGTGATATTTTCCATGCCTTTCCGCAAATATTGAAAGTCATTTAAATCTTTGCAAAGTGATTTCTATGTCTTCTCATTTGTTAGAAATTATATTTTGCATAGCAGTGTGTCATTTCCTGATATGGTCTAGAACTTCATTGCCTAGGTTGTTCAAAGGCCCTTTCACCTTGAGTGAAGCGTGTTATTCATTATAAGTTCTTCTATAATCACACACACTTAGTCTATCCCTGTTTTAGATAATACTGACTTGTATAAGTATCTTTTCTCGTTACATTTTATTAGTACGTTGATGATTACTCTGCCATTATTTCTTTATGCATATGTGATTTACATTTTCTTGGTTATTGATTGCCTTATTTTACTGTATCTCATGCAAGAAAATATTGAACTTTAGATAAACATTTTAAAACTTCCAGTTGTCCGTGGTCATTTACACAGTATTTGAATGTTATTGGTTGGGTTTGTATTTTGCTGCTTTTCTTTACAGCTAGCTCCCTGATTCATTGTGGTCATTAGGCACCCGCATCGGTGGATGGTAAGTCGGGTGCACTGAGAATTGGTAGCAGGGAACACCCACACACCAAATTGGTAGAGCTCGTGAAGTCACCTGATCGATGTATATGGTGATTTGAAAGTATATGGGCCCTGAAGCCGGAAACGGCGAAAACTATTGGTCGGGTGGCCTCGCGCGCTCTATCAGTTTTTCTGGTAGCTAGAGGATGGTTAGGGACTAGTTGAGAGTAAGGCAGGGACTAGTTAGACTAGTTAAGTCGGAAGCTGCTAATATATTAATGCTGCTATAAGAGCGGCTGTTCTAAGAGACCTGATCAATCTCTTGTGAATACGCACGAATAATATCTTGTAAAAAAAAAAAATTCATGAATTTTTGTATTGTCATTATTCTTGTTCTTATATTGTTATATGTACTAATCAATGCATTTGTAAATCGACTTGTTAAGTGTTGTCCGAACTCCCCGGGGAATTGAAAGGGCAAGTGGTGAATAGAATCCATTGTCCTGAGGTCACAGGTTCGAGGAAAGTTAGGTGCAGGTTAGGATAACCGGGAAGCACTAACTAGGGTTTTTTTCTGAATACATGTGTGAATAAATGACAGTAACGGGGTTCATTGGCAAAATTCCCATAGTGGCGTAACCTAGTAAGGGTCACATCGGAAGAGTAGCAGGTTCCTCGGAGCTAGCGTGAAAGCAGAGGGGTCCGCTGAGAAACCTTAAACTCGGAACATATCCCGGAAAGAAGTGGATGAGTTTTAGGGGAATAACAGGTTCACCGATGCTAGAGTGAAGGGTAGGCGGAAGAGATCTGCCCGCAGCGAGTGAAAAGTAAATGGAAGTAGTTTACTTGCAGTAATAGAATTCTTACTCTGTCTAGACACTTGAGCACTGTGGCGAATGTGTATTTGTTGTAAAATAACCAAGCACTGAGCACTTTAAAAGTAAGAAAGTTTCCGTTACCTTGTGAAGGGAGGGAGTCAGTCGAGAAGCGCCTCTGACGTCACTCTGTGCCGCGCTGGGATTGGTAGAAACAGCGGGCGGGTAGCGGAGCTGAAATTGTAAAGGAGGGGTGAGCGCCGGAGCGTGGGAACTGTCTCACGAAGGGGCCGCGCACCCATTGGCAGAGCTTATTTTGTGTCGCGCACCCATTGGTTGCACGAATTTTCTGAAGCGCATTCTGATTGGAGGTAGTTTGTAAACAAAGTTAGCGCAGAAGTCGTATGTGGCACTCGCGGACTACAGAGACGCGACCTGATCCAAGGCATCTAGGGTTTGAAAGGGATCAGTGGAAGGCTAACCGATACGATATTATGTACGGAACCAAGAGAAAAATGTCCCTTGTAAATAAGGTGAAAAATTATTTTAAAACGGACAAACCCATTAAATCTAGGGAAGGTGTTCTTGTCCCAGCACCCAATACTCCTGCCTCATTCATGATGTTTGACCGAGGGTACAATACCTGTGTGTGGCTGGAGAATTGGGTGAAATATACAAAAGATGACGGAGTATTGGCTTTTCCGTTAGATGGTACTTTCAATGGTAGGATCTTATTTAATTTAAGAACCCGAATGAATGAACTGCATCCCAGACCGAGACTAACACAGTATGAGGCATTAGAGGAATGGGAGATTGAGGCTTTTGAAAGAGAAAGACCCCGAATGGACAAGGGTTTGACCAAGTGGTACCCCAGGCTGAAACAGGAGTCCAGGGATAAAAGGATGAAGCAGTGGAGGCAGAGCATGATTGTTGAGGGTCTGTTTCCCATGATGCCGGCATGTCATAACCCTGCAGTGGGGGGGAAAAGTACTGAAAAATGTAAGCATTGGGGGGCCCTAGGGGATTCAGATGATGAACTAATAGATGACATCTGTACCAGAAGTCCGCCACCTTACAGTGAGGGAACCCGACCTGCCAGTGTAGGAGATGTTCCCCGACGCCCCTTCCTAAAAGAAGAAGACAGGTCCCTGGGACTGGGAGGGGGTGGTCAAGTATTACCCTATCCTGAGAAACCCGAACTGGCGGAAACAAGGGATATATATCCCAAAGTGCCCGCAAGTCAGGAAGAAAAATATTCACGTACAAAAACCTTTTTCCCCAGACCCTTGTATGAAAGCGAAGAGAAACCATCGAATTCAGGACTGCCTTTTGTTCAACCTCCATATGGGGAAGAGCGCAGGTCCTTTAATACTGGAACTTTATTCCCGAAACCAAATTATGGTGGAGGACCAAGTGAAACGCATCCTACTGCCCCGAGTTTTACTCCTCCGCCTACTGCCCCGAGTTTTACTCCTCCATTGACCCCACAGATATTACATGACACAACTCTAAGAAGGGTACTAGTGGAAAAGGAGCAAGAGGCTCTAGCTAGACAAAGAACAGAAATAATTCAGAAAATTTCTCAGATAAATACCAGTCCTGAGGCATTGACTATTCCAGTAACTATTGGACCGGTGGTCCCATTATACGGAAATGGTCAGGGAAATCCGATTACTCCAGTCATGACCCCAGTCATAGCAACACCGAGACAGGAACCAATCATCATAGATGATCAGTCCAGTGAGTGCGAGTCTGAAGTTGCATTCTTGGAATTGCCAAACAAACAGACCGGAAAGGGAATACAGCAGAGGTATAATCCTTTTAATGCAAAAGAAATTAAATTAGAGACAGCAACAGGTACTAGGAATGTCTCTCTGGTAACTCCGGATGAAATTGAGAGTTGGAGTCGTGAATTAGAAAAGCAGACTCCGCAAACAAAGCCTTTAGACCTCTACAAGCTGAGGGTTGAAATAGAAGAATTAATGGCAGGAAATGTGGGGTTGAATCGATTGAATACCTACTCTGAGGAAGAATTGTCGTTCATATGTAAAAGCTTTACAAGGAACACCAGAGTGCTCCATGAAAAACTGACCGAAACAGCAGTTAGTATGGGGGTAGATATCTCAAAATCCAAGCCCTTACAGAAACCGTACAGAGCAGACTTCTCAGACAAGGATATAGAACACCTGAATGTGGCAGGAAAGAAGCTCCAGATTAAAGAATTAATGGGGGTACTGCAGAAATGGGGAGATGTGGAAAAATGGAGAAGCAGGTGGGCGAAAAAGAGGGAAGAGGTTCGCTCCCGACAAGTGACTCCCGAGTTTGCTTTAAGGGAGGTAGAAAAACCTGAGCAGTTATGCCCCATGCGCGAAGTTCCAGGAGGGAAATATGTGCATGTCCCCTGGTCTAGGCAGGATATTGTGTCCTTCACGAACGATTTTCCAAAATTAAGAGAGAAACCAGTTGACTGGTACCGGCAGGTGGAAAGGTTCGTGAAGGTACAGAAATGTCTGTGGAAAGACCTGGATGGGTTTTTCGACATTGTGGTTCCAGTAGATTTATGGACCCAGTGTAAAATAAACATAAATTGGCCCAGTGAAGAGTATCCCAGAGACAAGGACACAGGGGAGCCATCAAAGGAAGTCATGCGAAAATATGAGCAGGTAATTCAGCACTTGAAAGAAAAGGTGCCCGCCAAGGAAACTGATTGGACAAAAATAGATAGAACAACACAGGAAAGGGACGAGACAGTGCATTCCTTCTATGAGAGGTTGTTGCAGGTATTTAAAACATACAGTGGTATTGACAACATCGACCTGAAGGATATGACACACTTTATTTACAGGTTTGTAAATGGTTTAAGACCTGAAATTTGTCAGTGGATAAAAGACAATAAAATCTGTTGGCATACAAAAAAAATGGATGAGGTCCTGCGGTACGCTAAGTACTGCGAGGACGAGATGGCAGAAAAGAAAAAGGCCCTTAAGGAGAAGGTTATGTGGGCTCAGGTGAAGCTCGCAGAACAACAGGAAAAACAATTGAGTAACATGGTTAAAAATACTGAGAACAAAAGTCCTGGGGGAGGGGGTGGAGGAAAGCCCCGGCCCAAATTTAGCAGGGAAGAGGCTATGAAAAAATTTCCCTGCCATCAGTGCGGCGAAATTGGACACTGGCGAAACGAGTGTCCCCAATTAGTCGATGTTAATGAGACAACTCCTGATTTAATTCCACAGACGCAGAAAGAAAGACCAAGAAAGACTCAACCCCAGGTAAAAACAGTTCAGGTGCCTCGAGCACCCAAACAGGTATACAGGGGAAGACAGGCAGAAAATGAAGAGATAGAGGTTTGGGAAAGCGGGGAGAACAGAAATACAGCAACTTCGCAGTATCTGCTGAATGATACCTTCCTTTGTAATGATCAGGA
This sequence comes from Lissotriton helveticus, assembly GCF_964261635.1. Lineage (NCBI taxonomy): Eukaryota > Metazoa > Chordata > Amphibia > Caudata > Salamandridae > Lissotriton > Lissotriton helveticus. The sequence continues at coordinate 1,478,129,491 of NC_136059.1, read as the reverse complement.
CTGACGGGGCCTGAGAGGGGAGGACGAGGAGTGCGTACTTGGCGCTTCCTTGCCGGTAGACCAGTCTGGACCATATATTGAAGGAAAGGTTGACGGAAATGATGTCACCTTTCTGTTGGACACTGGCGCTACCCGTTCTACTGTAAGAACAGTGGACGTTCCAAACCTGCCCCTCTCGGGAGAAAACATCCAAGTAGTAGGTGTATCTAATCAATTGATTAGTACTCCTGTTACCGAACCAATGGAGATTTCAATTGGAAATTTTAAACAGATGCATAGATTTGTAGTCTGTGACACCAGTCCAGTAAATTTACTGGGACGTGATTTGCTGTGTAAAATGAACTGTACCATCTTTTGCACACCAAAGGGTGTCGAAATACAGACCCCAGATGAAGACGGCATTTATAAATTATTGTTGCTTAGACCTGACTCAGAACTTAAAAGATTGACCCTGCAGGACTTGCCCAAAGAATTACAGGAAGCCGTAAAGCCAGAAGTGTGGGATTTCACTGGAAAAGATGTGGGTTTGATGAAAGATGTGGACCCCATACAAATAGCCATCAAGGACAATGCAGTATATCCTAACACTAGGCCCTACCGAATGAATGCTGAAGTGAAAGCAGGTGTCACTCTGGAGATACAAAAATTATTGGAAGGAAACATCATACAAGAAGTGATGAGCAGCCCATGCAACTCACCGATTATGGGCATCAAAAAGCCTAGTGGCAAGTATAGGGTAGTGCAGGACCTGAGAAAGGTTAACAAGATTGTAGTTCCTTGCTGCCCTATTGTCCCGAACCCTGCAGTAATTCTGTACCAGATTCCTTGGGATGCTGAGTGGTTCACTGTGATTGATTTGTGTCATGCATTCTTTTCGATACCCCTGCACCCCGACAGCAAATTTCTTTTCTCATTTGCCTTCGAGGGTCACGTGTATTGTTGGAACCGGGTCCCTCAAGGGTATACAGAGAGCCCCTCTATCTTTAATCAGATCTTGAAGAAATGTCTAGAGACTTTGACATTACCTGGGAACTCTGTATTAGTGCAGTACATAGACGACCTTCTATTGGCGTCTAAAAGTCACAGGGACTGTGTAGTTGACACCATTGCCCTCCTAAATCACCTGTGTGAGAAAGGGCATAAAGTGTCCCCTGACAAACTACAGTTCTGTGCGAAGTCAGTGAAATATCTGGGACACCAGATAGAAAAGGGTGTCAGAAAAGTCACTTCAGAAAGAGTGAGAATAATTCAAAAGATGCAGTTGCCCCGTACGCAAAAGGAAGTCAGAATGTTCCTGGGTGTATTAGGGTACTGCAGGCAGTGGATTCTGGGATTTGCAGCCTTAGCCAGGCCCTTGATAAAAATGACCACGAGAGGAATGCCAGATGTTGTGCAGTGGGACGATGAAAGTCTAATGGCTTTCACCAGATTGAAAAACTGTCTGTGTACAGCCCCTGCGTTGGGAATGCCAGATTATTCAAAAGAGTTTTCCCTTTTCTGTGACACTCGCGATAATTGCGCATTGTCAGTCCTGACTCAAGAACATGGCACAACCAGGAGGCCTGTGGCCTATTTCTCTGCCACACTGGACCCAGTAGCTGCTGGGTTACCAGGTTGTCTGAAAGCAGTAGCTGCTACCTGTGCAAGTTTGGAACAGAGTGAGTCCATTGTCATGGGACATCCTGTGACTGTCTATGTTTCACATGGAGTGGTAATTCTATTGACCAGAACTAAAACACAGTATCTCACCCCTAGTCGGCTGACTAAATACGAGAGGATTCTTGTGGGTGCAGCAAATGTGAGCATTGTTAGGTGCGGTATTCTGAACCCTGCCACCTTACTCCCCGACCCCTCAGAAATGGAAGGTGGGGATGATGATGAACATGATTGTATTGATCTGACAGAGTTCAGTACCAAGCCACGCCCTGACATAAAAGAAGTACCATTGCCTGAGCATGATAAAGAACTGTTTGTGGATGGTTCCTGCCTAAGACATGAATTAGGAGGCTTGAGTGCTGCTTATGCAGTAGTATCTTTTGAAAAAATTGAACAAGCAGGTTACCTATATCACATCAAGTCTGCACAAGTAGCCGAATTGATAGCCCTGATAATGGCTTGCAAAATTGGGAAGGACTTACGCATAACAGTGTATACTGACAGTCAGTACTGTTATGGCGTTGTGCATGACTTTGGCCAATTATGGATGCAGAGGGAATTCATGACTTCCTCAGGTACTCCCATTCGGAATGCAAAGGTTGTTCATGACCTTTTAGAGGCCATCCAGTTGCCCAAAGAACTGGCAGTGGTAAAATGTGCTGCTCATCAAAGGAGCATGGACAGAGTATCACTGGGAAACGATTATGCTGATCGAGTGGCTCAATGGTGTGCCAAAGATCGATATATTATAAATCCAAAACGAGGGGGGCCAGGAACCAGCTGCCAGCTTCAGGTGTTTGAGGAAGTGCCTACATGGGATGAGGTGAGAGAATGGCAGGAGTCGGCTCCTTGGCAAGAAAGAGAGAAATGGAAGGAGGATGGGTGTAGACCGAGGCGTGTGGATGGTGTGATTTTGGGCCCAACTGGTATGCCTGTGTTACCCCGACACTTGCTTGGCACAATGGCAAGATTAATACATGAAGGATCACACATTGGTAGGGATGCCATGATTCTGGTATTTCAACAGACTTGGTACAGCAAGAAATTCAGGAAGGTAGCAGAGTCCCTCTGCCAGAGGTGCCTGTCATGTCAACAGATGAACCCAGGCAAGAGGACAATGGTTGAACTGAGCAAGATTGGGAGGTCAGGGGGTCCCTTTATAAGAATACAGGTTGATTTCATCACCATGCCCCGTTGTGAAGGGAAACGATATGTCCTTGTCATTGTGTGCGTATTTTCAAAATGGGTAGAAGCTTACCCTACTCCCAAGAGTGACGCACTGACAGTAGCGAAGTGTTTACTAAAAGAACTGATACCTAGGTTCGGCATACCATACATTATTGAATCAGACCAGGGTGGACATTTCCACAATGAAATAATGGCTGAACTGTGTAAGGCCTTTGGAATAAGGCAGAAACTCCATTGTGCATACCACCCAGAGGCTTCTGGAATAGTGGAACAAGTAAATGGAACTATCAAAAACAGACTAGCAAAGCTGACAGATGCTACTGGCATGAACTGGGTGAAGGCCCTGCCCCTGGTCCTGATGGGACTGAGAAGTGTTCCAGACCGCAAGACAGGCCTAAGTCCCCATGAAATCATTATGGGAAGAGTGATGAGACAAGCATGGGTGCCAGGAAGCAAACTGTTGAGTATTACTGATGATTTGGTGCTTGAATACTGCAGAAGATTGGGTGACCAAGTGCGTTCTATCTCTCGCCAGATTGGAGACGACGGCATCCTTAATCCAACGACTCCTCTCCACAACTTGGTTCCAGGAGACTGGGTTAAAATAAAGAAGCACACTCGATCAAGCTGTCTGGCACCCAGGTGGGGAAAGAAGCGCCAAGTAATCCTGGTGACAACCACTGCAGTGAAAGTCGCAGGTGTTCCCCAGTGGATCCACGCCGGACACACCCAGAAGGTATTGCCAGACAAAGGATTTGAAGAACCAGGGCAACCAGCAGAGGACCCTGAAGAAGCCAGACCAGTAGCAACTGACAACGAGCAGCCCAGCACCAGTCAGGTTGCAGGAACAGCAGACGTTGGCCCAGGAGTAGTTGACTGCGAACTGCCAAGAAACCAGCCTGCTGAAGAAGTCCAGGAAACTGAGCCAGGAGTAGCTGAAGACGAGCTGCCAAGCATATGGCCAGAAGAATGGATACCGATGATTGATCTGACCGAAGATCCTATCAGAACAAGAGAACGACTTAGTGAAGGTAGAGAGTGGACTAGTCAGGAAAAGCAAGGCACAGGCGAAGAACCTCAGCCACTTGAGATCCAAATCAAAACTGAGGAAGGAGAAGGTCAGACAGGGACAGAGCACGTGATTGATACAGATCCAGTGAATAAGACTGAACAAGTACCCGATACTGAACAGGTACCTGAGACTGAACAAGTACCTGATATTGAACAAGTGCAGGATACAGAGCAAGTGTTCGATACTCCTCCATTAACTCCTGATGTGGATAAGGGAGAGACTAGAAATAGAGTGATAGTTCGAGCAGAAGAAAATCAAGAGATCGAAGTGCTTGAACAGGATCAGAGAGGGTTAAAAGAACGGGTTCAGGAAACCGAAACAGAAACAGAGACAATCGAAAGCCAAAAACAAAATATTCCTGAACAAGGCCAGATTAGCAACCAGGCAGAAGAATTTGATGCTAGCCCTGGAACTAGTCAGATAAGGGAAGTAGGAGAAGAAAGTGGAGAAGAATTACCACAAGATAAAGAGAACAAGAGAAGAAGAAAAGAAAGTGAAGTCCAAGTACCAACTAAGAGAATAAAGAAAAGAAACAACCTTGAGCCTAGGTTTGTAAAAAGACTAAGACTAAGAATAAAGACAGTGGAAGAAAAACGTGCAGAAGCAAGAAGAAGTGCTCGAATAGCAGAGCAGGAAGAAGACTCTTCCAAAAGAAGGAGTGAGCGAATAAAAAGACAAAACAAAAAGTACAAGTCTCCTGAATGGACACTGGTTTTGGAAGAGCTTGAAGATCTTGATATAACTGACGTGAGTGACGGAGAACCTGTCCCAGAGTACTCAGCTGAAGAGGAAGACGAGCCACCGTGAATTTGCACAAAGTAAGCTAATTGTGTAAAGCAACAAAGAGGGGTTCAAGAGACTCCTTCTGAGCTAAAATGTCTGATTCAACAGTGAATGGTAGACCTAGTTGCAGCCGTTTTAAGACGTGTTGCAAGGTGTGTATATGTAGTGTAGTAGTACTGATAGTTATCTGGATAGGATTAACAATTTTCATTCCCTTTGCTGTAAGTAAAGATACTAACATTGTCCCTACTGAAGTTGTAAATACTGACAGTAAGGAGCTGACAACACAGAGTGTAGAAAGACATGAGAGAGCATTGAGACAAACTAAACGAGACTTAGAAGCATCAGATGAGAAAGGACTACATTATCATGGCATGAAGAACAGGACACATTTAAATGTTTTCGCAAACTTGTTAATACACTATGTAGAGACTATGGAAATTGAAGATTGCTATGTCTGCATGAAGCTACCTACCTCTGTGGCTGAAGGCGTGACATACCATCATCTGCCATTAACTTATGGAATTTCCTGTAGCATTTTAGCTAGTTTATTTTACAAAAGGGGACCGTTACAGTATTATTACTCTAACAATGACGTGATCTTTTCTGAACTGCCTATACGTGGGAACTTGAATCCTGTACATACCAAAACTGACACCATAAGATATATGGGAGACTACTTTCTGACTATAGGGAACATTGACATAGCAGATGCACACAGAGATAACTTGACTTGTTCTTTGCGTGAGCAGGAAAAGATGTTCCTGAACATGGCAGAGAAAAGGAGAATTAAAATTCAGAAGAAGGCTAATGACGAAAGTCAGAAAAAGCCAAAGTGGGCAGAAAACATGGAAGGCACCTCATCTGGTGGAGCGGGTCCTGCTCTGTTGCTGGATTTTGAAAAGAAAGGCAAGCTATGTCTTCACCGCGAGAAGACTAGCTATTATAATAATGTTTTCATTGGTTCCAGTGAATGCGAACATAATTACAAGGTAATTGGAGGTTGGGGTTTCAAAAATGGGTCAGAGCCTGTGTTTCCTGGAATTTATTATATTTGTGGGGACAAGGCTTATTTCAAATTGCCGGATCACTGGTATGGAAGCTGCTACTTTGGCATTGTTTTCCCGAAAATATACCATGTGAATGGAAAAGCTGGAAGCAATGAAGATACTAATGGCTTAGTGCGTAGTAAAAGAGAAAGTATAGGTGAAATTATGGGTAGTATTTTCAGTGCACTGATACCTGGAGTGGGAGTGGTTCTGAACACTCACAGAATTTGCAAATTGTCTACTATAGTAGATGTGCTGTCTACTGAAACAGCTCATGGATTTCTGCTGGTCAATACCGAAATGGTTGCGATCAGATCAATGGTTTTACAAAATCGACTTGCTCTTGACACCTTATTAGCGAAAGAGGGCGGAGTCTGCCGGATGTTGAAGGCGCAACATTGTTGCACTTATATTCCGGACAAAAGTGTACAGATCAAAAGATATGTGAGAAACATTACTAATTTGGCAAAGGAACTCAAACCACTCGAGGTTGATAGTGCCTGGAAGAGACTGGTAGATGGTCTCTCAAATGTAGGTCATTGGCTTGCTGGCATAGGTAAAAGCTTATTATTCAAAATTCTGATGCCTATTGGTATTATAGGTCTTATTATACTTTCCATTTTCTTATGCTGTAAATACCGCAAGCGCACCAGAAAGCACGAGGTTAATGCAAGAGGGGTGAAACGAAGTGTGGATGAGATTGAATTAGAGGAAGTGAATGATCAGATATACAAAAAGGTGAAGACTTCTCACCCTGCTAAAACTGAAAGAGAAAAGCTAGAACGGTTGCTGGAAGAAATAGAACTTTATAAAGTGTGAAAGAAAGTTGGCATCTGGTTCCATTATAATTTGTGATGATAGTAGATATCATCAAAGAGGGGATTGATGAAGCAAAGCTTCGCATATTTTGCGGCTTGCCGAAATCAAGAACCTCATTTATGTGTAATAAGGTAACCCGTGTATGTTTTACTAACGTTTATATTAAGTTTGAGTAAAGTTTGAGACGCTTGCCTATGTGTATTTCTAATGAAATTAATCCATGTCCTCTAAAAATGGCCGCCGCTTGTATTTTAGTTACTGCGCATGCGTCAGCCACACTCACGTGTCCTGACGCGTCTGCAGAAGTGGAGGGAAAGTTATGCGCATGCGTAATTCATAGCTGTGCTTATCATGTGGTACTGCTCGTGCCACTGCTCTTGTATTTCGTCTAAATGTAGCTAACATTTAAATTGCATAAGTTTATTTCTTGATGATGAGTTAAAAGTACAAACCCTGCGATGTGTTTTCATAATGACATTATTATGTATTAATTTGTTTTCGCTTACTTTTCATGTACCGCGGGCAATGGGGGTCTGAGTGAGAGGAGAGCCATATTGGAGGTCCCTTCTGCGCCTGTGCGACATTCGGCAGCACGAGGGACCTTGGCTGATGGAACATAGCCAGCTGGCAGTGATGGGCGAGATGCTCCTGAGAAAGTCACCTCTGCCCTGCGAGAACAGCGAATGTGGCTTCTTATATGTTACATTGTATTGATGTGCTACTGTTAGCTCATGGGAACCCAAACATGCTAGGCGGTCCCAAAATATGTAAATGAAGGCTTCAAATCGTATATTGTGATTGGTGTGTTACCCAAATCCTACCTTAGGACCAATCGAAATTGAGGGATTCTGACACTTTGCAACATTGGGGGGTGGTACACTGTCCCAAAACTGTATATCTACCCTGGGTTCACCTAGTGAACCGTCCGACTTGTCTGGTTTAGCTGACCTGTCACTGACCCAACGCACTCAATAGGTGACTGAAGATACAGAGCGCTGCAGTGCACTCTGTCCGAATTTGACCATAGACTAAGGTTTTACTGAACCTTAAAGTGCAGACAAGGCACTTAGCTGGGAGTTCGCTGACCCAATCGGGGTCTTGATCGATATCTGCAGAGCGGGTGGAGCGCAGGCGTTGCTTCCTAACTGTGGGTTCCGGTCCTGTCCTGAAGAGGGTCCTGTCCTGAGGGTTTGCTGTCCTGTCCTGAGGTCCTGTCCTGATTCTTATTCCGAGGGTATCCTGTCCTGTCCTGGGTGTCCATTCTGCACCTGCTGTCCTTTGAGGGTATCCTTCCTTGAGGGTTTCCTGACTTTAACTGACCCGTGGCCAGGGTTTGGTTTCCACACCTTTCTAGGTAAATACTGCTCTGAAATCTCTTGAAATTCTTGCACCTTCTGAATTTCTAACTTTTGCTTCAATAAAGTTCAACATTGCATATGTGATATTTTCCATGCCTTTCCGCAAATATTGAAAGTCATTTAAATCTTTGCAAAGTGATTTCTATGTCTTCTCATTTGTTAGAAATTATATTTTGCATAGCAGTGTGTCATTTCCTGATATGGTCTAGAACTTCATTGCCTAGGTTGTTCAAAGGCCCTTTCACCTTGAGTGAAGCGTGTTATTCATTATAAGTTCTTCTATAATCACACACACTTAGTCTATCCCTGTTTTAGATAATACTGACTTGTATAAGTATCTTTTCTCGTTACATTTTATTAGTACGTTGATGATTACTCTGCCATTATTTCTTTATGCATATGTGATTTACATTTTCTTGGTTATTGATTGCCTTATTTTACTGTATCTCATGCAAGAAAATATTGAACTTTAGATAAACATTTTAAAACTTCCAGTTGTCCGTGGTCATTTACACAGTATTTGAATGTTATTGGTTGGGTTTGTATTTTGCTGCTTTTCTTTACAGCTAGCTCCCTGATTCATTGTGGTCATTAGGCACCCGCATCGGTGGATGGTAAGTCGGGTGCACTGAGAATTGGTAGCAGGGAACACCCACACACCAAATTGGTAGAGCTCGTGAAGTCACCTGATCGATGTATATGGTGATTTGAAAGTATATGGGCCCTGAAGCCGGAAACGGCGAAAACTATTGGTCGGGTGGCCTCGCGCGCTCTATCACCATTTTGCGGCAATTTAAAAAAAAAGCCAAAAATGTAGTGAAAATTATATTGCTCTATTTACTAGGCGACACTAAGATGCATTAACGCATGTTAGCAGTTGGTTTGCTAACGGCTCGCCTCGTATCTCAAATGAGTTGCAATGTAGGCGTTCCTAGTGGCAAGGTAGGTGTTCCTATGACAATATAACATGGAAGAGGGAGGTATGACAACAGCGTTGTATTTACAAGGCGGCCCTGGATTTGAGGACCGATAGCAAAACTCTTGCTAATTGCGGCTTATGTCGGATCCTAACATGTGTTCTGAAGTAGACTTACGCATGTTTAATATGCGAGGTGGATTGATATGTTAAGTCCACAGTCTTATATGAACAAGCTTTTCACTTGCGAACATGAATTATCGCTGTATTTCTCGCGATATTGGGGGCATATTTACAAGGACAGCATTAAAATTATTGTCGCTTTAGCGTTAGAAAAGTGCAGTTAAGGTGGCCATAATGGGCCTAATAATAGGCTTTTGAGGATTCGTGAGTATTCCAATAGAAGCCCAGGTTTACACCAGAACATTTTAATGCTGTCCCTGTAAATATGGCCATTAGAGACTCCTAATTTTACCGAAGAAAAAAATATCACCTACCACTAATTTTTATTCTTGCTCGGGATCCCATCGCATGGCCATATATACAACGATGGGATTGTGGGAGGAGGCCCAATGTCCCTATGGTCCCAGTCAGCTCCCTGCATCCTTCGGAAGCCACCATTACTTTTCCACACGGGACCTGCTAATATGCAGCTCCCCGTGGGGAAAAGTATTCTGCTTTGCAATTTAAAAGAGAGAGTAGGTTTTCGTGTTCTTTCTTTCAAAATGCAAACCAAGTTTGCTATGGCAGGGAGGGAGCCTCAACTCTCACCCTGCCATATCAAACAGCAGTGTATAAAAAATCTTCCGGTAAGACAACAAAGGATTTTGAAGTCCATTATCGCTGTTTTAGTGTAGTTTTCTGCCGCTAAAGCGGCAATTATTTTAATGCCATCCTTGCAAATATGCCCCTAAAGTTTTGGAATGTCGACAACCCCGTCTCCCATTTAAATAGGCACAAAGTATTTAGTGAAGTGCACACTGTGAATCGTGTAGCAACAGTGTCTGATTGTGATCGATAAAGAATTGCCCATTGTTGAGTACAGAGCAGGCAAATTGTACATGGGTTTTTGTAACGTCAGTGGCTATTGATTTTTCCGCCCACAGGTCACTTCTCGTTGCTTTGGAAACAAGCTTCTTTGCTCACCTTGTGCCATTGGCATGATTCAAAGAGGGTCCACCATGTGTCGAAGCAACCATCTTACGCATTGTTACGATGGCCACACATCATCGCAGAATCCTCAAACGTTGAGCTGTGGAGGTGTTGGGGGGACGCCAATTTGTGAAACACAACCTGTTAGATAAAAAGGAAGTTAAGATTCTGCATCATTTGTTTATTAAAGGAGAGTGGAAGTGAGAGAGTGACTGAAAAGAATATTTGCAGCTCACCTTTCTGTCACTTGTGTGTCTTCCACCACTTGCCGGAACATAGTGCACCCTGAAGCTCCACATATAAAAGATAGTAAAAGAAAGATGGTATGATTGGTTAGTCCCACTATCTTAATGTGGAGCAGAATAACATCGCCCTTTCACACACCTTCCCTCCCGCATTAAAAATACAACTATTTGTACAGTTCCAACTTGTTTAATGGGCTTCGATTTATGAAGAATTAGTAGATTAGTAATGTTTTCCATCCAGTGGTAGAAAGCAAGTGGTGCACAGTGATAGACGTGGTTTTAATCATCATGAGCGATGGACATTTGACTGACTATAAAAACTTTCCTGCTATAGAAAAAAAAATACAAATGTAATAAGATAAGGTATATAGGAGTGCGTACGCTGTGTCTCCTTTTTTTATCCAGTCTGCTGCCCATCTACTCCCTCCGCTGTGCACCCAGGCCTCACTGCTCACCTTTTCGCTGACAGGGTATGTTCTACATCATGCAGTCCGCTCTGCCAACAAGAAGTCTCACATTTGGTGCTGAGTCTTGATATCGCTATGGGAAAGGAGATACTCGTGCACCCATCATCATCGCAGGTTCCTCACATTCTCGTGAGCTATATGAGAAATCAACTGATTTGGGTGTCTGTGTTGTAGTGATGCCGTCAACCATATCCTAAACGTAAATGTGTCATTATGTCTGTAAAGTTCCACAACATGGCCAACATGGAAGGTATGGGGTATCACTGACCACTGCGCCTGTCCTAGGCTTGGTCACCCCCTCCTGCACCCGCTGATGCCGACTGCCTGCCTGAGCGACCCAGCCACCGCTGAGCCTGCCGCTCGCACCTTCTTTCCCACCGCTGCCTCCCTGAGGCCCCGCCCCCCGCCGCCATTTCGCCGCCCCGGTCCCGCCACCCAGCTGACCCGCCCTCCCGGCTCCTTACTTAAGGGGACCGCGGACTGCCATTGGGAGTGACCACTGCGCCTGTCCTAGGCTTGGTTGCCCCCTCCTGCTCCCGCTGAAGCTGACTGCCTGCCTGCCTGCCTGAGCGTCCCAGCCACCGCTGAGCCAGCTGCTCGCACCTTCTTTCCCGCCACTGCCTCCCTGCGGACCCACCCCCGCTGCCCATTTGCCGCACCGCTCCCGCCACCCAGCTGACCCGCCCTCCCTACTTATGATGCCCACTCCCACGCGCAGCGTTGACGCGCAGCGGGCGCACCTATTGTGCGCCGAAGGCTCGCCAAAGGCAAGCCCGTCTGCACCCGTCCATGCCTGGACCGCGCCCAGCGCCAGGACCACTGGCTCCCGACGGACCTACGATGCCGCCACCCTCATCGCACTCAAACCCGACCGACCAAGAGCCTGCCATCGAGTGACCCCGAGACGCACCCACGGACCCTTCACCTGTCAAGCCTGCAAGTTCACCTGCCTCCGGACCTGAACCGCAGCCATCAAGCCGAGCACCAACAACAGCCAGCTAAAATGTATCCTGCTCAACACCCGCTCCATCCACAGACACGCCATCGAACTTTGGAACCTGATCGACACAACCTCACCGGACGTCGCCTTCCTCACGGAAACCTGGATGAACGCCTCCTCAGCGCCCGACATCGCCATCGCCATTCCAGACGGATACAAGATAATCCGGAGAGACCGCGTCAACCAGACTGGAGGAGGAATCACCATCATACACATGAACACCATCCGCATCACAACCGACTCCGACGACACCTTCACCGCCGCCGAGTATCTCCACTTCCAGATACACACCGACCCAAAGACGACCCTCAGAGGCACCCTCGTCTACAGGCCCCCTGGACCACGTACACAATTCAGCGACGACATCACGGACTTCATCAGCCCGCACGCCCTCCGCTCTGCTGACTACATCCTCCTAGGTGACCTCAACTTCCACCTGGAGAACAACAAGGACCGCAACACCGCCACCCTGCTGGACAACCTCGCCAACCTCAGACTCAAGCAACTGGTCAACACCCCCACCCACTACGCCGGCCACACGCTTGACCCCGTCTTCTCATCCAGCAAGCACATAACCTTCAGCCACTCCACCGGTCTTCACTGGACCAACCACAGCTGCGTCCACTTCAGCTTCAGAAAAACCACGACCCACCGCCACCCGCAACAGGTTCCTCACAGGAGCTGGAGCAAGATCACCGCCGACCAGCTCACCACCTCCCTCAGCCAGAACCCACCTGCCTGCACAACGGACCCCGACGAAGCAGCCTGCAACTTCATGCAGTGGCTGACCGCCTGCGCCGACGACCTCGCACCACTGAGGAACCCTCCTAGCAGACCCAGAAGCAAGAAGGCCTCCTGGTTCACCGAAGAACTCAAGGACTCCAAGAAGAACTGTCGCACCCTCGAGAAAGCCTGGCTCCTCGACTAGACCACAGACAACAGGACCGCCCTCAAAGACGCCACCTGCAAGCACCACCAGCTCATCCACACAACCAAGAAGAATTCACTGAAAGAACGACTGGACAACAACGCACACGACAGCAAGGAGCTCTTCAGCATCGTCAAGGAGTTTTCCAACCCCAGCACCGGCAACAACGACATCACTCCTTCTCAGGAACTCTGCGACTCTCTCGCCTCGTTCTTCCAACGCAAGATCGCCGACATCCACAACAGCTTTGACGCACCACCCACGCACCCAACCGTCGAACCAACGCCCCCCACCGCCACGCTCCGCACCTGGACCACGGTGACCACCGAAGACACAGACCGCACGATGAACACCATCCACTCCGGATCTCCAACCGACCCCTGCCCCCACCACATCTTGAACAAGGCCGACTCCATCATCGCACCCCAACTCCGGGACGTCATCAACACCTCCTTCAACACCGCCACCTTCCCGGAGAGCTGGAAGCACGCCGAGCTCAATGCCCTACTGAAGAAACCAACAGCGGACCCCACCGACCTCAAGAACTTCCGCCCCATCTCGCTCCTCCCTTTTCCTGCCAAAGTCACCCAGAAGACCGTCAACAGACAGCTTGCAGCCTTCCTCGAGACGAACGGGTCCCTCGACCCCTCACAGTCCGGTTTCCGAGCCAACCACAGCACCGAGACCGCCCTCATCGCAGCCACCGACGACATCAGAACCCTGCTCGACAACGGGGAAACAGCGGCCCTCATCCTCCTGGACCTCTCTGCAGCGATCGACACCGTCTGCCACCGCACTCTAGTCCAACGCCTCAGCAACATTGGGATCCAAGAGAAGGCACTGGAGTGGATCATCTCGTTCCTCGCCGGAAGAACCCAGCGAGTCCGCCTCCTCCCGTTCCGATCCGAGGCTACCGAAGTCATCTGCAGCGTACCACAAGGATCATCACTCAGCCCAGCCCTCTTCAACGTCTACATGAGACCACTTGCAACCATCGCACGCCAGCACAACCTCAACATCATCTCCTATGCCAACGACACCCAACTGATCCTCTCCCTCACCAGAGACCCCGCCACCACCAGAACGAGCCTGCACGAAGGGATGAAAAACGTCGCCGAATGGATGAAGAACAGCCGCCTGAAACTGAACTCAGACAAGACGGAAGTCCTCATCCTGGGACCATCGCCCTCCACCTGGGACGACTCCTGGTGGCCCCCCGCCCTGGGCACCGCTCCCAAGCCAACCGACCACGCACGCAACCTGGGCTTCATCCTGTACTCCTCCCTCTCGATTACCAGACAAGTCAACGACGTCTCCTCATCGTGTTTCAACACCCTGCGCATGCTCCGAAAGATCTTCCGATGGATCCCGACCGAAACCAGGAAGATGGTCACCCAGGCCCTCGTCACCAGCCGACTAGACTACGGGAACACCCTCTACGCGGGAACCACAGCCAAACTACAGAAAAGACTCCAGCGCATACAGAACGCCTCCGGCCGACTCATCCTGGACAACCCCCGATGCAGCCACATCTCCGGCCACCTGAGGGACCTGCACTGGCTCCCCGTCAGCAAAAGGATCACGTTCAGGCTCCTTACCCACGCACACAAGTCTCTCCACGACCTGGGCCCCAAGTACCTCAACGACCGCCTGACCTTCTACACGCCCACCCGTCAGCTACGCTCTACAAGCCTCGCCCTCGCCGCCATACCACGCATCCGAACAGCCACCGCTGGAGGAAGATCCTTTTCCTACCTGGAAGCCAAGACGTGGAACTCCCTCCCCATCCACCTCCGGCTGACACAGGACCATCTCGCCATCAGGAAACAACTCAAGACCTGGCTGTTCGAGCAATAGCGGACCCCTCCCCAAAGCGCCTTGAGACCCTTCCGGGTGAGTAGCGCGCTATACAAATGGTATGATTGATTGATTGATTGAGTGACTGACCCTATATCCAACCATAGTTGCACACATAAAAGATGAAAAACAAAGCACAAAGATGGCAGTAAGGGATTAAGTGTTGCAGTACCTACCTATACACTTAAGTACAAAGTCAAATGCAGTAAAAAGCTGCCCACCGCCCAAGTCCACTGCCACGGAACTATAATTAGATAAATACAAAACAAGCGTATGGAGAGGCAACAAAGAAAGGTGCAAATAGAATGTATCAAAATCACAAAATATAACAGATGTCCTTCAAAAATGTGAAAAAAGTCCACTTTTAATCAGTTTGCTTGACACGATGATAAGAAAACAGCCAAGATTCTGAATATAAGATGACTAATTAAACAGCCATGAAACAGCCAACACGTTTCGCCCAATGTGGGCTTCCTCAGGGCTGTAAACAAAACATATAGAGATGGTCACAAATACAATTTATTTACAATATGATATAAATTTCAAAAACAATTCCTATAACTAACACCTAACCATTAAAAAATGTATTGTTATTCTTACACAATTTACAATTGATGGACATAGCATATCATAATCCAAATTATGATTGAGCACCATATGCTGTATATTATACACATAATCAAAGAAACCTCAAAATGAAAACACAGACCGTCACCTGTGAAAGAAAAAAACCAGAGGAGGAATGGACCAAAGAAGAGAAGGTGAAAAGGAAATAAAAGAAAATAAATAAACTTATGAGCAAGAGACAGCTTAAACAAGGGGAATCTCAAAATATAGAAAACAGACATAAAGGGAAAAGAAGAGAAATAAGTGAGAGCACATGGTCCTCAGACAGAGAAAAAACACACAATATGTGCCACTGTGCACTAACAGTTCCAAACATTTTGTAAAAAACCAGAATGCAAGATGTTTACTACATAAAAAAGTTATATTATTAATATGTTTTAAAACATCAAAGAAACCAAAGACAAGAAATAATTGGAGTTTATTTTTAATAGCCAAATACTCTCATTTATAAAGTAAAATCTTCTCACCAGAAATAATTAAAGTGGATTGCCGTCTCATTAGAACGAGCCTCAGCTGATTTAATTAGGGAGAAATTAGAGAAGAATACAGAAACATCAGAACCCGTGTAATACTGGATACATAAGGTACACAAGATTATATTAAAAAAAGATGATACCTTGTTCTTACACGAATACTGTGCAACAACCTATGAAGAAGAGTAAAGAATGAAGAAAACAACTTGATCAGGATACCAATCCAAACGCTTGGGTGGATTGAACATTATAATGAAACAGTCAATAAAGTTCTAGTTAAAAAACTCAATGTAGCGCACAGCCAGATGTACCACAACCTACGAATCAATTTCAATATTTTTACCTGAATAAATCTTTATTTGCTTTCACCCATCGTTATGTAGAGGTGTGAACTCTGATATGCACCACACCCGATAGCTTGAACCCAAAAACAAAAGAAAAAAGAAGTAAAATGTAATATCAAAACATACCCCAAACACGACTTCATAGAACAAATAACAAGTGAGTATAGGCATAGCACAACAACTGATGTGCATCAAGAATAAGAATATTAAATCTTATGAGGCACTGCTTATCAGAAAACCTCAAACTGAATAAATAATACGCAAGGTATTGGTTAAACCCCACCAAGAATAGAGCGCAAATAAAAAGATATATATCACACACACTACACAGACTGTAAGTAGCACAGATAAGGTAAAAGAACATTACACCGGTACAGGAGCCCAAAAAGTACTTACGCGAGGTAACAACACGCACAAAATTATCTAGATGTTATTTTCTTGTGGCCCGTTTATATAAAAAATAGTGACAAGAAAGCCACACATTCAAAATAACTTTCAGGAATATGAAATCGAGTAAAGCAAGCATCAGCATTTAGAAATCGCATTTGTGCCGAAATACTCACATCCTCAATTAAGAAGTCGTCCCAATTCTGTTTGGACGAGTCCGGTACACTTGCTTTCAAACAGACAAATTTTTGCGTCAAAGAACCGAGTCTACAAAAAACGCTACTTCTATAGGTCACAAGAAGTACCGTAAAACGTAAATGACGTGCAGTATATTTCACGTTCAAAAAGTTGCTTTATTGACACATTCAACAGGACATCAATGTCCGCTGGGGGAGCAATAATACGTAGTTGCAAATTTAAAACAAAAACAGCCACATGTCACCGATCGACATCAATATCAGAATAGCCATTACCAAGAAAACAAAATGCCCAACCATCAAATACGTTCAACATGTGAACAACAAACTTATATAAATTCATTATAAAAATAAGAACCAAATAATATTAATCATTAGCAAATTTTTAAAAGAACAATCCACCCGATAGTGTACTCGAACCCACATTACCACGTGTGCACAACACCGTGGAGTCAGTATGCTGTTATTAATTTCACAGTCTTAATACGTATGGAATAAAGCAGTGAGGGCAGAGAAAGCAAAACAGGGTCAAAAGACAACCACCACCAGGATCTGAATAAATATACAATATAAACTAGTCCAAACATCATCACATTGGTAATGTGGACAGGCAGATACCCACCCTTTATCATAAAGTGGGTTGTTAGCTAGGAAACAGAACATAACTTCAAAATAGCAAGAGACATAAACAAAAAACAAAAAAACAGGCAGTCTGAGTAAAAAAGTCCTATTTGAATTACAGACTAGGGTCAAGTCATCAACAAATAAATAGCATAACTAGAACTTGATCATAATTAGATATTAGAGAAAAATCATGTGACAGCATTTCATCACGATTGACATAAATACATGTTCTATTTTTCCAAATTTCTGGGGGGGATTGGAGCAGATCGAGATGATTGTCAGTCAAATACCACAATATAGCTCAATAATGTGCTAGACCTAACATCAAATACTGGTCACATCATTGGTTAAAACTGGACAAGAAATGCACACAAACAGTAATAGACACTGATGAAGTAATTTAAACTGATTATAACAGATAATGCATTTCTTTATCGGAATTAAGTCCATGTACAGTGGCCTGCAGTTTACAAATCCATAGGGCCTCACGGCGCCGTAATTGTAGCTCTCTATTACCCCCTCATTTATCTATGGGAACATGATCTATTGCATGAAATCTAAAGTTACTTTTGGGTAGCTATGAATTACACACATGAGCTTCCAACGCATTGGAATTATCATTTCTTAGGCAAGCACATCGATGTTCCTGAATACGAACCCATAATTGTGGTGCCGTACTGCCAACATAGATCATGTTACAGCTGCATAAGATAACATAAACAACAAATGTAGATCTGCAGTTGAGAAAGTATTTTATGTCGAGGGTGAAGCCACTGTTGTAACTGAACCACAAAGTGTTGTTAAGTCCCAACTGACAAACATTACAGTCTCTACATACGTAGAAACCTCTAGGGCTCCTAAGCCACATCTGTGGCAAACTGATGTTTTTGCAGTATAGCTCGGACACAGAGCTTCTCGTAAGGTCCCTGATTTCTTGTATGTAACAGAGGGTTTAGTGCCCAGAAGTGGTCCCACACATACCTGGTGTGGAACCACTCTGAAGCTCTGTGCCCCAGCTATACTGCAAAAAACATCAGTTTGACCCTGTCTTGCTTTCTCTGTCCTCACTGCTTTATTCAATACGTATTAAGACTGTGAAATTAATAACAGCATACTGGCTCCAACCTTAGGTGGCATGGTAGTAAGCATCTTCCCAGATGTGGGTTTGATTTTTGTATTGGTTGGCATGTGATATATATTAGGAAGAGTTTGGAAGCTTTATTTATGCTCCGTTTACTCTTGTAAGTCAGACCATCTTTTCTGCCCTTAAGTAGATTGGTGACTGTAATACCAAGTTTCTGACTCTCTGATTTTTAGGACACCATAAGTTAACACTCGTGATATGAGCAAGACCATTCACAGAGACCTGCAGCTCGTCGGGTTAGTATTTCATTTTTCTCATGCGGCCACTCACTGTTTTTATAGTGGCATGAGGTTCAGGTAACAAGGTGTTCTGCACACGGGGTAACATGGGTTTGAGTACACTATCGGGTGGTTTGCTCTTTTAGAAATTTGCTAATGATTAAATATTATTTGGTTCTTATTTTTATAATGAATTTATATAATTTTGTTGTTCACATGTTGAACGTATTTGATGGTTGGGCATTTTGTTTTCTTGGTAATGGCTATTCTGATATTGATGTCGATCGGTGACATGTGACTGAATTGGCTTCAAATTTGCAACTAAGTCTTATTGCTCCCCCAGTGGACATTGATGTCCTGTTGAATGTGTCAATAAAGCAACTTTTTTAATTGAGGATGTGAGTATTTTGGCACAAATGCGATTTCTAAATGCTGATGGTTGCTTTACTCGAATGGATATTCCTAAAAGTTATTTTAAATGTGTGGCTTTCTTTTTCACTATTTTCTATATAAACGGGCCACAATAAAATAACATCTAGATAATTTCGTGCTTGTTGTTACCTCCCGTAAGTATTTTTTGGGCTCCTGTACCGGTGTAATGTTTTTTTACCTTATCTGTGCTACTTACAGTCTGTGTAGTGTGTGTGATATATATCTTTTTATTTGCGCTCTATTCTTGGTGGGGTTTAACCAATACCTTGCATATTATTTATTCAGTTTGAGGTTTTCTGATAAGGAGTGCCTCATAAGATTTAATATTCTTATTCTTGATGCACATCAGTTGTTGTGCTATGCCTACACTCACTTGTTATTTGTTCTATGAAGTCATGTTTGGGGTATGTTTTGATATTACATTTTACTTCTTTTTTCTTTTGTTTTTGGGTTCAAGCTATCGGGTGTGGTGCATATCAGAGTTCACACCTCTACATGACGATGGGTGAAAGCAAATAAAGATTTATTCAGGTAAAAATATTGACATTGATTCGTAGGTTGTGGTACATCCGGCTGTGCGCTTCATTGAGTTTTTTAATTAGAACTTTATTGATTGTTTCTTCATTCTTTAGACATTATAATGTTCAATCCACCCAAGCGTTTGGATTGGTATCCCGATCAAGTTGTTTTCTTCATTCTTTACTCTTCTTCATCGGTTGTTGCACAGTATTCGTGTGATAACAAGGTATCATCTTTTTTAATATAATCTTGTGTACCTTATGTATCTAGTAGCACACAGGTTCTGATTTTCTGTATTCTCTAATTTCTCCCTTTTCTTAGCTTAGCTGGTAACCTATTAAATCAGATGAGGCTCGTTCTAATGAGACCGCAATCCACTTTAATTATTTCTGGTGAGAAGATTATCCAATTATTTCTTGTCTTTGGTTTCTTCAAAGTTTTAAAACATATTAATAATATAACTTTTTTATGTAGTAAAAATCTCGCATTCTGCTTTTTAACAAAATGTTTGGAACTGTCAGTGCACCGTGGCACATATTGTGTGTTTTTTCTCTGTATGAGCACTTTGTGCTCTCACTTATTTCTCTTCTTTTCCCTTTACGTTTGTTTTCTATATTTTGAGATTCCCCTTGTTTAAGCTGTCTCTTGCTCATAAGTATATTTCTTTTCTTTTATTTCCTTTTCACCTTCTCTTCTTTGGTCCATTCCACCTCTCGTTTTTTCTTTCACAGGTGATGGTCTGTGTTTTCATTTTGAGGTTTCTTTGATTATGTGTATAATATACAGCATATGGTGCTCATCCTAATTTGGATTATGATATGCTATGTCCTTCAATTGTAAATTGTGTAAGAATGACAATACATTTTTAATGGTTAGGTGTTAGTTATAGGAATTGTTTTTTAAATGCATATCATATTGTAAATAAGTTGTATTTGTGACCATCTGCATATGTTGTGTTTACAGCCCTGAGGAAGCCCACATTGGACGAAACGCGTTGGCTGTTTCGTGGCTGTTTCATTTGTCATCTTATATTGAGAATCTTGGCTGTTTTCTTATCATCGTGTCAAGAAAACTGATTAAAATTGGACTTTTTTCACATTTTTGAAGGACATGTGTTATATTTTGTGATTTTGATACATTCTATTTACACCTTTCTTTTTTGCCTCTCCATACGCTTGTTTTGTACACATAAAAGATGGTTGACATGACCTATTTCTGCGAATATGAATGTTTGTTGTACATTCAGTGGAGTGTTGTATCTGTAGTAATACATGGCTGTGAAAGGTTAAGGTTGCAGTTTTTGGCACGTGAAAGGCAGATAATATATATACGTACGTGGTCATTCGGATAAACTGTCGAACTTGGTGCTGGAAATCAGTGATCGAGCCTCAGAGTCGCGTCCTCATCCTGTTATTGTAGAGAAATGACGTAATCTATGCATGGCTGAAAATGTACTGTAAATAGGGTGCTCATGTATATTGCTGATATAGTTTTGGGTCGACTTCGAGCTATAAAAATATGCAAAAAAAAAAAATCGAGCAATAGCA
Source organism: Lissotriton helveticus (assembly GCF_964261635.1). Lineage (NCBI taxonomy): Eukaryota > Metazoa > Chordata > Amphibia > Caudata > Salamandridae > Lissotriton > Lissotriton helveticus. Next base: position 1,478,108,489 of record NC_136059.1, on the reverse strand, counting down.
CACACTTATAAATTTCATTACAAGACCGGAGGCTACCAATATGCATATAACTCTTAATGCAGACTCAAGCACATCACAAGCAATACATCACAAGCAATACATCACAAAGCAATAGTTCCATAATAGAACGTTAAAAAACAAACAAAAGGCATGAGCAGTAGGCGAATAATCCTCTTTTAAAAGCGGCTCCAAGCAGATAAGTTCACTACATCTTTTGTTGCTTTACTCTCTCTAGCTGTTTGATGTATTCCTTTTTAATTTATGTGCTGATCTTATTACAATGCTCTAGTGTCATTTGTACTTGTATTACTGCTATGTGCTGAACTTATTACCAATGCTTTATTGTCATTTGTACTTATATTATTACTGCTTATATTTGTGCTTTACTCGTTTTAATTTCACCTTGGAATAATTCCCCCTTTCAAGCATCTTCCTCCGCTCTCCTATTTACGGAGACCGGCGTAGTTTCTTCTTCGAAAACCGCCCTACCCTCGTTCGTTCACAAATTATTTTGTAATCGGGGGAGAGGATCGCCGCTCGTAGGCTCCTCTCCCCTGTACCCTCTCTCGTTTAATGGGCATTAGGATTGAATATTAAATATTGAATTTACAGGCACTCACCAGCTTGAGGCTTCCCTTCGGGTCTTCAAGCGGGCGCCGTTAGAGGAATTCACCCTGGCAACGCTTGCGTTGCGTACCCGTGTTGCCAGGGGACTCTCCTCTCCTCTCAGCAATCAAGCCAGCTGATCAGGCACTCGAGACAAGTTTTTCGGTTACTTACTCGCATCTTGAATCAGCTGGCAATCTCTGTGCTCGTTTTCTATACAATATTTATACTTGTGCTCATATTTGGGCAATCTTATATTTTACATTTAGACCTTCATTTTTAGAACAGTTTTAACTCATACAGCTTGATTTTACCCACTCTAATGAGTGAAAGCCTTGCCAAGTGATAAAATTGCCAAGTCTCTTTTCCTACTGGACCCCTCCATTTAGCCCCCCCCTTTTTATTTAACACATAAAAGAAAAGGGGAGCTATATTTGTTAAAAATAAATTAATATATAAAAAAAAGAATTAAAAAATATCTATTCACTATGTCCGACTCAGACTCAAATCAGGCTAGCGCCGCTGAGTCTGGCTTTAATAACGAGGCAATAAAAAATCTAATTGACAAGGAAATGAGATCCTGTATATTCTCAACACTTTCCCAGGTCATGGCTTCAAAAAGATAATTCCCTTCTGAAGAGGATGACTTCCCCAAACCTGTCCTAACAGATGAGAACGGTCTCACTGAAAAAAGGGGTAAGAAATCTAAGAAGTCAAAAAATAATGAATTTACCCCAGAGAGCACAGGCGGTCCTAGAACCTCGAGATTTACAGAGGTCCTCGCATCTCAAATACTTCAGGTGTCCTTAGCAGCACAAGATTGAAAGGTGTCCTTAGCAGCACAAACTGTATGGGTGTCCCTCACGTCACAAACTATCAAAGTGCTCAAGATGATAGCAACGGTCTCCAATTCGTACATGACGACAACTTTCATGTTGATGACCATGGTGATGATGCCTCAGAATTTCCGGATGAATATTTCCTTGACCTCGATGAGGATGATCAAGATGTTGACTCCCTTCTCTTTAACGACAATCTTCCATCTTCATCTAAAGATAGTATCATGGACCCCGTGGGGGAGGAGATGTTCTCTCCTTTTAATATTAAACATCAAAGGAGTTCGGAATGGACCCCCATGATCATCTATGCAAATTTATTACTAAATGGCTAAGAAATCCCTTGGAGAGGGAGACTCTCAACCTCTTAAGAGCCGAATGCTCCAGGCCTTCAATCGAGGGTAGAGTTTGGCAAACCCCAAATCTTGACCCAAACCTATCACTTACCTTTTTAAACTCGGCAGAGACCCTCGAAAAGGGTTAGAAAGATCTCTTAAAATCTGCCAAGACAAGGTCATTGATATTCTAGGCCCTTTAACTAAAATTATTGATGCCGCCGAAGAGAGCCACCTTAAAGAGTCCCCTCTTGACACCCGTTCAATTCATGGTTGGAGTCAAACAGCTCTTGTCTTATTAGGCAATGCAAATGCAGGCCTTAACTCAGAGAGGAGAAGAGTAGTCTTGACCAAGATTAGCCCAAAACTAAGCGACTTGGCTGACAAAGAAACCTCTCTTAATCTGGGAGGCTTACTTTTTGGGGAAGATTTAATTAAAAACCTCTGTAAATATGTTTCGACATTTACTGCTTTGGACAAAGCCCATCAGAAGATGAAAAAGGTTTTCAATTCCAACAACCTTTTTGGAAGGGCTGGAAGAAGGGGCCAATCTTCTGGCTGCTTCAACAGAAGGCTCTACTCCAGTTCTAGAGGTTATGGTGGAAGAGGATACCAACCCTCCAATCAACCTCAGTTCTACCCCCCAAGAGGAAGAGGATTCCGTACGAGACGATTCAGAGCCAGAGGACCTTCCACAGACACCAACACTCAAAGTGAGTACTTCTCTCCCTTATCCTTCCCCCTGTCTTGGAAACCAAAGGTGGGAAGCAGACTGAAATTCTTCTACCACAACTGGAAACTTATCACTCAAGACCCTTGGGTTTTAAATATGGTGGTCAGATTTTCTATAGATTTTTTACAAACTCCAATTCAGATGTCACTTCCCAAAGTAATTCCACTCACTTTAAATCAGGAGAAAATAATAGAGGAAGAAATGTCCTCAATGCTTCAGAAAGGTGCAATTATAGACGTCCCTATGGAATTTCTGAGATTTATAAGCACTCTTTTCATTGTAGAAAAAAGGACAAATCTGAGGGAACTCAACAAATACCTTGTTTATAGACATTTCAAGAAGGAAGGCATCCATCTTCTAAGAGACCTCTTATTGAAAGGGGACTGGTTAGTCAAATTAGATCTGGAAGAAGCCTACTTTACCATTCCTATGGCAGAGGAACATCAACCCTTCCTTCATTTTGTTTGGAAAAATTGTCTTTTTCAATTCCAAGCCATTCCCTTTGGCCTCTCCTCAGCTCCTTGGTGTTTTACCAAGGTGATGAGGGCAGTTGCCTCATCTTTAAGAGAAAAGGGTATTCATCTCATCATCTATCTAGATGACATCCTTATCCTATCTCAAGATTACAATCAAATCATCCAAGATCTGAAAACTGTTGTAGACCTTTTAGAAAGTCTGGGCTTTATCATAAACAAGGAAAAATCCATACTTTCTCCCTCGAACACCATTGAATTCTTGGGTTTCACTGTAGACACCACAAATTGCCTTCTCCTTCTTCCTCCAAATAAGATTTCCAAAATCAGGAAAAAGATAAGACATGTCCTGAAACAACAAAGTCTCTCTTTAAGAGAAATAGCCAGACTCTTGGGACTTCTCTCTTCTTCCATTCAGGCTTTCTTTCCGTGCCCCCTGAATTATCGTGCCCTTCAAAGAATAAAAGCAAGAGCTCTGAGATCAGGCCTCTGGTACAGAAATCGTGTTTCTTTGAACCAGGAAGCCATCTCAGAACTGACATGGTGGTTGGATAATCTGAACGCATGGAACGGCAGAGCGATCTCTGGTTCTGCGCCAGATTTCATTTTGGAATCAGATGTGAGCCTTCATTACTGGGGTGTTTGTCTCCAGGATCAGAACACTGGAGAAATTTGATCTCAGGAAGAATCTTTTCACCACATCAATTACCTGGAGTTAACCGCAGGGCTTTATGCTCTGATGAGTTTCAAACACTCTCTTCAAGGCAGATCAGTAATTCTGAAAATGGACAACATGTCCACAGTGGCTTACATAAATCACCTAAGAGGTACTGTATCTGAAGACCTCTCGAACTTGGCCAAAAAACTCTGGATGTTTTGCCTAGAACACAGGCTCTCCCTAAGAGCGGAATACCTTCCAGGGAAATCCAACCGTTGTGCAGATTGGATCTCCAGGTTCCTCTTAGACTAAGGCGACTGGAAACTCAACATGTTGGTTTTCTATTCCCTCAACCAATTTTGGGGCCCTTTTCATATAGATCTGATTGCGAGCAGACTAACTTTCCAGTTGGAGAAATATTACAGCTGGATGCCCGACCCGGAAGCTCTAGCGGTAAACGCTTTTCTCCAATCTTGGGAAGGGATCAACGCTTATGCCTTCCCTCCATTTGTGATGATCCAGAGAGTCCTTCAGAAAGTGAGACATCAATGCTCCTCAATTGTCTTGATAACCCCTTTTTGGCCATCCCAAGCATGGTTCCATACTGCCCTGGAACTGACTTCCGATTTTCCCTTCCTAATTCCTTCCCTGATAGACCTTCTTATGGACATAGACGGGCAAAGTCACCCTCTTGTCCAAACAGGGAATTTGAAACTTCTTGCCTGGAGAGTGTCAGGAGATCCAATGATCTCGCTGGACTTTCATAGACAGCTTCAACTCTCCTCGGCGAATCATGGGCCCCTGGCACACACTACCGATACAACAACATTTGGAAAGTCTGTGTCTGTTGGTGCCTGGAAAGGAACCTGGATTCCGTGGAGGCACCTTTTGTTGATATAATTAACTTTCTTGTGGAACATTTCAAAAGAGGCCTTAGCTATAGATCTATCAATTGTTATAGATCAGATATTTCCACAGGCCATGCTCTGGTCAACCGTAAAACAGTAGGTAAAAATCCCATTATTTGTAGAGTTCTTAAGAGTATTTGAATAAGGAGAGCTCCTAGACCAAGATACCAGTCTCTCTGGGATGTGAATTTAATTCTTAATCTTTTTTCTAGCTGGCCTGATAACTCCCTTTTGAACAGAAAGAATCTTTCAATTAAACTTGCTACACTTTGTCTTAGATCCTGTCGTAAGGTTTCAGATGTTAAAGCTCTTGATATATCTTATAGGTCCTACGACATGTTTGGAGTTAAATTTGAAATGTAAAGAAGAACCAAAACTATGTCTAATGTTATCTTTTATCCACATTTTGACTTATACAAAAAACTTTGTGTTGTAGATTGTATGAAATAATACGATCTCAGAATGAATACTCTTCGCCCCTCCAGTGTGAATCAATTACTAATCTCCTTTGTTAAACCTCACAAAGGTATTACTTCTGCCTCTATCGCAAGATGGGTTAAAATTGTTATGAACCTTGCAGGTATTGATCTGAGTATCTTCAAACCACACTCTATCAGAGGTGCAATGGCCAGTAAGTCATTTTGGTCTGGTGGTAAGTTAGATGATATTCTGAAAGCTGCTGATTGTTCTAATTCTAGAACTTTTGCTCATCACTATTGCAAACCAATCACTCATATGTCTGATGTTGTTTTACATGGCTACCAACATGCATAATGGTAGCCTCTGCTCTAGTAATGAAATTGTGATTCTCCAATTAACATGACTAGAGAATCTGGATTTCATTAAAGACACGGAGGCTAACATTATCCCTCCCACCCTTTCCCTTGGGTGGTTGATTTTAAAATACTGTTTATGTTCCATATCTGACTTTTGCTTCTGTGATATGTTTATTTGAATGCTTAGCTTGTGTTTATATTGTTTATACTCCTTTACAGAATTGTTCTTTTATTCTTTGCATTTCTAGAATTATTTATATCTCTTTTTCCTTTTCAGATAATCTCTCGTAACTTCTTGTTCCTGACCCACGGATCTTTTTATTCTTGGATATATTTCTGTATCGATTTATTCATCCGTCATCTATTCCTCGAAGTTTGGAATTTTGATTGAAGTTTATTGGACCTTTTCATTGAAGTTTATTGGTCCTTTCCTTTCCGTGTCTTTAATGAAATCCAGATTCTCTAGTCATGTTAATAGGAGAATCGCAATTTACTATACACTTTGCTTGCAGGATTGTAATGATCCAGTTTGTACGTTTGTATTTGTAGAATGAGCGAGAGAAAGTTATATAATCAAAGTTTTTGTTACTGGCAGAGGTAGGATGGTTGCATGCGCTGTTTACAGGACAATATAATGTGGTAGGGTGCCGGAACAGCATTTTACAAACATAATAAATACACAGACACAGATAGATAGCTGAAGTGGGTATGGGCACATTTGCTCAACTCCATTTTATTACGTTGCTGATGGTAAAAAGTAGAATAGTAATTATGATATCATACACAGATATTCAATCATAAACGGTTTATGACTTCTGCTGTACAAAGGTAGGAGCATCATATGTGAAATAATACACAGAAGATTCTATCGTAAAGGGTTTATGAGTTGTGGTGCACTAAGGTAGGGTCGGTTTGTGTGGCGCCTGCGATGATGCGTGGTCCAGGCAGACCGCACTGATAAGAATATCTTTTGATTACTGCATTTTGCCTTAAAAAGGCGACTTGGCGATTATTTATGGTGCACTGAGTTAGTGGTACGTCTGGTGGTCAGAGTGTGCGCACCCTGCGATGATGCGTTGTTCGAGCGGTCTGCGCTGGAAGCATTGTCTGTTGCCTACTGGACTGCATCATCTGTAATCACGATTGAAATAAAAGATGAAACATGTATGGAATACATTATTGAAATATGTATGTTTCCGGGACATTATAGTTAAAATTGTGACCTGTGCTGTCCGCAGTGTAGACTACCATTGAATGTGCCTTTGCACTTGCAGCGTGAATTTTATTATTCAACTAAATCTATAACTGATATAAAAGAAGTTCTTGAAGGAAGCATCCTAAAGGGATATTGTATATGCTTGATACATGTTATACTTAGTTTGGTGTTGTACTCTGCAAAAAATGAATCAACAGTCTATTTAATTGTGAGCTCTGATGACCGCAGTGTAGGCAGGAGGCAGCGGTTAGCAAGAGCCCACGGCCACATTGCGTTGAGTAGAGCTGCACAGTATTGGTAATTTAGCGTGTGTGCAGCCAGCGATGATAAGTGGTGCAATGAGTTAGTGGCACCTGAAATAACATGGTTCTGTGGAGCCTGCGATGATGCGTGGTCTGGGTAGGCCGTACTGATAGCAATGTTTTTTGTCTTGTGAAGTCTGCCTTAATAAAGCCATGTGGCAAAGATTGTTGGTGCACTGAGTTAGTAGTACCTTTGGCACCTAACGTGTACGTACCCTGCGATGATGCATGGTCAGGGGGAGGCACAGTAATTGGAGTAATGTCTTTTGTCGATTGAATTCTGCATCAATTCCATTTAAAAGTGATAGTATGCCTCATTGCAGACATAAAATTGTTCACTCTTCTTTGCGATGATTTATGGTGCACTGAGTTAGTAGTGTCTTTGGCGCTGAGCTTTTACGTAACCTGTGATCATGCGTGGTCCAGGGGGGCCGCATTCAGACCAAAGTCTTTTGTCTGTTGAATTCTGCCTGAATACGGTCACGTGGCAATGAATTATGGTGCACTGAGTTAGTAGTAGTACCTTTGGCATTGAGCGTGTACGTAACCTGCGATGATGCGTGGTCCGGGCAGGCCGCACTGGGAGCAATGTTTTTTTACCAGGGAATTCTGCCTTAATAAGGCCACGGGGGAATGACTTGTGGTGCAGTGAGTTAGTGGTACCTAAAGAACTCAGCGTGTGCGCACCCTGCAATGATTTGTGGTTTGGGTGGGTCGCACTGGTACGATATCTCTTTCTTACTGGAATGCGTCATGTGCAATCACCATTCCACCTGAATAGTGAGCTGTCACAATGTAGATCGAAGGCAGTAGACAGTACAGACATTGAGGAATGTTTTTTGTTGCATCCTTTAACAAAATCTGAGGACATAGAGTACAATTGTCTCTGCCTTAAATAAATCAAGGCTAAATACAATGCTGTCCATAGTGTAGATCCAAAGCTGAATTCAAGTTGTGAACCCTGCTGTCCTCACTGTTGATCAAAGGCAGTAGTCAGCACAGACATCAAGATATTCTTTTTGTCGTATCCTCTAACAAAATTAGAGGACATAGACTACAATTATCTCTGCCTTAAATAAATCAAGGCTGAATTTCATGCTGTCCGTAGTTTAGATCCAAAGCTGAATTCAAGTTGTGAACCCTACTGTCCGCACTGTAGATCGAAGGCAGTAGTCAGCACAGATATCAACGAATGATTTTTGTCACTTATTTTAACAAAATCTGAACACATACAGTACAATTGTCTCTGCATTAAATAAATCAAGGCTGAATTCCCTACTGTCCATAGTGTAGATGCAAAGCTGAATTCAAGTTGTGAACCCTGCTGTCCGCAGTGTAGATCGAAGGCAGTAGTCAACACAAACATTGAGGAATGCTTTTTGTCACATCCTTTAACAAAATCTGAACACATACAGTACAATTGTCTCTGCATTAAATAAATCAAGGCTGAATTTCCTATGGTCCATAGTGTAGATGCAAAGCAGAATTCAAGTTGTGAATCCTGCTGTCCGCAGTGTAGATCGAAGGCAGTAGTTGACACAAACATCGAGGAATGCTTATTGTCACATCATTTAACAAAATCTGAAGAAATATAGTACAATTGTCTCTGCCTTACATAAATCAAGGCTAAATTCAATGCAGTCCATAGTGTAGATCCAAGGCTGAATTGAAGTCGTGAACCCTGCTTTTCACAATGTAGATTCGAGGCAGTAGTCGATACAGACATAAGTCTGCGGTGCTGTGGCGCTGAGTTTGCAATGGGCCTGTATCGAGGAGGAACGTGGTCATGGCGGCACACTATTAGGCATAGCCTCATTATTTATAATCATACGCTGAAGTTGTGTACGTTTGACCAGCCCACTCCGCTTCTGCTTCAAGGGGGGGGGACAACACAGCTACATGCCCGAGATATTCCCCAGTGTCTGAGATAATATGGTTGTGTCCACTGTGCAGTACACTACACGTATCAATAGTATATCTACACACGGAAAAGTTTTTGGTTTGTATAGTGAGTTGTGTGTAGCATATCACCGGTAGTTATAGCATTGTGTACATTATTGTTGATGTGCGAGTTCCCTCCCTTATACATAGTTGGTTGTCACATCTCTGAACATTGAGCTAGTGTGTTGTTGAGGTGATGTATAATTTGGAAAAGTCAGTTGTCCTGTTTTGCCCTGCCTCTGAGGTAGTAGAGGGTGAGGGGTCAGGAGGGGTGGTTATAGTGGTGTTGGCGCTAGATGTTGTGATTTTGTTGGGTATTAGAAGCGCATAATTAGTACCTCTATCACATATTAATCTTTAAATATGGGTGCGAGTTGGATGTAATACACACAGTACATAGTTGACGTCCCTACACTAGTTCAATGTTGATATTAATTTGTTAGTGGTAAATGGAACTATCGCCTGTTTTTTTTAGGTAGCATTGTAGATTTGGTTTGTTGTTGAAAGTACGGGGAAGTGGTGCTTTTTTTGTTTTTTTCTACGGGAACGCCTAGTTTGTATATTATTAACGTTAGTTGTGGTTCTGGTTTGTAGCGATTTTCTTGGAGGAAGGAATACATTGAAGAGTGGGAATATTTGCAGTTTTTACTAGGTTGAGAACGGGATGATAATATAAAAAGATAGTAAAAACAGATATGCTTAATTAACATTACAATTAGGAATTATCATTTAAAAAACCTTTGAAATTCACTGAAAAAACCATAGGTTTCAGGCATGTTATAGTTAGGAAATCATCATTTAAAAAACCTTAGAAATTCACTGAAAAAAACATAGGTTTCAGGGGTATTATAGTTAGCTGGACATTTCACTCATACAAAATCATTGAAATTCTTCTGTTATAGTTAGTTGTACTAACTGTAACTCTCACGCCCGCAATCCACTGGTGATGATGTCACATATTACATCATTCATGACATGGTCAGTGGCATCATTATATATATATCCAAATACAATCCACTTTAACCCGCACTCAGGACAAAGATGAAGGAGACAGTTTAACAAACACAGGGATTTATTTGTGACATAAATCTTTAGTCGGAATAAATCCCCTTGTTTGTTGAAGCATCTCTTTCATCCTTGGCCTGAGTGAGTGTTAAAGTGGATTGTATTTGAGTTTGATATCCGGTTGTCTCTACCTGCAAACGCGCCACCTCCCATTGTAGAACATAGAAACCTTCTCAGGGGTCTCATTGACACTTGGTCCTTTTAAACCAACAAAGAAGAAATTGGCACAGAAGCTGAAATGTAAAAAGAACATCTTTATTAACCTCAAATGAGGGAGACTACATCACACAGAAGCCTTAGCAACTGAATGAGGCAGTCTAAGGAGTACAGAAAACTGGGGCCTTATATATGCTGAGGGTTACATAGTCAGCATTAGACCAAGGAACAGTCCGGGCTCATGTAAGCATGCAAAATGACTAATATGGGCATGCAAGATCTGCTTGCTCAGCAAAGTGGGAGGGGCTAACAGTGGCTGTTTTTGGCAAACACATCCTGACATTTACAGACTATAATAACTGCAAGGACAGCTGCAAGTTCAACTGAGCATGTGCGAAGGTGGAAGATGCTGAATATAGTTAGTTTCTAGGCAGATTACAAGAGCAGTCAACACTGAGGGAGGACAAAGCACATGGCGAGCACGTGGCAGCACATGGCTAACTAAAATGGCTGCCAGAAATACAAAAAGATTTTCCGCTCATGCTAACAACTCCGTCCAATATTTAACACCGTGGGCGCTAGTTTCCCAGAATGAGTCATCTGTGTTTATATGTATATGTGTACAATTAACATAAAATCTAAAAATAATATTCTATTATAAATTAGAACATTAAACTATTTAAAAATCTTTAAACTTAAATTTCCCACTCCAGTGAGTGCAAAAGTAGGGAATGTGTTGGGTAGCAGTGGGGAATCAATTACTATTCCCACTCCAGTGAGGGCAACAGTAGGGAGAGTGTGGGATAGCAGAGAAGCAAACATATATATTCCCACACCAGTCAGTGCAACAGTAGGGAAAGTGTTGGATAGCTGAGGGGTAAAAATTACTATACCCACTCCAGTGAGTACAACAGTAGGAAAAGTGTTGAATACCAGAGGAGTTAAAAATAATTTTCTCACACCAGTCAGTGCAACAGTAGCGAAAATGTTGGTTAGCGGAGGAGTAAAAATTACTATTCCCACTCCAGTGAGTGCAACAGTAGGGAAATTGTTGGAGTGGGAATAGTATATTTTATCCCTCTACTATCCAATAAATGTAAAAGTAGGGAAAGTGTTGGATGGGGAGGGTTAAAAATTAATATTCCCACTCCATTGAGAGCAACAGTATGGAAAGTGCTGCATTGCAGAGGAGTAACAATTAATATTCTCACTCCAGTATGTTCAACATTAAAAACAAACAACATTTTAACAACTGAAACGTTTAAAAAACAAACTAAATTAAACATATATAAATATGTAAACAATTAAAATACAAATATGATTTTAGAATTTTTTTAAAAACATTATAATGTTAAATACATATGTAAAATACCTACAAATATTATATTAAAGAAAATAAAAAATAATTTCCGAACAAATAAAATTTTTTAAAAAAAAACTATTTAGAAATAAAAACATTAATTATTAAATACATTTCCTTTTTGATTTCATACACTAACACCACACAATTCACAACTCGCATCTAAATTTAAAAGAACATATACTTCCTTAATGAATTACCAATTAAAGAAATATTACTCATTAAAAAACAAATTTAAACTCATAAAAATGATTTAACTTCTCACACTTTACCCCTGTAATCCCCACAACCCACAGCTAAAATTAAATTGTACAAATATTAGTTACACTATTAAAATGTATTTTCAATTGAAAAACGAATAGTATTTAACAACTAATTATAAGTAACATGTATTTACTCCCCACACTGTGCCCCTATAAGAAAAACCCACACACAAAAAATATAAACGAATACACTAATTAATATAAATAATAAATTAACATTAATGATCGACTAATTTTGTATTAATTATACATAAATTACTTTCCAACCTTTACCCTAATAACCCCACAACCCACACCTAAAACTAATTACACAATTTCCATAATTTATTTTAATCAATTAATGAATATTAATTATAACTAATTGTTAATCAATTAAAGTAAATGACTTCCAACCTTTTACTCCATAAACCCCACAACCCACACCTAAAATTAATCACACAATTTCCATAATTAATTTTCAATCAATTAATTAATTAACATAAATGAACAACTATTTATTAATTAATTACACATAAATTACTTCCCACCTTTACTCTTATGAATCCCGGAACCTGCACTTATTTTTTGTCTTCACAATTACCATAATTACCATAATTAATTATAAATGTATTGGACTTCCCCGGTGTGACTGCAGGCTGTGGCAGGGAGAAGACTGGGCTGAATGTCTTTTTTCCGTGCCAGCGCCCTCCTCACCTCCCCTGTGGCTGCGTGCGAGGTGCTGCTCTGGCGCATTTCCCTCAGTCAAGATCCACGGCTTGTGGCTTGTGGCTGCTAGAACATGAAGCAGTAGATTGTATTCCAAAGCCATTTTCAGAAGGAGGTTCTCGTCAGCCCTCCCCCCGGAGAAACAAGCAGAGAGTCAGGCTGTATAGCATTCTGTCCAGCGTTCATTTTCAAGTGAAAGGTGAGGCGAGGGGGAGCTAAAAGGGACATAAAGACTGATTTCTTTTGTTGCTCTGCTGCACGGACTCGATACAATCTTGAATTGCGCAGGATCATTTTGAAAAGCGTGGGCATACCTTGTTAGTCCCACTGCAGGGACCACCGACATTGAATCGCTCCTCTCCGCCGCCGCAAAAGCCACACCAGCGCCCGCAGCGGGAGGGGTGAGTTCGCTACGGGACTCCATTTCCCAGAAGCCCTAGCGGCGGAGCACGCCGCCACACCTCTGTCCTGCACCAGGAGGCGTTCCAAAAGGAGGCCAGCCCCCGCGTCGCGCAGGTCGGTGCCGGGAGAAGCCCGGGACAAGGGCGGGACCATCTAAGGCCATCATAGGCCAGTGGAGGCCGGGTCGGAACACCCCCTTTGGTACTGAACTAAGAAAAGAAGGAAAAGGATTTAAGGTACAGATACCCTTTGACTATCTCAACTTTCGTACAGGTCCCTCCCAAGCGTCATTATAGTGGAACTGTCGAACTATTTGCTGGGTAGTGGAATCTGATTCAGTGTCCACTATCAAAAGCTATTACGCTATGGCTTGCAAAGGGGGCTCTAGAAAACCTTCCTTCTAGAGTGACTTGCTTAGGGGAACGATGGACTATTATATTAAGAGTGCAATACTTCCCATTGCCAGTGAATTAGAGAGAATAGAACGTTCCCCAGCCATGGATATTTCTCCGATTATGTGTTCCCCTCCACAGACTGCTGATGGAGCCCCAGCTATATAATTACTGGAACTAAATAAAATGTGTAAATCCACGTATGCTGCTCTGGAATCAAGAAACATGCAAACTAGTGCTCCTATTTCCCCTATAGCAACGACTAGTCCTAGGTTTAGCTGTTCCCTTCAACTAACCCAAATGCTACAGGGTACTCCCCTCACAACACGACCAATAGTAAACTCACAATCAGCAGTTTCCAACCAGGTGTTTTCTGCTAAAAGGAAAAGAGATGGGGTCAAACAAACGGGGAGTCAGGCCGAGCAACAAAAACTAAATTCAAATCCCCCACTGCCTAACACTCCTAGCAGTGCAACATCGAAAGCATCTACCCAGGCTTCTTTACTGGCCTCGTTTTAAAATATGATAAAGTCAATTATTTCCCCGTTGATTGATAAATTGACTAGCTTAGGGGATAGGCTCACGGGTGTCGAGGAAGCAATTAAGGCTAATTTGTTACTTATAAAAACTATGGTAGGACCCTCTCAACCGCATCGTCCAGCCCATACAGAAATGCCCAATACCACCATACAAAGTAGGACCACCCGTAATCAATTAGTAACCCCGCATAGTAAAAACTTAAACCTCTCGAAAGCCACCACAACTTTTACGGAGTTCTTACCCTAGAGTTGGGCCGAACAAAGAAACGTCATTTCAAAAGAGAAAGCGGTTAATTATGACAATATGTCACATAAAACCAATCATCTGCATTTGCCACCAGAGGCCGCTCCCATTTTGTGTGTCCTCTCAGGTGTACCACACGTCGTCCTATTCCTCCAATCTTGGCAGCCACAAATAGGAGATGGGCCTATATCTATCTGGAGTCTAAGTGAATTCTACCCTAGAACATTACATGTCTTGTCGCACCACCAAAAAGAACAGAACATCCACCGGGTGGGCACAAGTGGTCTTGTACCGTGTGGTCACTTCACCCCCACGTTCAATTAATCTGATCTACTCTCTCGCTCTTCAATGATTAGCTGATTTATCCTATTGATTTAATCTTAGTTTAACAGATGCTACTTTTTATGAAATGAAATGTACTGATGTATTTGTGTATACTTATGTACTGTTGTTGTTTTTATGATTTTTTATAATTTTTAAATTGATTTTTATCATTTTTTGTTTATGTGATTGTATTGCTCATGCTTTTATGAATTGTTTTTACATTTCGAATAAAGCTCTTTGAATTGAATTGAATTATTATTATTATCAACATCAATTAATAATTCATTAATAATAAATTACTTCCCACAGTTAACACTATAAAATCTAAACTAATAAATACAAAATAATCATTAATTTATTATTGCCAACATTTCTTCTCACCCTTTTCCCCTATAAACCCACAACCGACTATGAAACCAAATAAATCAACATTTAATTAAACTATAATTCCTAACTACAAAAAATGTAACAAATATATTAAAAAACATAAACAATCCTTCTACAAAAAATCACATACATTTAAAATATAAACTAAAATACATAAAACTAATTTAAAAATCGATATTTTAAACAACTATATTTTTGCAAACGATATTAATGACTTCTATATTTTCAAACATTATATTTCGTCCACAAATCCACCCTCACCTGAGCACACTCCCCGACGAACCCACAGACCTGATGGCACACCTTCACTTCAAGATACTGGCCAACTCCCCCACCACCCTCCGAGGAACCCTCATCTACAGACCCTCTGGATCCCGTGGACGTTTTGCCGAATCCATCACGGACATCATCTCACTGCAGGCCAACACATCCACCAACTACACCTTGCTGGGAGACCCCAACTTCCACCTCGACAACCAACTGGACTCCAGCACCACATCCCTCCTGGAGAACCTCCACAAAATTGGACTCTGCCAGATTGTGACCGAATTCACGCACTCAGCAGGGCACACCCTTGTCCCCCTCTTCACAACAGGAAACTCTATCACCTTCAGCCACACCACCAAACTCCCATGGACAGACCATCGATGTGTCCAATTCACCTTCATAACACCCACCATCCACAGACAGCAACACCTGCTCCCACGAAGGACTTTGATCAGAATCACCGACGACCAGCTAACCTCATCACTCACAACTTCACCCTTAGCACCACGGAAAATGATGACCCCAATGCTGCAGCCCGAACTCTGCACAGATGGATCAACGACAGTGCCAACTAAACCTAAAAAGAAGGGGTTCTATGATAAAGAGACTGGGAGGTTTGTACCCCAATGCACAGAGTGCTACAAGTATGAGCACTCCAAGGATGACTTCAAATGTCTCGAGAGGGCACAACCCCCTCACCAATGTGTGGAAAAGTAAATTTTGCCATGTTCTGTGTCCCTACGCCTCATCCATCATATGTTATATGTGCATGATCAATATGCATATGTTATTCCCCATTTCTGATTAAAGACGCAATTACAGTTGTGTCCACCCCTAGTATGCTATTTTCCAGTCCTCGTGAATACTACGAATATCAGGCCTATGTAAGTAATGTTGCCACGTTTCTCAGTGTGCACGTTATTCAATTATAAAGTCCCCGTTTCCAGGCCTCAAAAGGGCCCGGACCACAGATTCAGCTCCTGTCTCCTGAAAGCCTCGCTGAGGAGCGATACAGCCCCCACCTGTATCCTCGACCCTTCACTTACTTCCTGCCTTGCAGTGCCCGGTGCACCCCGGCTCTGCCTCTGAGTCTGCCAAAAGTATGTTATAGTTCCAGCTATCAGTTCAGTCCTCCTCCTCTGCATTCCTAAGCTACTGAACTGTATCAATAGTTTCCGTCATTGTCTAGCCTTCTCGTCTCCATGTTAGAGAAATACTGTATTTAATGGTCATTTAGTATTCTTCATCACGCACTACATGTAGAATAATGCATGGTCCAGTCTTAGAATCAAGTTAGTTTTTCCCCTCATGACTTCTAGTTTATATCAACATGTTCCCTAAACAGTAGATACCAGATAGGGTTTAGGTACATGTCGCTCCGACCCTCCAGACTCTAGTCTCTGCTCCTAGCACAGAGTTCGTAGCCCCCAGCTTCTCCTAGTAACACGTCATTGTCAGTTTTCGCGCACCATTAGGTTAGAGGTCCCGGCTCCTTAGGTAGCCCCCTCCAAAGTTTCCGCCCATTCATGACATATTCTGTTACGTTTTGCATCACATGTCTATGTATACTCCCAGTTACACCTCTTTTTACTGTTATCTCTCGCGACTGCTACGCGTCACGCCTTCTACTCCACCTACTGTTACGCCCACTGCAATGTAATGCTATGTGTTTGCGCTATGTATATAAGTCAATGTTTTGTTATTAAATGTTAGCGCGCTCATCCCAGACCTAGCCCCAGCAGCTGCTGGGCCTCTTTTCCCCTGCTGGGCCCTGTCATTCTGTTCCTATGCAGGTTGTCCTGATCCTGTCCTTATGCTGTAATAAACCTGCAGAAACTCCTACTACCTCGAATCTTGACTCTTATTTATTGAGCTATCTGTTATGCTATAAGTCTAGTCAAAAATAGGGTATTATTTATTTATTTACCACATAATGGCGCCCGAATAGGGACTTGCCCTTTCCCCACGCGTCGGTGAAGCCACGCCGACCCCCTGACCCTCTGCAGTCGTGACGGAACCATACTGGCCAAGTGCAGATATTTCTGCTTCAAGTATCCCTCAGGCCCACGGAGGAGACGGAGGAGGCGGTCCAGCATCCGAACGAGACGGTGGAGGAACGCGGCGAGTCCCGACCAGAGCCCAAGCCGAGAGTCCAAGGTCCGAGGTATCCGGAGGCCCACCCGTAACTGAAGTCCGAAGTCCGAAGTCCGTCGTAGTCCAGTCCCGTTCGAGGCCTTCCGTTCCGTGCTGCCCGGTGAGTACCATTGCTGGGGTAGTGTCTAGACAGGGTCAGTCTAAATTGACTCCTGGTCCGTGGGTTGGTGGTACCCAAGCCCACAAACAAAGTGTTCACCTAGGTGGATACGGGTCTTGATGCGTTCCTTTATGGGACCGGTATGTTCCGTACTGTTACAGCAGTGCATCCAGTAACTCTAGTCTGTTCCGTTCTCGAGAATTCTGTTCTGTTTCTGTTTTCAGTATTTTCAGGTAGTATTCTGTTCGAACTGTTATGTTATGATATTGTTTAATGTATTTCCAATGTCGTGGTATGCCTGAATTGTTTTCCCAAGTGTTATTGTTTTTCGTGTATTGTATTGTGTTCCGATTCAAGTTTAGAATGCCGCTCTTTTCCAAGTTACGTCAGTTAAAAACTAGAAAGGGTCTGCTGGAAGCAGCAGTTCCTGTTCCGCCTAGGGACAGTCCAGGTCACTTTATGTATCAGAAACATGGCATAAGCGCCATATTATATCTAGATTTATGGGTAGAGTATACCAAACAGTTAGAAGAAAAGTATAGATGGCCCGTATCGGGTACATGGGATGCCGAATGTATCATGCGAGTAGAAGAAGCATTATGGAAAAAGAAAGCCAGACAGTCACAGAAAGATGCCATCGAGTTATGGCGTAAGGAAGCGCATAGAAGAACGGAAAAGGAAGTCAGAAAGTCAGAGTTAAGTAGAGAATCCCAAGAACGAGCCCAAGAAAGAGAATTAATCGAGATAGGTGAACAAGTCAAAGCCGAACAGTCAGACAGACAGAGGCATGCCCTTATTAAGGGTATGTATCCTCTCCTTGCCGAAGGTTTGCCAAAAGCGACCCCAGAGGCACCCAGTAATTTCCCGCCACCATTAGTTCCGACCAAACTACGTCACAAACCGACCGCAGCTGATATTTTTATTTCGTCCTATTTGGACGACACAGTTCCAGAATATGCAAATCCAGTTGGCGCTCCACCTGTCCCTGTAAATCAGGCACTTCCCGTTCCTCCAGACACCGGAGTACCTGTTACGGTACCCCCGGGTCAGCCTGCCATACAAGTTCAGCCCACGTTACAATTACCGACCCTGCAAGCACGAAGAATGTCAGTCGACGATTCTAGTATAGGGGCCGCAGGAGGAGGTCCTCCTCAAACCCCACCGCCACACAAGCGTTTATCAGCACTCGAATTACATGCTCAAGCATCACAGCGTACTCCTAAAAGTAATAAGTCTGTTACAGAAATCAGGCAAGCCCTTGCCGAATGTGTCTATGACACAGTCCCAGGCGAGTATAATATGGTTTTATATTCCGTACGCGTAAGAAGGGTGACCGAGTATCTAGTCACCTTACCAAATATGAAAGAAGATCTAGACAGAATATATCGTTTCATCCGTACAGGGGATGATCCAGAAAGTATTGGCGAGATTATGTCTCAAAGGAAAGCCGAGATTCAGCTCATGATATTAAAGTTCCTGATCAATTGTTTAATAAGAGAACAAGATTACCCGTCTAAAGATCCCGCCGAAATGAGAATCCTAACAAGGTGGAGTGATAATATAGCCGAGGGTAAGCACAAGACCATTAGTGCCATGGAAAGTATGTACAAGAAAATTCGTAAAGAAATAATAAGGTTACACGAACAGCGTAAAGCAGCACAAGTAAGCGAGAAAGAAAGTATCTCTGATCCTGAAGAGGAAGACGAGAATCCCGCCAGAATAGCGTATGTAGGAAAATCCAGATTTCCAGATCGCCATTTACGTCCAGAACCTAAGTCTATTTTTCATCATCTAGCACCAGAACAAGGCTCCCTAGAACAAGTATTTCAAGCTACCGATCACATTCTGAAATCACGAGTCGGATATAGCGAATTAAGTACCATGCACGAACAAGAACTAGCCCGATCAGCAGTCCGATGGATTACTGACTCTACCACTTTTCCAGACGAAATAGTGGCACAAATGTTTCTGAAACTGCCCCCAGCCGAGCAACGACTGGTGGGTATGTATATGATCCAGCACCTCATTACCCTGTATGAGGGTCAACATTCTGATCCAGGCCCGTTACATGATATCCTGAACGAGTTACTCCAGTACAGATGGAGAGGTCTAGGTACCGATTTAATTAGTGTCATTCTAGAACAGCGCCACAAGTATAGAACGTTCCTGAACCCGCATTTTGTTCATGTCTCACCCCCAGAAAGTAAACCATTTTACATAGACAGACAGAATCCGTTACGAGAAGTCCACCCAGTCCAAGGGGCGGGTGGCGTAATGCAACGAGTGTTTGTATACACTCCGATATCAAAGATGGAACTTCTTGAAATGAAGAAATTAATCCCCTGTCACGACAAAGATCCAGCATGGTTCCATAGAGAATTAAAAGACATGCTCCGTATGGGAGAATACACTTACCCAGATATCATTAAAATGTTAAAGGTCCTGCTACCCGCAGGGGTGTATGAAAAGTTAAAGGAAAAAGAATGGGAGGTGGGAGAGAAAAAGATCGATTGGGCAGCTCTAGAAGCTGAAGACAAGGCACGAGTACCAGGTACCGGTCTTGGAGATAAATGTAAAGAATTACCAGAGTTATTGATTCAAGTTTTACCCAGATTATTGACAACTAGGAAAGAAGACTGGGATGCAATCTCAGCCTGTAAACAGAAACAAGAAGAGGATATTAGTGATTTTTATTCTAGATTTGAGAAATGTTTCAGTATTAACAGTGGTCTCAAGACAAGTAGTGAGTCATACCCTCATCTTTTCGTTACCAAATTAGTCGAGAATTCAAGTCCACAAATTAAAAACCGAGTTTTGAAAGTCGAAAGCACCTGGCAAGCAAATACTCCGTCCCAGATGCTCCAGATGCTTCAGTATCACCAGAATAGAATTAGAGAAGAGCAAGAACACGAAAGAAAACGTATGAAAGACACGAAAATGAAAGTGCTAGTTGCACAGTCTATTCCTCAAGACAGTCAGAAGAGAGGTCCGAATCAAGCCAGTCACCCTGCGGCTCCCGTTAAAGGGAACTGCAATTATTGTAAACAGCCAGGTCATTTTATAAACGAGTGTGCAGTTCTGAAACACAACATAGCTACTGGTAAGACTAAAGAAAGACCACGTCCGCCGAGACAAGAACAAGTTTCACAGACTCCTCAGCCACAGAATGCACAACAGACCGTTACAGTACCGCAGCCTATTGCTGCAACACAGCACGTTACATCGCAGATGTACCAGTATGCACAGTCCGAGTATCCAGAGTACCAGTCATATTCATGAAACAGCCTAGAGAGGGAGGTAGGCTTGCCTCTCATCGAGATACCTGTAGACCAAGAAGGTCCCTATGTTCACAGTCAAGTATTAGGGAAAGACAGAAAGTTTTTGATCGATACAGGGGCAAGTAGGACCACAATTAGTCATGCCGAAGTTCCAGGGGCTCCGCTCTCAGGCTCAAGAAATGTTTCCCTTGGATTTTCAGGAAAACCCATAGTTAATGAAATATCTAAGCCAGTTACTCTAGAAGTAGGTCCATTGTCCCGTACTACTGATCTGTTACTTACTAAGTCATGTCCAGAAAATCTATTAGGTATTAAGACACTGAAAGAATTAGGTGCAGTTATTTGCTGTTCCCCAGAGGGAATACGTCTGTTCCTACGTGACTTTAAGGGTCACTATGTATTACGAGATTTTGATCCGAGATTGTCTAATGTTCCACAGCATTTATGGGCGCAAGGTCCAACTGATGTAGGTTACATGCAAATCACACCCTATCGTGTGACTCTCAAACCAGGTGTAGTGTTACCACGAATCAGACAGTACAGATTGCCACCTGAGGCTGTAGCAGCCTTATCCAAAATTATTGATGAGCTCATGGCTCAAGGAGTAGTTGTAGAAACTGACTCCAATGTATGCAATTCTCCGATCATTCCAGTCATGAAACGTACTGATCCGAATGCACCCCCAGTATATCGATTAGTGATTGATTTACGAGAGCTTAATAAATGTATTATTCCTCAGTACCCAGTCGTCCCAGACATTTCTTCCCTGTTAACAGCCATTGATTCCGAAGCCATGTTTTTCACTGTTATTGACCTCAAGAATGCATTTTTTAGTGTTCCAATTCATCCAGATAGCCAGTTTCTTTTCGGATTTTGTTTAAATGGAAGGAGCTATATGTTTACACGCGCTCCTCAAGGTTTCACAGAAAGCCCTAGTATTTACAGTCAAGCACTCAAGAGACAACTAGACAACATTCACATGCCAACTGACACTGCCCTGCTCCAGTATGTCGATGATCTACTGATCACAGCCCGTTCTGAACGTGCTTGCGAGCGAGCATCACTTACAGTTCTGTATTTTCTAGCCGAGATGGGGCACAAGGTGTCACCTTCGAAGCTTCAATTCTGTGTCCAGCAAGTGGTATACTTAGGACACTTGCTGTCCAAGAGGGGTAGGCAGTTGACACCCGACCGTATCCAGTTAATAGCGAGTCTTCCCCAGCCCAGAACCCAGAAGGAGGTACGTGCCTTTATCGGCCTTACTTCTTATTGTAGACAATGGATTCCCCAGTATGCATTCCTAGCCAAGCCACTGATACAGTTAACGACACAGGAGGCAGCCGTATCGACTGTCCTCCCTTGGACATCTGACCATACACTTAGTTTTAACGAGTTAAAGAAAGCCCTATGTCAAGCTCCAGTTCTAGCTACACCGAACTACAGTAAGCCTTTTACACTTTTCGTTACTGAACGCGAAGGTACAGCATTATCTGTCCTCACACAAGATCAAGCAGGTCAATACAAGCCCTGTGCTTATTTTTCGAGCACATTAGATCCAGTCGCCCAGGCGTTGCCTGCGTGCCTCAAGTCAGTTGCAGCCACAGCACTAGCTATCAGACAAAGTGATTCTATAGTTTTAGGACATTCCCTGACAGTACAAGTCCCACATTCAGTAGAAGTTCTTTTAAACCGAACACAAACTCAGCACTTGACAATTGCACGTTTAACAGGTTATGAATTGACACTGTTCCAGCCACACATAGAAATTAGACGCTGCAACGTCCTGAATCCTGCTACACTGTTACCATCAGCTAGTTCAAATCCAGACACACATGATTGTGTGGAAGTAGTTAACATTACCACAAAGCCAAGACAAGACCTGACAGACATTCCGTTACCAGATCCTGACCTGACACTTTATGTGGATGGTTCATGTATGAGAACTAATACAGGAGAACTAGTCGCCGCGTATGCAGTGACTACTGACACTGAAGTTATTGAAACACACCGTATTGATACCCTGTCCGCTCAAGCAGCAGAGCTAGTCGCTCTGACACAAGCCTGTATACATGCCAAGAACCTGAAGGTTAATGTTCACACAGATTCACGTTACGCATTCGGAGTTGTACACGACTTCGGAGTGCTCTGGCAGGAGAGAGGTTTTATGACTTCTCATGGAACCAAGATTCAGCATGGTCTCCTTATTCAAGCCCTGTTAGATGCCATACATTTACCGACATCTATTGCTATCATGAAGTGCAAAGCACATACGAAAGTCACTGACATTATTTCCCAAGGTAATGATTTAGCAGACCGCACAGCCAAGCTTACAGCACAGAATCCAGACATTCCAGTTAATATGACACATACTCCAGATCCGATTACATGCATGACAGTTAAGGACCCTACTCAAGATGTCATAGATATCCAGTCACATGCTACTCCTGATGAAATCAAGAAATGGTCTGTACAAGGAGGGGTCCAGACAGATCAAGGATGGGTAACGAAGGGTAGAGCCACATGGTTTCTCCCCGATTCTATGGTTCAAGTTATTATCAATACCGCACATAGTCCAGCACATTTAGGAGAAAAAGCTATGTTAGACAGTATCCAGACCATTTGGTTCAACAAGCATTTACGAGCTGCAGCCAAGCAGAAAGTCCGTACCTGTATGATATGTTGTCAGTTTAATCCAGGTAAAAGTGTCCCGGTGGAACAAGGTGGTTTCCAGCCCCCTGACCACCCTTTTGAGGTCCTCCAGATGGATTATATTCAAATGGAGCGATGTCGAGGTTTCAAGTATGTCCTTGTAGTTGTATGCGCCTTGTCCAGATGGACAGAAGCATATCCAGTCCCAGATTACACAGCCGCGACCACTGCCAAGCAGTTGGTTCGTGAATTTTTCCCTAGATATGGACTCCCTAGAGTCGTATATTCTGATAACGGCCAGCCATTCTCATCTGAACTCATGAAACACGTTTCCCTTTTGTTAGGGTACCAGTGGAAGTTCCATTGTGT
The DNA here is from genome assembly GCF_964261635.1 of Lissotriton helveticus. NCBI lineage: Eukaryota > Metazoa > Chordata > Amphibia > Caudata > Salamandridae > Lissotriton > Lissotriton helveticus. Next base: position 1,478,085,051 of record NC_136059.1, on the reverse strand, counting down.
ACGCCATCCAGAAGCAGCTGGACTAGTCGAAAGGCATAATCAGACTCTGAAAATCCGTATAGCAAAAATATGTAAAGACAAGGGTGTGGACTGGTTAGTAGCTTTGCCAGTCGCTCTGTTTTACATGCGTATGGTCGCACATTCCAGATCAGGTCTGTCCCCGTATGAGGTCGTTTTCGGCCGCCCCCCTAATATGTGGGGTACTCCTAGACCCCGAAGTATTACCGATGTTTCATGTAATATGCTGACAGATTACCTAGCTTCCTTGATGTCTGCCCTCAACTCATGTCGTTCACAGGTTGCCGCCGCATTTCCAGACAATACCGAGGTGGCACCGCACGAGATCGTTCCAGGCTCCCTTGTGATGATCAGAAATTTCGACAGATCAAGTCCGCTGGAACCACGTTGGAAGGAGCCACGTCAGGTCCTCTTGACCACCCGAACTGCCGTCAAGTTGGAAGGCAGGAAGGGGTGGGTCCACCTTTCTCATGTAAAACTTTTCAAAGGATCGAAACCAGTCTTCAAAAACATTTCCAAGAACATTTCCCAGGATTCGAAGGATTGCCAGAACATTGTTTTAAAGGACTGTCCCGCACAAGACATTATTACAACCCCTCCCTTGTTAGAGAAAACTCCGCAACAAGAGTATAAGTTAAAGCTCAGGTCTAATAAGTCAGCCAGTTTGATTGTATAAGTCCTCCCCTAGGTGAAACGGTTAGATTGTTTCTGACATGTATAAAATAGACCCCCATAGTGAGAGAGTCAGTCAAAGTTCAATCAAATGTATCGTCTTTCTGAGTTTCGTATTATTTCTCAGCATAATGATTTCCTGCACCAGCTATGCTTTCTATCTGTGTTTTTCAGTTCCTCATGTAAATATGTCTGCTCATGCTACAGTAGAGCACACGTTTAGTGATCTGCCTCCTCACGAATATGCATACCGCCTCGCCATGCGTAATAACACATTTATCCGTATGTTACATTATTCACACCAGACCAGCAATGCCACTAATTGTTGGGTGTGTGGTCGACTCCCCCCTTTCCAGACACCGAAGGGAGTTCTGCCACTCTTTCCTTATCCATTCTCACACAATGGTTCGTGTGGAGCATGGTCCACGTTAACGTCATCCTCAACAGATATGTCTTTTCTTAACAGTACATGTTTTCCAGACAAGCAAGGTATCCCCCACAGAACAGGTTTAGATCTAGAAAATGAAGTATATAATTTAGGAAATTATTCGTCGAATTTCATGGTCCTGAATGTTCAGTCTGATACTACTCCAGACTTACCCGCTATTTCAGTACTACCAGTCAAAGGCGAATTATGTGTCCGTAGTTATGGTTCTGTATATATAGGTCATAGTGAATGTACTACTGTTATCCAGTATAGTGACAGTGGGAAATCTATTTTCAAAGCTTCACGTCATTCTTATTTTATTTGTGGTCAAACTGCATATGTCCGTCTGCCCCTCGATTGGGAGGGAACCTGTTACATTGCTTTCCTACTGCCACCTGTTTTTCTAGCCCCACCTGACTATCATAGGAACTCTTTCTTAGTACACACTAGACACAAGAGAAATCTCCCGATTGTCGATTATACTGAAACCGCCGCAGAGCAATTCATTGATATAGATAAAGGTGTTTTCCCTTATTTAGGTACAGTTGTAAATAGTAAGCTAATCCGTAGGTTAACAAGAACCCTTGAAGCAGTAGTAGATGAGACTGCCTCCGCTCTAGGTAACCTAACCGAAGAGCAATCCTTTATGAGAATTGTCGTTTTACAGAATCGTCTCGTCCTTGACGTCATACTGGCCGATAGGGGCGGGGCCTGTAGAATTCTCGGATCCAGTTGTTGTATTTTCATTCCTAATAACGCGCCGTCTGTTTATTCAGCTATAACCAGACTCCATAAAATTGCCCATCTGTTACACCAAGATCTAGGCACCTGGACATGGTCCGGTTGGTTCTGGAATATAATTTCCGCATGGGGTTGGAAAGTCCTGTCCTTTTTAGGCATTGCAGTAGCGACCATATTTAGCTGCTGCCTCTGTATACAATGTGGCCCTGCGATTTGCAGCATGTGTGCTACCTCTTGTATTCCCAGTCCCAAGCCCTGTTCTAAATCCCGTTCCAAGACAATTCGAGACGAGCAAATGGTACTGTATGAAATGATAGACGGTATCATGAATATTGATGTTTCCTGATGGAAACGTAGTGACAAGGAGGGAATGTGGAAAAGTAAATTTTGCCATGTTCTGTGTCCCTACGCCTCATCCATCATATGTTATATGTGCATGATCAATATGCATATGTTATTCCCCATTTCTGATTAAAGACGCAATTACAGTTGTGTCCACCCCTAGTATGCTATTTTCCAGTCCTCGTGAATACTACGAATATCAGGCCTATGTAAGTAATGTTGCCACGTTTCTCAGTGTGCACGTTATTCAATTATAAAGTCCCCGTTTCCAGGCCTCAAAAGGGCCCGGACCACAGATTCAGCTCCTGTCTCCTGAAAGCCTCGCTGAGGAGCGATACAGCCCCCACCTGTATCCTCGACCCTTCACTTACTTCCTGCCTTGCAGTGCCCGGTGCACCCCGGCTCTGCCTCTGAGTCTGCCAAAAGTATGTTATAGTTCCAGCTATCAGTTCAGTCCTCCTCCTCTGCATTCCTAAGCTACTGAACTGTATCAATAGTTTCCGTCATTGTCTAGCCTTCTCGTCTCCATGTTAGAGAAATACTGTATTTAATGGTCATTTAGTATTCTTCATCACGCACTACATGTAGAATAATGCATGGTCCAGTCTTAGAATCAAGTTAGTTTTTCCCCTCATGACTTCTAGTTTATATCAACATGTTCCCTAAACAGTAGATACCAGATAGGGTTTAGGTACATGTCGCTCCGACCCTCCAGACTCTAGTCTCTGCTCCTAGCACAGAGTTCGTAGCCCCCAGCTTCTCCTAGTAACACGTCATTGTCAGTTTTCGCGCACCATTAGGTTAGAGGTCCCGGCTCCTTAGGTAGCCCCCTCCAAAGTTTCCGCCCATTCATGACATATTCTGTTACGTTTTGCATCACATGTCTATGTATACTCCCAGTTACACCTCTTTTTACTGTTATCTCTCGCGACTGCTACGCGTCACGCCTTCTACTCCACCTACTGTTACGCCCACTGCAATGTAATGCTATGTGTTTGCGCTATGTATATAAGTCAATGTTTTGTTATTAAATGTTAGCGCGCTCATCCCAGACCTAGCCCCAGCAGCTGCTGGGCCTCTTTTCCCCTGCTGGGCCCTGTCATTCTGTTCCTATGCAGGTTGTCCTGATCCTGTCCTTATGCTGTAATAAACCTGCAGAAACTCCTACTACCTCGAATCTTGACTCTTATTTATTGAGCTATCTGTTATGCTATAAGTCTAGTCAAAAATAGGGTATTATTTATTTATTTACCACAAATGGACAGATACCTGGGTTGGTGAGTGTAGTGCTCAGAGAGGAAATAGTCCAAGTTCTCTTTGGGTAGCAGACAGAGATGATCCTTGGGGAATATGAGATGGTGCCAAAACCCAATATCACGACGGATATTTCTGAGTAATGGCCAACCGGATCATGGCTAATGGCTGAGGGACACAGTTGCCATCATGACCACTGTGAAGTGTCAGCTGGTGTTCTCGGAACAGGTCCTCCCTAGCACATTCACCCAAGTCATAGACTCTGACAATCGTGGGAGTCCTCTACCAGTGAATCTGGTTCCCTTTGAGTGGAGGATCTCTAAAAGAATCTGTGAGGCATGCCATGCCTGTAGATTGTCTGTTGGGCAATGTACTGGAGCACACTACCTCGAGGTCACACTTGGAGATGTTAGGATTGCCTGAATGGGTATGTACGACCACAAGGTCCATGGATTACTGGGAAATGAGTTAAGAGCATCTGCAGACTGGAACAATGGCCCAGACAGCTGTCAAGAAGGAGCGTTGCAAGGGGCATTGAAATTCAGTCCTTGAAGTTCCCACAAAATGAGGTGGAGGCCCCTGAGCCAACTGGGGAGGACATTGGCACCCTGTGTGACCTGTCTAAGCTTGCTGGTTGGCAAGGTGAGGGGGGTCCACCAGGGAGGAGTTCTACAAGGCACAGAAGGAGTGCTCCACTCTGGAGGGCTTGAGGCAACAAACTGAGGCCCAGGTAGCAGGTGACACCTATGGAGGTCAGCTGGACTATTGGAGAACTTCCTCCTGTTCATCAACCATACGGTTCCTAGATCTAGAACAGCCTGTGTGGTCCCCTAGCATTACAGGACCTTTCTATTGGGTTTGGCTCATGACATACCCCTGGCTGGACATCTGTGGTAAGACTAGACCTTTGACAGGCTTGATGCCCACTTCTATTGGTCCCGGAAGAAGGTGGCTTCAGATGCATTCAACAGGTCCTGTCCCACCTGCCAGTCTATTGGAAAATCAGGGAAAAAGCTCAGCACTCCCCTAACCTCATTACCTGTCATTGGTACCCTTTGAAAGTGTACGCACCCCATGGTTGGACCCTTGGATCCATGACAACTTTAGGAAATAGGTTCATCCTGGTGTTGTTGATGAAGACTCTGGCAACCCAGATGCCATCCCTCCCAGGTTGGCGACAACACCTTTGGTGGCCAAGCCCCGGATGTTTTTTTTATCCATAATGAGTTCCCCAAAGAGGTGGTGTCTGACAGAGGCACTAGCGTTATGTCAGGGTACATGAAGTCCATTTAGGATGGGATAACCTATAAGTTCTCTACACTCTATCAGCCCCAAACCAATAGTCTTGTGGAGAGATTTAACAAGGTTATCAACAGCCTGACAATGGGCCTACCTGACCCCATGAGGTGGTAGTGGGACGTCCTCCTATTACGCCTTCGACTGTGGCCATCCTATTAGGGAACCTCTTAGCCTTGTGAGAGAGAGGTGGGAGCAAACTCCCAGGCTCTCCCTCAAGGATGTGGTCAGCTACATGCTGGCCCTCCGCAATCAGATGCACTGCTTCTGGAAGAAGGGCAAAAGTAATCTTGATGCCAGTTAAGAAGTTATGAAGCTCTGGTATGACCAGTAGGCCCTCTGGTAGAAATTCAACCTGGCCAGAAGGTGTGGTTTGGGGAGCCCAGAGCTCTCCAGCATCTCTGGACGGGCCCATATGATGTTAAGTATGGAAGGGGGTGTCTACCTACTTTGTGGATCTCAAGACCCCTAGGAACCCCTTAAGGGTGTTCCACATGAACCGCCTCAAACCACAGGTTGAGAGTTCCAAACTAAGCATGGTCCTGCTGACAGATGAGGGAGTGAAAAAGAAGAGAAAGCTTCTACATGACCTCCTGTCAATCTCTATTTTCATCTTTGAGTACGCAGTATGCAGTGGTGTCAGAGCTCGTTGAGGAGAGAAGAGAGGAGTGTATGTCCGTGCCCCGAGCCCTGCCTCCTGACCCTGTGCCGGCTACAAGGACCGAGACAGAGGTGACGTGCTAACCACTGTGCTTGGGCCATTTGTGCATCTGTGCGCAGCAGTAGTACTCACCTGCTGCAGAGTTTGAGCCCAGGCCCATGCGTAAGCAGCCCAGCCAGTTCTGGGTGCTGCTTGCAGGTATCTAGGTGAGCTCACATTCGGATCCACCTACACTCTACACCCCCTGTTGCAGGCCCATACTGTGACCTCTGCTACTACCCTACAACACCTCTTCTCTGCTACTTCACCACTCCATTGCTCCAAATAAAGAGAAAAAAATCCTGCAGCAACTAGCTAAGTGAAGTGACGCCCCCTTCAGCTGCTCTCTTTTCGCAGAGGCAACGCTCAGCTTAGTCTTGTGCTCTGTGATCCTTCTCACCTGCTGCCTGGCTACCATTCGGGAGGTTTCAGACTGTAAGCAGAGCTACAAAGCCAGCAAATCAGAGAGGGAAGCAGAGGTTATACAGTGATGTAAATGGAAACCACTCTGGGCTTAATGTGAGCTAGTGACACCATATATGTTATTGTCCTTGGGCTCCTGTAAATCCAGAGTAGCGAGGTGAGAGTTGGCAAGCGCCATTGGTCTGCTTATTCCCCCCCCAGCTTTATTTGGAGACTGCTCTAGAACATTAAGTATGTGGAAGCCCAGAATCCAGTGAGCAGTGAGGCAGCAGGACCTCAGGCAAGGACGACAGAGGGAATGGCACCAACCCAACATGCAAACACAGAGCTGTTTAATCTGCTGTTACACAGGGCCCAGATTTTTATACTTTTGTACAAAAGGCTATTACTTTTCCTATTATCAAGGTGTACTTGGAGAGAACTCATAAAGGCTAATGTTCTTATCAGGGAGGGGATGCAGGCGTTCAGCAGCTGAGGAACAGATAAAGGCAGTGAACGCTAGGGTGCCTGCATTTTACTCCCTTCCCCACCCACCCCCCCTCTGTGGCTCTCCTGAGAGGCTGCTAACATGTGGTCAGAAAAAACTGAGGCTCCTCAACCTTACATGAGGAGAATAAGTAATTGCAATCCTGTGCAGCAACAAAAAGTGGCATGGCTTGATAGCTCTGGGAGAATCAGTCACTCCCATGTTTAAAACATCTATAAACATACCACATAAATCTTACTTCTTAAAGGATCGTGTTGTGGCTATTTATACCATCACAGATGACTCCAGTGCCCTTCTAGCACCTATTACTCCGACTACAAGCATTAAGAGCACAGAACAGCATTTAACTTTCACCTCTGAATTAAGCAATAAGGTTGAAGTGAGGAGCGCAGAGACTGACGAAAAGGAGCCCCTGTGGGGGCCAATCTCTGACCAAACACTACTCTCCTTAAGGTGGCTGCCACCTCAACCTGCCCTTCATCCATCCATATTGCTTTCACCAGCATGTCCTCGTCTGCGGAACGGCGCACCAATCCCAATCGAGGTCAATATAAAAGTCAACAACTGGGAATGTAGCCAGATAACATCTCTGCAATCAGCAGGCCAGAGCTCTTCCAATTATACAGTACCCAGGCAGTCTGGATCAGAGTCACTACAGCCGGTTTGTGATCTTGAGCCAGGTGCATCTCATTCCATGTTTAACCCCTTGCGTGCGGCTGGTATTCCCCCCCTGGTGCTGGGCCCTAATGAAAATGGGCGTGGTCATGACGGAACGGTTCCGTCATGAGCACAGCTCAACCGTAGCTCATGATGGAACCGTTCCGTCATGATCACCGAAGGGGTTAAATCACAAGCAGCCCTGCAAACGGGAAAATTAATCTTTCTTAGTGCACCATCACTTAGCCCCAGTCGGTAAGTAAATGATCGGTGTCCCCAAAAGGGAGATGATAGCCGCAACAGAGGTTACCTGAGTCTATTTAACCCCTTGGGCGTGGCCGCCATTCTGCGCCTGTGCGGCTTTTTTCGAAGTGGGCGGGTTTATGACTGACCCCAGCCGTCATCAGCACACGAGCCCCGTGATACATGACGGCTGGATCCCATGTATAGAAAACCATGCAGGATCACCAACAGGAAGTAGTTGCCAAGCTTCAACTTCCATTGAAAAGTCTGTCAATCATGGCTCCACTCAAGCAGGGGAAATCCTGAATCTCCCATTGAGAACCTTGCAGTTGACATTAGAAGCTTTGACATACAAGTATAAAAAAATGTATGTTCAAGTGTCCATTACAATCAAAGTCGATTAAATACAAGACTCGTAAATTTGAGCCACCCTTTCAATACATTTCAATAGCAACAAAACCTTTACTAAGATCACTTGACCTCCCTCTCCGCCATGAGCGAGTTGGAACAGGTTCTGCAACCAAGCATCGCTCTCCCCGGGTCAAACACATGTTAACACATATGCAAAACACCTGGGTCTTACCCCAGAATCTCAGTCCAGTGGAAGACATGACACTTTGAACCAGGGTAACATTTTGAAACTATGGAACACAATTCAATCTCTCAAGAATATAGCATTGGCAAACATCAAGTCAGTTAAATGTCTCCCACCTAGGGGGGGAAGGTCCTCTGACCTCTAAACTAATGAAGTTCTTTATGAGAAAGTTTATTTTATAGGCTGGGGGATTAAGATAAGTAAGCCTTTCCCATAAGCCTATCCAATCCCTCTTGCATGTCAGAAAGAGCCCTTGAGTAGACAGACCTTGGATGGCAACAAACAAAGTCACTCAGTTCTCAGGAGCCTCATTGGCAAAATGACTTCCAGCTCGCCCTCCCTTTTGCGGGGGCAAGAAACAACTTCACCTAAGGAGTAGCTGAACTCTATCAAGTTAAACATAGGTCGGCTGTCAGCAGCCCTACATGGTAGCAGTCGCCATTGACAATCAACAACAATGGTTGTCCAATCACCTGCACCGCCTACAACAACCTTAGCACCCAAACCGAAGGAAGTCATGAAAATCTGCATATGGAATATAAATAGGGTACATACTAATGATTACCGGAAGCAAGTAACAAATCTCTTAGGGGAATCCCAAATAATTCTCCTTCAAGAAACCTGGGGCACGCATCTATTTGCATTGGAAGGTTTTTCCGTTACTTTAACCAAGCACAGAAGTCAAATAAGGCTGCCTGTCAGGCTATGTTTCCAGCAGTGGCATCAAAGATGATCATTGAACTGGTGGAGCAGGATGATAATAATTTCCAGATAGTTAAACTTCAGAAATGGCATGCTGCAGCCTCACGGCCTCTGCTGCTAATCAATCTCTACATCCATCCTGACTCATATTCCTGGATGTCCTCCAAACTGGTAAATATCATATCTGCAAGTTTACAAGAACTAAAGCCCTTGGATTTTGTCATCACAGGGGATTTTAATATGAACCTATTGGGGCCCTCTATATGTGAAGAGATTGCAATTCAACAGGACCTCGCCTGAGGCATTCCATACAGTCCAATGACCCTGTATCCATGGGACCAAGGGATTCTACGGCTGGGTCACTGTTACAATATCTGGAATCCCTTGGACTAAGAACCCTGAATGGCAGATATCAGAAAGATACACCACAAGCATGCTCCTTTTACTCAAGCATCTCCAACTCCACCATTGATTACACTACAGCCTTATTTCCTCTATTCGGCTTGATCTCGGCATACCAGATTAAAAAACTGATAAGAGCGATCATGGCCAACAAACAACATCTATTAAGTTCCATAGCTTCTAGAGGCTATTTCCCTGCCAGGGGGCCTTGTCACAACAAATTATAAGAAATCATGCTGGATGGAAGAAACCATAGGATTATTGGAGCTACTGCTGTAGACCCAATGTTTTAACAACTACAAGCTTTCTCCACTAGTAAAGTGGGCATTATTTACCTATAAACTACTCAATGCATATTCCTGAAAAGCCAGCTCAAGTACTAGCCATGTAATTCTTCAATGGCAGGCTTTAGAAAAGATCACCATATCAGTTGCCATGAGTATTTTAGGGAGAAATTGAACAGATCCCTAAGATAGGCCAAAAGGCTCCCGAAGAACTCAGAGCGGTGGGCTATTCTCAAAGAAATATATACAATATATTGGAGTGAGGTCTGGGATTAGACAATAAAATCAAGGCAAAAGCTCCGATCAAAAGCTCCGTACCTGAGCAAAAAAGAAGAACTCAAGAGATTTTTGGAGGCTGGTGAATAACTGAAACGCAGCCGTTTCAAGCTCAAACCTGTCAGAAGCAACCTGGATCAGCTTTTATCTAAGAAGTTTACTTACCCCTCAGTGAATACAGTGCCCACTACTCAAGAGAAGGTAAATGAAACTGTTGCTTTGCCACCTTTAGGCTTAGTCGCCTCTTTGCTGCAGTTTGCTCAAGAGCAGATTCGAAAAGCAATTAATGATAACGGACAGCATGGAGCACCGGGTCCAAAGAGAATTCGGCAAGCATTGAATAAGACAAATCTTGCCTTCTGGGCATCCAACTTGTCCATAGTCTTTAGAATCAATGATTTTTATTAAGCAGCATGGCATCGACAAATACAGCCCAGCTGCCTACATCAACCTGCCGGCAGGGCGGATACACAAATCAAAGACACAGTCTATGGGTCTACACCCAGGAGGTAGACCCCGCATGAGTGAAAAGCTCCACCGCCCTACCTGGAACAATGCCACCATTTTATAAGGAAAACAGCACAAAACAAAGGCAAAAAGGGAACAGCTCACCCCTCCCTAACCCCTCACCCAACCAAAAAAAACTCCTACCTGCCTCCCCGACCCACCCCGCTCCGCATCAGCTATTAACGTGCTAAATATCCTAGTGAACCAACCCACCAGTCCGTCCGCATGCAATGTCTTTTAAGAGCTCGGTCTGGCACCCACGGGTTCCAGTGGAATAAGTAGTAGGATTTGCAAGTACTTTGGGCATGTCACTTCTCTTAAATCTTTGGACAAGAGTTGCAGAAAAGGACCCCAAAACTTAGCATACTCCGAGCCCTTTCCGTCTATACCAAAGGAAAGACGTTCCATGGCAATGGTATGCCACAATCGTTGAATCCAATCTCGGGAGTCAGGTACCGCCGGGGAACCCCACTGAGCCAAAAGGACCTGTCGCTCCGCTAGCAAAGCCAAGGCAATCTGTCTGCCCCTAAGAGAGCGCAAAGGGAATAATTTGGAATGTGGCAACCCCAGCAGCGTATGTTCAGGGAGTCATGGAAGTGTAATCTGAAAAGCAGAATCTAGCTCATCAAGGACCGTAGCCCAGTAGCGCTCCAGTTTTGGGCACCACCAGAGTAAATGGGTCAAAGTCCCAGCCATCCCGCAACCCCTCCAGCAGAGGCCTGACTTCGCTTTGTCCCACACCTGAATGCGGGCAGGTGTGTAATACCAATAGGTTGCAGTTTTATAGGCCGATTTGGTCCCAGCAGTGTTAGATGTTGTGTGGTGCAGCCTATAGAACATGTGCTCCCATTCTTTGGGTGTCAATGGGCGCCCCAGCTCCACCTGGCAGCGGACCAGTGCTTTGGTGCGTTGCTTTCGTGGGCAGCGTAGAATCATCGCATAAAGCTCCGAGATAAGGCTCCAGTCATCCTTCTTGCACACCAGCCAACGTTCAAAGGTCGTGAGGGGCCGCGTGAGTGCTACATTGCCTGGTTGGGTCACCCAATGTGCGACATGTGCATGACAGAACGCATCCTCTTTGCGCAATTGAAAGTACTCCGAGCGCAGAATGCGAAACGGGATTAGCCCGTCCAGGTCGAAGAGCGAGCCCACCCGTTTACATCCCTCCTGTCGCCAGCGATGGAAGGTTGGCAATGCACAACCCGGCAGAAAGTCAGGATTATCCACTATGGGTGTCATCGGAGATGGGAAGGACGTTCATGCCTTACATAACGCCAACTGGTCCCAATCTTTGAGTGTCGGAGAAGTCACTGGAGATGAGTACAAACCCCACGCTCTATGTTTGCGCGGCAACCATAGCTCCCGCCAAATATTACATCAAGCCACCGACTGGTCCATAAAGTTCCAGTGTTTACTGGATAGGGGCCTATTCCATTCGACTAAGACAGGATGCCTGAAAGTAAGCAGCAAGTAGTGGAGTAGTCGTCACAGCAAAGTCAAAGCGCGGCCTCTTATGATTCCATAAGAACTTGTGGAGGAGGCCCTGGAGTCTCCGCAACATGCCCGGCGGTGGGCTCAGAGGCAGCATCTGGAAAATATAAAGAATACCGATCAGCACTGTCATTTTGATAGCGGCCAGCCTTCCGAACCATGCCAACTTAAGGCGGGACCAGTCCGCCAAGGTCTTAGTGATCTGTTTAGCCCAAGTCGAATAGTTCAGGGAGAGAGTCTGAGGAAGGGTCGGGCCAGCCGTACACCCAGATAGATGATATCCGATTGGAGCCACTGAAAAGGGAAGTCACTCTGCAGGTCCGCCACATCAGCATCCGGGACCGAGATATTGAGAATTTGTGATTTAGAAAAATTAACTTTAAACCCCGCCGCGTTTTGGGCGGCCAGAAGCTCCGCAGACAAACACCGCAGAGAAGGGTGGGGGTTAGTTAGAGCCAAAATGACGTCGTCCGCGTACAGACTGATCTTATTGACATCCGCCCCAAAACAGATCCCCGATATGCCGGCATGGGAACGGACGCGCTGGGCAAAAGGCTTCATATAGAGCGCAAAGAGCAGCAGGGAGAGGGGGCACCCCTGCCGCGTCCCCCTAGTGATAGAGAAGGAACCAGACCAACACCCATTCACCCGCACCACTACCGTGGGTGCTGCATAGAGGCACTGAATCCACCTCCGGAAATTATCTCCTACCCCAAACGCCCGTAGTACCTCGAACATGTAGCCCTAGTCGACGCGGTCGAATGCTTTCTCCGCATCGATAGGAAGCAGGAAGGCTTGTTACCCGGAGCTGTGTACTAAGTCCAGCAGGTGGAGCAGCCTCTTAGTATTATCACCCCCCTGTCTAGTTGGTATAAACCCCGCCTGATCAGGGTCAATCACTTCATCCATCAAAGGGCTGAACCTCGCAGCCAGCACCACCGCAAATAATTTGGCCTCAATGTTGAGGAGGGAGATCGGCATATAAGAGCCACATTCCGTATGGTGCTTCCATGGTTTGGGGATGACCGTTATGGAGGGAGTGACCACCCCTGTGTCTAGGAAAGAATTAAAGAGGTGAGTTAGGAAAGAAGCCAGCTCCTTACAATATGCTTTGTAGAAAATAGCCGGGAACCCTTCTGGCCCAGGCGATTTAGCCAGCTTTAGCCACGCAATAGCCGAAAAATACCTTCCTCGATTCGTATCTCATCATCCAGCGCCTGTGCCGAGTCTCGATATAGAGGTGTAATACCTGAGGATGCAAGATATTCCTGTATGCGCTCCTGAGCAGTTCCCTCCTTTTGGTAGAGTGTTTGATAAAAATGACGGAAAGTGTCAAGAATGTCAGTGTCCGCGGTGTGAGTCTGTGCCCGGCGGTCTTTGAATGCGTGGATTGTGTGTGCCTGTGTTCGCGCTCGAAGCCTATGTGCGAGCATCCTACCCCCTTTATCCCCGCAAGGGAAGAACTTGTGCCGCAAGCGCAGTAACGCATGTGCCGCCCTGTCAAGATCTAGATGTTTGAGCATACGCCATTTTGTTTCAAGCTCTCTCCATACCCGTGGCTCCCCCCTTCTTTTGTGGATGGCCTCCAGGCCGCACACATCCCCCTCAAGCTCCGCTCGCATCTCCCTGCGCAACTTAGCATACGTTGCCGAAAGTTCTATCAAATCGCCCCCGACCACCAATTTGAGCGCTTCCCAGATCGAGGCAAGCAGAGTGTCCTACACCCTATTTTCCTACAGATAGTGCATGATAGTGTCACGCAGCTTTGCCACTACGGAGTCAGAATAGAGCATGGAGTCTTGAAGGCGCCAGTCAGCCGAGGGCGGTCGGGCACCATCGAGCTCTACCTCCACAGAAATGAGCGCGTGATCAGAGAGGGAGCACGGTGTCATTTCTGCAGTACTGCAAAACAAATAGAGAGAAAGGGCTACAGCAGAAACGCTCTTAGACCCCAAGCTATCCAATATTCCAAAACAACAAAAGAGCATCAAGAATTTTATATAAAACACTACTCCTCCAAAGATCCACCAGAAACACAGTCTTGCCAGGAGGAAAAAAGGGGTAATGAAAAGGCACAGCAGGGAGAAATGTGATCAGAGGTGAGAAAAAGAACCCTCAAACACCAAATCGGACATGATAAGGAAATAGCAATGAAAAACCTAATGTCCTTTACAAAGGAAATATAAGTGTGTTCAACATGTTTCTGCTTAAATAGAGAATCATTCACTCAAGCATTGGGTCAGGACCTGTGAAAAATACAAAAAGAAAAAGTATAGACAGACAATCACAGGCACACACTCTAACGTGTGTCCATTCCTTGCTGTCCTAAAGGGGTAGTTCACCCACTCACGGTTCTTCTTTCATGAGTTACCTTAGTTGCTATTAATACGCCTGTATCTGTGAAGAGAAGAACAGATTTCTAATAACATTTTGGCCCGAGTGTAGTGTAACACGGGTGCATTAGGAATCCACTCATGGCATTAATGAATGACTGGCTAGGAGCTCACTTACAGTTCGACATATTCCTCATTCCTTAAAAACCATACTTTGGCATTCCGAAACTCAGAATCCAAAAGTCCCCCTTCCACAAAAACTAGGTGCTCATTTACTGATACCGTGTTTGTTAGCCCACAGACTAATTCTCTATGGTAATCCTGGAATCACTTCCAAGTTTAACAATTCCACGCCGATATATGGATATATAAAACCAAAACAGTGTCCATCACCTTTAGACTAGGGTCACTCCCACCTATTTGGCCGAGGAAATTACACTACAAACGCTCGTTCCGTGGGGAGAACCGCCGTCGCCAGATGAGGAGGTGGGCCTCTCCAACCCCAGTATGTCCATGGTCGCTTCCAAGGATCGGGCTTGAATTACTTCATTCTTCCACCTAAAGACAAGTCTGAATGGGTGTCCCCAGGAATAGTGTACACCTTGCGCCATAAGTTGGTGACGGGTTTAAAGTCCCTCCGTTTCACCAGGATAGAGGCTGCAAGGTCCTGGAAGAGCAAAGGTCGATGGTCACGGAACTGAAGGGGATTGAAGTTGCGTGCCTTCCGCAAGATCCTTTCTTTAAGCTGAAAATCATGTACACAAACTAATATATCAGGAGGTGGGGCCTTGGGGCCCCGCGGCAGCCCAACTCGATGCACTCAATCCATTTGTATGTTCTGCATGTCGTCCTCAATCAGGATGTGTCTGAAGAGAGCTTCCACATAGTCCCGTAGGTCCAACCCCTCCCCCTTCCATGGTACCGCCCGAATTCTAATGTTATTGCGGCGGGACCTATTCTCTAAGTCCTCGGTATGGGCCTGCAGGTCTATATTCTTCTCTGTCAGGCGGATCACGTCTTTCTGGAGTCGATGTAGGTCCTCTGCGGAACCCAGATCATGCTCCTCCAGTGTCGCAACTCGCTCTCCCACTCCATCCACGTCTCGCCGCACTGCGGAGATCCGACGCCAGTTCGGAACACAATTCCGCAATGTCCTCTTTGATAGCAGCGAACAGCTCTATCATGAAGGCTCCTCAGTATCACCCCGCCGCGGGGACTTGTCTGTTCCTGGCGAGGCAGGCTGCGTTGCGACCTTCGGCGTACTGTCTTTTGTGGGATTATCTTTCTTTTGCCTGGTCGTCGCCATAGTGTCCTCTGCGTAGGCCTGTCAGCAAGCTGCAAGGACTAGGAAGGGAGCACTCGCTTAAGTCCACCCCCCCCACGCACCCCACTTCCACTAAGGCCCACTTCCACAGCAACCACCAAGAGCCAAGCATTCACCCAGCAGGCAGCACCGAACAGCCCCGCAGTCTCGAGGTAGACTTCAGCCCCTCAGGCCCAGTACTGCCTGTTATCGAAATATGCCCTGCCAGCTGAAGACACTCATCGCGGCCGAAAGTGGTAGATATCCTCAAGCCCCTGGGCGCTTCTGCTATCAGGGCCTAGGCACTGTCTAGTGTGGAGCCAATAGTGTGGGGGAGGGGCGCTCTTTCTTTGGCCTGGTCGTCACCATAACGCCCTCCGAGCGTCCTCTCCAGTCCAGTTCCACCCTGCGGGTTGCACTCCCGCTGAGGCCCTTATCCAAAGCAACCAACTAGGATCAAACCTCTTCCTTTCAGGAGGACATCGGTAACAGCAGCAATGGACGTTCTCCATTGGCTGCCTATACATAAGAGGGGGTTGTTCAAAATCCTTCTTATCACGTTCAGGGCCTATCACGGAAGAGGACCCAGTTACATCCAGGACATGTTTGAGCGTTATAAACCTTCTCGGAATCTGAGATCTGCAAAAGCTAACCTCTTCACCATCCCCACTTTCAGATTAAAGACAAAGGGAGGAAAGGCTTTGGCTGTCCTGGGGTCAAAAGCCTGGAACAAACTACCCCTGCCTCTTCGGCAAATCCCTTCCGAATCAGTCTTCAGAAAATCCTTAAAAACCTGGATATATAGACTCCCTGACGCACTATGCAAAAACCAAGTTTGAAGTATAAACTTGCTTGAATCTGACAGATAGCTGACCCAGTTTTATTTCCTTTCTATGCCCAGCCTTTTTTCGAAGGGCCAAGATGCTCCCTGGAGTGATAGGTGCGCTATATAAAAACCCCATTACATTTACATTACAAGTCAGACAAAAATTGGTCTGCAAAACTTTTCTACCAATGGGCTGACCATAAATGAGAAAAAAAAAACAAAAGGCCATGGAGGTGAGGAACAGGAGAAGGAAACCCTACATTTGTTTTTTACAAGGGCATCAATTGGAAAAAGTTAAAATGTACATATGTCGTGGGGTCCTCTTTGATGTTAAGCCCTTCCTTCCTCCAACATAAGCAGGACCAGCAGAGGACGGGTAACAATGTACTTTAAGAAAACAAAACTTTATTTAAAAGCAATCACTAACCCCAGCAGGCCACCATCCCCGTGATTTTTGCTATTCCCAGGGGGTCCCAGTGTGTCGTAAATTCCGATCTACCTCATTTATTTTATTGAGATGGAGCGATTTCAGACCCCCCAGGAATCGCTATCTTAAACTCTTTGAGTTTCATACATTGTAAATTGCGATTACCTAATTGCGATTCTCAGAATTTCGCAACTCGGTATTCACAATTTACAATTCTCATACATGTAACCTAAAGAACCCCTCACAGCTAGATCTTGCGCATGGACAATCTTAGGTGAATGCAAAGTTCTTAAATCTCAGTTTTACATGGAAGATGGGTGGGTAACGCATCTAAAAGGCCTCTTTTTGAGACTTAACTTTTTGGTGTACTCCCAGGCTTTATTCATGCCCTGCCTAGGCTCAGAACCCCAAGTGATGTATCCTGCAGAATGAGTACGGCTAGCTAGGAGGACATCATTCACATAATATGATAGTGCCCTGGATTATTGTCGGAAAGGAGACTTTTAAGACCTTTATTTAATCACCGTGGCATAGGATCATGTAAGCAGGCAGGTATTGCCTACCTCATGGCATCAGACCCTATCCGGAACTCTGACTTTGCTAAAAAATAATGAAATCTGCTTCAGTAAAGTTTGACCTATGATGTAATTCTTTTTACCTGTCTTTCACAAACCTACCGAAAATTGTGGCTTCTGATACTTGCTGGTAGCTGGTGTCTTCTTGTACTGGAGTTTTTAATTGAGTTTTTTGTTGTCTGGCAAACAAAAGTTGTGCTGTTTAATAGTTACTTTGAAATAACAACCTTAGAAGGACACTCTATGGAAAGTTCTAATGCCCTTCAAACTAAAACCTACTCGAAAAGTACGTACCTTGACTCAAGGCCACAGAGACCCCTCCATACAAACCCCAACCTGCATCTTAACTTGTAGTTTAGTTGCACCTTACTCCTGTGTCTTAGAAAACAGCTCACCTCACCTTAATATTCATTTTAATTCATACATTAGCTCCCTTATGATTCAGTGAAGTACTATAGTGATGCATTTGTATGTATTGTTCTTGGCAGCCACTGATATTTTTAAGATCATTCTTAGCCTATGGCCTTTCACAGCAGATGTATCTTAATTCATATGATCTGAATAATCCTGGACCCTTAATGCCTTGTGCGTTGATATTATGTGACTGATTTTGATGTGGTCTGTAAAGGCTCAGGGCCATATCATAATGGGCCGCTCAGTTTACTTTCGGACTGCCTAAGTATGATCCTGGTGGTTTAAAAAGCAAACCAGCTGGTCATTCTGGCTGGCTTCCGATGGCATCTAGGAGCCCTTCGTCCAGTTGGAGGCGGCCAGTAATCTCAAGGGCAGGCCTTTTCACCCTTGAGATTATGATGCATGGTTTCCAGCATGCTTTCCATGCCGGCCTGTCCGGCATAGAAACCATGCCGGAAAGCATGCTTGGTGGGCCACATCAAGGCCCCCTTGTGCTTGCCACTTCCAGTTGAAGGCAGAGGGGGCACCTATGGTGCCCCTGTTTATCACTGCACCCTGTGGCAGGAACTTCAAGGTGAAGGGATGAACTCAACTACCATGAGACTGGAAGAGTACGCACATAGATGTAGCTAAATACTGTATAGAGCAAAATGTCCAAAGAAAGGCTAATTTCTACCATTCCTGTTTTACTTATGCTTTTATTACCCAGTGCATATATATTATTTACCTAATCAAGAGCTGAATAAAATTGTTCCCTTGCTTATGGTTCCTTCCCTCTCTTCTGCCTTGTGACTTTTTCCTTTCTACAGACTACAATATATGCATTTTTACCATGAAAATATGTTGCAAAAGATTCACTGTACCTAAATTGAAGGAAATTGCATACTGCTGTTATGTTTAACCAATATGGTACATCTGAATGTTACTCTTGTATAATGGCTCGACTGACTATTCCATCACAAAGAATGCAGATGCATATATAAGTGCACCACCACAGGATCTAGTGCTATCACTAATCGCACTAATCTATTAAACTTGAAATTAAACCAGATTTTGTATTTTTCTTTGCAGGATCAACTGATTGAATATGCATCTAGTTAATAAGATGTATTGGATTCAGCAAATTCTCTTTTCTCGATAACACAACCGGGTACTTTTACATTTACTTTTTCTTTTGTCAGCATCCTAGTACGTAGTCCCTCGTTTTCCCATTTTTTAAACAATATTTAAGCACACTTCTTTTGCACCATCTTGCTTGTTACTAAACTTCAGAGCATCCTATCATCCATTATCTTTTGGATGATTTTTAGAAATCTCTAGCCCTGTTAACGGTGGCACTCTCAGTTTATATCCCAGTTCTTTTCATCACACTTTCTTTTATATTTCCACCATTAGGCCAAAACAGATTAGATTGTGCACCTGTTGGCAGTTCACAAATGGATTCCTTGGTAATCCGTTTTTACTAAGTATGGGTGAATTTTGTGGATATGCGGTCTGCAAATTCACGCGAAATCGCAAAAAAGTCTGCAAATTCACGGACTTTCCCACGAAATCGCAGATTTCTTTCCATCTACTCAACAGAAGTACTTTCTACTGGCTAATCAGTAAGTGCTACCTTGTTGGGTAAATGTATAGTGCTTTTCCAACACTGCATTTGCATAAAGGGCAAGAAGATTTGTCTCCACTGACCATGTGTGCCTGTAACTTGCCACCGCGCCAAAATGCGCCAAGGTCCCTTGAGTGAGCTGACCATCACAGTTGGGATTGGGAAAGTGCGGGAAGACATTTGATACCACCAGTGTGGGGTGCGGGGCTTCTATGCGTGTTCACATGCCTCTTGTGTATAAAGGTTAAAAGAGTGAGCAGGGTAGCAGGTGAGGAGAAAGCGGCCTCCTGGTCACAGGAACGGGGATTGCGCTAGAGAAACTCAGGGATGCAAAGACCTCCCTCGGGTATTACAGCTAATTTTCAACGGCAGATATGGGGTTAAAGCACACATGCCCAGCCTCCATCGTGCTCACTGATGCTTTTGGGCTGATTCAAACGTTACTGAATTTGAGCTCTAACTCGGGCACCTGCTATATTTATATCTGATGAAGGAAGTCGATACTATATAATGTTGTCTTAATGTATCCAATATGTCAATGCTACTTTGATAGAACCCCCTTGTAAATACTCTTGACCCATGTATATCCTAAGAATCGGGCCCGAACTGCACAAACACCATCTTGGTTTCATTTCCCCGCATTTGCCTCTTTCGTTAGTTAGGAAAACACGTGACCTGCTACTGTGTAGAGAGCGAGCCTGAAAGGTCGGCCTGGGCTATGAACAGACCATTGATTCTAACTTAGGAAACTCAAGGTCGCATCTGTCTTTCTTGTAGGATGAGCACATTCTTGCATGAACCATGCCTGTACTCCCGTGCACCAGAATGAAAGGGAGGCACTTTTACTGACCTACCCATGGAATAACTTGAGCTGAGTTTCGAATCAATCGATTGTGCCTTATATGGGATTTCCTGTTGGTTTCTCGAGAACTGGTAATTTTTCATGTACAGGGTTTCTATGATGTATGCCGAAAGTATATATGCACTGTTTTTAATGTAATCAAGCAGTCTCCTCTGCACAGCTTTGAGAGCTGTGGCGAGAGGGAGGCTCCCCTATATAGGGTGCTTTTGCTGAGTGCTTCCTGTTGAGGTTCAATTTTTGTGACAGGAGGAGCCTCGTGCCAGAATGAATCCTGCCCTGCATAGTTATCCACGAAGATGCCACCGTTTTGTGCAATACCTCTACTCAACTGGAGTACTTTCCTCTGGCTAATCCAGTAAGTGCTACCTCTTTGGGTAAATGATAGTGCTTTTCCTACACTGCAGCTGCGTAGGGCCAGAAGATATGTCTCCACTGACCATGTGTGCCTGTAACTTTGCCACAGCGCCAAAAGGCGTTGAGGTCCCTTGAGTGAGCTGTCCATCATAGTTGGGAATGGGAAAGGGCGGGAAGACGTTTGATACCGCTAGTGTGTGGTGCGGTGCTTCTATGCGTGTTCACAAGCCTCTTGTGTATAAAGGGTCAGAGAGCAAGCAGGGCAGCAGGAGAGGAGAAAGTAGCCTCCTGGTCACAGGAACGGGGATTGCACTCCAGAAACTCAGGGATGCAAAGACCTCCCTCGGGTATTACAGCTAATTTTAGACGGCAGATATGGGGTTAAAGAACACTTGCCCAGTATCGACCATGCTCACTAATGTTTTGGGCTGATTAAAACTTTACTGAATTTGAGCTTCAACTCGGGCACCTGCTTTATTTATATCTGTAAGTGCTTCCTGTATTGTTTAGTTGTTGGCCCACAGGAAGCACTTACAGAGTTAAGTCAGGTGCCGGAGTTGAAGCTAACTTTGTAACCATTTTAGAATGGCGCCAGCAAGCACTCTGGCAGCTTGCCTGCGCCATTCTAAAATGGTTACAAAGTTAGCTTCAACTCGAGCACCTGCCTTAACTGTGCTTCCTGGGGGCCAAAAAAAAATCCGCCCGCTCGCAAATTTGCAAATTTTTCGCCAATTGCCGAAAATTTCTCAGATTTCACAAGTGGAGCGGATTTTGCGCCCATACTTAGTTTTTACTCATATTGTTAAGATTACATATCTTTGCAACCTTGAGAAAGCCCTGATCCAATAGACCAAGAAGGGCGGAACACGTGTTGGCTGGTTCTGCACATATTTAAAAAAAGTTGACATAAGACAAAAACAAGAATACAACTACAAAAATACTCTTTGAAAAAAGAACATATAAAACTTGCCTTTCTTTAAAATTATACATCAAAACCAATCAAGATACTTTTTTGGAGAACTAATTCTTAAAGAAACGAGGAGATAATGCTCACATTTTCTTTGCTCAGTTCCATAAAAGAGGCTGGAAAGGTCCAGTGCCTCAAGCTAATCTCCTCCCTTATTATAGGCATTACCACCCAGGACCAGGAACCCTGGACCTTCTTCTCACACCTACGGGCAGGGATGAACTGCATCTACCATTTCCCTATGGGAGCATGGATTACAGCTGGTTTGCAGCCGTAATGCATGCTCCCATAAGGAAATGCAGGAGTGCGACCCAAACAGTGTTCAGTCACACCCTAATGAGGTGGTCGGGACCACGACCAGAGGTCAATTGGTCCCAGGACTGAGTCGGTCCGCCCGATATCAAAATCGTCCCCTAAGTGTGATAAGTGTTTTATCAAGGATGTGTTTTTTAAGCATGATCTTAACCAAAATGTTTTCCATTTTGCTCTTTAATGGACTTAAGCATCTAAATAAAGTATTTATTATACCTCCTGTCTGCCCAGGAACATGAGTGTCAGTACTGGGTATCAATCTCTCCCCTACACTGACCCAAGATTGTCACCAGTTACTGGGGCAGTTCTCCTTTCCCTTATCCCTCAATCCTGGACTCACTCACCTCTGCTCCACTGAAATAGACACTGGGGATAGTCCACCCATTAAAAATTTAATTTGAAGGTTGTCAGACAAGATGAGAGCCAGCATCATGGATGCGGTTTTCAAGGTGCTGATGATAGGGGTAATTTATCCCTGCAACAGTCCCTGGTCCAGCCCTCTAGTGCTGGTACCCAAGGCTGCCCCACCGGGTACACCCCAGAACTTAGGTTGTGTGTGGACTTACAGGGTCTCAATTACATTACAAAGACAGATGCACACCCCATCCCCTGAGCTGATGAGCTCATAGCTGACAAGTTTCTTTGACCTTACATCAGGGTACTAGCTGATTGCTCTGACTGAAGGGGCAAAAGAGAGGTCCTCATTGTCGACCCCAGAGGGCCATGTCCAGTTCAGGTTGATGCCCTTTAGCTTAAAGAATGCTTCTGCCACTTTTCAGAGGTTGGTCAATAGAATCCTGGCTGGGAAGGAGTCATTATGTGCTGCCTACCTGGATAACAGAGCTGTCTACAGCCGCTTCAGCTCGGAGGAACATCTGTACCATGTCTACAAGGTGTTTCAGGCCCTGCAGAAGGCAGGCCTGACCATCAAGGCCAGTAAGTGCTAGATAGGGCAGGGTTCTGTGGTTTATCAGAGCCACATAGTGGGCGGGGGCATGGTGCAACCCCCTGAAGCACAGACTGAGGAGAGAACCTTCCTGGGTTTCACAGGGTACTATAGAAACTAACCAGACAGGTGATCTGGAGAGAGGCCTGCTAGAAAGCCTTTAATACCCTCCAGGAGGCCATGTGCACAGCACCCATACTCAAGGCTCCTGACTTCTCTAAGGAGTTCATAATGCAGACAAATGCTTCAGCCTTTTTCATTCGAGGTTGCAAGAAATAAGGAGCAGGCCAGGAGACACTCGAGTCCCGGTGAAAATTAGACCACCCGATCTTTGTTAACCATCTCTGACGGTGTGAAAACCATAGCTCCTGTGGTTCTAACAAGTTAAATTCATGAAACAGCACTATTAAGGAGGAGAAGGTCCCTAAAACATGTTTCTTCGTGCATCAATATAATTTTTAACAGATGGAAACAAGGAACAAATACATACTAGGGAGATCGGTTTATATCCCAGTTCTTCTCATCACTCTTTCTTTTATATTTCCACCATTAGGCACTTATAAACAGATTAGATTTTACACCTGTTGGCAGTTCACAAATGGATTCCTTGGTAATCCGTTTCCGATTGCCAATGTGCTCCACTTAGACATCTGGCTGACCCACATGGAGAGATTGTTTCCTCCCTCTACTCACCAATAAAAGGATTAAACTTGGGGAGATTTGTACAAACTATTTGTTAGCCTGAAGAAGGTGGGACACTATCAAATAACACTGAAACACGCGCTTCTGTGTCTAAGAAAAAATTGAAAAACAACTCCTGTTCTGAATATAGGTGCCCAGCTAGAAAACTTGCAATAACATCTTGTGAAAAAAAGAAAAATAATACCTATGTGTATATTGTATGTGCTGCAAGAGCACCTACATGGCATTGTTTTCTAACTGTTTTCCAATGTGCGACAGGTTGTTGTTTTGAGATTTAGAGATTACATTCTTAAGCTCTCCCTCATTTGTGAAATTGGTTGTTTTTTTAACAAAATGTGTTTTTAATATGTTTTGTGACAAGATCTCTTAAGAGACAAGTTTTTTTTTAAAAAGATCAAAATTTTTAATAAACAGTGATTTTTCTACATCATGTTCTGGGTTTCTAATTGGTGCTGTTAGAGTGTTACATGGTCCTTTACGTGTCCTAGCACAGTTTAATCAGGAGGGTCTAGACCAACCGTTAGCCTTCGTTATGAGGAGGTCACTTTCATGAGAACAGAGGTGGAGTGCGATTGAAGGGGAGGCTGTTGCTGTGGTCTGGACACTGATGAAGCTGAGACCATACCTGTTTGAGACTCACTTCTGGGTTCAGGCAGACCACAGAACACTCATATTGCTCATATTAATGAGGGGTGAAAACCCCAAACTGTTGAGGTGGGCAATCTCCTTACAAGGAATATATTTTATGGTGGAACACTGTCCTGGGTCACATCCCAGCAATGCTGATAGTCTAGCCAAGTTCTTCCACCTTAGAGGTGAGAACTTCCATGTGGGAGGGTAGTTCTTCCCACATAAAAAAAACCAGGCTTATGGATTTGAAAACTAAGCTGAGTTGTATGTGTAAGCATGTAAATGTTATTTAGTTTAAATTGCATTAAATATTGATGTAAATGTTTGCGATGTTAGAATCGCAATGTACTGTTTTGTATTGCTTCTCATTATGTTGAACTGTCTAATATCCTTCCTGGAAAAGGGGAGGGGGCAGTGCCCATCTTTCCCATGGGTAAAGCTGTCTGACTTCTTCCACTAAACCTGGAGGGAGTAACCTGTCAATTAATTGCTTTTATCCATTACATTTTAAGCTCTGGTCATGTATTTTATCCCTGTGCCTCAGTCGATGGAGCTCTACGAGGCTGCTAGCCATTCTTCCCTATATTTGCTTTGAATCCGTAAGCCTGCCTGCCCCTGTGCGCAGATGTAGGAACAACCGAAGTAAGGTCACTGAAATTGGTGAGTTCAAAGACACTACTTATTTAGACCCTGCTCCCACCAGAGATTGTGGGTTTTGTATATTGTTTTTGGGAATGCCTATTGGGAGTGCCTTAGCTATTGAGTAGAGTCTGAACATCGTGGGGCCTATTTATAAAAACGTTCAGCAAGTCACCTTACTTTGCTGCACTGCGTCGCAGGAAAATGGCAGAAATGTGCCATATTTAAAGCAATACAGCGCATTCCTGCCTTTTCCTCAATGCTGGCACTCTTTTGGTAGTTAGCGCCTATCCTGGCTTCCTTGCACCATTGATGCAAGAGGGCCTGAGTTGCATGCAGGATTGTTTTGGTGCAGGAAGGGGCACCTTCTGAACAATAACTACCCTGAGATGTGTAGCATCCTCCCCAGCCCAGGTACACGCCAATGACACACAAGAAGCTTAGTGCAACTTTTTCTTCTGTGTGTAACCGCACTCAGAATTCTAAAAGCTGTATGTCACTTCAGCATGCTCGAACGCTTATTTCCACAGTTCTACGGAGTTCATCAGGAGCCATAATGGTTCCATATTCACAAACTCACACAACACTACATCTCCTCCTCTATTAAATAAAAATAAAAAATATATTTTTACAAATATACACAATTAAAGCTCTTCAATGTGTCTTTGTGGCACTTGGATCACACATCCTGACCGTGTCTTCAGAAACTGGGGACGGGTAGTGGAATTGTCCATGACTTGCGTGAGTGATGGAGGAACAGCAGCATTCAGGGATTTTTCACTTGTCCTTTAAGACACAGTCTCTACAATGACATCAGTGGCTGACCAGCAGTGAGTCACATGTAAAAAATGCAAGGAGTCTCACGTAAAGGACTTCCCAGGACGTTGGGATGTCATCATGTGTCCTATGCTGGTCACAAAATAAAAATAGTTCAAAATCGAAAGGAGCATCAGACTTTCGTTTTCCATATTGACAAACAAGCACTCAATCTGCTTCCGTTTTTCTCTTATGATCCCAGTCTTTCATATGTGTTTCTTCCTTGGTATTTGCTCTTCTCTTGGTCCATTGAGGTAGCCTGGTTGTCATGGCTCTCCTAAACATCAAGGTTTCAAGGCTTTCACCTGTGGTCAAGTTAGGAGTGTAGCAATAGGCTCAAAGAATGACATTTTAGGCTGTTTTAAGGTCGAGCTTCCATAGCACAACATGCTGGACAATTTTCTTTGTGGGTACTCATTTGACAAGGCCATTGGTCTGTGGCCAAAGAGAGGTGCTCTTCTGATGCTTCACATTAAAATGACTGAGAAAGTCTTTAAATTGTCGACTGTTGAAAGGTGGGCTGATGTCAGAATTTAAGTTTGCAGGAACCACCCATGCCATGAAGATGCTATCTAATCTCTCAATAATACGTTCTTGACTGATAGATGAGAGAGCTCAGATCAATACAAAATGGGAATATTCCTCAACGATCACAAACAGGTAATGTCCGTTGTCAAGAGGGCCGAAGAAGTCCACTGCAATTATTTCCCATGCATGCATAGGCGACTCTAACATATTTAGCTGGTGGTGAGTAGTGTTCAATGGCAGGCAGTTGCACAGATGACAGGCCTTTAATTCTCTTTCAACTCTCTTGTTGAGATGTGGAAACCAGACTCGGTCTCAGAGAGCTCATTTGGTGGAAACAATCCCACAATGCCCTTCATGAGCCTCTTCAATTATCTATTGTTGCGGACTCTGCGGAATGACTATCCACGACTCACTAAGGATAATGTCTTCCTGAGTAATGCACAGTTCATCTTTGATATGCTTAAACTTTTGATATTCACTGGCAACTCGTAAGAGTTCGAGGGTACTGGTACCAAGACTGATGTGTAAGAATGCCAGTTAGCATGTCACTATCTTGACTTATAGCAGTGACAATTCACTCCACTGAAATGGCAGCTGGGGGGCTTGATTTCACTCTAAAATGTATGTTAGGTTCAACCGTCTTAGAAGGGGTGCCAGGGCATTGCATAAAGGCACTCGTGAGAAGTAGTCAGTAGCGTTCAGTTCTTTCCTTGTATGATGCACAATGGTGTAGTTCAGCTCTTGCAATCGCAGACTCCAACATTCAATGTGGAGGGCATTTTTGCTTTTGGATTTCCAAATATAGTCAACATTGCTTGATTATCGGTCCCATACACAAATATGTGGAAAGTTCACAAGTCCACACCATTGCTAAGCTTTCTTTCTCAGGTTTGGGAATAAGCATGTTCAGTTTGGGACAAAATTTGATTTGCATAAACCACACAATACATCTCCAAGCATTTGGATGTCCACTGCGCTAGGCAAGGGTGGCGCCCAACCAGACAGGGCAGTCCTCAGGAGCACCATCAGTATGAAGCTTTGGATCAAATTTAACCATTTCAGTAGCATTCTCAAATGCTTGCTTGGTCTGGAATCTTTGCTCAAATTTATGTGACCAAAAAAACAAAAAAAGTCAATTCCCTATGTGGCGCACTGACAGTTGCAAAGACCTGTCTGTATCTAGAGCAATAGCTGACCATGCCAAGGAATGATCGTAACATGGAAACATTTTGTGGGGTGTGGCAGTTTACAGAACTTACACTTTCGCCAGATCGGGTGTGATGCTCTCATCAGAAAAGATATGTCCAAAAAATGATATCTATGTCTTACGGAACTCACATTTCTTGGCATTCAAAGTTAAAACGGCATCAGCGAGCAACAAGCACACTTTTGTGAGAGCTTTATCATGCGCCTTTGGTGTAGCTCTGAAAACCAATATGTCATCACTATAATTGAAAGCATTCATGACAGGCTGTATAATACATCAAATGACTTCTTAGATTAGCTCTGCAGCTGATGACACCCCAAATTGTAGTCTTTTGTAACGGAATAGACCAACATGTGTAGAAAAGGTTATAATATACCTGACATTTTCCTTGAGGTCCAACTGATGATATCCTTTATTCAAACCCCAGGTGAGAGAAAAACTTTACACCATTTAATTGTGTTTTCATGTCGGCTATGTGCATACCTGGATGTTGTTCTCTTTCAATTGCCTTGCTTTCTTGAGCCATAACTACGCAGATGTGAATAGCTCCTTCGCTGTCCTTTTTAGGTACGACCAAGATGGGAGAAACCCATGGAGTTGGACCAGTGGAACACTCAATGATATTACGTTTGAGTAACGATTCAAGTTCTTTTTCTACAGCTTCCTATAAGTGAAAGGCAATTTGTCTGTGTCTTTGAGCAGTAAGACATACATCCTTATTAATGTGTAATTGGTCTTTCATAGACTCTTGTTTTCCTAACCCATGAAACAATGAAGAGAATTTACTTACTATTTCATGATGAGCAGCATTCATGTTATAGTTCACTGATATCAGTCTCATATCAGCAGCTGTGTCGAAGCTGAGTAAACAGGCACTTGACGCTGTACCTTGAAGTACATGTATGGGTGCTTTTACTTTTGTTTTCCTTTCCTTGTTTTCCTTCACTCAGACACTCTCCTTACAGTACTCTAATCATTCAGTCAGTACCAAGTACTCATGCAGCGAAGTAGGCCTTGGGACCTACCTGCACACTTGTCTTCACACCTTCAATTCCCCAGTCTGTATCCTTACACTTCCAGCAAACACTCTGTACTGCTGTTGCACAATTGTAGTGACCCATTTCACATTATGTACTCGTCTATTCACTGTGACAAAACTCAAGCATTTATAAATTCAGCCAGGCACTCTTCTTGCAGAACTGTAATCATTCAGTCAGTACCCAAGTACTCATGCAGCGAAGTAGGCCTTAGGACATAGGCTGCCTAAAACCTTCATACACTATCCATGCAGTTTTCTATCCACCTGCATATTTGTCTTTCACATATTCAATTCCCCAGTCTGTATCCTTACACTACCACCAACCACTCGGTCACTGCTGTTGCACTGTTGTCGTGACCCATTCTTCAGTATGTACTAATCCATTCACTGTGCTAAATCTCAAGCACTTATACATGCACTTAGACACTCTCCTTACAGTACTCTAATCATCCAGTCAGTACCCAAGTACTCATGCAGCGAAGTAGGCCTTAGGACATGGACTGCTTCAAAACCCTATGCACTATGCACACAGTCTTCTATCCACCTGCACACTTGTCTTTCATACCTTCAACTCCCCAGTCTGTATCCTTACACTTTTACCAATCACTCTGTCGCTGCTGTTGCACTGTTGTAGTGACCCATTCAGCAGTATGTACTAATCCATTCACTCTGCTAAAACTGAATCACTTAATAAAGTCAGTCAGGCACTCTCCTTGCAGAACTGTAATCATTCAATCAGTACCCAAGTACTTATGCAGCGAAGTAGGCCTTAGGACATGGACTGCTTCAAATCACTATGTACTATGCATGCAGTCTTCTATCCACCTACACACTGTCACACCCTTTGCACTCTTCTAGTAATCCATTTAGCACCATGTACTAATCCAGTCACTGCGCCAAAACACAAACACTTATAAATTCACCCAGGCAGTTTCACCAGCACTGCAGAGGGAAGCATAGACTTGTAACAAATGTATTTACATATGTTACATTCCTGTGCTTCGGAAGTTCTACAGTAAACTGCAAGTAAACACCTTATAGAGTTATGCTGTAGCACCTCCTTATAGTTCTGCACTTATACATTTACCATAAACTGCCAATGTATTTTTTCATTCAATTATGCACTACACATTCATTCAAAAACGTTTTTACACACTATCATACTAATATAGCTCTTTTTTTGACCAGTGAAATTGTTTCTAAAAACAACCTTTTTTTGTGTGTTTTTTGTTGTTTTGTATATATTTTTTTTTTTAACAGTTCGATTTGGTGTTGGTCTTTTTAAGAGGAAAAAAAAGGGAACTGAAAAAACAAAACAGTCTGGAACAAATAAACAAACAAGAAAATTAAGAGTGGGAGCAACGGTGCTCTTGTTTGCACCTGCAAATTAAGCCTATGGATTGTTCTCCATAGCAAAGAGTCTCTTTGTAACTTTTGCACAAAATAATCCAATCTCCAAAATCTGGACGGATGTCTGGATGAGGACTTGATGCTCCTGCAGATGTGCTGGGTACAGCTGGTGGAGTCTTATCCCAAAGTCTGTTCCGGGCAGCACGAGCATAGTTGCAGGGATCTTAGGTTTTAACATGCTTAACCATGCTGGCAGTCCCAAAAGTAAAGTAAAGTAAAGTCCACATTTGTAAAGCGCACAATCACCCGTAAGGGTCTCTAGGCGCTGGGGGCCGTCGGGAAGGTTAAGCGAGCTATTGCCCAGAGTCACATGGTGCTGGGCTAACCTGCCGCCGGAGCCGGGGATCGAACCGTGGTCCCCAGATACCAGCGTCAGTCGCCCTGGCCGCGGCGCCACACCTCTCCCAAAAGAGTAGTGCTTGTTTGGATTGCCTCTGGACAGCACTGCCGAACACACCTTGCATGTCACCTTCGCCACATTCACTTTTTTCTCTCCATCAGGAAAGAAAAAAAAACTTCCAAATGACTGCCTCTTCTCTTTTGTGGACTGGATCTTCTGCAAGAAATTGATCATCAGAAGAGTGTTCTGAAAGATCTACATTTTGCTGTGCAGCCATATTGAAGATCTATAAAAAACACCTGCTTCACAAAAAGATGTTTCTTCAGTGAAGGTCAAAGAAGAATGATTAAAATGGGTGGGGTCCTTCAACAGTTAGAATAATAATTATTATGAGCCAACCAAATCTCTTGTTTTGAAGTCACATGGCGTACGCGTAGGCTGCTCTCATGATGCGCGTATGTACAATGTACCCCGCGATTCGCGTAATTGCTTTTAAAAGTAATATACGCTTATTAAAACTAAATGAATAATATTTTCATGATTACCTCAGATAATGTCTTGCCTTAATATTTGCATTAAATACATAGATATATCTTTTTAAATATTAAAACATTTTGCGGGGTATGCGTACCGTGCGCCGTACAAATGTATATGACGTCACGCGGAAGCGCCGATGCGACGCGTGACGTCTAAATATTTTTGTGACTTATGCACCGGTACGCGTATAGTATGAATAGATATGCTCAGGACACCACACTCCGAGCGCTTATCCTACGCGTACCCAAATATTAATTCTAAAATGGCGGCTAAGTTTCGCGGAGTGTGCGAGGAAGGTACGCGTACCCTATGTTTACCACAAAAAAATAGAGAGATTAATTTTCATACATTTAAACAATATAAAATAAAAAAACTATTATTTTAGATTTTTTTTCATTATTTTATATTAAAAATATGTAATGTAATTTAAAAAATAAAATAGCTACAAATAATTATTATAAAAAATGTAGTAAATCAGTTTAAAAAAATAAATATAACAACTAATACATTTAAAAATTGGCATTTACAAATCCTATGAAATTCACAGAAAAAAACATAGGTTTTAGGCATGTTATAGTTAGGAATTAGCATTTAAAAAAAACCTTGCATATTCACTGAAAAAAACATAGGTTTCAGCCACGTTATAGTTAGAAATTAGCATTTAAAAAACCTTAGAGATCCATTGAAAAAAACATACGTTTCACACATGTTATAGTTAGCTTGACATTTGACTCATACAAAACCATTGAAATTCCCCCGTTATACATAGTTCTGCTAACTATAACTCGAGCGCACGCAATCCACTGCTGATGACATCACATATTACATTACTCATGACATGGTCAGTGACATCATTCCAGACATCACTGATGACATCCCAAATGACATCACTGATGACATTATTCTTGTGAAAGAGTGGCAGACGTCCTCTCACCCTCATATAACCTTTGATACACACATTGAAAAATAGAAACTAAAATGTTCAAAACAATGGAGATACCAATACCAGGAGATTTTTTCCGTTTTTTTTTTATTACAGAGCCACCAAACACAAATTCGGCCCTCTAGAGGCAGAATTTGTGTTTGGTTGCTCTGTAATAAAAAAAACCTGAAAAAGTCTCCCACCGGAGGGTATACTAGAAATGTGGTGCAAAATTAAGAAACCCACTTAAGGGTCTGATTGGGGTCAAAATGCCACGGAGAAAACGCATTCAAACAAATCAATACATCCATTCATAAATTGCACAATCAAAACTTGAGAGACAATTTGACAAGTTGGGACACAATATTGTTTGAACTACATGTCCCAGAATTCCTTGAGACTGAATCAGGAAATGATGTAATTGTTTGTGTTCGTTGCACTTCATTTAATCACTTTAAAAAAACAGTTGGTTTGATACTGCCAGTCCCGTGAGCAAGGTCTGCGTACAGACCGAACAGCGTAGGATTTTTTTGCTGGACGCTCTCAATAAACTGGTGAAGTTTTGTTTTGGGACATCATGTGGACATCTCTTTTATTCAACTGCCAGAGAGTGCGTGAGAGCAAAATGTCCCTTGCGGCACAAAAGTACAGATTACTGCGGCAGGCTCTGCCGCTTCTCACTGCACCGCCTAAAGAGCACCTGGAAACTCTCAAGTGGGCCACGTCTAAAGAATATATATATATATATATATATATATATATATATATATATATATATATATATATATATATAAATATATATATATAATTCCGCTTTTCTCCTTTCAGAGAAGTTTTTTCCTCGTGCACTCCCGTGCGCTTTCAAATTACACCACACCAATGTTTAGTCGAGTATAGGGTTTATTTTCTTCAACAACCAGCAACACCTTACGCGTTTCGGTCTCCACGGAGACCTTGCTCACAGGTTAACTGAATCGACATTTTTTTTTGCCATTTAAATAAAGTGAAAAATTACTCTTTCAATTACATCACTTCCTGTTTGTCGCACAGGATTTCTGGGACATGTAGATTTTTGGGAAACATTGTCATTCAAACATGTTGAGAAGACTGCAAGAAACTCCATGGCAATCGTCATATAAGCTGATTAAGCTGAAGAAAATAAACCCTATACTCGACTAAACATACTCTTCCCTGCCCCCTTTTCACATTTAAAAGTATTTACGTAAATCGGGTAAAATGTCATTCATTTGCGACGGTCGCACAACGTGCGCGCACGCAAAGTCATGTGACTTGAAAACAACACTTTTGATTGGTTTATACTAGTTTCTTTTCCAAATCTTCTAAAACCCCACCCATTTCCCTCACAATCTATTTTACTTCTTTGAGCGAAGCATCTTTAGTGTTTTCCTCTGGACTTAAAATGGCAGAGCAACACCAGCCAGAGGATTCTTCATCTGAATCAGATGTGCACTATGTCCCTGAGCAGCAAGTCCCAAAGAAGTCCAAGGAATCCTTTATATGAACGTTTTTTTCATATCCAGAGGGGCAGAAGAAGGTCAATGCCTCCAAAGTAACCTGCAATATCTGTGGAAGTGTGCTAACAAGCGGAGATCCAAAGAAGCATTATTCTTTCAGCATCCACACGATGATTCAGCATGTAAAAAATGTGCATCCGAATAACTTTGCTCGGGTATCTACCCAAGCCCTTGCAGCCAACCCTCCAGCTGCTGTCCCCAGCACCTCTTCTGCAGGAGCATCTCCTTCTTCCACTGCTTTGGATATCCGGCCACTTTTGGGTAATGTTCATATACGTTGCAACTTCTGCAATGAGATTCTCTGTTATTGAGAGCAGAGTGTAAACTTGATAGAGCTGAAGATTAGGCAGCACACATGCTCCTGCAAATAATTTTTTCTTTTATTATTTTTGTTCCTGTTGAGCAGTTTTTTGTTACCTGTTTTTTATTTTTGTTCTAAAAAATCTCCCAAAAATATAAAATTGTTCAAAAAACAAAAGAAAAAAAATAGTTCTTGTAAGAACTAACTTCACTTCTCAGAGAAGAGCTATATCTCTTATATACCGTGTCATACTTTTTTTGAATGAATGTGTAGTGTATAAATGAATGACTGAAATGACTGAGTGAAGGGGAGGAAGGGACTGATGGAATGAGTGAGGAAAGGGTAGTATGGTGAGTGAGGAAAGGGGAGTCAAAGAGTGACTGAAATAAGGGGACTAAGGGTAGGGGAGTGAGGTAAGGGGAGTGAAAGAGTAAGGGAAGGGCAGTAAGGAAAAGTAAGTAAGGGAGGAGGAGTGAGAAAAGGGGAGCAGGGGACGGAGACAGGGAAGGGGAGTAAGAGACGGAGAGGGAGAAGTACATCAGGGTAAAGGGAGTGAAGGTAAGAGAAGTGGACTGACAGTGAGGGAAGGGGTATGAGGATGAGAAAATGGGGGTAAGGAAAAGTGAGAGATGGGAAGTGAGGGAGAGAGAAGTGGAGTGAGGGGATGGCGGGAGTTAGAAAAGGGGAGTGAGAGAAGGAGAGTAAGGAATGGAGTGAGAGAAGGAGAGCGAGGGGGAGTGAGGAAAAGGGAGCGGGAAAGTGAAGGGGTGAGAAATACAGATAGGATGAAGTGCAGAGGGGGAAAGGGAGTGATGGTGAGTGAAGGGCAGTGACAGTTAGGGAAGGAGTATGAGTGTGACGGAAGATGAATGAGGAAGAAGGAAGAAA
Organism: Lissotriton helveticus; assembly: GCF_964261635.1. Classification (NCBI taxonomy): domain Eukaryota; kingdom Metazoa; phylum Chordata; class Amphibia; order Caudata; family Salamandridae; genus Lissotriton; species Lissotriton helveticus. The sequence goes on along the minus strand of NC_136059.1, from coordinate 1,478,051,115 downwards.
ATAAGAGAGAGGGAAAGTGAGTGAGGAAGAAAGGAGGAGTGATATAAAGAGAGAGGAAAGGAGTTTAAGGGTAAGGGAGAGAGAGGGACAGAATGAAAGAGAGGGAGAGCAAGGAACTGAGAAGGAGTGAGGCAGTTAGAGTGAGTGAGACAGAGGGAGACAGGGAGAGAAAAATGGATGAAAAAAAGTGAGGGAAGGAATAAACGAAGGGGAGTAAGTGAGATGGAGTGACGGAGTGAGGAAAGAGGAGTAAAGGAAGGGGAGTGAGGGAAGGTGAGTGAGGGAAAAGTACTGAGGATGAGTGAAAGGCAGTAACAGTGAGAGAAGGGGTATGAGGGTAATGAAAGGGGATTGAGAGAGAAGGGAAGAGATTAAGAGAGAGGAAAGGGGACTGAGGGATAAAGTTTGAGTGACGATAACAGAAAGAGAAAGTCAGGAAGGGTGAGGGAGAGAGAGAGAGAGAGAAAGAGAGGGAGAGCGAGTGACTGAGCGGGAGTGAGGTGGTTAGACTGAGTGAGACAGAGGAAGAGAGGGAGAGAGAAATGGAGTGAAGGGGAGTGGGGGACTAAACAAATGGGAGTTATCAAAAGTGAATGAGGAAAGGGTAGTAAGGGAAGAGGACTGATGGATCGAGTGAGGGAAAGAGAGTGAGGGGGAGTGAGGGAATGGGAGCAGGTGAAAGGGAATGATGCACAGAGAGGAGAATATGAAGTAGGAGAAGAGCAGTGATATTGAGTGAAGGGCAGTGACAGTGAGGGAAAAAGACGCATATTAAGATAGAGCAAAAAGTAGTGAGTGAGAGAGAAGAATTTATGGAAAGAAAGAGGAAAGAAAAGGAAGATTGGTGCAGAGAGAGGGAGACAGTGAGAGAGAGAAGAGAGGGAGAGTGAGGGACTGTGAGAGAGTGAGGCAGTTATAGTGACTGAGATAGAGGAATAGAGTTAGAGACAGATGGAGGAAAGGGGAGTGAGGGAGGGAATAAAGGAAGGGGAGTGAGCAAAAGGAAGTGAGGGGATAAGAGAAGGGGAGTGACTGAAAGTGAGTGAAGGATGGTGTGAAGGAAAGAGAGTGAGAGGGAGAGAGAAAAGAGTGAGGGATCGAGCAAAAGAAGGGTAGTGACGGAGGAAGAAAGAAAAGAGAAGTGAGGGTCACAGAGAGGAAAGAGGGAGCAGGATAAGGTAAGTGAGGGTGAGGGAAGGGTACTGATGGTAAGAGAAGGAGTGTAAATGTGAATTAAGGGGAGTAAAGAGAGTGAGGGAAGGATAGTAAGATGAGCAAAGGAAGTGGAGAAGGAGACAAAGTGAAGAAGAGAGTGATGAGAAAGTATTTTTTGTTTGTCATACTCACCTTATAAGTAATGAAAAGTTAACAATATATTTTTAATAAATATAATATCTGTGGAAGAGAAGAAAACATTGAGTTATAATATATATTTCACAATACAAAATAATTTGTACAATATGTTGTGTATTTTATTTTGCTGTTCTCAGAATATATTGAATTTCACTGAAAACAGTGAGTTAAATAGTACTCATCATATAACAGCAGGCACAAAAAAGACAACCAAAAAGATTGTCTTTAAAAAGCAAATTCAACATTTTCATTAAGAATGTAACAATTAGAAAAAAACATGTATTAAATGTCTTTTTCGAACAGCAATTTTTTACGTAAGTAAGGGATATTTCCAACAATCACAAAGTAACAAAACATTATTACTTCTTTTTTATACACTCTAAATAAAGTAATGTACAAACATATGCTAACAACATTTACCCGAAATAGTAATTTTTTGTTTCAAATACCATTCCTCATGGCCAAATAGTATGTGTGAAATCCTTAGTTTGGAAGATACTTAATAGTACTCTTAAGCGTCCGTTTCCCAACCTTCTGAATCAAAAGCACCAACATCTTTTGTACCATCTAACAATGGTTTTACCTCCACCCAATGCTATTTATCATGTACATAGAACCTTAAACAACTAGCATGCTATCAGAATCTCAACATCATCTGGTATGCCGATGACACTCTGATCATCCATTATCTTACCAAGGAGCTGTAAAAGAAACCTCTACAAGGGAATAGAAAATGTCACCAACATCTCCACCAACTACAACAAATCTAAAACACCTCTGCCTCACTGATCATCAACATCTCCTGTGATAGCCACATCATCCACTATCTGAAACACTTACACTACTACTACGTCAACCACAAGAATTTTTTGAACCTCATCACCCTCACTCACAAAGTACTTTTCAACACCAGACTACCCTTTCTTAACAGCAGTAATTTTCCTAGGCCAATTATTTTCCCTAAAATTTGGGTTGTAAAAACACTAGGTAAGAAGTTGGTAAGTCATGAGGCAAACATTGTTTAAAAATCAATTGAGTATCATTACAATGAGTCCAGCCTTTTGTACATTTTAAATAAGCTGTGTAATGTACTGATGTTGTAGAAGGACCATCATGGAAAATAATTGCTACAGTTACAAAAGTTCTTCCTGATATTGATAGTTGAGAAGCCACAAATTATTTAATTAAAGTTGTCAGTTTTCTTCCATCAGGTCTGCATCGTTGTAGCATTAAAATGACATACTGTCCACATCTTTGTATAAATAATGTTGATAACATTTGTGAGTTACATTGGGTACAGACCATGTTTTGATTTGCTTCTCTAACTAGATTATTAAAAGACACTGATTTGCAGTCTGGTAAAGTCAAATATATAAATCTTTCAGTGTCTATTTCATCTTGCAATACAACAAGCATATACATTAGAAATTCCTGACACTCTTGCTGAATAATCTGTGAAAATTGATTTAAACCAGAACATATGTCTAAAACATTTCGAATATCAGAAACACTTTCTTTTTAGTTTTATCACTACTACATTTCTCAAACACAAAATTCAACAAACAACAAAATCTTTTGTCCCAATTTTCAACAATTTCTTGTAGTAAAGTTTCAAGAGAAAAAACAAAATTAACCACTACATTAACATAGCAGTTGACACCAGAACTGTTTTCAAACTGAAAACCAACAACCTCTTCAATAGAATCCTTTTTCTTTTTGCTTACTATCACTGGTTCATCTAGTTGTTTTTCTGTTCTCTGCAACCTCGCTACAATTTTTCTCATATCTTCTATTTCGACTTACCACACGCTTTTCAAGTACTGGATATAGAGGTAAATTGGGAGCATGTTCTCTTCTTAACTTATTATACTCTTTTACACAATTTACATCTGCACTAATCTTTGTGTCATCAAAATCAATTAGGTACAATTAGGTACAATCCAGATACATTTCTGACTCGAGATTAAGCAACATTTGCCATACCCTCTTTAAACACAGTAATTCCAATATTCACCAAAGCACTACCTACACTTAAACCTTGAGATTTATGAATAGTCACCGCATATGCCAAACAAATAGGGAACTGTTTTCGGTGGACATATAAATCTTTTACAAGCAAAAATAGAGCTGAGCAACGACTCAATTGTTGTACTTCTTCAATTTCATCAAATTTGATTTTCAAAAATTCAATGTCATCTCTATTTGGGTAATTCACCAAATCAACAACATTACCCATTGCTCCGTTTACTAAACCTCTTTCCACATGTAAATTATGTCGTAAAAGTATCCGACAATTGATACATGCATATAGACTCTTTTCTAAAACAGCAGTTTTAGATATTGATTTTTCCAAATAATCCAATTTTGACTTCAACTTTTCTCAGACTTTATACATTGGTGATAAACCCCCTACTTCCATAGTAACCATTCCTGAAGTTATTTATCTGGGTATCAAAATTTCACTCCCTGTTTCCAAAATTCCAGAATTGAACTTTAATCCTATATTGGTAAAAACCAGTGCGACACTACAAAGAGCAGATCACCTCCATTTGTCCTTGTATGGCCGAGCCAATGTCTTGAAAATGCTGATACTACCAACATTCTTGTATATGTTCCGCACAATACCCATAAAATTTCCCTTGATATTATTAAAAAAAACTTAGAGAGGGTAACTTCAAGATTTTTGTGGAGCTATAAACAACAACGTAGAGCGGCCGTGTTACAGTTAATTAGTCCACTTGTTGTTGGTGATGAAGAATCATATTCCAATGTCTAACACCCCATTTACTTACGAGTAAGCTATGGGTGAAGAGACAAAGGGATGTTTGCTGAGGATAATCGAACCCAGTTACTTTAAGAAAACTAAATTCAAGATCTTAACAGCTGCCTATGCAGTTTGGAAAATGATTAGGCGTCATATGGGGATCTCTAAATTAAATATCTACACTCCTTTCTCTGCATCAGACCTCCTACCCTATATCTTCCGGGACCAAATTGCAACTAGATGGAAGATGAAAGGAATTTATTGCTTAGGGGATTTTTTTAGAGAGGAACATCTAGGGCCAGATGTAGGTAATTCCAATTTACCTACTCTTAAATACCGAATCATACCGAATCGGTATTTAAGAGTAGGTAAATTGGAAGGAGGCAGATGTAGGTAATTTTAATTTTACAATTACCAATTCTCTAAGAGTCCGTATTTACCGATTCTGTAAATACTGAATCGGTATTTCCCATTGATTCCTATGGGCCTTGAAGCCCATAGGAATCAATGGGAAATACCGATTCGGTATTTACAGAATCGGTAAATACCGAATCCTGGCAGGGGGAATGGGGTGTCACTTTGACACCCTGTAGCACCCCAAATGCAGGCTTGTGTGCCATGTGCCACACATACATGCCCTAAGGGCATGTCTGTGTGTCACATGGCATAGGTGTACATGCACAGATGTGCATGTACACTGGAATTCGGTATTTTACCACCCAATAGGATTGGGTTGTAAAATAAAAATTCCTAAGGGCCTGTGGCACTGCAAACTGTGCCACCTACATATTGATTTACAGAATTGGTATATTTACCGATTGGGAAAAATACCAAAGTGGCAAATTTACCGAATCGGTAAATATACCGATTCTGTAAATTCCGACCCACCTACATGTCAAAAGTGAAATACCGGTCAGTAACGGCCGAAATCGGTCATTACCGACTGGTATTTGGCTACCTACATCTGGCCCCAAGTCTCTTTTACTGATTTGCAAAGCAATTTTGGCTTATCGACAAATGACTTTTTTAAGTTTCTTCAGATACGCAGCTTCTTACAGTCCTTTAACTCAGTACCTGAACAAGAAATGATTAAAATTCCCCTTGTCAAATATATGATGAAAAAGACTTCAATTGGTCTATATTATTCTTGCTTGAGTCAAGATTTTCCGGATGATCTGGAAAATTGTAAAAGCAAATGGGCAACCAAGCTTGGGGTTCCCGAAGTTAATATACAGGAATCTATAATGCTCCCCAATCGAGTTCTTATAACTGGAAGGATGCGTTCACAATACTTTATAGCCATACATGATTTATTTTATACTCCAAGTAGGGTTTCTAAATGGAGTTCGACCACAGGTACAAAATGTAACAGGTGTGGTTTATATGCTGCGGATGCGCTTCACATGTTTTTTTTATGCCCTCGGCTTTCAGAATTTTTTTTTAACATTGAAAAGTTCTTGGGTTTGACCTTAGGACGTACTATTAGTATAACTGGGGAGCTGGTACTGACTGGGTGCGGCTCCGGAACTATTAATCAGCCAAGGCCCAAAGCTACGAAATGTTATCTGTTTATTTCTATGGCTATAATCAGGGCGTGTATCACCAAAGACTGGATTAACCCTGAGCCGCCTTCCTTATTTAATTGGCGGGAAAGACTATTGTCTATGTATAATTTGGAATTGGCTGTATATAGAACTAAAGGGATAAGGAGGAGGACCATGGGAGAAAAGATACGGGCTCCTATCTCAGAGTGGATCTAGGTTCAATTCTTGTAAGCACTGTATCTATGTGTTTCTTTGTGTTGGCTGTTTGCATTTACTCTGTAATCTTTGAAATTTTTGATCTGTATAAACTGCTTTTCCTTGCAAATAAAAATAAAATAAATCTAAAAAAACAAAAAACTTTTCTGACAAAATAATAGTAGCTCCTACATGCTCTATTCTATCAATAGCTTCCCGTTTTATAATTTCTTGATTTTCTAACTTTAGCATTTTTTCATTGAATATTGAACATTCTTGCAGAGTTGGCATCAAGCATATCACTGATTTCTTTTCTGCAATTTTTCTATATATATTCTCTGGGAGAGTATTTTCGTTTGGAAACAAATTTGTAAGTATTCGTGCCTGTAAAGCTTCTTTGCCATGTTCACTCACTTTTCCAATTCTTATATCTTCAAGAATACTTTTATAATCAGTGTCCTTTGCCTGTCGCATATTTGTAATGAGTTCTGAATATTTGAAATATGACCAAATATTAACATTTCCAATGCTTCCCAAGCACTTTCTGGTGTCTTCATGGTTAACTGTTTTAAATGCTGGCTGTCCTTTCACAGGAGTTAGTTGTAGTAGATCTCCAAAAACTATGATGTGTTTGCCTCCAAATAACATATCATACTCTGTTTTAAGGATTTGTTGCATTCTTAAAATGCACAAAGGCACGCATTACATTTGATACCACGCTTACTTCATCAATATTGAGAAGTTTCATTTTTTTCAAGACTCTAGAAACTTCGCAACAAGCTTCTCCAGATAGCTTGTGGTATTCTAATTTATTTTCATGCTCTACTGGCAGCATCAATAAACGATGTAAAGCAATCCATTTAATGTTATGTGCTGCCAACCCAGTTGGAGCAGTAACAACACAAGAGAGTGATGACTCAGTTATTTTCTGTAGATAAGGTGCAATTGCTTTAATTAGAAAAATTTTTCCAGTTCCTGCTTCTCCACTCATGTACAGTCGGACAGGTTTATATGACGTACATGAGCACTCTTTTTTCTCGTGATACAAACCATGCTCAATCTGTTCTGTCACTTGATCGTATATTTGTTTTTGTTCAACATTTAGTTGTTTTTCCAATTCTTCTAAGTTTATTACATCCCCTTGAGCTTGTTGCATTGCTGTTTCAATCTCATCCATGGCAGTTGCTGCTTCATTTTGAATAATTGGTTCTCCTAGTGGATCCTGACTCAACGAAGGAGAACTTTGACTCTCTTGAGAACTGTCTCTAGCAATCTTTGCTGCAATTGTAGCTTCTTCCTGTATTTTGTCATTCATCATTTTCAGATAATTAGTCAAAGAAAAGCATTCTATAGTGTTTTTAGTTGCGTTGAATGAATCTTCATAACTGTTAAAATCTCCAAGTAGTTCCAGTTCTGTTCGCCATGGCTTAAAGAGTTGCAAAAGAGCTAAATAGTAAAATTCCCTTTTGTCAGCAGTTTCACAACTCAGTTTTCGGTGATTAATCAAATGTCATTTTCTTTGTTCCCCTAAACATCCTTCAGATCCAAACACAGCATATACTCCTTTATTGATATCTTCTGTAATATTCCTCTTAAAAGTATAGCTTTGCAGTACTTCATAGAGATAAACGTTCTCAAGATGATTACTTCTATTTGGATAGTATGTATCCAACATATTTGTCTTCATCATATCTGAACTGTCTGGTTCTCTCTCTGCTAAATACTCAATTTCTTGTACAGATTCAAAACTCGGTTTCATGTTCTTGCAAGACCTAAACTCACCCAAATGATTGTTCTAGATTTGGAGTATAGACTTGCAGATGATAAACGATCTGAACATTCATATGCTCCGATTTCTCGATGAGACAACATCTTCAAACTGTAGCTGTACAATTTCTTACTTAGGCTCTTTTCATGAGATATTTCTTCCCGCATTTCCTTTAGTTCCGTCTTTTCAGATTTAGTAATGTAAGACATTACATATCGAGCCACAGCAATTGATTTGTCTGCAACATATTGAATATCCATGTTAGCATTCCACATGGACAAAATGACTGGGTTATAGTCATCTATGTATTTTGACTCTTCATTTCTTCTTTAGTTGTAAGTATTTTTTCGGTGATTTTCTTGTGACAGTATGTCGCAAAGATGACATGAAATTGTTCACTCTTCTTTTTGATAATACTGGATGTGGTAATGCAAATCGACTTTTTGTGTAGAACTTATCCTTAGATTTGTACTTTCGATGACAGTATTTTGCACAACGATGCGTTTGAAACCATAAGACTTGATGTCTTAAATTCTTTTCTACTGTACTTTTGGGTACAGCACATGTAGAATATTGTTCAATAAAACTCATCATTGTGTCATCTGAATCTGTTTCAAATTTGGGGGCATCTTTGATCTATAGCAGCATATGTATGTGAGGAGCACCTCTTGCTTGATACTCCTTTCTCCAAAAGAAATCCAGGACCTCTCCAAGAGGTGGATTTTTTTTTGTGTGATAAAATACATCATAGCTTCAAATCTATCATTGAAATACCTGCATATATTAACTGGATCCAAAGAGCAGAGTTATCCAGGTGTCTTATATTCTATATTTTCTATGTTAGCATTCGCCTCTCGAAGAAATTGAAGTAAATCTTCCCATGTAGGAGTTCCTAAGTTTCTTAGCATACATTTCAATTCCCCATGACAACGGTACCAATACTCATTAGTGCCACACTGACATGGCATGAGATTAATTAGCTGAGATTCCAAAACAGTATCTTTCTGTTGGACTTTATCCATAAAGTCCTTTGCCGAAACATTTCGCAAATGTACTCCACTTTGTAGTATATGGTTCACTGCATAAGAAAGTCAAGACAAGTCACTCTCAAACAGAAGATGAAACAAATATGGAATGCATTGGCGAAACCTTGGATCTTCTCCATATAATCTTGAAGTCCGGTATTCAGATGCAGGAATCTGCACGGGTCGTTCATCATATCGTCCACCTTTGCCTGTTGGAAATAACTGAGGGAAGCAACGAGCTTCCAAGCTTTATTCCCATACACTAATGGGACTTCCTTCTGCTCTTTCATTTGAAATAACTCAATAGTATTTCCCATCACTTCTTTAGAGTGAAGTGGATGCACACTATAATGTTCATAAATTTCTTCAGTTCTGGACACATCCACGTTTTCAATTTGTCCAGTTGGCAAATCACTCTCCTCTTCTACAGTTGTTTCCCCTTCTCCTACATACACATTTTTATAGTATTGATTATTGTTTACCAAATACAACGTTGCTTTTTTCACTTTCCTAACATCCACTAATTCTTGCCAGATTTTCTTACTCCTCGTAGGAACGCCATTAACTAGAATACGTAGAGGTTCCTCTTCCACATTTTCTACAACAATTATTTCAATATTTTTCTTTAAATTCAGAGGCAAATATACAACTCTTCCCTTTAACCCTCTCTGTAAATCTGAAGGAGGCAATTTCCATGTTTTAGGCTCCATGCAAACAATAGCCTGAAATGGATGCACACATTGAATAAGAATAGACTCATAAGTATTTAAATCCATCAGTTCAGAAGGAATATTTACCAACTCAAGATTATTATGTACAGCTCTAGCAGGCATCTAATTCTCATCTAATTTATTATAACAATATTTACAAATACACCTCTTGCTATACCACCTACACTCGGTGAATACTAGTGTAGTTTTCTAAACCCTGATGCAACACTCCCAGCAAGACCCCCTTTCAATGTAGTAATCATTTTACTGAATTTTAAGGGATACTGTCATCTGTCTAAGATCACACTGTGAGTTAGTATTCATTTCAGAAAGGTGTGCAAGAATAATTTTCTTAGTTGATGTGTTTAAAAATATGGAAATACATGTGCCCATGGAGTGAGTAAGGCTTTAGGACATGTAGTGCTAGAAAAATCTATGCAGCATGTGTGTCAGGCCTCCTAATGGATGTTGCGTTGTAAAAATGTTGTTGTAATGATAGTGTGTTGTAAAAGTTGCGCTGTAAAGGTTGTTTCCCGTGCAGTGCTGTTCAGGCTGTGTAGGGGCTCATGGTACTACATGTATTGCCATAATTTAAAAACACATCAACTAAGCAAATTATTCTGCCACATTTTTCTGAAATTAATTCTGACTCACACTGTGATCTTAGACACATGGCAGTATCCCTTGCAATTCCGGAAAATGATTACTACAGTGAAAGAAAGTCTTGCTGGGAGTACTGTTCCAGATTTTAGGACAGTGCAGTGAAGTTTAGACAGTGTAGGGGCTCAAGGTGGGACTGAGAATGTAGAAATGAGAATTCAGTGAAATGATTTATACATGCTACAGAGAGACTTGGTATGCAATTTCTACAGCACACCCAGGATCTTTATTACACAGCATGGAGCCTTTTGGGAATTCAGAGGCCTGGCACACATGCTGCTTTGGACTTTATAGCACTAACTGTACTAAGGCCTGATCACTCTATGACTACATATTTTGGCATAATTTAAAAACACATCAACTAAGCAAATTATTCTGCCACATTTTTCTGAAATGAATTCTGACTCACACTGTGATCTTAGACACATGAAAGTATCCCTTGCAATTCAGTAAAATGATAACTATCTTCTACTAAAAGATTTTCTATGGCATTTGTGCAGCACACCCAGAATGCTTACAAGACACTGCAAGGAGACTATCTGAGAATTCTAACCCTGATATTCAAGTGTATAAGTGGTTAGACCACTTCCTGTACAAACTCTACATTTTCAACAACAACCGCGTACTGCAAAAAAGTATCTCCTCAAACAAATCAACATACCAAATGCTCCTTTCACAATGTTTTTCCCACAGCAGACAAATACAAACTCAGACCCTATACAAATAAACTCCTGCTTCCACATTAGAATACATTTTTCAATTTATCTTAAACTGCACAACATAGATCCCCTTACAAATTAACAACTCATCTTTAAAAATGCTGTTGTAGTTTTAGAACAGTGTCAATCACACACCAGATTTTTTTAAGCAGAATCTCTGAATAGTGCACCAGTCACTGCAACCACACAATGGCATAGCTTCCCTCTCATTTTACACTCATATTCTTGTAGATAACCAATCAAATATCTTCCCACACAAATTCAAAACCAAACTAAAATTTTAATTGGTTCACTTCAATCTCACATAATATTCAACCTTCCCCCACTGCCTGTTACCATGGTATTACTCCATAGAACACCTAACTGAACACACAGGGGAAAATTTCATCTGAAAAGCAAACCAGCAAGGGTGTTTGACTTTTCAATACAGCAGCGAATCCTGTGTAATTTTCCTTTCAATCACTTTCTCTCAACCATTAGCATTTCTCCTTAAAAAAAAACAGTAGCTTGCACCCTAGTTTTCAATGTTGAATTTTCAGAAACCACCAATCATTTATTTTTTTCAAGTGCACTGAACCTCATCCACATTTTTTTCTAAACTCCTACTTTTCAAACTGCCATTTTATTTCCAGAGCCCATTTGAGTACAACCAGATCTCCATTCAATATGCTTAGAGTGTGGATCGTAGGACACAGCTATATTTTCTGGAGTGAAAGGTATGCAGCAAATAGATGCTTTCTCAACCTTGACTTACCAAAAGTGGATATTATGTGGATTGCCCAGAGAGGATTGAGATGTCACCAATTGATGCCATTGGTAAAAACCTTTTTGCATCTCCCACACCCTGACCTCATAATTTTTTGACTGGGGTAGGTCTGGAAATGCTTTTAAAGAACACCTTTGGGCAATTGATGCCACTTTTTCCACAAACTGCCTTTGAATATTCTAATATATGCCAAAGGCAAAAATGGAACAGGTCCAACCAATATTGTCCACAGATTGAAAAAGCAAGGAAACATGTGAATAAGTCTGTTTCTGCTTTCCTCAGAGACTATGGTATGGGTTCTATACCACAACAACTTGCGTTACAACATGCAAGGCATTTATAGAGGAGACGGTGTACATTTCACAGACTCTGCATCAGTACTTACTTGTAGGTACAAAAAACACTCAATAAGTACAACGGCTCTTTTTAGAGCCAACCAACACCTAAACACTCAAACTTGTTATTTAACTGTATTTTTTGGTGGTTTTTTTCTGACGTACGCGTAACGTGCGCGCACCTCGGGATTCTTTGCCTCGAGGGTGCGTACAACGTGCGCGCACCTCGCGATTTAAAGAAAAAAAGGTTTTGGGGACGTTCGGGGTCCTTCAGGGATCCCCTGAGAAGGCCTAGCGGGTCAGGGAGGACCTACCCTGCCCCCTTTTCACATGCTCCACTTTCGTTTTTGACTCACTTTTGCATCGAGGGTGCGTGCAACGTGCAAGCAACTCGCGATTTTTTTTTTAAAATAATATTTTTTTATGCCTTCGGGGTCCTTCAGGGATACCCTGAGAGGGATTAGGGGGTCAGGGAGTCTCTACCCTGCCCCCTTTTCACGTTCTCCATTTTTGTTTTTGACTCACTTCTGCCTTGGGGTGCGTGCAATGTGCGCGCACCCCGCGATTTAAAAAATATATATATATATATTTTTGTGGGTCTTCGGGGTCCTTCAGAGACCCCCTGAGAAGACCTAGGGAGTCAGGGAGTCTCTACCTTGCCCCCTTTTCACGTTCTCCACTTTTGTTATGGGCTCTCTTCTGCCTCGGAGTGACAAAATAGCGGCCAACACTTTCTGGTTTCAACCAATTAGAATGTTGACAGACGTCTAACAGCAAATCAGAATTCTGCTCACACACACCCGATTCGGTGCGTGCTTATATATATATATTTTTTTATTTTCTCAGAAACTACTGGAAGGATTTACACCATTTCAGCAAAAATGTGATCTGCGAATCAGATTCCACCATTTTGCCAAATTTCTTGTAATTCCATTCAGCCGTTCGGGCTGTAGCCGTGTCTAATCGTCCTATGGAAAATAACACGGGGAAAACACTTTTTGGACCCCCTTTTTTCTCAGCCCCCACTTGATGAATACCCCCGAAACTTTCAGAGAAGGAGAAGAGTGGAGCAGGCCACCTTCTTTGAGAAATACGCGAAGATTGATCAACCAGCGCCAAAGTTATTCCCAATAGAATGTTGTGGATATCCTATGGAAATTAGGTCCTAACTATAACTACCTACTGGCGACCGCCAGTAGGTAATATGTGTATGTATATATATATATATTTATATTTATTACTGGCAGTCACCAGTAGGTAGTTCAGTAAGGGCCTAGTTTCCATATGAAGAGCGTTTTTTCATTTGCAAATAACTTTGATGCCATGTGACGAATCTTCATGAAAGTTTCAAAATTGGTATGAGCTCACTTTGTCAGCTGTCTTGTATGTTTGTGTGGTGATCCGTCAGGGGCTGAGAAAAGTGGTGCCTAAAAGTGCATGTTCCGTATGTTAATTCCAGTAGGACCTTTAGACACCACTGCAGCCCGAACTGCTGAACGGAATTACACCAAATTTGGCATGAAGGTATATGTTATTCCAAGGAAGTGCCTTGAACCAACATCTATATCAGCTATATCTAGAAGATGTAATACCCATGACAAACCTTTCATGTACAGCAGCAGCTGGCGGAAAATATTATTTTAGTGTTCTGGAATCTACTGTTTGTTTTGCAAGAATAGATAAAGCATTGAAATACCTACAATAACTTGAATGATTTTTCAATATGGATTCATTTTGGCATTGCAATACAGTTGTTTATTAAAGGGGTTGTCCCCTATCGTTTATTGGTACCTTTGAATATCTGTAAAATGTTTGATAAAAAGAACACAGATATACCAGACAGAAACCCATCACTGTAAAACTAAGGTCCAGAATTACAAACGCTTTGCATTGGAATTGCGCTTGTTTTCTAATGCATATCTGACTCAAAGAATTCAGGTGTCTTTTAATAACCAATGGGATCAAGATTTGCATTGAATAGTAACCCAAAGCAATGCAGATTTGAATAATTCATTGCATTGCTTTGTGTCAAGGTGGAGTTCCAGCAGATGGTGCTTGGACATTCCCTTGCAATCGCCTATGGATTTTGACTCAAATCCCTTAGTGCGCCAACATCCTACGCCTTATTGAGACATGTGCAATGAGAAATATTTTTCGCTTTTTTCACTTTGTGTGTATGTTGCATTATACAGCACAAATACAAAGTGAGAAGAGCTTTAGAGCCTAGGTTTTGTACTGGAAGAGACTGCTTCCAATGAGAATCTTAGTTGATATGGTGCCGTTCTGCTCTCTCTTTTTGATGCATAGCAACAATTTCACTTGCTGTCCTGCGTTAAGTGACTTCATGATAAATCTGGTCCTACATGCTGTGGCTACAGGGTTAGGAAAGATCCTCTCCATCTAAGTATTTTTCCACCCTCCATTGAAGTGGAGCCTTCTAAATTTCCTAGTAGAGTCACCTGCAAAGTGGGCAATGAGACAAATGATTTAAATTACTCCAGGTTTAATTACTGTTTTTAAAAAGTCCAAGGCAGTCCTCAATTTGGACAAATGACAGGGTTATTTATAGAGACACCCCTGTCCGGTTATGTGCTTTTGTGTCTTTCATCCTAAGCTGTAACAAGATGACACTCCACAGTGAAGACTTTGACAGTAACTAGCACTTCCCTCTTTGACTTCATCACATACTACTTTTCATTGTTTTGTAATCCATTGTGTCATTTAAATTGTCTGAAAATTTATCCTAATCCCAAATTTTTCATTGCCACAATAAATTGAATATGTCATATAGTTCACTTGTTCAATATGCTTGTTGCTTTTGTCACCTTATTTTAATGTTTCACATTTTGTGTCGACTTCTGTTTTACTGGCTTTTTACACAGCCATTCCAAGTTGCCATTTGTTGTGCTAATCCATGCTTATTTTTTGGAAGTTCTTGCACTTCCATGTGTGCCCACTTAGGGACCAATTCCGATGTCGGTCGGAAAGGCTCCAAACGGGATTCGAATTCGGGGAATCCGAATCGGAACCTTCGTTTCCGATCGAATCCAATACATTTCTGACCGACCGATTATGATGCACAGAAACCACTCGGACTGTCGGATTGGGTTTCAATCAGCATTTGGACAGCCTGAGTCATTCAAAGCCAAATCGTACAGCAATTACGATGTCTGATTCTGACAGCCATTCCGAACCGGTCAGCCCAGCACGAAATGGCTGCCGGAACCTGATTTTGGGGGCCCTTAGCAGGCCCCCTTCACCTGTAGGCCTCCAGTTGATGCCGTGGGGGTACCCATGGGACCCATATTTACAACTCTACACAGACTAGCAGGCATCATGGGGTGCACGTCACAGGGTGCAAGGTTTTCCCCAACCACCCCTTTTTTAATGGAAGCCTGTGTTTCGTTTTTAATGGGAGCCTGTGTTCATTCATTGAAGTCAATGCGAGTCCGACCGAACAATGATAATTCCCTGATGTTAAAGAAGTGCATCAAATTAAAGATATTATTTTGTAATTATTTCACAAATATTTAAGCGTCAGGATGGGAAGCTATGTCACGAATTCTCTGTGTGCATAAATATGAGGTATAATCTAGCAGATTACACTGAAATAATGGGTTGGCTACTGGAGAAAAAAACATGAAATGTAGAATTAAAAAATTATAAGAATTCAATGTAGCAGGCAAGTTACTTATACATACCTTTTTTTCCATCCCAAAACTGTACATAGTAGAAGGTCACAGGTACCAGCAGCACACAGCGATTAACATGGGTGTTTGATCAAAATACTATCAATGGTTTAAAAGTAGTGCTGTATCCGAGAAACATCATTCATTTTCATACGTTTGTTCTCTAACTTTGTGCTTCATTTAATTGCAGATGACATTGAGATATCAATAAAAAACAAGAAAGAAAAAGTTAAAGACCTGCACCTTCAATTGATGAAACTTGAAAGCGCCATGGCAATTAAAGATGCGGTAATGCAAATAAAAATATTGTCCAGTTGATTTCATAAATGCCACATCAAAGACAACAAGCACTGTCAAAGCCAGTAGTCCTGTTTTGAATGAGCTAATGAATGAATTCACAGTTACGCTCAAATTCTTCTTGCACGCTCTGTACCATTAAAATCAGACATCTTTGGCCTGATTCACAAACTGCACTTTGTACTAAGTTTTGTAGTACTATAGTAGTACTACATAACTTACTACAAAGTGCTATTCACAAACTGTACTTTTTATAGAATGTACGCTCTTGTAGTTACTTAAATCTTTGTAGTAAGTCCCTACTGTAGCTTCTTTCCTAGCCCTGTAGCATGTAAATGAAATACGCCGCACACGAAGCTCAGTATTGCACGTCTTTATTCCTCAGAGGTTAACCATTAAACTGGCATGTACTGCATCGTGAATTATAATAATCATTACCAATCACTTCCATCACTCGACTGCAGAGTCCGTGAGGATCCATAGGGCCCTGCACTCACCAATACACAAGACACTACAGCTCCCCTTTCTGAAATAAAAAGTGCAAACAAAAAACAAAACCTATACATATTGTAGTTCCTCAATGAGTCATCGGGGCCCACAAACCACTCTTCCAGACCTTGTGGCATGAGGCAGAGATGACACAGGAGAAATAGCTGCAGTAGGCACTTCTGATCCAGACACTGATGTAGTCCTGGTGCTCTCTTTGCCCTCAGATGGCAAACACTCACTTCGAATTTGTGGAGTGGACAGACTTTTTGACACGTACTTGAGATATGAAGAATACCTTGTAATGGACTTTCATGGATGGCGAGTAGTCACCATGTGTCCCTTACTAGTCACAACATGCAATAGATGGCTTCTAATGGAGCATCAGATTTGCGTTTTCGGATCTGCCTGACAAGGACACAATCCCCTTGTAAAAGTGTAATGTGTCTAGCACATTGACACTAGTGAGGCCCCACAGTAGCATTTTTTTTCCTAGCCCAGTAGCATGTAAACCGTGTAAATGGGCACATACTGCGTTATGCATTTTATTAACCACACCCAATCACTTATGTCACTCTACTACGGAGTCAATGAGGGACCATAGGGGTCCAGACACTACGTCTCCCCCTTTATTAAAAAGAAGGTGAAAGAAATAAAAAATAACTTGTTTACATCGTAGTTTCTCATTGAGTCGTCGAGGGGCTCAAACCACTCTTCCAGACCTCATGGTATGAGATGGAGGAGACACATAAGAAACAGCGGCAGCAGGCACTGGTGAGCCAGACAATGATGCGGTCCTTGGATGACAAATCCTCACTCCAAATGTCTAGAGCTAACAGACTCTGAGGTAGGTGCTTAAAGTGTGTGGAATCCTTTGTAATGGATTTTCCAGGATGATGATTAGGGGTGGGCGTAGTGCGCGTAGTGGGGCTATGCGAAGCTTCGCGAAGTGGGTTGGGCGCTATGTCCACCCATACACTTTGCGTAGCCCCACTATGCACCACCCGCCTCCCTCCCGCCCTCTTCTACAACCCCATTTTTATTATTAAATGCCCTAAAATTAATGGAAAAGAACTTACCTTGCATGCGGCGTCCCGGCGCTCCCTCTTCCTGTTGACGCACTGACTTCTTCAGACAAATGCGCATGTGCGGTCGCACGCGCATGCCAATTTCTTGCGAGAAATGTGCAGGCGCCCGCTTAGCCCACTTGGCTCCCAATTAGCGAATACCGGATCCAGTAAATGGCCATGCTGATGGGTAGGGGGAGTGGATTTCAAACCTAATTGCAATGACTGGAGTTCCTGACGCAGGTCTAAAGCCCCCCTATTGAAGGAATTCTCCAGATGAATAGTAAGGTCACCCAGCAATAGGAATTTATCATTCCGTAGAGCTGAGTCCGTAATTCCTTCCAATAAGCTAGGCACAAACTGTGTATGTGGGCCAGGAGGCCTGTAGACTAGAAGTTCTTTCACCGTAAGGTGAGAGTTGACCCTAATTATAAATGAGCCTGCCTCACTATCTGCTATGGTCATAGGTTCCAGAGAGCAGCGCGTGGATTTTTAAAGACAATGGCCACCCCACCACCTGTGCAAGACGTCCTATCAATCCTGGCTATCATATACCCAGAAGGTAGCGCCTCAATAATTTCTGGCTCGGAGTCGGAGTCCAGCCATGTCTCCGTAAGGAATAAAAGGTCAAGTTTTCTATCAGCAAGTAAATCGAAGATGTCCAATTTATGTTTGCACATAGATCTACAATTCAGTAGGCCGCAAGACAGCCCTGCAATCCCTAGCTTTAGCTTTCCTACAGTGCTGTAACTGAATGGGCAATGATCACATCCAATGTCCTGACAGGCCACCATACTGTGGCTGCACGCGCTAGATGTCCTTGGGCGCAGATCGTACAATTGTGCCATACTACACTGAATCCATGCCTTCTTTTGGACAGGGTTTCTGGCCCCGGTACACGTACGGCCGCGGATGGGTGCAGACGGGCTTGCCTTTGGCGTGCCTTCAGCACACCGGCCGCGCGCATCAACTGTGTGGCCGCTCTCGCATGTGCCCTTTATCCCTGTGCTCCAACCACTAGACCGCTGACCGAAACCGGAAGTGCCTTAGCTCTCCCTTCCATGCCCTCCACACAACGGCGCTATTCGCCGCGTCGGACCCGGGCGGGAAGGAGGGACAGTTGAGCTAAGGCCCCCGGAGCATCCCGTCAGCCCCACACTCCCACTGACAGGCTTCTGGAGCCCGAGGCATGTTGTTTCAATTCAGTTCAGTAGTGGCGATCAAAAGCTCTTGAGCAGGAGCCACTTACTCAACGAACCAGGTTATTACTGCTGCAGCCGCCAAAGAACAACAAAGCCTACAGCACACATGATCTTTCTCTTAACAACAGTTGATTTCATTGTGGACATCATCAACTAATCGTTGAAAACAATTGCTGGAGCTCTTATGCCTGGGCAGCCGCTGATTTCTTCACCGAAGGTCAAGACGGGTGTCACTACACTACGCAGGACTGATCCACCCCCCCCCTTGCCATATCAGCGTTCCGTTTCACTAACTCAGGGCGATAGCTCAACCAGTCTTTTTCGGCAAAGCAGATTCTTTCCTTGGTCTCAGGATTCTTCAGCGGTCATGTGGTCTGGGAAGACTTCTGCAGATTCGTCAGGTGGAATGGCTTAGTTTTTCTCAGTGTCCAGGATCTCTCGATGATCAGTCAGCACAGCAGGTTCCACCAAGGTAGGCAACACACATTTGCAGTGTGTGCTATGGACCCAGTTCTTCCGGTTCGTCACTCAAACTGCTCTCCTCATGGCCAGATGCACTTGCTCGGGTCCTCGCCACTTCGGCTCCAAGCTGTTCTACCTTTCGAAGACTTTGACCATAACGTGGTAGCCGAGTCGGAGATCGTGGGCCTTACCTGTATATCTGTCAGGAAGAGCTTCTCGAACCTGTTGATGAATAGAGATCAAACTGTCAGTTAACTGTGCCAAATAATCATTCATCAGAACACAAGGTACATCATGTATGGGGCGTGGCTTTGGAACTCCCCAAATATTCATTGGTCTCCCAAATAACATCTCATAGGGCGTTAGGCCAGATAGTGAGTGTGGCACCGATCTAATAGACAGCAATGCCAAGGGTAACGCGTCTGGCCATTATAAGGATGTGGAAGCCAGTATTTTTGCTAATTTCAACTTCAGAGTAGTAATATACCTTTCCACTAGCCCTGCTGATTGTGGATGGAACGATACAGAAAAGGGGGTGGTGATGAACAGAGTGTCTGAATTAAGCAGACCACTCTTACCCAGTCCAAAGATCAGGGCTTGATCCATCACCGTTATTTATCTCACTGCCCCATCCCAGCTCAGAACCTGGCTATATGCAAATTAGTCTGTCCCTGGCCCAGTGCATCATGGGAACAGGGCAGACCAAACTACCAAGCCAATTCTTCACCAGAAAGGAGACAAGCTACCGGGGACCGGTTTCTGGCATTTCAGCCTCTTCGGCCCGGCTTGCTTGAATCCTGATGGAGCAGTGAGAAAGGGACTCATGTCTGAGTATACCCTGCCACACCTATAGTGGCCAAAAACGATACAGAAAAGGGGGTGGTGATGAACAGAGTGTCTGAATTAAGCAGACCACTCTTACCCAGTCCAAAGATCAGGGCTTGATCCATCACCGTTATTTATCTCACTGCCCCATCCCAGCTCAGAACCTGGCTATATGCAAATTAGTCTGTCCCTGGCCCAGTGCATCATGGGAACAGGGCAGACCAAACTACCAAGCCAATTCTTCACCAGAAAGGAGACAAGCTACCGGGGACCGGTTTCTGGCATTTCAGCCTCTTCGGCCCGGCTTGCTTGAATCCTGATGGAGCAGTGAGAAAGGGACTCATGTCTGAGTATACCCTGCCACACCTATAGTGGCCAAAAACGATACAGAAAAGGGGGTGGTGATGAACAGAGTGTCTGAATTAAGCAGACCACTCTTACCCAGTCCAAAGATCAGGGCTTGATCCATCACCGTTATTTATCTCACTGCCCCATCCCAGCTCAGAACCTGGCTATATGCAAATTAGTCTGTCCCTGGCCCAGTGCATCATGGGAACAGGGCAGACCAAACTACCAAGCCAATTCTTCACCAGAAAGGAGACAAGCTACCGGGGACCGGTTTCTGGCATTTCAGCCTCTTCGGCCCGGCTTGCTTGAATCCTGATGGAGCAGTGAGAAAGGGACTCATGTCTGAGTATACCCTGCCACACCTATAGTGGCCAAAAACGATACAGAAAAGGGGGTGGTGATGAACAGAGTGTCTGAATTAAGCAGACCACTCTTACCCAGTCCAAAGATCAGGGCTTGATCCATCACCGTTATTTATCTCACTGCCCCATCCCAGCTCAGAACCTGGCTATATGCAAATTAGTCTGTCCCTGGCCCAGTGCATCATGGGAACAGGGCAGACCAAACTACCAAGCCAATTCTTCACCAGAAAGGAGACAAGCTACCGGGGACCGGTTTCTGGCATTTCAGCCTCTTCGGCCCGGCTTGCTTGAATCCTGATGGAGCAGTGAGAAAGGGACTCATGTCTGAGTATACCCTGCCACACCTATAGTGGCCAAAAACGATACAGAAAAGGGGGTGGTGATGAACAGAGTGTCTGAATTAAGCAGACCACTCTTACCCAGTCCAAAGATCAGGGCTTGATCCATCACCGTTATTTATCTCACTGCCCCATCCCAGCTCAGAACCTGGCTATATGCAAATTAGTCTGTCCCTGGCCCAGTGCATCATGGGAACAGGGCAGACCAAACTACCAAGCCAATTCTTCACCAGAAAGGAGACAAGCTACCGGGGACCGGTTTCTGGCATTTCAGCCTCTTCGGCCCGGCTTGCTTGAATCCTGATGGAGCAGTGAGAAAGGGACTCATGTCTGAGTATACCCTGCCACACCTATAGTGGCCAAAAACGATACAGAAAAGGGGGTGGTGATGAACAGAGTGTCTGAATTAAGCAGACCACTCTTACCCAGTCCAAAGATCAGGGCTTGATCCATCACCGTTATTTATCTCACTGCCCCATCCCAGCTCAGAACCTGGCTATATGCAAATTAGTCTGTCCCTGGCCCAGTGCATCATGGGAACAGGGCAGACCAAACTACCAAGCCAATTCTTCACCAGAAAGGAGACAAGCTACCGGGGACCGGTTTCTGGCATTTCAGCCTCTTCGGCCCGGCTTGCTTGAATCCTGATGGAGCAGTGAGAAAGGGACTCATGTCTGAGTATACCCTGCCACACCTATAGTGGCCAAAAACGATACAGAAAAGGGGGTGGTGATGAACAGAGTGTCTGAATTAAGCAGACCACTCTTACCCAGTCCAAAGATCAGGGCTTGATCCATCACCGTTATTTATCTCACTGCCCCATCCCAGCTCAGAACCTGGCTATATGCAAATTAGTCTGTCCCTGGCCCAGTGCATCATGGGAACAGGGCAGACCAAACTACCAAGCCAATTCTTCACCAGAAAGGAGACAAGCTACCGGGGACCGGTTTCTGGCATTTCAGCCTCTTCGGCCCGGCTTGCTTGAATCCTGATGGAGCAGTGAGAAAGGGACTCATGTCTGAGTATACCCTGCCACACCTATAGTGGCCAAAAACCATACAGAAAAGGGGGTGGTGATGAACAGAGTGTCTGAATTAAGCAGACCACTCTTACCCAGTCCCAAGATCAGGGCTTGATCCATCACCGTTATTTATCTCACTGCCCCATCCCAGCTCAGAACCTGGCTATATGCAAATTAGTCTGTCCCTGGCCCAGTGCATCATGGGAACAGGGCAGACCAAACTACCAAGCCAATTCTTCACCAGAAAGGAGACAAGCTACCGGGGACCGGTTTCTGGCATTTCAGCCTCTTCGGCCCGGCTTGCTTGAATCCTGATGGAGCAGTGAGAAAGGGACTCATGTCTGAGTATACCCTGCCACACCTATAGTGGCCAAAAACGATACAGAAAAGGGGGTGGTGATGAACAGAGTGTCTGAATTAAGCAGACCACTCTTACCCAGTCCAAAGATCAGGGCTTGATCCATCACCGTTATTTATCAACGGTGTTGGATCTAGCCCTGATCTTTTGACTGGGTGAGAGTACTCTGCTTAATTCAGAGACTCTGTCCATCACCACCCCTTGTTGTAAATTATTTTGTCCACCCTAAGCGTGGAAGGGTATACTCAGATGTGAGTCCCTTGCTCACTGCACCATCAGGATTCAAGCAAGCCGGGCCGAAGACGCCTGAAATGGCAGAAACCGGTCCCCGGAAGCTTGTTTCCTTCCCAGTGTAAGAATTGGCTTTTGTAGTCTGGTCTGCCCTGTTCCCATGATGCACTGGGCCAGGGACAGACTAATTTGCATACAGCCAGGTTCTGAAACTGGGATGGTGCAATGAGCTAAAAAACGGTGTTGGATCTAGCCCTGATCTTTTGACTGGGTGAGAGTACTCTGCTTAATTCAGAGACTCTGTCCATCACCACCCCTTGTTGTAAATTATTTTGTCCACCCTAAGCGTGGAAGGGTATACTCAGATGTGAGTCCCTTGCTCACTGCACCATCAGGATTCAAGCAAGCCGGGCCGAAGACGCCTGAAATGGCAGAAACCGGTCCCCGGAAGCTTGTTTCCTTCCCAGTGTAAGAATTGGCTTTTGTAGTCTGGTCTGCCCTGTTCCCATGATGCACTGGGCCAGGGACAGACTAATTTGCATACAGCCAGGTTCTGAAACTGGGATGGTGCAATGAGCTAAAAAACGGTGTTGGATCTAGCCCTGATCTTTTGACTGGGTGAGAGTACTCTGCTTAATTCAGAGACTCTGTCCATCACCACCCCTTGTTGTAAATTATTTTGTCCACCCTAAGCGTGGAAGGGTATACTCAGATGTGAGTCCCTTGCTCACTGCACCATCAGGATTCAAGCAAGCCGGGCCGAAGACGCCTGAAATGGCAGAAACCGGTCCCCGGAAGCTTGTTTCCTTCCCAGTGTAAGAATTGGCTTTTGTAGTCTGGTCTGCCCTGTTCCCATGATGCACTGGGCCAGGGACAGACTAATTTGCATACAGCCAGGTTCTGAAACTGGGATGGTGCAATGAGCTAAAAAACGGTGTTGGATCTAGCCCTGATCTTTTGACTGGGTGAGAGTACTCTGCTTAATTCAGAGACTCTGTCCATCACCACCCCTTGTTGTAAATTATTTTGTCCACCCTAAGCGTGGAAGGGTATACTCAGATGTGAGTCCCTTGCTCACTGCACCATCAGGATTCAAGCAAGCCGGGCCGAAGACGCCTGAAATGGCAGAAACCGGTCCCCGGAAGCTTGTTTCCTTCCCAGTGTAAGAATTGGCTTTTGTAGTCTGGTCTGCCCTGTTCCCATGATGCACTGGGCCAGGGACAGACTAATTTGCATACAGCCAGGTTCTGAAACTGGGATGGTGCAATGAGCTAAAAAACGGTGTTGGATCTAGCCCTGATCTTTTGACTGGGTGAGAGTACTCTGCTTAATTCAGAGACTCTGTCCATCACCACCCCTTGTTGTAAATTATTTTGTCCACCCTAAGCGTGGAAGGGTATACTCAGATGTGAGTCCCTTGCTCACTGCACCATCAGGATTCAAGCAAGCCGGGCCGAAGACGCCTGAAATGGCAGAAACCGGTCCCCGGAAGCTTGTTTCCTTCCCAGTGTAAGAATTGGCTTTTGTAGTCTGGTCTGCCCTGTTCCCATGATGCACTGGGCCAGGGACAGACTAATTTGCATACAGCCAGGTTCTGAAACTGGGATGGTGCAATGAGCTAAAAAACGGTGTTGGATCTAGCCCTGATCTTTTGACTGGGTGAGAGTACTCTGCTTAATTCAGAGACTCTGTCCATCACCACCCCTTGTTGTAAATTAGATTGTGGATGGAAGACTGCATGGAATTTCTGATTGATCCCTAATCCTTTCAGGACATGCTCAACAACTTGCCCAATAAAATGAGGTCCGTTGTCACTCCACAAAAGTTTACAAACACCATATCTAGGGAAAAACTCTTTTAGAAGCACCTTCACTGTAGTGAGATGATGGATGGAATGTTGCACAATGGCAAAAAATTCACCCCAGCCACAGATCTGGGTTTAATCCATTGTTATTTTGCTCACCAAGCCACCTCAGTTCAGACATGGCCATATGCAAATCAGTCTTGACCCTGTGCCTCATGGGAACAGTCCAGCCCGAACTGCCAAGCCATGTCTTCCCTGGACCGGAATCAAGCATCCTAGGACCTGTTTCTGGCTATCAGCCATCTTCAGCCAGGATAGCCTGACTCCAGTGGCTTAGTGAGCACAGGACCCACGTCTGGGCATACCCTACCCATAAATCTATGTTTAGTAGCACGAGTCTTTTTAAACCACACTGCGCCGATTGAGTTAAGAATCTGCACTGTGTACTCTGTTGCCGTTATTTTAATTCTGACTCACCTGTAACTTTATTCATTCCTACTGCCCCGGTCCACCGCAATCGCTAGGCTTGTTTGTGTGGAGGGCGCAGTGAGGCACCTTCTTCCGGCTTCACGGCCGAGCAGGCACTGATTGGCCCAGCACATAGAGGCGGAGCTGATTAACAGCCCGTCATCTACTTAAGCCTGATGCCCCTATGACGCGCAGCGAATACGTGCTGCGGCCGCGCCAGAGCCGCGCCAAAGACAAGCCTAAGACCTGCCCGTCTGGGCCCGTCCGGGACAGTATGGGGCATGGGGCAGAAGGCTATGCCCTACCCACAGTCAAAAGGTTTGTAAGATCCCCCAGTCAACTATTAGCGCTTCGCCCGCCTACTAACACCAGGTGTACAACGCTCGAACTCCACAAAATAGGAGTCACTTCCTGCCAACATTGCATCCTCACCCTTACCATTTGCAAACCTCATCCTGACCCCGGGAGGAGGCACAGGAAACGCAAACAGCCCCGTAATGTCAAGGCACAAGAATACTTGTTCTACAGTACTAACTGCCGTTCATTACTGAAACACAAATTAGATATTTTTAATCTCCTACTGGAAGATAGACCTAGCGTCCTCTTCCTGACAGAAACGTGGCTACACGAGAGTGCTGGCCCGGACGTTGCTACTGCCCTCCCTGCCAACGATGCAATCACTAGGATAGATAGAAATCAACAACTTGGTGGTGGAATTGCTATCATCTTCAATAGAGATTTTAAATGTACGTTAGATCCAGTCGACATCCCTGACTGTGAAGCCAGCTCTTTTAAAATATCTTTGAATCCGAACTTTACGATGTCTAGCCTATTGATATACCGGCCCCCCGGCAATTCGTCCCAATGGGCATCAAATCTAGCCAATCATATCACCCCGTATTTCCTAGCCTCAAAAAACTTTTCAATTATCGGGGACCTGAATTTACATCTTCACGACCTTTCCATCCCCTCTTGCTTGAATTTGTTAGAGGATCTGACGGCCTTTAACCTGACGTTGGTCAATTCTGGACCCACCCACAAAGCGGGCCACTTGCTCGACCCCATCATTTCTAACATTAATGACTTAAAATGGCAAGACACCATCCCCATTTGTAGGTTTGATCACCATTTAGTAAAATTCAACATCACTCTCTTACCTTCCACTACCACGCAATCTGTTTTTCTAGCCGCGTCCAGGAAAAACTGGAAATTATTGGACATAGCAAAACTTAACTCTGCACTCCATGAAAACCCTCCTAGAACAGGTCACAACATGGATAGCTTAGCAGTGGCTACTCAATTATGGCTCAGTGACGCCGCTGACCACTGCTTACCCACCTCTCTTGCCAAAGGAAGTAGACATCGACACCCTGCCCCATGGTTTAATGATAGTTTGAAAGCTGAGAAATCGATATGCAAGGCAATGGCGTAAAGACTACGCCCCTGACATAACAAAGACCTACCATGAAGCCAGAAATGTATACCACACTGCTTGCGCGAAAGAGCGAGCCTTGTTTGTTTCAAACACCATCAGGGAAGCAACCAACAAGCCGAAAACTTTTTTTAATAAGGTCAGAGAACTTGTGGGTGCACAAACCACAGCCACGGCTCCCCCCTTAAATACTCAACAATGTCAAGATCTAGCCCGTTTCTTTACCGAAAAAATCGAGAAAATTATCAGGGACATCAAAACTAACAACAATGTACCATCTTCTTTGGCTGACACGGAATATGCTCCCCCTACTGAGAACACCTTGGAATCCTGGCCCTCCATCACGGTTAACACACTGAAGACCATCCTTAAGACCATCAAATCCGGCTCCCCCGGGACCCGATTCCCATCAAAGTACTTAAACAACTGAACGATCGCTCCCTGGAAATCATCGCAGATTTGCTTAATTCTTCGTTTGAGTTTTCAACAGTCCCGGCCCTCTGGAAACACGCCATGATAACGCCATTACTAAAAAAAAAACAGCAGACCCGGAAACCCTAGCAAACTACAGACCTATATCTCTACTCCCTGCCTTCTCCAAATGCTTAGAGAGACACGTCCACTCAGTCTTATCCACCTTTGCTGAAAACAATTCGCTCCTGCACCCTTCGCAATCGGGTTTCCGGGCTGGTTTCTCGACTGAATCCACCCTTCTAGGAGTTACGGAACATATCCGGAACCTCCTCGATAATGGTCAAACGGTCATGCTCGTACTTCTAGACCTGAGCGCGGCCTTTGACACCATTTCTCACGAAACACTCATCAAGGTGTTACACAGGAACGGTGTCTGTGGGAAAGCGCTCAAATGGATCAGGTCCTTTTTGGCTCAACGGACATTCCAAATAACATCCTCCTTGGCCTGGTCCGACACCTTTGAAGCCCCGTACGGAGTGCCACAGGGATCCATTATGAGCCCCCTGTTTTTTAACCTTTACCTTAGACCCCTGGCCGATCTAGCGGAGAGGTCTGGTCTCACCC
The DNA here is from genome assembly GCF_964261635.1 of Lissotriton helveticus. Lineage (NCBI taxonomy): Eukaryota > Metazoa > Chordata > Amphibia > Caudata > Salamandridae > Lissotriton > Lissotriton helveticus. The sequence continues at coordinate 1,478,023,848 of NC_136059.1, read as the reverse complement.
TCATGACCTACACCGACGATTCCCAAATTATTTTCTCCCTATCTGAATCTAGTCAATCATCTCCATCCCTTCTTAAAGTAGGGCTTCAAAACTTTCTAAATTGGATGACAAGAAACCAATTAAAGCTTAATGGAGACAAAACGGAGATTCTTCTATTAGGGAAACAACAAGATCTTTGGAACCCCTCACACTGGCCCAACCAGATGGGAAACTATCCCACCCCAGTTACTCAAGTACGTAATCTGGGATTTATCATAGACAGTTCCCTCTCCACGAAACAACAGGCCAGCAAAGTTGTCGGCCTGTGCCTTACCATCATCAAATGGTTGAGGAAAATCCTTTGGATGCTGCCCTCCTCTACTCAAAAAACCGTAGTCAATGCCCTCATAACATCTCGGCTTGACTATGGCAATATTCCGTACCTTGGTTCCAACAAAGCGGTAGTCAGTCGGCTGCAGCTTGCCCAAAACGCAGCTGTCCGATTACTGTGCAAAATCCCCAAAAATTCCGGAGTCTCGAGCTACCGTCGTGAGCTCCATTGGCTCAGGGTCGAAAACAGAATCCGCTTCAAAGCCCTGAACTATATGTTCAGAATCAATGCAGGAACCGCACCCAAATACCTTTTAGCTTTGGCTCATCCTTATGCTCCCAAGCGAACCCTTCGATCACAATCAGCCGCCAACTTCTATGTTCCTAGATTCAAACTTGCTAGAATGGGAGGCAGATCCTTTGCCCATCTAGGACCATCCCTTTGGAATGCACTCCCCCTCTACATTCGAAAGGAGGAAAACCATGCTAGGTTTAGAAAGCACGTCAAGACCTGGTTATTCGAATAATATCTTGATCAACCAGAATTCCCCTGCGTTCTTTATTCTTTGTCTCGGCGCCAGGAAACCCTTCTTGAGGAGCTGTCACACCTTATAAGTTTAAAAAATAAAATAAATAAAATAAATAGGGTGAACAGCAAAACACACAAGTTGATGGACGGAATGTTGCACAATGGCAAAACATTCACAGCCAGTCACCATCTGGGTTTAATCCGTTGTTATTTTGCTCACCAAACCACCCCAGTTCAGACATGGCCATATGCAAATCATTCTTGACCCTGTGCCTCATGGGAACAGTCCAGCCCGAACTGCCAAGACATGTCTTCCCTGGACCGGAATCAAGCATCCTAGGACCGGTTTCTGACTATCAGCCGTCTTCAGCCAGGATAGCTTGACTCCAGTGGCTTAGTGAGCACAGGACCCACGTCTGGGCATACCCTTCCCACATATGTTGAACAGCAAAACACACAAGATGATGGATGGAATGTTGCACAATGGCAAAACATTCAACCCCAGTCGCAGATCTCGGTGTAATCCATCATTATTTTGATCACCAAGCCACCCCAGTTCAAACATGGCCATATGCAAATCAGTCTTGACCCTGTGCCTCATGGGAACAGTCCAGCCTGAACTGTTAAGCCATGTCTTCCCTGGACCGGAATCAAGCTAACAGCCGTTTTCCGCCAGGATAGCTTGACTCCAGTGGCTTAGTGAGCACAGGACCCATGTCTGGGCATACCCTTCCCACATAGGGTGAACAGCAAAACACACAAGATGATGAACGGAATGTTTCACAATGGCAAAACATTCACCCCCAGAACTGTATTATACTTTGTAGGGTATGCCTCTATCCATTTACTGAAGGCACATACCACCACTAGAACAAACTTTATATTGTTGCAGCGTTCAAGTTGGATGTAATCAATCTGCAAAACTTCAAAAGGTGCGGTTGGTGTTGCGAACCCTCCTGTATGAGTTTGTGTCCCTTTACCTGGATTATACTGCCAACAGATTAAACAGGACTGTACGACTCACTTAGCTGTGCTGGCAATTTCAGGATGCTCTCAAACTTGCGTAAGCAATTTAGTTATCGCTAGAGCTCCAACATGTGCCAGCCCATGTGCCATTTGAACCATATGTTGTAAATAGGCTGCAGGCAATTTCCATCTATCCATGTCTTTGTTGCACCAACAGCCCTCATCGTCCAATATTCCTTCTTTAGACCATTGCTCAAGTTCTGCTACAGAATCTGATCTCTCTACATCTAGTACTTCCTCTCTAACATCATGACATCGCTCAGCTTGAGACTTCCCTATGTATATAAAAGTAGTACTTTGTTGCATTGCAGTTTCACAAGCTACGCGATCTGCGAAGGTGTTGCCTGGCCCTATCTTGTCTTGTCAGTCACTTTTGTGTGTGCGCTTCACTTCACAATAGATATTTTCTTTGGATATGTCAGTGCAGTCAAAAGATTATGCACCAGCTCTCTGTGCAATATCTGCATCCCGTGGGATGTAAGAATGCCTCTTTCCTTCCAGAGCAGGCCAAAATTATGGGCCACTCCAAAAGCATAGCGGCTAGCTGTATAAATGTTCACACATAAGTCAGTCCTAAGCTCACATGCTCGTGCCATAGCTATTAGTTCAGCTGCTTGAGCTGACTTCTGTGGTATGCGAGCTGTATCCACTACCGTGTGAAGTGTCGTAATTGCATATGCAGCTGAGGTCGTACCATCTGGTAACTTCAAACAGGACCCATCAACCCACAATTCCTCATCTACATCTGAAAGGGGCGTATCTTGTAAGTCAACATGACCCTTTGTCTGTTCTTCAGTAAGAAACATATAATCATGTGATTCCTGTGACTGAGACTGAGTCACCGGGTATGGCAACAAAGTGGCTGGGTTTAGTGTTGCACATCTCTTCAAGGTAATATGAGGTGCTAACAGTGTTAATTCATATCCTTTCAAGCGGGCACTAGTTAAGTGTTGTGTCTTTGGTCTGATTCAAAAGGGCATCTACTGCATGGGGTACTAGCCGCAACAGTTTATGTGACAAAACTATCCCTTCCCTCTGACCTATGGACACAGCTGTTGCTGCAACTGAACGGAAGCATCCAGGTAATGCACGAGCAACAGGATCAAGGACAGCTCAAAAGTATGCGCAGGGACGCTGCGTATCACCATGTGTCTGCACTTAAACTGACAATGCGCATCCATCTTTCTCAGGTACATAGAGTGTAAAAGGCTTCGTATAATCTGGAGTACCTAACACTGGTGCTGAACAAAGCGCTTGTCGTAACTGTTGGAAAGCATTCTCACATTCATCTGTCCATGGAAGGGGCACTGGAGTATCTTTCGTCAAAAGTGCTAGCAGGGGTTTAACAATGTGTGAAAAACCTAATATCCATTGCCTACAAAAAGAAGTAAGACCAATGAATGCACGGACATCTTTCTGAGTAGAGGGTACTGGTGTATCTAGAATTGCTTGAATGCGATCGGAGGTAAGTGCACAGCCCTCCTTAGACAGAAGGTGACCAAAGTAGGTTACCTTCGGTCTAAAATACTGCAATTTCTTTTGTGACACTTTGTGATGATGTGAAGCAAGAAAAGAAAGCAAGGACAAAGTATCGGCTGCCAGCAAGATGTCATCGACATATTGTTTGAGAGGCACACCTTCAGGCAAAACAAAAGAATCAAGTTGTCTTTTTAATGCTTGACTGTAAATATAAGGACTCTCAGTAAAGCCTTGAGGAACTCTACAAAATCTATACAATCAATTATTCAAAGTGAAACCAAACCAATATTGGCTATCAGGATGAATAGGGATCGAAAAGAAAGCATTTTTCAAGTCTATCACAGAGAATGTAGTTGCTGTCGGAGGAACCAAATTAAGAAGTGTTGTTAAGTCAGAAACCACCAGATATTGTGGTACCACACTCTTGTTAACTTCTCGTAAATCAATAATGAATCTGTAAATCCTAGTGTCAGTATCTTTTTTTCGAAATGGGCAGAATAGGACTGTTACAAACATTGTAAGGGACTTCCTCCACAACGCCCACTTTAAACAAATCATGGACAATGCGTATAAGTGCTTCTTCTCCTTCCTGAGAAATTTTATATTGAGGCAATCATTGCAATGAAGCAGCCTCCTTGACACTAATATGCACAGGTGGGATAACCATTTGTCCTACATCTGTGTCTGAGGTAGCCCACAAGGTACTAGGAAGTGAAGCTAATGCAGTATCTTCTTTAACAAGACAAGCTCTCTTCATCACAGGATGGTTGTCATTCAAGATAACCCATACACCTTCTGGAGAACATCGTATTGTAGCACTGAAATACTTGAGCATATCAAGACCCAAAATATTGTCTGGTGTGTTCGGATAGAGCAAAACAAGACATGGAGCAGTAAACTTATCAACATGGAATGCAAGTGGTTGTGACAGTGGGCTAAGGGAAGGTGTTCCATCGAAAGCGATCGATGTAATGGTTAAGCCAGACAGGGGAGCCCTTGGAACCAATTGTTTAGACAAGGCGCAACGAGTAGCTACTGGGTCAACCAGAAACTGATCAGTAGAATCCAAAACATTTGCTGTAACATAGGGTCCCCTCTGATACACTGGAACTTCAACTGATTCCTAACCTCATCCTAGGCAATCCTGTGCATAAGCAGAATTTTGAAAATCAGGCTGCACATAGTCGGACATTTGATATTGGTTCCTTCCATCAAAAGTGTTAAACCTCTCCTGCCCAAGTATATTAGCATCAAACCTAGCACGCTCACCCGTGCTTCCTCTAAGCTCTGAATAGCCTCAACGATTTCTCATTTGTCCCCGACCACGTGGACAGTGCTGAGCACGCAGTGCTGGACAATTGGAAGCCCAATGCCCAAATTTCTTACAGTACGCCCACTGGTCAAGAGACATATTTGAACGAGTATAAGAAGGAAAAGACGAACCATAAGATCCATGTCCACCTCTATTATTATTTCTATCATTTCCTCTAGAAGGTGGACCACAAGCCTGAGCCAACATAACCTTTATTTTCAACTCTTTAGTCTTTTTATCCTCATTACCCTTCACTTCTAATTCCTGGCGTTCATAATACTGAGCAATAGTCAAGAGAGAAACCAGAGAAGCGGTAGTTCATGAACTCTCACTGGCCTTTAGGCGACTAGCTATTCCTGGCAAAAGGTTTGTGACATATCTTTAGGTGACTAGCTATTCCTGGCAAAAGGTTTGTGACATATTTATCGACAAACAGATGCCTACCTGTGTCATCTGTCAATGACTGGCCACTAAAATCGTGGAATGCCTCTTCAAAGTGTGTAAATAAATCTGAAACTGATTCATCTGCCTTTTGCTTACATAACGATAAGACAGTCCAATCTATCTATAAAATGTAACTTAACTAATATAGCTGTAGGGAGATCTAAAATTAATGTACACGTTTTCTGTGCAGGCTCCCGCTGGGCATCCCTTTGTTCTAACTCTGTCCATAATGCCTCAAAAGTTGCACGATCATCAACTTTAGGCACAGTTCTCCACATGTCAGGCGGCAATATCAATCCAAAAAACAAATCAATATCAGGCAAAGTCATGGTACAAGAGCTAATAGCACCCTCAACTTCCTCATACAAAGCTGCTGGATTTTTACCCGGATCAGGCAATACAGTTTTAAGAGCCATAACAACCGCTCTATTCCATGGAGTGTAAACTCAATTATAAATAAAATAACCCTTGGAATCGGCAGAACTCTTATCATCATCTGTTCCCTCGCCTCTAGGAGGGACATACAAAGGTACGGCTTCCCGCATAGGTTTCGCATGAACTATCATAGTCTTATCTGTTCTGAAGATAGAAGCTTGTGCCACGCCGGTCTGAGATGTTTGTGCAGCTGCGTCTGCTGCCTTTTTCTCCTCTCGAAATGGGCTGCCTCAACACGTAATTTAACCAAACGCCTGATAGAGCCAGCCACCTGAGAAAAGAGAAAAACACCATCACGCATTTGCTTACAATCCTTCTCTATATCAACAGGCTCCAATTCCTCAGAATATTTCCTAAACCATTCAACAACTTCTGTGGCAAACACCTCTGTAAAATATACTTGCTCCCTTTCCTGCCAATTCTTCATGTCATCTAAAAGATCAAAGGCAGAAGCAGTACTACGGACGGCTTTGCGAGCAGCAGATCTAAGCTCAGCAGAATGCGCTTTGTCCTGTTCTTTAGAAAAGTCCTCATCTGACTCACGAGGAGCAGAAAGGAAAATACACGGGGGTGGAGAACGATCTAATAGCAAGAAATCATCTTGCGGATTATTAAGGATAGGATAAAGGGGCTGCCTAACAGCGTATTGGCCAGTTACCTGTAAGTGGAGCTCCCTATTCTCTCTCTCTTTTAGTTCTTTTGTTTCCTTATTTATTAATTCTAATGCTTTCGCATAGATATTCTTTCGCTGTTCCTTTTCAATCAAGGCTTGCTCACACTTCATTCGTTCACGCACTTCTTTCTCCAACATTTGTGCACAGTCAAACATGTTGTGCCTAGTCTTTCGCTTAAACATACATTGTTCCACATACTCAATCTTTCATAAATCAAATGACCCATGCATAGGCCAACGCAACTCAGGATCCTTACGAGTGTATTTATTCCATAATGTGCTGTACATTATAGAAGAAAGACCATATTTAATATACATGTCCCTATTAGGCGTCCTCCCGGGGATGGGGGGGCGGTTGTGCTTCATCAAGTCTCAAACTTGTACCACTACAACAGTAACATATCCCACGAAGTGTGCTCAAAAGAGGCATGCCAAAAATATAGCAGAATATGTAGTATTTATAATCAAAGTAGCACTTAAGGTACCTTTAGTACGATGTGCCGTTCAAATCAATTCAGATGGAGAAAATTCTCCTCATTACCTGCCTATATAAATTGCAATCTATATATTTCTCAGACTAAACCAAGTTGGCCAACACAAGTTCCAGAATACAAAATCCGCAGTAAGCGTTACTAAACTACCTTACCAATACCAGGCATCAAAATCAACAGCAAGTACTGCAGAACGGCTCTTACCAATTACTTGGTGTCCAGGTTCCAACTGCCAAGTTCCAAAATCGACCAAATGGTCTCTGCACGGCAAATCAACAGAAGAGATCTCAGTCGAGGACCGGCACCACCTGGATGGTCAGATCAGAAAGAAAGGAAAAACGTCGTGGTTGCCAAGATTCAGGTCTCCTCGGCAGTGATCGTGTCCAAAGTGAGATTCCAATCCTTCGTCGCGACCAATCCTTCGGGCATCCGAGTCGCCGATGAGCCTCGCGTTGGAGCGCCAATTTGTGGTGGTGAGCCTCGGCAAGGCCTACCAGTGCAAAGGATTCGCCCTTCTCTGCACAGAGTCCTCAGACCAATAGGAAGAAGTTGGCACAGAAACTGGAATAGAAAAGACAGAGTTTATTAAACCTTATGAGGTGGAACTACATTCACACAGCACCCTTTGGAAATGTATGAAGTAGCACACTGAATGGATGGAGCATGGTCCTTTTATACCCACACAGGGGCTCAAAAGAAGGCGATACAAGTACAGAAGAAGTTTTTTTGTACATATAAGGTCATATAGAAATGCACATTCGACAAGCAGGAGGAGTTAGCAGTTTGACAAGTCTAGTAAACACTTCCTGACAGTTACATACCACTAACAGCTGCAAGGACAGCTGCATGCTCAACTGAGCATGTGCGAAGGAGAAAAGGCTAAATATATCTCGTCTCTAGGCAGATGCAGAGAACAGCAAGGTAGGACAGAGCACATGGCGAGCACATGGTAGCACATGGCAAACAAAATGGCTGACAGAAATACAAAATGGATTCCACAAAACGTACAAGATAGCCTCTATATACAAGATGGCTTCTGCTAACGCTAACTTAATCGCTGCCAATTTACAACACTTGGTCAGGCAGTAACCGCAAAAGAGTTTGGCTAAATACGTCATAGCGTTTGAGTGAGGTCAACCACATCTTGTTGACATATCTGACTGCAGATATATTGTATATTTGTAACATGACAGAACATATCATTAAATCTTTGGCAAAGCAACAGAGTGCAAAGGAGTCTGCCAGTAACTGTAAACAGTTGATGTGTAATTCCTTCTCTTGTTCTGCCCAGCGGCCCCCAGTTGTCGAGTTGCTGCACCTGGCCCCCTCATCCTCTGAGCTTGCATCTGAGTTTATCACTATCTCTGGTTCCTCCCTAAAATTTGCTCGCCCATTCCATGCTTCTGCATTTTTTAACCAACATTTTATTTATTTCCTCGAATCTGAGTCCAGAGTTGCAATTTGGGAGTATGATTAGTCTGTTTTTAAAGCCTTGGCTTCTAGTCGTTGGAGAGCTCGGTAAATTAGGGGACCTGGGTCGATAGCTTGGATCTTAGAGAACAGGAAGCCTAGAATCTTTGGTAGGGTTCTCAGATGGAAATCTATTTTTTCCTAATAATTTCCTCAGTTCTTTGCGGAGATTTCTCCAGGCAATTTTAAGTCCCCTTGTGTTGTGTTTATAACAAAGCCCAATAACTGCTTTTCCTGGCTTGGGTTTGTGGAGGAGTTTTTCTTCTTTATGATGAGAGCCTAAGTGTTCTAGCAGTTTTATTGTGAGGTCTGGGTGAAGAACCGCTTTTTCTCTGGATTGCATTGATCTGAGCCATCCCGCAATGGGGCAAATAACTTTGGTGAAGCAGCAGAACTGCCAATGCTTCCCACCCCAGCTAAATTACAGATAATGATGATGAGATGGCCAGATTGGGATGGTAAGGTAAGCATCTTTGAGGTCTAGATGGGTTAGCCAGTTCCCTTTCCTTTACACTTCTCTTAAAAGATGTACTCCCTCCATTTTGAAGTGGTTGTAGAACGCCCATTTGTTTAGTTCTTTTAGGTTTATCACTGGTCTTAGTCCTTTGTCTTTCTTTTCTACTAAGAAAATATTGCTTACTAAACCCCATTGTGTCCCTTCTTGGATTACACCTTTGTCCAATAGATATTCTACCTCTTGTGATAATAGTGTTGAGTCAGTCAAAATACTTTATTCGATTTTAAATAAAATCATAAAAAGACATACATTCCATATATATTAAAATATTAAAATACATTTACAGAGGTTGTTTCAAAGCAATGCATTCAGTAAAAACTGTTAATAAGGGAATTTGTGCAAAAAGGCAAAGTACCACATACAAAATGACAATATGGGCTGCAGGGGGTGAGCAGTCGTTAGATACTGTCTATTGTAGCATTGCTGGATTTAATGCATGATGCTGCTATCAAATAATTTCCCATGCAAAATATAATGCGAGTGTTACTCATGGACTGAAGGTAAAGAAGTGCCGGTCTTGCTTGTATAAAACCAGCCTCCCTCAAAATTGGTGGCAAATGTTTTTTGCGGGGAACTGAAAACAAGGAACAAAACATGACAAAATGCATAGTGTCCTGGGTTGAGAAGTTGTCGCAGGAGCAGGGAGGGGCTGACTCTGGTCTGGCCCATGACTAATAATTGCCCAAATGATAATGGATCAGGTTGAGTCTGAACTTAATCAAGAGGAGTCTGTGAAAAGGTCTAGTAACAATGCTGAGGTAGGGTTCCATTAAGTTGGAACTTTTTAATATGTAATGAGACCTCACAGAGGGCTTCTGCAATTCCCTTTCCTCGCGGGCTAATCTTGCCTAAGTCAAAAACTGCCTCTTAACTGAGACTACATCCACATTCCTGATACAAGAAGGGGATTCAAAAAGTTCCGGTCTCCCCACTTGGGCAAATGACTTCCTCAGATATTCCAGCCAGGGGGATATTTTTGGAGTGATCTAACGACATGACATCCTCCATGATTGAATGGTTCAGAGTTAACTCCTTATTGAGCCATGTCCTTAACCAAAAGATCAGCGGGGCCAGGTTGAGCCTGTCTGAAACATAGTCCATGCCCACCTCCGCGCGGATAGAATATGTTGGGGTGGATGATGGGACTGACAATAGGGAACGTAGAAACCTATTTTCTGCCCTCTGTATAGGCTCAAGCCGTACATATCCCCAAATTGGGGCGCCATACGTAGCAATTGGGATACATTTAGTGCTATATACCTTAAATAAGGCCTCCATCGGCCTAGCCCCCAATCTTTTAGAGAAGCCCATGAGGGCCGCCGATGACCTGGCCACTGATAGGCTTTTTGCCCTAACCTGTGGGCCCCAAGATCCCCACTCATCGAAGAGCACCCCCAGGTAGGGGAAGTTGCCGTTCTTGAGACCACTTCGCCCTTACACCTAAAGATTTTTGGCTTCCCTTTGCGTCTATGGGCTCCGACCAGCATCGTATGGGATTTACCTGCGTTGACATTCATGTCCAAGTCGTCCATGAAGGTGCCAAATGCATGCAACCAACGCTAAAGGCAAATGCCAGTACGGGCTATGAGGACTGCGTCATCCGCGTATAGGAGAGCAGGAATCTTAGCTTCTCCTACACGCGGGACGTCCCCCCCGCCTCCTCCAGGTGGCTCCCCAGACCATTAATGTATATGGTGAACAGTAGGGGGGCTAATATAAAGCCCTGCCGTACCCCACGCATGGACTTAAACTGGGGACTGCATCTTCCCTCCCTGGTGACCCTGACCATGACCATACTGTTGAGTCCTTGTGGGAGAAAAATATTTCATGGGGTAATCTTCGTACCCAAGGGTCTCCCATCACCATATTCCAGTTGGCTGGGAATTGGGCTAGTCTTCCTTCCACCTTCAGATGGGTATGTGAAAGGCTTCTGGTAAGTCTTACCTGCTGAGAAACCTCTCTGTCTCCTTTTTCCTTTCTATCCTCTACCACAAGCTCTCTGCTCCTGCAGATAGAAGAATGAGTACAACTGAAGCTTGACTGGAATCTTTGACTCCATCCTTAAAAGGGTCTTGAATTGCCTTGTCCACAGCCAGGGAACTGACTCGTGTTCTTCCAGCCCTCTCAAAAACGATGTCCTGAAAGACTCTTTTAATATCCTTCTGGGATTTTTTAATAGAGCTGAAAGCCCATACATACTTTGCCATATCTCAGATGAAATCATCGCCAAAGTGGAGCCCTTGGGAGGAAGCTCCACCTTCTTTGGAAGACAAATCAACGAGTTTTGGGTACATTTGTAGCAAGATGCTCTTTCTTTTCTTATTTGAGAGTGCCGTGTTGGCATTTCCCAGGAGGCAGATTGCTCTCTGCGCCCATTTGCACAGCTCATTTGGGTAAATTAGGGATTCATCCATGTATGCCCCTTCAGCCATTTACAACATTTTGGTCAGCAGACCAGTTACATCGAGTAGTCTATCCTGGCATGATTTAAGACCCCTGTCAATGCCTTATCTTTGGTTTTTCCCCCTTTTGCAATAAATGCTACAACTTTAGGGTCATGTTCGGAGTTACAGCTATCTTTTCTGGTAGGAAGGGGCGTGGACATTCAGATCTCAGGTGTGATCTGACATCCTTATTTATTTCTTTGCGGAGCAAAAAGGAGAGGTAATCCGCAGTGTGTTGGGGAGGGGTCCAATCTGGTAATAGAGGATGCTTATTTAAGAGAGGGTCCAACATACTTTTTCTGAATGGGTTCATAATGCCCATCTTAGACGCAGAGGCCCCTGGTGCCTCATCATTAACTTCAGTGTCCTCTTCCTCAATGTCCTAAATTTCCGAATCTAGATCTGAGGAGCAGAACAGCTCTATTTCATTCCCCATTTCATTATCACTGTTGATGGAGATAGGAATTGGGCCTTTTGCTTGCCTGTCTGAAGCGCCCGTGACAACATCATGGTAACCACTAGTGCGTAAATTTAGAGGAAATGAGCGTTTTATTTTGATTGATTGCTTGATTGATTGATTGTGGGTTTCTAAAGCGCCTCCCGAAGGAGTATCTCTGCGCTGTAGACCGCCGGGGAACCCGGCCTGGCATTCCCTGTGAGATGGTCCCTACTGGGTATCTCCAAGGTGAAACCAGGCATCCCCGGCGTATGTGGGGGACCGTTGTGGAGATGAGGCAAGCTAATGCCCAGAGTTGCCGAGTGTGATCCCTAGTTAGAGTAGGCGCCGAGGCGAGAATTATCGAGTCCGTTGACCCTGGTCCAAGACCCTGCCGCGTCGGGAATTGAACCCTGGTCCCGGGCCGTCCTCTGCTCAAGGGTCTGCCGCCTCTAACCAGTGACCCACACCACTCCACTAGCCCTTTGAAGTGGTCTCCCCAGTGCTCCTTTTCCTTGGGGCCTTATTTACCCCGTCTTCCCCTTCTGGTTGTCTTGAGCCAGCGATTGGCCATCCTGTTTGGGAGATGAATTCCTATTTTATATTTATTGTGTCATCTAGTGACCCGATAACTTTATTGATGTCTTTGTGTATAAGTCCCTACATGTTTTTCTCCATGGTACTCACTAAGGCTTCAAGTGACATACCAGGTTTGGTCTCCCAAACTAACTAAAAGGCAATTAATAGTATCAGCCTAACCATGCAAGATGGCTACAGAGAGTTCCCTAGGACTTTTCTTTTAAAGTGCCACCTCTATTTCCCTGTAATCGCTGTCATCCACCTTTTTTTTAATTATAAGCAACATTGTTACCTCCTCTTAACTGTTTAGTCTTTAGTTTGGTTTGTACAGTTTGTTTTGCCTTGGTTACCTTTAAAATGTAAATATTAGTTAACTGTTCAGTTAATAAATGCTGCTGAAGAGACTCTGGCTCTTAATTTGTGTTTGCTGGCTTGTGAGACTTAATTAAATACTTCCTTCTCCTGGCGAGACTCTTCCTGACAACGTGTGCCTGCCGGCTTGTTAAAACTAATTGGTCTTTGACCGGCAAGACGCTGCTACTCAATGCGCTCACCTGTCACAGAAAATTAATATTGTGAGCTGGTCTCCCTCTGGGGTCCTATCTGCATGTGGAAGCAGCGCGCCGGTCTCAGAGCGAGGCCAGCTCGCATGTAAACAATACTAAAAACATGGTAGGCGGCAGGGCGATCCTGTTGCTATGACAACGGGAGCGTCCTTAGTTTAATTTTTGAGCCGAGAACCCAGCTCGAAGGCTGTCCAAGGTCGCACCCGAGAAGACTTTGCCTCATTTAAGAGAAAACCTTGGGGCAGATTTATGTTAACTGGCGCATCCCCAGTTAACGTGCACCACAGTGCGCCACTGCTCCGCAACCCATGGTGCACCGCATTTATGATGCGGCGACCATGGTGCAAGGCAGTGAAGATGCGCGACGCATCTCTCGGCGTACGGGCGGCGCATTGCAGGAGTCATGTCGCAAGTGCGACATGACTCCTGCAATGCACAGGAGCGACCTCTTCAATGCATGGTGCGTCACCCTTACGCCTGCTTCAAGCAGGCGTAAGGAATTGAGGTAGAAAGTGACTGAGTGAAATCTCATAGATTTCACTCAGCCACTTTTAGGAGACGTTCCTGCGCAGGAACGCCCCCCCCCTGCGCAGGAACGCCTCCTTATGGGGCAGGGCTTTCCAACGTGACGCATCTCCTAGATGCGTCACGTTGTAAATAGGGCGCATTGTTTGCGCTGCCGTTGCGTCACATTAAGTGACGCAATTGCGGCGCAAGGGCATCATAAATCTGCCCCTTCGTTTTTGGCCTGAAATGACCAAAAGAGATTTCAAAGTTTTCTCAGGGTGGGTGAAAGTAACACCGCCCTCAGAAAAGAAGTGGATGGAAGGTAAAATCAGCAAAAAATTAAACCTGTACCACTAACCCATGTTGATACCTCCTATTAAAGCGACACAGAAAGGGTTAAAATTCAATATTTAAAGGATTAGGGAGGGAGTAGGTATTAGTAGAGGGTTGGTGGGGTTTAATAAAATGCTTATTCAACAGCTAAAACAGTATTAAATCAAGCTGAAGGTAGAACAAAAGTGAGTGTACTTATCTATCAGCAGCAGCAACAAAGAAGGGAGAATGCTTCGTGCTGAAGGACTTTATATGTCACTAGAATGCTATTGAAGTTCTAGATTTCTTCAATTGTTGCTGCTGAGAGCTGCATAATAAAGGAGATTTGCATAATGTTAGCCTCCGTGTCATGCCATAAAATGAATTGAGCAATGTGCGGACCTGGATGTCGTTCCCTTACGATTGGTTTGCTTGACGCACGTCAACACAAATTCGCACAAACCCTCCACTGTCCTTTAACCCTTTAACCATGGCGCAAATTCCGCTGCTGTGCTGGGGAAATAATGAGTGGACAGGGTTCGGACGGGCCCCAGCTGTCCTCTGCACACTCCCACCGTGACGTTGGTCGGCCGGGGTCCGACCGACGCATGCAAGGGTTAAGGGCACTGCCACTATCGGCAACGCCCATGGCATTGGACCAGTAGAGTGCTCGATGAAATCATGTTTTAGCAAAGTTCTGATTTATTTTACAACTGCCTTTTATAGATGAAGGGCAATTTGACTATGTTGTTGAGAAAGGGGATGAATGTACTCATTAATGTAGCTGCACTTTCATTGTCTTAAGTTTCCCAATCCATGGATGAAGAAAATTGGTTTGCTATGTCTCAATGACCGTTTAAATTGTAATTCACTGATATTAGTCCCATTTCAGCAACAGTGCTGAAACTAAGTAGACTGGCATTGGATAAAGTGCCTTGAATGAAATGAATTTGGGTTTCTACCTTTGTCTTTTTATGTGTCATAGTCATCACCATGATTGAACCTTGACTTTGTAATGCTGTTGAGACTGCCCACATATATGCTCTGGTTTTTGATGGTGTGAGATGGGGCATTGGAGACAATTTATGGTACTTTTCGACTGGCATAATGTTTATCAACGCACCTCTGTCTATGACAAATGGTATATAGCAATCTTTAATCTTCAATTTTATTTTGGGACAATGTCCAATTGATTTTTGTGATTTCACATGTTAATTATTTTCTGACTTGTATTCTTCAGGGCAGGAAGCCAAACCTACACGTACACGTAGTTCATCAGTCAGCATTGACATTGCACAGACATTTTCTTCATGGTCATTCGAAAGCGAAATCAAAGAACCTCTTGAGAAGGAATTAAATGACAATTGCAATTTTTAGTTTCTACTTCCCTCAACTGATGTTGTATCTACTTCGAAGGGCATGACTGGGATGATTCTGGAACTTTTTCCAGCCATTTTATCTTTAGGATGTGACAAACTGGCAGCCACTTTGTCTTCACGACATGACGCACTCATTTTTTCTCGCGCTTTGCATACCATTACACAATGGTTCACTTCACTGCCTTCTAGTTAGTGTTTTTTTCTGCTTTTCCTACTCAGTGCCAATTCCCTCTGGGCTCCTCTGGCCTACTTGTCAGTGGCGTGTTGTTCAGTGTGTTCTTTCTTCATTGGCAGCCATGAGCCCACGCTCCAGACTGAGTGCCTCTAACAGCGTTGGGCGTCTGAAGGAATTGGACAGGCATTTATCTTTGATTCTGAGACAGATGGCTACTTCATCATTGAATTCATTGAACTTACAGTGTTTGAAGAGCCTTTCAAGTGTCTCAATAAATGTGTCCATCGTTTCACCATCTCTCTACCTCTCCTGACAGAAGATGTATCTTTCATAAACTACATTCGACATTGGCCTGGACATTCAATGCCACCTTAACATCCTGCTACAACAATCTATCTACTTGTGATTTCTTCTTTATCACTTCTTTTATTCCTTCTCCTGCTAGATTCGTAAGATATTTGAGGATTTTTTGTAATCATCAGTTATTTGTAGCACATCAATGAAGTTATTAAAAGTTTCAATCCGAGCATTCCATCATGCACCAAGAATCGGCTTCTTGGCAGTATCAAATGGAGTGGTCAACTTTAAGAACACAATGGCATCAAACTTTGTGCTATTTTCTGCCAATTATATGCTGTTTGGGCTACAATTGACATACAGTCCTCTGACCTGGTGTCACCACTACGAGCATTAGCCAGTCGATTAGTGCGTGACCTTTTGTGCCCAACCAGAGATTGTGAGGTGCCATCCTCTTCTTTGATATTGAATAGTGGTTTTGCCTCTTTTTCTTCAAAACTCTCAACTTTCTGCATGGTACCTGGTTACACCTGCTTTTCATCACTCCTTTTGCGTTGATCTGCTTCCCGTCTCAGCGTTGGCTTGCACCTAGCTGTCACCACTGGTTGTGCTCTCTGTACCTGGTTGATACTGCCTTTGACTTTTCCACAATGTTGAAATGATGGCTCTGAGTTAGGTTTTCTCTGTCGCTTTTCCTATCTCTGCTGTATTAACAATTTTTGGGCTGACGATAACTGAAACTTTCCATGAATCCTTCACTTTCTTCGAATGTTTCATACTGGCTGGAGTTGCGCTTTGACTTAATGTAAGCCAACTGTTGATTCTTCACTTTGATTGAGGCTCACATGGCATGCACAAGCAGTTTGCTGGACCTTGGCAACATTTCTTGGAGAGCACTCTCAACTCTTTGGGTTACTGGCTTTACGTATCCCCTATCTCATTGCCAGTTGCAGCGTATTCTCCAGCCCTGTGGCATGTAAATTAATTCTGCCACACACAGACCTCAGTATTACACTTTTTATTTCTCAGAGTGTAACCGCTAAACTGGTATATATTGCGTCATGAATTTCATTAATGACACCCAGTCACTTAGGTCACTTAACTGTGGAGTCTGTGAGGGACCAAGAGGTAACGCGCTCTATAATACACAAGACACTGATTGATTTGGTTTTATATAGCATGACAATTACCTGAAGGCATCAAGGTGCTTTAGCCGGCCGTCCAGAGGAAAACCCTATCTATAAGCCCACCAAAGAAAAAGAAAGGCAGCCTATGGAGTATAAAGAAAGGGTTTGAGGGCCTTTCTGAAAGGCAACAGCTCTTAAATAGCCCTCAGGCTTTGCATAAGGGAGTTTTAGAGTCTGCTTGCAGCCAACGAGAAAGCTCTATCTCCCCATTTCTTCTTATGGATCCTTGGCACAAAGCAGGTTACAGTGTGCCGATTGAAGGCTTCTACCTGGAATATTCAAATTAAACATATCTTTAATCCCTGCTAGACTGTGAAGAAAAAGGGCCATGTGAACTGTACATATTTCTTTGAATATAATGTGCTTTCTGATGGAGTGCCAGTGTAATGCCCTCTACCCTACAGTAGTGGATTGGCACCTGGGAATATTAACAATTGTTCTAGCAAGCACATTCTGTGCTTCTTGCAGTTTGTGCTAAGTGCTAATTTTGGAGTCCAGATATAGGGAGTTATGATATTCCAATCTGGACATGACCACGGCTAGTGCAACCTGGTTTGTGATGGCAGGGTGATTAATGGAAAGATTTTTCTAAGCATCGATATAAATCAGAAGCAGGTTACCACAGTGCAATTGGCCTAGTCATTAAGTTTAAGTTCAGTATCTAGGATTACACAAAGATGTTTGGCCTTCTTTACTGGGACGGCACATATACCAAGGGTGTCTGTCCACCAATTGCTTTTCCAACTCAAAGAGCGCAGGCCAAAGAGCAACACCTTGGTTTATCGCCATTTAGTCTCAGAAAATTCTGTCATCGAGTCTGTAACTGCCGACATGCATTGAGAGATATTATCTGCAGTGGCAGCAGAGTTCTTGGGAACAGACACAGTGATCTGTGTCTAGTCAGCATATGGTGTCACATACAGCCCTAAAGCCCAAATGTTTGCAGCAAGTGGAGACACAGAGGTTAACGAGTGTGAGCTCAATGCTGAGCCCTGAGGTATCCCACACTGCAGGGAGAAGACCTCTGAATAAAACTGCTGTAACATCACCCACCATGAACGATCCCTAAGGAAGAAGGACGGAAGGGCCAGGGCCTGTGGAGCAATACCCATATCTTGAAGGCGATCAAACATCAAGGGAGAGATGGTATTAAACACCGCAGCTAGGTCAAGAAGTACCAATGCCACTCCTTGCCCTTCGTGGCTGAGATTAAAGCAGTTTCAGTTCTGTGATGTTTCTTAAAACCAAACTGAGAGTTGTCCAGCCATCCCTACTGTAATGCAAATGTAATCAAATGGAAATTTAGATGTTTATCAAACATTTTAGTTGGACATGGCAGAAGCGAGATTGGGTGGTAGTTTCCAAAATCCTTGCTATCCAGAAGTTTTTTTTTTATAGATGAAGCCTTATCGTATCAAAACTTTTATTCGATTTGCATTTAGCAGAATCATAAAAAAGTACATCATAAAATTACGGTACATAGATAAAACACAGTATTATAATCCAAGAAAAACTGATTATCGTTAAAAACTTTTAGTCAAAACAATCATTGCAAGTTATGTACATGAAAGCATGAAATCAAGAAGACATTAGCTCAAACTGTACAACGGATTTTCATACATGATTTTAAGAAGCAAGCTACACATTTAGCGACATTTTGTGAATCTAGTGACTGCAGGGCCAGGTAGGCTGGCCGGCAGGTTCTCAAACCCATTGCACGAAGAAGGGGGAGAATCCAGCGCTTGCGGGGTTGCTCGTAGTATCGGCAGAACAAAGTTACATGGATTGTATACTGGGGTGATATTCCATCACATGGACATTTAATCAAATCGTGGGACCAATTAAACTCAGTGGGGAAAGTAATAAGGTGAAAGAAAGAATTAAATCAAAATCTGGTTAAAGCAAATTTTTCATAATTGGATAAGAAAAAAGTTAAATATGGCTGAATACCAGGGGAGGTCTGGACCATTAGGATCGGCACGTTTGTTGGCTTAGTTACTTCTTGAGAGAGACGCAAATCTCTGAGATTGTTTAAACAGAGATTTTTTAGGGCACTCCTGGATATGTCTGATGTTGAAATAGGCTCAGAGAAGTAAGATGTGCGATTCAAATCCTTTAGAAAATTGGAGACATATAACAGCCAAGGAATTTTGCTCCAACTTGCCAGTGATAAGCAATCAGTTATTAATGAACGGGTTAAATGGCATTGCGGTTTATTCCAAATACGGTGCCATAGAAGAATAGGCTGACATCTGATTCTTTCTATTAGGTAGTCGATGCCCAGCTCGATGTGGCAGCCGTATATTGGAGTGCTTTGAGGAAGTGCCAGAATATATTTTAAAAACCCGTTTTGCACCTTTTGTAAATCATCTATAGGAGCATAGCCCCAGACACCTGCACCGTAAGTTGCTACGCTATGGCATTTGCCGTGAACATTTTTAAGCAACTCGCTGGGGCTGGTTTGCCGAATTTTCTCGAAAAGGAAACAAGAGCTGAAGTTGCTCTCTGATAGCGTAACTTTTTACATGCCACTGCTTGTTTCCAGGATAATTGGTCGTCCATTAGGATACCTAAATAGGGGTATGCCCGGGCACGTTCCAGTCTAACTTGTTCTATAAAAACAGGTTTAGGGTTCTTCGCCTTGGGGCCGATGTGCATGACAAAGGTTTTGCTTTTATTTACTTTCAACCCCAAGGAAAGCATGAACTGACAGTATTTGTCTAGTTGTCTTTGCAACTGAATTAATGTTCTTGCTAAGATAACTGAGTCAGCCGCGTATAGTAGGGCGGGAATAGGGCGATGGTTAATAGATGGAAGGTCCAAAGAAGCCTTATTACTGTCTCCTTCAATTGCAGGGGATGACACCCATAGAGAATAGCTTTATTCATCACATTAGAGAGAGGTTGAGCCACAATACTAGCTACCATGTGTAATGTTGCTGACTAACAGGGTTTCAGTGGTGACACAGATTTAGTATCAAGGAGATGTTGCTCCATCAACTATGGGGTAAGGGATGGGAATGACGAGAGTAATTTCAGTTCTTGGTTCTTAGACGCTGACATCTTGCCGGGTCCGGCTCTATAACCATGGTTTGCCCTGTGTCAGACCTCCAGAACCCTTGACTAAAACAATCTGCACATTGTTGGTAAAAAGACTCAACAATGCGAGAGATGGTCAAAGTAAAAATCTCACGTGGAACAATTTATAGCAAAGAAAGAATTCTAAGATGCCCGCTGACCTCTCAACCCAGGTCGCGGTCTAGTTTACTCTCCATGAGCCATTTAGAATCTTGATGAAGTGCGCGCCACCTAAGTAATGCGCACTTCACTGAAGTAATTGCTGAATACGCATCTTTTTTGTGTCGTGCGGTGAATTCAGAGTTCTATTCCCCTTAGCGCTGTCTAGTCACCGCCCGGTTTTCCAACTACTTTTCAATGCCCGTCCATTGTAGGTATTCCACCCTAATGTCGGTGTTGGGAGCGCTCATTTGAAACGAAGCAGTCACAAGAGTTTAGTCATCGACTTGCACCCACCTGGGTGATCCACTAAAGAACTACAAGTACCAGAGTCCCGAGGGGCGATCCGGAGGAGGGGCTAGCGGTGTGTGCTCCATTGATGACTAAACACAATATGGCTCCCTTGAGCTTTGGGCCGACGGGCTCTTGGACGACGCACCTGCATGCCGGTTCTGGCATCGAGGCCTTTGACTGTTGTGTGGCGGCCTTCTCCTCCACCCCTAACGATCTTTCTCTACTGATGAGGGAAGTTATCCCGAAACCCGAGACATGTCTCGGGTGATATCCTAAAACCCGGGACATGTATCGGGTCTAGAGATTCATCAGTCCAACAAGTACCGACTTGCACCCACCTGGGTGATCCACTAAAGAACTACAAGTACCAGAGTCCCGAGGGGCGATCCAGAGGAGGGGCTAGCGGTGTGCGCTCCATTGATGACTAAACACAATATGGCTCCCTTGAGCTTTGGGCCGACGGGCTCTTGGACGACGCACCTGCATGCCGGTTCTGGCATCGAGGCCTTTGACTGTTGTGTGGCGGCCTTCTCTTCCACCCCTAACGATCTTTCTCTACTGATGAGGGAAGTTATCCCGAAACCCAAGACATGTCTCGGGCGATATCCTAAAACCCGGGACATGTATCGCGTCTAGAGATTCATCAGTCCAACAAGTACCGACTTGCACCCACCTGGGTGATCCACTAAAGAACTAAAAGTACCAGAGTCCCGAGGGGCGATCCGGAGGAGGGGCTAGCGGTGTGCGCTCCATTGATGACTAAACACAATATGGCTCCCTTGAGCTTTGGGCCGATGGGCTCTTGGACGACGCACCTGCGTGCCGGTTCTGGCATCGAGGCATTTGACTGTTGTGTGGCGGCCTTCTCTTCCATCCCTAACGATCTTTCTCTACTGATGAGGGAAGTTATCCCGAAACCCGAGACATGTCTTGGGCGATATCCTAAAACCCGGGACATGTATCGGGGCTAGAGATTCATCAGTCCAACAAGTACCGACTTGCACCCACCTGGGTGATCCACTAAAGAACTACAAGTACCAGAGTCCTGAGGGGTGATCCAGAGGAGGGGCTAGCGGTGTGCACTCCATTGATGACTAAACACAATATGGCTCCATTGAGCTTTGGTCCGACGGGCTCTTGGACGACGCACCTGCGTGCCAGTTCTGGCATCGAGGCCTTTGACTGTTGTGTGGCGGCCTTCCCTTCCACCCCTAACAATCTTTCTCTACTGATGAGGGAAGTTATCCCAAAACCTGAGACATGTCTCGGGCGATATCCTAAAACCCGGGACATGTATCGGGTCTAGAGATTCATCAGTCCAACAAGTACCGACTTGCACCAACCTGGTTGATCCACTAAAGAACTACAAGTACCAGAGTCCCGAGGGGCGATCCGGAGGAGTGGCTAGCGGTGTGCGCTCCATTGATGACTAAACAGTCACAAGAGTTTATTGCACCGAGTCTGCGCACTCTGACAGAAAAGAGGAGCCATTGGGCGTTTACCAGAAGATACGTTCAGTCCTTGACAATGGACTCGAAAATGGAGAAAACAAAAATGAAGAATTTCCTGTCAACCAAAAGTCAGTGAAGAAAAGAATCATACAATAGCTAGGTGGCCTAACTTACTCATAGTAAGACAACCGAGCAAAAATAATCTAGAAATAATGTGTACTTTTAAAGAACTGAACGCCAAAAATGTAAATACTGTTATGGAACTTACCTAAATGAATTCTTTGGTACTTGTCCTGGAAGAAAAGAAAGGATACATGTTATTATATGAACTGTTAAACGGAGGAAGAACCTGCATGACAGAAGTCCTCGTCTGTTATTTGTTATTTTATCCACTCCCCCTTGGGGGTAATTCAGAGACTTAGGGCTAGATGTAGGTAATTCATATTTACCGACTCTTAAATAACAAATTTTACCGATTCGGTATTTAAGAGTCTGTAAATATGAAGGGGGAGATGTAGGTATTACAGATTCTGTAAATACCGAATCGTTAAGATTCAGTATTTACCGAATCTGTACATACCGAATCGGTATTGCCCATTGATTCCTATGGGCCTTGAAGCCCATAGGAATCAATGGGCAATACCGATTCTGTAATTACAGAATCGGTAAATACCGATTTTAGCAAGGGTGCAGGGGGTGTCACTTTGACACCCTCTAGAACCCCAAAGACTGGCATGTGTCACATGGCTAGGTGTGCATGCACACATGTGCATGCACACCTGGAATCGGTATTTTACCACCCAATTGGATTGGGTGGTAAAATACCGATTCTGTAAGGCCTTAGAGACTCTGAAGAGTCCCACCTACATCTGGCCGTTACCGAATCGGTAAAAATACCATTATTATCGGTCTCTGTAGGATCTCTGGAAGGGATTTGAGAAATATCATCTTCAGTTCCTGTGCAAGTTCCAGGTAGGATTAATCGCCACCTTGCCACCCTGAGTGTGGTTTTGAGAGTTTAGGCACTTTAAAACCATCATAGATGTCAACAACTTTAGATTGAAAGAAGTTAGCCGTCTGGTAGCAAACCTTTTGTGAACCTGTGGGTTCCCCAGCTGCCAAAGAGTGGAGATCCGTTGGACCACCCAAAATTGTTTTTTGGCAGAGGTATCATTTTTAAATGTCCTGGGTACAATATGCCATTTTCTACTTAGTCAGAGCTAAGTTGCATTCTCTGATTTGGCTCCTATATATGATTTTCTCTTGTTCCACTCGGTTACTACACCTACATCCATTATTTTCTATGGGATGGTTTTGGATTATCACTTGTTAAAGGTAAGTTAGGACAGAAGTGCAGTTTGTGAATTACGAAAAGTAGCAAACTTACTGAAAGGTGTTAACTTCGTGAATTTGTTCTCTTGTCTTTGACAAGACATGTTTTCACAATTCTAAGAAATCAAGAAAATCAAGTTCTTGGGAAAATGTTACTTTTAGGTAGAATGCTTCAATGAACAGAAGCTATGTAAATAAATAACACAGTTACTTACGGGTAATCTTCATTTCTCTGAGACCTGGCCTTCCTTGTCAGAGTCTATACACATTGAGAATTTTTCTCCTCTCACAGATATTGTTTACCTATCAAAGCTAGAACTAATAACACTGACTCATCATGGCACACTACATGTATTAAATGTAATGTTAACCCAGAATACTAAGGGAGGAAGCTGCTCTTATGACTGTAGAGAAGACTAAATGATGAAACCACAACTACAAATAGGAAGGAAGGGCGAGAGCTAAAGACTATGACAATAAAGAACAGGAGTCTGGGTATTAAATATTAGCAGTAAGTAACTGTGTCATTACTTTATTGTCCGCCTTCCTCTTCACAGTCCTTACACATTGAGGCTGTACAAAAGCAGAAAAAATTACAACCCAATGGACCATAAGAAATGCATAACACAAATGTAAAATGCAGAACCCATAAATGTATTGAATCATTAAGTATTTAAGATACATAATTTTTGTACAAAAGATAACATGAGCCAAAATCTTTGGATAAATGCAGAAATGGCACATGCAGGTAAGAGTTATGAGGCAGGGTGGGGGGAGTCGACAGACGATGACGAGGGAAAAATAAAATTAAACTTTCCCTCTTTTCCGTCTGTCCCCCCATCCCACCGCTCCTTCTGTCACGGGCTGTTCCTGGATAATGGGCCATAAAGGTGGGAAGAGATATTCAAGCTGCCACACTACAAATGTGTTTAATTGAGTCATTCTTGAAATCTGTCCCCTTCTCTTTGATCTTTCCTGGACTGGACCAGGAATATCAACCACAGCAGAACTACAAGAAACAGAAATAGTCAATGAGTGAGCTTGTAAGAAGAGGGACGCAACCCTTTTCCACAATACCTAAGGGTTACCAAAAGGAAATACACTTTCTGGAGGAATGGTTTACATGCCGGATAAATTGAGAAGGCTCTATGCACATCAAGAGAATGCAAACTTGTCTCCTCCCCTTGATAAGGTCTACAATATAGGATAAAAAACAGGTAAGACTGGGTACTGCAAACCAAAAAAATCTTAGGTTAAAAAGATGGATTGGGTTACAGGACAATTTTATCTGGTAAGAAACAAAAAGGGGTCAGAGGCTCTCCCTAGTAATCCTACTCAAACAAATGGCAGCCAGAAACAAAACATTGACTTAAAAAAAACGAAATCAAACAAAGCTAGAGGTTTTAAGTATGGATGCTGTAAGCTGTAATGACCAAAGCACGGTCCCAGGAAAAACCTGGATAACAGCTAACTGGGCAACACAGAAAGAAATTGTCTTTGAATTGTCAGGCTGTGAAATAACCAGATTTTAAATAAGACTAAAAGCTTAAATACTTATAACTTGGACTTTCAGAAACTTAACGGACTGAGTAGTGACCCATTGACTTTGCAAGCTAGACACTGCTTTGTCCTACAAAAAACATCCCTTAAGAAGAATATCACAAGAGGACAGCAATAATGATTTAGAAATACACCAACTCTCGAATTTATATTATATGACATACTTTATTATTTACATTATGCATTTTAGTTTTAGTATGCAGTATACTGGAGGCTACTTCATCTGAAGAATCCTGATTTGCTCAAACGCTCCATCCATCATCCCTTTTGGTATTGCTTTGTTCGCCCTAAGTTGGCAGGGTATTTCCAGACGTGAGTCCCTTGCTCACTTTGCCACTGGATTCAATATTTCAAAAGACAGAAGGTCCTGAGCAATTTCAACAATTATAAACCAATGCAATATATAGAACACAATAGTAGCTATATAGTTCTCCTGTCCAGCCGGACCAGGGATTTATTATAATAGAATAACACAATACGATGTGAATACAAAGCAGCAATCATTGAAGGTAGGGCACAGTCCTGTACCGTACTTGAAAATAGAAGCAGAGTGGTGAAGAAAAATAGAGAAAGAAAAATTACACAGGCAAAGAAACAGAGCAGCCTGGACACTTGTTATATCAGTGCACTTAGTGTTTTCCAGATTAATGATTCTGATCCCACATCCGAGACCAAAAAATTGCTTGAACAGGTAGAGAAAACCGTAGCGGACTTCTACCGCATAGAGCAAAACAAAAAAGCGAATAAAATAAAAAAAGATATCAAGGTATATAACATTGAAAACACCTACCCGTATCTTAAAAAGGACTTTTACACCAGCAGAGCATACTCCAATCCCCAGAATAATAGACGTTGGGGACGTTACAATAAACGTCAGACCCTAGTAGGATTTTCCGATACATCTGCGGAATCCTCAGAAAACTCAGACCCCGACGAAGGTGCCAGTAACTCAAGACGTGGGGAAGGAGCACAGCACAATTTTTTAGGCAGAGGCCAACAACATACCCCTCAAAGAGGCAGGGTGAAAAAACCCCAGAGATGGGTCAATCCACCAGGAGAACGCAGGACAAGGAACAATTTTTACCAATGGTAATTTCCAACGAAATACCTGAACCCACAGAAGAGGTCTCCCTCACTTCTGTATCAGAAATCATTCCTATCTTCAATCTTTCAACCCACAACCTGCAAAACCCCGAACTCGAACTCCTAAAGAGAGGTCTGTCGTTTGTCCCAACAACTCAACCTAATTTCATGGACCTACACACGGAACTCCTTAGATTCTTTAGGCTAGTTCGGTTAAAGGCATTCTTCCAACTCCACCCTTCACCCACCATCCATTTGAGTACTCCCTTCCGTCCACCGTCCAAATTTCTGCCCTCTGCCAGCATGGTTACATCTGAGATCGTGACCTTTGAAAAGCTAGTTCAAAATGACCTTCAAGCACTAGAGAAGAAAAAATTGTTCATTCCCTATAACATTTCTCGCCAAGAGAAGGCCATTAGCACACTTAAGAGCAACCCTTCACTAATAATAAAAATTGCAGATAAGGGTGGCGGGAATGTCCTACAGAACATTCACGCCTATAAAGATGAAATTCTACGACAACTAGCCAATACAGACCACTATCAAAGACTAGCAGGGAACCCCACCAAGGACCTCCAGGACACCATACTCAGAATCACCTCTGAGGCATGTGCTGAAAGATTTTTGAGCAAAAAGGAGTTTAATTTCCTAAATGTAAAATCTCCACGCTTACCAGTCATATATACTCTCCCTAAAGTGCACAAAAGCATTAACAACCCCCCGGGCAGACCAATTGTTTCTGCCTGCGGGTCAGTCCTTGAGCCACTGGGTGCATTTGTATATTTCTTTATTAAAGATTTTGTCCCAGGTACCATCTGATATGTCAGGGACTCCATATCCATGGTGAACCTAGTAGAACACTACCCCTTTGACCCCCTAGTGAGCACATTGTGTACACTAGATGTAGAGTCGTTATACACGAATATCCCCCAGACAGCGGCTCTACTTGTCATCCAGAAAAAACTTGACTCGCGTCCACGCCCACAAAAAATCCCAACTTTGTTTATTCTCCAACTTTTGGAGTTATGTTCGACCAGGAATTTTTTCACCTTTGATAATGTTTTTTATCAACAGATAAAGGGTACATCCATGGGGGCTATTTTTGCCCCCAACTTGGCAATCCTCTTCATGGACGCTCTTGAGACTAGCGCAATTCTGTCTGACAGTAACCCTTTCCATTCAGGCATTGGTTTGTGGCGGCGATATATTGATGACATTTTCCTCATATGGAACCTGGACATCAATACGCTACATCAATTCCTGCATTGGTTGGATAATAACTGTGCTGATCTCCATTTCACACTCTCGCATGACAAAGCACAGATTGCATTTTTGGATTTCACAATCTACCGCAAAGAAGGCGAGCTACTCACACGCCTCTTCCGAAAACCTACGGAGCGCAACACTCTCCTAAGTTATGATAGTAATCATCCTAGGGCACTAAAAGATTCTTTGCCTTATTCACAATTCTTACGGGTAAGACGTAATTGTTCATGCAAATCAGACTACTTCTGGGAGGCCACTATTCTATCGAACAAACTAAAGAACCGTGGGTACCCTAGAAGGCTAGTCAAAATGTATCAAAAAGGGCGTGGTACTGCCCTAGAGAGGTCTTACTGACACCGAAGGTACGTGACCAATCAGATAGAATAGCCTGTGTCACTACCTTCTCGCCTGTGTCACATAAAATCAGGAAATCTATCCTAAAACATTGTCCCTTGATTAATGTAGGTCCCATCAACCTAGAGAGACCCATCTTTGCCTTCCACAAAAATAAGAACCTGAAAGATCACCTGGTGAGAGCAGCACTACCTGCCCCTACCCTTAGAACAACTATTGAAGCAAACTGGAATCTCCCCCCACTGCTTGGCCATGTGAAATGTGGTGGCTGCAATGTCTGTGGATATACAATTGAGACAAGAAATTTTGGTCATAATGGTGTCAATGTTGAATTAAAAAGTTTCTCTAATTGTAATTCTCATAATGTCATTTACACAATATTGTGCCCTTGTCCTAAAATGTATGTGGGTCAGACTACTCAAAAAGCAAAGACTCGCATTTATCAACATAGGAGTCGCATCAGATGCAGGACTCCCAATGCACCTTTGGTTGAACATTTCGCAGAAAAGAACCACACGGAGGATGATATCCGATGGACAATCCTCAAAGTCGTCAAATTACCTCAGAGAGGGGGTAATCTGGCACAACTCCTGAATCGGGAAGAACTGAAGAGCATAATTCAATTCGATACTATACGGACAGGTCTCAACAGGAGTGAGGACTGCACTACCTTACTGTAGCCTAGAAACCGTGAATGAACTAAATTGGACTAAATGTATGTCGCACTCGATCATCAGCCGCTCAGATGTTGAGTTATGTAATTATAACAACCACAGTCTTGCCCTCACTGATATTAATGTTTTTTTTTTAAAATCTGTAATAATGGTTTTAAAAAGTTGATGTCACTGTTAGCTGTCACTCACTCGCGCCGTTTTTTATATTCACCTATTCGTTCACTGATCGCCCTTAAAACACGCCACCTCTCACCACTCCAAGATGTCCGCCCCGGTTCCGTGCCTCAACAAGCACGTGACCTAGGTTCATGATCACCTGACCGCTAACTCCAGGCATCTTAAAATGGCTGCCGTGTAGCTACACAGGCGAACCATCCGGCAAGCATACTCCAGTGGACCGACACGGAGCTTGCCTAGACATCCTGACATTGTTCAGCCAATGTGGTAAGTCCATCAACTCTCCTGGCAGCGACCTCGACTGCTCGGTTACCGTTCTGGTTTCTGGTAATTACAAATCCTTTGTCGCCTTTTTTTCCACAGCGGAATTTCTCATCTAGAAACCGCCAAGAAGGTCGCATAATCTTAAACCCGACCTATCCAGTGATTGCCCCATGGAATCACTTGGTGGTAAGTCTCCGACACCAATACTATCACCACCGTTGCATGTCAACTCCTGCTTCGTTAAATAACCAAAACCTCGGTTTTTACAGGGTAATTGTGAATTTAAACAATTCGCGCCTGTTGAACACCTTGACCACTTGATGCCTTACTTAGCACTCAGCTCCCTCCAACCCGAGGTAAGCCTCCAGATGGTTACCGTAATTAACCACTCCGTTAAGCCCTATGCCTCGCATGCTGGTCCCCCAAAAGACGATAATATGCATGTGGCAATTCCTACCACCAGACTAGTGTCAAATATGAGTTCATCACGCACTATGATTATTCCACTCACACCGTGAACACTCACTTCGGTCCACAACTGACTCTCCATAGCACAGTCCTCACAAACCGGATGGCAACCGCGAGTTGATAATAATTTTTCACCTCTACACAAGTCCACTGAAGCGGCACAATACGTGTAGGCTCACTGCGGAGGAGGCAGACCCTGATGCAGAGGTCAGACCCGGGACCAGGGTTCAATTCCCGACGCGGCAGGGTCTTGAGCTCAAAATGTCCATGGACTCGATAATTCTCGCCTCGGTGCCTACTCGAATCATGGGTTCACACTCTGCAACTCTGGGCAATAGCTTGCTTAATCTCCACTACGGCCCTACTGTGATGGGATGCCTGGTCTTCACCTTGGGGATTCCCAGTAGGGGTTTTCTCGCAGGGAAAGCCAGGATGGGTTCCCAAAGCAAGCGCTAAGAGACCTGTCGGTGATTTGGCGCTATATAAATCGAAATTAACTTAACTTAACTGCGAATCCGAATACTGTAACAGTGTGGAAAAACGATCAAAATGCTGACTTTCCTTAAATCCTCTTAAGAAAATCTTTGTTCTTTCTCCCTGTTTCCTTCCAAACAGGCGCACCGTTTAACTCAGGCAAAATAGTTTAACTTTTTGTCCTGAAGATGATCCTTATTTATTAGAGCAATGGATCGAAACGTCGTCGACTTTTATAAGTAGACATACATGTAACCATTGTGTAACACTGTGTATGTTTTACTCTGGAAAACACTAATTGCACTGATATAACAAGTGTCCAGGCTGCTCTGTTTCTTTGTCTGTGTAATTTGTCTTTCTCTACTTTTCTTCATCACTCTGCTTCTATTTTCAAGTACGATACAGGACTCTGCCCTACCTTCAATGATTGCTGCTTTGTATTCACATCGTATTGTGTTATTCTATTATAATAAATCCCTGGTCCGGCTGGACAGGAGAACTATATAGCTACTATTGTGTTCTATATATTGCATTGGTTTATAATTGTGGAAATTGCTCAGGACCTTCTGTCTTTTGAAATTACGTATACCCATGGTCCTCTGCTATCCTCTGGATCCCCCTTGTTCTTTATAAAGACTTGAGCGCAATCGCTAGATTGCAGGGGTTTGTTGCACAAACCAATTCCTCCTGTTACGAGGTGGGCTCTCCTAGTGCCCTGGTACATTCATTTTCTATTTTTTCCTTACCTATTTTGTCACACACTGTTAAATGTCAGCACATTCCCCGCTGTACACAGCAGACTACATTAAGCATTTGTGTTCAGGTCCCTCCCTCCTTTCTGACACTCCAGATGGACCCACATCCACTGGCTCTTCCCTACCTGACCAACTCGAAAAATTGAAGAAAAAACAGGTTCGACTTCAGCTCATGGTATTAATGCTAACGGATTATTTAAAGGCTGATGTGATACCACTAGGCCTCCAAGTGCGAAATATTCCTGGGATTTTCACTGATAATCCTAAGTACACAGCCAATTTCAGCTATATAGGAACAACCTGCTCGAGGCACTGGCTCGCACTAGGTATAGATATAGCAACGGAAACACTGAAATCCCTAGAACAGGAAATAAATGACATTTTGAAACAGATTAATGATTCTGATCCCACATCCGAGACCAAAAAATTGCTTGAGAAGGTAGAGAAAACTGTAGCGGACTTCTACAGCATAGAGCAAAACAAAAAAGCGAATAAAATAAAAAAAGATATCAAGGTATATAACATTGAAAACACCTACCCGTATCTTAAAAAGGACTTTTACACCAGCAGAGCATACTCCAATCCCCAGAATAATAGACCTTGGGGACGTTACAATAAACGTCAGACCCTAGTAGGATTTTCCGATACATCTGCGGAATCCTCAGAAAACTCAGACCCCGACGTAGGTGCCAGTAACTCAAGACGTGGGGGAGGAGCACAGCACAATTTTTTAGGCAGAGGCCAACAACATACCCCTCAAAGAGGCAGGGTGAAAAACCCCCAGAGATGGGTCAATCCACCAGGAGAACGCAGGACGAGGAACAATTTTTACCAATGGTAATTTCCAACTAAATACCTGATCCCACAGAAGAGGTCTCCCTCACTTCTGTATCAGAAATCATTCCTATCTTCAATCTTTCAACCCACAACCTGCAAAACCCCGAACTCGAACTCCTAAAGAAAGGTCTGTCATTTGTCCCAACAACTCGACCTAATTTAATGGACCTACAAACGGAACTCCTTAGATTCTTTAGGCTAGTCCGGTTAAAGGCATTCTTCCAACTCCACCCTTCACCCACCATCCATTCGAGCACTCCCTTACGTCCACCGTCCACATTTCTGCCCTCTGCCAGCATGGTTCCATCTGAGAACGTGACCTTTGAAAAGCTAGTTCAAAATTACCTTCAAGCACTATTGAAGAAAAAATTGTTCATTCCCTATCACATTTCTCGCCAAGAAAAGGAGGCCATTAGCACACTTAAGAGCAACCCTTCACTAGTAATAAAAAGTGCAGATAAGGGTGGCGGGATTGTCTTACAGAACATTGACGCCTATAAAGATGAAATTCTACGACAACTAGCCAATAAAGACCACTATCAAAGACTAGCAGGGAACCCCACCAAGGACCTCCAGGACACCATACTCAGAATCACCTCTGAGGCATGTGCTGAAGGATTTTTGAGCAAAAAGGAGTTTAATTTCCTAAATGTAAAATCTCCACGCTTACCAGTCATATATACTCTCCCTAAAGTGCACAAAAGCATTAACAACCCCCCGGGCAGACCAATTGTTTCCGCCTGCGGGTCAGTCCTTGAGCAACTGGGTGCATTTTTAGATTTCTTTATTAAAGATTTTCTCCCAGGTACCATCTGCTATGTCAGGGACCCCATGTCCATGGTGAACCTAGTAGAACACTACCCCTTTGACCCCCTAGTGAGCACATTGTGTACACTAGATGTAGAGTCGTTATACACGAATATCCCCCAGACAGCTGCTCTACTTGTCATCCAGAAAAAACTTGACTCGCGTCCACGCCACAAAAAATCCCAACTCTGTTTATTCTCCAACTTTTGTAGTTATGTTCGACCAGGAATTTTTTCACCTTTGATAATGTTTTTTATCAACAGATAAAGGGTACCTCCATGGGGGCTATTTTGGCCCCCAACTTGGCAATCCTCTTCATGGACGCTCTTGATACTTGCGCAATTCTGTCTGACACTAACCCTTTCCATTCAGGCATTGGTTTGTGGCGGCGATATATTGATGACATTTTCCTCATATGGAACCTGGACATCAATACGCTACATCAATTCCTGCATTGGTTGGATAATAACTGTGCTGATCTCCATTTCACACTCTCGCATGACAAAGCACAGATTGCATTTTTGGATCTCACAATCTACCACAAAGAAGGCGAGCTACTCACACGCCTCTTCCGAAAACCTACGAAGTGCAACACGCTCCTAAGTTATGATAGTAATCATCCTAGGGCACTAAAAGATTCTTTGCCTTATTCACAATTCTTACGGATAAGACGTAATTGTTCATGCAAAACAGACTACTTCAGGGAGGCCACTATTCTATCGAACAAACCTAAAGAACCGTGGGTACCCTAGAAGGCTAGTCAAAAATGCATCAAAAAGGGCGTGGTACTGCCCTAGAGAGGTCTTACTGACACCGAAGGTACGTGACCAATCAGATAGAATAGCCTGTGTCACTACCTTCTCACCTGTGTCACATAAAATCAGGAAATCTATCCTAAAACATTGGCCCACGATTAATGCAGGTCCCATCAACCTAGAAAGACCCATCTTTGCCTTCCGCAAAAATAAGAACCTGAAAGATCACCTGGTGAGGGCAGCACTACCTGCCCCTACCCTTAGAACAACTATTGAAGCAAACTGGAATCTCCCCCCACTGCTTGGCCATGTGAAATGTGGTGGCTGCAATGTCTGTGGATATACAATTGAGACAAGAAATTTTAGTCATAATGGTGTCAATGTTGAATTAAAATGTTTCTCTAATTGTAATTCTCATAATGTCATTTACACAATATTGTGCCCTTGTCCTAAAATGTATGTGGGTCAGACTACTCAAAAAGCAAAGACTCGCATTTATCAACATAGGAGTCGCATCAGATGCAGGACTCCCAATGCACCTTTGGTTGAACATTTCGCAGAAAAGAACCACACGGAGGATGATATCCGATGGACAATCCTCAAAGTCGTCAAATTACCTCAGAGAGGGGGTAATCTGGCACAACTCCTGAATCGGGAAGAACTGAAGAGCATAATTCAATTCGATACTATACGGACAGGTCTCAACAGGAGTGAGGACTGGACTACCTTACTGTAGCCTAGAAACCGTGAATGAACTAAATTGGACTAAATGTATGTCGCACTCGATCATCAGCTGCTCAGATGTTGGGTTATGTAATTATAACAACCACAGTCTTGCCCTCACTGATAATGTTTTTTTAAAAAATCTGTAATAATGGTTTTAGTAAGTTGATGTCACTGTTAGCTGTCACTCACTTGCGCCATTTTTTATATTCACCTATTCGTTCACTGATCGCCCTTAAAACACGCCACCTCTCACCACTCCAAGATGTCCGCCCCTTTTCCGTGCCTCAACAAGCACGTGACCTAGGTTCATGATCACCTGACCGCTAACTCCAGGCATCTTAAAATGGCTGCCGTGTAGCTACACAGGCGAACCATCCGGCAAGCGTACTCCAGTGGACCGACACGGAGCTTGCCTAGACATCCTGACATTGTTCAGCCAACGTGGTACGTCCATCAACTCTCCTGGCAGTGACCTCGACTGCTCGCTTACCGTTCTGGTTTCTGGTAATTACAAATCCTTTGCCCCCTTCTTTTCCACAGCGGAATTTCTCATCTAGAAACCGCCAAGAAGGTTGCATAATCTTAAACCCAACCTATCCAGTGATTGCCCCTTGGAGTAAGTCTCCGACACCAATACTATCACCACCGTTGCATGTCAACTCCTGCTTCGTTAAATAACCCAAACATCGGTTTGTACAGCGTAATTGTGAATTTAAACAATTCAAATATGAGTTCATGATTATTCCACTCAGACCGTGAACACTCACTTCGGTCCACAACTGACTCTCCATAGCACGGTCCTCACAAACCAAATGGCAACCGCGAGTTGATAATAATTTTTCACCTCTACACAAGTCCACTGAAGCGGCACAATACGTGTAGGCTCACTTCGATTCCGAATACTGTAACAGTGTGGAAAAACGATCAAAATGCTGACTTTCCTAAAATCTTTGTTCTTTCTCCCTGTTTCCTTCCAAACAGGCGCACCGTTTAAATCAGGCAAAATAGTTTTACTTTTAGTCCTGAAGGTGATCCTTATTTATTAGAGCAATGGATCGAAACGTCGTCGACTTTTATAAGTAGACATACATGTAACCATTGTAACACCGTGTATGTTTTACTCTGGAAAACACTAATTGCACTGATATAACAAGTGTCCAGGCTGCTCTGTTTCTTTGCCTGTGTAATTTTTCTTTCTCTATTTTTCTTCACCACTCTGCTTCTATTTTCAAGTACGGTACAGGACTGTGCCCTACCTTCAATGATTGCTGCTTTGTATTCACATCGTATTGTGTTATTCTATTATAATAAATCCCTGGTCCGTCTGGACAGGAGAACTATATAGCTACTATCGTGTACTATATATTGCATTGGTTTATAATTGTTGAAATTGCTCAGGACCTTCTGTCTTTTGAAATTACGTATACCCATGGTCCTCTGCTATCCTCTGGTTCCCCATTGTTCTTTATAAAGACTGGATTCAAGATAGCCTGGCTGATGAGGGTTATGAACCCGAAACCGGTCCCAGGATGCTTGTTTCCGGTCCAGGAAAGACATGGCTTGGCAGTTCGGGCTGGACTGTTCCCAAGGGGCACAGGGTCAGACTGATTTGCATATGGCCAAGTCTGAACTGGGGTGGTGGAGTGAGCTAAAAAATGATGAAGGATTAAACCCAGATCAGTTGACTGGGGGTGAGTGTTTGATTTGCTCAAAATCTCTGTTCATCATCCCCTTTGGTATCGCTTTGTTCGCCCTAAGTTGGCAGGATATGCCCAGACGTGGGTCCCTTTCTCACTTTGCCACTGGATTCAAGATAGCCTGGCCAATGAAGGTTATGAACCCGAAACAGGTCCCAGGATGCTTGTTTCCCGTCCAGGGAAGACATGGCTTGGCAGTTCGCGCTGGACTCTTCCCATGAGGCACAGGGTCAGACTGATTTGCATATGGCCATGTTTGAACTGGGGTGGTAGAGTGAGCTAAAGAATGATGATGGACTAAACCCAGATCAGTTCACCAATGCTCCGTCCATCATCCCCTATGGTATCGCCTTGTACCTTCTAGAGGGCAACACTAGGAAGGAAAACTATAAAATGTTTTTGCGGGGAATTATAATGGCTCACCTCGCATGGAGCTGTGAATAATAAATCGGTTGTGGTGATTTCTTCTGTTTTAAAGCAAACCCCCTTTTTTAAATCCCTTTGCCTCTCTTTACCACTACCTACCACTTAACCTTAAAATCAACACATACATCCCTTTCCTTCTATCCGTCCCTAAACCCTAAAATTAACCTTTCCACCTTTACCCACTTCTAAATTCAAAATTTACCTTAGCCTGCCTTTACTTCTGCCCATAATTAAACCCTAACTTCACTGTTATCTACTTATACCTCAAAGCACTCCTTAACCCCAACGTCACCCCACCTCTCTTTACCTTTACGACTCCTGAACCCTAAAATTAGTCTTACCTTCATGTAGTTCTCTACCCCTTAAGGCTAACATAACCCTTAACTCACTTTCCCTATACCCGCCTCTTAGTCCTAAAATCACCCTTAGACCTCCCTTAACTCTACCCATACCTGAACTCCTTTTTTTAAAATAACATAAAAAATGATGTTATTGTAAATAAAATATAAATACTTAATTGAGTGGCAAAGTACCCCATGATAAAGCATGCAATGTGAAGGTAAAAATTATTAAATGTATTTACCTCTGTGTGTTTTTACCCTTGGAGTAAAAACTGTAATGATTCTGGCATGGTCTAACCATGAAAGATGGCAGGTGCATTTTTATCATGCTCTGCCACCTCCTCTGAAATACTGCAGTATCTGCACCTCAAACCCAACACTGACTTGAGAAGCCAAAGACCCTAAAATGTGGTCCACTGCCCCATGGGACAAGAATGGTGCCCGGAACGTTCCCCTTCTGAGTGGATAGAGAGGACACAGCATGTGCCACACCCGTCTCTGGGGGACACAGTCCCACCTACTTCAAGGGCCGCAAATCTAGCCCTGAGCCGTGGAACCCTCTGCGGCCGAACTGCCCTACTGGATGTCTCCCCCGACTGTTGGGCTTGGTTGGACCATACGTGTTGGCCCCTATTGGTGCAGTCTGATGTCAGAGGTGCCAAGGCACCCTTCCCGGGTGCCTGGTATGCCTGCTCTGCAGTGGGTATATGGCTGGGATTCTGGGGCTTCTTGCGCCTCCCGGATCGCTGCAGGGCCTACCTGGAGATAGACCTTGCACACAATGATGGTAGGATGTTGATTGTGGGTTAGAGGCTGCTTCTGCTCCCCTTCAACTCTCCAGATCACTGAAGAACATTGTGTCTGCCCTGCTGCTGCCAGGCGGCGCGGTCCTCTGTCCTGGGAGACAACATGACCCTTCTGTTACGAGAGGCCATGCAGCCATCCTGGTCCTGGCTCTGCATTTTTGGGGCCTCACACATGAACTCCCTGTCACCCTGCCTGCAAAGAACCTCCACTCCCCTATCTCTTCTCTCCCCCCCTCAAGGACACAGCTGGGGAGTTGATACATGCACCACCCTACTGTGGGCACTATCTTTGTTAATCAGCTCCCACAACATGAACTGACAGCCCAGGATATCATGTTGCACTTGCAGTCCTCAATACTGGAGTAAGAAGGCCACTTGGGCTCTGGTGTCACCACTAGAGCCGATCAAGATGACATCCATGGTGGATATGAAAGCTATCCTTTTGGCCATCTGGATGTCCAAAGAAGATAAGATTGAGGAGGTGGGGGCTAAAGTAATGCTGCTCCGACAGTACCTCAGTAACATGACATCCAGAGTGATGGCAGCAGAGGGCTGGATTTTTACAGCCAAATATAATGTAGCTATCCTCAAAGCCAAAATGGCTCTAAGACACTCTCATTAATGGCCACCCTTTAGCAGCTGATCAATGATGCTGAAAACAGATTCAGATGGGATAACCTCCGCTTTGTGGGTTTCCCTGAAGGTGTGGAGGCCCAATCCTCCACACTGTTCCTAGATACCTAGCTGAAATCTTGGGAGTGGAGGTGGTGCTGTCACCATGGTTTGTACTGGAACAAGTGCACTAATCTCTCCAGAGCCTCGCCACTGTCAATAATCACCTCGACGCGCGACTTCTGCAACAGAGAAGCTATTCTGCGAGAGGCACACACAGTGGGGCTCCTGTGGTTATACTGAAAAAGTGATATCCTCCACAATAGAGGGGCGTCCCCCATCCACACTCAAAAGAAATGTATCGTCAAATTTACAAACGTTGAAAAAAATTATAGTCCTTCAGATTTTCAAATCAAGCTTTATTCATAGGTTTCTTCCAAAAATGTATTTTCTTGTTCTTGTAATAAACTCAAATTTCAAACAATTTAGAATGCGATTCTTATGTAATCATTCTATATCTGGTTACCCAATGCATTTCGGGCTGCAACCCTTTGTCAGGAGGAAAATGTCTGTGAATGTTCAAGAAACAAATGCGTAATCAGTCAGTGCATAAGATCTGCCGTCAGTTAAATCACTAAACAAAGTGTGGTGAATGTGACTGAATAATTACATGCTGCATGCTCTGATGAAGTGACAGGGCTAAAAAATTGTGCTGAAAATAAAAATAAAAATAAAAAACACACGTTGCACATAAGTCGTAATTACTGTGCCCATGATTCTTACAGTGCCAATAAAGTTTTGATGTGAAATCATGGTAAGATATGGAAACAACTGTATAAATAGCAAGCGGTGCATCGTCTGAGAGACATAAATATGCAGTAACCATAGTGAATAAAGTCATAATAAAGTGCACATCAAAGTGAGGGTGCACTTACCAGGTACATAAATGAAATGTATGGTCAGGAATATACAGATGGTGAACAATCTGTAAAAGGTAAAAGCGAGTTGTTAACTGAGTGTAAACATGAAATATATGTCGAGTAATTGCAAGGTAAAAGCCTGTAACTCTTACTTGAAAGTGTGAGGCACAAGGAGTACCACTCACATAAAGACACATGAATATGTAGATCTGTGAAATGCAAAGAAATGGTCGGTACTATATACTGACTCTATCAGGTGCAGATTAAATTACAGTAAACGTTATGAGAGCGGCTAACCGATATGTCACGTGCCAAATGAGCTAAAACATAGAAGAGTTTTTACCCGTACACCACCACTAAAAAACCACTAAAAAGTGGTGCCAGTGATAGCAACATTCAGATAAAGTAAAAACTGTAAAATAAAAAAAATGACGGCTCATGTTGTGAAGATATTCAAATTCATGTCGGTGACCGGTGCAAAGAAGGGCGAAGGTTAGAGCTGGGTCACTTGACGTATAAGCATGGAAATAGGAGAATATGTACTTCATGAAACAAACTACAACAAACGGTATATCAGTGTAATACGATAAATAAATTCGATATGCATCACAAGGTGTGTGTCTTATTTGAAAAATAACCTAACAATGTGAAATGAAAGGATGAAGATTGAAATATCTATTATATCATGTATTACCCATGTCAATCTGAAATAATGTCACCAAAAAGATACTTAACAAAAGTTTGCTTGCAAACATGTCATAATACACATTACTGTACAATAAATAATAACATGTAAAGCCACACAGTGTATGATAGTAAACCCATATGTTTAGCC
Source organism: Lissotriton helveticus (assembly GCF_964261635.1). Taxonomy (NCBI): domain Eukaryota; kingdom Metazoa; phylum Chordata; class Amphibia; order Caudata; family Salamandridae; genus Lissotriton; species Lissotriton helveticus. The sequence continues at coordinate 1,477,985,131 of NC_136059.1, read as the reverse complement.
TTTCATGTATAGACCTCATGCTCCTCCCGGTGACTTCCTTGTCGCAGGTTACATCAGTGGACATACACACTAGTGGAATATCAGACCTCTTCGTTGTGATGGTGGGGCTAGGGAAGGGTGACTACGCCCCACAGGTGAATGCCTGGAACCTCTGTAACAAGCAATGTGCATACCTCCTCTCCAAGATACAGGATCACTACTTTGCCCTCAACAAGGGTATGGTGTACTCTTTGGGCATTCTCTGAGCAGCAGGCAAAGCCACTATAAGAGGCGTGACCATGGGTCAACTTTGGGCACCTGATTAAGAAAGGACACAGGCTATGGTCACCCTTCAGACCCATGCATTCGTCCTTGAACACTGCGGTAGCATCTGTCCAACTGAGATCCTTAATCGTCACTTGAATGCAGCATTAGATGCTCTCTGGCAAACTGCTGTACTGGCTAGCCACTGGGAATATGTCACCTTACATAATTTTTGAGATTTGTGACAGATCCCTGTCCCTGACCACAACATTTGCGGACATTTGCGGACATTGCCTTTGACTTTTCTGACTACTATGGGTCACTCTATGCTTACCTGGAGTCCCCCCCCACCCCATGAACATATTAATAATGATAATAATAATAATTACATGTATAGAGCTCGCAGCTACCTCGACTAAGGTGTCCCAGCACTAAAGTGGACAACAACTTAGCCATGCTGGCAGAGAACTAGTCTCTAAGGAGGTACAGCCATGTCTTCAAGGACTTTCAAATTTCCTGCTCAGAGTGAATCATACGTCATTAAAGGGGCAGGTCATTCCAGCATTTGCAGGTTCCCACCTTGAACGTTCTGCCCCCCATTCTCGCTTTAGCATAGCAGGAAATGGAGAGGTAGCATTTCAAATTGGACGTCAGCGATCTGCCCTGCTGGTAAGGGCAAAGTCTCTTCCTCAGATAATTGGGGCATCTTCCCTGACAGGCCCAAAAAACTAATTTATGGGCCTTGAATTCAACTCTCCTAGCCACTGGGAACCAATGGAGTTGTCTAAGATGGGCGGAGATATGGTGGCATAGGGGGACCTTACGGACCAGACTAGCTGGCGCGTTCTGCACTATCTACAGCCTACGGATCAAGCTGCAAGGCAGACCCAAATAGAGTACGTTTGCATAGTCGAGATGGGAGGTGATTAATGTGTGCACTACAGTTTTGTCAGGAAGTCGATGCATTTTCTAATATTTTCATTTTGCCAAAGCAGGCCGCAGATACTTGCTGGATATGGGCAGAAATGGATACGTCTTTGTCCCTGCAGACTCCAAGATTCTTTACCAAGTCGTTTGGTACAGGAGCCATTCCCAATTCTACCGGCCACCACAGGGCTTCTGGGGGTGGCACTGCTTGGTTGAAGAACTCTGTCTTGTCTGCGTTGGGCTTTAAAAAATTGCGACTCATCCAGACGGAAATGCGCTTGAGGCAGTCTCTGAAAGAGTCAAAGACTGATGCCGGCATTTCACTGAAGGAAAACATCAGTTGGGTGTCGTCCGCCTAGGATATCACCTTGATCCATGTGTTAGCGATCAGTTCCGCCAATGGTGCCAGATAGACATTAAAGAGAAGAGGGCCCTGGACTGAGCCCAGAGGCACCCCCCCATCTTAGAGGTTTAGCAGCAGAGGAGAAACGGTGGAGAAAGACCTGTTGGTCTCGGCCGTGGATGTAAGACCCGATCCAGTCCAGCACCTTCTCACGGATGCCAATTGGCTTAAGACAATCAAGCAAGATGGAGTGGGACACCTTGTCAAACGCTGCTGGCAGGTCGCGAAGTACTAGCATGGTCGCAGCACCCCCATCCACCGCCCAGCGAATGGAATCTGCCATGTCAATCAGTGTGGATTCAGTGCTGTAACCAGGGTGAAAGCCAGACTGGCAGTCATGCAGTAGCCGGTTGGATTCAATGAAGGCAGCCAACTGCTGAATCATTCATTTCTCTAGTGTTTTTGCAGCGGCCGAGAGAAGAGAAATGGGTTTGAAAGTACTGGTGACTTCCAGGTTCAATCATGGGGGCAAATCTCATATATGAGATTCCTCTTGCTACACTGTCCCCATGGATCTGGTTGTCCTTGACAAACAACTTAAGAAGGACAAAATAATGGCTGCAATTCATGATTTGAAATCCAGCAAGACGTTGGGCCCCTAACAGCTTCCCTACTGAGTACTATTGTAGATATTCTACCTAGTTGGGCCCAGATCTTTTTAGTTTCTACCAAGAAGTGGTCGGATTCCCTCGGACATCGACATGGCCACCCTTGTGTTCATCCATAAGTCTGGCTGTCCCAAGGGCCACTGTTTTTCATTCAGGCCTATATCCCTGATCAATGAAATAAACTTATATACACACAACAATGTGGCTTCATGCCAGTATGTTGATCCAGACATTGTATCCATGGACTCTACCTAGATCTGGCCGGCCTATATGGGGTACCTGCAGGGACCCTTGGCTCTCCTTCTCCTAGACTTTGAAAAGGTTTTCAACACTATGGATTGGTCCTTTCTGGCCACAGTGCTGGAGCAGATGGGGTTGGACCCCAGGTTCTGTCAGTTTAATGGCACCCTGTATTCTGAGCCGCATGCTTTCACACTGGTGAACGGGGTCCAATGTCCTCTGTTCCCCATCTGCAGGGGCACCAGGCTAGTCAGCCTATTCTTACCACTTCTCTTTACCCTTGTGATTGAACTCTCTGCATGAATGATATGCAGTGATGCCTGAGTGATGGGCTGGGATGGGAGGTGGGTGTTCAGGCCAAAATTGTACCATACTTAGATGATATCTCACCTTAATTCTTCTCTGGGACCCACTGTATGGAAATCTCAGCCTTACATGAGTAAGCTCCGGACCTTCTGTTCAACTTGCAGGAATCCATCATGGTTCCATTGGGGCAAGGGGCGATGAACCAATGTGGCAAGCATCTGCCCACATGCGCCACGGCTTTTAAATATTTAGGTGTTCATTTCTGGTAGTAATTTGGAGATGTGGGAACTCAATCTTAACTCATTAAACCACTGAACGAATGCGGATATCCTTCACTGGGGGCACTGCTACTGCTGATCCCTGGGAGAGTGGCCGTGGTCAAAATGTTGACAAAATACCTGTATGTCCACCAAAACCTCCCTCCTCGTATCCCTGGAGGCTGGTCCTGCAGTCTGACCTCCACACTACACTCCTTTATCTGGTCCTGCTGTCCCCCATGAATAGCTCACGATAAGCTTCATATTGTCGTTTACAATGGAGGTTTAGGCATTGCAGACTTCCAGCTTTATTACAGAGCTGTCTAACTGCTAGATCTCAATGACTGGCTGATCATTGGCTTGGATGACCTGACATACTGTTTAACTCTAACTTCTTGGGCTGGACCAATTGATGGGCATTCCTTAAGACAATCCTATCCTTGGAATCCTCTCTGAAACCACCACAGTGGTGCTACACACTTGGATTTATGTGTACCGGAGTATGGGGTTGGGGTAAATCCTGACCAGCCAAACCCCACTCTGGCAGGGTCATCGCCTTGTATACACAGTCCAGCTGTCGGGATTTGCTAAGTGGGATAGGTTTGACATCACAACCCTCAGGATGTGTGTGGGGGCTTTGATCTCCTTTTGGGCCCTCCAGACACACTTCTCCCTTTCCAACACCCAGTTCCACAAATACTTCAGACTCAGGCATGTCGTGCAACCCTATAAATCCCCGATCTTTAACCTCCTCGAGCATAGCCCCTGAGAGTCCAGGGTATATATGGTTGGGCTGTGAAAAGGGGCATCTCCCAGCTGTACTGGACAGTTGTGTTGTTACCAATGCTCCAGATTTTTTTCGCTTCCTCAGACAGAAAATGGAGGGTCGGGTTGGATAGCTGATGACAGTGATTGATCCTTGGCATGACTACCCACCAGCAAAATAGCAATATCTTCAAGGCTCCGCCTGATACAACTTAATAATGTCCAGGCCACCTAACTCACACCACTTTGGCTCCAGCGGGTGGGTACAATTAACACCCCAGGATGTCTCTGTACCAATGCAGGATTATTCCATTTGGTGTGGCAATATCCTCCACTGATAGCTGCCTACTGGCAGAAAATTACAAAATGACCATTAATTCGAATTACTCTTCATGTCTGTCCCATCCGGTCAAGTTGCACCCTGAAGCAAGTTTTATATAATAGCTTATCATTACATCGGAGGCCACCAGGAAACTTTGGATGATTATACGTTCATCTGCGAGAGTCATCTTTACACTTCGGCATATGGCAAATAATTACTCTTGATGAACATTTAAAACTTTGTATTGAAAAGCATGATTATGATATATTAACGCGTTATTTTCTTTTTATTGTGAAAGGAATTTATCTAGATGGGATTTAAAGTTCATGCCTATTATACATTTTTTAGTATGATTATTTAATAGAAGGTCAACTTGCACTGATGTAAGTTTTTCTTAAAATGCACTGCATGTTTTTGTTTCAGTGGATAAAGTATTTCTTGTACTTTTGGTTTTGCCAGTGGTCACGTATTTTAAGTTTGGGAGCACAGGAGGCTTAAAATGGATGTAACACATTAGTGGGGCACACAAACGGGTTGATGAAAACCAGCTTGCACAACTGCACACCATTTGGATCACAGACTATCTACACATGCTTTTGGGACAGAGCACATGCCGAATCTAGCACACCAAAAACTAGCCTTGGAGCATTTCAAAAAAGTTTATGTTGACAACTGGTTGTGCAAAAAATTACAGATGCCATAACTCAAATACTCCACCTTACCCTTACACCCATTGAATCACTTCTAGGCATTTTGGATGGGGTCAGGAGTTTCCGGGGGCACCGATCTCACTTTCGGATGGCATCTGTGGTAGTGAATGTGACACTGCCCAAAAATGGAGTTTAGAAGCAACACCTACCCTTAGGGAATGGCGGAGAGTACTGGATTGGTGTGTGCAACTAAAAAATACATCTACATACCCTGGGGTTGTCCACAGAAACACTTCTGGTTAAGGAATGTAAGAAAGCAGTTTTTTGCAGGTGTCCACCACTTTATTCTACCATTTGGACTATTAGATTCTCGTTTATGACTATGACAATGCACTGAAGCTTGCTAACCAGGCCTCACTGCCAGTGCTTTCTCCCTTAAACTGATACAAGTGAATTGGCATCCCAATTGACAAAGACTTTTGTCCCTCATAAGTCCCTGGTAAATGAGGTACCCGGGCTACCTAGGACTTGGGAGTTAATGGGGTCACCAGGGCCTGAAGCACTAGTCGTGCCACCCTGAGTGTTCCAGGTGAACAGATAACAGCGGTCCTGGCAGTGCAAACTGCATACACTCAACTTTGCCCTTACCATGTGTACCAATGTCAATGCACTATTTTTAATATATGGCAGTCACTCCTAAGGAAGGCCTTCTGAGCCCAGGATGCAGGGTGCATTAAATTAAAGGTGAGGACATATAAGAGCAAGCTTATATGTCCCTATCATAGTCTTTTCCATTAAGGGCTATTATAAGTGGTCAGCAATTCATAGGATAACATGAGCTGGCAACCAGGCACCCCAAGGTTAACAGTTCCAATATGGTACATCCGAAATATGTCATGTTTGGTACCAAACAAAGCCACTCATCACACCAGGCATGGCTCTTTTGTGAAAGTCGATGTGGCAAGCACCCAGGTTGCTACCTTGCAGGTTGTCCACTTGATTGCCCCAGCCTTTCCAGTGCTCTGGGTGTCAGATTCCTGTTTTGGTTTAGCAGCTGCAGACTGACCCTTCTTAGGAGTCAGAACAATGGGCTGGATGGGAAGGAGGTCACACTGCCCTCCCTGACAAGATGACTAGTGAAGTGGCACATCAAGGCGGAGAGTTTCAAAGCTTACACTTCCTGTGAAATGCAACCAGCCTGTCTTGTCTACTAGAGGAGAAAACAGCTCTCCCCCTGCCCGAGACACATTTACACCCAGACAGGCAGGACAATTATGTAGTCAAGCGGTGTACACCCCCAGAAGGCTAGCCACACCCCTAGGGTTGGCTACTGGATCCGTACCACTAACGAAGGTATCAGTAATTTTATTTTAAGAACTGGTAGAAAAGAACATTCTGGGTAGAAAAGATGACACACCCCCAGATGTGGTCACCTCAGAGGATGATTAGTAAGTCTGAGCATAAAACTCTGCTCCACTGACAAAGTTTGTGGAATTCAGCAACATGGAGTTACTGATAAACTCTGCACTCCGCAAAACGGAGCGGAGTTTTTTTTTGTTAGGGCGCTCGAAATGTAGTTTCACATGCGCAGCAGCAACTTGCTGTATGCCTGTGATTGCCCATGAGATTTTTTAGGGCTGTTTGCGGACGCTACGACATTTGGGAGCCAACTGCAGGCTCCCATGAGATTTTGCCGTCACAAACACCTAATTTGGGCACACCAACGACTTTTTGTGGATGTTTTCTACCTTGCGCAAACCCGAACGCGCAGGATCTACTACAGCTGAAATCTAGGAAAGATTCTTCCCTCGAGAAGCATCAAAATCTTCCCAAATTACAATTTGGATTAAAAAAACTCCTCAAATGTACATTTTGCGGGTATTTTTGTGCAAAGAGTCCTTTTTAAAAAACCAACTGGAAGGAAGTGCCCCAGTGTCTCCAGCTTCCTGTTCTATCCAGCAGGCTCCTCCCATTGCTTTGTCCATCTCCTGGTCACTTTCCATTTTGATTTGGAGCTGGAAGGATCACTTGGTATGTCTGCTGCATATCCCATTGAATTTAAGGACTTTGTGTTTGAGATTTCACAATTAAGTTGAAGAACTGGTGTTGATTGTTTGATTAGAGTCATGCACCTGGATTTATTTGTACTTTTAATGGATTTAAAAAAGGTATTGTGGTTAGTGAGTTGCTGTTTTTGAAGGGGCCTGCTCATTTCTTTGAATTTTATTTTTCATCTTTTGTAAAGGAAAAATGTTGCAAAGTTTAATATATTTTCTCCATGATTTTTTAATACATTTGCAATATTGATTTAATTCAGTATGTGGCATAGTCTACCATTTGGCATTCCAGCCAGTAGGCACAGTGCTAGACATGGGCCCATGAAACAAGTGTTTCTGTGATGTCTATTGAATTTGAAACATCATTTAGGCCATGGATGGGTTTGGATTGAAATACAAAATGTGTTTTTTGGGTGGTATTTCATGTTTTTTCCCTTGAAACAGTGTATAGGTGGGATAATGCCTTTGAAGGCTATGTGTTCACTGTGTTGTTACAAGGTGCCCCTTCCTGCACAAAAACAATCTCCCCATGGGGGAGCGTGGCCAAGCCGACGACCAAGATGGCTACTCGGCTCTGAAGCTCCGTCCAGCCATCCAGCACAACTGTGTGTTCCTGCAGTAAAACTCACCATTATGGGCCCGCTGCGACAGCATGAACGCCGGAGCCGATGCTGCATCCACTGAAGCTTCAGCGATGCCGCTGCATGACCTGCGGGGGCTGAACCAGGGAGTGGATTTTGGTAACACGGTCCCGAAAATGCGGGCGCGTCTCATTCGGAACAAGCCTCCTGCGCCATGATCCATTTGTGCTTGGAGCATTGGGCTGTGCTTATGCTGGTGAGCGGCGGAGCACCCCCCTGAGGGCTGTGCGCATGAGACCCTGGCTCTTCTTCATTGACTGAGGTACCGGCACCTGACCCTGCAGGTTGCGCCTTCTGACCAGGGCCAACAAGAGGAGAGGGCCACGACTATCGGCGGCTGGTCTGGGCATCACACAAGCCTGTGTTGGCTGAATTGTGGAGATGCTGGGCCAGTGTGAAGGAGAGACGCGCTGCGCAGCAACAAGGGCTTCAGGGACATTATGAAGCCGTCACCCTGACCCCACACCTGAAGCTTGGTGTTGAGCTACGGCCCTGTAATTACACGCTGCACACAAGAGTTCTTTTGTCTAGTGGCGGATTGGGCGAGACAAACAGGGCATTTTGGACTAGCCTATCCCCGCTATTGGTTCACTGGGGGTGGATCTGCAATAGATGCCCACTTTGCCTGAATTGATGCTTGCCTCCCTCCCTAGAAGATTGTTGATTGCCACTGCCAGATCCACATGAGCCTCAATTTCCTTGACAACCGCGCAACATCCACATTATCGCTCGGTGAATAGTTGCCAGGGAAGGTGTCCTCTCTCCCCTTTTTGACTCAAGGTGACTGCGCTTATTGAATTTGTGTCACTGTGTTTTATTGGGCCGCTGCCCTTACATGTGTCATTGATGCTCTCCATATAAACTATCTGTGGGCTGGCCGGCTGAGATGGCTGTTCCCCACTAGTCCAGCATGCGGCGTTCACGCAGTACCGGGCCAGCATATCTAGCTAAAAAATTGGTTTGGTATCGTCCTACCGGATAATTAAGATCCAGCTCAAAATCCCTCCTAGTTCAACCTCGTGCCCGGACGATGCGTAATGGATGTCAGTCCTTTTCCTATGTGGCTCCTCATCTCTGGAAAAAACTTCCCCCCCATCTTCTGTCAATTACCAACCACTGGCTATTTCGAAAAAACGTAAAAACCTGGCTCTTTCCAAAATAACTGTTACCCAGCAGCCCCGGTCTATGTCAAGGTTGCTGTTCTTCACTGCAAAGCGCCCTGAGACCGAAAGGTGATTTGTGCGCTCTATAAAAGCTTTTGACTTATGACTTATGACTTATGACATAGCTTGCGCCGGTTGTCCTGCACAAAACACTGGAGCGTTGCAACACTGACCTCTCTCCCTGGGCATCCCGCTGACCGAGATCACTCCGCTCTTCGCGACATGGGCCTCAAAGATCCCAAGCAATGAACGCTACCCTTTGAGAAAGTTACGGACATTAACCATCCTCGCTTGCTCAAACATGGCAGAGGCAGCGCAGAACCTGGCCAAACCAGTTGACCACACCAATTCCCTGCTGCAGGAGATGCACACCGATTTTAAAGCATTGGATACATGTTTTGACTCTCTTGATAAATCCCTTGCCAGCCTGGGTGCCAAAGTCCAAGTACATGACAGACAACTAGATGTGGCGGAGGCACGCATTTCTACCATTGAGGACGGGACAGCTCAATCTGTCAAGCGACTCGTCCATGTGGAACGCATTCTGAAGGAGGTCGCTATCAAGAACGGAGATTTGGAGGCGTGCATGAATTGGTTTGTTGAAACTCTGTTACTAGATCTATTTGGCAAGGCGGCTTTCACCAGTGGCTTTGTGATAGTGAGGGCGCATAGGTCGCTAAGCCCTCGTCCTAATCCCGGTCTACCTCCTAGACCCATTGTGGCTCGAGTTCTGAACTTTCGCTATAGGGACACTATTCTTCAGCTGGCAAGGGAGAAAGGAGACATGGATTGGCAAGTTTCCAAACTGTCTTTTTACCCAGATTTCACTATTATGGTCCAAGAGGCGAGATGGAAATTCAATGGTGACATGGCTGCTTTGAGAACTATAGGGCTTGCTATGGTATGCTGTATCCGGCCAAACTAAAGGTGTATGTGGATGGCAGGGCCCGCATCTTCGAAAAACCCAAAGGAATCGCCAGAATGTTGTCGTCTCTACAAACTAAAGAACAATTCCAAGATCAGACCAGGATTCAGCTCCTCTCCCTCGCACTGTGGCTCAGATGTGAGCGCGGAACTCTTTTCCACTGCTGGCATGGGATGAATGGGATTTTTTGAACAGCGGACATTATAGTCAACTTGTTGCAGGAACACACTAGTTACTTTGCATTGATTTTGCAACATGCTAGAGACATGCCGGGGTGTTGATGCCCCCCATGGTGTACCCTTAGAATATCGGTCTGTTCATTTTGGACTACTGTTTCATTGGAATGTTAATTCAGTGTAAATCTCTTTAGTATTTCACGTTCACTCTTATTGGAGAGGGGGCCTTACCCTCGAGGGGGCATGGCTGGGTGGGGGGTGGTGGGTGGGTAAAGGTTTCCATTTATCACTTGTTCGTCGTACACTTAATGTATCTGTGGATGAACACTACCGATAATGTTATATTGTCTATTTTGTTAGTAATGCTCTGTAAACCAGATGGCCAAGTTTGGTAATGTGGAGGGCCTTTTAGCCCTTACCCTACTCTTGTGGAATGTGAGGGGGTTAAATGATACTCGGAAGTGGAGACATGTCCTTCATTATCTATTGAGACACAAGGTAGATATTGCTTATTTACGGTAGACGCATCTTTCCAAGTCAGACAGAGCATACTAATTGGGGCCCTCATAGATAGTTCACACACTACAGTAACTATGCTAAGGGTACAGCCACTTTGACACACAACAGGATTCCGTTCTGCCACAGATCCACTCTCCTAGACATCGAGGGAAGGTTTCTAGCGGTGTACGGATCTATATATGGTAGGGATATTACATTAGTATGAAAATACGCCCCCAACTCGGACGATCCATACTTTTTTTACACTATGTCGACGCAGTTGAGTAAATTAGATCCGCTGTCCATGATTATGGGCGGAGACTTCAATCTACTCCTTGACCCCATTGCAGACAGTACCTCAACAGCACAAGACTCTCTTGGAGCTATGCGACCAGTACACCCTATGGGATGTTTGGCAGAAACTGAATTCCTCCACTACAGAATACACATACTGTTCAGGCCAATAAAACACGTGGATGAGGATTGATTTTTGGCTTATATAACCAGACATATATGGCTGGTGTTCCTTGATTGAAACGCTCCCCAGAGCTTATTTGGACCATACACCAGTTAAGATGTTTCTATTGTTTCCCCGCCCTGAGGGCTTTGAGCGGCAGTGGCGGTTTCCTAGCCGCACCTTACAAGATGAAGTCTTTAGGGCTGAAATTCAAGAGGCTATTGAGAACGATTTCATGTTAATACAGGTTCAGTGGACATGTAGGCTGTGCTCTGGGAGGGTTTTAAAGCGTTTCTTAGGGGCACGTGTATTACCAAACACGCCGGGGTACTCAAAGACCTACGCAACACGAGAACACAACTTGAGCGAGACCTAAAGGCATTAGATGTAGCATCTACACATCAAGCCCCACCTGCGAATGGGAATAGATGAGCGGTTCTATTCGAGATTACAGGGAAGCAGCAGACAGGGAGATTTTATTCTTGGGGAAATAACAAACAGCTGGGCGCTATGGGTAGGGAGAACGCCCGGGGAGGGTCCTGACTCAATCACTAAGACCTCCCTACCACAAATCTTACTTTACTACATGAAAGACACCCGATTCTCAAATCCACACCTCCACTAAAGACTTTCAGAGTAGTTGTTTAGACTTTTCTTCAAAGTTATAAAAGTCTACCCTTGGAAACGATTCTGTAGCGCAAGAAAACTTTCGAAACAAAATTGCATTAGTCTGTTTGGAAAAATACATGCAGGAGTTCCTGGCTGAACTCATCTCGGTCGAGTGTGTGCTGCTAGCCATTGATACTATTCAGAGCTCCTCAGCGCCCGGACTTGACGGGTTTACGGGGGAGTTTCACAAAATTTATAAAGGCCCCTAAACTCATTGAGGTATACGCTGAATCTTTAGAAAAGCAGCTTCTCCCCCCACTTTACAAGAGGCTGTTATAATTTTACTTCCCAAGCCGGGCAAGGACCCCACACAGTGTGGTTCTTATCGCCGGCTATCCAAACTCAATTTGCACTATAACATTTTGGCAAAGGTCCTATCAAACAGATTTTCCCAACTGATGAAATTTATAATCGCCCCGGCCCAATCTGGGTTGCGCCCCACCGCTCCACCTCCCTTAATCTCCGCACACTGTTCTTGGTCATTCATAGGATTAACCCTGATACACCAGCTGCTGCTATATTATTAGGCCCAGAGAAGGCATTTGACTCCTTGGAATGGCCCTTTTTTCTCTCCATAATGCGCCGCATGGGAATGTCCATGGGCTTTATCGCCATGACAACCTTGCTGTACTCTAAACCGACCACACAGTTGCACTTAAATGGCACACTTTACACTCCTTTTTCACTTACGCGTGGTACGAGGAAGGCTTGCCCTGTTTCCCCTTTGTTTTTTATTTTGGCGATGGACCCACTTGTTCGGCACCTCCCTGAGAAGCATTAACACAGAGGGCTGCAGTTCAACACTAGCCCACTTTTGATATCACTCTACGAGGATAATACAATACTTTATTTCAGGCATCTAAAAGATTACCAGCATTAATTGATCAGAGAAATTATTAGATTGGGCCGTTTCTCTGGATTGGGCAATAACTGGCACAAATCAGTCATATTCCCATTGATGAGCAGTACGACATCCTGCGACCTTGAGCTCCCCCTAGAATGGTGCACTGACTCAGTGTGGTATTTAGGCATACATATACACCTGGACACAACTCAAATATTGATCCTCAATTATGAGCTAGTGATAGACACATTAACCACTCAAATAGGGAAATGACTCCGACTCCCCCTATCACTGGCTGGACGTGTGGCCATAATAAAGATGATCGTTCTTCCCAAATTTCTCTATTATTTCAATAATATACTGATTCCACTCAACAACCAATTTTTTGACACACTCAATTCCCTCCTTAGCTGCTTGGTTTGGGGTGGGGGGCAGGCAGGGTTAACTGGGCATTACCATATATAAGAGGGGGTTATGGTGTTCCTATCGACGCTCCTCGCCACGGGATTCCCTAGACACCCGCAGGACATTCAAACCATCTCCACCATGTGCTGAGCGTGGCATAAATTGTGCCGCATTACTGGCACAGAGAGGCTATATTGCTCTGCCCTCCCTATCGTGAATCCACGTTTACTTCCCAAAACGGACGAAAGATTGGTACAGCGCATGCTGACGTGGTTTGCTTTCACAAGGTTGGGCGACATTTATCCAGATGGCCAACTTTTCTCCCCCTCAGAAGACACACGACTTACTCCTAGTAGTGTTATGGACAAATTTGTCATGAGCTGTAATCGTTCCGCAATTCAAGCAACTTTTCCGATGTTCCCACTCAAGCCAGCGTCATTTTCCCCACTGACGCTGATCAGAGACAGCGCGGATAGCTCGCACCTGTAATCGTAGTGCATAGGAGAAAGACTTAGGAACTACCATCACTGATGACAAATGGGCTTACTGCTGCTCGGTTACACACAATGTCTCCCTAAATGGCATGCACAAACTGCTACACTTTAAATTTCTGCACTGTATCTATTTCACCCCAGCCCTCTCTCCTAAAATAGATGCCACCAGGCCGCATACATGCCACAAATGCTCCGCGCCGCACGCAGACTTTGCTCAGCTAGCCTGGACATGCTCCAACCTGCAAAGTTATTGGGAACAGATTCAACACACGTTAAGCCTGATCTTACACAATTCTGGAAGTGGCACTATTAGAATATACATTTACAATCCCCAAGAAAGTCCGCAGGTTTGCGTCACTTGGCCTATTATTATCCAATAGGGAAGTGGCTCTATACTGGGTGCGTAAGTCTTCCCCATCTGTTCAGAGTTAGCTGTACAGTCTTGCCTATTGCAATGTAAACAGTGAACTTTATGCAAGTCAGATGCCTCGGACACCCTGCCCCATAGATATCTGGGGGCCCTACAAGTCCTATGTTGAGATGCTCAGGCAGGAGTCTGTTTCCTCTCTAGAACGTGGCATAACTCCATAGGGGGTAGGGTGAACACATATTCACACTGCTTGGACTTTTATATATGCAGCCCAATACATAATGCAATTACATGTGGATTTTGGGGAGAGATAGCGCTATGTTGATGCTTCCTTGTTGTTGCAAAAGGATTGGGATTGGCCAGCAGGATCCTTGCATACTGTAAGTTTATTATTGTAAATGAATATTCTTTCATGGTAACTGGTTGGATATACTTGGTCTAAGAATAAGACACAATCTCAGTATGATGTGACATTTGATTACCACGGAAGATATACGAATATGTAACAGTAATTATGCTGTACGATGTAAATGGAAAATTAAGTTAAAAAAAACAATCTACCCATGACGCAGGCATCCTTGCACAGTTGTGCAAGGGTGCTTGCGTCGGCGCATTGCTGCAGTTTGTGCGCTAGCGCAGGGGGAAGCACAGAGATGTAACATATTCCTGTAAATATGTTGCATCCCTGTGCTTTGGAAATTCCGCAGAGTGGTGCAGTCAAAGGGCTTGCAGTGCCACGCTGTGGCGCTTCCTTGTGGATCTGCCCCAAGGAATATAGAAATTATGTAAATAGGTTAATGCAGGGATAACAAGAATTTAGAAAAGGATAGATCAAAGAGGATTTTGGGAAAATTTAGCGAAAGGGTAGAAATAAATATTTCAAAAGAATGAGCTGTAAAATTTAGGGAAATAGATATTAATATTAAAAACCGGAGGACATACTGGGGCCAGAAGAGCCATCAGCCGAGCAATGTTCAATGAATGATGTTTGCTTTGAAGTTCCAATCTCATTCGCAATCATTCTCAACCCCCTTTGATGGGCCAATTCACTAAGTCCGCATTTTGTCTTTTAATGCATAGATGGATGCATGCATACACCAAATTGATTGGTTGATTGTCACTGTACGAGCTATAAAATAAGGCTCTAAGAACCGAATTGAGAGGACTTGCGCCGCTAAATCACTAATGCTAACTACCATTATCTTAGTGACAGGACAAAGGAGTCTCTGCGTTACTTAAGTTCTTACATAATCAGCCTAAGCGAACTCCAACAAATACTATTAGGTAGCACCGAGCACTTGTCTAAAATAACAATTGCATAATATATTTGTAAACTTAACTTAACTACATGTGAGCAGCATGCCTTTTATTTGGCAAAAAATTATTAGCAATAACATTGAACACACAAGCAACAATATTAATAAATAACTACTCACAGAGCCCCACAACCTAAACCCTTAGCAGATCCAGCAGGTCCTGCTCTGAGTCCAGGATGTCTGACCAGCGGTGTGTCAGCTGATTAAGGGTGCACCGGACCCCAGAACAGCAATACCCTGCCTGGCCCACCCTCGTCCAGCGCTAATGGTGCTCCCAGACTCCATACCCATACCCTGGCCTGCCACCTGCTGCCAGGGTGGTGGGGAGGAGGCGCTGGACATAAAACTGCGCTGCCACTTCCACCTCAGAAAACAAGGCCTGTGGCTGCACCCCTTTCAGAAGGCGGCTCCTTTTTGTAGCCTTTTTTGGGGCACTCTTGCCTTCCATCCTGCTGAGGGTGTGGAAGAACACAATATAGAAAGTATAAAAAACAGGAATAAGAGGGAAGGAAGTAAAAGAAATTAGGAAGAAAGTAAAGAGAAAAAATAAAGTACAAAACTCACCAAAAACACACAAAAAAGTACATTAAAACACACAATACACATTTAGAAAGACAAAGGGTAAGATAATAAATAAAGATCGGAAAATAGGTTTCAGAAAGCAAGGTCTGAAATGATTGAAGAAGCATCAAAATATAGGTCCCAGCACCATAAACAGAGTAGGAAACAAGATAGCCCTTCCCGTACGCAACCGCCTGGTGCAGTTTGCGTGACATTAGTGCTCGAACACGCAATCCGCATTGCCATACGGCAGAAACATCATGCAAAAGAGTAAGACAAGTAACTCTGCCCGCTCGAGGAACTCTGCGTTGGACGGCAGAGTTTCTTTCCACTTTGTTGAGTTCTGCGTAGCGCTGCGAACTCTGCCCACTCTTACTGATTAGCCGCTGGGCCTAGTACCCCATTGACCACTTGCGCCCACATCCCTAATGCCGCAAATTCTAGGACTTAGGGGGCATCCCTCAATCAATCAGTATTCATATAGCACAACACTATCACCCTTATGGGTCTATGGAGGCTGACATTGTTGCGCGGCGTCGAAGAGCCAGCTCTTGAGTCGCTTTCTGAAATCCACCAGGGCAGGTGCAATTCCGAGGTAGAGGCCAGTCCAGGGCTTGGCAGCAATGTAGAAGAAGGAGCAGCCACTGCTACAGCTGCAATTGATGCAAGGTTGAGTGAGGCAGAGCACCAGCCTTTTGCTGGCAGATGAAAGTTCATACAATTGTTGATTTATTATGGTCCTTGGTTGTGTAAGGCCATGTATGCGTGCATGACAATCTTGAATTTAGCCAGTGAAGGTCTCTGAAGTGAGGGGTGAAGCGGGTCTGCTAGGGGAGATCTAGATTGAGTCTGGCTGTGGTGATCTATATGGTATGATGTCTCTTGAGGAGCTTGGTGGGGGTTCTGGCATAGAAAGCGTTGCCGTAGATGAGCAGGCTGGTGACAAGTGCCTGTGATACGTTTTTTCTGGTGTTGGTTTGGATCCATCTGAAGATTCTGCAGAGCATGAGTAGGGTGTGGAAGCATGATGAGGTGACTGCATTCACTTGTCTCTTCATGGTGTATTGGCTGCTGCTGATGATCCTGAGGTTGCATGCGTGGTCTGATGTTGTGGGTGTGTTATGTACCCCAACCTAGGAATAAGTAGAAGACAACCTTTCACCAATATTTGTCCTACCTTGCTTTGCATAACACTTCTAGCACTGACCTTTTACCTAGTTATGTACTGAATAAATATCGATTGGTTTTCTTGAAACTAGCCTCATTTATTATGCATGAGGATTCTTAGAAAAGTCCCCTGCACATGATGTACATAACGAATTAACATACTCTGTATAAAAGTCATGGTCATCTTCATCCTAGGGCAACAAACTACTTTGAATAGTTGCAGATATTGATTTAGGCTCATTTACATAATCGTACTCACAACATATCGATTTTGGTAGGGACCCAGATGCTATCATTATGGTATAAAAGAACCATACCTTCACTAGATAAGCAGAGGAGATGCTTCCACACTGACACAAGACACTGAGGTCCCGACCTGCTGAAACTTTGATACTCAGCAGTCTGACATTCCATGTGGGGTGTCCAACTCGAGACCAAGACATGGTCCTTTATTCTCTCCCATCAGAAAATGGGGTTGGTTCTTTACTGAGGGATACTTGCCTTTATACCCACATACATGCTAGGAACACTTAGGTAGGGTCTGCATCGTAGCAGTACGCTTGATTACTGTCATGTTTATATGCCTGCATATATTCTCTGTTTTAGCACCTTGGTAGAATTACACCTTCTATTTACTCTGTGGGTGCTTGTAATCTTCTACATTTGTTTCTGTCCCATGATTGTCACAGCAAACATGGTTTATACTAGAATGATGCTGTTTCAATAAATGCTGATTGAATAACATCCCTAATGCTTATTCTGTGTATCTCTCTGAGACTAAGTGAGCACGATTGATTGAGAGAAAAGTACTGTACTGTTTCCACGATCCCTGAAGGATCAAGAGTTGCATTGTTCGGTGGTTGCCAGAAACTATTCGCTCCTTGATAAGGTTAAGGGGCTTATGGTGGCATGGTGAACTAGCTGGTCAGTAGGCTGACATATCCTTTGGGAGTGTCTGCAATCAGTCTAGACACTAATCCGTTTGTTTATGTTATCCAACAAATGCGCAGATCTTATGTATTTGTGGGAACTAGACGACAGGTGTTGGTCCTAGTTCTGAATTCCAACAGCTGTGGTCCCATGTAGAGTTTTTTTTTCCGAAGATCAGTACTTCTATTTTGTTGGAGTTGAATATAAGACAGCTATCTCTCACTGGGTGGCTACGTTGAAATTGGTCCTGGCATTGAAAGGGTCCTAAGTGAGCGGGAGGATGAGCTGGATGTCATTGAAGTAGGAGATAATTTTGAGTCTGTGGGATCTGACAATGTCTGTGAAGGCGTCATGTAGCTATTGAACAGTGTGGGGCTGAGGGATGATCCTTGGTGTACATGGCATATGATGTTCTTGGGAGCGGAGGTGAAGGAAGGTAGAAGAACACTCTATGTGTGTCCAGAGAGGAATAACGTGATCCACTGGAGGGCATGTTGCTGAATGTCGATGTTGTAGAGTCTGCTTTGAGGATGTGATGGGAGATGTGTTGAATGCTGCAGAGAGGTGGAGGAGAGTAACGGCCACCATTTCTCCTCATTTGGAATCCTGGTTGTGAGGCGTGAAGTAGGCGGTTTCATTCCAGGTAGTCGGTCAGCTGTTGGTTGATGACTTTCACAAGTACTTTGGCTAGGTATGGGAGCAGTGGGATTGGCCGGTAGTTTTGAGGTGGTTGGGGTTGGCAGAAGGTTTCTTTAGTAGGGGTCTGACTTCTGCATGTTTCCATCCATTTGGGAATGATGCTGTGGAGATGGTAACATTGAAGAAGTAGATGAAATCTGTGCTGATTATGTTGACTCTGAAGTTGAAGAGATGGTAAGGACATGGGTTCCCCTGAGTAGATGGAGGACATGATGGTTTTGGTGGTGTGAATGTCCAGTGGCGACCATTTTGTTAAAGCTGGGCAGGTGTCTGCTGTTTGGATGAGGTTGCCGAGGTTGTCGTAGTGGATTGGGTGTCAAAGTTGTTGTAGATGGTGGCAATCTTTTTCTGGAAGTAGTCTGAGAGGGTGTCACAGAGTTGTTCGGAAGGTGGACAGTGTTTTCTGTGGCTGCTGGGTTGGAGAATTCCTTGATGATTTTGAAGAGTTCCTTAGTGTGGTTTGCCGCTGCATCAATACGGTCAGTGGTGGCTGCTTCTTGGCATCCTTGATGTGCCAGTGGTAGTCATTGAGGGCTGTTTTATTCCTGACTCTGTTGGAAAGGTCCTTGGTGATGTGCGATTGCCTACTGAGTTGGAAACAGTTTCGATTGGTGGTTCTGAGCTCTGGGGTGTATCAGCTCGCTTGTCTTGAGGTTCAGTTAGTTTTCACCGCTTTCTGTGGGGTGACTGTCAGCAACTTTGTGGATCCAGGCAGAGAAGTTGTTGATGGTGTGGTCGAGATCGGATTATGTGTTGGGTGGTGTGGTGCTGAGAGCCTACTCTGATGGCTCTCGGTTACCTTGCCCCAGCCATGGAGGGTGGTGTTGTGGTGCTTTGTGATGGTGTGTTGGGTGTCAAAAATGGTAAAGTGGATGTTTGTATGGTCGGTCCTGGTGAGCTCCAGCATGTGGGTGAATTTGATTTTGTCACTCGACTGCCCTTTTTCTTTATTACACGCATGCCCATACCTTGTGCACAATTACCGGATGCATGCTTCAATTCCATGTATGATATTTGCAGACAAGAGTTAAGTGTATACTAAAAGCAATTTGTTGTAAAAAAAAAAACAATACCCAAAAAACTGCTGAAAAGAAAAACATTGAGCAGCTTGGCAATACAACTCTTTTATACTTACCTGTACTTGTTTTACTAACTAAACACACTGCACAGAATTGCACTTGGCCCATGAACCTCCTTTCCACCTTTTCCACACAATTAAATGAAAAAGGTTACTAATGCTGACAAATGCACTGATTAAAATCCAAGACTCTTCTGCACAGACTAAATGCCATCATACAACATTATTGCCAGTATCATTTCCAAAGCCTGTCCTTAGGGCTGTGGCAAGATAAGACTGACACTCGCAAACAAGATGATGACTACAGTGGTGTATGATCAGTTTTCATACTGTGGGGCATGTTTATGAGCCTCTTGCACCACCAAAGCATCACTTTTGTGATGCTCCAGCGGCGCAAACTACAACATCATACTTATGATGTCACACAAAGCCACTTTGCATGGTTTTAAATGGCCTCATAAATATGGAGTAAGGCAAGGCAGCACAATTCGCTGCTTCGCTTTACTCCGCACTAACGAGGTGTTCCATGGTCACTTCAGTGAGTGTTCACACGCAACAGCCATCGTATTTGACACTGCCTCAGATTTACAAAACCATGTGTACCTGGAGATAAGCCAAAACCTTACACCCCTCCAGGGCAGGGGCACCGAGGAGAAATTACCTTATTTCTCCTCATGTTTTTTTTCTTTCTCTGTATTCATTATTCTGCAGCACAAATGTAAGGAGGAAAAAGCCCCCCATGGTTGTTTTTGTGCAGGAAGGGACACCTTTCTGCACAAAAACAATTCTACTGACAACACAAGCACCCTTGCTCCATGGTGCAAGGGTGCCTGCATTGGAGCTAGGCAGCCAAAACAATGCCAGTGCAGAGGAAAAGAGCAGGCATGCACCGTAATGGATATACGTGGTGCATTCCTACCCTTACCCTTTAACGTAGGGCATCCACCAAGGTGACTTGCTGCGCTGCCGTAGGCCAAAATACCATAACTGAGGCCAGGAATGTCTGCTTTCCTGTGGGAGGACCCTACATTTCTTTCACACTTGAAAAAAATCAGTAGATAAAAGAAAGCTGACCCAAAGCCCCTTTCTGCATGTAACATTATGCATTTTTTCAGGTTACATTGACCTGGCCAAGCAGTTTAAGATGTCTCTGGTTCATTCCTAAAAACTTGAAGGATTTTGGTTTCACCCAGGTTTTGTCATTTCCAGTGCCTCTAACCCATAGATGGATTGCTGCTTAATTATGTTTATTCAAATGTATTCCTCATTAGTGCATTTAGAGCTTAGTTTGTCAACCAACATGCTTACGTTGCACTGTGACGTGTTTTAAAGCTGGGCTTCTGATGCACCAATCAATCATATTGCAAAATGTGGGTTCACCGGAGGTTGTCAAACTCAATTGTAAAATGGGAAGGTGTCCCAGGGACACATCTGCATGTTTCGAATGAGTTCCCATCCCAACTCACAGGTGCGTAACTGAGCAATCATTTGCAATGGCAATATCGGTCGTAAACCATTAAATCACCCGCACGAGGAAGGTAGGCGCCGTTGATGAACCAGGCATCCTCTAATGTCCACTCCTATTTGTAATTCGAATAGGTCTCAAAAGTTACTCTACAAGAGCTTCTCGACTTGCAGAGTAACGTTTGCACATTTCAGAAAACTCTTTGCCAGTTACAAAGCCTGTGATTTTGTGACTGCAGTTTCTGTAACTGTAACATAGTTTTGTACAAGGAGCCCTGGATAATTTCATATATCACATTTATAAAGGGAAAACCTTTAATGATAGGAATACTTTTATCTGTACGAAAGTAGAACATAAGTCATCCTTATACTTATCCTGTATGGTTTAATTTAGTCTTGAACTGTTTCTGATATCTATTTATTTCGTTCCTTCTTTCGTTTTCTTACCTCGCAAACACAGAACTGTTCCACAACACAAAGAGACAAAGACAATCTACAAAAAGAAATAGAACGTGTTCAGGATGAAAAAGCGGAAATGATCAGCAGCGTGAAATGTCTGACCATTGAATATGGTTTTAAGGAAAAAGTAATGGATCTAGTGAACGCTAATATCACGGTAGGTTCTTCTTGAGATATCAAGCTGAATTGTATCCTTTTCATTCACGTATGCACCTAGATGCAACCATATAACATTTGTATAGATACATATTTTTTATTAAATGATACATTGTTTAGACAAATCTGACCATATAATGTAAGTGCACATAAACTGTTTATATAGAAAATAGAGTGCCTCATTACATACTATGTAGTTTCAGAGGTGAGACTTCTAAAAAAGTTTTGCAGAACATGGGAACAGGGATAATTAGGACCCCTATTGTTTTTGCCACGGCTCTCGTCATTATCTAATTGTTAGGAATAGAAATGTTTCCTGAGGAATACACCGTCACAACACTAGACAGGGTGAATAAGAGAGGGGCTAGCTATAGCTTCAGGAGCCCCTCATCACAGCAAAGTACTTGATACAGTGATGACCGCCAGTATGGAACTGATGGTGTTTGGGCTAGAGTCTTGGAAAGGGGTGAGCGCGATGGGGGCGATAGTGTATCACCCTCCAGGAGAAAGTAAAAAAAGTGTTTTACACCTCATTACTGGAGTCTCTCGCCCGTACATTCTACAATCGGAAACCTTTTTTCTGGTTGGCTATTTTAATCATCACTTAGACGACCCCAACAACACAGATACGAAATGCTTGGTATCGGCCAAGGAGTCCCTAGGTCTTTCACAAATGATCCACGAACCTACTCACATAGCAGGGCATAGCCTGGACAATATTTTTTCAAACGTAGGCCTATCAGCAGATCTTCCACGGGCACTGACCTGGACTGATCATTTCGCTCTCAAGTTCACGATTAGTAGGACAGATAGAGATAGCAAGCCTCAATGCAGAGTGAGTCCTCATAGAGCTTGGAGGAAAGTCAGCCCGGGGTGTTCAGTCAAGCTTTCAGACCCCCCCTCCTTTGACAAAGGAGAGGTTAGTGATAAGGCCTTAGGTAAATGGGAGGCCTCCATTGGAAACATTATTGAGCCACTTAGAGCAGCACGTACGCAGGAAAGGGTCACCTCAGCCCCATGGTTCTCCAAAAGTCTTAAAAAAGAAAGGCCTGGTGTAGAGGCAGAGAAAGAAAATGGAGGAAAACCAAGCGGCAAGAGGATAAACAGGCCTTTTCAGTGGCACATAGAACTTACTTAAAAAACTGCAACACAGCGAGAAGAGGCAATTTAGGCTCGCAAAGATCTCCTCTAAGGAGTTTTTTAAAATACTCAAAGAGTTCACAAACCCAAAAGTAAATACTCCCTCTATCCCTGTAAGAAAGTGGCTGTGTATATACTGCACAAAAGTAAGGTTCAGTGTGCACAGAGTCCACAGTCCCCAGAGGTATGGCAGAGGCTAAAGATAGATATAACCTTACTCTCTAAAGTGGTAGCTTGGTCAAGAAGCAAGGCAGTATCAGAGGACAGTGTAAAGCAATTGTTGTACACACTCAGTCAGCAAATGGTCTCACACACTCTAGAACTGAACTCTAAGCCAATTGTTTTCTATATAAATAATATTGTTGTTTTATTTTAGAACCACAAGTAGGTTTAAAAATACTTTCTCAGAATGGGATGTTGCAATTGAATACTTTCAAATAGCAGTTGACTTTTAGATGCAATAGATACAGTTGTTGCAATATGCAACACAAGTTAAACACAATTATAACATTGAGCGCAATAGGAGTTTCATGTAAATGCAATAAAATCACTTTATAAATGTTTTTCTTACTCAGGGCTGGATCCTGGATCCAGCCCTGGGGCATTTTCTGTACACAGTTGAAAGAAATCGTTTTTTTTACACATGCGATTTTTAAGGAATATTTGTATGTTTTGAAAATCGACACTTAGAAGAAATTTTGGTTAAAACCAAGCAATGTTATCCTATGGAAGGAAATCAGGTTATCGGACAATCACAGTTGTAATTACTTTTGAAGGTCAGTCCTGGGCACAAAGATCCAGCAATGGGATCTTCCATGGTAACAGGTGAGCAATTTCGTTTTCGTTGATCAGATGATTTTTAAGGAATATTTTAAAGTTGCAAAACTTGACACAGAAGAATGTCCAAGTGAAACCTAGCCAATGTTACCCTATAGAGAAAAACAAGCTATCAGTCTTTGGGGAAAGTACTCAACTGGCAGAGTTAAGTTTCTGGGGTAAGACTCAGGGGTCTCCCAGGGTCAGGTAGGTACAGGCTTACACCCTCAGTGGCACAGGGGCAGCCTGGTGCAGAGAGAGTAGGTCCAAAGTTATCCCATGGAGGATAGAGGGCCCTTGGGTCGTGGCTGCTAGCAGGCAGAGCATGCGGCTGTGGGAGCTGAGCTCCTGGTCACTTACAGAGGACAAGTGGGGAAGTAGGATAGGACAAATGACGCACTTCAAGTGGCACTCAGGCAGCTTGGTGCAGGGTGCTTTGGGCCTTCGTGCGCCCAATGTATTTCAATGGGAACAATGCAAAATTAACAAATGCTGCAAGCTCGGGGATTCTTCAGGTGCGACCACTACCTTGAGAGGTGAGTTGGGAAGCTGTAGGTTAGGTAGTCACCCAGAAGTTGGGCTCAGGAGACGCCGAGGTTTAGCAGGAGCAGGTTCGAGGGTCGACAGGCCTGTAGGGCTTGGGCCAAGTCAGTTGGTGTCGTCCACTTGTTAGTAGCTGCATGGCAGGTCTTCTTTCTTCTTGTTCTTGTTCTTGTTTCAAAATCGGGATCTGCAGAAGGAAGGTTCAGGGTGCCCTTAAATACAAAATATAGGGGCGTTATAGGTAGGGCAAGGGCAGGGACCAATGCGTCCCTGTCCTGGGGTGAGTAAACCCTCTGTCCTGCCACTCTCCAGTGGGAGGGGGGCAGAAGCCTAGCTCTGATTGGGTAGGGCTCCCCATTCTCAAAATGGCCAGAGCCCAGAGTTTTGTTTTACCTCGCATCCACCACCTGAGGGGTGGGGTTGGCAGAGGCTGGCACACACCCTTTTCATCCTTTGTTTTTACCACCGATCTTCCCGCCAGAGTGGGGATCAGAACTGGTGGGGGCCAGTTGCTGAGTAAAGCAAGTGGCCTGGAGAAGCTCACAAAGGGGGTATGCTTTTGAAGCTCCCCCTACCCATCCTG
Organism: Lissotriton helveticus; assembly: GCF_964261635.1. NCBI lineage: Eukaryota > Metazoa > Chordata > Amphibia > Caudata > Salamandridae > Lissotriton > Lissotriton helveticus. The sequence goes on along the minus strand of NC_136059.1, from coordinate 1,477,960,799 downwards.
GGGGAGGAGCCCTAGCACCTCATCCCAGGATGTGCATTGTTGCAGGCCCAAGAGAGCGGAGGGCTCTCAACTGAGGGGTCCAGCAACATGTCTGCTGGGTGGCAGCCTAGGCAGCCTCTCAGTCAGGACGTTGGTTGTGGGTTAGTTTCAGGGGGCAACTCTGAGTTGCCCTCTATCGTGCATTTTACATTAAATCCCACACTGTCATCAGTGTGTATTTAATGTGCTGAGAAGTTTGATACCAAACTTCTCAGTCTGCAGTGTTGCCATTATGGTGCTGTGGAGTTCATAATGACAACCTCCCAGCACCATATATTCTTAATGGTATCACTGCACTTACAGTGCACAGGAATGACCCTGGGTACTGTAGGGACACAGGGCTCATGCACCTGTGCCCACACCACTTGCGTAGTGCACCCAGGTAGAGGGATGACTGAGGTATGACAGGGCAGTGTGTTTGTGGGCATGGCACACAGGGATGTGTGCCATATCGACTCTGTTTAGTTCTGCACCAAGACACTCAGCCTGCAAAGGCAGTGTGTGTGTGTCAGGGTACAGGGCCTCTAAGGGTGGCACAATAAGTGTTGCAGCCCTTAGTGGCCTTCTCTGGTCACAGTGCCCTGGGTACCTAGGGTGCCATTTATCAGGGGCTGGCAGGTGTCCCCGGGATGCCAATTGGGTTTAGGCTTCAATGCAGTTTTAGGGAAGGAACACCGGCCCAGGGTACCAGATTTGCAGGAACCTAGGGCACACTCTGTCAAAGTACATCAGCAATTCTGCAAAAAGTGGCGGCACACCATGCAAGAAAGATGGCACTTTCTCACAAACGGTATGTAATGATTTAGCAAAAAATGTCAAAGACAAGATTTACAATATCTACTGTTCTCTGGCTGCAGAAGAAGTATCTAAGGGCTAGCCCCTTCTGGGAGAGACCTCTTCTACCCAGACTAGACTCCTTCACAACCATTTTCACTGAGCAAGTGGAAGCCTTGCTGGTGGAAACAAAATCAGGTGCGTCCACAGACCCAGCCGTGCCATTTATAATGGCTGAACTAGCTCCAGTCTTAGCCCCCTCACTAGCTGAGGTCTGCACCGTAGCCTTTGCTACGGCCACTTTCCCAAGAAAATGGCAAAAGGTGCATATAAAACCTCTGCTTAAAATGCCGCTGGCAGACCCGGCAGATTTGCAAAATTACAGACCAATCTTCCTCCTTCCAAGTAGCTTGAAGGTCATGGAGACACTGGTAAATAAGCAACTCGCTGGATATCTAGAACCGCATAGTTTACTTGACCCCTCTCAATCAGGATTCCGTGCAGCTCACAGCACGGAAGCGGCATTGGTGGAGGTCGTGGACACTATCAGGATGTCATTGGATTGAGGGATCCCCGCTATGCTGGTGCTCCTGGATCTGTCAGCAGCCTTCAACACCATCTCCCACCATGTCCTGTTGGACAGGCTGCGGGAGATTGGTGTTGAAGGACGAGCCTGGACCTGGCTGCGGAGATTCCTCAACAACAGAACACAATGTGTCCAATCAGACACATTTGTCTCTCAGACCACAGCGATAGACAAGGGGGTCCTGCAGTACTCCATCTTAATACCCACTTTATTCAACATCTATGTGGCTCCGCTGGCTAACATCATTAGATCCTGTGGCTTTGAGACAATCTTGCCTGCGGATGACACACAGGTAATAATCCCCACTGAGAAGGACCCAGCGGAAACGAGAGCAAAGTATAAGGTCTGTATGCTGAAAATCTGTATCATCTCATCTCGCTCATCTGCATCTGGATGAGCGAGAATTTCTTGTGGCTAAACTCCAATAAAACAGAGATCCCCTTGTTTGGGAAGGTTCCGGAGATATGGTCCTTGGTCTGGTGGCCATCGGAACTGGGTGAGGCACCTAACCCAACCATAGAGTCAGAGAACCTGGGTATATTGATTGACAAAAACTTTCGCTGGAGGAACATGTGAAATCAGTATCAGACACTTGCTTTGGCATCATGCGGTTTGAGAAAAATGAAATTTTGCATGTCCAATATTTCCCCTGCGTGTACCCTATGTTTAATGTATGTGCATGTCACCCATGCATTTTCCCGTAGTGGCCTGAATAACAAGGCCTCTGCAATCACGTCCTACATTAGGATGCCAGTCATCAAGTCTCCCAAACGTTAAGTTAGCATTACGGCCCATGTGTTTGCATTGTACACTTTTAATATCGAGATGAACCCATTTTTGTGGCTCAGTCTGAACCAGTCTTTTAATTAGGGTTTTCATTGCTCAGACACTCTGAAAGCTACAGTTACAGTTACGTATCCCTGACCTCGCATACTTCTGGCTCAGCCGAGAGAAGCCCAGCAAGGGGTGCCAAGACAGTATTTGCACATCAGTTATCTGCTTGCTCCACAGAATCACATTCCTGTCTGGTGAAGAAGGTAAACAGAACCCGTCCGCAGAGATAGGGCCTAGCCTTTCTGTCTCCGTTTAAGTAAGTTACAGAGCTTGCATCCGTAGAAAGCCCACGACCCCCACGCAATGAACGAAGAAATATATGCCCTCTCTGGCTCTTAGTGATGAGTGACTTTTGTTACAGATAATACATCCCCTGACTCCAGATACCAGATAATACCAGACGTGCCGGTCGCCTTGACACCGAAGGCCTCCGTACTAGATCGAAAAGTCAGCTCTCCCCAGTTACACGTCAATTGCACGTCATGATCAAGTTGCTCACACCAGTAGGGCAAAGTTCCTGCTGGCGATACAACTCCTCCTCTATATGTCCACCCACCTATGACTCATCAAGTATACACCCTCATGCACGCCCACATGCTCTTATCTCTTCTTCTTTCTTGCTCTGCCTCGAGCGCTCCTCCCTATGTACAAGATTAAACGTATATATAGTGTACTCTGTAGATAATGTTTAGAAGACCCTTCCTGAACCTCAGTGGTGATGGAACAGATTCTCCCTTAACTCGAGTTATTGGAATAAAGCCCTTTTAATTCGGACATCACGGACTCTGCCTCTCATTTAATGCATGATGCTTTGTTTATTTAGCGAAATTATGACAGGGTAATATTTTATTTACCACATTAATATGGCGCCCGAACAGGCACATATCCCTTTCCCCACTCGCCGGTGATGTAAGTCCAGCCCTTGCCCCCTGCTACAGCCGTGACGGACTCCAAAGTGTACACGCCATCGGGATTTCCCGCTTACTCCCTCAGGCCCACGGAGGAGGACGGACTGCGACCAGGCATCCATACGAGGCGGTGAGGAACGCGGATCATCCCATCCAGAGCCTAGCCTGCGAGAGAGCAAGGTCCGAGGTCTCCAGAGGTCCACCTGTTCTGAGGCGCATGCGTAGTATCAAGTTTCCGAGGCCTTCAAGTTCTGCTTCCTGGTGAGTACCACTATGGGGAACGCATAAAGTTCAAGACGGGTTCATTTTATATGAACACTGTAAAGACGGGTTCACGTTATACGTGAGCATGGTAAAGACGTGTTCGTTCACACGAACACGGTAAAGACGTGTCTCATTTATGAGACCGGTATGGTTTTACTGTATTCCAGTGCATAAAGTTGATTTTCAAGTACATGTGTAACTCTCTGTATCAGTTTTGTCTGTATCTGTTTTAGTGTTTTAGTGTTTGAATGTTTCAATGTGAATGATTGTTTTAGTAGCCTATTTTTGTGTATATTGTGTTTTCATTGGATTGGTTTCAACATGCCACTGTTTTCGAAATTACGGCAGATAGGGACCAGAAAAGGTATACTAGAAGAGTCAGTTAACATCCCGCCTAGAGACACACCTGGTCATTATATGTATAATAAGCACGGGATAGAATCCATTTTGTTTTTAGACTTATGGGTACTTTACACGAAGGATTTAGAGGAGAAGTATAGATGGCCTGTCTCGGGGACATGGGATTCTGAATGCATTATAAGAGTAGAGGAAGCGCTATGGAAAAAGAAGTCAAGACCCTCTCAGAAAGATGCCATTGAATTATGGCGCAAAGAGTCACATAGGAGAACAGAGAAAGAACTCAATAAAGCAGACCGAACTAAACAAGCAGCGGAAAAAGCCAAAGAAAAAGAACTACGGGAGGAGGGGGAACGGGTCAAAACAGAACAGACTGATAGAGAAAGAAATGCCGTCGTTACTGGTATTTATCCCGTCCTGGCAGAAGAACTAGCTAAAGTGACCACCTCAGAAAGACCCAGTAGGTCGCGAACGCCACCACCTGTACCATATAGAGTACGTAGAATAAAGCTGACAGCATCAGAGGCGTTCATTTCCTCGTATCTAGACGAGCCCCTACCGGACTACGCAAACGCAGATTTCCCTCTGCCTCCAGCAGCGGATCAGCTCCAGCAACAGCTAGTGAAAGATGACGTAGGGCCCGGGGCAGTAGGAGGGGCGCCTACTGTAGATGTAGCGATTCCCCATTGTATATACGATCCAGAACCAGGAAAGGGTTCAATGCTAGTGATATCGCTAAGACTAAGACAAGCCGTCGCATATTTGGACGGCTTACCAGACATGAAAGAACACCTAGATAAAATATACCGTTTCATCAGAACGGGTAAGGAACCCGAGTGTATAGTACAAGCCATGCAACACAGAAAGGTAGGGGTTAAGAACCACATCCTACGTTTTATCATTAACTGCCTGATCAGGGAACAAGATGAAGGAGACGAAGATGTAAAGCCTGGTTTGATCGAATGGAGTGACCACATAGATGCCGGTCGACATGATAAACAGGGACAGACAGATAGCATGATAAAGAAACTTCGAAGGGAAATATTAGAAAGACATACAGAAGGGTCTGACGAGAACAATGAGTCATCAACGGAAGAGGCAGATGAGCCGAAGAACAAAATGAATTATGTAGGCAGTGCACGACAGTTTGACCGGCCCAAGTGCCTCGACTACCGTAAACAAGGGCCGGCTATAAAAGAAAGATATTCCCTTGAAAATCTATTCCAAGCTACTGAAAAGGCACTGAACCGACGGATAAAATGCGAGCGATCTCACACACCACACGAAATGGAGTTGGCCCGGTCAGCCACTCAGTGGGTGTCCAATTCCAATATATATAGCAACGATATAGTGGCTCAGACTTTCTTGAGCCTTCCACCGAACGAACATCGTTTCGCTGGTATTTACATGGTCCAACACTTAATAACGTTGTATGAGAATAAATATTCCGATCCTGGTCAATTATATAAATTACTGGACGACATTTTATTAGACAGATGGACAGGCCTAGGTACTGAATTAATTAATGTTATCCTGGATCAACGACATAAGTACATAAATTGTTTGACCACATGCATGCTTCCAGCCTCACACCACGACAGAAATAACCTACACGTAGACAGACAGAACCCCCTACGAGAGGTACATCCCGTCAAAAATGCAGATAATGTGTTAGAACGGGTGTATGTTTACACCCCCTTAACGAAATTGGAAATACTAGAAATGAAAAAGATGCTGCCTTGCCATGATAAAGACCCGGGGGGGTTTCACCTAGAATTAAAAGACATCCTCCGCATAGGAGATTATACGTACGCTGACATTCTGAAGCTATTGAAAGTACTGTTGCCTGCAGGGATTTATGAAAAGCTTAAGGAAAAAGACTGGGAAGTGGGCGAGAAAAAGTTAAGTTGGGATGCATTGGAAACAGAGGAGAAAGGTAGGCTCCCAGGGGTTGGTCTTGGGGAAAAAGCTAGAGAACTACCTGAACTCCTGATACAGGTTTTGCCTAGACTATTGATTACTAAAAAGGAAGATTGGGATGCTATTTCAGCCTGTAAACAAAAGCAAGAAGAGGACACCAGTGATTTCTATTCCAGATTCGAGAAATGCTTTACTATAAATAGTGGCCTTAAGCCTGGTAGCGAATCATATCCACATCTTTTCGTGAGTAAATTAGTAGAAAATTCCTTGCCCCAGATCAAGAATAGAGTACTGAAGGTTGAGAGTACCTGGCAAGCAAACAGCCCTTCACAAATGTTGCAGATGCTACAATATCACCAGAATAGGATTAGAGAAGAACAGGATCAGGAAAAGAGACGCCTGAAAGAGACAAAAATGAAGGTGCTGGTTGCCCAGACGGTACCGGCAAATACGAACAGAAATAGCACGACACCTGTTAAGGGGAACTGTAATTATTGCAAACAACCAGGACACTATGTAAAAGAATGTGCAGTCCTGAAACACAATATTGCTACAGGCAAGACAAAAGAACGACAATACACTCCTACACAGAATAGCACCCAACAGAGCACATGACAGACAATAGCGACTTTTCCACCCCCACCACCGCCTGTTCATGCCACACCACAAATGTATCAGTACACACAGTCAGACTATCCAGAATATCAACAGTTCTCATGAAACAGCCTCGAGAGGGAAGTTGGCTTGCCCCTTATTGAGGTTCCTGTAGATCAAGAGGGTCCGTATGTACATAGTCATGTATTAGGTCAGGACCGAAAGTTTCTGATTGACACGGGGGCGAGCAGAACTACCATCAGCCATTACGAGGTTCCAGGGACACCTCTCTCAGGCTCACAGAATGTTTCCCTGGGATTTTCAGGAAAGCCTATCGTTAATGAAATATCGAAACCAGTCTCCCTAGGGGTTGGTCCACTGTCACGTACTACAGACTTGCTACTTACTAAATCATGTCCAGAAAACTTACTTGGTATAAAGACATTAAAAGAACTTGGAGCAGTTATCTGTTGTTCTCCAGAAGGAGTGCGACTGTTCTTACGTGATTTTAAGGGACATTATGTGCTGAAGGATTCTGACCACAGACTCCGGAATGTGCCACAGCTCCTATGGGCACAAGGACCGACTGACGTAGGTTACATGAACATAACACCACACCATGTCACTCTCAAAGCAGGAGTAGTACTATCACGTATAAGACAATACAAGTTGCCACCTGATGCCGAAATGGCCTTATTGAAATTAGTTGACGAACTTATCGCACAAGGGGTAGTGGTAGAGACTGAATCGAATATATGTAACTCGCCTGTCATTCCTATTCTTAAAGGATCAGACCCTAGTGTACTACCAGTGTACAGACTAGTTGTTGACCTTCGAGAATTGAATAAATGTGTAGTACCACAATATCCAGTGGTTCCAGACATTTCTTCATTATTGACTCCTATTGATTCAGAGGCCACTTTCTTTACGGTCATTGACCTGAAGAATGCTTTCTTTAGCATTCCCATTCATCCTGACAGCCAATATCTTTTCGGATTTAGTTTAAAAGGACGAAGCTTTATATTTACGAGAGCTCCACAAGGTTTTACAGAAAGTCCTAGCATTTACAGTCAGGCATTGAAGAGACAGCTGGACAGTATTCATATGCCTACCAACACAGCACTGATACAGTACGTAGACGACATCCTGATTACAGCACGATCAGAAACAGACTGCGAAGATGCATCACTGACGGTCTTACATTTCTGGCTGACAAGGGGCACAAAGTGTCCCCTTCAAAGTTACAGTTCTGTGAACAGCAAGTGGTGTACCTTGGACACTTGCTGTCCAAGGAGGATAGACAGCTAACACAAGAACGTATACAGCTCATTTCTAACCTTTCACAGCCCAAAACACAGAAGGAAGTACGTGCATTCATTGGCCTCACTTCATACTGTAGGCAATGGATTCCCCAGTATGCCTATCTAGCCAAACCACTTATACAGTTAACTACACAGGAGGCAGCCACTTCGACTGTCCTCCCTTGGACACAAGAACACACCTTGGCATTTGAGGAATTAAAAAGAGCCTTATGTCAAGCGCCAGTTTTAGCGACTCCATGTTACAGCAAACCTTTTATGCTTTTCGTAACTGAACGGGATGGAACAGCATTATCTGTCCTCACACAAGACCAAGTAGGAAAACACAAGCCTTGCACATATTTTTCTAGTACACTAGACCCAGTCGCCCAGGCTCTGCCTGCGTGCCTGAAATCGGTTGCAGCAACAGCCCTAGCCATACGACAAAGTGACTCAATAGTGCTGGGACACCCCCTGACAGTACAGGTACCGCATGCAGTAGAAGTTCTCTTGAACAGGACACAGACACAACACTTGACTGTAGCGAGACTGACAGGATATGAACTGACATTATTTCAACCACACATAGAGATCAGACGATGCAACATTCTGAACCCTGCTACACTTTTGCCCTCAAGTACAGTAAATGCACCACCACATGACTGTGTGGAAGTAATGAATATAGTGACGAAACCAAGACAAGACCTGACAGATATTGCACTTCCAGACCCTGACCTAACACTCTAAGTAGATGGATCATGCATGAGAACGAGTGCAGGAGAGTTAGTAGCAGCATATGCTGTGACCACTGCTACTGAAGTCATAGAGGCACAGAAAATAGACACACTATCAGCACAAGCAGCAGAGCTCATTGCTCTGACACAAGCCTGCATAAGAGCTAAGCACTTGAAAGTGAACATTTATACAGACTCGCAATATGCTTTTGGCGTAGTTCATGATTTCGGGGTCCTATGGAGAGAGAGAGGTTTCTTGACCTCTCATGGTGCCAAGATTCAACATGGTCCGCTTATTCGAGCCCTGTTGGAAGCAATACATTTACCTACAGCCATAGCTATCCTGAAATGTAAAGCACACACCAAAGTTACAGACATCATTTCCCAGGGTAATGACCTGGCAGACCGAACAGCTAAACTTACAGCCCAGACACCAACAGACACGACAAGGACAGAGGTACCATTACTGACAAAAAGTATGACAGTCATGGATCCTTCTCAAGATGTACTCGACATACAGACACATGCCACTACAGATGAAATAAAGAAATGGACTGAACAAGGAGGGGTCCAGACTGACCAAGGTTGGATGACTAAGGGAAAAGCCACATGGTTTCTTCCAGATTCCATGGTACAAGTGATCATAAACACAACACATAGTCCAGCACACTTGGGAGAGAAGGCAATGATAGACAGCTTACAGAATATCTGGTTTAACAAGCACCTACGTGCAGCAGCGAAACAGAAAGTAAGAACATGTATGATCTGTTGTCAGTTCAATCCAGGTAAAGGCATTCCGGTGGAACAAGGCGGATTTCATCCTCCTGACCACCCTTTTGAGGTCCTCCAGATGGATTACATCCAAATGGACAGATGTAGAGGTTACAAGTATGTCTTGGTAGTTGTGTGTGCACTAACTAGATGGACAAAAGCGTATCCAGTTCCAGATTATACTGCTGTGACAACAGCCAGGCAATTAGTGCGCGAATTCTTTCCCAGATACGGATTGCCTCGTGTCATTTACTCTGATAACGGTCAGCCATTTTCCTCTGAATTAATGAAACAAGTGTCTCTTCTGTTAGGATATAATTGGAAGTTCCATTGTGTACGACACCCTGAAGCAGCAGGCCTTGTAGAAAGACATAATCAGACAATAAAGACGAAACTAGCAAAGATCTGTGCAGAAAAAGGCGTGGATTGGATGGTAGTCTTGCCGGTTGCCCTCTTTTACATGCGTATGGTAGCCCATTCCAGAACTGGCCTATCTCCGTATGAAGTGGTTTTCGGTAGACCGCCAAATATGTGGGGTACGCCTATGCCTAAGAAAATAACTGAAGTTGACAGTAACATGCTGACAGATTACCTGGCTTCCTTGATGTCTGCACTACTCTCTTGTCATTCACAGGTTGCTGCCGCCTTCCCTGACAACACCCAGGTCAAGGAGCATGCCATAGCACCAGGAGATTACGTGCTCATCCGGAACTTTGATCGATCAAGCCCACTTGAGCCTCGTTGGAAGACACCGAAGCTAGTGTTACTGACCACGAGGACTGCTATCAAGGTTGAAGGAAGAAAGGGATGGCTTCATGCCCACCATTGTAAGCGGTACTTTGGACAATCTGGAACTTTGGTAAAGAATAAAGACATTAAAGACATTTCAGACTTTGCACCGCCTTTGCTAGAAAAGACTCCACAGCAAGAGTATAGGTCTAAGTTACAATCTAGTAAGTCAGACGAGGTTTAATTGTTTAAGTCCACTCGGTGGTGAATCGGTTAGACTAGATTTCTGACATGTATAAGATCACATACGAGAATAGTAAGAAGAGCAAAATGAAAGAGAAATACTGCAAGATATTGCGTAGTAGATGTATAGTTTCTTTGATTATTCTTTTTTTTCTGTGCATTGTTATAATCTGTGTTAGTTTAATACTACATGTTTTCTTTCCTCCTATTTCCTCACATATGCACTCTTCCATTAACGACACCGTAGAGCATACATTTAGTGAACTGCCACCCCATGAACTGTCATATCGACTAGCACTACGTAACAATACTTTCATTCGAATGTTATACCGTTCTCATCAGACCAGCAATGCGACTGATTGCTGGGTATGTGGCCAACTACCGCCTTATCAAAAGACGAAGGGAGTTCTGCCCTTCTTTCCTTTACCGTTCTCCCACAATGGCTCGTGCGGAGCATGGTTTGCCTTAATGGCCTCAATAGACAGAAAGTCCATAGTTTATAAAGATGGCGGGATATATGGAAACTTGAATAAAGTAATGAATGAAGCATGTTTTCCAGACGAAGACGGACTTCCCCAAACGAAGGGAACAGATCTAGAGAATGAAGACTACGAGCAAGGAAATGCATCCGTTAGTTTTATAATGCTGAATGTTCAGCCCATGCAAAATATAGGTCCACCGTTTATATCAGTACTACCAGTAAAAGGTGATTTGTGCGTTAGAAAGAAAGGCTCAGTACATATGGAACACAGCGAGTGTAAAGCTGTAGTAGAGTTTAACGATAAAGGACAGTCTTCTTTCAAAACATCACGCCATACCTATTTCATTTGCGGTCAGACAGCCTATGTACATCTGCCCTTAGACTGGGGTGGGACATGTTATATAGCGTTCCTGCTGCCACCCGTATTTCTGGCCCCATCCTATTATCATCGAGATTCACGACTAGGGCATGTTAGACAAAGGAGAGAGACCGATGCCTCAGGAATAGATCAGACTGAGACAGCGTGGGAGCAATATACAGATTTCAATAAAGGATTCTTTTTCTTCATTGGTCCCGTCCAAAACAGTAAACTGATACGCAAGTTAACCAGAACTCTGGAAGCAGTTGTGAATGTGACTGCATCTGCCCTGGCGAACTTGACCCAGGAGCAGTCTGCCATGAGACTTGTTGTTCTTCAGAATCGCCTTGTTCTTGACGTCATCCTGGCGGATCGGGGCGGGGCCTGTAGAGTGATCGGCTCTAGTTGTTGCATTTTCATTCCTAATAACGCGCCATCTGTGTACGCAGCAATAACAAGGCTCCACAAGATTGCTAATGTTATACATCAAGACCCAGGCACATGGACTTAGTCCAGTTGGCTCTGGGGTATGATATCGGCTTGGGGATGGAAAGTGTTGTCGTTCCTAGGAATGATACTGCTTATGATATTCGGCTGCTGTCTCTGTCTGCAGTGTGGCCCGGCCATTTGCGGCCTGTGTGCGACTGCCTGTGTTCCACATCCACGTATACAAAGGATTAAAGATGAACAAATGATGCTGTATGATCAACTATACAGTCTCATGAATATAGATGTGTCCTGAAGGGTAAAGTAGGGGACAAGGAGGGAATGAGGAAAATGAAATTTTGCATGTCCAATATGTCCCCTGCGTGTACCCTATGTTTAATGTATGTGCATGTCACCCATGCATTTTCCCGTAGTGGCCTGAATAACAAGGCCTCTGCAATCACGTCCTACATTAGGATGCCAGTCATCAAGTCTCCCAAACGTTAAGTTAGCATTACGGCCCATGTGTTTGCATTGTACACTTTTAATATCGAGACAAACCCATTTTTGTGGCTCAGTCTGAACCAGTCTTTTAATTAGGGTTTTCATTGCTCAGACACTCTGAAAGCTACAGTTACAGTTACGTATCCCTGACCTCGCATACTTCTGGCTCAGCTGAGAGAAGCCCAGCAAGGGGTGCCAAGACAGTATTTTGCACATCAGTTATCTGCTTGCTCCACAGAATCACATTCCTGTCTGGTGAAGAAGGTAAACAGAACCCGTCCGCAGAGATAGGGCCTAGCCTTTCTGTCTCCGTTTAAGTAAGTTACAGAGCATGCATCCGTAGAAAGCCCACGACCCCCACGCAATGAACGAAGAAATATATGCCCTCTCTGGTTCTTAGTGATGAGCGACTTTTGTTACAGATAATACATCCCCTGACTCCAGATACCAGATAATACCAGACGTGCCGGTCGCCTTGACACCGAAGGCCTCCGTACTAGATCGAAAAGTCAGCTCTCCCCAGTTACACGTCAATTGCACGTCATGATCAAGTTGCGCACACCAGTAGGGCAAAGTTCCTGCTGGCGATACAACTCCTCCTCTATATGTCCACCCACCTATGACTCATCAAGTATACACCCTCATGCACGCCCACATGCTCTTATCTCTTCTTCTTTCTTGCTCTGCCTCGAGCGCTCCTCCCTATGTACAAGATTAAACGTATATATAGTGTACTCTGTAGATAATGTTTAGAAGACCCTTCCTGAACCTCAGTGGTGATGGAACAGATTCTCCCTTAACTCGAGTTATTGGAATAAAGCCCTTTTAATTCGGACATCACGGACTCTGCCTCTCATTTAATGCATGATGCTTTGTTTATTTAGCGAAATTATGACAGGGTGGTTGCTGAGGAAGATGTTCCCTTGAATCCCTGTGGAGGAAAGAAAGACCTTAGTACAGGCATTACTAATCAGTAGACTAGATTATGGGAATGCACTACTAGTAGGAATCAGGGCGGACCTAGGAGCTAGGCTACAAGTAGTGCAAAATACAGCAGCATGACTGGTCCTTTTCAAACCAGTGCGTACCCCCTCCCACCCTCTTTTACAACAGTTGCACTGGCTGCCTATGAGGAAGAGAGCAGTCTTTAAGCTCCTGTTGATGGTGTTTAAAGCATGTGAGGGGACTGGCCCGCTCTACCTAAGGAGGAAGATAATATCCTATATACCTGCACGCTCACTAAGATCCAGCAATCAGAATCTGCTTCGCCCATGTAAAATCAGGAAAGCCAAAATGGAAGGGCGCGCATTCTCTCATCTAGCCCCTCTTCACTGGAACCGTTTGCCTGATGAGCTTCGCACCTGCTTCAGTTTGGGACAGTTCAAGAAGCTGTTAAAACTTTGGCTGTTCTAAATCAGTAACTCTGTCCTTGCCACCAGCACTGTGCCGCCAAAAGCATCGAGAGATCCCAGCAGGGATGATTGATTGCGCAATATAAATCCTAATAATAATAATAATAATATTGTCAGTTTCACTATGGCCATGGAGCAGGGCCGGACTGGCAATGCCGGGCACCGGGCAATCCCCCGGTAGGCTGCCTGGGGTGGGGGCCGGTTTTTGGGCCGGGGGCCGGTTTTGTTGCTGGGTGGGGCGGGGGCCGATTTTTTTGTACTGCAGTCAGTTAGTACAGTAGTCACTAGACACTTACTCACTAGTGAGCTGTATTGCTGCATCTGCTCCTTCTCACTGTCTCCTCTCTCCGTGCGTGGGGAAAAAATGCAATACTTGATGAATAATGTAGCAGCAGTCGCAGGACCATTTTAGGAGGTGGGTCAGTCAGATCGCAAGCGCCGCGTCTGCGCGGCCTGCTCAGCCTCCAGGTCACATTAAGTTCACCCACCTTAGGGCGGTGGGGGTGGGCGTGCGCGGCTGTTGCTGGTGACACATGTGCATTGGGCCTTGCGCAATTAAAAGTGCGCGTGACCCCCTGCCTGCCCCTGATTCCAGAATCCAGAGGGAGACCGTGACAACGAGAGGCCCTCTCTTGCAGTCACTACCGTGCCCATAATTTAATTATTTCTAGCCTAGCCCCCCCCCCCCTGCGCCCTGCCTGTCCCAGTGTGAGTGTCCACAGTCCCTGGCTCCAGACTGGCTCCTGCCGAGGGATTGCCAGTTCCGCCCGCCTCCAGGTGAGTCAAGTGTTTGGAAAATGCAAATGCGAAAATGCAATCAGATAATCTCGTATCTGCGCACTGTGCATTATATCAGATAAATAATATACAGTGCGCAGATACGAGATGTGATTCATGTGAGATAAGTTCTCTAGATAAGAGGAGCGAGTAACTCACTGGGAAGCGCCGCGCCCGTTAACGCTTCACAAAAAATGGAACCTGGCCATTCCTTGGTGGCAGCCATCTCCGCCCTTTCTCTGACTCCAGGGGCGATCCTCGAGTTTACTCTGCAATTGTTAACTGTCTCCTGGTCTTCGAGCGCTTTCAATTAGGTGTGGTGTCTTTATGTAGTGGTAAGTGATCATGTCGCCGTCGGTAAGTCCTGTGCTTTTCGCAATTTATCAGTCTGTCTGTGTGAAGTCCGCAGGGTGTCCGAAGGGGCCAGCGCGCATTGGGAGGTCGCCCCTGCTCTAGGTAATTTGTGAAAGCCCGCCAGGCAGCTCAGGTGGTTACAGCATTTTTTTCTTTTTGGAGCTAGCTGTTTCGGCGAATCCAGCAATATTGAGTCAGACCTGCATTATTCCTAGAATTAATAGAATATCGCTTCTTAACATGGGGTGTTCTTGCATTCTTTAGGCATCTTGGTGTGAGCCTAAAATGTAGGGTTTTTGCAGCTCATCATCTTTGGGCCTTATCTCGTTGTAGGCACGTGGCCTTTTGCCTCGGCTGGTCATTTGAAAACCCAGGAGATGAGAAAGGACAATTTTCTATGGAGATTCGTCACTCATGTAGTTTACTTTGATTTTTCATTGTAGTAGGTGCGTGCTGATATTTTTATTTCTCGACAAATAAATAACTCCTGTGTAACAGTACAGAAGTTTCAGGAAAGCAGAGATAGCAAGTTCAGTAAGTCTAAGAATTAGTCACAGTACAGGGCCATATTTCCCTCTGCATTCTGGGTCGTGTAGTCTCGATGTCAGACTAGGATAAACGCTAATACAAGTGCCAGCATGATTAGGAATGCCTTGGACCCAGAAGGGCCCTCACACACCCACACTCCTCATTGGCCTTTGAAGAGGATTCTCATTACACATGAGTTTTTTTGTAATAACATCATTTAGGCACGTGCTTACTGGCAGTGGTCAGTGCCTAAACAGTTGCTTGCACAGTTTCATAATGAAACATTTAAGTTTAGAATTGGGTGGAGTTGGTCAGCAGGAGGTGGTATTGTGCAGGGCTGGGACTGTAGGTGGTGTGTGGAATTGGAGTCGGTCAGCGGGAGGTGGTATTGTGCAGGGCTGGGACAGTAGGTGGTGTGTGGAATAGGAGTGGGCCAGAGGGAGGTTGTATTGTGCAGGGCTGGGACTGTAGGAGGTGTGTGGAATTGGAGTGGTACAGCGGGAGGTGGAATTGTGCAGTGCTGGGACAGTAGGTGGTCTGTGGAATTGGAGTGGGTCAGCAGGAGGTGGTATTTTGCAGGGCTGGGACTGTAGGTGGTGTGTGGAATTGGAGTGGGTCAGAGGGAGGTGAGGTGGTCTTGTGCAGGGCTGGGACAGTAGGTAGTGTGTGGAATTGGAGTGGGCCAGAGGGAGGTTGTATTATGCAGGGCTGGGACTGTAGGAGGTGTGTGGAATTGGAGTGGGTCAGCGGGAGGTGGAATTGTGCAGTGCTGGGACAGTAGGTGGTGTGTGGAATTGGAGTGGGTCAGCAGGAGGTGGTATTTTGCAGGGCTGGGACTGTAGGTGGTGTGTGGAATTGGAGTGGGTCAGAGGGAGGTGAGGTGGTCTTGTGCAGGTCTGCGACAGTAGGTGGTGTGTGGAATTGGAGTGGGTCAGCGGGAGGTTGTATTGTGCAGGGCTGGAACAGTAAGTGGTATGTGGAATTGGTGTGGGTCAGCGGGAGGTGGTATTGTGCAGGGCTGGGACAGTAGGTGGTGTGTGGAATTGGAGTCGGTCAGCAGGAGGTGGTATTGTGCAGGGCTGGGACAGTAGGTGGTGTGTGGAATTGGAGTCGGTCAGCGGGAGGTGTTATTGTGCAGGGCTGGGAAAGTAGGTGGTGCTGTGGAATTGGAGTCGGTCAGCGGGAGGTGGTATCGTGCAGGGCTGGGACAGTAGGTGGTGTGGGGAAGGGCTGGGACTGTAGGTGATGCTGTGGAATTGGTGTGGGTCAGTGGGAGGTTGTATTGTGCAGGGCTGGGACTGTAGCTGGTGTTGTAGAATTGTATGTGTTCTCTGCACCCCAAAGATGGGTGTATTTTTCCAACCACTTGGTGGCAGCTGCTGGCTGGGGCCATTCCTTGCTTTCGAGCCCGTGCTTGTGGTACATCAAGGACTCTGACATTCTATTTTTAGCAGACTTTTTTGGCTAAACACTTAGGTGGGCGGCGAACAATGTTGAAGGATTCACTTTACTGTAACAAAAGACCGGATTAGTGACAGGAATTGTCTATGACATTCGGAAAATATTATTTTTTTATCAGCCAATAGTTCTGTATTCAGGGAATTCCAATAGATATTGGGCTGAAAAACATTTGCTCACCCTCAACAAGTTGGCACCTGGATTTATGACAGAAAGGAAAATGATGCTGCCCGACCATAGGCTAACAAAATGACAAAAGGGGGCCCCATGAGCAGACTCAACAACAGGCTTCATTTTAAAAAGCGTGATACTAGCACTGGAGTGTTGAAACACATTCTGCAAACCAATATTATATGACTGGCCTCGGAGCGAGCACACATCTATTGACATTTTCTACTTAGACATTTCTACTTAGACAATACCAGTAGGATATTAGTACTCACACCAGGCAGAGCAGCAGAAGGGAAATAAGGGATATAAATACATGGGTAGACATTTTTAGTGTTGTCCCTGTGCAATTGAGAGGATTCATTGACTCTTGATATATCTTGGCCTAATAAAATGTAGACAGAGACTATATGATATAGTCTCTGTCTACATTTTATTAGGCCAAAAATATGATGAGAAGAAAAATATTTCAGCCCTAATAAAAAAAGACTGGCCATTTGATATTTGTGGATTTATTCTTCAAACATCTGCTACCGGGCCCATCTTGGACACCAAAACAAAATCGTTTCTATAACATGCAGGCTCACGTGTCATGGTTACAAGAGAAAACAATACTGAATGGCTGGACCTCACCAATTAAAGGTTATTCAATTTACATGGAAAATGACCCAGCGCCATATATAATTTATAAGAATAGCACCTGTCCTTCATTTGTCATCAAAGAAAGCTAAAGAAATCAGCTCTGTTCCCTGTCCCGTTGCTGTAGCGCTGCAGGCAGCTCGAGGCAAAGTTGGAACTGTTGCATGCTTTCTGATTCAGGACGCCGATGGGAAATCGTTTTCTTACCAGTCTTTTTATGCCGTTCAGAAGGAACATATCCGCAAGATTTATTGGAACTTAAATGCGTTTCACATGGTGAAATCCTGAGAAAAAGAAGGCTGGAGATGTAGAATTTGATTTTCTGTATCTTCCCCCGGTGAAAACTTTAATGATTCTAAGAAGCAACGTTATTTAGACTACTTTTCTAGCCGCCCTTATGTCTATCAGGCCCTTATGCTTTCCAAGGCAAGATAGATTATACATTCAGCATCAAGCATTATCTACATCATAGGCTTTCAAAGGATGTTAAGAGCTTCCTTCCATCACAAAAACAATAAGTGACAATGTTTACCTTTGCTCTTTCCTTTTCATAATTGTCACACGGGAAGTTTATTCGATCAAAGTCGAAGAAGGGTCGCCGTTTGCCCCATGTACGTGTTTCCATAATGCGTGCCTGTCCACCTGTAAGTGTGGGACTCTCAATGCTGGGGACAGGAGTTAAGTGAGAGGAGCAGAGTGGTGCTTCAGATGTGTTTGGTGTCTCTGGTCGTTTCACTGGTTGAGAGACCTAGGGCCGAGCTGGCCCCCGGATCTCTCACAATCTCTTTGTGCCTCTATGCTCCATTATTGGATGTGCTGCGTGCAGGTGCATGTCAGGTCAAGCTGCTCTGGGCTGCCCTCTAGTCTTTCATGCTAGTTGGAGCATTGCCTTGCATACCGCAACTGCCCCCGGTTCAGACTCAGAGCACAGACGCGTGGATATCCCTGCACCTCACACGCACTACTTTGTATGGACCTGGGCCCGAACTGACCCTTGTGCCCCAGTCTTGTGCCTCTGCAGCAAATCTTGGGCCTCGTCTAGCCCCCGCATCCAATTCTGGCACCAACAATTGCCTTCAAAATCTTGGCACCCTCTCCATCTGGACACGCTAAGATTAACTTGAGACCTCACGAGACACAACTGCCTGGCCCTGCACACAAGCAGATTCACTCTGCTTATTGCACGTTATGACTTAATCCTCCCAGCGCCTCACATGTGCTCCACAGACTGTGGTACCAGCAATTAACAAGGGACGCCAGATTCTTGACTTCAATTGCTAAATCATTACAGCAGCCATTTAGCACCGTTGTGTAACATTCTACCTGTCTGTTCCTCATCAGAAGCCTGTAGGGTCCTTTTTACACCTATAGTTAGGATTCTAACATTGGCAAATGTAGTTTTGTACCACCGGGTGCCACTACTTGTGATTCTTTTTCACATGACCTGTATCATAGTCTTCCAACTGAACGATGTTTCCTTCAAGTGTGTAAATCCTTAGCTCCTCGCCGATCTTCACAGGCAGCCGTCTGCTTTTAGTCTACAGTGCCATATTGACTGTTTGTGTACCACCCCACTATTTCGGACCTTCCTTGTTTTCAAGAAGATCCATGAAAATTGTTCCAAAGGGTTAAAATGCATGAATAAATAAATGTAATCCACTGACTTCTACTGTCCCACACCAAGGAAGATCCCTACAAACACACAAGGAAACACTGGGAACAGAAAATGGATACTGGACAAAAAATTAGCCAACTTTGAACCTACACCTGTCGCCTAGGGATCGACTGGCTAGACTTACTATATCATACAGGAGTACCTAAAAGACCACGGTGCAGTCTGGAAGTCTGAGCTTGTGCATGGCCATTACGAGCCCATGGTACTAGCCTCTGTATCCCGTGTCCCTCTGCTCTTTCAACAATCTCAGTCTAAAGGGGGTGGTGGCCTTATAGTCCAGTTTTAGTGTCACTGATGTCGATGCGGTCAATCTTACAGAAGTAATGAGAAGAGTCGTTGGCGCGTGTACGCCGCGCCTGGACCTAAAGCAAATGTGCTTTCCGTCGGCAGATGGCATGGTGGTTGAAAGTCATGCCCTCAGCCGATGGTGTACTTTTGCCCTACAGTTAGCCCAGTCCAAGCTGCTCTCTGCTGTTGTGTGCTGCAGAAGGACCATGAGCAAGCTCCCCACCATCAGACTGCCGGCTTCAACCCCCACAGGACCAATGAGTTGCTGCTGCTAAGGGGAACAACCCCACACCATGTGGCTTCCCTGTGAATGTGCTAGTAAGTTTGCGTAACATGACGTAGGTAAAGCTATACTTGCTGGTTTGAAGAAGGATGCAGCTCTGCAGAGGGCAGGTGTTAAGATATCGTGGATAAGAAATGAGGAAGGATCATTGGGTAAGGAGTGTCCTAAACTGCACAGAGACAAGGAGGGGTGTGCTGTTGCAAGTGAGTGGTTATCGCCCGTCTATAGTAACCGAGGTCCCTTCCATGCATTATGTGGTGAGAAGTTTCTCCAGTGAATCAGTGTACAAGCAAACCCACACCCTTAGTGTGATGATGTGAGGTTGGTTGAAGGGAAGGCCTTAAAATATTGCAACAGCCAAAGAAGCTTGCACCAAAGGGAGAGTTTTTACTAGTGCTCAAAATGGAAATATAGTAACGTAGGTACTTCTCGTCTCAGACTGCCTGTTTGCTGCTGAGATGTGCTGGTGCTCTCCCATTAAAAGAATTGAGGGCACTGCTGAGAAGTGCCCATACTATTTCTGCATAATTAAAGTGCTGGTAGCGAGTACCTGATTTTCCCTGCACATTTAAAGCACTCTTGTTTAGGTCTAGCTACAGAAAAAGTCCCAGCGCCATTGGCACATGTAAAATGTATTTTAGATACATATTGTTCATACTGACTGCTGAGACATGGTTAGATAAGTCCCTGTTGGCCTCAGATTCCTCAAAATTAAAATACGGTTTCATCTGCTTTATTACATTAAAAAATGCAATTTTTGTTGGCTCTTAGGGCTCAGTGCACTTTACCGCCACTAACCAGTGCTAAAGTGCTTGCGCTCTTTCCTTTCAAAGATGGTAAAATTGCCTTACACCGAATTGGCAATTTTAATGTACTTGTAAGTCCCTAGAAATGTGGTTCTACATGTACACAGGGACTGTACATTAAATGCTGCTAGTTGGCCTGCAACACTTATTGTGCCACCCACTTAAGTAGGCTATTTAAAGATGTTTCATGTTAAGGCCAGGGCCTTTGTGTTAATTTTTCATGCTTTCTGGCCAGGTGCCATTTGAGACATTTCCATGCCTTCTGTCAGCCTGGGTACTTATGTGTGACGTTTCCATGCTTTCTGGCCTTGATGCTTAATTATGTGTGCTATTTCCATAGTTTCTGGCCTCAGTGACCTGGAGCTGGAGGCTCATGTATGACATTTCCATGCTTACTGGCCTGGGTGCTTATGTGTGACGTTTGCCTGCTTACTGGCCTTGTGGTGTGACCAGGCCTGGATCAGTGCCTAGGTGCTTATGTGTGACATTTCCACAGTATTCTGGCCTCAGTCAGTGGCCTGTGTGCTCATGTGTGATATCACATGTCAGTGCTTAATGTGTGACAACATGAGTGACAATTTACTATGCTTTAAAAGTTAATACAATCTAATATGTAATGAAAAATGTGTTAAAAAATGCTTTGTTTTGGCCTTTCTGTCTCAAATTTTCTTCGGGGGGACAAGTTAAACCCCCCAAACTCCCCTTAGTAGTGGTTGCTCCCTGTGCTTGCTCACTACACACCATGTGGGGGGCTGGTCTCACTTTTACTTTGTTCTCTCTGATTCACTACTTGTGTCTATTTTGGTGCTCTCTGAAAGAATGTCTATGGGTACATATGACTGGGTGGGTAATCTGGTGCTCTTTAAGGTCATCATCTACTATTTACTGTGCTTTGAAAGTTGATACAATTGAATATGTAATGAAAAATGTGCGGTAAAATTCACCATTTTGGTCTGTTGTTTTCCAAAATTTCCCCCCCAAACCCCCCTTGTAGCGGTCGGGCTCGCTCGCTGTGCTCGCTACGTGCCGCACGGGGGCTGGTCTGCAGAAATTTGCCAGGGCTGATTTCAGTTCCCAGTCCGGCCCTGATCCATATCCATAAGCACTCTTATCTATTAGGCAACTGACGCTCTACAAATAAATCTCCACTGCGTACATATTACATAAAACCTAATTCTAAGCAATCATATTTAATGGTTTGTCTTATGCATTTCCGTTACGCGGATGTACCAGTACCGGCATCCTAATCCCTATACAGCTTAAAATTCAAATAATCTCCAATGTTACATTAAAAACTCAGATCCCAAAATTTCGCGGCAAACGTCAATAAAGTTATTCTCCCTGTGCTATGTCCCATCAGACGTCTAAACTACATTAATACCTCGCGTTCGCCATGCCCTAAGCGAGAAGGCATCTTACCTCTGTGTGATCAAATATCTATCCTTCCTGACGCCGCTCCATGTCGTCCGAATACGGCAACATTTCGAAGTGAAGTTCCCGGCTGTCTATATGCCGGAAGTGTAAGCTCTGTTTATACTTACACAGCCTTGAGAAAGTCGTGAAGAAACACGTGTTGGCTGTTGGGAGCAGATGTGAACAAGTTACATGAATAAAGACACCGACAAGAAGAAAAACAGTGTTTACACTTGTATCTGACTTTAATATATCTGTGATTTGTATCTTGTTTTGCTAAATCGGGAAACCTTACGAACAACAGATGTGTGCTGGGGAGTGAATTTTATGTCCATACCAGCTGAGGCTGAGGCTTTTTCTGTGGAGGTTGGTGGTTCTCCACACCCTGCAGCACCGTCAGAATTAATTGCGAAACTTATATAACTGTGTGATTCTTCCCTGTGGCGCCTCATACCTATATCTAATACCACTTATCAAAACTGTGTGGTTTACCAGTAAGTACTCACTTGCTCCCACTTAAACTGGAGCCTGGGGTCAGATATATTTCAGATAAATTAGCACTGCTCACTATACTCTGTTGGAAAAAGATCTGCATCACTCCGGATCTAACTGCTTACCGACAGGGGCTTGAGGAAGTCTTGTCCCAAGTTGGCTCTAGCAGAATTCCATGGCAAAAACATGTAAAGGGTACATTAATGGCCACAGGTCTTGAGGGTCTATGGAGTACCCCGGTCCAGGCTGGGGCTAGTTCCAAATCACATATTAAAACTTCATACTGGCGATAAAGTTAATCGTATATATAGACAGTCAAGCCATGGTACCCTCACATATGACTATCTTACAGTTAGGAATTCCTTCAAGCTAGAGGACTTTCTGGAGGAAATAGAACCCCCTCCAGCCAGGCTTCTCTACCTGCAGTTCCAGTATAGAACTTTACCTGTCTGGGCTTTTACTGCTAAGTGGGAGTGTGAATTATGGGCAAAGGAGCTGCATTGCCTGGCGTGTGGGGATAAAAAAGAAAGCATTGAGCACATTTTCTTTTTCTGCCCAAATTATGTATCGTAATGGAGGTGTTAGATTATTCTGCTCTGTCAGAAACTGGGAGTTAGGGAACATAAGGAGGCACTGAGGATTCAGAGATACAACACATGCAGATTGTCAATCGTTGCACTCTCTCATTTTCTGATGTGTGTGTGGAGAATAAGGTACACAGTAACATGGCAGCTGTACTATCATTGGAGAATAGGAAGGGTAATACTTGTTGTATAATAGGATTATGGTTACAGTTTTATATTCTTTTAACCTTTTAGCAGGTGAATAACCTATTTTATTACTTAGAAAGCCACATTCCCCTAGCTTCATGATAGCTGGATTTGCAATTATGTAAACAATTTAAGAGTAGGTAGGTATTAAGCACCAAAAAGAACTATAAGGTGGGGGAGGGCCTAAGGGAGTTTAAAGACCATGCTGGGACACATTCCCTCAATGACATATAGCAAACAAAAGTGTCACAGGGTCTAAAATGAAGCCTAGCTGTGTTGCAACTACCTGAAGGAGTGAGTGTTAAACCCTACATGTAAGAAAAAAGGGGAGAAAGGTGCTCTGTGGTTACTCACAAGATACCCATCAGTCACCACTCGGAACCGCCCTTCATCATTTGGGATTCCTGTAAACCATATCCAGGGTACACCTCTGGTATCTGATGGAAGGTCAGATGTAATTAACCTTTGTATACCTAGAGGCGACCTATATGGTTTTGAGTGTCACCGGCCACTCATTGGTTAATGCAAGGAGCGTGACTGATATGCAGTGCATGTGAAGAAAAAGTGTGCAGTGAATCTAAAATTGGGTGAGAGAGCAGGAAAAGTTATTTATTCAGATTTATGCTCGCTCCTCCAATATTAAAAAGCAGCATTGGTAAATTGAACAAATATTTACCAGGATATGGGAGTGGTCAACATGTTTCAGCAAATTCGTGGACTAATGAGTCCATTGCTTTCATCAGGACCGCGATGTAAAATGATGCTACTGCAAAATGTGAAGAGTGAAATGAAATAAAAGGTGACTACATATAAAACAATCTGCAATATTTGTAAGGATCACCTGAGTCTCTAGGTGTCGTCTTTCTTTGCAGTTGATGTATGTCACTATCTGAATGAAGTAGAGGGCTCCACCTCGCCTGGCAACGGCTCAGGTCATGAGGGAAGCACCGCTCTCTCCGTTGGTACTTCGTTGCCTCCTTCTGACGGAGAGAGCGGTGCTTCCCTCATGACCTGAGCCGTTGCCAGGCAAGGTGGAGCCCTCTACTTCATTCAGATGGTGACATACATCAACTGCAAAGAAAGATGACACCTAGAGACTCAGGTGATCCTTACAAATATTGCAGATTGTTTTATATGTAGTCACCTTTTATTTCATTTCACTCTTCACATTTTGCAGTAGCATCATTTTACATCGCAGTCCTGATGAAAGCAATGGACTCATTAGTCCACGAATTTGCTGAAACATGTTGACCACTCCCACATCCTGGTAAATATTTGTTCAATTTAACAATGCTGCTTTTTAATATTGGAGGAGCGAGCATAAATCAGAATAAATAACTTTTCCTGCTCTCTCACCCAATTTTAGATTCACTGCACACTTTTTCTTCACATGCACTGCATATCAGTCACGCTCCTTGCATTAACCAATGAGTGGCCTGTGACACTCAAAACCATATAGGTCGCCTCTAGGTATACAAAGGTTAATTACATCTGACCTTCCATCAGATACCAGAGGTGTACCCTGGATATGGTTTACAGGAATCCCAAATGATGAAGGGCGGTTCCGAGTGGTGACTGATGGGTATCTTGTGAGTAACCACAGAGCACCTTTCTCCCCTTTTTTCTTACATGTAGGGTTTAACACTCACGCCTTCAGGTAGTTGCACCACAGCTAGGCTTCATTTTAGACCCTGTGACACTTTTGTTTGCTATAGGTATTAAGCACCCCCAATCAAATTGCATTAAATCCTTACACTGTTTGCATGTGATATTGTTTTGAATTTTGTACATTTATACTGTAATTGTCAAATGTTTCATGTATGTTTTATTTCATATGCTTTTATGGCTTATAAGCCAAAATAAAGTTTAAAAGTAAGTAAGTAAGAAAGAGTTAGTTGCAAATATAGCCACTTTATGACGCCCAAATAAAAAAGATGAGTTGCTTTCATTTTTGGGAATGACAGAGTTTCATGCAAAGTTTTTACTTAATCCGGCTTACAAAACTGTGAACATGAGAATGATGCTAAAAAAAGGAGAAGAGTTTGTGTGGAATCAGAATTGGGGGAAGGAGTTTGTGGAGATAAAAAGGGAATTGCAGATGCTGGAAGTCTGAGCTGTTTTGATCCTGTTAAGGAGTGTTTTATTATGACAGATGAAAGTATGAAAGGTCTTGGTGCTTTCCTGATGCACAAGAGGACGGGGATGAACCTTGTCCGATAGTGTATGTATCAATAGTAACCCTGGGCGTAGTGGGGCGTAGTGGGGCTCCGCGGAGCTACGCGGAGAGAGCGAGAAGCTACGCCCACTCCCGCACTCCGCGTAGCCCCACTACGCACCTCCCTCCCGCTCTCCCCTACATACTTTATTTAAGCAATTACACCGATTAAAACAACTTTAAAGCACTTACCTTGTCCGGGGCTCGTCCGGGTCTTCATCTTTGAATAGCGTCCTTTTCCTGGATACCAATGCGCATGCGCGGGCGGCCGCGCATGCGCATTTCTCCCGAGAAATGCGCATGCGCGGCCGCCCGCGCATGCGCATTGGTATCCAGGAAAAGGACGCTTTTCAAAGATGAAGACCCGGACGAGCCCCGGACAAGGTAAGTGCTTTAAAGTTGTTTTAATCCGTGTAAATGCTTAAATAAAGTATCTAGTGGAGGGCGGGAGGGAGGCGGGTGGCGGCCGACTCGGCTACGCTCACGGAGTGGGCGTAGTGTTGCCGGCTACGCTGTCTACGCAAAATGCGTAGAAGGCAACACTACGCCTACTCCGTGGGCGTAGCAGATTCGGACGCCCACCCTTAATCAATAGCATTGAGTAGTGCAGAGGTGAAAGACTCCACTATTGAGCATGAGGCCTTGGGATTTTATTGGTCTGTGAAGAAGTTCAGTAATTTCATTTAAGGCAAGAGATTTACCATTTGCACAGATCATAAACCATTGATCGAAGTGCTCATGGGAAAGGGGTTAGACACAATTTCTATGTGCATCTGTAAATGGATAGTGGGTCTCCAGGAATTTTGTTTTGACATATACTATGTTCCAGATCCGAGGAACAAAATCGCGGACTGTCTATCAAGAGTTAATTCTATGAATGATGAAGGTGAATTTGAGGTAGAGGAGCAGGTGAAGGTTTGCAGTGCCATGGAAAATTGTGTGAAGCAGGAGGATTGGGTCAGATGTGTTAGTTGAAAATATTACTGTGTAGAATTCGTACTTGCTGCTGACAAATATTCACATATTTGATATGCTTATGCAATGTGCTAATTTAGAAGTGCTCAGTAAAAGTATTCATATTATATGTAATTTTGTGAGTCCTGTGTACTAATTTCTTATGTTGGCCGATCTCTGTAGGCCTGAAATGTATTTTTCCCCTGGAAGCCCTCCCATTAGATGTAATAGTGAATTTTATGTGTATGCTGGATTTGTTCTTTCTAACGTTTCTGTTGCAGTTAGAGAACTCATCCTTGTTAGCTAGAATAATGTCTTTGTTTTGGGTGGGAGCTAGGCTCAGGGAGAAGAGAATACATTGAGCCTTGATACAAATAATAGAGAAATTTTGTACTTCCACAATCACAACTTAAAGTCGTCCTCCTGCCAGGGTAACTGTTTTCCAGTACAACATTTATAAGCGAAACCCTTGATCAATTGTGCTTGTGGACTTTCTAAAGCCTGCCTTTAGGGGTGTCAAGATTTCATTATCAGCAAGCCAGTCCTGTAGTCTACCTAGGATCACTTTGCTAAAAAGCTTTTGTGTTGTGTCTATAAGACTTATTGGATGATAATTTGTGGGCAAATCGCGTAAGCCCTTTTTAAAGATGGGTAATATTTTGGCCCCAGTTCAGGTGTATGGTAAGGGTGCTCCCCTTCTAGATTGCAGAGTACAGTACTGTGAAATAGGCACTCCAGATTTTAATCTCGTTCAGGAATAGATCGGAATTTTGTCTATCCATGGTGCTTTATTCAGGACTATTCCCCTTATTCCCAGGTTAATTTTTTCCTCTGTATTGTTCATGGACTCCTCTTTTTATGCATAGGTGGTGGGTCCTTGGGTGAAAATATTATTTTTCACCACCCCTTGTACACTGATCTGTTGGTGGTTTTTCCTTTCCCCCAACTGTCCTCCTGTGTTATCTTGCTGAGCTCCCGTCTGTGTATCTAGAATGGTGAAATGTACCAACCAGTCTTGAGCTGAAATATTGTTATCTATGGTGCTATATCCATCTCTGCTTCCTGTTGCTACAATGGTCCAAAAAGAACGCTGATCTTTCATTTAGCGGCATCTAGGAGGGTCTCCCAAATTCCCTGGGCCCATTCTTTTTTAGTCCTCCTTAGCACAATCTTATAACTCCTCCTAGCAACCTGGATCAGTAATATATCACTCCGTTTGTTCACAATGATCAGAGTAGACTTGGATTCTAGACATGCCTTATTAAAACCAAGATTCTGGCCTTTCCTGCCCACTATACACCCTATTTTGGCCAAAAACAAGCTCCTCAGATTTGTAAACATTTGAATGTGTGTTTAGATTATCTCCCCATATGACTCAGAGGTACTCCCTGAGCTAATCAATGGAACCATATCCTCCATACCTACCACAACCGTCCTGTAGATCTCACTAATAATCTGCTGGGAATGTCCCATTGTAATCCATTTGACACTACGTTTGTTGCTAGTTACTCTCAATCTTCTATCGACGGGCTCCCCAGATAAATGATGTTGTAGAATAAATGACAGACTTAGTTTGAGAGTCAGAGCATTGTGATTGCTATCTGGTCATGGTATAACTACAATATTCAAGAAAAATGGCCATACCTTAACGTCCAGCATTATGTAGTCAATTAAGCTGGTTTGATTCACCAAGTTAAAGGTGTGATTACCTAATTTGTCAGAGACTGACCTATTGTTACAGGCTTGAGCCCCTGATTTAAAGTTAGGGCATTAATTTGGACTGCTAGTGGGAACCATTTCTCAATTGGGAACATTTCCAACTCTGGTATTGACCAGCTTGCATCTCCTCTGCTGTCAATAGATTGCAAGCTGTACCCAATGGTTCAAATTGACTATTAAAGTCTCCCCCTACTATTTTACTTATAGAAACAGGAGGTGCAGCTAAGTGCTCATTCAATTGGTCTACAACAATTGATTTGACCTATTCCTGATCGGTCTAAAATAAACATTGCATATGTAATATGTCACATCTGGGTGTATGGTCAGGCTAATGCATACAATATTGGCGGAATTCGCTTTAACCTACTTCAAAAGGCCCATGGTAGTGGTTTTTAGCCTTCTTGACCCTGAGGATGTGGTTGCCCTGCAAAAATTCACATAACCTGTGCAGAGGGGCTGCAGAGACCATGTTTCTTGAAGGACGCAGACATCATATTGATCAATAAAATAACCCCATTCTGTTATGACTAATTTGAATACCAGACCAGTTACATTCCAGAATAAAAATATTGTTGACATAAGGTTCTTGCCAGTGGAGACCCTATTGAAACTATCATACAATGGAGGTGCACAAGCAATCAGGATAGGATCTAAAATGCCTGGTGAGGACAGATAGTTAACTTGGGTAGTTTGAATACTCTGGTCACTAAGGGTCATCTATATAGGTAGAAAATCAACCAACCCTTTACATTAATCATGGCATGCAACAGCTTCCCTTGCCATTATCTGTGCAATGCTAGGGGAGAGTCAATTATTATTGTCCAGCCCAAATAATAGTGTGAATCTGTTGCTGGTTGGTACAGTATATCCTCCTATAGCATTAGGTTGTGGACTCTCAGACCTTACTCTACTCTGCTGGCTGGATGGAATAGGTACTATAAAAAAATACAAGTGGAACGGTGCTGATCACTGCAATTGACTCACTCAGCCTACAGCCAGTTTTAATCAACCGATATGCCAGGTCTGGATACCTGTAGTTTACAAACACACAATCCCAGTCTATGGTTTTAGTGGTGGACCCGATCCAATTAATTCTCCTTACTAGTAGGATATAATCATTCAGAGATGGAGAATTTGGTATTCCGGGATAGGTAGTGGCATACTCTGTTCTTCGAATCCCAATGGCTCTCCTCTCTGTCATGGGAAAGTGAAGGTACTCGAACCAGGACTGCGACATATGGGCAGCAATCAGGGGGTAGATCGAGATTAGGCAAGGGCCGAACAATGTAGGGATTGTGTCTTTCGGTCTGGTGACAGCCACCTGAATCTTCTATGAGCATCTTCTTGTTCCATATATCCCCTTCCTACAGAGGTCCTACAGGATAGGGAATAGCCTAATCTGTCCAGCGTGGGTGGGTTTATATTTGCACCTGGTGGTAGTGCGGGATTCTATGGTAGTTGTGATATCTGATTCGCTAAGTTGGTGTGGATGTTAACACTTCTCCCCATATTTCCCACATTATTCAGCATTTGACAGAGAAACTGCTTTATGGCTGGGAGTGCCAGCAGGTGTTCTACTGTAGACAAGTCTCTTACTGCCCCTTCCAAGGCATGCACCCTGTCCTGTATGGGGGTGATGACAGTTCTCGCCATTATAGATACTTGATCCTGGGCACTGTCCCGCCCCAATATCATCTCCCCTTCCTCTCCACTCTCCATGGGAGCAAGCGCTGACTCAGCAACTTTTGTGCTTAGGCCCATTGATTTACTGGCATGGGTAAAGGGACCAACAGCTGTCCTCAGCATTTTATGTTGACTGGTTGTTGGACCTTGTCTCGCTTTCCTCTTTCTCCAGACCACCGTCTCACTGGGTTGAAATGGTTACATTGGTAACATTGTCCTCAAAGATTATAGCTCCTTTTAGAATCACTGATTTATCTGTGTTACTTGGCTTGAGCCCATTCCTTAGTCAAGAGGGTATATGGTCTACAGCTTCAGAAGTGGGTAGGGGAGGTGATGGATAGCCAATGCAACCCCTAAAAGGTGATGCCAGCTGTGTGTGTGTATCAGATCCCCTGTCCCAGGGGGAACACTGAGTGTCTCTCCTAAATCAAGAGATAGTTGTTTCTCTGCCAAGTCTATCTACTTAGCGACAACACTCACTGCCCATGCCAGAAAGCAATCTTGCATATCTCTTAAAAGATCAAAAGCCAGAAGTGTGGTTAAAAATAATCTTTAGGGTTATCAAAGGTTTGTCACTGGTGCTATCAATGTCATTGTCAGGGACAGGTAAACCGAGGACAAAGACAAGCCAACAGCTAGATTGATGTCCAGAGAATTTCACCAGTGAGCCAGGGGACCTAACAGCGTGCAGCTCTCTTCAGGCGTCAGGATTTAGCACACCAGGTGCTAACATCTGCTGACCAGCAGTAGACCAACATAAACCAGCACTATTCATATTAGATATAATCAAAGCAAACACAAGGAGATGCTAGACAGAGCACTAAAACTTTTCAGACACTCACCGACAGTCAAAGATCTTGGATAAATCCATCCTCATTCTTTAGCTCACTTTGCCACCTCAGTTCAGACCCAGCTACATGCAAATCAGTCTTGATCCTGTGCCTCAAGGGAACAGTGTAGCCTGAACTGCCAAGCCAGGGTTTTCCTGAACCGGAAACAAGAATCCTGGTACTGGTTTCTTTGTAACACTCTTCATCAGCCAGGCTAGCTTGAAGCCAGTGGAAAGTGAGCAAGGGACCCACATCTGGGCATACCCTACCAACTTAGGGTGAACAAAGCAAACACAAGGAGATGATGGACGAGGCACTAACACATTTCAGACACTCACCCTCAATCACAGATCTGGGTTAAATCCATCATCATTCTTTAGCTCACTTCGCCACCTCAGTTCAGATGCAGCTATATGCAAATCAGTCTTGACCATGTACCTCATGGGAACAGTACAGCCCAAACTGCCAAGCCAGGTCTTTCCTGAACTGGACACAAGCATCCTGGGACTGGCTTCTGGGTAACCCCCTTCATCAGCCAGGCTTGCTTGAATCCAGTGGCAAAGTGAGCAAAGGACCCACATCTGGGCATACCCTGCCATCATAGGGCGAACAAAGCAAACACAAGGAGATGATGAACGTTGCACTAAACCATTTCAGGCACTCACCCCCAGTCACAGATCTGGGTTAAATCCATCATCATTCTTTAGCTCACTTTGCCACCTCAGTACAGACCCAGCTATATGTAAATCAGTCGTGACCCTGTGCTCATGGGAACAGTCCAGCCCGAAGTGCTTTCTCACACTTAGTGCACCTGGTATGCCAGGACATGGGCCCTGGGCTCACTGTGCCACTGGAATCAAGCTATTCTGGCTGATGAGGGGTGAAAACCCCAAAACCAGTCCTGGAATGCTAGTTTTTGGTCAAGGGAGGACCTGGCTTGGCAGCTCGGGCTGCACTGCTCCCTTGAGGCACAGGGTCAAGACTGATTTGCATATGGCTGGGTCTGAACTGGGGTGGCATGGTGAGCAAATGAATGATAGATTTAACCCAGATCTCTT
Organism: Lissotriton helveticus; assembly: GCF_964261635.1. Lineage (NCBI taxonomy): Eukaryota > Metazoa > Chordata > Amphibia > Caudata > Salamandridae > Lissotriton > Lissotriton helveticus. The sequence continues at coordinate 1,477,929,457 of NC_136059.1, read as the reverse complement.
GACTGGGGTGAATGTTTTGATTTGTTCTGCATTCCATCCATCAAATGTGTGCATTTTGCTTCTTCGTGCTAAGTGTGCAAGTTATGCTCCGACGTGGGAGCTGGGCGCATTTGCCACTGGAATCAAGCTATCCTGGCTGATGAGGGGTGAAACCCTTAAATCGGTCCTAGGATGCATTTCAGGCTGGGCTGTTCCCATGAGGTACAGCGTCAAGACTGATTGGCAAATGGCCTGGTCTGAACTGGGGTGGCATGCTGAGCAAAAGTGTAGCAGGGATTCTGCTTATACACAGAACTATGTGCAGGAAACCAGGACCTCGGTGTATTATGGTATACGAAAAAACCCACCTCAGTGCCTAGAACCCCAATCCGCCTAGTAATAGTGTCTCATTTGTTGTCTGTACTACAGTGAAGCTACCAATGATTAGACAAACTAGAACATGTGACTTAGTAAACTCTCAGGAATAGTGGGAAACAAGAACACTCTTTAGCTCTAACACTCATACTAGTTCACAACGTAAGTAATCAGAGACATGGTATAGTTTACATTTTTTATTTTAACTAACGTGCTCTAAGGTGCAGTATACGCGCCAACACTAGCAAAAAGATGCATACGAATAATACAATCAGCTTTGTTACAATTCCATAAAGCACAGAAGGAGAAATCATATTTTAATGACAGTGGAATAACAACAATAGCACCATTACCACCCTCCCTGTGCTGGGAGCTAGTTTATTATAATTATAGAAGACCTCCAGGCTTTGTCAGTGGGACCCCATACCTCCAAGATCAGATGCAATGAATCACATTCCAGGATAATCACAGCTCTTCTTAGCTGCAAAAGTTTTCTCCAAGTGCCTTTTCATGCATGTAATGCCATATTAAAAAGCACCCGGGCAGCTGTGCCTCCTGTTATGTGTATGTTTGTGGGACTGATCAATGTGAATCAATAGCATACATTGTTGTTCGACCTTGAACACGCTGTGCAGACAGAGAGCACAGTGTATGGCTAGACATATGAAAGCAGTCAGTTCTCATGTGAAGAAGCTCAAGCAGTGTATTTACGAGAACAGAGCCATGTAGTGTTGTTTGCAAAAGTGTCAAAATGGTGTCTAAGCATATATTTCACTTATGCTAACATAACAATGTCTGCGGTTAACCCCTTATCCTCACTACACCCTCCCCTTGGTCGGGCCAACGGACATTGGACTCAATAGAATACAGAGTTCAAGCCAGAGTGAGAAAGAATATAGTGCATCCATGTTGATGGGAAGATTGGAAGGGAAAAAAGGGCAAAATCCAGAAAAAAAGATTCTGTAAAAGTTTCTGACCGGTGATGGAAGTCGGCCAAGTCAATCCAGCAGTGTGTAGGAGCAATAATTTGCAACAGCCTCCAAGAGGATGTCATTGTTGTTGTCAGAAAAGAGAGTTGCCGTCCAATCCAACAAAGAGAACGAACATACATGTTCATCAACAATGGGATCCTCTAGCACAATCAGAGGGCAACTTGCGTGTTCTTCAAGAAAACTTTGTTGTAGTTAATCATGTGCAGCCACACAAATATCTCATTGCGCCAAAGCGCATCGTCGCAGGCCATAATCCCAACACCGGAACATTCCAGCTCATGCGCCACAAGAGGACTCATTAGCAGTTCATAATCTGGGGCAGGAGGCACCGTGTTGGGTAGGCAAAGATCCAGTGCCCATTCAAAGGAACATTCCAAGCGGTGTAAGACAGGCTGCACGCAAGTGAAATATGCGAAACGAAAAGACAATCCATAAGTCATGCTTAGAGTGGCTAGGGGCAGAGTACCGTAGCATTCAAGCATACGACTATGAAGCTGCATCAGCTGATCTCAGCTGTTTTGGGCCACAGAGAGAGCAGCCATTACGAAGCAGGCAAATCAACAGCAGCACCCCAGCAGCCAATGCAAGTATTAGTGGAAAGCCATCGAAGATGCTGGAAAAAATAGAATGGAAAAATGCTGGTATCACCCCAAATATTGTTTGGAAGGAAGTCACAAGGCCAGAGCTAACAAGTTTTAAAAAATGGGCCACGCCTTTAGTAGTAGAGGCATTGAAAATGGTATGGATCAAGGCACTGAAATGAAGTGAGAGGTCAGTATTAAGAAGCACTTGCACCTCTGTGTTGGCCATGTGAAGGATGAATGTTTCGTGAGTGCAACTTCTTTTTGGGACAATAGTGCTCTTATTCTGCTCACTTTATTGAACTCTGCCTTCAAGGTTGTAATGGAAAGCCAAATCGGGATATATTGAACTCTGCCATCAAAGTTGGAATGGAAGGCAAAATCGGGATATCGAGCCTCCCGTGTGGGGGTGGAAAAAGCACATTTGTACAGCAAACCCCACGTTTTGGGACTGTTACTATGTAAGGGATGCCAGCCAGCATGCTGCAGAAATCGTCATTATTTAAAAGCAAATACCTTTGTTTGCAATAAGGGTAAACATTGGTGTGATAGCTGATACTGGAGTACCCTTTGAAACAGATGCCAAATTTGGGGCTTTTAAGTTACAAGGGCCATTCAACTGTTTATTCTTACATACAAGAGAATGATCAGGTGAGGAATCACACAATTCCCCAGTTAAGTACACCTCTTTGTCATCCCGTAGTCATCTGTAAGTGAATGGTGATGACCACACCTCGTGAACGAATGCTCTACCTAGGGGTTCATATCGGCCCAGGGGATAATGTTTCATGCATTAACTAAATTTAAACATGGAAATGATAGAGTTATTACCCTATGGATGAGCCATACTGCTGAAATAGTTTTGGCTACTGAAAATGGCAAAGGATCTAACTTTTCAATGTGTAATAGAGTGTATGTTGCATCTTTCATGGACATAAATTGCTGTCTATCTGTCAAGTTAAATGGCAAAAATAATGATGACACGTTCATATAATCCCAAGGAATCTTACCCATCTTTAAAGTTTGCAAAGTCCAAGCAAACTGCATGATTGAAAGCAATTGATTTTGACCATGGTACAAAACAGACACTTTATCATGAACAATATCCACAACAGATAAAACAATATTGTCCAACGTGTAATTGCGGGAGAACAGAGTGTTAATACTATTATCAATGTCAGAAAGCACTTTTTCTGAATTAGCTTGGTCCATTCCCCTTAGACGCGAAGCAGCTTTAATTTGGGACAGCTTCCAGATTTCATTGTAAATTGCATACAGAAATCTCTTCGATCTAGGACCTGCGGGCCCTTTTATAAAATCTATCCAGCCAATGTCATCTGTTAACAATGCCTTATGGTGTTTCACTGACTTTAGGGTGTTTTAAGCAATTTTGACAACTTTTTCCTACTGAATAGGTTGTAACCGAATGGGAGCTAGAAAAACGTGGCTCAGGTCTATACTGTATGTAACCAGGGGCCTTGCCTAGAAAACTGTGTTGGCAAGAATCAGAACTTGTTTGCTAAACCAACCAACATAGGGGATCCAGGCTAGAAACATTAAATAAAGTATTTGCAATTAATGACTGCCATTTATCAAGGGTCATATCTGAATGATTGTTCCAGGTCTCATGAGCATACAGATCAGGAATTTTAGGGGTATTTATTTGTTTTGAAGTGGCCAATCCAAAACAGGTTGTTTGATAAATGGAACTGTTTGAAAACAGGATTTTGTTTGGAATAAGGCATGCGCAATGTAAAGCCTCCGTGCCTTGTACCTGCCAGGATCTAGAACCCGAAACAGATTTAAGATCAACTATGTTTCCATAGCTCATAGCCACCTATAGCTAACTAATCAATAAAGGATTGGGAAACAGTAACTTTGTGTGGGTGAGCCTGACTTTAGAATTGGACATAGTATTCATTGTAAAATAAAATGAATCCAGATTGGATTTTTTAAAATCAGTGACGTATGCAAATTTTTTCAAAAGTGTTTTTGAACTACCTTCAGCTGGGCAATGTTCCCATTGTGTGTAGCTTTATGTAGGTAATGAGGGCCATAATGCTGGTAGCAAAATAAATCAGCATAATTTGCAGAAATCAAATACAGATCTTCAGCATCAAATGCAGCATAATACTATACATCAGAAAATAAAGACTGAACGGCTTGTACGTCCCAATAATCAGAGCGTATGGTTTATTTCACTACATCCCCCAAAGAAACACGAAGTACATTTGTAACATTAACCACCCTAGTGGGGCCATGAATTTGGAACTTTACTGCATTCCAAACTATTCCAACCACAACTGGCCAGGCAGAGACGTTGACAAAAGTCTGGTCTCTTTTCATGATGTGAGAAGAAGAGTGTGGTGCCAAAGTTCCATCAATCACTTTCACAGCAGAGCATTCAGTAAGGTAGTGACCATTGATTAGAAGGAAAAAGAATATCACAAATCCAATTGATATGAACAAAAAAATGCCGATGAGCATCAACCAGATGTAGGTCCAAGGTGGAACCAAATAATTCTGTTTAAACCAGGTGACAAAAATAGAAAATTGTGAAGGGGGACTCAATGTTGTGGAGTCAGTGTCAAAAGAAAAACATGACTGGTCAACAGCATCTGCTTGTAAACCAGGCAATGACCATGAATGTAGTGGGACACGCATATTCAGTATCTTCTTGTAGACTGCAAGCCTGAGGATTTAGCAAAAGATTAGTAACAGAGGTCATCTCAATGGCAGTGTCAGGACTGACGTCGTGTCGAGGGCTGTATTCCTTAATATTGCTGGAGAGAAAACAGCTGGAGTCATGCCATGAAGAATCGTCCAGTTATTGTAGTTTGACATTGTCCACTGAGATGTATCTGTTATCCTTGGACCAGGAAGTGGTGGTAAAATGTACGAGTTCCCTTCACGCCAAGCACTGGAACCGGTACACGATAAGAGGGGCCAAACTCTTTCTTGTTCTCTACCTTCTCACGGACCAAGTCTATGACTATAGGTAGCCACCTAACTACAGGAATCTGTAGTGCAGCTTTAGTTGTGGAAGGCAAATGTTCCTTTGCAAGACTGTCACGGGTCTCTTGTAGTTTCTGTAATACAGCAGAATGATTATCTTCGTCAAAGGCTGCGGCTGTCGCTGCCATGTCTAGACCATCAAGGTCTGGGATATACATTTTCATGCCAAAGAGCATTTCATACAGGGTCCGCCCACCCAGAGATCTTCTAGGGAGATTATTTAGTGCACGTTGTACACTATACAAATAGGCGAACAAGTTACTGCCAGTATCTATAACTTTAGCTGTCAAGGATTGCTTTAAGTCACGGTTCATTCACTCCACAACGGAGTTGCCCTCAGGCCTATATGGAGAGGAAAATCTGACTTGCACCCCCAAAAACCTCACGGCATGCTTGTACGCCTTAGAGGCGAATGCAGGACCCTAGTAAGAATAGAGGGTGCCACATGCAAAAATTCCCACAAAGACATGCAAATCCCTGACGACAGTTCGTGCGTCTGCGTTGCATTGTAGCCAGACCAAAAGAAAATGTGTGCACGTATCAACTGCAACTAAGATAAACTTATACGCAGTATCTGAAGGAAATGGATCGCAGTGATCTAAATAAACACAACTGAATGGTTTATTAAAAATGTACAGCTGTGTTTGTGGCGGCTGTGCAGCAGATGAAGGTTTAATCTGCTGACAAATGTCACATGAAAGAACATAATTACGGGTTTGTTTATACAACCCACGCCACCAGTAACGCTTCTGTTAGATAAAAACAGTCACCAAAATGCCTGCATGTGCTGAGGCCAAGCCTTCGTGCGCGGCTGTTATCAATGAAAGCCTGCGGTCCGCGTTGGGAATCAACCTGTCACCAGTCATTTATTCTCACAAAGGGAACATTATCGGGACTTAAGTGATAAGAGTATTTAGAAGGGAAGCCCTGTGGGTAATTTTCTCCCTTCTCTGTAGCATCTATCACTACCAAGATGTCATCATCAATCTTACTCCTGGCTGGACCTTGTAACTGCTGTAACTGAATATGTGGCTTCTGCTGTTTTCAACTGCTTCAACAGCCACACTATTGCCAACCGGGTGTACTCCTACTGGCTGGTGGCCAAGAGTATGAATTACTTGCGTGAGAGGCAGACGTTCTTTATGATCTGCGACTTAAACCCAAATCATTTTATGCTTATTTGTGCTGCCTTTGGAATCACTATAGTCACTCTGAGACCAAAATAAATAGTTGTCATTAAAAGGCTGAACACAGTAGTAAAAGTCCCTTATAATTAAAGTTGTCCCATGAGGATCAGCAAACTCAAGTGCTAGCACGAGAGCACGCAGCTCCGCTAACTGGGCGGTACAGTCCCTGAGTGCCTGCGTGTGCACGACACTGGACTTAAACTCACCACTCACCATGGTACCGGCCACTATAGCGCAGGCTGCTGAATAAGAATGTTTAGAATCCATCGCCGGTTGCGCTGAACCATCAGTGTAAATGATACAATGGTACTCCTCGAGCGGACGCATTGACAGAGGAGCAGGATGAACAAATTCATACTGCAATAATTGTTTGCAATGAGGAGTCAAAGTTAAATGTGACATCAGGAGATATCAACGAAGTAGCCCATTGTATCCAGCGAGGATGTAAAGCTTTTGAATTTGGTACACTGGCTTTTGTCACTGCTTCAAGAGCAGGATATGGTGTTACAAACAACATGCGTTTTCCCTGCACCAGTGCGCGTTCCATCAGGATCGCCATCTGGACCACTATCAATACTTTTTCAATAGTTGAAAAGCACATTTCAGCCGAAGTGTACAAATGTGACTTGTAAGCAATAGGCACTGTGTACCCTTCATTAAATGTTAAGTAGGTGAAACCCGCTGCGCTTGGCACAATTCATATTACCAGGTTCATGTGATTATCATCTGTCAACAAGTATTTAGATTCAAGAAGATCAGACTGCAAAAATTGCAGTATAGCTGGATGTTCCGGAAGCCAGCAGGCTTTTGAAAAGTACGGTTGTATCAAAGAATACAGCAGCCTGATACGCTGGGCATATTCGGAAATGTACGTTTGACCAAAGTTTAAAAATCCCAGCAAAGATTGCAAATTTTTCAGAGTTGTAGGAAAACGCAAATGGGTGCATTTCTCCATGAAGTGAGGCATCAAGCCTCTACCTTCGTACTTGCGCTCGTAGCCCAGAAACAACATTGTGTACACTGCGATGTGTGATTTTGCAAAGTTAAATTTGTAACCGTAGTCCACAAACAAAACTATGGTGCGGTCCACGGGACAAAGATGTGGCGATAATTAGTTGTCCTTGAGATAAACATCATCAAAGTACGTGTACGCATCAGGGTCTATGTCGTCTAACAAGGAGAAAACACTTGCGTCAAAAACGCCCAGGCTGTTTTTGTAGCCCATGGCTAATCTATGAAATTGTTTTTGTTTTCCACTGGAGGTAAAAGCTGTCCATTGACTGCTTATAGAGGACAGATTATGGCTAAAGAAGCCATTGGAAATGTCAAGTGTGGCTTTAAATCTTTTTCTTACAAGACTGTCCACGAGGGCATAACTATTGATATTCTGATCGGCAAAGGTTCGACAATGAGAGTTCAAATGTTGGTTATCCAAAACTAGGCGGTACGAACCGTCGGGTTTGGGTACCGTAAAAAGAGAGTTATTCATTGGTAACACACATGTCTCATTCACTCCTTGATGCTCTAATTCAGGGTTCTCCAAACCGGTCCTGGAGGGCCGGATCCATGCCAGATTTTTTGGATATCCCCATTGAGATACATGTAGTTATTTTAAAAATCTGGCATGGATCCGGCCCTCCAGGACCGGTTTGGAGACCCCTGGTCTAAACTGATCTATAACTTTTGCCTACTGGCAGAGGGGATATTGGGGTTGTGGCTGTGGCATAGACCACAATGGTATCTTATGCAAGGGTGAAATTGTATCTCAACCCACCTGAGTACATTACAAAGCTGGTGCAAGCACCAACGCCCACTATTTCGCAAAAGCCAGTGTTTGCTCTTTGGGAACTATGTGTGAAAAACTATTGAGGGTTACATCCTCCCCCATGGGAGCGGCTAAAACAAAAGGCGGGGTCCAATCTGTCTCAGCAAACAAGATGTCATAAGAAGAAGTCAGATTTTCCAAAAAAATCCCTTTAACGCGTTGTATATCACCTTCAATCAGAAGTACCATGTCATATAATCTGTCAGGGGGAGCTACTCGGGTGTCAGCAGATTCAACTGTAATGAAAGTGTGAGTTGCTGTCGCCTTCAGAAATGGACGCAGTGCTTGTAACCTCCACTGCATGGTATTCCACCTTTGCTACGCGGTCATTACTTTATATTACCATTACTACGCATATTTTTGCATTACTTTTTTTTTTCTTTTTTTCAAAAACCTTTATTGAAGCTTCTGTACATAGGATACATGCCTGTTATAATACGCTACAAACATTGTGGAGTCGTACAGCATTGGGTAAATCAAAACTGCTCCAGATAACAACCAAGACTCCCCCCTCCCATTCACCCCTCGCCAAAAGTCATAGTGTGTAACTGAACAAATCCTCTACATTTCAGAGTGTTGTGTTCACATGGACTGTTTACCTTCCTCTCCACCCACAGGGTGAGGTCCATTTTTATGTCAAAAGAGAATGTGCATGACCCACTCTGCATCCTAATACCGGCCAGGTATTGACCAACTTAGTATACACTCACGCCACACTGCCCTTCGGCCACTCAGCGTGATCATCCCAGGCAGCTTCACCCACTCAAGGTCCCATTCCATCCAACCCCTCCTCTACTGCTCCCTGTGCTCCCTCGTTGTCTGCGTGCTGTGCGAGGAGATATGTCACCAAGGGTCCCCAGATGTCTCTGGGATGGGATTTGAGGGGGAGCTGTTCCGCATAGCTATGTAATTGTTCATGCCAAGTGGGTAAATCTCTTATCCATTCTTTACATTTAGGGGCTCGCCCTCACCCCCATTTGCATGCCACCTTACGCTTGGTTATCAGTATCCCCATTGCGAGGAATTTCTTGTGGACTGTCTGTACCTTGTGAGTCATACCCAAGAGGCCTATGAGTGGGGACGCTGTAATCTGCACTCCCAAAATCTTGGACATCCCTTCAAAGACATCTGTCCAGTAAGCTTCCACCCTGGGGCACTGCCACGCCAAGTGAATAAAGTCTGCCCCTTCTCTGCCGCACTTGTCACATCGATCATGCTCCCATAGTCGGAAGCGATGTAGTTTGGCTGGAGTGTGATACAGACGGTGTAGGAATTTGTAGTGTATTAACTGCAATTGGCTGCTGCCGGTGACAACCTCCGTCTGCAGGCAGCTTTGTTCCCACTGGTCGTCGGTCAATGGTTCCTTCAAGTCCCTGTCCCACTCCGCCCTTGCTCGCAAGGGCCCCTTAATGGGGCCACACCTCACACGTTTGTATATCAGGGAGATAACGTGTGTTGGTGCATCAGCCTGTAGTAGCATGTGGAAAGGAGAAAATATGTCAGACTCCGCTGGGAATGCTTGGGTAACTGATGTGATATTCTGCCTAAGTAGAGTATACAAAAACATGTCCATACTGGTGGGTGTGCGATCTCCGAAAAACTGCTCAACAGTGCGGAATTGGCCCACTGTGTAAATGTCAGCCCAGGTGCTGTACTTCAGCGTGCGTAGCATTCTGCAGCCCAGCCCCCCGCAACAGTGGATTGTGTTGCAATGCCAATCTGGGGGAGTACATAAGGGGGGTCTCCATCTTGCACGCTATCCATCTCCATGCTGTCACCGTACAGTCTACCGTGGATGGGTCCCTACCCCATTCTTTTACCTGTGTGAATAAGTACCCTTCTGGAGGGATGGGGACCATATAGCCATCTTCCACTGCCAGGTGCGCCATGAACGGAGGCAGGTGCAGCCAATACACAGCAAAATGTGCCTGCGCACAGTAATAATTCTGCTCGAAATTGGGGACATCATATCCACCTTGGTGGTAAAGCAACATCAGGGTCGCTAAAGTCAGCCTAGCCTGCTTCCCTCCATAAATGAGTCTAAGTAACTGTGTTTTGAAGGTACAGAAAAAGAAGCTGCCCCGGTGGAAAGGTATATTGATGAATAAATGTAGAAATTTAGGTAAGATTGTCATTTTGATAAGGGATATCCGACCTGCCATTTAGAGGGGTATCTTCAACCAGTTGGTGATGCTGTCCGTGACTTTGTCGATGACTTTGCCATAGTTTGCGCGCATTAGCTCGTCCTTATTTCTGGTGACACGTATGCCCAAGTATTTAAAATCCTCTATCTCACACTGCAGCGGGTAGTCTAGTTCATATTCATGATGGCCTCAGTGATCTCGTCCACCTCCAGTTCCAGATTGAGGAACTTACGCTGGGTATCACCCAGCCACGCTAGGGCAGTATCCTCGAAATAGGTCTGCAGGTCTAAAGGTGGTACCCTCTGGGAGGTGTAGAGTGTCTTGTAGTAACTCACGAATGTGTGCAGTTGCTCTGGCAGGTTTCTATGTGGCTGCCCCTTCTCATCCCGTATTTCCACAATATAGTTTGCAAATTTGGGGGGGCGCACTGTATTTGCTAATGCTTTCCCCGGCCGTTCTCCCTCCCCAAAAATCTGCGCCCTGTGTGTTTTCCCCCTGAACCTACATTCCTTATCAGCCACCTCTTCAAATTCGGACATCTTATTGCGCAGTGCAGCATGGTGGCTCAAGTCGCATCCCCCCCACCAGGTCCCTCCCCAGGGCTTTAAGTTCCCTTTCCAGTGTTTGTAGATGCCTGCAAAGGTCCTTCAAGATGCCCCCCTTTGGAGATGCACCAGCCCCGCACTGTCACCTTAAAGGCCTCCCACAACAGTAGTTAAGCTGGACACTGAGTTTACATTACGCTAAAAAAACTCCCGGATCTCCTGTTCTATTTTGGCCTTAAATACATGGTCCTGGAGATGTAGGGCATTAAGTCACCAATGAAGATAGGGGGAATGATCTTCCGGGGGCTGCAATCTAATCCTGATTGGCGAGTGGTCAGAATATGTACTGGCCAAGTGGGATGTCTCCTCTATCCAATGCGCCATACCCACCATTACCAGCACATAGTCAAGCCTCACCCAGGACCCGTGCACCGCTGAGTAGTGTGTCCCTTCCCTCAGTGTGGGGTGCTTGTATTGCCAAGTGTCTAGTAGGCAGTTAGTGGTTATGATATCCTGCAGTGTTCTTTGCGAGTTAGTGTAGTGATTGTGGCCAGGACGGGATCTGTCGGTCCCAGGGTCTATAACAGTATTGAAGACGCCCCCCCCGATCACATAAGTAGCACGTATCATCTGAATCCTGCCCCTCACCTCGAGGAGGGCACGTGGGCCATCCGTGTTGGGACCATAGTAGTTGGCAAACAGAACGTCATGAGTGTGTATACTCCCCCAGAGTAGACAATATTGCCCATTTGCATCCACCTCCTCTCCTCCCTGCACAAAAGGTGTCCCATGTTTAATCAGAATAGCCGCCCCTCTAGAATAGCTAGAGTAGGAGGCAATGCATCGATGAATAGCCCATCGGGCCGCGAATTGGAGCTGGCTACTCGGGCTCAAGTGGGTTTCTTGTAACATGGCCGCATGAATACAGTGTCTGTCCATGTAACTCAGCACTTGTCTCCTCTTCCGTGGGTTATTTAATCCTCGCACATTCCACGATAAAACAGTGATACAACTTACGGCGATAGCTCCATCAACCATAGTCACGAAACACACATGTATCTAATATATGCCAGTCTTACCGTTTGTCCATCACTACAATGTTTAACATCCCCAAACCCCGCCTCCCCACTCCCTCCCACTGCGGCTCCACGAATATGCAGAGTACTTCCTCCCCCCTCCCAACTTTGCAATCCAACCATCCCCAACTCATCCTTCAACAGTATCAATAAAGGGGTATGCCCTCGTACGGGGATCACTAGGGACTCACACCTTACCCATTCAACCCCCCTGTTTCACCCACCTGATGCGCTGCTTAATTAAGTAGGCCGCATTAGCAGGAGGGAGGTGAGTGTCCGGGCAGAAAATGCCGTAACAAGTATAAACAAAGTTAATACATCACCATCTCAGTCAAGTTCTAAGAAGCGTTCATTGCCCAGCAGGCACCCAATCAATGTGTTCAATTAGTATGTCCTCATCCTGGTTCCGACATGGGGGAGTGCGACCTGGACCTCCGTCGGGAGGACATCTCTCGAGCTGTTTCCTTGCGCATCTGCTTGAGGTATTCCTCCTTCTGCTGGGGAGTGGTGAAAAAATGCTGTTTTCCTAGGTTAGTGTTCTTCAATTTTGCAGGGCACAGCATGGCATACGATATGTTCTGTGTTTGAAGCTTCTTCTTGACTGCTGCGACGGGCTTCTTGTACTGCCTGCGTAAAGTCGGGATAAAAGGCCAGGGAAGCATTCTCATACCGTACTTGCCCCATCTCGCGGGCCAGGCGCAACACAGCGACCCGGTCACGGTAGTTTAGGAATCGGACAATTACTGGGCACGGCGTTGCTCCCGTGGGCGGGCAGGCGGCCAGAGATCTATGGGCACGCTCGATCGTCATGTGAGCTGAGAAGGAGTCTTTACCAAACAAGTCTATGATTAGCTTTTCCATAAAGTCCTCCATCCTCCCAGTATTTGTGGTTTCAGCCAGGCCCAAAATGTGTACGTTGTTTCCACGGGAGTGCGCCTCCAACTCCTCATTTTTGTCTGGTATCACTTTCAATAATTTGTCCATTTGTAGTACATGTGTCTTGCTGGCGGCTGCCCGATCCTCTAGTACTGATACTCTGTGTTCAGCCTCCTTGATTCGCTGATCGTGCTGGTCCAGTTTGGTGACCACCGCATCTAACCTATTGTTCATGACATCCATTTTGGCATCAATGGAGGTGAGACTCTGCTTCATGCCCACCAGCAGCTCCTTCCAGTCCTCCTCATGCGTTCCTGCTGATTCTGGCTTCTCACGTTCAGAGGAGACCGAGCTGCGGGCTTTACGTTGGTCAAACGACAGTTTACATTGCTTAGCCTCCAACCTCTCCATGGCAGGCTGATCGTATACTGGGTTGGTACCACTTGCGAATACGTTATCTCTGCGTGCAGCGTAGGTCCTTATGGGTGCTCACGCTTGTGGCACCCCCTGATATTCAATCTGCTGTCTGCAGCCCGCCTCCCCCTCTTAGAGTGCCAGGCGCAGTCCTACTGGGCTACGACTCACCCACAAAATGGATTCCAGGGGCAGTACAGGGCTTGCGACACTGTCGGTGTCTGGACACTCAGGGCCCATCCCCCTCAAAATGGCTCGTGTTACACAGTCTATTTGCAGGCGTTGGTATGGGGGCACTCTCCTTGAGACTTCCCAATGTGCTCGGTACCTCTCTAGACATTAATTAAGGGTATGTCCAAAATGGCAGATCCGCAATGCAAGGCCCCACAGGGCTGGCACGGCTTCTGCAGTGATAGGCAGTATGTGCATGCCTCGCTATCACCGCATGGGGTGCATCTGTGCCACCATCTGCACCCCCGCCGCCATCCTGACTCACCGCCTCCATTCAATCGCCGCCTCTGGGGCCTGAGCAGCCGCAGGTGGAGACCGCGCTCCTAGGTCCCCTGGATTTGCCCCACTCGTGTCACGCTTCTCCCGCAGGGTAGATGTGTCCGCTGCCTTCAAATGCCTCCAGCACCGCAGGTACACCCACGTCTGCCGGGCTCCGGCAGCCGCCCGGCCGCCCCCGGCCGGCGATGACGTGAATTTCTCTCTGACGCTGGGCCGCAGTAGCAGCGGCCTCCCGAAGTTCTTCCAGCCAACGCAGCACACCAGCCAGCAGTGCCGTCTCCCACAGCGAGGTTCCACAGCTCGCAATTACAGCATTCCTCGCCGCTTCCGCATGTAACAGGTACCGCTGAGCTCAGGACAAACTCCAATTTTCGGTGATGTGCATTTGGGGCATTATATGTTTAGAAGCATGGGGATGATGGTTGCTTTTCTGCCTGGTGTGGCGGGAGCCTCACTGGTGCGCAGCCATCATGGTCGTTCGCCACCTAGTGCCCCCCATATTTTTGCCATTACTTAGCATGCATGTAATACATGTTCCATTACTTGGCATGCACTTACTACGCGTGATGGAGTTACTGTGCAAATTAAGTTGTGTTTAGGTTTTGGGGTGCTGGGGTAATTTTAGGAGTCAGGGTGGGTTAGAGTTTTGAGGTGTAGGGGGTAATTTTAGGATTCATGGTGCTTTTAGGTTTTGGGGTACTAGGGTAATTTTAGGGGTCAGGTTGGTTTAGGGTTTTGGGGTGCATGGGGTATTTTAAAGGTTCAGGGTGTGTTTAAGGTTTTGGGGTGCTACAGTATTTTTGGGGTTCAGGGTGGGTTTAGATTTTGGGCTACTGGAGGTTTTGGGGTACAGGGGTATTTTTAGGGGTCAGGGTGGGTTAGAGAGTTGCGGTGTAGGGGTAATTTTAGGGTTCAGGGGGCTTTTATGTTTTGGGGTACTGGGGTATTTTTAGGGGTCAGGGTGGGTTAGCGTTTTGGGGTGCATGGGGTACTTTGGGGGTTAAGGGTGTGTTTAAGGTTTTGTGGTGCAGCAGTATTTTTGGGGTTCAGGGTGCATTTAGGTTTTGGGGTACTGCGGTATTTTTAGGGGTCATGGTGGGTTAGGGTTTTGGGTTGTAGGGGGTATTTTTAGGGTTCAGGGTGCATTTAAGGTTTTGTGGTGCTGGGGTATTTTTGGGGTTCAGGGTACGTTTAGGTTTTGGGGTGCTGAGGTATTTTTAGGTGTAAGGGTGAGTTACGTTTTTGGAGTGCATGGGGTATTTTGAGGGTTCAGGGTGCGTTTAAGGTTTTGGGGTGCTGGGGTATTTTTAGGGTTCAGGGTGCATTTAGGTTTTGGGGTACTTGGGTATTTTTAGGGGTCAGGGTGGGTTAGAGTTTTGGGGTGTAGGGGGTATTTTTAGGGTTCAGGGTGCATTTAAGGTTTTGTGGTGCTGGGGTATTTTTGGGGTTCAGGGTGCGTTTAGGTTTTGGGGTGCTGAGGTATTTTTAGGTGTAAGGGCGAGTTAGGTTTTTGGAGTGCATGGGGTATTTTGAGGGTTCAGGGTGCGTTTAAGGTTTTGAGGTGCCGGGGTATTTTTAGGGTTCAGGGTGCATTTAGGTTTCGGGGTACAGGTGGTATTATTTGGGGTCAGGGTGGGTTAGGGATTTAGGATTTAGGGGTATTTTTAGGGTTCAGGGTACATTTAAGGTTTTGGGATGCTGGGATACTTTTAGGGGTCAGGGTGGGATAGGGTTTTGGGGTGTAGGGGGTAATTTTAGGGTTCAGGGTGTGTTTAAGGTTTTGGGGTGCTAGGGTATTTTTAAGGTTCAGGGTGCGTTTAGGTTTTGGGGTGCTGTGATATTTTTAGGGGTCAGGGTGGGATAGGGTGAAGGGGGTATTTTTAGGTTCACGGTGCGTGCCAGGGGTTAGGTTACTATTAAGAATATTTTTTTTGTTTTAAAGTACCAATAATGCATTGTAATGGTATGCGTAATACTTAACTGCGAAGTAAAAGCATTTTTAATGTATTTGTATATATTTGCAAAGTAAAAGCATGCACACTAAAATCATGAGTATTAATGGTATTTTCAAAGCAAAAACTTCGAAGTAAATACCTGCTGAGTAACGGTATGCTATGTAACATCATATATCCCCGCTGCGCTGATTAGCAGCGTTACTGCCCATGTTAGGTTCTGAAGTTGGGTTCTCACCGTCTGTGGCATACCTTACTGTTAAAGCATCAACTTTCTTTTTCTAAAACAGAAGGCGCTGACGACGAAAATCGTCCTGCTTGCCTTTACCATCAATCAGACGAGGCTGCTAGCGTCCTTGTGGGGCACCTCGACCTTTGCTGCGATCCTGGCGATCTCCTCTACTGGTTTGTGAGCCTGATGTTTCCTGCAAAGAACGAGGAGAATGCTGATCAGGGACCTGAAACCTGTTGGGAGACCTAATTCTAGCGCTGTTACGCAAATCATTAGTGCGCTCAGAAGACTCAGGTATTGATGATGCAGCACACGACCCATGTTTCTGTTGTTGCTTCCCCTGTTT
Source organism: Lissotriton helveticus (assembly GCF_964261635.1). NCBI lineage: Eukaryota > Metazoa > Chordata > Amphibia > Caudata > Salamandridae > Lissotriton > Lissotriton helveticus. The sequence goes on along the minus strand of NC_136059.1, from coordinate 1,477,913,408 downwards.
TTTATTTTTCCAATTCCTTTTTAGGAAAAATAGGATGGATGTCTTTATTAGACTGCGCCGTCTGAGTTTGCTGTTGTGCCGGTACTTTAGCAAAAGGTTTAAAACCCAAACTATTGTGTCTAATGGTCTTATAAGCATCAGCAATAATTTTCACCAACTCTCTGGGTTTCTCGTCCTCTGGGACAAGGCGCAAAGCATTAGACACCTGAAAGTTAACCGCATCTCTCTTTACATTAGCAAGGTTGAGATCAGCAACTACGTCAAACACTCCAACAAGCCTCGTTCCCAACTCCACTGCCGCCTCTGGGACGTGCTCATCCCGAACACGCTTAATCACAGAGGGCAGCACAATCATAGAAAGTGTGCTGAAACCCTTCGCATACACTGTTGTGAATACTTTACCCCAATTCTCACAATCGGTTACCTCTGGTATTTTCTGCAAACTAATTGTAAGGATCCTGTGTTTTTCCACAGGAGTGGTATTAGGAAATACTGATTCCAGCTGGTCAAATTTCTCAGCAAGCCAGAAAGGTAAATCATCCTTAATCTGGTGAGTTGCCTGCCCATAACTGTATTAACCATGACGGGTCTAATCGATATCCCGACCGGTCCAGCTGGTTGTGCTATAACCCCAGGTGCTCCCACCTGGATATTGCGGGAAACGTATTGTACTAGGGCACAATGTACCTCAATTAAAGAGGTGGGCAAGAAACGCAATTCATCTACAGGGGCTGCTAGATAACGTGGATGAGGTATGTTCCCGGCCAAAACTGTCTGAGTGGCCCTAGGAATCAACAAAGGACCTAAGTGGACCGAAGTCCCTGCGTGGGGGAGGGCGCCATTAAACCAAATACGGTGTTGCTATGCCGAAATCGGAACTTTGAGTGTCCGAAATGGGCAATATAAAACAGGTATCGCAGTGGGAGTGTATGTATGGAACAAGTTATCATCTCCATCCACTGCCCCAAAAGTTACCCAATAGTAGAATACCTCAAAGTGGTAAGCCGGGTTAGCACCAACCACAAAAATAAGCGTGATACCTGCATCAGGCACTCCATTTGCAGCCAAGTGACGACGGAGTGATGCTCAACTATGCACAGCAATTTCGACAGCCATAAGGACAAAGAAAAGGATAACAACTTATGTGTGTGGCAGCACAAAAAAGGTCAGCAATTCAATATAATAATAAGAACCTTATTAAAATATCAAGCTTGAATGAACCTATAACACATTAATATAGGTAGGTTATGCCGTCACAACTGTTTTCCGGAAACAGGAGGGATGGTATTGTGGACAAGTACAAGCATTACTAAAGTGTCTCGAATATAAGTGGCAGACCAAACGTTAGATGTGCCATGTTGCAGGGATTCTGCCCATGCACATACGTTTGTGCAGGAAATCATGACCTCAGTGTATTGTGGTGGACCAAAAAACCCACCTCAGCGCCTAGAACCCCAATTCGACTAGCAATAGTGTCTCATTTGTTCTCTGTACTACAGCGAAGCTACCAATGATTAGACAACCTAGAACATGCAACTTAATAAACTCTCATGAATAGTGGGAAATAAGAACACTCTTTTGCTCTAACACTCATACTAGCCCAAAATGTGAGTAATCAGAGACACGGTATTGTTTAAAATGTTAATTTTAAGTAACATGCTCTAAGATGCAGTTTAGGCCCCAACATTAGCAAAAAGATCCATAAAAAGAATACAATCAACATTATTACAATTCCATAAAGCACAAAAGGGGAAATCTTATTATAATGACAGTGGAAACAGGACTATAGCTCCTTTATCACCCTCCCCATGCTGGGAGCTAGTCTATTGTAATTATAGAAGACCTCTAGGCTTTGTCAGGAGGACCCCATACCTCCAAGATCAGATGCAACAAATCACATCCCAGGACAATCACAGCTCATCTTAGTTGGAAAGGTTTTCTCCAAGTGCCTTTCCAACTGCCTCGTGTTATGTCTATGTGCGTGGGACTGACCAACGTGAATCAACAGCATATATTGTTATTTGACCTTGAACACACTGTGCAGACAGAGAGCACAGTGTACGGCTAGATATGTGATAAGCAGGCAGTTTCATTTGAAGAAGCACAAGCAGTAGTGTATTTACGAGAACAGAGCCATGTAGTGTTGTGTGCAAAAGCAGCAAAATGGTGTCTAAGCATATATTTCACTTATGCTAACATAGCAATGTCTGCAGATAACCCCTTATCCTCACTACAAAAGAATGATGGATTTAACCCAGATCTCTTGACTGCGGGTGACTGTTTTGATTTGTTCTGCATTCTGTCCATCAATTTTTGTTTCTTTTGCTTTCTTGCACTAAGTTTGCCAGGTATGCTCAGACCTGGGTTCTTTGCTCACTGTGCAACTGGAATGAAGTTATCCTGGCTGATGAGGAGTGAAACCCCGAAATCAGTCCTAGGATGCTTCTTTTGAGTCCAGGGGGGACCTAGTTTGGCAGTTCTGGCTGGACTGGTCCCATGAGGCACTGGGTCAAGCCTGGCGTGCATATGGCCAGATATGAACTGGGGTGGCATAGTGGGCAAAAGAATGATAGGTTTAATCCATATCTTTTGACTGGGGGTGAATGTTTTGATTTGTTCTGCATTCCGTCCATCAATATTGTGCATTTTACTTTCTCGCACTAAGTGCGCCAGGTATGCCGAGACCTGGGTCCTGGGCTCATGTGCCACTGGAATCAAGCTATCCTGGCTGATGAGGGGTGAAACCCCGAAACCGGTCCTAGGATGCTTGTTTACAGTCCAGGGGTGGACCTGGCTTGGCAGTTCATGCTGGACCATTCCCATGAGACACAGGGTTGTCGTGCAGGCCTCAGCCTGGCCCGCTAGTGCAAGGGGTTTGCCCTTCTGCGCACGAAGTCCTCAGACTCAAAGGAAAAAGTTGGCACGGAAACTGGAATTGCAAACATAGAATTTATTACACTTCATGAAGTGGTGCTAAAGTTCAGACAGTACCCTTCGGCACTATGAGAAGTAGCACAAAGGGCTACCGGACACATGGTTTATTTATACCCACACAGGGGCTCAAAAGAAGGCGGTACAATGCACAAGAGCACATTTTATGTCCATACAAGATGATATAGAGAAGCAAAATCGATCAGTGGGAGGAGTTAACAGTCGTGGGGTCTCGGCTAACACATTCCAATCTAGGACTAACCATTAACAGATGCGGACCCTAACGATCAGCGGCAAAACACAGAGATGCTATTATTAGACTGTTGCCGGGCAGATTCAAAGGCCATGAGCAGAAAGATAGGACAACGCAAATGGTCGACACGAGGCAGCGTGTGGCAGACAAAATGGCTGCCGTGAATTCAAAATGGGTGCCGCTAAATGTCAAGATAATGGCTAAAACTCGAATGTCTTTCGCTAACGCTCAACTCAATCGCCGTTATAATACAACAGACAACCCTTTTAGCGTTAGTTAAAGACATATGCCCTTCTAGGATAATCTGTGCATTCATCTCGTATATCTATGCACATTATACTGGTTACTTCTTTGTCTACCAACTGTTGCGCTTTTACTGCATTTCATTTAGACGGTATGCAGGCAGTTATGCACATAGAACATAAAATCAGACCACAGTGTATACATATGCAACAGGTGAAAATCAATGCAATTGCAACACACAGGACAGTCAATAGTTTCCAACCCCAAGCAGAAATCAGAGCCCAAAACCATCCTGCAAATGTCCAGGTACCATTCTTCTCATGAATATCAGAGGCTATTTTATGCAGTTTTAAGAATTGCTTCATAAACAGAAGGCGAATTATCAGGTATGTACACACAACAACTACTTCCGATGACTTTACATGCTCCTCCTCTGTCGGCTAACATAACATCTAGAACCATGCGGTTCTGAAGAGTTACAATTCTAGCAATTTGCAGTTCCTCAGTAATATTACCAAGTGCTACAGCAGTTTCATTGGTGACAGCTTCCACTACTCTAGTTAATCGTCGTATTTTCCTGCTGTTTAGGTCAGCACCTACAAATGGGAACAGGCCTAAATTAAAATCAACATATTGCTGCAGACTAGTATCTGTTTGATCAATGTCATCAATCCAAATTCGTTTATACCGGTTCATGGAAATATTTTTAAACAGTTTAAAATCTCGGTGATAACAAGTAGGTGCAAGGAAAACAGGTGGTAATAGGAAAGATACATAAGAAATGCCAGATGCTATGATATCCATGACTTCCACATACTAGATATGTGTTATGTGAAGCCAAAAATGTACTATCGTTTATTCCATCTATATTTAACACAACAACGCATTCACTTGTCCCTACTGGAATTCATCCAGTACTTTGTATACAGAGGTTTGCTTTGGTTCGTGTTACAGTAATCACAGATTCATTGCTCGTAGTAGAGTCTCTCGTATGGGTGAAAACATAAGGTGTAGAAGCATTGTCCGGTCGGTATTCTTCCCACTCCCATATAGTTCCATTCGCCTGAGGATAACCATGTTCATCTTGATAACACTCTTTATTCAAGCGGAAAAGAAGTCCACCTATAGTAGGTTTTCTGTTCGAAAAGAGAAGAGTGTACCAAGCTCGAAAAGAACCATTATGCGAAAAAGGAAGTGGAATAAATGGCGTTCCACCTTTCTTCTGCTGAGCTGGAAGCATACCACAAATCCAGCAGTTTGCAGTATTTGTGGCATCGTGAGTATGGTGTAGCATCTGAACAAAGGTATTATTCAAGTAAGATTCTCGATGCTTATGCTCATGATAGGGAAGAGTAAAATGCTGATGCTCTTCTGGAATCAGAGTAGTAGGAACCATAAGGAATTTTCGAGCAGGGCTTGCTATCTCGATCTACCACGTGATTACTGCAATAATTATTAAAACAACAAAAACACTCAATGCTCCCAAAATTTTTTTTGTTAGTAGTATTCATAGTCTCAAAAGTCTTCTTCAAACTAAAAAACAGAAAAAATAAAAATAGTCAATGAGCTCTTTACTCTGGGCAGACGTTGGTTTCTTCGCCACAGACCGAGACAGGTATCACTACACTACGCAGGGCTGATCCCCCTCCCATGTCATATCGGCTATCCGTTTCCACTACCCAGAGCGGTTGCTCAACCAGTCTCGCAACAAAAACCTTCAAATCTTTCTCTTTGACCTCAAATTATAGCGTGCTGCTCCAGAAGCTGTCTGGTCCGGGAAGAACTCCGCAGATCCGTCAGGTGATACAGCAGGGCCTTTCTCCGTAGCTAGAATATCTCGATGATCAGTCAAAACAGCAGTTTCCACCAAGGTCGGCAATACCTTGCGGCAGTGGACGCTATGGACCCAGTTGCGTTTGTTGGTTATCCGGACCGCCGTCCTCGTAGCAAGGAGAACTTGCTCTGGTCCACACCACCTTGGCTCCAAGCTGTTCGACCTCTCGAATACTTTCACCATGACGAAGTCACCGGGTCGGAGTCCATGGCCCTCACCTTGGGATTTATCCGGGAGCGCGTCTCGAACCTGTTGGTGAATAGAAACCAAGCTGTCAGTTAATTGTGCCAAATAGTCATTCATTAAAACACAAGGTACATCATACACAGATCTTGTCTTCGGTACTCCCCAGATGTTCATCGGCCGTCCAAACACCACCTCGTACGGGGTAAGACCCGTTCGAGAATGCGGCACTGATCTAATGGACAATAGTGCCAACGGCAACGCATCTGGCCATGTCAACTTCGTGGAGGCTTGAATCTTTGCAATTTTGAGCTTAAGAGTGCCATTATACCTTTCCACCAATCCTGCAGATTGTGGATGGAACACAGAATGGAACTTTTGCTTGATGCCTAATCCCTCAGGACATACTTAATAACTTCCCCAACAAAATGAGGTCCGTTATCATTCCATAAAAGTCTGCAAACACCAAACCTCGGGAAGAACTCCTTCAGTAGCACCTTAGCAGTAGTAATAGCCGTATTATCTTTCGTGGGGTATGCCTCAATCCATTTACTGAAAGCACAAACCACCACTAGGACATACTTCAAATTATTACACCGCTCAAGTTGAATGTAGTCCATTTGCAAGACTTCAAAAGGTGCAGTTGGTATAACAAACCCTCCAGATGGAACTCACATCCCCTTTCCAGGATTATATTGTAAGCAAATCAAACAAGATTGTACTACTCTCTTAGCTGTGTTGGCAATCTCAGGATGCTCCCAAACTTGCATAAGCATTTTCGTCATTGCAAGAGCTCCAACATGTGCCACGCCATGTGCCATCTGAACCATGGGTTGCACGAAAGCTATAGGCAGCTTCCATCGATCCATTTGCTTGTTTCTCCAGCAACCTTCATCATCTAACTCTCCTTCTTTAGACCATTGTTCACGTTCTTTGTCAGAAGCTGTCTTCTGTATCTCTCGCACTTCCTGCCTAGTATCGTGCCATCTTTCAGCTTGCGACTTCACTACATACATAGAAGTGGTATTTCTCTGCATGGCAGTCTCACGTGCTATACGATCTACAAAAGCATTTCCTTGACCACTCTTGTCTGTAACTTTCTTATGTGCGCTGCACTTTACTATAGCAATTTTCTTCGGCAATGTCAATGCAGTCAGGAGATTGTGCACTAGATCTCCATGCATTATCTGCATTCCATGAGATGTAAGAAAGCCTCTTTCCTTTCAGAGTAGGCCAAAATCGTGTGCTACTCCAAAAGCATAGCGGCTATCTGTGTAAATGTTCACACACAAACCAGCGCTGAGCTCACATGCTCGCGTCAGTGCTATCAACTCAGCTGCTTGAGCCGATTTCTGTGGTATACGAGCTGTCTCCACTATTGTTTCAAGCGTGGTGATTGCATATGCGGCTGAGGTCGTACCATCCGGTAATTTCAAACAAGACCCATCAACCCACAATTCACCATCTACATCTGGAAGGGGCGTATCCTGCAAATCAATACGACCCTTTGTCTGTTCTTCAGTCAGAAATATACAATCATGCGTTTCTTGTGACTGAGGCTGAGTCACCGGATATGGCAACAAAGTAGCTGGGTTCAAAGTTGCACATCTCTTCAATGTAATGTGGGGGGCTAGCAATGTCAATTCATATCCTGTAAGACAAGCGCTAGTCAAGTTCTGCGTCTTTGTCTGATTCAAAAGGGCATCAACAGCATGTGGTACTAACACTAACAATTTGTGTGACAAAACTATTCCCTCATTCAGTCGAATAGATACCGCTGTTGCTGCAACTGAACAAATCATATAAGGGGGTGGTGATGGACAGAGTATCTGAATTAAGCAGAATACTCCTACCCAGTCAAAAGATCAGGGCTTGATCCATCACCGTTTTTTAGCTCACTGCATCACCCCAGTTCAGAACCTGGCTATATGCAAATTAGTCTGACCCCATGCCTCATGGGGTCAGACTAATTTGCATATAGCCAGGTTCTGAACAAAAGCATCCAGGTAATGCTCTAGCAAAAAGGGTCAAGAACTGCAGAAAAGTATGCACGCGGGCGTTGCTTATCGCCGTGTAACTGGACCAACACTGACAATGCACATCCATCTTTCTCGTGCACGTAAAGTGTAAAAATCTTTGTGTAATCTGGTGTGCCTAACACTGGTGCTGAACAAAGAGCTTGTCGTAACTGTCGAAAAGCATTTTCACATTCGTCTGTCCATGGAAGGGGTACAGGGGTATCTTTCGTCAAAAGTGCTAGCAAGGGCTTAACAATGTGTGAAAATCCCAAAATCCACTGTCTACAAAAGGAAGTGAGACCCAAAAATGCACGTACTCCTTTCTGTGTGGTAGGAACTGGCGTGTCTAAAATTGCTTGTATGCGATCTGATGTCAATGCACGTCCCTCCTTAGACAAAAGGTGACCTAAGTAGGTTATCTTTGGTCTACAATATTGCAGCTTCTTTCGAGAGACTTTGTGATGATGTGAAGCAAGAAAAGAAAGGAAAGACAGAGTACATTTTTCACACTGTTCTGGGGTGTCGGCCGCCAACAAGATGTCGTCGACATATTGTATGAGAGCCACACCGTCAGTCAATACGAAAGAATCGAGTTCCCTTTTTAATGCTTGGCTGTAGATACTCGGACTTTCAGTGTAACCTTGAGGAACTCTAAAGAATCGATACGATCGATTATTCAAAGTGAAGCCAAACAAATATCGGCTATCAGAATGAATAGGGATCGAGAAGAAAGTATTCTTCAAATCAATTACAGTAAATGTGGTGGCAGTCGGAGGGACTAAAGTAAGAAGTTGTCGTGTATTTCTATAGGTTCTGAATCGATCCCCCTATTCCTGACCCTATTCTGGTTAAACTAACTATCAAGTTAACTAACAGTCAGCCCATGAGGCAAGAACAGCCCCCATGATGCAGATACCGTTATCTGACGCAGTCACACTACGGCACAGGAACGTGTTATCTGATTAGGTCATAACACTTGAGATCTAATTAGACAAGCGACATTCCTCCAGCCCCTGATAAGGCATACGACGTTCTCATAACAAATCAAACCTATGACAACCTGGAAAATACCGTGCAGCCATTGTTTTGATTTCACAGAGAACTTTAGTAAAGAATGTGCTAACGAGCAAGTCGTATGACATCTTTATTGACGTATCTATGTCCATCCTTACGTCAATCTCGGCACCTTTAAGGTATAAATATTGCCGATCTTGCCCTATGCAAACACACGCGTGGTGACAAGACGGAGCAGCCATCCTTGCCGAAGCCGAAAGCAGAAGCAGACCCCGCTGGCGCAGCCCCGCCTTCCTGACGCGCTGAGAGACGCGCTGCTATCTCAAGCCGAGAGACCCAGCACCGGCGTTTCTGGGCAGCCCTCGCAGGCAGCCTGGAATATCGAGAGCAGAGAAAGAGATACCATTCCTCATTCATCCTAACTTCCAGGTACAGAACTGAATAACCCCTCACAGAGAATTCTTTAGTTATTCACTTGGCAAAAACAAACTTAACTTAAACTGTAACTTTCTATTCCCGCCCACGCATTAGACTTAGGTCAGGTACACGGGGTAGGCGTATTTAGAAACACCAGTTGAGTACGTTTAGTCAAATGTATATGTGTATGTAAATATATTTTAATCATTTTAAACATCATATGGCTCAGAAACCATATCAATGTTTTTACAGTATTATTTTATACTATTGCTTTTAATGTATGCACTTTACTTAACTATAAGTATTGCAATAATATCGATCCATTTCTCATGTATGAGAAAAGAGACTGATCAATAAATAACACCTTTTTATTGAATACGCCCGTCTCTTCCTTTTCTCTACATTCTGATGAGACTAAGAATGCACGTACTGACTGAGTAAAATAATTGCCTTGTGCTCACACGACTCTTGAGATTGACTCTTGATTAGGGGAGAGCAAAGTTGTCATGTTCTATGGTTGTCAGAAACTAAATCCCTTCTTGTCTAATCAGGGGAGTTAATTCCTTCCTTGAACATTCGAGAAAGTTTCTAGCGAACTCTGAGCTTAGCTGGCACACCCAAAAATTAAGTCTAGTATCGACAGTAGTAGACCTAGTTAACGTCTGGTCTAGGCCTTTACTGCTGTAGGTATTATTCCAATGCGCAGAGCCTATTGGGAAAATAGGAGCTACACTACATGGCGCCCAACGCGTTTGGAAAGGGCGATAAAACTAACATAAGACATTTAGAGTAACTCAGTCGTGCTTTCTCACTCAGACCCCTTTTCCCAAATACTCCAAAGACGTCTGGAGTGGGTGAAAGGTTATATCCTCCAAAACCTCGCAGGAGGGAACTCCTATGTATGGTTCTTGGTATAGTCAACGTTGAAGGATACACTGTTCCAAAATATTGTGCATCTAATCTCTGTTTCCATAAGAAACCTGATCTGCAAATAAACATAATACCATCCTGTCAGTAAAATGACAGACAGTGATGAAGAAAGAGAGGCAGTTAGACTAGCAACTGAACTCGCAGCAGCGGATGCTACTATGCAAGACGCAGACCCGGAGATAATACTCATCCCGGTCATCAAAAGGAGATCTATAACCCTAAAACTTATAGAAAATGGACTGACACCTAGAGGTGGCACAGTCATATTCGTAATTGAGGCACACGAATATCGGCAGACAGAGGTATACTATTCATGGATACATTTTCCAGCAGCTAATGCTGTAACAAAGTACTTCCACTATTACAAAGTAGAGGAACCTCCTGAAATGTACACTCCTTTCGAGGAGGTGGAAGTACCACTCAAATTCCAAGAGCATTTGCTCTTATTTGATGGCGCCCTAATACATAACAATCACATCACAAGGCTCGGTCCTTTAGGAAGACCAGGAGCAACGTGGCCGGTCTTAGCCGGATACACACCACATCCAGACATCGATAGAATGCCTGCAGCAGAGCTGTTAATACAGCTAAAACAACTACTAAAAATTCATAGACAATTAGTTCAGTATGTAATGCGGACTTCAACAATTCAGCCAGCGATTAAACTTCCACAGCTGACCCCTCACCAGGGGAACACAAATAAAATTACACCACAGAACATCCAATCCTGCCTAGGTAAAGTTCCAGCTAAACGGGAACAGATACCATTCTGGTTGGCACAGAAAATCACCCAAATAGAGGCGGTGTTTCCTGACACCACCCCGCTGGAAAAACACAGGATTCTGACTATATGTCTCCCAATGGGAATCGCACCACACATTGAGGACTGTGACACTTGGGGTACAGTCTTTGCTTCCATCTACACAAAAACGCACGGTGTTCCATCCATTTCGGTAATACCAGATGTGCTAAAACAAATTCAAGATGAATATGGTCCTGACCCTGCTTTAACTCTTGGTATGAAATTACTAAAAGACTTCAAGCAGGTCTCGGCTATATTACTAGCCAACATAAAAGGTGAAGCAGCAAACGTGGCGATCCGCCAAAGGTTAAAAGAGATAGATATAGCAGACCAACCAGCTGAAATTGCCAGAATCATAGAAAAATCCTATGAAGAACTAGGCAGAGATAGTCTAGGTGGAATACCAGTAAAACCGCAACTGACTACAAGTCCAGAAAAAATATTTTTTAATAATAATTCACCAAAAAAGAACTGGGATGGAAACAAACAATCCAATCCTAAAGAGAAGAAATTCCAGTCCAGAGGAAGGTCTCCTAGGCGAAGAGAGAAATCTCCAAACCAAAGACAGAGGTCACCACAGAGTGACCCCTCTGGGAATAGATATAACCTTAGAAATAGGGATACTATTAAAAAACCTGATAGATATCAAGACATTGATACACGTCCCTCTCAATCTTTTCAGACTTCCTCGCAGAAATCGGAAAGAAGAGGACGATCAGAAGAGCACGCCAAGTCCAAAGACAAGGAACCTGCTCAGCTAAAAAAGAAATTACAATTTCCAAAAAAGAAGGTAGCCAGTATCAAGGTAGTTAACAATGCCGAGAATACTGAGGACACAACTGAAAAACGGAGAGTGGGCTCAGACAATGCTAGACAGCGCAGCAGAGGTGAGCATAGCTCGCAAAGTCCTTATGAATCATCTGGAGACAGTGGACACGAATGAATACCTTCAAGTGGAAACTGCAGACACCAGAGTTAGCAAGCCCCACAAGATATACGAGATAACATTACGTATAGAGGGAGATAAGACTAGGAAAATAAGGGGACTATTTTGGGATAATCTCTCCAAGGGCTATGATATCCTTCTAGCTGAAAAAGACTGGCCACCAGAGTTTGTCAGGGAGTGCCCTCATGGCGAAGAAGTAATTATGCCTGCCTTCTCGAATCAAATACCGATTCATAAAAAATACACACTTGCTAGAAAGTGGGCAGTGGCCTTAGCACCTGCTTTATATAAAAATCATGTAGGATGGGATGAGGATTCTCCTCCTCACAAAATCCAGTTAAAATCACAACCTACTGCACAAAGGCAGTACCCAATTAAGCAAGAAGCTAAAAAACAAGTAAATGAAATACTAGATCAGCTAGAATACCAGGGGGTGATTGAAACTTGCACCTCACAAATGAACAATCCTTTGTTTCCGGTCTCCAAACCAGACAACTCATATCGTCTAGTTTTGGATTACCGACACCTTAACACATGTTGCAAAACTTTTGCAGTGCAAAACTCACACAGTGCTGCACTAATGAATAACATAGTGCGCAAAAAATACAAAACAACCTCGGACATCTCCAATGGATTCTTTTGTCAAAACATAGCACCAGATAGCAGATATTTAACTGCATTCTCAGTAAATGGCACTCAAAAACAATTCTGTCGGTTAGCCCAGGGGTACAAGAACAGCCCGGGGGTATTCTCAGCGAGAGTAACAGAATTACTACAACTATATGATAATGTAGCATTATCTTATTTCGATGACATTTACTTAACAGATGATGACTTGGAGACTCACTTGAAAAGGGTGAACACCATAATACTTGGGTTCGCTGCAGAGGGTTACAAATTCAACTTCAAAAAATCCAGAATTGCCCATCTGAAGGTCCTGTTCTTAGGATATGAGTTATCAAGTGAAGGCAAAAGCCTGGCAGACAATTTCCTAGAGAAATGTGCCGTAATCCAAGCTCCTAAAACACTAAAAAACCTCAATTTCGGAAGAACATACATTGCAAATTACGCAGAAAGGGTCAAACCCCTTTATGATCTAATTAAACCAGACTTTAAAAGATACAGTTGGACTCAAACACACACAGAAATTTTGAGATCCTTACAAACAGACATGCTAATTAAAACAAAATTAGAAACACGTGATAACACACGCAATCTTGTGATTCGAGTCATCCCAGGGAGATGCGGATTCACATACCTGACCTCTAATGAGGGAGAAAAGGTACCAATTGCATTCAAATCACACATGTACACAGAAGCTGAACAGAAATTCAGTAATACAGAAAAAATCATTTGTGCAGTTCAAACCGCAATAGCTAGAGAAAAAGACATAGCTGATGGTAGACATATCACAGTCGGAACAGCAGAATCAGCCTTTGAGGCACTAACAACACCGTGTAATTTACCAACAACAACATTGAATCCGGAATGGATACAATGGGTGAATTCAATCACAACGGACAAAGTAGACTACTACTTTGATCCAGAACTAGAAGAATTAAAAAATCTAAAATATGAAAAGACGTATCCTCTGCCAATCGACATTCTGCCTCTACGACATTACGCCTGTGTAATCTATACAGACGGACATGCTCAACCCTCCGTTTGGGGAGAACAAGCATACAACCCCACATGTGAGATTACAAAAGAAGTGTGGCGCGGAGGTATATTAAAACCTCTATTAACAAAATCACACTCAGTAGAAACTAATTCAGAACAACAAACTGAAATAATAGCATTGAAAATGGCGCTGGATAATGCGGATCGCGAATTCCCGACACTTATAGTGTCAGATTCATATTACTGCGTCAAATCATATAACAGCGATTTGCAGACATGGATTCAGAACGGTTACAAAGATGACACAGATGCACCAATAAAGCAGAGACTGCTCTGGGAACAAATAGCTCTTTTACAAAAAGAACTACCAAAGACTCACGTGACTCACTCACTGAGTCATCAACGTGATGGCGTTCACGTTGTAGGGAATTCATTGGCTGAAACAGCCGCAGCGGCAGCCACTAAATCGGCTCCCGTAGTTCGAAAAAAGCGTACATTAAAATACATTGACGGTGAAACATTGCTGGCGGTGAAAACGTCATCAAAAGGCGACTGCTCAGCGTTACCGATCAACTATCCACTCAATTATACATACATAATCGATGCAAACTCCGTCCCTTTTGCTCGAATCCCTGGAGTGGGGGATAGAGTGATTCCAAACATGGACAGGAGAAGCTTGTTAATCGCAGACGCACATATGGGTGAGGGTCTTGGACACCTCAAACTAAAAGATTCTCTGGAAGATTTACAATCACGGTACTGGTGGCCAGGCATGAGCCTACATCATACCATGTTTGTAAAAAACTGCCCAAACTGCAATAGAAATCGCAGTGGGGAGAGAAAAAATATAATACGGTGGAATCTGACTGCAGATAACATCGCCAGTAAAAAGAATGGCTTGCGATTAACATATACAGGCTAGTTTCCACTTATAATGTAGATCACCAGCACTCGGCTAACGTCCGGACTGTTATACAAAGATTTGCGAGTCTAAATGGCATATACGCTAAGAGCATGCTACGTTCGACCATTGTTTTCACTCAGGCACACCAGCCTGGGGGGGAAACATGGCCAAATGAGCACAGCCCAGCGGGAATCTTCTCACTTCCTTCCTGAGGGTACGGGATGGTGTAAAGAAAAAACTAAGGCAGAAAGCAATCTATAATAGAAAGGATATTAGGTTCGGGAGCTGGGTGGGTCAAACATCTAATAAGTGTCCAACGTAGTCTAAATAACTTGCCAAGAAATTCTCTGAAGGGATTCAGTCCGTACGAATTATTATTTGGAACTAGAATGATTATCTCTGACCTTGATAGTCAGACTTCAGTGGTGAAAGAAAAAAGCTTTGATGTCAAAGACCGTTTGGCTATTTTGCAGGACTTAAACAAAACAAGAAAAGACCTGAGCAACATACAGTTGAAACAACAGCCAACAACCACTGAAGAATCACCACCTGTCCCAGCAAGACCTGTCTGGATTCCAAAAGTCGGGGATCTAGTCAGAGAGAAGATCGCGGTAAAGAAGGAATTTGGGCCTTCTTACAGAAAAGCAGTTCCTGTCTTGTCTGTCAACGGGACAAGATCAGTTGTACTACCGCCACTTGCTGGTAAAAAGGAGAACCGAGTTGTATCCATCGACCTGGTAAAACCACAACATGTGGCCGATAACAAACAATAGGCCAAGTGGACTCCCAATAAGTAGCAGAACACCAAGGTTTGCTACCAGTACAGAGGTCCTAACAAAAAGGCTCATCACATTCGAAACGCCTACAGAAGAACATCAAGGACTATGCAACAATGCAATAGAACTAAGACCTCTGAAAACCCAAATAAAAACATTTAGCAGAGAAACACCAATCTACAATGAAGTACCGAGTGACAATGCAAGAAACAAAAATCCTGAAGCAATTGAAACAATTGACAGAACTGCATCCGGGTACTTCATCAACTTCGATGATTCCTCTGAAAGCCTCAGTGAATCAAAGACACAGCCATCATCAAAATCCTTTAAAGACAAAGCTAAGGAACTTTTGAAACAACTGAAAGAAACTTATCTCATTTCTCCATGGATTGAATTTTGGGTGGGTTTTGGTACATTTATCCTCATACTTTGGCTCATCATGGTATTTACTTTGGGACGCTTCATTGAGGGAAAATATGCTAAAATGGACACAGCAAGTCAGAACATCAACTTGGTCCTCAAACCACACACATCTTCACACGTCGAGAAAAGAGAACTTTCTTCAGCCAACTTCACAGCCAATCCTATACCTGGTGGGGTAGCCTGGGACAACACTGACTATGAAATTTATGGTCCGGTCGAGATCCTGAAATATCCACACCAAATCAAGATCTCCTTGAGTGACTTTGCAAAACCAAACTCATTTGCTGATGATTGGGACTTCGAAAGCATTAACAACATGATGTCTGACTTAGTAATGTCTGCTAAATTTACAAAACATGATTATTTGCAAGGTTCTACAAATTATGATAGTATGTATTGCTATAACCATTATGGTAACCATTTTTTGCATAAATCTGCACAACCTAGAAATGTTTTAAATTATAATCAATGGGAACATTGTGCTACACCTCCAAAAGGGAGTTCTAGAACCGTTTATGACAAATATTAATATTTTTCAGGTTTTAACACAAGTAATGCTGAAACATTTTATTTTAAATTGTCAAACAAGACAGGGACGAAAACCATGATAACCAACACAAAATTGATATATTCAGATTCATTCTTTGAAAAAATGAATACTTTTGGATTTGATTATTGGGACAAAAATGTTGATTTGAAAAGTGTTTGGGGTACAAAAGATTGGCAAGTACAGGGTTTAGAAGCTTTGTTTAGAGCCTGCATGATCCCAGAACAAATGATATTTTTAAATGACACTATTCAACAAACCACCTGTCTTGGCTTAGCCAAAATCAAAGATTTAAATAACCCGTCTATTCCGAAGCCAACAATGTTTAGCAATAACTCTGATACAGATGAAGAGATAGACGTAAACCATATATTAAACCAAAACAGAACACATCCTGATTGGAAACAATGGTTGATCTGGCCCACAGATACAAATAACTGTCAAGATAGATTCCTGAATAAAACACAGGGTTTCAAAATGACCAGGCCAGACCCTAGATATCCCCAAAGACATCACCCAGGGATAATAACAACCTACAGTGTGGGCAAATTATGCCTTCAATGGCTTCAAACTTCCACACTGCCTGAAATTAAGCAACACCTAACTTTACTTACTGATGGTGCTGACTTGCGTGATTTCATAATGGGACCACGCAAACAGCGTCAAAAGCGTTTCATAGCAGCCTCTGTATATGCAGCATACAATGAGGCCTGGAAGGTTACTCAAATTGAAACAGCAGAAAGAATACGGGAAATTGACCGTATCAATTTGGAAAAATCACTTTCTGTAGTGGACAATGGGTTAATGACTCTGTCCTCCAGAATTTTTTCATTGGACAGCATTGTGTCTTCAGCAATCGATATATTATCGCAAGACTTACTGTTATTACAACATGGTCAGTCACAATTGCGTTCCATTGTACAGCTTGGCTGGACGTTACAAAATCTGCGTTCAGGCTATGTGCCTTGGCGTTTAATCAACACAACGTCACTATTCCAAATCTTTAACCTTACTGATAGACAAATCGGTATGGCGCAAAAGGGTGCTGATTATACAATCTTGAGCATTGAAAAACTAGAAAGATTACCAATGACAATGTCAGAACGACCTGTCAGTGAATGGATAATCCACGGAATCATAAATATTCCAATCTCAACCTTAAGGTTTCAATACTGCCAAAAATATATACAGGCTGGCATGTACGAGAAATTGGGAAAGGGGTACCTTAAAACAACTTGGAACCTGCCCTATTCACATGCATGTGTCAGTAATAAAGGACAGAAAGTGTTTCTTAGTGGCAACAATTGTGCTATGTCACTAAGCGGCACGCTTCTGTGTAACGGTATTAGTTTGCACGGAGCCTGTGAAGGGAATTCATACAACCTTTCATGTCACCAGCAAGGCGCACCTGCAACTGAAATAGAACCATTCTTTCAAAGACTCTATAATGGGAGTTACATTCTTATTGTAGACCGCAGATGTTGTAGTCTTATGCCCGGGACTCCTTATCTCGTCACTACGACGGCGAAGGTCAAGTGCTGTGGACGTTCTTTGTTCCCCAGCTCCTTCCCAGACAGGGAGGCAAGGGCATGGCCCAATTTGAAAATTACTTCTATTCGAATAGATACTTTAAGCAGAATGAAAACAGTGCTTCTTCAGACGCCTACAAGGCTCACGTCATCAAAAGAAACGTATGATCTACAAGTCGCAAGGACGACTGCAGAGATACATACATTATTATCAACTAATTCCCCCGTACATTTCGCGGAAATCCTGAGCGAAATCTTAAATATTTCTGATACCACAGGGGTCTCAAAGGTATTTAAGACAGTATTTTCGATGGCATTAACACCATTCAAAGCCATACTGGGTATTTTTCCAGATTTCGTCCATTCGATTTTTGGCGGACTTCCCCTGATCCTGGGACTAATTGCAGGAATCCTATTCTTAGTCCTTATTTTTCATTATGGCAACCCATGTCACAGATCAAACTCTCGCGACAATGGAAGATACAATCCTAGCCATTGGATACCGGGACCGGATATCAAAAATCCTGGGACTCTCCCGGCTTAGAGACCTGAACATGACTTGGTTTCTATCATTTCGACCAATGTGGCAAAGGTGTGTTTTACCTGTACTAAGGTGTCTGCTATGCGGAGAAGAATGCATGTTAGACACCTGTCTGACGCTACAATCGGATGCGCCAGTGGATGCAGATACACTGTTGGTTCCTACCAAGGCTCACGCTTTGTGCTGCCCTCAAAGGCTGCCAATCCTGATGACGGCATTCCTGGAATCTTCACCACTACGATTGAAGAGTAGTGAAGTTCAAGATGAAAGCAGCATCGATCAGGTACGACCTTCTGTCAGCAATGCGAATCAGAATGTCAATGCAGACAATCATGCACACGAATGCATGGTTTCACCTATTTCCGACTTAGTGGAACTTTCCCATGAAGCTGTTGACAGTTTTTTCGAAAGCCTTAATGATATGATGTTCTCTCCAGAACAGAAATAGAGACTTTTGAGCAAGCTCGCACACGGCGTTCCCTGAATTCGGCCTTCAACTTTAAAAATAAAGTCACTTGAACAATTCTTCCCACCAGTTCACGGACAACAATTTTTTAGCAGCCCCAAATTATTTTTTACAAAATTTTCGGGACACTTATCTTCTGCTTAAAGTAAGAAACTATTCCTAGAGAACTAAGATTTCTATTTTTAGATACTTTATAAACTTTAGTTGCCCGATGGGATGTTCACAAATATTTTATTATGTGATGAAATGGTCTCGGACTTCCTTTCTGTATAGCCATATTAAGAGCCATTTCATGTGTATTTCTCAAATACCAATAAGCAATAATGCATAAAATGCGTGTTACTTTGCATTTAATTCATAGCTTAAGTGCATACAGTATATATGACTGCAATTTTTCAGTATATTTGAAAATTTCAAAATGCATTTATGTATTTTGGGGTGGTAAGGTATACACTATACTCTATAGTATGTTGTACTATGTTATACTATGCATAGATTAGTAGATATGACCATAGTTAGCGTGGAGTGGGTGTCGTGTATTTCTATAGGTTCTGAATCGATCCCCCTATTCCTGACCCTATTCTGGTTAAACTAACTATCAAGTTAACTAACAGTCAGCCCATGAGGCAAGAACAGCCCCCATGATGCAGATACCGTTATCTGACGCAGTCACACTACGGCACAGGAACGTGTTATCTGATTAGGTCATAACGCTTGAGATCTAATTAGACAAGCGACAGTCCTCCAGCCCCTGATAAGGCATACGACGTTCTCATAACAAATCAAACCTATGACAACCTGGAAAATACCGTGCGGCCATTGTTTTGATTTCACAGAGAACTTTAGTAAAGAATGTGCTAACGAGCAAGTCGTATGACATCTTTATTGACGTATCTATGTCCATCCTTACGTCAATCTCGGCACCTTTAAGGTATAAATATTGCCGATCTTGCCCTATGCAAACACACGCGTGGTGACAAGACGGAGCAGGCATCCTTGCCGAAGCCGAGAGCAGAAGCAGACCCCGCTGGCGCAGCCCCGCCTTCCTGACGCGCTGAGAGACGCGCTGCTATCTCAAGCCGAGAGACCCAGCACCGGCGTTTCTGGGCAGCCCTCGCAGGCAGCCTGGAATATCGAGAGCAGAGAAAGAGATACCATTCCTCATTCATCCTAACTTCCAGGTACAGAACTGAATAACCCCTCACAGAGAATTATTTAGTTATTCACTTGGCAAAAACAAACTTAACTTAAACTGTAACTTTCTATTCCCGCCCACGCATTAGACTTAGGTCAGGTACACGGGGTAGGCGTATTTAGAAACACCAGTTGAGTACGTTTAGTCAAATGTATATGTGTATGTAAATATATTTTAATCATTTTAAACATCATATGGCTCAGAAACCATATCAATGTTTTTACAGTATTATTTTATACTATTGCTTTTAATGTATGCACTTTACTTAACTATAAGTATTGCAATAATATCGATCCATTTCTCATGTATGAGAAAAGAGACTGATCAATAAATAACACCTTTTTATTGAATGCGCCCGTCTCTTCCTTTTCTCTACATTCTGATGAGACTAAGAATGCACGTACTGACTGAGTAAAATAATTGCCTTGTGCTCACACGACTCTTGAGATTGACTCTTGATTAGGGGAGAGCAAAGTTGTCATGTTCTATGGTTGTCAGAAACTAAATCCCTTCTTGTCTAATCAGGGGAGTTAATTCCTTCCTTGAACATTCGAGAAAGTTTCTAGCGAACTCTGAGCTTAGCTGGCACACCCAAAAATTAAGTCTAGTATCGACAGTAGTAGACCTAGTTAACGTCTGGTCTAGGCCTTTACTGCTGTAGGTATTATTCCAATGCGCAGAGCCTATTGGGAAAATAGGAGCTACACTACAAAGTGGCGTAATGTCCGAAACTACAGGGTATTGTGGTATCACTATCTTATTCACCTCCCTCAAATCAATGATGAACCTGTAAATTCGTGTATCTGAATCTCTTTTCAAAATTGGAAGAATCGTGCTGTTGCAAACATTGTATGGTACTTCCTCAACAACCCCAACTTGTATTAAATCATGTACAATTCGTATGAGTGCTTCCTCTCCCTCCTGTGAAATGCGATATTGTGGCAAACGAGGTAACACAGCTCCCTCCTTGACCCTAATCTGGATCGGAGGAATAACCATCTGACCCACATCGGTGTCTGAGGTAGCCCATAAAGATGTAGGAAGTGAAGCTAATGCAGCATCTTCTTTAATCAAACAGATTCTATCAGATTCAATGTAATTATCATTCAAAATGACACGCACCCCTTCAGGAAAACATCGTATTGTAGCTCTAAAGTGTTTTAACATATCAAGGCCAAAAATGTTATCTGGAGTTTTCGGGGAAAGCAAAAATGGACATGGAGCATCAAATTTATCAACAGAAAATAAGAGCGGCTGGGACAATGGGCTAAGGGAAGGTGTTCCATCTAAACCTATCGAAGTAATAGTTGTGCCAGACAGGGGAGTCCTTGGAACCAATTGTTTAGACAAAGCACTACGTGTAGCTCCTGTATCGACCAGAAACCAGCCCAAAACATGTGCTGTAACATAGGGACCCATCTGATCTACTGGAACTTCAACTGATTCCTTACCCCATCCTAGGCAATCCTATGCATGAGCAGAATCATACAAATCAGATGGAACATAATCAGACACTTGACATTGATTTCGCCTATCAAATGTGTTCTGTCTTTGTTGTGGACGTGTATTCGTATCAGATCTGGCTCGATCATTCGTATTACCACGAGGCGCCGAGGAACCTGAGCTAGGTCTCCCTTGGCCCCGCCCCCTATTATCCTGTTGAGGATAAAGCAGCGGGCAGTTTCGCGCCCAATGGCCGTACTGTTTACAATATGCACATTGATTCGAAGCTACGTCCGAACGACCAGAAGAAGCATTGGAAGGCGTTTGGCCACCTCTATCATAGTTTCTGTCAGGGCCCCTATCATAGCCTCTAGAAGGCGCCCCATACACCTGGGCCAACATAACCTTCGTTTTTAGTTCTTTCGACTTCTTGTCCTCAGTCCCCTTTGCCTCTACCTCCTGACGCTCATAATACTGAGCCATCCTCAACACGGAGGCTGGAGAGGACGTAGTCCAAGAACTTTCGCTAGCTTTTAAACGGCTCGCTATACTAGGTAACAAATTCGAAACATATTTATCGACAAACAGATGTCTGCCAGTATTGTCAGTAAAAGACTGACCTCTAAAATCATGAAAGGCTTCTTCAAAGCGAGTAAAGAAATCAGAAACCGATTCATCAGTTTTTTGTTTACAGGACGCTAAAACAGTCCAATCAATCTTTTTAGGGGGAATGACCGTTTTAAGTTTAGTTAAAATGGCTACAGGAAGATCTAATATCAGCTTATGCGGTTTTTGGGAGGGCTCTCTATCCGCATCTATGCGCTCTATCCCTTTCCCTTTGGCTCCAAAAACAGCGCGATCATCAATTTTACGAACGGTTCTCCACATATCTGGGGGTAAAATAAGACCGAAAAACAAATCTATATCACATAAAGTCATAACACAAGAATTTAAAGCACCCCCGACTTCCTCATAAAAGGCAGCTGGATTTTTACGCGGGTCAGGTAATGCATTTTTAAGTGCCATTACATCTGTTCTATTCCAAGGAGTGTAAACCCAATTATAGATAAAATAGCCCTTCGCATCGACAGAATTTTTATCATCATTATCACCCTTTTCTTTAGGAGGAACATACAAAGACGCGGCTTCCCGCATGGGTTTCATGACAACTGGTATCATCTTATCTGTCACGAAGATAGGACGTTGCGCCTCTCCGGGCGGATTAGTCTGTGGAACGGCATCCGCAGCCTTTTTCTGCTCCTTCAGATGTTTCGCCTCATCTCGTATTTTAACCTGGGAAAAGACAAGAAGACCATCACGTATTTGTTTATGATCAGTTGCAATATCAGCAGGTTCTAAAACATCGGAATATCCTAGACAATTCAACAACTTCATCGGCAAATGATGCAGTGAAATACATCTGCTCTTTTTCTGTCCAATTCTGTACACTAGCTAAAAGATCGGCAGCAGGATGTGCGCTACGCAATGCTTTACGGGCAGCTTGTCTGATTTCAGCCGATCGTTTTGCAGACAGCAAAGATCGGGAATCCCGCGTTTTCTGTTGTTCCGAATCTGAATCCTCGTCATCCCCGGACGGAGCAGACGGAGCGATATACGGAGGTGGAGGTCGATCTAATAACAAAAAATCATCTTGTGGTTTATTAAGGACAGGATAGAGAGGCTGACGGACAGGATATTGGCCAGATATCTGTAATCTTCATTCTTTTTCCTCTCGTTCCTGTATTTCTTTCGTTTCTTTCTTTCTCAACTCCAGCGCTTTCTCATACACAGTCTTTCGCTGTTCCTTCTCAATCAACACTTTCTCACGCTTCTCCTGCTGTCGTACTTCTTTCTCCCACATTCGCAAACTCTCAAACATATCACGCCTAGACTTTTGCTCAAACAAACAGCGCTCCACATATTCAACCTTTCGCGCATCAAATGACCCATGCAATGGCCAACGTAACTCAGGATCCTTTTTAGTGTATTTGTGCCACAATGTGCTGTACATTATGGCAGAAATACCAAACTTCACATACATATCTCGATTAGGAGTCCCCTCGGGGGGAGCCGACTGCGATTCTTCAAGTCGTAAACTGGTACCACTAAACAAGCAACACATCTTACGAAGTGCGCGGCAAACAGGCATGCTCAAGAATAGTGCAAGATATGCACTACTATAGGGAAAGAGCGCTTAAAGTACTTTCTTAGTACGTTGCGCTATACATATCAAAGGAGGAGAAAGCTCCGTGCATCGCCTGCCTATATGAGTTGCAACACATATATTGCGAAACAAAGGACCCAAACAAAAGCCAAAGTAGACAAGTTTATCCAAATACAAAAGTGCTCGGGCAAGCGTTCCTAAAACTACCTTACCAATACAAGAGCTTCCAAATGCCAAAACCTACAACAAGCGCCGCAAAGCGACTCTTACCAATCGTAGGCTGTCCAGATTCCAACTGCCAAGTTCTAAATTCTATCAAACGGTCACTGCACGGCAGACCAGCAGAAGAGATCTCAGTCAAGGACCGGCGCCACCTGGATGGTCGGATCGGAAAGTAAGGAAGGAACACCTTGGATACCAAGACACGGGTCTTATCTGGTAGCGATCGTGACCTCAGCGAGATTCCGAACCTTCATCACGACCAATCCTTCGGGCATCCAAGTTGCCGATGAGCCCCACGTGCCGGGCGCCAATTTGTCGTGCGGATCTCAGTCTGGCCCACCAGTGCAAGGGGTTCGCCCTTCAGCGCACGAAGTCCTCAGACCCAAAGGAAAAAGTTGGCACGGAAACTGGAATTGCAAAACATAGAATTTATTACACTTCATGAAGTGGTGCTAAAGTTCAGACAGTACCCTTCGGCACTATGAGAAGTAGCACAAAGGGCTACCGGACACATGGTTCATTTATACCGACACAGGGGCTCAAAAGAAGGCGGTACAAAGCACAAGAGCACATTTTATGTCCATACAAGGTAATATCGAGAAGCAAAATCGATCAGTGGGAGGAGTTAACAGTCGTGGGGTCTCGGCTAACACATTCCAATCTAGGACTAACCATTAACAGATGCGGACCCTAACGGTCAGCGGCAAAACACAGAGATGCTTTTATTAGACTCTTGCCAGGCAGATTCAAAGGCCATGAGCAGAAAGATAGGACAACGCACATGGTCAACACGAGGCAGCGTGTGGCAGACAAAATGGCTGCCGTGAATTCAAAATGGATGCCACTAAATGTCAAGATAATGGCTTAAACTCGAATGTCTTTCGCTAACGCTCAACTCAATCGCCGTTAAAATACAACAGGGTCAAGACTGATTTGCATATGGCCAGGTCTAAACTGGGGTGGCAGGGTGAGCAAAGGAATGATGGATTTAACCCAGATCTCTTGACTGGGGGTGAATGATTTGATTGTTCTGCATTCCGTCCATCAATTGTGTGTCTTTTGATAGCTATAATCGATCAGGCAGACAGACAATTGCTTCCCTTTAATCAGTAACTCTCCCAGGGGTAACCCAGGAAAAGGCCACTCGAGAAATCCAGCAATGATACAGCAGCAGGGGGCAGCAAACAGGTAGCAAAGCAGCGGCACAGCAATTGCAATAGCATATATTGCATCAGGAAGGCATCAGGCATCAGGTAGATGAATCTTTGGATATTAACTTTGCCACTTAAATTCTCCCCCTGTTTCCAGTTTTCAGTCTGTCCTAGTCTGGCTGCCGCCACCACCCATGCAACAGTGTCACAAATCATGATGTCACATCGTTTGATGATGATAATGTAAATGGCTGATGAAACTATAACACTCAGGAACTATCCTAGTAGCACAAGTACAGGGCTGCACTGTAATGACACCGTTAGGTAAATATAGTTTAGAATACAAAACAAACCTTCACAGAACCATGTCTCTGCGCTACACAGCTGTTTGTTGGTTGACTACCCCACTACTCTGCCATTCGCCGTCCTATCGCACATCTGTGCCCGCCAGCATCTGTGAGCAAGCAGGGTACAGTGACTAAAAGCAGGGAGCTTGAAATGGGTTAAAATGTCAATAGCATGAATCCTTTTCTTAGCCCTGCAGATGGGTATCGAGTCGGCCCCTAGACACACCAGTATTCAATCTTTAATCTGCAAGGCAGCAGTTGCGATTTGATTACAGCTCTCTCTCCCCTCCTTGGATGCCCCCATGTTGGTGAGTCAGCATGCTCGGGGTGCGAGCACAGCACAGCATGGCGTCTTGGTGTTGAGTGGAGGGGCAGGCCAACTAACTCTTCTGTTGAAGGAACTCCCCCAGCATTCCCCCCATATCCCAAATATTTATTCTCAGTTCTCCCAAAAGCACATTTTTGTGCAAGATACTCAATACTTGCTTGACCCTCACATCATGGGCCTTATTTATGAAGGCCTTGCGCCGCCGGTGCGTCACTATTTCCCATGTTAATAAGGCCCCATGTACTTAGTACTTAATTGGTATTTGAAAAAATCAAAATATCATGCTGAAAGCATTTGAACGCTTGCACCTCACCACCAAACAAATGGTACATCACACGCTGAAAAAAAAGCAGTAGCTGAAACCAAACCAAAAGGCATCCTCACATTGTGGGAGGTCCCATACAGTGTCAGAAAGGTGGTGCAATCTTTGTAGTCAGGATGCAGCCTTATTTGATGATACGCCACAGTTAGATCCAATGTTGGTTCCATGTAGTAGAGAAACCATCTTCATCTTTAACCATAGAATGTGGTCACATATCAAGCACCTGTTGAGAGCTCTCAAGTCCACACGCAAACTTACATCCCCAGACTGTTTTCAAGCAACTACAATGGGGCAACCCATTCTGTTCTCTCAAAAGGTTTGATTATTCCTTTCTCACACAGTTTCCTAACTTAATTCTTAACAGCTTCTCTCATGGAAATGGATATAGCATGTACCTTTGCAACCACTGGCTCAGCTTCAGGCTTAAGCCTAATTCGATGCACATAGCCCATCTTTACTGAAGACTTCAGGGAACTCAGCACAGAAACTTTCAGCATCTCCACACTGTTGAGGTGTAAGCTCCTGCTTAGAGAACAACTGCAACTTCCTAATATAGTAATATAGTCATCTCTTATCCTGACAGGTGTGGACGTGTTAGGATTGAGTATTACCCCATGGTCTCTTTGATGAAGCCAACTTAAGACTTCACAGAATCGTGTTTGTTTTTAACCTGATAGCTGATTCAAAATATCCCCTTAACTTAATGGTTTGTGTACTATAAGTTCCATGAATAACATCAGGATCTTTCAGAATGATCCTGTGACTTAACTCTATATCAAAAATTTCATTAGAAATTGAGGTTAACCATACCCCAGATTCAAACAAAATTTCCACAATCAGATTTTCAATCATCACCCAATCTTTTGGATATTTCTTGGACCAATATTTTGTATTTTCCAACCAAATGCAGTTCTCTATAGACTTTACGGCATCAGGTAACGTAGTTGTGAATGCATAGCAACATTTTGGAAAATGTCCCTTCTTATTGCAAGATTTGCAAATAGAATTCAAAGTGGGACACTTCTTAAAAGAAGCAAAGGGTCCAGAATTACCACAACAATAACGTAAACCTCTGTGTTTTACTTGCTGAAAGTGCAATTAATTTTTACTCAGTTCTGTGCCCTTACTTTCATCCTCCTTGCTCTTGTTTTCATCCTCTTTGACATCCACCTTACTCACTGCAAAATGTTTTCCTTTATCTAATTCCTCAACACAGTCCAAGGTATGCTTAATGTGTTTCGCAATGCTTATGACCTCATGTAGTGGCAAATCATCCTTAACCCATAAGTCACGCCTAATCTTGTCAATGTGACATCTGAGCATTAATTGATCCTGTATGCGCTCTTCTAATGCAGCCCCAAAATTGAAGGTACAAGCTAACTTCCTCAAGGAGGTAACAGGCTCCTCTACATTCTCATTAGTATTTTACTCTCTAATGCAAAAATGAGGATGTCCTAGAATTGTGCTAACTTTAGTTAGGTAGTGTAGGGCCCCTCACCAACAAAGCAGCTTTGTTACAAAATTAATGGTATGTATAATACATGTAAGACCTGGTAATTTCTGATAATATAGAACTCCTATGAAAACAAAAGGAGCGTGAGTAGAGCTAGCAGATTAAGCACTTTCCAAATATATAAGGCGTGCTTATCGCCGGAGATCACAGTAATATAGTGAAGATAGCCAAAAAGTACTTACAAATTAGAGATGCCCATGAAGTGTTAGTGCCTGAAAGAAAAGCAACCATTCGCAAGGCGTGCCTATCGCCGAAGTGAAATAGGCAACCGAAATAGATACAGCAGAACTGAAGGAAAGGTGTGCCTGTATTGATTTGCAAGGTGGACTATTGCCGTAGTGTAATAGGCAGGAGACATGACAGGACCTTCCTTGATAGACACAGCCTGAAGGAAAATGGCTGCCAACGTGTTGTGATTTCAGCATGCAACAGAGCTGGATAAGCAACGTGCCCATAGAGGATATCGGCACAAAGATAGTGCTCGGAGTGAATGAAGAATGAGGAACACTGAAGAACACTCTGAATCTCCAAGGATGTGGCATGAGTGTATCTTTTGAAATTATAAAATCAAAAAGATGCACGGGCTGGTTAGCAACCTTAACATGTAGGAATTGCTGTAAATGCCCAGAACACCAAATTTAAGTGCGATAAAACTTCGAAGCGAGTACAAATTGCCATAAGTGTCTAGAATATAAAATTAAAGTGCAACAAAACGTAAAACTCTCCGGTACCGTCCACTGCTGAACAATAGGCACTTCCAAACCATGTAGAGAGGGAAGAGTATTTACGCTGATGCTTAAATGGCGCTGACCAAAAACAGGCTAGGAGAAATACATCCAATAAGATGAGCCTGCCAACGTAGTCTTAAATCACTGTTAAAGAACTGATAAACAGTTGACTGGAAAAACTTGTGAAGTCAAAAAATGTCAAAAATACAAGTAGAGGGGGCGTGGTCTGGCCTCGCAGGAAGATGGCCGCCTGAGGAGTGAGCTCTGTTGCGGACAGGGCCCCAAGGAATTAACTCACCTTCTAATGTCTACGGAGCTTTTTCCTCCTGTCCAGCTGCAGTTGGAGGATATGAGGACGAGTTGGGGTGAGTTTCCTGGCATCTGACGGTACCAGCATTCCTCTACTGAGCTGTAGCGAGGTGTTTGCGCGGACCTGCTTCAACCCGCGTGTCTCGCCTAACGCACCTCCTCCGGCCACGCCTCCTCTCCCTCATGGAGCCGCGTCTTCTCCGTTGACGAGAGTTATGCATTTGTTTCTGCCTGAGCCGCGCCTCCTTCACTTGCTCGATGAAACCGCATCTCCTCCAGGCAATTAATAATAGAGGTGAGGCTTTTGTATGCTGTATGACATTTGTGAGAGCGCGCCCTTTTCCCTGACAGGGCCGTTTCTCTACACTTTGTCGCAACAGCACCTCTGCCACCTCTTTTCCGTCAGGATCTGTGTGCTTTATTACTGCATGGGTAGCGCCTCTTTCATGTGTTGAAGTCGTGCCTCCTCAGGTTAAACTACGAGCTCCAAAAAATTCAAAATAGGTTTTTAAAATATATTCTTGCCCTCCCTCAAAGCGCCCCAATCTACGGTTGCCATATAGAGCTAGGCATCGATTATTTATTGGATACCATCAGCTACCAGCCGATCCTCTTATGGCACAGCATTTGGACCAAACAGCAATGCCACCTTACTCGCTCATTAATTACCGATTGCTTATCCTTGGCTCACTGGAAAAAGATTCCATGGTTTCTGTATGTTTTTAACTTTTTGAAAGATTTAAATTGTTTAGTATTTTTCACAGACCCCTCATCACTTTTTGACATATCCAGGAAGGCCTTGAAAAATCTGTGTGCAACTCATCTTAGAGATCTACGTTTATGCACAGAGGTAGGCAAACGTACAAATACCCACTTACTGATGGTACAAACCACACCTGGCATTCAGTTGTACTTGTCTTTCTTTTTGTCTAACCATGAAAAGTTTGTTGTAACTAGGTTTCGTTTTGACTCCTTCTTTCATCTTGTTTCTTTTCCTGGGGTTTCAAATTGGTCTCACGAATTGATTAAATGTCCCTGTGATGGAATTGCACACCAGTCAACTCTGCACGTAACACTGTTCTGCAATTACTATGTGATTCCCCGCAAACGTTGGATTATCCCTCTCCTCCGACAAATGGGCTTGAGAAGATGTAGGCCTGCGCTCCTGGCGTTACAGTCTCTAGAAACCCAATTTGCTGCTAAAAGCATAGCTTGTTTTTTAAAAGCATGTTTGAAAATTCGTTTACAAACAGTATTGCCGCTTACTTGAGAGCTTTCTTGATTTTTGATCTAGTTGATATCAACTGTCCTTTTTTAAATTGAAACGTTATTAATCTATTTGTAAGAAATGTGTATGTGATAACGTTTTTAGGTTTTGCCTGCAAGTGCGCACGTAGTGCGCATGCGCAAAAAAACCTATTGAGTTGTATATATGATCGATGACCCGCCTCTGCCTCTCATTGGCTAGCTCCATAAATGGAGGCTAGCCATTGGGAGACAGAGGCTGTCAATCGTGCTTTCTCGGGGAAAACGCGATATGGGGGCGTTTCTCTGGCTTTTTTAAGCCCCGCCCCTTTGTCCCGGGCCGCGCTGCGATTGGCTGCCGGCCCGGGACACCCCCGTGACGTCATTCCCGGGCCGCGCTGTCATTGGCTGCCGGCCCGGGACCTGACTTGTTTTTGTCTGTGGAACCAGTGTTCGGGCACTCCTACTTAACCGAACAGTGTGATCTTGAGCAATTCGAGTCACAGTGCTTGAAATAGTTTTCCAAAATGGCAAAGTCTTCGAAAAGAACTAATCAACGTTATTCAGTGCTATAAAAACTAACCTCCAGTGTGCCGAAAAGGCAGCTTTTCCTAGGCCCCGTGGATTTGCTGTTTAGTATGTTTGAGCAGGTGCGTACAATTTCTAGAGTTGTATATGTTAGAAATATCCTGACCTCTCCAGTTGGACCCGAACTGTGGCTTTAACAAACACGAGTTTATAAATCAGCAGTGTTTTATACTGTGTGAGCTTGGGCAGAAGAGGAATACTTGCATCGAGTGATGGGACTCGGAAAGGCCTCGTTTTGTTACAGTTTGTAATTATTCTTATAACGTTAGTTACTTGCACAGTGGTGTCTGACATGAGTAATGTACTTGTGAATGATAAGGGAATGAACGAGAATATCCAATAAGGTGTCGACCTCAGAAGGATGAGAGGCTGAGCAGACGCTGCGGTATTGGACCCTGTATCCACGAAGCAAGATGCAGTGAATTACTTCCGCTCGAGCTTCAGTTCAGTCCACGTCTCTCCGTCCCTGCCCCCCGGGAGTGCAGTGTCCCCCCAGCCAGGGCGTTGTATGTCCGGCCGCCCCCCCCTCTCCGACGGGTATCCGGCTCAGACGGCTCCCAAGTCGTCCTTCCTGTGTCCTGTCTGGTTCCTCCGGTTTCAGAAATGCCGCCTCGTGCTGGATTGATAAGCGTGGCGGGGAGCTACAACACCCCGAGAAAATCTCAGTTTTATCACTCGCTCGAAATCCCAGCCTTTTCTTACTTCCACTCACGATTTCAACACAATTTCCCACGCCATGAAACTGTTAAAAAAGCCGCTGGGCGCTCAGTTAAAATCCGATACTTTTTTTTCGTAACAGTATTCCAAAACGCTGTATTACTAGAAGATAATTTATAATCATAGGGGTTTGTTCACCAGCCTACTTTTTTTGTTTTAATTAAAAAAGCGTATTTAGCGCTTGAACTATTTTTACGCTGGGTTCTATGTTTAATTATATCTGTATTTTTTTATTTGAACTTTCTAGAACGCCAGTCTGCAGTCATCTTAAATTTATTTATACCGAGAACTTACGTTTGGAGTAGTGTTTATGCTGTTACCGATTAATGTAATTTAATACAGGTGGCGTAGGATAAATGTACTTTATCTAGGAAGGACTTCAGATGTGAAAGCGATAGCTGCATTAAAGTTTGAACGTAGTTGACGTTTGTTTTCCGTACAGATAGGGGAAGAAACCTTTGACCACGAAGGAGGGTGGGAGATAGGTAACCCCGCCGCCCCCCCCCCGTTTTAATGAATATAGAGGTTATACAAAGTGTACCCGCAAAATAATAGATTTGGGTTAACTTCAATTATAACGCGAAAACACGTTTTCAAGCAAACAGAATTTAGTCTCCTTCAATTGTATATTGAAAAATTATTTCAAACTTAATTCATAAAATATGTGAGCTATTTTCTACCTGCTTTGTTATGAGAGCTCTCATTGGAGGAAATAATGTGGCCATCGTTGAATGCGGGCTGAGTTTCTTGCCGTGCAAGTAACCAGCTTGAATGCCAGGTCGGCTCAGCCTTTCGTCCTTTTCAGGTCAGCGCTGTACACTTTAGTAGGGGTAGCACGGCGTCTTCAATTAAGTGTGCGTTTTGCTTTGTACTTTAAGCCGTTGTTTTATTACATGGGGGAGTAAAGTATGTTTATGTTTAAGATGCACGTGACCTATCGGCTCGCTAAGCCGCCTTTGGAACCTGAGGCCCCAGGTTGGAATCCTGGCCTCGTCCCCAGACCTAGCATCCTGTGATTATGGGCAGGTCACTTACGCTCCTTGTGCCTCAATGTGTGCAAAATGTATGCACACAATCTACCTTGCTCTCCTCATTTAATGTACAGCGATCTGATGCTTCAGAGGTAGGGTTTACCCCCAAACATTCACATACTATTGAAAACAATAGAATTCATTCCACGTTCCTATCCTCGTGCAGTAAAACTGAATGTATTTCTTCCTCACAGATTGCGCCTTAAAACAACCGCACCAACTCTCGATAGTTCCAAGGTCTATTCAGTATTATTTTAAATCCCTGAAGAAATTCAGCCCTATGAATCCTGTGTTTGAGTAAACATTTTGTTTATTTTTTAAACCAATACATATTTAAAACAAGCATTTACAATGCAACTGTTTCGCCTTTGGAAAAGTTTGAGCTATTGGCATTGTAAATGACAAAATTTGTATTTATGTGTTGGTTTTGAAAACAGATAAATAAATGGCATTGTCATTTACATTGCCAATAGCTCTAACTTTTCCAAAGGCGAAACCGTTGCATTGTAAATGCTTGTTTAGAAGTCTGATGTGTTTTTTTAGAATCTACTTTATATGATTGTAAAAACTTCAATCGAAATAAAGACTTTTGAATGAAACTACAATTGAGGCAGTGCCTTGCACCGTGTTTTGCATGCCATAAAGGAGGAGGCGCCCTGATGGTATTGCGCCTCCTCACTTTTGCCATAACCGCACCTTTGCGCCCTTCAATGCTAAAAGATTTTGTGTGTTTTGTTCCCACACGGGCTGCATCTCCTTAACAAAACAAAGTTGCACCTCATCAAACTAAGCTGCAATAGAGGTAGCGTCTTTCGTCGTTGATTGAACAGCATTTAGGAGGCCTCGCCCTTCTTTTCCTGACAGGTATATTCAACCTTAATTTTTCTACAACCACATCTCTTTCTGCACTTAAGGAGACCTCTCTTTTATTTATTGAACCAATGTTTTCTGCTATTGCAACAAAAATGTTGTAAATTATTGAGGTTGTCTTCTTTTCTCATAATCCTCACTCTGAATTGAAAACACACCACATCAATATATAATAGATTTGAATTTGTCTTTCTCCTTTTGCATATTTGTTATTTTCTAATGCAATTACACTGAGGTTATGATCTTAGAAGAAAGCAAGGAAAGTTTAATTTTCTACAAAGCTGTTCTTATTACACAGTAGCATCTGAAAGCTGAATTTAGGTTTTTATTGGAAAAACGTGTTAATATTATTTTCTGCATAAATTACCTAATAAGTTATTAGTTTTACTGTCTCTGCAAGCATATTTTCAAGGTATTCTATTGTCTTCTACAACTTAATATATTAGTAATAAGTTTCATCAGTTATCCACTATCTCGCATGTTCATTTCACTACATTGGGAACAGTCTCACGTTTACCAACTTCATCTCACCATCTTCAACGTACCTACATATAAATATCTCACATCACAGAAAGGCGTCTACACGCTTCTTCAGAGTTTCTATTAAATGTGATTTCCAAATGTCTACTACTAAGGATAGCAGCAACTTCTATTTACAGAAACTCTTAAACAGCCCAACAACAGGTCAACAAAAGATAGCACATCCTCTCCATCCAACTTGCCGCAAAATTCACCTCCTATTACTGGACATGCATCTACGAAGACCATGCAATGTATTCTTCTTGAAATCTCTCGGATTATTAGTCGATTGGAAGGCATGGACATCACAATCACATCCTTGGCTGAAGAAACCTAGTGAATTAGAGCAGATATTGCAGCCTTCTATGCCAAAGTTGAGGGTCTTGACTCTAGAATTCTTGCAGTGGAGAACTGTTTTGACTCATTTCAAAACAAAGATCAAGATCTATTCCTTCATAGCAAGATTATCGATTTGGAAGATCATAGTAGAAGAGATAACATACATTTGCTTTGGGTTTCCAGAACATATTGAAGGCCGGAACACCAAAGCATTTCTTTGTAGCATCTTTCCAAACTTGCGAGGTATTTCTTTCATTCCACCTTTAGAAATCCAAAGAGCCCACAGAATTGGCCCTCCACGTAAATATCCTGCAGCATGTCCAAGACCGATTATTGCCTGTTTAGTTTGTCATAAACAAACACAACAATTATTGGCTGCAGCTCGCTCACAAGGCTCCTTTTCCTTCAAGGGTCATCTCATTCACATGGCAGCGGATTTTTCGAAGGAAACAAATGAGCAACGGAAAGCTTTTCTCTCCATGCAACCTCAATCGCACTAATTAGACATCAAATATGTATTGTTTAAACCTTCACATTTTCACATCACCAGAAATAGAGATTCTAAAGACTTCTATGATCCGTAACACCTCCAGAAATTTTTATACTGTATTAAACATGGAAGTTCAAGTTCATCTTTTGCAACAAGATCAATCTCAATCATCTTCTACTCCTCTACCATTGCCGGATCGCAGACGACAAAGTCTTAGTAGCCCCAGACTTGGTGGTAGGGATTTTGAAAGATTCAATCGCTAACAAGAAGACAAAAATTCAGCCCTAAAATCTGTTTCTATTGCTACTTTTACGCAAGAGTCGCATAGGAACAAGTACAGATCTCCTCTTAAAACATGTGGACTTAATAATGTTCTGTCATGCAAGTTGTTATTCCTATGTTTAGATGTAGCTAATTGATGACCTCGTATTTATCTATTAGTCTTTCCTTATTGCTATTAGCACTATGGTTAATTAATTTGTTCTTGCATGTTATGATATTCACACAATGTTAGATGAACTATAGTTAGCTCTATACTCTATTTTCTTTATCTTCAATTCTATATTTATAATGATTACCTCCATTATAGTGGTTGCTTCCAATATGTTATTCACTATCAATATTTTTTGTTATAACATGTTATCATAATCCCTGCTTT
This sequence comes from Lissotriton helveticus, assembly GCF_964261635.1. Taxonomy (NCBI): domain Eukaryota; kingdom Metazoa; phylum Chordata; class Amphibia; order Caudata; family Salamandridae; genus Lissotriton; species Lissotriton helveticus. The sequence goes on along the minus strand of NC_136059.1, from coordinate 1,477,878,852 downwards.
CATTTAGTTATCCTGACACTTAATTATCTGACTATTGTTTTAATATTTTTAATGTCTTTCATATAATGATTTACTACCATTTTATGCCTACTATATGCACAATGTATATTATTTTAGGCTATTATATGGAACCTAATTGTTAGTCTCTTTCTTCTTACAATGGAATGTCCTATAGCTTTTAAGTTCTCATTTCGTTCTTACTCATTCTTTCAAAACCCTCCATCGTATTCATGACTCTTTACCAAAATGTTACCATGGGCTCTATTCTAAGTTATTATTTACTCTCCTAATTTCTTCTCTTTTCCGGTGGGGTCCTCTCCCGGAGCGGCGCTATTGTGTGCCCAGGCTCGCGGTTAACAGTTTAGGTTCCCAACTTTTTTTCCTTCTATTTATACCCTCTTCTTCATCTTATTCTGAGTATACCCTCATCCCTTCCCTCTCCTCTTTATTGTACTTCCTAATAAATATATTACAGTTTTGTTTTCTATTCTATTATTTGTCTAAATTACATTTCTTTACTCCTGCTTGTTCTTATTTAATTGCAGATTGATGTCTTTTTCCTGAGTCAGGATACTCTTTTTATCTCCTCCTCTTCCTTTCTACATTTTTTACTTTTTTGCTTTTTTTATCTAGCCAAGAACACTGATTATTGTTTTATTAGTCTTTATCCTACTAATATTTGTACTGCTTTAACATGACAAATACATATCCTTTAAATCAATCACATGGAATGTGCATGGTCTCACCCATTAGATTAAACGGAATAAAGTACTTTCCTATCTCCAATCTAAACATGTAGATGTGGCTTTACTACAAGAAACGCATTTAGAAACAATAGAGTCTGAAAAACTATATTGGGTGGAAAGGTCATACATAGTAGTATTCAAAAGGGTGAATCCAATGATATTGGCCCCTCCAGCAATTTGTGGAGTTCCAATCCTCCTTTGCAAATCACATCCGGTTACTGTTTCAAAAACATGGTAAGATACAGATGGATGTTATATCTTTGCTAAACTACGAGTTGGAGACTTGCACATTTGCGTAGGATCTGTCTATGCCCCTACGGACACCAGCAAATTATTCTTTCTTAAGTTGTCCCATCTACTAACAGAAATTGATGCATCACAATACCTGATTGGCGGAGATTGGAATGTGACGAAAGATTCCATTCTACATAAAACAGGTCCATTAGACAGGGGAAATGCTTTAGATGGGGCTGTATTAGGTGAAATAATGTTGGATAATGGATTGGTTGATCTTTGGCGTCTTAGTCAACCAAAGGATAAGGAGTACACCTTCTTTTCCTCCGCCCATGGCACATTCTCTTGTTTAGATTATTTTTTGACATCACAGAAAGTAGTCCAATTGGTCACAGATTCCCGCATCCTTTAAGCAGCTCTGTCTGAACATTCTCTTGTCCTCCTCTCCCTTGAATGATGACTTCCTAGACCAGGACAGAAACTGTGGCATATGAGCATACAACGTCAAAGAACTCCAAACGGCAAATCTCAATTGCAATCACATCTCCAAGATTATCTTTCCACTAATCAAGGCTCTGTAGCCTCCAACGGGACTTTTTGGGCTGCAGCTAAAGCCACTCTTAGGGGTCAATTAATACGTGATGCAGCAATTGGGAAAAAACAAAACGCTAGGTGGCAAATTAAACTAGAACAAGATATATAATCTTACTCTCGCTTGTACACACTTTCTCCAACATTACAAAATTATAAATCGCTTGAACTAGCTCGCATGGCTCTAAATAGCCTTTTCACATCCAAAGTAGAGTATGCTTTGCAGAAAATGAAAGGTCGACACTACGATCAAGGTGAAAAGGCGGGAAGATTATTAGCTGCACAATTACGCCAGAGAGAGGCAGCTATGGCTATCCCGGCCATTTGGACAGAGTAGGGAGATTTGTGTATAAAACCTCAAGACATTGTCAATGAGTTTGCCTCCTTTTGCCAATCTCTTTACACTCCAGACAATCATGTCAGCATTTCTTACAAAGGTAGATCTCCTGTCTCTATCAAATGACGGTAGAGCCATTCTTGAAGGTGAAATCACTAAAGATGAAATTTCTGGAGCTATAACTGCCCTATCCTATCACACAGCTCCCGTTGAGGATGGATTCCCTGCCAAATTTTATTGATGGGGAGGTCACAAGGTTATTGATACTGTGAGTGCTGCATTCCAAGAGGCAGATAATGTGTCTTCATTAGGCCTTCTCTCCAACAAAGCTATTTTCGCTGTTCTACCTAAACCCGGTAAAGATCCCCTATTATGCAGCAATTATTGTCCCTTCTCGTTATTAAATTCCGATATTAAAAACTTAGCTAGCATCCTAGTATCCCGCCTTCGTAAAGTTTTGCCTTCTTTGATACACCATACTCAAGTTGGTTTTGTCCCGGGGTGTTCCTCTTGGAATCATTTACGCACTTTAGCCCATGCACTGTGGTCGGCTAAACATCTTTCATATGATGCATTAGCACTCTCACTTGACGCAATAAAGGCGTAAAATCGCATTGAATGGGACTACCTTTTCATGATCATGGAAAGATTTGGACTGGGTAAGAAATATATCGATAAGGTACGCTTATTGTACGACACTCCTTCTGCCCAGGTGAATTTTTATCTGACGCGTTTATGATTAGGAGAGGAATGCGCCAAGGTTGCCCACTATCCCCCCTTCTTTTCTTCTTGGCTATGGAACCTTTAGCTGCCACCATTCATCAATCTGATGAGGTTACAGGTGTCCCCCTTCCAATTGGACACTCTAAAATATACCTCTATGCTGATGATATCTTACTTACTCTTACACAACTCCCCCGATCTCGTCCTTCTCTTCTTCAAATCATTAATGATTTTTCTTCTCTCTCAGGTTACAAGATCAATTGGGATAAGAGTGAGGCATTACCCATATCTAATGGAACCACAAAAGCAGCTATAGGCGGATTCCCTTTTCATTGGCAACCATCACGCCTTAAGTATTTAGGCATCCTAGTCAATAAAGGTTTAGAGGAAATGGTTGTAGATAATATAACCCCTCTAATTTATCAAATGCAACGTAACTTCGACAAATGGATGTCCTTGTGACTCTGTCAATGGGGTAGAGTCCAAGCTATTAAAATGGTCATCCTTCCAAGATTCATTTACATTTTGGGTATGCTTCCCCTCCAGATTCCCTTATCCCTACTTCGATCAATAGATTCCAAGATTAAAACTTTTATTTGGAGCTCAGCTATACCACGTCCAGCTATAGCAAAGCTGAAGGCTCACCAATTATATGGGGTAATTGGCCTTCCGTCCAGTGAGCACTACTCCATAGCATTGCACATTTCCCAACTTTCTTATTTGTTACCTGGAATCAAAGATGTCCCGCAATGGGTTCATATAGAACGTCATCTTCTGTCCACAGATTCAGTTCTTTCTCTTTTATATGGTAGTAGTACTAGTTGTTTTGACTCGAAAAATCTAATTTTATCTGTTATGCATAAATGCTGGCAACGAGGACATCTTGAACTTACCACTTACACCAATTAAGATTCTCTTACATGACTTGCGTCACTCCCCAAAGCTTTCCAAACCACAACATTGTCTTTTCCACACTACTCTAGCAACAGCTAAAATATGTATTTTACTTCATTGGAAATCATCTTTACCACCCTCCCAGGAGGAATGGTTGGTAGCTAAGATACAAACAGCTTCACACTAAAGGACGATTTATAATCTTCAAGATCAAGCTGATATATTTCTTCAGATGTGGTCACCATTCCTAAAAAACAAAGTTATTGACTTCACTGTCACTCTTGCTCCTCTCAACACTTCCACTCAAGCAGACTAATTCACTTGTACATCCCTTGTTTACTCTGTTTGATAATTTATTTCGCCTCTCTCAATTTTCTCTTCTCTATTTCTTTTCCTCTTTTCTTCATATCCTGGCTCATTCTCCTATATATTTTTTTCCTCAATAAACTTTGTTCCAATTTTTGCAAATAGAAGTACTTCCCTGGGTTAACACTTACTTATTTCATCTACATATCTATCAATTCTTACTTTTTACATAATTTCCTTCCCTTCCCTCTGTCTAATGTATTTTTCCTTTCACTATCTATTTGCTTATGCTCTATTTATTTATTTATTCAGTAATTTAATTGCTTATTTGTATTATATTTATTTATATGCGTCTCTTTTACATGAATTATTAAAATATCACATATTGTGTATTTATTGCTATTTTTATATTTTATTTGATTCATTATATATTTACAATCTCGTGCTTATTTGTTTTTATTCTTATGATGTATTTTCTTTATAAAATTCAATTAAAAAATGAGAACACAAAAAATTCAAGTAGATAAATTCCTCCAGATATATAGGGTTGAAATGCTCTCTACTTCCACTTGTTACCAGTGTAATGAGGAGACGTAAACCATGTACAGGTTAAAGTTGGTTCTTTAATAGAGACCATTTTATCCATGAACCAGTAGAATTCAAGACCAGCTGCAACTGATGTCTGGAACTACAGCACCGCGCTTCACAAGAATGGAACCCTATTACATTCTAGAGTCTATCTCCTGTTTCTAGCATCCTAAGTGAAACACACTTTAAACAGTAATGCTAGATACCACAGTCTTCTTGACCCTGTTCCTCATGGGAACAGTTCCGCCCGAACTACCAAGTAAGTTGAAGATAACGTCTCATGTGTTAGGAGTGTGTCAAGGAAGACCAGGAGTCAGAGTAATGAAGATTACTAGTAAGTAAGCGGGGATTCAGACCGTGCACATTTGCTCTGTCACTCTACCCTGTGCCATGCAGTGTTACTAGCCGGCTGAACCTCATGACAACTTCATGCACTGTTGAGGAGATCAATCTATTGATTGTTCATAGACACAGCCTACACTGGCAGAACAGTGTATTGATATCAATGTTTTCTTGCTTCCCCAGAACTGGCCAGCTGGGGCCCTAAGACCAGGAACATGTTTATTAACTGGCTCTCTGTGAAAATGTGAACACACATTGCTAGCTATCATTATGCAACCCTCCCATAAGGATTAACCCACTACTCTCTTGCAATACCTATGCTGTTAGATAGAGGACAGCCAAACATTTCTCTTGTTTCTGGAGGAGCAGTACAGGAGGTCAATCACTACTGTAGCATAATGATATCAGGACGCCTTGGTATGAGGGCCAAGAGCATACTTCACTACCAACATCCCCTTATGCTTCTGGCTCACAATCACTTGAGCAAATCCACACACTCTGGACATCCCTTTCATAGTGTCAAAGCAGAAGTGAAACAGACAAGTTGTCTTTGTGGAGAGCATTGCAGGATATTCAAATATGGCTTCTGCCCCGGTTTCTAGTACAGGCATTATGGAAATCACTTTGGGAACTCTGATAAGTGAGGTAACATTAATTAAGTCAGCATTGTAATGGTCCAAGAAGACACTATGTTGATTACATTGGAGATATACGGCCAACAACTGGGATATTGCTGGGATCTTGCTATAGATTGGACATTTGCTTGCTCTGGCCCTTTGTACAAGGCCATTGTTAATAACAGGGCAACCTAGTAGGCCGTGAGGTAAGATCATGGTCTTCTAAACTACTGGAACCTACCATCTCCTGAAAACAAATAACACACATTTATATTTTGCAAGCACAGCATGTGCTCTGGGATCGACAACGTCCTAGCATTCAATTCAACAATTGCCATCAACTCAATACCAGAGGGTGGTATATATATCTGGCCATGCACCAATCAAATTGTAGCTGGCTTTGGGCCATTTAACTCCACCAAAAAAGTGAACCACACTGAATGTTACTAACTATGTCGCTACTCTCTCTCTCCCGGAACAGACGGTCACTGTACTGTTGTAGTGTAGTTCCTATATTCCCAATAGGCTCTGCACATTGGAATAATATATCCTATAGATTTGACGTAGGACGCAGGTCGACTAGGTCTCTATCGAATATATTAGACTTAATTGTAAGTGCCAGCTAGCTCAGAGGTCACTAGAAACTTTCTCAAATAAACAAGAAGAGATTAGTTTCTGACAACCGCATACACATGGCAACTTTGTTTCCCCAAGATAAAAACGTATCTTCAGAGTCGTGGAAACAATAGATAGATATTTCACTCAGTCAAACGTGCATGCTTTGTTTCACCAGAGGTGCAGAGTAATAGAGAGAAGGGCGTTTTCAATAAAAGTATTTATTGAACAGCCTTCTTTCTCATACAGAAGAAATGAACTACTACAATCGTAATACTGGCTGTAAAGTATAATGCGTACAGCAAGAAGAGTATAATAAAATAATACTGTAAAAGCATGGTATGGTTTCTACGCCATAAAATACATACATAAATAACAAAGACTGAAAGTACTCAACTGGTGCTTCTAATATACGCCTACCATAATGTCCCCAAACTAAGTCTAGTACAATGGAAGAAGTAAGTGAGGTGTAGTAAAGTTTTAGTATTCTTTGAGAAGAATCTATCCAAGTTTTCTCTTAGGGTCTAATCAGCCCCGTACCTTCGCTTAGAATGAAGAAGGTCTGGTATCTCTGTCTCGGGACTCGATTTCCCAACACCCCGCAAGGGGAGCTTGGAAACACCGGAGCTGGATTACTCAGCGAGAGAAAAAACAGCGTCTCTCTCAGTGCATCTGCTGGAGGGTCGGCTTTCTATGGCACTTGCTGTAGAGAGCTGCGTCCGGCAAGTAGATAGTCAAACTACTCCAAACCACTGTGTGTTTGCTAGGGCAAGTGTGGGCATATTTATACCTCGAAGGTGTCTGGTTTGATGTAAATTCGGACATTATAAAGTCACCAAAGAACGGTAGTTCATTGAAAACGCCATCATTTCTTGGACAAATCACTATTCAAGAAAGGGCATGTCCCTGACTGCTGAAGCCAAGTTTTCCAAGAAATTGTTGTGGCTTTTTGGAACTAGTGGAAGTAGTCATGCCTGTATTAGGACTGCCTGGGCTATATCTAAATATGGGTATGATTTCTATGCCTCTATAAGGGTAATGTGAATTGAATCTATATAACGGCATGAATCTGGAAAATTACACTAGGGTCCTAAAACGCTATACAACACCCACTCCACATTATTATGTTCGAATTTACTAAATATTAAGCAAAAACATATCTAAAGCATGTGTTTACCATACCATCCAAAATACATAAAATGCATTCGAAATGGTTGTACATAAAAAATGAGCATTTGTGCTGTACGCATTCTTAAAAAGCAATATTGTCATTTAAAGCATATAGTATGACATTGGAAATGCTATCTGAATGAATCATGAAATTACATTTATGAAATGGCTCTTAATACAGAAAAAAATATATCGAGACCATCCCATGGCAGAATAAATACATATTATCTTTTTAGAAGTGTTTCAAAGGATTCTTGTTCTCTAAGAAAAGTTCTACTTGAAGCAGATTACTTTCGGCCAAAAAAAGTATACATTTGAAAAAAGCAAAGTTGTAGAAAAAATAGATTTCTAAAGTTAGAAGTTTTGTTTTGAAAATTGAAATTCAAATTCAGAGTTCATCAGAACGCTGTGAAAGAATTTCAAAAGTCATTCTCATTGTTAGGACAAAACATCAAATCTTCTAATCTTAAAAGAATTTGTCTACTACTGTACATGAAAGTTGGACTACCTCGTAAAGCAGATCAATTGTACACAGATGAGAAGCATCGCCGTCAGCGTCAGTTGCATTAGCAATGTTCACAGTAGATGGTACCTGTGTGCCTGTTGTTCCACGTATCTCACCGTCAGCTGGTTGTGCCGGTGAGATCTCCATGAATGCCTTCATCAGTATTGGTAGCCGTTGGGGACAACACAATGCATGAGCCGTTACCGAACCAAGCAAATTACCAACATGCATTGGCATGACTGATAGGAATGTCAGACAGATGTCTAGCACGCATTCCTCTCCACATAGCAGGCATCCTAGAACAGGTAAGATGCAATCTTACCAGATTGGACTGAACGATAGAAACCATGTGGTATTAAGATCTATTAAACGAACCAAGCCCAAAATTTGGATTATGCGCTCATGGCACCTCATCGCCAGAAGGCTGTTCTCCATGGTGATCTGGGCATCGTTGGTGGATTGGCCTGCCATATCGGAGCAGAAGAAGTACAAATAATATTCCTGCTGTGAGTCCCAAAACAAGAGGCAGTCCGCCAAACACAGAGTGCGCAAAGTTTGGATGTATTCTGAGGACTGCTTCAAAAGGTGCTAACAGTCCCGAAAAAACTGACTTAAATACATGTACAATACCACTGGTATCAGACATGTTTAAGATATGACCTCACATTTCTGTGAAATGTATTGGACAGTTTGTGGATAAAAGGGCATGTATCTCTGCAAAAGTCCTTGCAACCTGCAGATCATACGTCTCTTTGGACGAGGTCAGTGGCACAGTTTTTTGTAAAAGGATGGCTTTCATTCTGCTTAAAGTATCAATTCGAATAGAGGAGATGTTCAGTAAAGGCCATAGTGGCGACTCCCCGTCTGACTTGCTTTTAGGAAACAATACTTGCATACAACAAGTGACCCTGGCTGACACAGTTACGAGATAGGCTATTCCTGGCATCATTCCACAACAGCTGTGATCATTCAACATTATGTAACTCCCATTGGAAAGCTGCCTAAAAATTGGATCTATCACTGCTGCCGGAGAACCTTGCAGTGGCAGGATAAGTTGGTCTTAGAACCATCACAGGCTCCGTGTAAATTAATACCCTGACATAAGTGTGTACTGCTTAGTGCACTGTTACATTATGTACCACTAAGAAATACTTCTTTTCCCCCACTCCAACATTTGTGTGTGTATGGTAAATCCCAGGTTGACTTAATGTATTCTTTGCCCAACCTTTTATACAGGCCTGCTGGTATGTGTTTCAAGCAATACTGAAACTGGAAAATCTTCACTGGCAACATAATAGTGCCATGTATTATCCATTCCATGGCTGGTTTCTCAGAAATAGTCAATGGTAATCTTTCCAGTGTTTCTATGCTGAGCACCGTATAGTCTGCTCCCCTCTGTGCCAAAGAGATTTTTTTATCTGTAAGGTTAAATGCAGAAAACAATAATGTGGTGTTGATTAGAAGTCAAGGCACATAGCCTGAGCGCAGATTTTGTAACGTCCAGCCTAGCAGCATTATAGAACGCAATTGAGACTGTCCATGTTGTAACATGAGCAAGTCCTGTTCCATTATGTCTATAGCAGAGGATACAATGCTGTCCAAAGAATGCATTCTGGATGAGAGTTGTTAACCCATTATCAACTAAAGAGAGAGCTTTCTCTAAATGAATACGATCAATTTCTCGTATTTATTCTGCAGTTTCCATTTGCGTGATTTTCCATGCTTCATTGTAAGCAGCATAAATACCGGTGTATATAAAAACGTTTATGGTGTGCTTTTCAAGGACCTAGTAAGAAGTCTCTCAAATCAACGCCATCTTTAAGTAAAGTTAAGTGTTGTTAAACCTCTTTAAGTGTAGATTTTTATAGTCACTTGAGGCACAGTTTTCCTACACTGTATGTTGTTACTATCCCTGGATGTTGTCTCTGGACATATCTTGGGTCTGGCCTAGTTACTGTAAACCCTTGTGTCTTGTTCAGGAATCTATCTTGACAGTTGTTTGTGTCTGTGGGCCAGATTAACCAATTTTTCCAATCAGGATTAGTTCTGTTTTTAAGTACAATTGATGTTACGTCGACCCCTCCCTAGGAAGTGTTTTTACTATCAGCTGTAGGCACAGGTATGGACGGTTTGTTTAAATCTTTTATCTTGGCCAGGCCAAGACAGGATGTTTGCTGAATAGTGTAATTCAAATGCATTATTTGTTCAGGAATAATACAGGCTCAAAATAAAGCTTCTATTCCTTGTACTTGCCAGTCTTTTGAGCCCCAAACAGTTTTTGTTTCTATGTTGTCCCTCCAGAAGTCAAAACCTAGCGAGGACAGCTGGGCATAAAAAGCTGCTTAATAGATCTGCTTTGTATTAGTTAACATACTTTTCATTCCTGTCTTACTAACATGTTTAAAATAAAATGTTTTTGGATTTGTGGTATTGAAACCTGAGAAATATGGACATTTTTAATAGAATGTTTTTGAGCTACCCTTTGGTGGTATTGGACAATGTTCCCATTGATTGAAGGTATATATATTTCTAGCATTTGCCGATTTATAAAAGTAATGATGACCATAGTGATTGTAACAATACATTTGTTCATAATCTGATGAACCTTCTAAATATTCATGGTTTGTAAATTTTGCAGACATCTCTAAATCTGACATCATATTATTAACAGTCTCAAAATCCCAATCATCAGAAAATGTGCTGGATGAATCAAAGTCACTCAAGGAAACCTTAAATTGATGTGGATTCTCCAACAGCTCCGCAGGACCATAAATGTCATAATCAGTCCTGTCCCATGCTATCCCACCAGGTATAGGAATGGCTGTGATGCTCACTGATGACAGGTCTCTTTGTTCATGATGAGATGATTTGTTGGGCTTCAGGAGCAAGTTGATGTTCTTACTTGCTGTGTCCATTTTACTATATTTTCCATCTATCAGCTTTCCCAAACTTAATACAAGAATGAGCCAAAGTAGGAGAAAAAGTACACCTAACACAATCCAAAATTCAACCCATGGTGAAACCAGATAAGTTTTTTCTAGGTGCCGAAAAAGTTCTGGTACTTGGTCTTTAAAAGGTTTATCTGCAGCCATTGTTTCGGGCTCACTGGGATCCTCCGAAAATCAAAGTTGATAAAATAGCCAGATGCAGTTCTGTCAATTGTTGGTATTGCATCAGGATTATTTGAAATCGCTGGAGCAACTTGATCCCTTGTCATATTAGTATAGTCCGAGGCTATATCATTGTAGACAGGAGTGTCTTGAAAAACTGTTATTTGGGTATCAAGAGGCATAGGTTCCAAGGCTTTGTTGCATAGTCCTTTGTTCTTTACTGCTGAGTCTTCAAAGGTGATGAGTCTCTCAGTTTGAACCTACTGGATAGAAGCAAGATTTGGTCTTCTGCTACATCTTTGGGGTCCACTGGGCCTACTACTTATTATCGGTCACATGATGTGGTTTTACCAGATCGATGAACACAAACCGGTTCTCCTTCCCTCCAGCAAAGGGCGGCAGTAACACTGTTCTTGATCCGTGGATTGCTAGCACAGGTACTGGTTTTCTGTATGAAGGCCCAAATTCCTTCTTGTCCGTGATCTTTTCTCTGACTAGATCCCCAATCTTTGGAATCCAGACAGGCCTTGCTGGGACAGGGTTTTTTTCTTCAGTGGTGGTTGGCTTCTGTATTGTGTTGCTTAGACTTCTTGTTTCATTTAAGTCCTGTAAAACAGCCAAACGGTCTTTGATATCAAAGGGTTTTTGTTCTACCACTGGAGTATGACGATCGAGGTCCTGGACAAGCATTCAAGTACCAAAAAGGATTTCATATGGAATGATTCCACCCAGAGAATTTCTTGGCAGATTGTTTAAACTACGTTGGACACTTATTAGATGTTTGACCCACCTGTCACCCGAACCTAATACCCTAGCTGTTATAGATTGCTTTATGTCCCGTTTTTTACTTTCCACTACAGAATTTCCCTCAGGATGGAATGGACTTCAGTAGCGTAATGCAAAGCCCATGCTGGCCATGGCCTTCTTGTAAGCTTGAGAGCTAAACACAGGACCCTGGTCAGAATGTAGCGTGCCGATTGTGTATGTGCTGATAAAGACTTGCACATCTTTTATTACAGTTTGGACATCACCCGAGTACTGAGGCCACATCCAAATGAATCTTGAGCATGAATGCACTGCGACCATGATTTATTTATATTTGCCATCCCTTTGTAAGGGACCACAGTGGTCTAGATAAACATATGGTAATTGTTTATCTGAAATTAGAAGGGGCGTCTGCACCAGGTGTTTCACGGTTGAAACCTTCATTTTTGGGCAGATTTCACATTCCAAAACATAGTTTCTGGTTTGTTTCCTCATGCGTGGCCACCAGTATCTTTGTTTTAATAACGATACTGTTTCAGAAATACCTGCGTGTGCCGAGGCGAACCCTTCATGTGCTGCTAATATTAGTCCTAATGGATGTTCCATGTTTGGAATTACTCTATCCCCCACTCCAGGAATTCAAGCAAAATGAACATTATTTGCATCAGTTATGTATGAGTACTTGAGTGGAAAGCCTTTTGGCAATGTTTACCGCTGTCTTTGTTAGAAGCAGTGACAGCCTGCATTATCTTGCTGTCTATTTTTGTTTTTGAACGAGTAATTGCAGCTACAGAAGCCGTTTGCACAGCTGCCTTCGCGGCTTTATCAGCCAATGAATTCCCTTCAACGTGAACGCCATCACGTTGATGACTCAGTGGATGGATCACGTGAGTCTTTTGTAGTTCTTTCTGTAATAGAACTACTTGTTCCCAAAGCAACTTATGCTTGATTGTGCCACCTTTTGCATCTTTGAAACCGTTTTGAACCCAGTTCTGCAAGTATTCATGGTAAGATTGAATGCAGTAATACAAATCGCACACTATGAGTGTGGGGAATTTGCGATCGGTATTTTCAAGCGCCATCTTGAATGCCTGTAGTCCAGCTCCCTCAGCTGTACAATCTCCTAGAGATTGAGTTTTTGTGACCATAGGTCCGAATTTACCATCGCGCCAGCGACCTTTAACAATCACGCATGCAGCACTGTAAGCTTGTTTACCCCCTATTGCGGGCTGTGCTGATCCGTCTGTATAAATTATACATTTGTACTGTTCTAGAGGCAGAATCTCAGTGGGCAGAGGACATTGCTGTTCGTATTGTAAAAATTCTTGAGTTTTCAAGTATGGGTCAAAAACGTATTCAACGTCTGTAGCAGCAAGAGAGTTATACCATTCTATCCATCTCGGATGTAAAGCTTTGCATTCGGAATGCTTGCTTTTGTCACTGCCTCTAAGGCAGGTACAGGAGTAACAACCATTATGCGTTTACCCTGTGCGAGAGCTCTCTCTTTTGCTACTGCAGTTTGAACAGCGGTCAGAATTTTTTCTGCTGAAGTAAATTTAATTTCAGCTTGTGTGTACAAATGTGATTTATAATCAATTGGTACTTTTTCCCCCCTCATTAAAGGTTAAGTATGTGAATCCGCATTTTCCTGGGATTATTCTGATTACAAGGTTGCAAACATTTACGCGTGTCTCTAAATGTGATGTCGCTAACATGTCTATTTGCATTGAAAGCAACATTTCTGTGTGTTTTTTAGTCCAATTAGTTTTGTTTGAAATCAGGTTTGATTAATTCGTAGAGAGGTTTAACCCTTTCTGCGTAATTTAGAATGTAAGTTCTACCGAAATTTAGGAAACCAAGAATTGACTGTAAGTTTTTCAGCATTTTTGAAGGTTGGAGCAGCGCACATTTTTCTAAAAAGTTTGCTGCCAGGCTTTTACCTTCACTTGAAAGTTCATATCCTAAGAATAGGACGTTGAGGTGGGCAATTTTCGATTTTTTAAATTGAATTTGTACCCTTCAGCAGCGAAACCAAGTATTATGGTATTCATTCTGTTCAAGTGCCTGTCCAAGTCATCGTCTGTAAGATAGATGTCATCGACATAAGATAATGCCTCATCATCATATGTTTATAGTAACTCTGTTACTCTGGCTGAAAATAACCCTGGACTATTCTTGAATCCCTGGGAGAGATTACAAAAGTGTTGCTGTATCCCTATAATTGAGAAAGCGGTCAAGTACCTGCTTTCTGGAGCGATATTTTGACAGAAGAAACCGTTAGAAATGTCCAATGTGGTTTTATATTTTTTACGCACGATGTTATTCATCAGTGCTGCACTGTGTGCATTTTGTACTGCAAAGGTTGTGCAACAAGAGTTTAAATGTCTGTAGTCCAAGACTACACGATATGTATTGTCTGGTTTGGAGACAGGAAACAAAGGATTGTTCATGGACGAGGTGCATGTTTCAATCACCCCTTGGTATTTAAGTTGATATAAGATCTCAATGACCTGTTTTTTAGCTTCGTGCTTAACTGGATACTGCCTCTGAGCAGTTGTTTGATTTTTTAACTGGATTTTATGGTGAGGAGAATCCTCATCCCATCCTACATGATTTTTATATATTGCTGGAACCTGGGTTACAGACCATTTTGTGGCATAAGTATATTTTTTTATGAATCGGAATATGATTGGAGAAAGCTGGCATAATGATGTATTTGCCATATGGGCACTCCTCGACGAATTTTGGTGGCCAGTCTCTTTCAGCTAAAAGAATGTCATAACCCTTAGAGAGCTTCTCCCAAAAGAGTGCTCTTATTTTTCTAGTTATTTCCCCCTCCATCCGGAGTGTTACTTCATATAACTTATGGGGTACACTAATCTTGGTATCGGCAGTTTCAACTTGAATGTACTCATTCAAGTCCACTGTCTCCATATGATCCTTCAGGATCCTGTGAGCTATGATAACTTCTGCTGAGCTATCCAGCATTGTCTGAGCCTACTCCCCATTCTTGAGTTGTGTACTCAAGATCCTCGGCATATCTGATTTTTAGACCTGCTACCTTCTTTTTGGTGAATTGTATTTCTTATCTTGTGGAACGTGTTGATCGTCTTTGGACTTCACGCGTTCGTCCTTGAGTTCTGACCGTCCTCTTCTTTCATAATTCTGTGAGGAAGTCTGAAAGGTACGAGAGGAATGTGTATCAGTATCTTGATATCTTTCAGGTTTTCTCAAATTATCCCAATTCCTGAGGTTATACCTCTTTTCAGAGGGCTCCCTTTGAGGAGACCTACCTCTGGATTGAGAACGCTTCTCTTTAGGAAGTGTCTGTTTAGTATTTTCCCACTTCCTTTTAGGAGTAGTGAGAGTATTTTTTATAAAGACCTTTTCAGGAATTTCTGTTTGTTGGGGCTTAACTGGTGTCCCACCCAAACTACCACTACCTAGTTCTTCATAGGATTTTCTATTATTCTGGCCAGTTCATATGGTTGCTCAGTTACATCAAGTTCTTTTAATTTTTGGCGGATCACCACGGATGCTGCTTAATTTCAAACCCAGATTTAAAGCAGGCTCTGCCCTGTATTCATTTTGAATCTGTTTCAGGATGTCTGGTATTACCGCCATAGACAGAACACCATGTGTTTTTGTGTAGATTGTAGCAAAGACTGTACCCCAAGTGTCACAGTCCTCTAGATGTGGTGCAATCCCCATTGGTAAAGATTGTTAAAAATGTGTGTTTCTCATGAGGTGGAGTATCAGGAAATACTGCCTATATTTGAGTAATTTTTTGAGCTAACCAGAATCAATGTGTTACCGTAATGTACTGATTGGAAGCAGGTGGTGCAAGCTGAGAGCCGAGCGCCGGTGTAAGCAGCAAGCTGCAAGCTGAGACCACGGACCGAAAGACCGAAGCAGACTGCAGCCGGGGGTAAAGCCAGGGGTGAAGCCGGGGGTCAAGTGGTACGGCTGACACAACAAACTGCAGCTTGCATGCTACACTGCTGCCGAGGTGAGACAGACACCGGGTGTCAGCAGACGCCGCGGGCGGCCGAAAAACACACAGTAAGCATAGCCGCAGCCCGTCAGGGAGGACGCTGGGGAGCCCCCGAGGGGGTGCCGACGGGATTCTTCCAAACACTTCCCCTGAGCCCCGCACCCCGTACCCCCGTGCCATATCAGTCCAGGGCCGGGCACTGCAGGTGCCGTGTTGCACAGCTGGGCCGATGGCCAGTGTGGGCTGCGCCTAGCCTGTGATTTATAAGCAACGGTTAATAAAGGAGGCACAGATTGGGACCAAGCGCGACCCAGGCAAGCCGTGCTGCAGAGAGGCTGGGCAGGATGAGTACCTGCCTAGTGAGGGTCTAGGGCGCAGTGTGCCATCTACGATTCCCCCAATCGTCACAGCAAAGAGGAGAGGAGACGCAGCGGAGAGCAGAGGAGACAAGTGGCGGAAGTGCGCTGGGAGCCCGCTGAGAACAAGGAGCACATGGAGCTAGGAGCCAGGAGCTAGGGGCCCAGATCGCCAGAGAGCCAGAGTACCTAGAGCTCTGAGTGCCCGAGAGAGTCCGAGGGAGCCTGCGTACCAAGCAAAGGAAGGCCGCCCGGGACAATGTGGTAAGGAGAGGCAATTGTGCATTGTAATTCTTGTTATCCTGGGGTGCACACACATGCACATGACTTGTATAATTGCCCCCCCCCACCCCCGATAGTCCTATCGATAGCCGGTAGGGGCCGAACGCACAGCAACGTACAGCTACGTACGGCCACCCACTCTCTACATCTGCCTACACCTGCCAACATCGGTTTACTCCATTTGCTCCATCCAACCACGACAAGTTCCTGCTTTAGCCCACGCTCGTCCCCGTAGAAGATAGCTACAATTTAGCACAACCAGATCCTCAAGACAGGGTCCAAAGGAACTAAAGAAGCGCAAGATCTCGACCGGGGAAATGAGATCGGGGAAAATGCGCCAACCTGCGGAAAGTAAAAAATCCACAAAAAAAACGAGAAAGCCAACCAGGGAAGCCGAAAAGCCACCGGAAACAGGGTCAGAATCAAATTCTAGGGAGAGGTTGGTATCGGCACCAACCCCCGAGTTAACATCAAACTCCAGACGGAAACCCGGTCTCTTAAAATTCTTTTACCTTAAGGACCCAATAGCGACGATCTACGCACCAACTGCGGAGGCCTCTAAACTACCAAGCCCCATCGTGCCATTAAACATGCCAAGCACCAAACCAGAGTGTCTAACCCCTCTGTTGTGTTCGGGCCCCTCACTCCAAGGCAAACTGGCGTTGGCAACCGCACAGGTGCACCGTTCTAACACTCCCGCAGCCACAAATGAAATCAAGGGAGGCCAAGCCGTAAAGGACACTTCAGAAAATTGCCCTGCAAAGGACATCAGGGCATGCCAGAGTAAAAGTGCGACATTTGCGGCATCTGGTTCCCTCCCAAGAATTCTGCGATGATCTGGCGAAATTCTTTTTTACCAAAGTGGATGACATTTACCAAGCCTTCACCTCCAAAACATCCATGACGAACACCATCTCCCCTTGTCCATCTCAAGCCACTACCCTGTCAAGTTTCCACAAACTTACAGACGACCAAACAATCACCATTGTCTCAACCATTAAATCAGGCTCCGCCTTTGATCCCTGTCCAGTTTCAGCCCTAACCCCAGTCATGGATTCCATTATACCTGTGCTAACTCAAGTTTGTAATGCCATCCTGTCCTCAGGAACTTATCCAAATGCCTTAAAAAAACATTGCTGAAACCTTTATTAAAAAAATCCGGCTTGGATAAAAACGAACTTAAAAACTATAGGCCAATTGCGAGTCTACCGTTTTTAGCTAAAGTAGTCGAAAAAGCCATGAATTTCCAACTTTCAGACTTTATCGAGAAACACCGACTGCTAGATGACTCTCAATTTGGCTTTCGTAGACATCATGGGACTGAAACTGCCCTTATTAAGGCCGCCGATGATGTCAGGGCCATTCGTGACCAAGGCGGGACTGCAATTTTAGTACTGCTAGATCTATCAGCAGCCTTCGACACGGTCGACCATAACATCCTGGTCGACCGTGTCGAAAAACTGGGCATTTGTCATTCAGCCAGAAATATCCTTGCCTCCTTCCTCGCGGATAGAACACAAGCGGTCACCCTTGGACCTTTTCGATCTGCCCAACTCTCGCTGCCATGCGGTGTCCCCCAAGGCTCATCCCTTAGTCCGACACTATTTAATATCTATGTGTAGGACCTTGCCAATGTCATCAGGGCTTATGGGATGAGCCTAACATCTTACGCGGATGACACGCAGTTGGTGTTGGCTATCAAGGGTGATGGAGGAGAAGTAGCGCAAAACTTTAAAAACGGACTGCTTGAAATCGGAGAATGGATGGCAACTAACTGCCTCAAACTTAATTTGGAAAAGACCGAGGTAGCTATATTTGGTCCGCTTCTCCCAGCATGGTCCTCCTATTGGTGGCGAGCTGCTTTCGGTGCCCCGCCCACCCCCACATCAAAAGTTAGGAATTTAGGCGTCATTTTCGATGATGGACTCAGCTTCATGGACCACGCAAACAAAGTTGCTTCAACGGCACACTTCAGATGAAAATGATTAGAAAGATTCGACCCTTTCTTCCAGACACCTTAATTAAAACCTTGGTGAGTTCCTTAGTTCTAACAGCGTTAAATTATTGTAACGGTCTTTTCCTCAACGCTCAGGTCAGGGTCAAAAATAAATTACAATCAATCCAAAATGCGGCGGCACGTTTGCTCTCAGGAACTTCAAAATTTGAATCCATATCAGCAATAATAAGGCAGTATCATTGGCTCACAATCGAAAATAGAATTAAGTTCAAGTCTCTGTGTATAGTTTACAAGGCTTTAAACAATCAAGGACCACATTCGCTTAAAGACCAACTGAAACTTTATGTACCTTCAAGACAGCTCCGTTCCTCCTCCTTGCACCAACTAGTTATCCCACGATCAAAGAAAGTTTCCTGGGGTGACCGTCGCTTCACAGTGGCTGCCCCCAAACTTTGGAACACCCTCCCGCACAATATCAGGACGAGCTCGTCCCTTTATCAATTCCGGAAACTCTTAAAAACATGGTTATTTAACCAATGAGCCTCTTGCAACGAGTGTGTAATGGTGGAATTACTAGCGCCAAGACGCCCTAGGGTATTCGCTGCGCTTTATAAATCTCAACAAATAAATAAATAAATAAATAAGTCGAAGTCAATGACCACGCACTAGCAACTGAGGACACCCAGGAGGGAAATACAGGTCACAAAAATCCATCTACCATTAGAGGGCAAGAAGGGGACTCATGGCTAAAACCCCTCTTCCTATCAAACGACTCCCAACTCGAGGAACTTACCGAGAGGATTACTAAGTACATAGACTCACAAGGGAGAGCACCTCGAGCAGAACACTGTTTTGGCTATCAACATCTGAGTCCGGGTATGTTGGTCTCAACACCCCGCAGCCTCGAGACAAAAAGAGACCAACAAAAAGCATGCAAAAACGACACCATGTTTACGCAGGCAAACCAACCACACCATCGCCGTTCTGCATCAATCACAATTTCATCGGGGAGCACGTCGGACCTAGAACCTAAGGATCTGAGCAAAATCGAAAAAGACGAGCCCTCTATGCCATGGACCCAATCTCTGTTAAGCACTCTAGAGCAAGCAATAAGGGTGCTGAACTACCAATCCAATAAAATGGAAGTCCAGATTTACCTCATTACACTAATGGCCGGGCACATCTCGGGCATAAACGCAAAACTGGACTCCCTATCAATGCTCTTATCAACTCAAGGGAAATTAGAGCCCAACACAAGCGGGAGTAATCAAAAACGAAACTGCGGATGTGGAAGCATTATTGAAAAGCTAGCAAGCCTCCCGGCCATTTTGATGGACATCCTAGGGGAGGTAAAACAATCACGCGGTTACTGTCAGGCGATAGAAACTAAGCCTATTCCGGAGAAACCACAAACACCTAACCAAAAGCCTATTAATGGCCCCACAACAAGCAAGCTAACAAGGGACCGAGAACAACCATTAAAGGAATGCTGCCTAGGTAAAACAGATTCAGATACTGAAGAAATACAACCCATGCACCAATCCAGTACTGAGGAAAAACCAACAAAGAGAGAAAGGAAAAGGGCAAGAAACGACCAAACATAGATCCGGACCAAATTTTCCCCATATTTAATACAAATACCCATTACGAAAACAAATCCAATCCATTGAATGGGTCGACAGCGGGCGAGGACTCTCCTGCAGACCCATCCGATAAATCAAATCCATCGAATTCATCAAGGGGCAAAGGCACCAGGACAGGAGTTAAACCCAGCCCATCTCCACCCACAGGCGATAAAAGTCAAATGGACTCCAGTTTGAACCAGCAATTACAAGTGCACGTGCTGGAAAGGGAAAAAACGAAGCCAACACAAGTAGGCGAATATGGAGTTTGTGAGCAACAAGACCCGACACCAGCCCTGGAAAATACCAGTCTGGTCACAAAACAAAGCCACAAAGAGGGCTCCAACCCTGCTATAAATTTTTCTATCGAACAACAACTATCCGCAACATCTGAAAGAAACTTATACAAATCTTGTGGTCCTGCAGCAGCACTCAAAACCAAATCCGTGCCAGTCCCCATGCGAATTACTGTCCTGGACAAGGATCGCAAATGCTCGCTATTGCAAAGGGAGCAAAGTACGGCCCAAACGAAGTTAACAAACATAGCCCCAACCCAGAAAAACAAAATAACAATCGAGGCAGTACAGAAAGAGCAAGAAGAACAATCAGCCTACTCCGGTTGTGATAGGATTCAATCTCACAACCTGTCTGCTCGAAAAGCAGGATCAATACATAATGAGCCAAGCAAAAATTCAGATTCATATGATTTAAAATTAACTTTTATACCCGAATATCCAACAAGGGGGACACAAGACATTCTGAACCGAGGCAATTTGTTAAAACTGTTTAACGAAGTACCGGACCTAAAAGAAATTACTTCCCAGGACCTTTACTCTGTTGTATTCCAACAAGACAAAAACAATATGGCCATAGAAGAAACAGTCACAACTTGGGCCTCAAAGGACCTGGTAGAAAGGATATACCTTGCTAGACCTCAGTTTGAAACATGGGGAATATCCATAATGCGACATACGCGTCTGAAGTACCCATATCCCTTACAATTTAATACACGTGACCAAATAAAGGGGAAAGAGAGCAGAGGTCCACACATCTCTTGTCTACGTGGCGCCCGGGCCTCCACGCCAGAGCCCACAAGCGCAAGGCGCAATCTACAAACAACTGGTCTCTACCACGCAGACAGAACGGACTGGTCTTGGATACCTAGTGTCCTGAGCAAGAAAGTTACCTAACCTAGACTTAAACACCTCCGCAACATTGCGGAACGAGCCGCCCCCTCAGAATCTAACAAAGAAATCTACAGTTGCAATCTGCTCGTGGAATGTGCACGGCTTTCGAGAAATGGCCCATGATTATGAAACCCAAGCATTCTTTCTACGGCAAGATATAATCTTGATACAGGAGTCATGGCAATTACATTCGACTCCAATTCTAGGCTTCAAGGAACATCAAATATATGCAGAAAGCTTCTCCACGCATGGCCACCCCCGCGGAGGACTATCGACATACGTAACCCATAAATATAACTGGGCATCTGAGGAGATAGACGTGGGCCTGAAGTGGGTCCAGGTGACCAGAATCATCGAACATCCATCACCGGGGACAGAACCGTGGAAAATGATAATATTTAACGTGTATATCCATCCGGACAAGAAGTCACAAAAAGAAAAACACGTGATCCTGTTGTCACTAATTAAGGTTATGCAAAGGATCTATTCGCATTACCCTTTGGTTATCTCCGGGGACTTCAACAACGCCCTCATTGACCAAAACAAGGCGAAGGTGAAGAGGAAAGCAAACAGTGGCAGAAAAAAGTTAGCATCTAGCCTCAATGAGTATGGCCTGTCAATCCTGAATGGCAACACAAAGGGGGATAGGCCGGCAGCCGTCACATACCAGAGCGGTAGGGTATACTCTATAATTGACTACTCTATAGTAAGTGACAAATTAATCTCCAGCATTGAATCTTTCGGTATAGAACATCGAGTAGAAAGCGACCATTTCCCCCAAATAATAAGTCTGAAAAATGCACCAAGTTTTGCGCCAACAACAACCTCACTACTGCAACACGCATCAAAGTTCAACCTGAGAAAACTAAAATGGCGTGGAGAAGGGCTGGGCAAAATCACAAACTCAGTTAAAGCACATATGGCCAACTTAGGAACACAAAAGGAGGAGGACCGTGTTCCCAACTGGGAGCAAATGATTGAGGTACTGCAGCAAAAGTTCCCAGCAAGGTCCGGGAACCGCAGACATCTTTACAACAAGAAGGAGCCATGGTTCAGCATGGACCTAAGAGCTAAAAAAAGACAGGTGGCCAAGGAAGTCCGGGCCCTCATAAGTCAAAAAACATCGGGGTCAGCGGCAAACAAATCCAACCTAAGGAGAGCCAGGAGCACCTACAGGAAGGCATTGAGGGCCGCAAAACACTCATACAAAGAAACCATTTGGAATAAACTGCTAATCGCAGGAAAACACCCTAATAGCCGGGACTTCTGGGGCATCATAAATGAGCTCAACCAAGGGGCAAAACTCCAACAAGAAGCCGGGGTTGGTGCAGAAACCTGGATCAGACATGTGCAAACCCAATACAGTAATACAGATCCAAGCCATGCCAAAGGCTCAGGGGTAGTTAAGGACAACATGGAGGAACCAAAAGGAGTGAAGAACAAGGTCTACTTGGAGTTCGAGCAGGAAAAACATCAGAAGGGGCCAACAGAGCCAGACGATCTAACGTCCAAAAAGGAACTGAGGACAATAATCTCAAGACTAAAGTCAGAGGGTGCAGCAGGACCAAACGGGTTGCCAAACGCGATCTTTAAGCACGACCCGGATCTGTGGTCAGAGACCCTAACACCTCTGTTCAACAGAATATATAAACAAGCAGAGTTACCCGCCTCCTGGAAAGGCAGCATTATCCACCCAATATTCAAGCACGGCGATCACCGCAATCCCAAAAATTTCCGACTGATATCGTTAATAGACATAGAGGCCAAACTCTACTCCTCCTGCATCCTACAGGAACTACAAACCTGGATAACAGAAACAAAGATCATGCCAAAATTTCAAACAGGATTTAGGCAAGGAATGGGAACAATAACCAACCTAACTTGCCTGGCCATCCTAACAGATCAAGCGGTAGCAAAGGGCACCCGCCTGTATGCCTGTTTTATAGACATCAAGTCTGCCTTTGATCGGGTGATTAGAGAGCGTCTATGGAGAAAATTGGAGAGCTGGGGATTGCCACATCAACTTTTAATAGCTATCAAAGCCCTACATCATCACACCTGTGCAAAAGTGAAACTGGGATATGGAGGCAGTACTACCAGGAGAATCCAAACGCATCAAGGCCTAAAACAAGGCTGCGTATTAGCCCCCACCCTCTTTAATCTTTTCCTTTCCGACCTCACAAGCGCGATCGAATCAGCAGACAGCCACCCACCACACTTGGTAAATAACCCAATACATTACCTGCAATATGCCGACGACATTGTACTGTTGAGTAAAACCCCAATCGGCTTACAAAGGGCTATCAATAAATTAACATCGTACCTAGAACGGGAAACCTGGACCTAAATAAAGAAAAAACCAAAGTGGTCCGTCTAGTTGACCCGCAAAAATTAAAGTACAAATGGATGGCCCAAGGAACAACAGTGAAAGAACAAGAGTATTATAAGTATTTGGGAATAACAATCACAAAAGGAGTAAATCACAAGGACCACAAAACAGCATTAAAAGCAAAGGCACAATCTTTAATCTTTGCATACCGTTCCCTTAAAGGAAAAATGGACTGCCCCAACTATAACCATCTTTTAAAAGTAATGGCAGCGCAGATAATGCCCACCCTATCTTACGGTCTAGTTACATGGTGCGGCAAGGAGGCCGATCTTTTAAACGATTTGCAGATTCAAATTTAAGAAGCGGTCTTCAATCTGCCAAAATCTGCCTCAGCCTCACAAGTCAGGCTAGAATTTGGCCTGCAAAATCAGAAGTTCCGGAGCATGAGCGGCTTCGTGAAACTCTGTTATAAACTTCGATCTGCAGACCCTGACACACTGGACTGGCTAAGTTGGGAGGAAATCATAAAACAGGGGGAAACTGAAACACCGAATATCTGGGGACAGTATCTGAAATTGTGTGTGGAAAAATTGGAGCTGGAATCAGCGCGGAAACCGGGGACAGATAAGGCAATGCTAAGCAAACTAGCCAACGCGGCAGCAAAAAGAAAATCCTTTCTGGAGGATAAAGAGATACTGGCAAAACGTCGGCACGGCTGGACCATCATGAACTCCTTTACAACCCTAAAACCACTGGCATATCTAGTATCCCACTTTAGTGATTATCTCAAAAAGGCTTTCATAGCCTATCGGATGGGGATGCATGTCTCAAAAGATCTACTACCATCCTGGAAACCTTCTCACCAGACGAAACAATGTCGCCTCTGTGGGTATAAAACAGAAACCCTTGTTCATCTCTTCTGTATATGCCCGGCCCTGATAAATCAGAGACGACTCTTATTGAAACCCACCCTCAACACGCTAAACATTCGTTCTTGCAGACATGCAGTCACTAGCTGACTCGGAGGTTCCTCCATAATCTTGGCATGCCGCGGAGTCAAATTCCTGGAAGAAGCTAGAAAATGTTTAGAACAAACTGAACAGGAGGGCTATCAAGGTGGCAGGCCAACAGGGACAGTCTAATCCTCGGATTCTATGCACACTGTCTCCAATAAAATTGGAGGCCGAGAGACAATAACCTCAGCATTTTTAACAAACCTTGTACTGTAATTTTATCATGAGAATTTTGTAATGATTTTAATTAATTATGCAAATAAACATTTATTGTTGTTGTTGTTGTTGTAATAAAGCAATGTGTTCCAGTTTTGCCGGTAATTTACCAATGACTGATTGTATAGTCTGTGGTGTAATTGTATTTGTGTTCCCTGATGAGGGGTGTGCTAGGGAATCCTGATAGCAGTTTGGACTGTTATAGTCCGCATGACATAATGAACCAATTGTCTATGTATTTTGATTAATTGTTTTAGTTGAACTAATAATTCTGGACCTGATATTTCTTCAATGGCAGGATATGGTGTATAGCTGGCTAGTACACAACAAGAGAGAAATTCCCCTTAATAGTCACAAAATTCTAAATGTCAATATATATCAAATTGGTGACAAATGTGAAGCCATACATAGCATTCTTTCGGAAAGGTATACATTTTATTGCTTTATATTATAATTCATTCATTAGCTAATACATCAAAAGTTCTATACCATTCTTTATAAAAAAGAAAAAAAAATTGTATTTGGGTTTTTTAGGGTAGGTCAAAGAAAATAGAAAAAGGAAAAAACATGATAAAAAGCATGTAATGTCCAGCAATGGACACATTTTATATACAAGTACACATAATTTTAATATCCACCTGGGGAGAGACAAAGATCACAATACTATCACACAGTCAACATTCACAACATTCTCACCCTATCTATATACATCACCACAACATATGCAACAAGAAAGAAAGAATCATGAATACAAGTCTCAACACTCAATGTGAGACCCCGCACTTTGTCGACGCGCGTTTCGGCGGCTCAAGACCACCTTCTTCAGGACCTCTTCCAATAAAAACAAACCAGGTATCCTGGGGATCTGGAATATATATTCAAAATAATATTTTTTGGTGTCACCAAAACCAAATATACCGTAAAGAAAAATTAATAACATTGTTGAGACCAACATTCGGACATCCCTTAACCAAAGACCAGTCTGTCACCATATGAGAGAGAACATTAAAGGAGATAAACTAGAAGTGCATAAATTACAAAAAGATTTTTTCTTAATAACAGTGCATAGCACGCCAACATAAATAAGTCAGAGTATGACACTATAATACTGTCCACTAAAGAGGTACCCCATTTAGTAAAATTAATGGAGTCTGTAATGCCTCTATTGGTCAAAGCTTGTCTTATATGGTAAGAGGTGCACCTTGGTTTCTCTAGTCACACACTGTCGCAGTTTTGACGCCAGTCCTTCATAAGTTGTTTGAGAATTTCGTTTTGATTTTCTTTTGATGTACAGAGAGATATCATCTGTGAGATGGGCTAGGTTGGGGTTATGTCAGGTACAGGCCCACTGGGGGGGAAGATTGTTGATGTTTCGACCCTGGTGCATAGAAGGTAAATTACATCCTCAGCTGGCAGGTCTTCCTCAGGACAGGGGTAGGGAAGCACTAATGCCAGTGTTGGTTTACAATTTTTTTAATTTCTTTATTTTATTTATTCATTTATTTAATTTTTTTATTTTTACTTTTTTGAAATAAAGAGCATTATAAATCAACACTGGCAGTTAGTGGTAGACGAGATAGGCATCACCTAACCTTCCATGCATCCCTTTAAGAAAGGCAAGAATGTAAGGGACCACGTGGTCAAGTCATTGTTGCCTACCAAGCCCAGGGACAACCAACAGACTCTCTGGAACATCCGACCCATCAAGGGTCACTATCAGTGCGGACAATGTATAGCTTGTAATATGACTAGAGAAACCCAGCAGTGTACTTATAACAACCATACACACACTATGCAGGACCACACCAATTGCAACTCCAGGGTAGTCATCTACGCCATAGCCTGTCCATGTGGTCTCATGTACATAGTGCAAACCATAAAAAAGGTTAAGGTTCATGTACTGCAGCATTGCTATTGCGAATTAGGACCAGAAAATAGCTGGTCTGAAAAATGGGGATAATGCTTGGGGCCACATCTTAGCATGTTTTGGTGCTCGACAGCACTGCAAGCAATGTTGCAGTGCTGCTCTGCAACAAAACTACAGTGCAGGAATGCGCACCATCAATTTGCAAATTCCTGGGCCCCAGTCATGAAAAGTGTTGCAGCGCTGCAACAAGACAGCGTTACAACACTTCTCACTATGCCCTTCTTGCAACAGCATGGATGCACTGTATTCACTGGTCAGTGCTCCATGACGCAAGAAATGAAATATGTCAGGAATCCTGATGTATATGTCTGCGCTAAAGTCACGCATCGCTGCGGTGGTGTCACAACCATGACGCAACTCCAGCAATGCATTGGGTCAGCCTATCCTTGTGGCACTGCATCACCCTCACACCTGCTATCAGGCAGGCAGAAGGTACTGACGCAGTGCTGTTCATCAGGGGTGCCTGAATGTCACCCTGTTGGAGATCCATCGGCGGTGGTTGCGCGCTGCGGAAGAAACAGACCTGCTTTTTTAATGCCTCGCAGCAGATCCATGGAAACTTTTACCGAACTGCCTACCCTCTACCCCTCCCTGCTCTACTCCTCTCCTCTTTCGGCTACTAACCTTTGCCCTCACCTGTCCTTGCCCTAGTCCCCACCCTGTTTACCTGTGAATTTCCCGCATCATTTGAAAGCTAGCTATTTTGTCTGATGCCCGATGGAGCTACCTGGTTTAGCTATAGGGGAGACAGGTCGGGGATTCCCTCCTTGGACGTCATCCACCCAGTCGGTCTTTAGCCAAACTTCCTTTCGTCTCTCCTGTCATCTCTTCCCGCTTCCTCCCTCTATCTATATCTCTACTTCTCTCCGCTCTCAATGTATTGAGACTGAATTATTTTGTCTGATGCCCGATTGAGCCACCTTGTTTAGCTATAGGGGAGATGGGCTGTGGATTCCCTCCTTGGTCGTCACCTACCCAGTCGGCCTTTAGATAGATCTCATTTCATCTCTCCTTGTTGTCTCTTCCCCTATTCTCACTTTCTCACCTTCCCTGTTCCCTTCCCCCTACGCTCCAGTTATTCTGCCCTCCATGTTATTGAAATATTACCTATTGAGACCTAGCTATTTGGCGAAAGCCCGGTGGAGCTACCTGATAGCTATAGAGGAGATGGGTTTAGGGACTTCCCCCTCGACCGTCACCTACCCAGCCGGTATTCTGGCAGACTTTCCTTCGTCTTTCTGCCGTATCTCCCGCCCATCCTGTTTTTCTGCTAACCTCTTCCCTCGACACTTGAGACCGAACTACTTTGTCTGAATCCCGATGGAGATACCTGGTTTAGCTATAGGAGAGATGGACCGTGGATTCCCTCCTTGGTCATCACCTACACAGTCGGTCTTCAGACAGACTTCCTCTCGTCTCTACAGTTGTCTCTTCCCTTATCCTCACATTCTCACCTCACAAACCCCCCACTTCTTTTCTATCTCCTTTCTCTCCTCTCTTAATGTATTGCTGATTGTTTGATGCAATGTGTAATTGTTGATCTTTTTCTATTTTACTGTTAAACCACATTGTTGCACTTCCTTTCATCCCTCCTGTCATCTCTTCCCACATCCTCCCTCTATTTATGGCTCTCCTTCTCCCCTCTCTCAATGTACTGAGACTGAACTTTTTTGTATGATGCCCGATGGAGCTACCTGGTTTAGATATAGGTGAGATGGGCCGTGGATTCCCTCCTTGGTCTTCACCTACCCAGTCGGTCTTTAGACTTACTTCTTTTCGTCTCTCCGTCCTCTCTCTTCCCTTATCCTCCCTTTCTCACCTACCCTGCCCCCTCCACTACTTTTCTCTCTCCTTTATCTCCTCTCCTAATTGTATTGCATATTTTTATTTTTTGGGGGGGATTTATTGTGTAATTGTTGAACTTTTGACGTTACATTGTTAATTCTCATGTAAAGCGCTCTGATACCTCCGGGTCTAGCCAGCGCTATATAAAACTCTTTAAATAAATAAATAAATAAATAAATAAATAAATAAAATAAAGTGTTTGTGCGGTGCGAGTGGATGAGACGTCCTTCAGCTGCCTTGATCCAGCTGCAAGGCGGTGCGATGATGGCAGTGGTGTCTGGTGGGCAAGGTGAAGAGGTGATGTTACCAATGATGGTCAGACCAGGAGAGTTCGGTGTTGTGGCTGAAGTTGAAGTTCCCGCTGGCGGAAGTGACATGCTCAACTGTGTGTCCTGCTATGTGGCATGTTGAGGTAACTTGCTGCTTGCGTCTGATGTAGGGGACCTTCCCCAGGAGGGTGTGGTGTCCTGATCACTGGGGTTGTTCAGGCGGTACTTGAGTTCACCGAGTAGGATGTTGTTGGTGGATGGGAGACCCTGGGGTGCAATAAGGTCTTCAATGGTATTGTAGAATGTTTACCCGGGACACCGCAGCAGGACGACAGGTCCAAGGAGCACGCAGATTGTCAATTCCGGTCTTCTCTCCCTGCCAGGTGACCTAAGGAAGCTTTAACAGCAAACAGCAAGTTAAAGCAGGGGGAATCCCCCTCTAACACGTAACGCACCTTAGCGAGTGCGACACTTTTTAAACAACACCAATCACTTAATATATTTATTTATTTTTCACCCACATATACTCAATGGTCCTGAGGAAAGCCAGTTGTAAATAAAAGGCCTGGCTGAAACATGTAGACCACACAGGACGAAGGAGGTCATAACTCACTCCAACCCGTCCGCTTGCCTTTTTATTCGCTAGCAGGGGCCCAGACATTAAATTTACCCCCGGGAACTGGGACCCACTGCATAGCTTTTAAATCACTTTCATACTCATAACACAGCACACTCAGCAACTATACCAGCTCCTCAATAATCTGGAGTCGTAGCACACCCGGACACATTCGGTGTCACTGTGGTGGGCCCGATGATGAAGCATGCCACCAACTAGGTTGGTGGGTGAGGGCTTCATGATCAAACCTAAACGGTTTGTCAACATACATACCCTCTGAGTCTCTCCACACAACTAAGCTAGTCCTTTTTTGATAAATTATATATAACCAGGGGATCCGGACTAGCCTACCTAGTCCTCTCTCTCTATATTGATTTGCTAATTGTAGAATGGGGCCATGGCCTGGGGGACTGCACATGAGGGTGCCGCAGAGGATGTGCTTGGGCTTGGTCCAGATCGGGAAGTTGAGGTGGCCCATGGTCACCCTTGGGTCATTAGAGTGTGTGGTCAGCTGGATGTGCTTCTGTAGGTGATGGCAATGCCTCCTCCTTGATGGTCGTGGTGGTCCTTGCAGGCGATACTGCAGCCGTCGGTGATGGCAATGGGCATGTCTGGTCCGGAGCAGAAGTTGGTCCTGGCTGGCGACCTGGCGAGGAGGGTTCTGGCATTGTACCGGTAGAGTGTCCAAGAGGAAGGCTCCTTGGTGCAGAGCATGGTCCAGTGGCAGACGGATGCAAACGGCATAGCCTATGGGTTGCCTTTGACATGGGAGATGACCATTACAACGCAGACAGTACATCATCAACAAGGCAACTCCGACAGCCCAGGTGCCTTTACATCGCATTTGATTACAACGTATTGTGAGGTCAGTAATGGGGTAATTTAAAGTTATATGGGTGGGTATGGGTTTCGATTGTAAAATATGAAAATTGGGGTGTGTTTTGGGGTAAAATATGGAATCTGGGTGTGTTTTGGGGTAAAATATGAAAATTGGGGTGTGTTTTGCGATAAATATAGAATTGGGCGTTGTTTTGGAGTAAAATATTAAAATTGGGGGTGTGCATTTGGGTAAAATTTGATTTTTGGGTGTGTTATGGGGGCTCAAAATGGAATTCCAGGGTTCATGGTTGGGTTCGGGGTGCAAAGGTTAGTTTTGGGTTGCACTTACTGACGTGGTAATAGTGATATTGACGTCTCCTCTATGCAACACCTACTCTACTGTTGCAATGTGCCTAGTATTAGTATGCATGGGAATGGAATGTGATGTTATGGTATGCGTCGCAACCATGTATGTGCCTTTGGCACACAGGTGGTATGCCTACTGTGCATGGGCATCCAGCAGCCGCCATTGAGAAGTGCTGGGGGGGCTGGACAGCTGTGAGGTAGTAAATGCTGGAAAGAACACTGGATGGGGCGTGGATGCAGGGATGCGTCTGTGACAGGGTGTTGTAAAAGTTTTAATAAGGGAAGTATTACCTCAAAGCCAGTACCCGTGTCTTTGTTGCCCCTGCTCTCTTGCATCTGCTTCCAGAAACAGGAAGTAGGCAGCCAGTCTCCCTTCCCTGAGCCAATCACGACGCTGAGATGCGGCAGTGGGATTGGTAATTGGCAACATTAATTGGAGGATTGGGCATGTTCTTCATGCAGGCTGTAATGCAGCCTGCATTACGAACAGGGAAGTGCGCATGACTGCTTTGGGAGCCTAAGTGGGTTGACCAAACATTCATTGCGCACTTGAGTGGGCATGCCAATCTGCCCATGCCTTTCCCTATGCTTGGAGCAGACCTATCCACCCTCCACCTGCAAGGGAAACATATCACGGTTACATCAGTGAGTTATCATCATGTGATGATTGTTCCTCCTCTGCACTGCTTGAAAGCAGTGGGGCGACGTTCTTTCACCATAGCAGATGAGCCAACACTGGGTATACATCTTCTACACGTGCTAGGCCTGGGGGACTAGACCCTGAGGCGTCCTACGCTACTCGTCCCACCTTCGCTTCACCTGGACATTGACACCGTGATGCAATCCGCTACACTCTCTCCAAATATGTGACTCAGCCAGCAGGAGCCTCAGCCAGCAGGGATTTCACAAGCCTGGGGACAGCAGTCGCTGCCAAGTCACTGGTGAACCACCCAATGCAGTTGATGCACAGGGACCCCTTAAGCGTGGAGTTGCAGCGTTCAAACCGCATAAGTTCAGCGCAGCTCAGGAGCCTCACCCTCCACAGCGTCCCGCCAGCCCAACATCATCTTGCCTGTGATGCAGAGAGGCGACACCCAACGTTGATAATCCCCTCTGTGCACCCTGGTGTAGTGGTGGATCGTAGTATGCAATGTAGACCTCCCTACGTCGAGGCGCACGAGCGCCTTTACTATTGACAGCTCCAAGGTGCGCAAGACGGTCTTCTCACACAGGTCAGAAACGTGTCTCCATGCAACCTTCCATACTTCCCCACCAGGTACGGGCGATCGTTGCACCTCAGTGTTTACCACCATGGCTCATCGTCTCTACAGCTCCTCAGCATCCCACACCAGGCTCAAGACGCAGGTCCAGCGAGGCATCCAGGCTCCAGACTCAGGTCCAGCGAGGCATCCAGGCTCCAGACACAAGTCCAGAAAGGCATCCAGTGTCCAGACGCAGGTCCAGCAAGGCCTCCAGGCTCAAGTCGCAGGTCCAGTGAGGCTTTAAGACTCTCATCCTGGTCATCCTGGATGTTGTCTGGCTTACAGGGGTTGTTGATGTGTGCTGCACTTGGCCCTGGCTGTCCATTCTGCAGTTTCTTGGTTTTAATGCCTATTGTATTATGGAGGTTGACTGATAGACTATTGTTTGCATTAGAAACAAAAAAAAAACCTTATGTTGGGCTGACTAGCATGAGTTCTTTTGCCGCTAATGGGCCTATCGCTAGGTATTGCCCGTTAACACCAGATTTCCTATTGCCATCCCACTGATGTTAGCGGCAGTTTTCACCACTGTTCCCTGATACTATCACCATGTAGCGACGGCTTGGTAA
Source organism: Lissotriton helveticus (assembly GCF_964261635.1). Taxonomy (NCBI): domain Eukaryota; kingdom Metazoa; phylum Chordata; class Amphibia; order Caudata; family Salamandridae; genus Lissotriton; species Lissotriton helveticus. Next base: position 1,477,846,680 of record NC_136059.1, on the reverse strand, counting down.
TACATCGCTACAATGGCAGTAGTTTTCAGGGTTAGGCGGTGATCAAAAAAATTCTGCTAACTGGTGTTTGCGGTAGGTATCACCGGTCCTTGAGAAAATCCCCTTATCTGTTTTTAGGGATACCCTTCCTCTCAGGTATAGGCATACAACATTTTGCTAATAGCTTTTCAGACCACTCAGCAGTAGTTTTTACTTGTGCCATGCCTATACTGGCTAAATTGCCCAGATGGTATATGAACAATATGGGATGCCTATCTGCAAAGGCAAATTGTAAGTATTCAGACATTTCAGCACCAGACTTATGAGGAACAGGAGAGGGTGATGATTCTTGGCTTTAAGGTCAAAGGACAAAAACACAATTAAAAATGTCAAACTAAAGATCCAAATTTCAGCCAATTACCCGAAGACTCTGGGGAAATTACAACCTTTTTTGACTTCTACACTATGTCGAGTCACAGCCAGGCGATTCATGTTAGAACATCAGATAGATACATTTGTCAAAGAGCTTAGACTCCCTTGTATGATCCCTGAAGCAGCAGCCATTTCAACAAATCCCATAACTGAAATGAAAGTGACAGAAGTGATAGACAGCAGCCAAGTTGTAAATCTCCCAGAGAGGATGGATTTGAACTTGAATTTTATGTTATTCACATCCTATATGACTAAACTCTTCAGCACTCTTTTTAAATATGTATTAACAAGTGGACAGTTATCTGATTCATTTGGTAAAGTTTTATTGGTACGTTTTACTAAACAGGGATAATCACCAATGGAGTTCCCCCATACATGCCAATAATTCTGTTAAACTTTGATTGTAAGATCTATACTAAGTTCTTAGTGAAATGGATGAACATTGTGTCCTTATACTTTTTGTTCTGAAGGTCAGAATAGGTTTATCTTAATGATAACCCTCAAGTTATACCCAAATTTACTGACATCCCAGCTGATTCAATCCCAGCAGTCGGAGCTGTAGATTTGTTTTTCAAATCTTAGAAAAATTTCACTTTTGCCCCCAGCTCACAAGTTCAATATTAACTTTATTTCACAGTGCCACTGCGGAGCTGCTTAATAATGTTCAAACTGCTGGTCGAATAACCCTGAAATAAATCCACTTGTTAAGGTTGTCCTATCTCCCTTTTACTTTTGCATTTTGTTATAGAGCTGTTGGCCCAGAATATAAGTCAGAATAGCTCCATCTCTGCTTCATTCCCAGGAATTTCTAAGATAAAACCTTATGCAGATGGTATGTCTATATTTTTATCTCAAAGCTTAAACATGATAAAGTTAGCCCTTCAAGCTGTTAAAATATATAGGGGTATACCTACTAATATTTCATGCAAGGCAGCAAAACAACTTGCTGCGCTGTGTTGCGTGGAAGCAATATAGCAGAAATGCGCAATAACTATTAAGATATGGTGTACATTTCATCTGTCTGCTAGTGCTGACTCACTTGTGGACACAATTGTTTGAGGCATTTTCCTCATTCTATGTGTGCTGCAGAATAATTGTATTTCTGCTTGTTACTCCATCATCAAGGAGGTACGGCATTTTTTCACAACCACAAGCTTACTGTCTTTTAGCAAATCTGGGATTGTGTCAGAAAAAATGGGAGGATGTGCTGGAACACCCACACTCCACCTGTAGAACACCTCCCTGCTGCAAGGTAATTCAAGGCAGCAATATGTGCTGTCTTGCATTACTTTGGATTTACAAAACCACACACAGCACACAATTTGACACAAGAGCAATGCAAGCCCTTAGTAAATATGGACCATATTTTGCTCAGAGATGATACGATAAATAAAACAAAGATGGAGTACTTACCATTTAACACCACTTTAGAGATCCTCCCACAAATTTATTAAAGAGAATTACTGAACAGGCCTAAAAAGGTATTCAAGTGTGCATTATACAGAACAACCAGGCGATTTTTTCTTTAACAACTATATGCTTGTGATGAGAAAAACTCTTTAAGGTATTGAACAGCCTTCCACTATCAATTATTGATTGTGTAACCCTAATGAAAGTGTTTGTTTTACACTAATTTCTATTTTAATTTCTGGCTATCTCCTGTAATAGTCCTTCCTCTTTTTTGAAACATTTGAGCGGGCCTTGGTGTCCTTTGTTTGGAGCCAGAAACTTCAGCTAGAGTAATTGAACACTTTACAATGAACAAAGATGAGGGTAGCCTGGGCCTTCTAGAACTTTGCATGTATGTATATGGTATCATTCATACTACAGGTGTGCCGCCTCTTTATTAGCAATTCTACTTTTGACAATTATATTTGAACAATTATGCTTAACATTTATGACATTCAAGATACGGCTTGGTGTATCAAAACACTTAAAGACCCGAAAAAAGCTGAGCTCTAAGTCTCTGAACTCTCTCTGCACTATGAGACAGAAAATCTACATTAAGTATGAAATCCCTTTAACTCATGCAGAAACACCTTTGCATTGTTGCAGATACCTACCACAAAGTTTGACCAAAGAGACTTGCTGCAATTTGTCAGATCTAGCAATAACGAAAATAGGGGACATTTTGATATTTCTTGAGTAAAAGATTATCAAAATCTCTTTCCCTGGAAACTAGCTCACAGTCATTATCATCCTTTTGTGTGTGTTCAACAATATTCAAGTGTACCTGAAATGCAGAGCCAAGACATTTGTTCCTTGAGAAATATAGTAAAAAAAACGTTAACTGAAGAAATAATTAATTTATCCTTCCACTTTTCGGATAAATAACTCCTCCCAAAATCCAGCGTCACCGCTAGCAAAATAAGATCAAAATGGGACCAGCGCTTCAGGGTGTGATATCCAATTGTAAATGGGAAATATATTTTAGATTTAGCTAAACTAGTTTGAGGGGGACGGATTGCCATTGCATTATTGTTTTGGATGTTATATCACACGCCGCATATTTGGAGAAAAAAAATTCCCCCATAGCCAAGGAATATCTTAAATGTAGTTCAGAAGGTGACTGACCGATATGGTTTTGTCTTGCGGGGCATTAAGGATGGTCTGGAATGGATATTCAAGGCTGTGAGTATAACAGTTCATAAGGCCATAACCAGATTCCCCGAAAAAAAAAAAAGGTATGGATTTAGTAGATTAAATTATTCTGGAAGATTAAAATGCAAGACACTATTTCTTTGTAGTTATGTTGTTAGCCCAGTCATTAATTACAACTTATTGGAAAACTTCGGCTACCCTCAGATATGACGAATGGGTAACTAAAATGCTCACAGTTAATGTATGTGAATTATGGTACCAGGTTAGGACGAATCCCATCTCTATATATTTAAGAAAATGGAAAAGGTGGGTTCAATAGGACTAAGCGGGTCACCCTCAAAAGGCTAAGCTCTTCTTGCAATCAGTATATAACTGATCTGTTTAGATACAATTGATCATGAGTGCTAGTAAGGTCGAGCCTAGAGTCAGCAAGCAAGCGCTGCTCTAGGGAAGATCTGGGGTAGTTCAGGTCAGGAGAGAAGCCCCGTCCACTACTTTCAGGGAAGATCTTGGGTAGTTCAGTACGGGAGGGATACCCCGCCCTCTACCCTGCCCATTTTTTTCATGGTGGAGTGAGTTAAAGAACGATGATGGATTAACTCCAGATCAGTTGACTGGGGGTGAGTGTTTCATTTGCTCCAACGCTCCGTCCATCATCCCCTTTGGTATCGCTTTGTTTACCCTAAGTTGGCAGGGTATGCCCAGATGTGGGTCCCTTGCTCACTTTGCCACTGGATTTAAGCTTGACTGGCTGATAACGGTTGATTAACCAGAAACCGGTCCCAGGATGCTTGTTTCCGGTCCAGGGAAGACTTGGCTTGGCAGTTCGTGCTTGACTGTTCCCATGAGGCACGGGGTCATACTGATTTGCATATGGCCATGTCTGAACTGGGGTGGTGGAGTGAGCTAAATTATGATGATGGATTAAACCCAGATCAGTTGATTGAGGTGTTTGATTTGCTCCAACGCTCCGTCCATCATCCCCTTTGGTATCGCTTTGTTCTCTCTAAGTTGGCAGGGTATGCCCAGACGTGGGTCCATTGCTCACTTTGCCACTGGATTGAAGCTAGCCTGGCTGATTAGCCAGAAACCAGTCCCAGGATGCTTGTTTCCAGTCCAGGGAAGACATGGCTTGGCAGTTCGAGCTGGACTGTTCCCATGAGGCACAGGGTCAGACTGATTTGCATATGGCCATGTCTGAACTGGGGTGGTGGAGTGAGCTAAAGAATGATGAAGGATTAAACCCAGATCAGTTAACTGGGGGTGAGTGTTTGATTTGCTCCAACGCTCCGTCCATCATCCCCTTTGGCATCGCTTTGTTTGCACTAAGTTGGCAGGGTATGCCCAGATGTGGGTCCCTTGCTCACTTTGCCACTGGATTAAAGCTTGACTGGCTGATAACGGTTGATTAACCAGAAACCGGTCCCAGGATGCTTGTTTCCGGTCCAGGAAAGACTTGGCTTGGCAGTTCGTGCTTGACTGTTCCCATGAGGCACGGGGTCAGACTGATTTGCATATGGCCATGTCTGAACTGGGGTGGTGGAGTGAGCTAAATTATGATGATGGATTAAACCCAGATCAGTTGATTGAGGTGAGTGTTTGATTTGCTCCAACGCTCCGTCCATCATCCCCTTTGGTATCGCTTTGTACTCTCTAAGTTGGCAGGGTATGCCCAGACGTGGGTCCATTGCTCACTTTGCCACTGGATTGAAGCTAGCCTGGCTGATGAGCCAGAAACCGGTCCAAGGATGCTTGTTTCCTGTCCAGGGAAGACATGGCTTGGCAGTTCGAGCTGGACTGTTCCCATGAGGCACAGGGTCAGACTGATTTGCATATGGCCATGTCTGAACTGGGGTGGTGGAGTGAGCTAAAGAATGATGAAGGATTAAACCCAGATCAGTTAACTGGGGGTGAGTGTTTGATTTGCTCCAACGCTCCGTCCATCATCCCCTTTGGCATCGCTTTGTTTGCACTAAGTTGGCAGGGTATGCCCAGACGTGGGTCCCTTGCTCACTTTGCCACTGTATTTAAGCTAGCCTGGCTGATGACGGCTGATTAGTCAGAAACTGGTCCCAGGATGCTTGTTTCCGGTCCAGGGAAGACCTGGCTTGGCAGTTCGGGCTGGACTGTTCTCATGAGGCACATGGTCAGACTGATTTGCATATGGCCATGTCTGAACTGGGGTGGTGCAGTGAGCTAAAGAATGATGATGGTCAAGTCAAGTAAGCTTTATTTTGACAATCGTCATAAAAGCATGTTCCACATATAAAAGTACATGTATAAACTTCTGGTAATAAAACCATATTAAGAACAAAATATCAATTTCATGAATAAATAGTTAAAAAAAATCATTTAAAAACTGTACAAATGAGCAAAATATTGTTCTTACAAGAGGTATCCGGCGACAGCGTTAAATACTGTATTATTCCTTCAGGGGTCGGGCTCTAATCGTCCATGCCCAACCTAGGTATTTTGCCACCGCAATATACACAGACATATTAGGACTGGTACGGATGAGTCTAACTGTGGTCATTCCTTCCCTTGTTCCCAATAACCTACACATCGGCTTTAGCCACTTCCGCCTTGGTGCTACATACATTGGGCACTCAAAGAGAAAATGGCCTACGGTTTCAGAAACACTTGGGCAAGTTGGACAGTCCACCATGCCTCCACTAGACCATCTATTTGAGAACGACCTTACAGGTAGGCTTCCCGCTCTTAACTGAAAATAGAGCTTGCGGTCAAGGGGCTTTGTAATGACATCCCAGAATTCCTCAAGTTTGGGACAATCTTTGATTTCCAAAAATGAACCAGCAAGGGATTGTGAAGGTGTGGTACTAAAAATCTTTGTAGCCACCATGTTCCAGTACAATGCCTTAAGTGTCTTCTTCAGTGGGAACCTGGCATGCAATGGATCCTTCCACAATTCACCTAATCCTAATTCCTTCAGAACATTTTGAATATGACCCAACCATTTGACTTTCCGGGAGCCATCACTTTTAATCACATCCATCAGCCCTCTAGTGTATGTTTCCAGTTCCAGTGTGGTCCAAATTCGCCGCCAGTATAGTATTGGGCGCAAAGATGCAATTAGGGCTATAGGTGTTATACCCAAATCATAGAGCAGAGGATACAATGGGGTGCTTAGAGGTAGCCTTATAAGTTTTCTAAGAAATGTGTTTTCAGAGACAGTCATCCCCCTTAGCTTTTCACTTCCCCACATTTCCACACCATACAAAGTAGAGCTAACTACCTTACCATTGTAAACCTCTAGCACCGGACTTACTGGTCTAGTCAGAGACCTAGAATGCTCTACTGTCAAAGCCCCTGATATTTGTCGATGCTTCAGGGTGGCCAAATCAATCTGTTGTCTCCAGGAGAGATCGTGTTGAATACAGATACCCAGGTAGCTGAATGCCTCAACCTTCTCAAGAGGGCCGGAACTCATATGTACAGTACCCCTACTTACTTTGGGTGCATTAAAAGACATGTACTTAGATTTAAGAACATTAACTTCCAGGCCACGGGCGGCACAGAAGTCCTCGAAAATTGTCAGAGCCTTCTGTAACCCGCTCGGGGTCTTTGAAACTATAAGACAATCGTCCGCAAACATTAGTATGGGGATTTTACCTCCAGCAAGAATAGGAGCGTCAACATTAGAATCAATTAAAAATTTTGCAACGTTGTTTATATATAAAGAAAATAATGTTGGCGCCAGGACACATCCCTGATGGACTCCTGTTTCTACAGGGAACTGTGGTGTAATATTGCCAGGAGTACCCCACCTAATCTGGGCAAAGTTCTCCTGGTGGAGCCTAACTATCAAAGACAAAAGATCCCCTGGCATTCCCATCTCAGTGAGTACTTTCCATAATGTGTGGCGAGGGACCAAATCAAATGCCTCCCTTAAATCTATAAAGGCGGCATAAAGGCTGCCTTTGCCAATTAGAATGGTCTTCCAATATAGCATAGTGAAATGCATAATTTGGTCGACCATGCTAACGCAACTTCTGAAGTCAGCCTGCAAGTGGGACAAAATGCTGTACTCCCTTTCCCAAACCTGGACCTTATTTAAAATAAGCCTACCTATGATCTTCTGGGTAGTGTCGATCAAACTAATTGGTCGATAGTTTCCAGGCAGGGATTTGTCCCCCTTCTTGTAAACAGGGATTGTTTCAGCCCCTTTCCATGATTTAGGGACCGGTAGTCCCCTTGCCACTGCATTTGCCAATAACAATATGTATGCTCCCCACGAGTCTCTATCTTGTAGGAATAGGTCAGCAGGGATACAGTCAATTCCTGGCGCTCTACCAGGAACAACGTTATCCAATGCCAGCTGAACGTTCCCCAAGGTAAAGGGGTCTTCCAAAAAGGGCGTACAGCACACCTCAACAGGAGAGTCTTGCCCTGTTGCCTTCGCAAACTGCGGTTTGAAGTGGGGTACCCATTTATCCTGTGGGACCCAATTCTGAGGTTTATCAGAGTTGCTATCCACACCTCTCCTATAGGTGTTCCAGAACTTTCGAGGATCTTTGTGATGCCCTGCTTCCAGCAAGTCTGCCCACCTCTGCTCATCCCACAGGCGCTTGGATTTAAAAATGGCTGATTTATACGCTGCCCTAGCTACACAGACATCTAATCTAAACTCGAACCATTTTTAAGGGCTCTGCCTAGCTCCAAGCGAGCCTGCCTGCAGTCTGCTGAATACCAGCGTGGAGAAACTTGTATACAAGGACCACTTTTTTGGGAGGGCTTTATAAAGTCTGTTCGCAGGTCCTTAAAGAAAGCCTCGTGAATCCTGGTTGCATATTCATTATTAGCGGTTGGGTACTCCGCTACCAGTGCTTCCTTCATATCATTTGTTGCCTGCGTGAGCTTACCAGCTATAAAATCAACGTTCTCCTGATCGACCGCAACCTTAGCCCAGCGGACGTGAGGCATATCATTAGTGATAACGACGTCCACTGGAATAACAGTATCAGTCGTCCTACTTAATGCTACTGGTGAATCCCAATAGGATATTTTGGCCGATAGAGGATTATGATCACTCTCTAGTCTATCCATAACTTGCATATCCTGCAGATACCTCCACAGGCTAGAGCTAACAAGAATGTAATCTATTCTGCTCTGCCGGGGGCCGGTCTTATAGGTACTTGCCCCACTTTTGTCACCCACTGTTCTACCATTGGCAGATCTAACTCCTTTGTTTAGACAAAAAGAGTTCAATTGGATAGCAATTTGCGTCCATCTTTTAATGGGAGTTAAGTCCAGTTTAGGGACCCCCCATACCCTGTCTTCTTCATCTGAGAGGTCCCAGTTATCATTCAGGAGAGGTTCAAAGGTTACATTAAAATCTCCTCCTATATTAATATTATTGGTATGGAGAGAATTGCTTTCTAGGAGATCCTCCAAGAATGTTAAAATTTCCGAGTTCTTACCCCCGGTACTTCTAACATATACACTGTATAGATAAATAGGGTCTCGCTTTGGGAACTCAAGCCTGAGTGCCTGTAAATCCCTGTGCCTGGTGGGAATTACCTTAGCTGTTACATCGAGATCTTGCCTAATCCAAACCGCCAGGCTGCCTGATGGTCGGCCTTTCCCTTTCTTTTCCGCCAGGATTCCATAGTTCAGGTACCCTTGGAAATGTAACTGGTCTAGAGCCCAGGTTTCCTGGAATAGACATATATCATGTCTATTGATAAAGGAGGCCCACTCAGGGGAGTCCATTCTCGCTCTAAGTCCTGCGATGTTCCAGGAAAGAAGGACCCCTGTAGTAGTAGGGAAATTTACAGAATTGTTAATATCCTGGATGGTACCTGCTACTCTGTTCTGTTCACTTGTCATCCCTAAGGGCGGTGATTCTGAGATAAAGGAAGTGGGGTCCGTTACAACAGGTGCAAGATTTGGAGCCTCATTGCTACTTATCTCCCTGGGTAATACTTCTCCAATCCGGAGTCAATCGTTAGAATTCAAACCTGAAGAAGCATCACCTAAAAGCCTCTCTGACATTACACTAGTTTGAGTCATTCTTTGGTAGGGTTGAGATCTCAATTGGATCCGGGAGTTATCTGGGGAGCAGGTCCTGTATTCCAGGGCTATCAAGCCCTCTGCTATCTTTGGGTTTTTTAAGACTACCTCGATACAGTCATAGGTGTCACCAGGAGTTGTAAATCTTGTGGTTTTTGAGATATTCTCCCTGATAACAGACCTACACCCCCTGATATACCTAATCCATTGGATTGTCTTATTCGTTAGGGTGTCCGGAGATTCATGGTCTCGCCCCTCAGGTATTTTAGGAACATTCACCATATAAACAGCCCTAGTGTAGTTAGGGTAGTCACTACGGTGAAGACTGAAAGGTTTGAGGGAACTCAATCCTGGATCTTGCAGGCACCCCTTCTTTCTATTCTCACCCCTTCTGCTTCCATCTACTTGTGAAGTTTTAGGTATGGTATTAGATTTTGTGGGCACGCTTTTGGGCAAGATTGTCATAGTTTTTCCCTTTGCCTGCAAATTGCCTACCGGTTGCATATTTCCCCTTGCTTTCCTAATAGGCAGGGAAGGTGTCGGTGGGATAGCAGTTAGCGGGGCAGGCGGAACACAGCTCTTCCCTCTAGCTGTGATGTTGTTCGTAGGGTCTATCAATCTCGCTTTTATTGGGTTAAGGGTGTTCTGTCCAGGAGTAATATTTTTGGGATTAGCTAGGGCCGTCAAGTGATCCACTTTTACTTGCAATGCCTCCACCAACCCACACAAATGTTTAATAATTACCCACAAGGGATCAGTTGAATGATCGGGGGACATCGGAACGTTAATAGGACCAGGCGCAAATATAAGTTTTTCACTAACAGTGGGCATCATCAAGTCTCCCCCTGAATCCTCACATCCTATCTGAGACAAAACTGAGAACCTATTACTACTAAATAGCGGTTCTAGGTCCACCACGCTACCATCTGGATCCATGGGTGGGGTTGATTGATCTACATGTGATTCTTTCTCAACGTTTGGTACAGTGTTAACCTCTGGCCCCAACACAGATTTACACAAGAACATGTCAGGAATGTTCACCGCCACATTGTCTAGCCTTTTGTGCAACCCAGACCCTGTTTGCATAGACCCCTCATCTGGTATCTCAACAGTTTTGGGTGCTTGGGACAGAATGTCTCCACAGTCTTGTATCAAATCGTCTATTCGATCCATGACACAGTTTGCTCCAGCGTTAGGCATCCGTTTAGCCAATTGCTTAGTTTTGCATTTTTTAGCTTTTTTCCCACCCTTAGATACACCCCCTACTATATCGCCTGATTCTTCAACCAGCTTCCATTTTCCCATGGCTCCGGAACAATTACCAAAACTGGAAAGATAAACGACTCACAAAGTACCTTAATTGAAGATCCAGGGGGGTTGGCCCAGCCCAGTCCCTGCCTGTCCCGGACTGTCCGCCCTTTGTCCGGGCTTCGTCCGGCGTTCGTCCCGCGCTGTGACCCGCGCTGCATCAGCCTGACGTTGTTTTGAACACCGGAGGGCGGGTGGGCGTGGCTCCGCTCCGAGCTGGACATGCACGGGCTCCTGGGCTATGGAGTCCCCGTGCGGTGCTCTGGTGGGTGGTGCGCGTGGTACAGTGCTCCTCCGGGAGCGGAACTGCCTCCTGGCGATGCTCTCTGCTGGCGCTGCGGGACCTGCGCCAGCGGGTCCGGCGAGGTGTTTTGAACACCGGAGGGCGGGTGGGCGTGGCTCCGCTCCGAGCTGGACACGCACGGGCTCCTGGGCTATGGAGTCCCCGTGCGGTGCTCGGGCGGGTGGTGCGGGTGGTACGGTGCTCCTCCGGGAGCGGAACTGCCTCCTGGCAATGCTCTCTGCTGGCGCTGCGGGAGAATGATGATGGATTAAACTCGGATCAGTTGACTAGGGGTGAGTGTTTGATTTGCTCCAACACTCCATCCATCATCCCCTTTGGTATCTCCATATTTTTCATTGGCTTGTGTCTTTGTCCTTCTTTAATGCTGGCTTCTGATTCCTGCATAGGCTTTTAATCCCTCCTTTGTGACATCAATATCGCCATTTGATTTCTCCCATGGCTATTGGCCCCTTTACTTCAGTTCTCACACCGTAAGAGCCATATTATTTTTTAGGTCTGTCCTACTTGAGACAGGGCCGATGTGCTTTGGCGCTGTGCGCGCTTTCCCTTTCGGGACAATCTCAACCACTTGTTTAAATATAAGCCCAGTGTTTTAGAACTTTCTGGACAATCGCGACCACTTGTTCACATAGACACCCTCTCTTAACCTATTGTGAAAGATGTGAACATCGACATATCCCAATGTACCTTCATATACCTCTTGCATAAATAGCCTCTCTTGTTCGCAGAGACATGCATTTTGAGTTCTAATAAGCAGGAAAAGCAGCAAACAACATTATGAACCGTTCTTGTGAGGTGGAAGATCTCCTTTGAAATAATATGAGGTAAAAAAAAATGCTAGAATGTGAGTAGGCTGAGCCGTAGCTGGGAAAAGAAAAAAGAAATCGAAAATAAACATGTGTGCCAGCTAGCTCTCCCGCAGTATCAGGGGGCTTTCGCTTTGCGTGGCATCCCTCTAACAAGGAGCATGGTATTTAAACCAGTCTCTGATACATTGAATGACTACCTTTTAGGGATAAAATTGTTCCACGGGCGCATTATTGTGGGCCTTTTTGGCATGTTCTGTAGCTTCCAATTAAGTTCTTTCCAATGGAGACAATCTGTCCCTAAAATCCCCCGTGTGTCTGTGCTTGCCTGGATTACATTATTATTACTTCCCCTGGGGAAGACTAGTTGAGTGGGTGGAAGTGGGCGGGTACCTGACAGCTCTGCTTGTAAGGCGCAGGAGTTAGACAAGCGCAGGCAGCGGGTGACCTCATGAAGATGGTGGGTGGGGAGGACAAGCGTTTGCTTATAAGGCTGGCTGGCACAGCTGGGAAGGAGAGGAGGGTCTGCAGGCTGATCAGATAATGACTGACTGACTCATAGAGAACCCTTGTTTATTTCTTCAGTTATTTGCAGTAACAATCATGTTGATGTCACTGAACATTTCTACTCAGTTGCGCATTGCACTGTGGTAAGAGAGCTTATTATATTAGTAGTGTAAGAGAAAGCGCAACAACAAGGGGCAGATTTACAAGCCCCTTGTGCCACTTTGCGTCACTTTTCCCATGTTAAAAGTGATGCAAAAGTGATGCAAGGTGCTTGTAACCTGCCCCCAATTGTATAACCTCATAGAAAAATTTCTGAAGGACCTTACTGTAGTCCGTGGAGGTCCGGTCGAACTCTACATTTACGTAATTCTGCATCATCGTCTGCATGCAGACAATGCAAAATATAAATTCCATACTGAATGCCACCTGTACTGTTATATTGCCAATTTCGCTGATAATCGAAATTACCTTATTTCCCTATACAATATATGACTGCACTTTGTTGGAATACTAAATAGATAAATATATAATTGTTCTTTGTCTTCAGAATCCATTTCCTCCTTGAACTCCCACACCTGTTGGAGGGCAATTATTAGAAGGGAAGAGGCCACTCCGTTGGGTAAAAATGCAAAATGATGTATTATGGCCACTCAAACAAAACTCTAACAAAAGATTGGCAGCAGTTAGAAAATGAACACAAACAGAGATATTCTATCGACAGTTGGAGGGAAACATGGCGGCCGCTAGCTAGGGCGGCGCGCTCGTCCTGACGGTGCTCCCGCAGACATGCCCCTGAGATAGCCAGGTCGCTATCCTTACCTCGTGAGTGGCGATACTGAGCGAAGCGATACTGAACGGAGAGCCAGAGACGGAGTCTGGAAGAAGAAGAGGATACGGCGCGATCAGACGGGAGGTTTGAGAGGTGCATCGGCGTGCAGATCAGCCTGGGCGCAGGAACAGGAGGGAGGGGGAGGAGAGCACGAGAGGCAGCGAGAGAGAGAACGGGCGGAGTTACACTCCGCGGTTTGCTGTGGCCTGACGAACTGAGCCGCTCGGAGAGGCGCTGTGAAACGCAGGCTTAGGCTCTCCTCGAGCTCGGCATTATGGAGGCGTCCAGCTGACCTGAAGGGATCTCGGGCGGTGGCGGTGTCTGTATTTCCGGATGGTGAGACGGCAAGATAGCTAGCTAGCTGAGTGGGCTCAGGCTCAGGAGAGGGGTCTGAGCAGACCGTCTGTAGTGCTACCTGGAGGGAAATATTTCAAAAAACAGTGTCCCCAAATCCAGCATTTTTAAGCTGAAAAGAAATCAACAATAAAAGCACAACAAAGCACAACAAAAGTGACACTCGGATAATAAGATGCCATATTCCTGAGTGGGAGAGACACACTGACTTTAATCCTCTCACGAAAAAAGTCTGTGAAAAAAAAAAAAGCTCGGCAACATATAGAATAACTAGAGATTTTCAGAGGCAGCAGTGCCGTTGGTGTATAAAACGGATAGCGGTGCAAATGTGTTGGGGACAGATTCTCCTTTCCGCACCTTACCGCTGGGGGGACGCAGCTGTGGAGCTCCGAAGAAGCAGAAAAGCTGCAGTATATAGCGTCTCTGTGAGAAGAGTGGCAACTACTACTCGCCGGGCTAAGGAGGGCCAACAGGGAGGGAGTGTGTCGCGTCCTTCTAGAGAGGGGGTGCAGGCAGATGAAAACCAAGACCTTATTGACATACAAGACTGTCACTCTTCACAAAAACTAGACCCTCTACCTAGAGTCTTTAGGTTTAACGCACAGCCACAAACCTCTTGTCAGACACCGAGTGAGACCCTATATCCAACCATTGTTAGAACCCTGGGGAAGCGGAAGGCCAAGGGGAAAGGAAAAGGCAGCAATAAGGATAAAGAATTAGCCATCCCTACTGGCCCTAACGACACGGGTCAAAAACAAGTGGCAGAAGGAAGCCCAGGAGAGCAGTCTCTCATAGAATCTGAGCCGGAACTTGATGATGAGGCTGTAGCTAAAATATTACAAACCCCAGTCTTAAGGGTATCCAAAAGGGGTAAGGAACGGCAGCTACGGTACACCGCTCCGAAGGACCTACCCCATAAGGCTAGCTCGAGTAAGGAAGGCTCTAAAACAAAAGCTAGTTTAACCTCCAGAGTTACACCCTCACTGAAATCATACTTTAAAGTCCTCCCCCAGGTACTAAACTTAAATCAGGACCCCCAAAAATCTTCTTGTTCTCAAACTGCATATGTATCAGTGGAAGAAATTGGTGCTTTAACCACTTCTACATCTTCTTTATCTCTCCTTGGCAATCCTGGTAATTTGGTGGAAAGGGTAGGAGTAATAGAAGGGCCAAGACATTCACTCAGCGGTATAGGGATGGAGGAATCAGTTGAGCGATCCGCTAAGGTAACCACCCCACTAGACCAGCAACCTTTGGCCGTAGGGCCTGAAAGTAAGATAAATGACTTAGATCAAGACACAGGGGGTCGCAAAGAAAATGACAGCGATGATACTATTCAAACCATACTTCTCAGCATGAGAGAAGAGATCAGAAGCGGGTTTGAGGAATCAAAGAGATGTTTTGAGGAGTCCAGAAATACTCAATCAGAGATCCGTACAATGTGCGAAAATCTAGAATCTAAGGTAGACGGTCTCTCACTAAGAACTGGAGGACTAGAAAATTGTGTTGATGAGCTCAAGGCGAAGCTGGAGTCTGCTGAGGTGAAGATTCAGACACTACGACGGGAAGGCGATTCAGTTAAAGAGAGGGTCGAGTCTCTCGAAAACTTTTCTAGAAGGAACAATTTGAGACTTTTGAAAATACCGGAGGGAAAAGAAGGAGGAGATTTTAAAAAATTTGTTGCAACCTTACTAAAAGACTCCCTAAACTTGGATGAAACTTTGGCTGAGATAGAAACAGATATCCAAAGGGTACACCGGGATCCGTTCCGTCTTAAACAGGGTAGAGATAAACCAAGGAAGATCTTAGTGAACTTCTTAACATACTCCCTGAAAGAGAAAATCTTGACCGCAGCCCTGAAAGCTAAGACTCTGAAAACCTCTGACTTTTCCTTTGAAGTGAGATCTCACCTCTCTAGAACAACATTGGATAGGCAGTGGGAATTAGGTTAAAGAATGGAGAAGTTTAGGAGTTTGGGAGCTACTGTCCAGTTGAGATTTCCCGCCTTTTTAAGGATAATGTACAATAATAAAATGTACAACGTCAGGTCCCCTTTGGAAGCTGACGAACTACTCGCCACCATCAATGTACATGCACATGCACATGCAAATCCTCCGGGCAGTGGATGAAATTTTGGATATGTTCTGTAAATAAGTTAAAGGAAAAAAACTAGAGGGGAAAAGAAAAAGGAGGGAGAAAGGGAAAAAAAAAAGGGGGGGATAATGTGGGGAAATAAAAACAAAACATAAAAACAAAAAAAATATAAGAAAGAACAAAAAGGGAAAAAAAAAGAGAAAAGAAAGGGGGAAAAGAAAGGGGAAAAAAAAGGAAGTGGTATGACAAGGAGGGAAAGGGGAATTTTTTTTTTTTTTTTTTCTTTAAAAAAAAAAAGAGACAAAAATACTACTACATTTGGGTAAGGATACAACATTCTGTAGTTAAATCACTACTGGGTGATACTTCAAAAAAAAAGGGAAGCCTATATTTTCATATTCCCACACTACTCCCCAAACCAAACCTATCGTTAAAAATAAGAGTATTACTCACAGAAATTGATTACCTATTAGATAAGGGATTTTTTCTTTATGGATCACTATTGCTTATATCCTAAGCATAGCGACCGGAAAAATGATTGATTATATAGATACTGGGGTAGGAAACGGGAACCTGTCAGGAACGACAAGCTGGCAATCCACCATGCCAGAGTAAAGTGGGGGGGGGTTTCTAGGGGGGGGAGGGAGGGAGAGGGAAAGGCAAAACATAAAAGTCCTCATAAACCGAATTCCATAATAACGAATAATATGGATCCAACTGTGTCTCCGAGAGACTACTTAGCTAAAATAGAAAGAGATATAGCTAAGGATACGGCGCCTTCCCAAAAATTTAACAGAGATGTGGGGTCAGAAATAGGGTTAAAGAGTCTTAAAACTAATGTCAGACATTAAATTCCTATCCTGGAACGTAAATGGTCTGCGCGTCAGGGTTAGAAGAAATAAAATTTTACAATACTTACGAGACTCACCCGCGCAGATCATTGCGATCCAGGAAACACATCTGAATAGACAGGAGATTACGGACATACTTAAAAAACATAAATGGGTCGATAAATTTATAACCACGGACCACAATGCTAGCATTCGTGGCAATGTCATCATCTTTAAAAAATCAGCGAAGGCCCAGATAATGAGTTGGAAAACCGATGCCAGTAGTAGATGGTTGTTAGTCAACGCTCAATTAAACTCAAAGGCTGTTGCCATCATCAGTTATTATGGACCTAACCAGGATGACTCTTCGTATTTAAATATTTTGCAAAATCAGCTGATTTCTTGCTCTGACCCTATTATATGGGTCGGAGACTTCAACCTTGTTTTAGACCCAAAACTAGACAAATCTGCAACCTCCAGGGCCATAGTAACAGCGGGTGCAAAACGCCGCGGCGAGAGCCATTGTTGGCTTACCTAGGTTCTGCCCGGTGACCAATGTCCTCCGCTCCCTGCACTGGCTCCCGGTCAGGAAGCGTATTCTGTTCAAGGTCCTGTGTTTGACCTTTAAAATTCTAAGAGGCATAGGTCCTGAGATTCTGGCCAAATCCATTTCCTTCTATGTCCCTGCCCGCAACCTCCGGTCTCAAGGTCAGGCCCTTGCTGTTGTTCCTAGGTTTAGGCTCAGCAGGATGGGAGGTCACTCTTTCAGGGTGAAAGCAGCGTTAGTCTGGAATACTCTTCCAGTCGAAATCCGGCTGCTCGAGGACCTGCTGTCCTTCCGTAGAGCCATTAAGACTTTCTTGTTTTAGCTTTTTCTCCGTGGTACTGTCTTCCTGTTATGTTATGTTGCTCCGTTGTCTCTGCGCCGGGATGCTCCTTCGCTGGGGTCGCTGTGCGCATAATAAATTGTTATAACATAACATAACATAACATAACATAGTACATAACAATATGAGGGATACACTGCTTAGAAGTATGTCAAATCTCGGCTTAATCGACCTATGGAGACAAAGAGTTGGGAATGCTATGGGTGTCTCATACCACAACTATAAATATGGCCATAAATCACGCATAGATTATGCTTTATTTAGCTTTTCAATTAAGGATCAGGTTAAATCTATAACATATTTGCCCCTACACCTGTCGGACCACTCTGCGATTTTCTTCTCGATAAAATTGGAGCAGAAACCTATTCATTCATCCTGGTCTTTTGATCGAACAATCTTATTGGAGGATGAAGAGAAAATCTATCTGATGCAGGAAACTGTCTCCTTTTTAGAACAAAACATAGGCTCTACTTCTCTAGTTATCGTTTGGGAAGCTTGGAAGGCCTTTATCAGGGGGTGTATTACAAACAGGGCCTCCTTTAGGAGAAAGAAATATGAAGAGGCAATTCGACATATAGAGCTAGAATTGACCCAGCTAGAATCACTAGATCAGCTCCCCTCTGACAACCAAGAGGAGAAAAATGAATTAAAGGCCAATCTAGACTCACTATTACAGGACAGGATAAATAAAAGATGGCAGGCAAGTAAACTTGCCCATTTTGAATATGGTGAATCTGCTGGGAAACTGTTGGCTTGGAAAATTAAAGCTGATCAATCTAGAAACATCATTAAGGAAATAAGGGTAACTGGGGAAGCCACTACTAGGTCAACAGATATAGCTATTGGGGAAGCCTTTAATGAGTTCTTCCAGAATATCTACACTGAGCAACTTAATGTAAATCTAAATGAAAGGAATGAGTGGCTGAACAATATTACCCTTCGAGAGCTGGAAAGTCACCAAACTGAAAAAATAGATAAAGCTATAACAGAGCTGGAAGTTTCCGAGACTATTAAACAACTAGCACAGGGTAAAGCCGCGGGACCAGATGGTCTCCCAGGAGAATTATATAAGGTACTTAATTCTACGCTTACCCCATTCCTTACAAATCTTTTTAATAATATAATGATTAAAGGGGAGATACCACCTAGTTCCTGGGGCGAAGCAAATATAGCTTTAATATTAAAAACAGGCAAGGACCCAGCCGAGTGTGGATCATATCGCCCAATCTCGCTTCTCAACAACGATTATAAAATCTTTACTTCAATTTTGGCTGCGAGATTGGGAGGCGAGATTGGGTCGATTATTCACTCTGACCAAAAGGGGTTTATTAGAGACCGGCAATTGACTGACCTTACCTATGACTTGGTGGGGGCTGTGGATATTGCTTCAACCTTCGGCTTACCCCTAGCCATTATGACCTTGGACGCAACAAACGCGTTTGATAGGGTAAATTGGGGATACTTAAATTTAATAATGGAAAAATACCATCTGGGCCCCAAAATTTGTCGGACCGTAGGTTTATTATATAACAACGCTAGAGCATCCCTATTAATAAATGGCACGCGAACATCTCCTTTTAAAATCAGCCGAGGAACAAGACAGGGTTGCCCCTTATCCCCCCTTCTTTTTAATTTATATGTAGAACCGTTTGCACAAGCTATAAGGGAGGATACTAATATCCCACATTTTAATTTTTTCGGTTGGGATAAGAAGATTGGTCTTTATGCCGAGGATGTAATCATATACACAATGGAACCTGTGTCGGCATTCCCGATTATTATAAAGAAAGCGGAGGACTTTGGCAAATTTACGGGATATGAAATCAACGCAGGAAAAACCGAAATTATGGTGTGGAATATACATAATCTTCAGCTCCCGGTAAAAACTTCATTGAGGTACCTGGGGATTACTATTACCAAAAATTTAGAAAATCTGGCTCAAAACAACTTAGCCCGTATTTCCCGAGAATCTCAAACCCTGATGAAAGCTTGGTCCTTTCTCCCGCTCACTATCTATGGGAGAACTAGTCTGATAAAAATGAGTATCCTCCCGAAATTTACTTTTATTTTCAACTCTATCCCGTTAATTTTCGACACCAAACAGCTTGCAAAATGCCAGCAAAATATTAATTCATTTGTTTGGGGGTATAAATCCAGCAGATTAGCCTGGAAAAAACTGAGAAGGAGAAGAGAAAAAGGGGGGCTTGCTTTGCCAGATTTGGAATACTATGCCTGGGCATTTCATCTGACCCATTCCCGGATGCTACTTAAGATCCCCCGGGAAAATGCAAATGGGCTTATGTATAAGGCAATGCTAATGGGTTCGAGTCTTCCAGTGAACGGATTTCTCTTCAAGTTCGGTCATCAAAAGTTCTTTAAAAAAATAAGATTGAAGTCACTACTTAGTATTGTAAAAGAATGGTCCCAAATAAAGCTTAAAACCGGCATAGGATACCTATCTAAATACGCCTCGATTTGGGACCTACCGGGATTAACATTACAAGAAACTAATACAGGTAAAAGAGTCTTGCTAGACGCAGGTATCACACAGTGGGGCGAGCTCCTGGTGGATAGATCAATCTTGGACTGGGATATTTTTAACTCCAAGGTAACATCACCACTCTCTTGGTTATTATACTTGCAATTAAGCAGCTGGCTCCGGATTCAAACCAAGAAGAAAGCAATGATGGGAGAGGAGAGTGCGCTAGAAAATATCCTAGTTGAAAGATCTCCCGGGAAAAAGGAAGTTGCACTTTTTTATTGGCATATCATAGAGGATGGTGAGAGAGATCCTGATCTCTCGGAAAAACTCTGGGGTGTGGAGGGAGAACCACACATGGAGAGTTTATGGGAAGAATCCTTCGCCCTCCTCTATAAAATTATTAAGCCAGCATGGTTGAGGCGCAACCACTTTTTCACACTGCACAGAGCATATTATTCACCTAAACGCTTGTCGAAATTTCAACCTGGGAAGTGCTGTTGCAAATGTTCTCTTCCAGCTGCCTCAGATCTCCACATGTTTTATGAGTGTCCGAATATCGCTACCTTTTGGAATGAAGTCAGAACAACACTTGAATCCATTCTTGGTTTACCTATCCCGAGTTCGTGGCTTTTAGTTATTTTTGGAATAAATGGCAATATTAAAGGACCAGAGAGAGAATTTCTATTTTATGCTATTTTATTGGCAAGAAGAGAAATCTGCAAAAACTGGGTTAACATAAACTCCCCAACACATGCAGAATGGTTGTCCTCATTATTTGCAACTTCTAAGCAGGATCCATCAAGAACATGTAGCCCTCGATCTTTGAGATTTTGGGACCTTTTGATCAATTGGAGAAGGGACAGTTAGTCAACCCAGGTTTTTTTTTTTTTTTTTTCCGGGTCCGATGATTAGGCCTAAGATCTCTCTGTCCAAAGGGTGCTACCGAAACAGATACTGGACAACTGGCTGAACTGGTCTGAAGGGAGAATGCTCGTCCAAGCTCTGCTGGCGACGCTGGGACCGACTCTCCGAGCACCAGGAGCTCATTACTGGGCCACTTGGTGTAATAAGGGGGTCTCTCCTTGAGTCTGTGCAGACAGGAGCTCAGTTGGTTCGATCTAATGGCTAATGAGGACAAAAAAAAAAAAAACTGAGATATTCTATCACTGCCAAAAGGATCTGCAATCAAAAGCGACAATGTCAAGACTAGCGAGCCAAAACAAACAATAGCTGCTGCTAGTGATTTCCATCAGAAGAACTCCACCTGAGATTAATATTGATCCGCTGGAGCTCTGCGCGTTTTTAGGTCAGGGCCTGGCGATCCCAGCGCATGCACTGTTCTGCCATGCAGAGGCGTTTTTGGAATCGATACAATTCCACGGTGCACGTGGGGAGACAAATGAGACTGAAGATGTGCATGCGGGGATTAGATGATTTACTGTCGGCGTGATACACTGGAGACTTTTTTTTTTCGCCGCCAGTAAAGACATCCCCGCATGCACATCTTCTGTCCGTCCCATGTTGGGCCACACTTGTTTTACTTTGCTCTTCCTGAGGTTTAGAAGTCATCCTAGGGATCATTATGACCGGATACATTTATGTTTCAGCCAGTGAATTTTCACAGACGGGCCTGCACCTTCTCAACGAGGCGAGACACAGCCAAGCCTAATACTTGCTTCTTTCAGACTGGCAGAAACTCCTCCGCAGCGTTGTTGCCGAAGGAAATAATTGGTACTGTCGTCTGGACATGGTAAACAGGAAAGTATTTACGCCATTTTCATGGAAAGATTTTCTGAAGCCCGTCAATCCCCCCATTATTTTTAAGAAATGTTAGAGCGAGGCTGTGATGGGGGTTCAGCTGCAGGGAGATGTGGAAAGTGTTTGCATCCACCTGCTTGGCTTATCTGACCCTATCTGTGCTGCCCACCGGCAATTGGAAGCACGTTTTTAAAGCAGAGGCTGAAAATAGACTAGCAGATAATGAGAGCTGCATGACTTGGCCACGCGCCCGCCTAGCAGTCTGCGGCACTCATTCATTCCATCCGGCCCCAAAGCCCGAGTTAAGTGGCCCTATTGAAACCACGGATTACTTATACCAGATATGACGCTGAAGCATGAGCCTAGCCGCAGTTTTAGTTAATCATACACCATGTGAATGTTAGATTCTCTTAAAGTGGAACTCTCGCAAAAAGTGTTAATTTAACAATAAAGAGATTGCTGGGGTATCCTAATAAAGGTACTATTGGCTGATGACCAGGAGCGGTCTGCTGCTAATCTTGCCCTTCTGGAGCAGCTATGCCAGTCTGTCTAGGGTATCTCTTGAAAATTCCTAATGTATGTATTTATCTAATGTGTCTTTTATATTTGAGTTTTACTTTTACCATAATTTGCGGCATTATTGATAAATGTATATGATTTAGTATCCTGATGGCATGCCTTAGTTCTCTTCCCAATTGATAGTCTGTTCTGTGACATCGCTGTGGTGCTACTTCATGGTAGGAAGTGATATCACAAGTGGACTTTTATACAAATGAAAGGGGCAAAATATAGAGTACAATTGAGTCCTGCATTTAAATAGCACTTTCCACATTTTTTAAGATTACCGGTTTGAGAGTAAAATGCAGAGAGTGACACATTTTAATTTATTTTTATTTTCTGGTTGACAAATTTACTACCTTGTTGCGGAAATTGAATGATTGTTTAAAAGTTTCATCTAGTAACACCCGTAAAAAATGTGAACAATTAACATCAGAAAGAAGTCTAGTCAATCTTTGTGAAGGGCCTTCCAGTTCGCAGAAATACGTGCTGCCACATTAAAAGCTCACATAGCCGGGAGCAGCAGGGGTCCCTTAATACCCTGGCAGTCTTGTGCAGAGCTAAGCAGTTTACACATGCCACTTTCCTCTCACCCGCTCCCTTCCATCCCTCTCTACTCTCCTCTCCTAACCCCGGATCCCTCTCTCACTTTGCAGGCCATTTTCTTTCAACCTTTTTACAATTTCTGAACTCTCCCTATTCAACCTCTCACTTCACCTTTAATCACCTCTTGCCATTTTGTATTTTCACTGCCCTAATTTCTAAAAGTCTCTCGTATTTATCTAATGGCCTTTCTGGCCCCGTCACCACCCGGGCCACTGAGAGCTTCTCATTCACCTCAAGTCTCTCCATTCAAATCTTTGTCTATTTGTATCTTACACCGCTCTAGCCCCCAATTCATCTTTCACATATCTCTTTTGATCTTCCATATCTTCTTGAACCAACGTCTCTCACCTCTGTTACCTCAGCACCAGTGCCTAATTTGAGCAGGTGGTTTCCGTTGCTCCATATTATCTCTCAGCTATCTTCTTTTACAGTTTAACAGTAGTCCTCACCTTTCACTCACTCTCACTTCTTGCGTGTCCTCACTTCCCTTCGGCACTTCACATTTCTCCTCATCCCTGACCTCTTCAATCGAATTCTCTCAATCCTTTGCTCTCCTCTTTCATCTTCTCATCTCTTCTCACAGATCATATGGGTCAGACCCATATTCTCCTCTTGGCCTGTGCAACTCTACTTATTGTTCCCTAATTTAGGAAGGCATGAATTGTCTGTCTCACTGTTTTGGTGCAGGCGGCACAGTTATGGAACTTGCACCCTCCTTTGCTTCGCTCCACCAAGAATCAATTATCCTTTAGGAAGAAATGAAAACCTGGCTCTATGCTCTGTAGGTTACCCCATTTGGCTGGTTCTCCTTCCCCTTTCTGTGTGTTTCTTATTTGCCTTCAGGCAGCAGATGGTTATTAGCCCCAGGAACCTTTTGTTAACAGTAGCGCACTACAAATTTAAATAATTATAATAGGCAGAAACAGGGGGGCCACTAGACCCGAACTTCGGGGGGCTAACATTCCCAGCCAGGGCTGGCCCTAGCACTGTTCACACACGGCACAACAGTCTTTTTCGGTGTCCCCGTTTCCTCCTTCTCCTTGAGCTCTCTAATTACCACTCACCAACAATGCACCTCATCCCTCTTTAGCACCTTTCTGACAAAATTTCATTTTTTTATTGCGCTACTCATAGATTACTCACACTCACTTCCGTGATCTGCATGGTACATGTGTAGCAGGCACATTAACCCTCTGCACTGTGTGGGTGAATAAAGTGCCCATGTGAGTGGACGGTGAGTGATGCTACAGTGTGAGAGTAGGGTAAGAAGAGTGACTGCAGGGTGAATGAGGTGACCATATGAATTTGGGTGCGGATGTAAGTGCATAGTGAGATGAATAAATGCATGGTTAGTGAAAAGGCTTGTTTGAGGGAGTTACAGATTCAGCAGTGAGGGGGACAGGTGAGTGAAGTGTCACATGAGTGCAGGGTGAGTAGAGTGCTTGTGTGACTGCAAGGTGAGGTATAGGGTGAACAGCACAAGTGCTTTGTGAGTACAGAGTGATCACTGTGAGTGACGGGTGAGTGGTGAATGGTGTGAGTGCATGATGATCTCTGTGAGTGCAGGATGAGCATGGAAGTGAAGGACGAGAATGAGAAGTGAGTTGTCTGAATGCAGGGTGCATTCCCAAACACTTGAAGTAACTCAGCATGTTATTGATGGCGGCGTATGGTTTAAGATATAAATTAATCAATTTCTATTATGGCATTATTCAGGGATCGAGGGTGGAGGAAATAAATAATGTGCTAATCATGCAACAAGCTTCCAGTCCTATTGTAGTGTAGTTCCTATAGTACCCTCATGCATGACCTGCGCTTTTGGATAACATACACAGTGTGCCGGGTGGTAGACTGATTCTGTGCACCCCCACCGCGTATGTTAGCCATGTTTTGCATTAGCTAGCTCATAGTGCACTAGAATCTCCTTTTATCAGAGAGATTCATTTTTGGCAACCTCGGAACACAACAAACGCTGATTCCTCAGACTTGTGGAAACAATATACTACTTTTCACCCAGTCACTCTTGTGTGCTCATTTTCTCTCAGAGAGATACACAAAAGAAACAGTTGAGCATGTTTACAATGAGAATTTATTGTACCTTTGTTCTTCTCATGTAAAGTATATGTGCTGCTACAACTGTTACACAGTAGCAGAGATATAGGATCCGCATTACAGTGAATAAAAAGGAATAGTACAGTTCTACCATTTTGCAATAGTCATGAACAGATACATGAATATAAAATGCATTTATAAAAGATAGTGCACACTCCTACGATGCCTGTCTAGATGTACCTAAGTGTACCTCACATGTAAGTTGGTGCGAAAGAGCCTAAGAGCCAAGAATCCCACTAAGATTTAGTTGAACTCCATTACCTGAAATAATGAGAGTGTGGGACTTTGTACTGGACTCGAATCGGACACCCTGCAAGGGATAGTCAGATCACT
The DNA here is from genome assembly GCF_964261635.1 of Lissotriton helveticus. Lineage (NCBI taxonomy): Eukaryota > Metazoa > Chordata > Amphibia > Caudata > Salamandridae > Lissotriton > Lissotriton helveticus. Next base: position 1,477,821,870 of record NC_136059.1, on the reverse strand, counting down.
GTCAGCTGGAGCGATTGCATGTCGGAGACGCAGCGTCTCTGGTCAGTGTGTCAGCGTGAAGTCTTGGTTCCTCCTGCTCATTGATAGCATGAGGTTCTGTATTTATACAGTCCATGTGTGTGTGTTGGCTATTGTTTAGTATGAGGATGACATTGTGGATAAACTTTGTGCAAGGATAGGAGAGGTGAAGTATACACCAAGTATCGTTCTCATAAATTATTCTTATGCGCTAAGGATGACGTCTTAGCAATATCGATTGGGAAGTACCCTCCCTCAGCATGGAAGTAGGTAACAAGTTTAGTCCATAAAAGGCATCAGTCCTTATAAGGTGTTCAGTCCCAAAAGGCAATATGCCCTTATTAGGGGTTATGACCTTATAAGGCTCGTTCATATGAAATGAAAGGGAGAGGAAGTAAGGAAGGTGCACGATGTTCCCTGGACCTATATTAGGATACCAATATGAAATATAACCCTATGGTTAGGGTTGCAGCTCATTATTTAGATGGTCCAGACAGTACAAAAATAAGCAGTCACCTAATGCCATATTTTCAGCACTTATCTGTGCATACTTAGAACAGCAAATATATATAGAAAGCACTTGTAATTGAGTTCTATGGCTGCCTCAATGATCACATAACAAATAAATACATACATTTTTATTTATAACTCTATTTAGTGTCAGGAGGAGGCCTTTGCAGGCTCCTAAAACAACACACGGCAGGCATTTTTCTTTTGGCAACCCTACTTTATATTCCTTTTCATGAAATGCATTCTCACATTACAGCAGTAAATGAACAGTATAAATGTAAGGAATAGGCTGAGTGGGCACCCAGGGGGTACTGGAACCAGAAACAAAAACAAAGCCTCGGTAACCAGTTTACAAAGGCATGTAAATATGCAAATGGTGTTTAAAGACCTGTGAAAACCTCTGGCGTGCCAGAGATAAGACTCATGACACTGCCCAGCCAAGCCCGCTGCAGCTCGAGCTGCACTTCAGCAGCCCGGGCTGAGACACACAACGGGGGAGGAGGGGGGCTGAAGCCCTTGTAGTCCTATGGGCCTGGGCAGAAGTGTGACTGGGAATGCGCAACCCCCTTTGTATCACTCCACGGCCCCCCCTGGGGGTCACGCCCCACAGTTTGAAGACCCTTGGTCTAGGTGCTCTATGTTTAGGCAAACTGCCATGCAACTTCTCACGAGAATTTTGCTGTAGTCACATTTCTCTTTTACTGGACCAGTGAGGACCTGCTGAGGTTAGGTACGAAAGCAGTTTGTGGTAGGGAGGGAGGAGAGAAGCCATCAGGGCTTAGGGTATGGTGAGTTCTGTCCCGGAGAGGAGCCTACCTTTTACCGCCGTTAGTGTTGATTAATGTTTTACAATATAATGCGCTGTTAGCAAGATAGTGGTGGTGATCTCCGACTTCCAAGTTGAAGCAGAGAATGCGCCATGCAAGCCCCCATGGGAGTCGAACCTAAATATACCAGAATGCCTCCACTTAATAGCCTGAGTTAAATTGGTAGTATTTTAATGCAAAACTGGTGTTGTCAGAGGCCCTTCAAAGTCACTGAAAGTTGTACTGGAAAGCATTTTTTAGAATAAAAAACAATTATTGTTGTCTTCTTTGGAAGAAATTGTTAAAGCTTTATACATTTTGGAAGCAGCCATGGCTTGAAACCCGAGACACCATGTGGGGCTGTCCACAAAACATGAAGGTGCACTCCAAGCAGAGTCAATAGAGTCAATTGAGCAGAAACATTTTTTGAGAATTCTTCTTTTCTTCGTATTCATTTTTTCATAAAAGAGGCACAGCCAATGCGTTTCGTTCCCCTAGTGCCATGGGAACTTCATCAGGGCTGTAACAATCATAAAATACACAAACATAAATATAAACATATACAAAACATATATACAAAAGACAGGATGGACTGTCACAAAAAATAATTAAACATTGTAAAACATACATATAGACCCAAAGCAAAAAGAAAGCACACATTTTACAAATTTGAACAACACTTACATGTAAATTACAATTACTTAATGTAAGTCTAAGGTTGAAGGGAATTTCTTTCTAACATAAACACCCTTATACTATTACTCATATAGCACGTTAATCCCTCTATAACAATGTACAAATATACCAATAAGTATGCCATAAGGAAAAGGGAAGAAAAAGAAGAAAAAAAAAGATAGCATAATGACTGAAAGTAGGGTAATTAAAGATCAAGCAAAAGTGAAGAAAAAGAAAAATACAGATAAGACTATAGAGATACGATGGGAACAATGGTCCAAATTTCTGAGCGTTAGGACAATAGCTTCGTGAATAAAGATATCACAAATGAAAAAAAGGTGCACGGTTAATGGTCCATCAATAAAATAAAGTCACATGTCACCTAACTTACAAGGCAGACAGGTACCGGTGACTTGTACTGAGAATGCGAGTATCCCCAAAGTAACGTTGCCAGAGTCCGGTCTATCCAATCATTTATGTTCTAGTGTTGAGAGAAATATTCAAAAATTCAATGCAACCCTAAAGGTCATAGGGGTGTGAGAAGATGTATAACAGTATCATCACCAGTGGTTAAATGCAAGAGCCTCATATTAGGCTGTAGGTTATAAGGGGAGGATGAATCATTATATGGACAGAGCAGTTAAGTCCCAACCAAAAAGATGACCCAGTCCCCATATTCTTAGACAAATTTGCAATCATTATTGGCAGAATATTTTATACCTCCCAAAGTAATCATGGGAACCAGCATAAATAGGGATCCAGAAGATTGTAGTCTTATGTGCAACTTCAAATAGTATGGGCCTCTTCGTCGAGGAGTCCTCCTGAATCGAAAAAATAATATATGATATCAGACTAACCAATATTTATAAAGTAATGTACCGCGACCAGTAAAAACCCTTAAATAAATGTGCATCTTCCAAGAACGGGGATGCATGGGATGGATGGACCAATAATGGCAACTTAATAATCATGAATAATCCCCTCCTCAGTAGTGAAATGTCTCACCTATATGTCCGATGCAAATCCAGAGCGGACAGCCACAAAAAATATAAATATATCAAAGTGCTGGGCTCAAGGTCGTAACGGAAATTCTCAGTGTATGTTCGAACTGTCAGGGAATTTAGAATGAATAGTGAGTAAACCACTGGGCTGGGATCACTACGTCTAATAATACTCACAGAGTCAAAATGCAAATCTATTAAAACGAATAATACCCAAGTAAGTACAGTTTCACTTTATCGTATGGAAGACACAGTTCATGGATGTATTATCCAAAATGATGATATGCTCTATCAAAGAACCAAGAAATACAAATGGATGGACATAAATGTGATCACAAACTCGAATATGAGCTCACCCAGATCCACCAACGAGTATTACACAATGAAGTACTCATAAAAAGGCAAGCCCACACGGGACACATACCTGCAGTGTAGGGGTGCGTCTTCCCTAATTTCAGAGACGGCGTCCACTATATCCGGCATTTTCCCAAATCTTAGAACGGCGCCACTGTATCAATGAGTCGCCCGTAATCATAACAGGTCCATTTCACCAGTATCTATAAAAATATAATAAAGGCCTCTATATGAGTGTTGGCTAAGAAAGGGGGGTAAAAACCCCAGAGTAGTAGCCCATAGTATCCCTGCGTACCTACAATCTGGCAGTCACCCCCCCCGTAGTCCGAAATCCGGCATAACCGAGGCCTGGCGTTCTTGCGCCATTTAAAATCAAAATAACATGGAGCGGCGTCATAGAGGTCACCTACAGGTCGAAAAGGTCCACCTATCTCAAGAGTCAGATGCACCTCATATACGGCAGCCATCTTAGCAAGTGAAGCCGGGTATATACATTGTCATAATATATGTTGCCAGAGTGTACCACACAAATGTATACGTGTATAGAGAAGATTAAGAAAAAAAAAGGGGAAAATTGAATGGTGCATATCCGCAACATGACATTACCACATTAAGTGATGTCAATCTTGTTTGCCACATAGTACAGCGAACACAGACACCAAAGGAAACAACAATTGTATAATAAAAATACACAAGCCACAACAACAAAAGGCATCACACGTCAGAACGCGTGCAGCGTCACCCTAGGAACCAATAGACACACCACACATTTTGGTACGGCCGGCAGATGGAAAATGTAGCGGCCATACGTAACGGGCGATAATAATCGTCCCTAATGAGCACCACTATATCATAAAAAAGGAATGTTATAGATAATCTATGTTCATCCCGGGCCACCAAGTCGAACATTTGCTGACCCGAAAGATATCTAAAGACGAAAACTCATAAAGGTAAATACCAACATCAAAAGAAAATAAGTAGTAAAAACAAATATAAAGAGAATTAGGAAATCCACAAACAATTAGTGTGTATTCAATACATTAAAAAATTAAGCAAAACAGAGGTGCAATAAAAAACAAAACACAGTTTTAAATACATCCAGTGACCCACAATGACTTCACAGGCTTGGTCACATCATGTCCAGATACAGTTCAAAAAGAACAATACATATACATAAGATTAAAAAAGCGACAGGACACAAAAGAGGTACTAATTTTATACTATAGCAATCCATGATTAAACAGTCTAGATCACATGTAATTTAGGTATAGGTCATTTTGACAGCTTATCATGCGCAAAATAAACTGTCAATAGGGTCATCCACCTAACCCAGAAAGTAATGGAGGTCTCTATCTGTGTTGTGGCCCTTCTGGGTAGCCCGCAAGCGGCATATCCATTTGACTTCCCTTTGTCTGACCATTAGTTCACGGTCACCACCCCTAATATCATGTGGTACATGATCAATTACGTGAAACCAAAAGGATAAATCCTCTGGGTGTGTGTCAGTATAATGCTCACTCATCGGATATCGGCTGTCTTTGTTAAGAATGGCCCTGAGATGTTCTTGAATGCGGGCCTTCAGAGGTCGCACCGTACTGCCTATGTAGATAATATCCCATTTGCAACCTAACACATATATCACGTGTGTAGTGTTGCAATTGATATAATTCTTAATCTTGTACCTTTTTGAAGTATTGTACAAAAAGTTAGTCATTATATTCTTTCCGAAGGGGCAGATAATGCACAATCCAGATGTTAAAAAGCCATGTGGTTTCGGTGGTAGCCATGTCTCACGTGGATTTGTTACGTGGCTGGTACACAGAGTGTTACGTAATGATCTGCCTCTGCGGTAGGTGACCAATGGTCTATCTGATAGGGTATTCGCCAATCCGGGAATATCCCTTGAAATGTTCCAATTCTTTCTCAAAATCTTGTAAACATTACCACTGTTTAAGTTGTATTGTGTGACGAAACTCACTGTGACCGTCCTGACCCGTGCAGAAGCGGTCGCTCCCCTCACTCCTCCTGGGTATCGTAGCGCTATTCCAACGCTGCCTGTGCTCTGTACTTTAATATTTTCATAGCGCCACACTGTGCCTGCATATTCTCATAGCGCCGCATTGTGATTGCATATTTTTCATAGCGCCGCATTGTGATTGCATATTTTCATAGCGCCGCATTGTGCTTGCATATTTTCATAGCGTGGCTCTGTGGTGCTTCATAGCGCTTGACATTCATCACTGTTGTTGGTAACTGGATTGTTGGCTGTAGCGCTCCACTGCTCGCCGCGACCTCACCCTGCTTACATTTGTTTTTGTTGCTGCCATTTTCTTGTTGTGCCATCCCAGCCCGTACCTCGAACACGCTCCCACCTCCCAGCTGACCCTCCCTCCCACTAATAGTATAGGCCGACCCCACCCCCTCAGAGAGCTGTGACCGTCTTGATCCGTGCAGAAGCGGTCGCTCCCCTCACTCCTCCTGGGTATCGTGGCGCTATTCCAATGCTGCCTGTGCTCTGTACTTTAATATTTTCATAGCGCCACACTGTGCCTGCATATTCTCATAGCGCCGCATTGTAATTGCATATTTTTCATAGCGCCGCATTGTGATTGCATATTTTCATAGCGCCGCATTGTGCTTGCATATTTTCAAAGCGCGGCTCTGTGGTGCTTCATAGCGCTTGACATTCATCACTGTTGTTGGTAACTGGATTGTTGGCTGTAGCGCTCCACTGCTCGCCCCGACCTCACCCTGCTTACATTTGTTTTTGTTGCTGCCATTTTGTGTTTGTGCCGTCCCAGCCCGTACCTCCAACACGCTCCCGCCTCCCAGCTGACCCTCCCTCGCCCCTCCCCCTCCACTATCTACATATGTCAGAACAGCTGACGCGCAGCAGAAGCGCACCGAAGGTGTGCCGAAGGTAAGCCCGTCTACGCCCGTCCGCGCCTGGCCCGCGCCCAGCACCGTACCCCCTGGCCCCCGCAAACCCTTCACCTCCCACATTACATACGATGCCGCACCCCTCTCAGCCCTTAACCCCGGCCGTCCACCTAAGTGCCACCAAGCCGCCCCAGGACACACCCATGGACCATTCACCTGCCACTCCTGCAAGTTCGACTCCATCAGGACCCACACCAAACACACAAACCCCATACAGAACCCTGACACTAACCACCTAAAATGCATCCTTCTCAACACCCGTTCGGTTCACAAACACGCGATCAACCTTTGGAATCTACTCGACACCACTTCTCCGGACGTCGCCTTCCTAACAGAAACCTGGATGAATGCCTCATCAGCTCCAGACATCACCATAGCCATCCCGGAAGGCTACAAGATCATCCGAAAGGACCGCACCAACCAAACAGGAGGAGGCATCGCCATCGTCCACAAGAACTCGATCCGCGTCACGACCAGTTCAGACGATAACCTCACCATCGCCGAACACCTCCACTTCCAGATCCACACCGACCCCAAAACCACACTCAGAGGCACCCTCATCTACAGGCCACCAGGACCCCGCACACAATTCAGCGAAGACATCACTGACTTCATCACCCCACACGCCCTCCCCTCTGAGGACTACATTCTACTCGCAGACCTTAATTTCCACCTGGAAAAGAGCAACGACAGCAACACCACTGCCCTTCTGGACAATCTCGCCAATCTCGGACTCAAACAACTTGTAAACACCCCCACCCACTATGCAGGGCACACGCTCGACCCTATCTTCACCTCCAGCAAACACATCTCCTACAACCACACCACAACTCTCCATTGGACGGACCACAGCTGCGTTCACTTCAACTACAAAAAGACCACGATCCACAACCACCCTCAACCTATTCTGCGAAGAAACTGGAACAAAGTCACCGCTGACCAGATCGCCACATCGCTTCTCCAAAACCCTCCTGCCATTTCATCGAACCCTAACCAAGCAGCCATCAACCTCACACAATGGATCACCCACAGCGCCGACGAATTAGCACCCATGAAAAACCATCAATTCAAGCAAGGCAGGAAAAACGCCCCCTGGTTCAACTATGACCTTAAGAAATCCAAGAAGCTTTGTCGTACCCTTGAAAAAGCCTGGAAAAAAGACCCAAACACTATCACCAGAGCCGCCTTCAAAAACGCCACCCGCAAACACCACCAACTTATCCGGACAACCAAGAAATCAGCATTCAAAGACCGACTGGACAACAACGCCCACAACAACAAGGAACTATTCAACATAGTCAAAGAATTTACCAACCCCACCGCCAGCACCAACGATATCACTCCCTCTCAAGTCCTTTGCGACTCCCTAGCTTCATTCTTCCACGACAAAATCACCGACATCCATAACAGCTTCGACAACCAACCCGGAGACCAACTCATCCCACCCACCTCCGAACCTAAACCCCCCTCGAACATCCTTTACGACTGGAACCCAATCACCACTGATGACACCATTCGTCTGATGAACTCCATCCACTCAGGATCCCCAACAGACCCATGTCCCCACCACATCTTCAACAAAGCAGACTCCATCATCGCACCCCACCTCAGTGATGTCATCAACCGCTCCCTCAACTCCGCCACCTTCCCGGAAAGCTGGAAACACGCCGAACTCAGCGCCCTTCTGAAAAAACCCACAGCAGACCCCACCGTACTCAAAAACTACCGCCCCATCTCGCTCCTCCCATTCCCTGCCAAAGTCATTGAGAAAGCCGTCAACAGCCAGCTCGCCGCCTTCCTCGAAACCAACAAATCCCTCGACTCTTCACAGTCCGGCTTCCGAGCCAAACACAGCACCGAGACCGCCCTCATCGCAGCAACAGACGACATTCGAACACTTCTGGACAAGGGAGACACAGTCGCCCTCATCCTACTTGACCTCTTCGCAGCCTTCGACACAGTATGTCACAGCACCCTTATACAACGACTCAGCAACATCGGAATTCAAGGAAAAGCATTGGACTGGATCATCTCGTTCCTCGCCGGAAGAACGCAAAGAGTCCGCCTTCCCCCTTTTAGATCAGAGGCCACAGAAGTCATCTGCGGCATACAACAAGGATCTTCACTCAGCCCTACCCTCTTCAGCGTATATATGAGCCCCCTCGCAACCATCGCGCGACAACACAACCTCAACATCATCTCCTACGCAGATGACACACAGTTGATCCTCTCCCTCACCAAAGACCCAAACACCGCCAAAACCAACCTACACAAAGGAATGAAAGAAGTAGCCGAATGGATGAAGAACAGCCGTCTAAAACTGAACTCGGACAAGAGAGAAGTCCTCATCTTAGGTACATCCCCCTCTGCCTGGGACGACTCATGGTGGCCACCGGCCCTGGGAAACGCACCCGTACCTACGGACCACGCACGTAACCTGGGAGTCATCCTGGACTCCTCGCTCTCGATGACCAGACAAGTCAACACCGTATCATCATCATGCTTCAACATCCTACGCATGCTCAAAAAAAACATTCAGTTGGATCCCCACCGAAACGAGAAAAACTGTCACCCACGCACTGGTCACAAGCCGGCTGGACTACGGAAATACCCTGTACGCAGGAACCACCGCCAAACTTCAGAAAAAACTCCAACGCATCCAAAACGCCTCAGCCAGACTCATATTAGACATTCCCCACAAAGATCACATATCCGGTCACCTGAAAGACCTTCACTGGCTTCCCGTCAACAAGAGAATAACGTTCCGTCTCCTCACCCACGCACACAAAGCCCTCTACGAACTTGGACCCGAATGCCTCAACACGCGCCTATCCTTTTACACCCCCACCCGCCAGCTGCGGTCGTCCATTCAAGCCCTCGCCACTGTTCCACGCATCCACAAAACCACCATGGGAGGAAGATCTTTCTCCTACTTAAACCTGGAACACCCTTCCCATCCACCTCCGCCTTACACAAAACCACCTATCCTTCAGAAAAAAACTAAAAACTTGGATATTCGATAAGTAAAATTTCCACCCCTTCCTCAAGCGCCTTGAGACCCTCTGGGTATGTAGTGCGCTATATAAATATTGACTTGACTTGACTGTGCGCTCTTTTTTGTTATTCCTAGACATTATGTCCCTGGGTTTAGTGCATAGGGTATCATCCCGGTTTAAAATGCTGCCCCACTGAATTGCCTTATCAATGGTGTTCCTATTGTAGCCCCTCTTCAGGAATCTATTCCTGGTTTCATTTAGATTCCTGCAATATGAGTCCTCCTCGCTACAGTTTCTTCACAATCTGGTCATCTCACCGTAAGGGATATTGTTGATTACTGTATGGGGAGGAGCACTTGTTGCATGAAAAACTGCATTGCACGCAGTCTCTTTTCTATAAAGAGTACTCCACTCACCGGTATTTGGATTTGTTGAACTGCATCTTACTCGTGCCTGGCGAGGGATCCTTATCTCTATTTGCTGACTGTATCCCGTTTTGCTGTGCCTGAGCTGACGCTCTCTTTTTTAATTGCTCCGTGGTGCGCCTCCCCTTGACTCGCTGGTGTGAGCTTGAGCTGCAATCCGCACGCTCTGCCCATCGCTCCCAGCTGGAGTCAGAAGGGTTGAGGCCAGGGTCAAAAACTACAGCGCGCCAAGCCTGGGGGACTGCGAGGACCAGAAATCCCAGCTGGGGTCAGCTGGTTCCTCTTCCCCCAGGCGACACGCCCACGGACACGCCCACTGACGAAACGTAGAAAAATCAAATCGGCTCCCGCGACGCGGGACGCGCGCGGGACCAAGCGCGGGACTAAGCCCGGACAAAGGGCGGGCCGTCTGTGGCCGTCCGGGGACGACCGAGGACGGGACGGCCTACCCCCCTTACATCTAATCTAGGGATTCACGAATACGTGAAATAGAAAAAGGATTCGAAACAACACAATCTAGGTAAGCCAGAACTTCATTACATGTTCATGTATAGGAGCTGACGAAAACTGAGGAACTTACATAGCAATATACGGATAATCACCGGAAACCAAAAAGTTCATCCATATTAAATATCCCTTACATCAACATCTGAAATAAATTGACCAAAACATCTGAAAACCAGCTGTGACGACTATAATCAACAGCTGATACCCGGCCCCAATATGAGGGCACTAAAACAATTACGCTCACGTACAATCTACATGAAACGCATGGGTACTGACGCAGCTGTCAGAAAATCAACAGATAAATCAATGAAACCGGGTCAATTATCATATACTCCAGCCATAAATAAATATTTTTCTACCCTTTCCACGAAAAAATATTCATCCTTTTTTACATTAGAAGAACAAGATAAGTTAGACCTCACAATAGATAGGGTACAGCATGAATTGCTACTTTCCTCTGATCAGACACTTCACAAACAAGAATCCTTAATTATAGAGAACAGCTTGGCAAAGACTTCTTTTCTTGTAGAGCGCCAAACATCGCTCCTAGATATGTCCCAAATAAAGTCCATAACACCAACAAAACTACAAGATAATGCACTACCTTTGGAGGTATCGGTAAGCAACATCACGAAAGGAGAACACAAAAGATCAGAAATATTACTTAGTCAAAACCAGCCATTAACCAGTTCACCAGAAAAATCACCCAAACTCTTTTTTAATCACGCTAACTCCATTGACCCTACCTTTACAAATTTAAATCTAAACTCTGTAAACACTGTTCCTCCCTTGTCAAAAGCATTATTTTCACTGCAGGAAATCCTAGAATCAGTACTTACCCATCTTGGTCAAATTCTAGCTAATTCTGATGATACACTAGACGTGCAAATAGGAATCCTAAAATATTTGGTCGAAGAAAAAAGGAAAAAAGATTTAACCAAAGCAACACCTAACGAACATGAATCAGTCAAAACGCCTCTAAAAGAAGACTGCCATACTAATGGAATAAAAAATCTAAACCAACTGGAAGCATGCACTCAAACGACTGATGTGGTAATAATCGAGACCAAAACTAAGGATACAAAAAATAAGAAAAAACATCCTATTACCTATTCACTTAAAAAACTGTTTAGAGAAGAACCGGAAAATACCACCGAAAACGATATCAAGTACTATCCCATCTTCTCTAATAAAGTAATCAACACCAATTCAGATCGGATAGCTCGGGATACGAAATTAGAGTCATCAAGAGTTATTACCGATCAGGAATCCAGTCAGATAGAAAAGACCGAAAAAAGTAATGAGCGGGAAAAAGCAAGAGGGAAGAAAAAGAAAAGAAAGCCTTTGAGAAGAATACAGAAGAAAAAAGGGGATAAACTTAAATTTAAAAAATTTACACCACCAAGTTCTGTGAGCTCTCAAATAATTAAAAAAACACCTCAAGCAAAAACTCCGCTGGCGAATTCATTGAATCCAAAAGCAGAAGAATATTGTCCGACGATAGAAAACCGATCAACTCTGCAAAAGTCCATGGATACAAATAATTCATATGACAAGAAATCTCAACAATGGGAAGAAATTACATCTAAACATATAATAATAGAAGAACTTTTTCCAACAGATAAAATGCCGTTCAATCGCAGCAGAATAATTAATCTTTTACACGAAATTCCATCTTTGACCTCTCTCACAAGCAAAGAAATTGACCTAGTACTCTTTCCAAATAAAGAAAATAATAAATTAGTACAGGTATCCTTTTTTTCTCCAGTTCTTCCTAGAATAATAATTAGAGAGAAGGAAATTCTTCATAGAAACGGCTACGATGTAATTTCAAAACCAGACTTCAAAACCAACATACAAACTAATTGCATAGCTGGACAAACTCAAAGAAGAAATGATAACTTTGGCTTAAAAAGGGGAGAAGCTGTATTAAATACCATGAGAAAAGACACACTCAAAATACAAGTAAAGTATGGCGAAAGGTCAGTTTGGTCTCGGGAACCAAGATTAAGTGACACAGAGAACCCTATAACATCTTGGGCATGGCTATCAGAGACTCTAAACAGCAAAAAAATGGATAAACCTCAACAACATCAGGTTTAGCAAAGGTTTGTCGTTATTAACTTGGAACCTGGCTGGGAAATCTGTTAAAAAAATGAAAAATGCAATTAAGGATTTCCCAGATATTATAGCCCTTCAGGAAACATGGTCAACTGATCCCTTTATACAAAAAGGGTACTATGTTTATGAAACTCTGGCAAAAAAATCTAAAAGAGGACATGCCAAGGGACGTCTGGCCATTTTACTAAAAGAAGAATATTCCTGGTCACAAGAAATAATTAATACTAATACTGATAATCTGCAATGTGTAAAGGTGTCACTTAAAACTCAAACATCAGTTACTTATGAAAAAGTACTACTTTTCAATATTTATGCGCCCCCCCAATAGTAATTATGACTTGTTGTTTGACCATCTAATGGAGACTATTACGCACATTATTGAAGATCAACTTTACATGGCATATATCATTATGGGAGATTTAAATGCTAAAATTTCAAATAGTGAACTTAAGAAATGGGCACTCTTATTTAAAGAAGAATCTCTGGAAATATCTCTTCCAGAGTTACCGAAAGGAGTTAAATCAGATAATAGAGGACGCTCATTATTATCAATTCATCCGAGTATAAATGGGACAATATTAAATGGTAACGCCAACGGAGACAAACCGGCATCTTACACGAGGCGGGGAAATGGATCTCCCTCTATCCTTGATTATTTTATATGTGGGATTGAAGAGAAAGAACAAATTATCCAACTCTCGATTAAATTTAACGAGGAAAGTGATCATGCATTATTATATTTAACAACTAAATGGAATGTACAGTCTTCTTTTCAGAACCAGTTAATATTTCATAAACCCAATACGGAAGTAAACACAAAGAAGTGTCGTATATATTGGAGCACTGAAAAACTAGACCATTTGAATACTCTACTTTCTCATACTCATCTATTGACTACCATCTATTCAGATGACCCTATTGTGAACTTTGAACTTATCATTGACAAGCTTAAGCTTGCCTTACAAAGTAAGTTACACATAGACACACAGATAAAAAGTAAACGTAGTAGTAAAAATAAAAATTGGAATCAACCCAATATAAAAAAACTTAATCGGTTGATTCGAGCCCAGTATTTGAATTTCTCGTCTGAAACAAAAACGGAAATTAACAGATTAAAAAACCAAATACGACGAGAAAAAATTAAACAGAAAAAACTGAAGCAGGACGCTAACTGGATAGATATCCAACTAGCAGCCAAGCAAAATAACCAACGCAAATACTGGTCCTTGATTGCGAAATTTACTGGAACCAAAAAAAAGCTGGAAGCAACTCCTGTTTCAGAGGAAGACTGGGATACATACCTCAGCGAGCTGTATAAACCAAATCAGATCAATAAGGCAAGAGAGGCAGATGAACGATTTATGGAAATGAATGATTCTAAAATCAACAAAACTTCGGCAGTATCTATCGCCATGAATATAAGAATGGCAAGAAGCACGGGTGCCTCTGGCCCTGATCAGATCCCTATTAAGATCTACCAACTCGAACAAAAAAAGTGGGGTCTGGTGCTTTCACCGCTATTTAATTACATATTCGACACCGGCAAAATACCAAACTCCTGGAAGGGAAGTATAATTATCCCGATTTACAAAAAAGGAAAAAGATCTACGCCAGGGAATTATAGACAAATAGCGCTCATGGACGCAGCCGGGAAGATATTTGCAGCAGAAATTCTGGATAGATTGAAAGCTTGGGCATTTACAACCGGACAAATTCCTATGTTTCAGTCTGGATTTCGTCCAAACCATTCTGTTACAGATAATATAGCAATCTTCCAGACAATTCTAGATAAATACGCATCAGGGAAAAAACAACCCATATATGCAGCGTTCATCGATTATTCGACGGCCTTTGACCGTGTCGATAGACCGACACTGTGGTCAAAATTAAGAAGGATGGGCATTCCTGAATCACTATTACAACTTATAGTGAACTTACACAGTAACACTTGGTGCCGGGTTCAAATGGGGCGAGATAAGGGCCTGACGAAGAAAATATGGACATTTAATGGCCTAAAACAAGGGTGTCTTCTGGCTCCAATTTTATTTTCCCTGTATTTAAGTGATTTACCATCCCAACTTCAATTAGGATTATGTACTCCTCCAAAGATTGCCACCGAATGCATTCATACGCTGCTGTACGCGGACGATATAGTCATGTTTGACCTAACACCGTTCGGACTTCAAAATCTTTTAGATATTTTACATGACTACTCGAGGAAGAACTTTCTTATCCCAAACATAAATAAAACCAAAGTGGTCGTATTTTCAAAAAAGAAGAAATGTGTAAGGTATGAATGGAAGCTGGGAGGTGAGAAATTAGAGCAGGTAAAGGAATATACATACCTTGGCAGAATTTTTTCACATAAAATGAATAATACCAAACAAATTGATCATCTTAAAAAGAAAGGTGATCTACATGCTGGGGCCCTGTCACGCTTATACTCAGCCGCTGGGAACAGACACTTTTCTGCACTAATACAAGTCTATAAAGCTAAGATTCCACCGGTTTTGTAATACGCCTCGGAATATATCCTTTTTAAACAATGGGCATATATGGACCTACAAGAAGGCAAAATATTAAAAAAATTAATGAAAGTTTCTACATCTACACCAGTACAGGCGTTGAGACTAGAATGTTCCATCACGAGCGCATATGCCACAGCGATAACAAGCATCATCAGGTGGGCTTACAATCTTCTTCATTCAAAAGAAGGAACTTTACGAAACTTGTTAAAAGTTGAGACATTTAATAAAGATTCTGTCCATCTCACTTTTTCTATAAACATGAAAGAGGCATTCCAGCTTGCAAAAATCAGTTTGGAAATTTTGTCAACATGGACACCTGCACAACTAAAACTTTTTTTTAAAAACTTTTCCCCCAAACTGAGCTATGATCTTGATCAAATTCACTGTAAAAAACTATCTGTGTATAGGTCCTATGCAGACCTCCAGGAATACAAACAAAAACAGCCGTACCTAGGATATACCCTGGCACACGGCGCAAGGCGAGTGATCATGATGTTGCGTCTAGGCATACTCCCAGTATTAACCTTTAGTTCTTCCTGGAGTCTAGATAGCTCCGCGCTATGCACCTTCTGTCAGGGGGGCATACAGAACTTGGAACACCTTCTTTTCATATGTCCAAATGAGAAAATTGTAAATGCAAGGTTAACATGTATTGAACCCATTTATCGGTCCTGTAGGATTGTTAACACTAAAGATTTTTTAACATTATGTAAAAATCCACCTAACGAATATGTCTGTTACAGAATTTTTAAGTTCTTGAAAATTTCACTGAAAATGTATTAATTTGTATGGAAACTTAAGTGTTTTTTTATATTTTATCAAATTTGTGGTCCTCAATAGAGTACCGTAACAAATAAAAACTTTTGACTTTGACTTTGACTTTGACTATAAAGAGTACTTTGTACTTCCCTGTCTCTAACGTATAATTTTATATCCAAAAATTGATTTTATCTTTACCCTGGCTCATTGTGAGCTTCACATTGCAATTATTATCATTTAGGTAATCATGAAAGAGATGTAGCTGTTCAGTCGATACAGACCACAGGACAATGATATTGTCAATGCACCTCCCCAGAACACAATATGTTCAGTCCAGGCGGAGGCACGTCCATGCCACGCATGCTCCCTCTCAAACCACCCCATGAAGAGGCAGGCATACAAGGGAGAACATTTTGAACCCATGGCAGTCCCAAGTACTTGGTGGAACCAGGTAGTGTCATGCAAAAAATAATTGTTACCTAGAATGATATATATCATTTCCAGTAGCATGTTGTTAAAATCATAGTGTGGGGCTCACCGCAACGCTGAAACGGATGCATTTGGGATGAGTGGTGAAGACACTGAACTGTATGAAACATGCATTGCTCGGCAAGTGTACTTAAAACCAGCCTGATGCATTACAGTGCAGTATGCTTACTTTGTGTGACTATTATGCTTCCTTTCAGAAGCACTTGGCTACAGTGTGCTCAATTCCAATGCTCTTCAATACACTGTGTTTTGTGCAGTCACATCCACATTGCCTAACGACTCTACACTGTGCGATGCTCTTGATGCACCTTACTCCAATGGGCTGTGTGCCTTGTTCTTTATGGCAGTGTTCCATTTTCTCTGTCTCCACTGTAGTATGTTCAGCCCTGATACTCTCCACTTCAGTGTGTTTTATCCTGTCCAGTGCTCTATACTCAATGCCTACAATGCATATTATAGCAGTTGCAGGGCGGATTTTTTTCTCCAGTACACCTAAGCGTCAGTATGCCAATAGCTGCTAAGGTTTCAGATTGTTTATGTGAGACGTTTTCATAATTTCTAAATTGTATAGGAATATGTGGCTTGCAGTACGTTTGCTGAATGTTCTCAAGATTTCTAGTGTGTTAGGAGCACATAGATGATATCTTGAAAATGACTGAAACTGGGGGCTATTGGTAGTGAAACGTAGAAAGAGCCCTATGAACATTAAAGGGAACCAGGGTATGTGATAAAATGCTGGATTCACTGATGAGTTAGAGTAAATTAATCTAACAAAAAATGGAATGCAGTGCCAAACGTGTAGTGCTTCCCTTTTTTTGTTTTTGAACCATAACCTTTCTGTAACCCCACTTGTGCATTTACAGAGCCAAACGGTCTGGCTAAACAGTTATAAGGTCCCAAAGGTGAGACCGATTGCATTGTAAATGCTTGTTTTTGTTACAGAGCACTGTCACTTTATTAGTCTCAGATATATGACTACATTTAGCCAAGCATATTCTCCATTGGAATTAGATTAAATGATTGACCTGTCTTTAATTGAATAAGTATGAGTACTGGTTTACATTATGTACACTGCCACTTTATGAATATTAGAGCTATGAGCTGTACAGGAGTAAGCGCTGTCACTTTAACTTGTACGATACTAGGTGTAACTTAGGAGAGACTGACGAGTAAAGCACACTGTTTAAATATACATACTTATTTACATTTGATTAGGATATTTATCTTTCCATTAACAAGTACGGATTTAAGTAGCGTCACTTTAATCTAACTGAAGAAGTGATCATAATCCAGACACAATTGATATCATAGAAATAAGTGCAGCTATATAGGAATTTGTATTAGAAAGGAATTGGGGAAAGGATTTGCTGGGCTGAGAAGATAAATATTCTGTGAATGATATGGCTCGTTACACTTGATCAAGTTTTGAAAATTGTTAAATTGTGATATGTGAAGATACCTTTCTAATAAAAAGCATTTACGCAAGTTTCAGCTAATGGCATTGTAAATGACAATGCCTTTTATTTGTGTGTTGGTTTTTAAAACCTAGACAAAAGGCACTGTCATATCCTCCCGCCTTCCACACGCTGCTGGGAGGATAGAAATACGGCCGAAATTTAGAGGGTGGTCAAGAAAACTCTAAATAGCTTTACAATAATCAGGGATACTTTGTGGCTCCGTCCCAGAGAAATGTTTGGTTCCTGACCTCTGCTTTTATTTGCCACGTTAATGCATTCTAGGACATGTAGTTTTTTTTTTGTTTAAGAAATTTTTATTGATGTTTTTGTTGTACAAAGAAAACCATACATATGTCACAACTAATAATGAACATCATAAAATAACACGGAGCCGAAAAACATATGTGATAATAGAGAAAGAAGTAAAGAAAGGGGGAGAGAAGGGAGAGAAGAGACAAAGGAGGAAAAGAAAGAAGAGCAGAGGAAAGAAGGAAAGAAGGAAAGAAGGAAGAAGGGGGAGAATGAGAACAAAAACGGGTAAACATGTTTGGAAAAGTGTACAGGGCTCATATAGGTGAGTTGGAAGAAAGATACGAAGTAAAGGGGAGCCAAAGGAGATCAGATTTGATTTTAAGGGGAATAGAAGAGGAGGAAGCAATAGCAATCCTATGTTCAACACATATGAAATTCCACCAAGTATGTACAGAAAGCTTCGAGTTATCCTTCCAACACAATAAAATAACTTTAAATGCAAGAGCAATAAAGAGGTCCAATAGTCTAGCAGAGGAAGATACAATATCAATATCAGTGGATAACGACCCAAGAAAAACATTCAGTAGTGACAATGCAGTGGAACAATGAAACATTGGCATGCAAATATTCCAAACATCATTCCAGAAAGATAGAACTGAAGAGCACTCATATAGCTGATGTTTGAGAGTACCTAGTTCTTTAGAGCATGACCAGCACAGTGGGGAGACATTTTGGGAAAACTTGTGAATATGAACAGGAGTAATAACAACTCTATGGTAAATGAAAAACAACGATTGAGTAACATGAGCAGAAATAGATATCTTAAATAGTTTGGACCATAAGCGATCCCACAACGTAACAGGAAGAGAGAAAGCAAGATCAGTTTCCCATGCAGTCTCTGTATTTGATTTAGGGCGATCCGAAACATTACATAACAAAATTGTATAGATAAGAGCAGCCTTAGGCAGTTGAGTTGAGAATAATGGGTAAAGTTGGGAGGTAGGAGTGAAAGCAGGGAAGGCATCAGGCAAGGAAAGAGATGATAAGTATGATTGAATGGCAGACGTTATAATATTACATTCATTAAGTGACAATGAAGGCAGGTGATATACATTTTGTAGTACATGAAAAGGGATGATAGAGTTATTGTCAAAAAACTGATAAACAAACAAAATACCCTTCTCTTTCCAATATTTGAAGTAAAATGATTTGCCTTTATATTTAAGGAATTTGTTATACCACACAACAGAGGATAAGAAACATTGGAGAGGAGATAGGTTAGACGAAAATGCATTATAAAACAGTGTCTGTGTGTATTTTAGAATAGGGAATTTGTTCAAAAAGGAGCAATTGGTCATGAATACAATATGTTGGAAAGAAAAATCGTGTAAAAGAGAGCGTTCTAGGAGAACCCATTTAGGCACAGTAATATCAAGAAAATCATATGCTAAAGAGAAAGATTGTTTATTCAAGAAGGCTTTATGATAGGATTTAAAATTGGGAAGACGAACACCCCCCTCATTTTTAGGACGGGTCAGTTTATGTAGAGCTATACGAGGGTGTTTGTTATTCCACAAAAATTTTGTACAAATAGAGTTGATGCGGGAAAATAAAAATTGGGGATTTTGAAGAGGAGCATAGAAACAGTATAAAGGACATGCGGAGTAATCATCATTTTAATCGTGTCCAATCTGCCCCTCCATGAAAGGAATAAAGGGGACCAAATTTGGAGAAGGGATTGGAGTTACGATAAGAGAGAGTCAAAAGTGAGTTTAAGGGTATTAACTAAGGAAGTTGAGAACCAAATACCAAGATATTTGAGTTTAGAGGGACACCATGCAAAATCCGTACCATTAAACATATACTGATAACAGACCGCATTTAGGGGCAGAACTTCTGTTTTAGATAAATTGAGCTTATATCCTGATATAGACGAATACAGTCGCACCTCATCCAAGAAGTGTGGAAGGGATGATGAAGGGTTAGCCATATAAACCAGTACATCATCCGCATAAGCAGACAATTTAATCTCAGTAGAGGAGACCTTGAAGCCAACAATCTTGGGGTTGGATCGAATGCGCTCTAAAAAGGGTTCAAGGCATAAAATAAATAATAAAGGAGAAAGAGGACTACCTTGTCTTGTATCCCTAGAGAGGGAAAAGAATTTGGAGAACTGATTATTAACAAAAATGCTGGCCCGGGGAGAAGAATACAGAAGTTTGACCAGAGCAATGAATGAGGGACCAAAACCAAACCATTGGAGGGTGCGAAACATGAATTGCCAATTAATGCGGTCAAACGCTTTTTCCGCCTCTAAGGATAAAGCTGCCATTGGAACCTTAAGATTTTTACTATGGGAGATAACATTAGAAAACATGCGCGCATTATCAGCAGCAAGTCTGCCCTTCACAAACCCCACTTGGTCGGTTTAACTAAACTGGGAATAACTGAGTCAAGACGTAAGTCCAGAATTTTAGCGAAGATTTTGCAATCATAATTAATTAGTGAAATCGGGCGGATATTTTTACATTGTGAATGATCTTTATCAGGTTTAGGGATAATTATAATTAGCGCATCTAGAAAGGATCCAGAAGCCTTAGCATCTGCAATAAAGGAATTGAACAATTGTAAGAGTTTAGGACCAAAAAAACCCCATGAAAAGCAGAATAGAACTCAATAGGCAGACCGTCTGGGCAGGGCGCTTTTGATCTTTTAAGGGAGTTAATGGCCCTAGTAATTTCCTGGAGAGAAATATCCTTCTCCAATAACGCAAATTCATCTTTAAGGGAAGGAGGAGGGGGAAGGGTGTCGAAAAAACATATTAAATTTATCTCCACGGGGTGAGTATCATCAGTGTACAAGGATTTGTAAAAATTATGAAACACTTCAGCAATATCTTCATCGGACGAGACAAGGGTATTGATAGAGTCATTGAAGATAGGGCTAATAGTTTTACGTTCTGACTTGATTTTTAAATAATTTGCCAACATTTTCCCCGCTTTATTTTGGCCCCCATGAAATTTGGATTTGATTTTAAGAAGGGTATGACAAGCTTCATTGGTGACAATTTTATTTAAGTCCGTTTTAGCTTGGATTAGGTCCTCCGGATCTCCGACAGACCCCTGCCCTCACCACGTCTTCAACAAAGCCGACGCTTTCATCGCACCCCACCTGCGGGACATCACCAACACCTCTTTCGACACCGCGACCTTCCCGGAGAGCTGGAAGCACGCCGAACTCAGCGCTCTACTTAAGAAACCATCAGCCGACCCCACCGACCTCAAGAACTACCGCCCCATCGAGAAGACCGTCAACAAGCAACTGGCCGCCTTCCTCGAGACGAACGGTTCCCTCGACCTCTCGCAGTCTGGCTTCCGGGCCAACCACAGCACCGAGACCGCCCTGATCGCAGCTACCGATGACATCCGAGCCCTGCTCGACAACGGAGAAACAGAGGCCCTCATCCTCCTGGACCTCTCCGCGGCCTTCGACACTGTCTGCCACCGTACCCTAGTACAGCGCCTCAGCAACGTCGGAATCCAGGAGAAGGCACTGGAGTGGATCACCTCCTTCCTCGCCGGAAGGACACAGAGAGTCCGCCTCCCCCCGTTCAGATCGGAGGCCACCGAAGTCATCTGCGGCGTTCCTCAAGGCTCCTCGCTCAGCCCAACACTCTTCAACGTCTACATGAGCCCCCTCGCAGCCATCGCACGCCAGCACAACCTCAACATCATCTCCTACGCCGACGACACCCAGCTGATCCTCTCCCTCACCAACGACCCCGCCACAGCCAGAGCCAACCTGCACGAAGGGATGACAGACGTAGCCAAATGGATGTCGAACAGCCGCCTGAAACTGAACTCGGACAAGACGGAAGTCCTCATCCTGGGATCATCACCCTCCGCCTGGGACGACTCCTGGTGGCCCCCCGCCCTGGGCAGCGCACCCAAACCCACAGACCACGCACGCAACCTGGGCTTCATCCTGGACTCCTCCCTGTCCATGACCAGACAGCTCAACGCCGTCTCCTCGTCGTGCTTCAACATCCTGCGCATGCTACGTAAGATCTTCCAATGGATCCCCACCGAGACCAGAAAGACGGTCACCCAGGCCCTCGTCACCAGCCGTCTGGACTACGGCAACTCCCTCTACGCCGGAACCACCGCCAAACTCCAGAAGAAACTCCAGCGGATCCAGAACACCTCAGCAGGACTCATCCTGGACATCCCCCGCCGCAGCCACATCTCCGGACACCTGAGAGACCTGCACTGGCTCCCGGTCAACAAAAGAATCACCTTCCGGCTCCTCACCCACGCCCACAAAGCCCTACACAACCAAGGCCCAGGATACCTCAACAGCAGCCTCAACTTCTACGCTCCCAAACGCCAACTTCGATCGACCAGCCACGCCCTCGCCGCCGTCCCCCGCATCCGAAGAGCCACCACAGGAGGAAGGTCCTTCTCCTACCTAGCCGCCAAGACTTGGAACTCCCTTCCGACCCACCTCCGCCTGACCCAGGACCACCTTGCCTTCAGGAAGCAGCTCAAGACCTGGCTGTTCGAGCAATAGCGTACCCCCTCCCCCCCAGCGCCTTGAGACCCTCCGGGTGAGTAGTGCGCTATATAAATGCTTTGATTGATTGATTGATTAAAGTGCAGATGGGGATTTGGAGGAGAAATAAATATGTTCAAGTCTTTTAATTTTCTGAAGTTGGTCATCATATTTCCTTTTGTTTAGTTTCTTTTTCCTAGCTACATAGGAGATAATAAAGGCCCTGAGTGCCGCTTTAAAAGCATCCCAATTATTAGGGACAGATGTGTCCAGTGGGTCATTAATGTTGAAAAATTCAGTTATAAAACCCTCAATTTCTTTCATAAAAACAGTATCAGATAAAAGAAATGAATTAAATTTCCAACGACTAAATTTGGAGGAAATAAGGGAGAGGTCTAGGGAGGTATAAACAGGAGCATGGTCATATATGAATATAGAACCAATCGTAGAATTCTGAATAGAGGGAAGTAGAGATTTACTAACCATAATGTAGTCAATTCTTGAGCGGGTATGATGAACATTAGAGAAAAAAGTATATTCAAGCAAATCAGGGTTGCAAATTTTCCATGAATCTAATAAAGGACGGGAGGCAATGGCAGATTGAAAGCTCTTATGAGTTTTATCAGGCTGAAATTTACTAGAGGATAATCTATCTGAAAAAGGATCTAACCATTGATTAAAATCACCTGCAATAACAAAGTCTGGACAATCAATGGATGATATCATAACTTTTATATCTTGCCAAAATTTAGGGTCAGGACGGAGGGGACCATAAATGTTAAGGAAGACCAATGTTTTATTTTGGATAACAACCTCAGCCAATGCCCATCGTCCTTCATCATCATTCTGGGATGAGACAATGCGAACATTTAGCGCTTTATGAAATAAAATGACTACCCCACCTTTTTTACTAACAGCAGGAGAGAATACTACGTGCCCCACCCATTGACGCTTCAACTTAAGAGATTCAACATCAGAACAATGCGTTTCCTGGAGAAAAACAACCTGTGAGTTAAGTTTAGACAAGTGAGACAGTACCTTTTGACGCTTGACAGGATGACCAAGACCTCGAACATTCCACGATACAAAGTTACACATGGCGATAGGAGGGAAGGATGAGCGACAAATGGAGAATACACACTGCAAGGAGGTAACTATAAAAAGGGAAACAACAAATAATCATTGACCAATAGGAGAAAACTCCCAATACAACCACAACAGTAAAATACAAAGCTACTGAAGTCAAAAAGGATAAACACACACAGAACAAATAAAGAAGAAGAGATCGTTCAATAATACAAACACAGGGAACACAGATGAGAAGGAAAAGGGACCAATTAGAGAAAGAAAAGAAGAAAGAAAAGAAAAAGGGGATGTAGAGGAAGAGAGGCAAGAAAAGAGCTAATAGGTCAAGGCGTATAAGTCTAGTCGGAGAAGGGGACAGCAAAGAGAAAAAGAAAAGTAGGCAGATCAAGGCATAAAAGCCAGGTCTGAGAGAAAAGGAGAAACCAAGACAACAGGGGCGTAGGGAAGCCATAGAGGACACGGATTCAAACGAGCACCAGAAGAGCTAGAAGAAGGAGAGACGAAAGAAACTAGGAAACAAAAAAGATGGAATAGCTAACAAAACCTCAAGCAGGATGACAAGGGAGAGAGGAGTAGCACGAAGCCATAATCAGCACATAGAACACACTGTGTTGCTGAGAAAAAGTGAACACAGAAAATAAATATTAAATATTGGTGTCCATGGAAGATGGAGAAACAGTCTGCAGATAATCGCCGAGCTTCTGAGGATCTTCAAACGTGAAGGAGCGTCCATTGTGAGTAATCCTGCAAAAACAAGGATGCATAATACCATAGTGGAGGTTCAAGTGTCTCATCTGAGGACGGAGATTCAAAAATTCCTTGCGGCGGGCATTAGTTGCAGCAGATAGGTCTTGGTAGATGAAAATATTGTGACCAGACCAAAGGAGGCGTTGTTTGAGCCTGGCCGCTTTCAAGACATTCATTAACTCCGTGAATTCAAGGAAAAGCAGAATAATGCCACGCAGGGCCGTTTCTAGGTGTTTTGCCACCCTAGGCGAGAATTGAAAAATGTCGCCCCCGCCCTTTTACTACCATCACTCTCTCCCCATTTCATCCAGGCTTTTCAGTATAAAAGTAAATATTTAAACAGCATATTTTGGGGTGAAGATGGCCTGGGAGTTCGGGACTGGAGCTCTGTGAGGACTGAGGCTGCTAGGGGACAGGGGCTCTAAGAGGGCTGGGGCTGCTAGAGGGCGAGAGTTGAAGGTGCCAAGGCTGCTAGTGGATGAGAGGTCTGAGGGACCGGAAGCTCTGGGACAGGAGCTAAGAATGCAGAGGGTTCCGGGGAAGGCAAGGGCTGCCAGGGGGTAGGGAGTTCTGATACGACTGGAGCTGCTAGAGTGTGGGACCTTTAACAGCCAGGGTAGGAGCTGTACAGACAAAAAGGGTTTCAAGAAGACCAGGACTGCTTGAGGACGGGAACTAACAGGACGGGCTGCAAGGAGACATAGGCTCTGGGAGGACTGGGGGGCGCACCAGCTAGAGGAAGGGGTCAGTGAGATGGCTGGTGGTAGTTCCGAGAGACTCCCCGGGACACTGGATGGTCCAAAGGGCAGGAGGCTGCTTGAGGCAGCGAGCTACAAGAAGGCCAGAACCACTAGGCGATAGGAGGTCTGAGAACACAGACTGGGTGTTAAGGAGAGTCTCCGAATGTACCGTGTTTCTGCCTCTCATGGGCTGAGATTTGAACTCTCAGTGCGGCCTAGGCCCTGTTACCGGTTTGAGAGTGCTTGTTCTCCAAGGAACCTGTCCCTACCTTCAAGGCCCTACTGCTGAGATGATGGACAGAATGCTGAATAAATTAAAACATTCACCCCAGTCAAGAGATCTGGGTTAAATTTGACGTTCCTTGGCTCACCGTGCCACCCCAGTTTAGACCCACCCATATGCAAATCTGTGTTGCCCCTGTTCGGAACAGTCCAGCCCAAACTGCCAGGCCAGGTCCTCCCTGGACCAGAAACATGAACCCTGGGACCGGTTTTGGGGTTTCACCCCTCATCAGCCAGGCTAGCTTGAATCCTGATCTGTGACTTGGGGTGAATGTTTGCATTGTCCAGCATTCCATCCATCATGTTCTTTTTGCAATTGTCAACCTAAGTGGGAAGGGTATGCCCAGACGTGGGTCGCATGCTCGCTACGCCACCAGATTCAAGCTATCCTGGCTAATGAGGGGTGATGCCCCGAAACAGGTCCCAGGATGCTTGTTCCTGGTCCAGGGAGGACCTGGTCAGACAGTTCGGGCTGGACTGTTCACATGAGGCACAGGGTCAAGACTGATTTGCATGTGGCTGTGTCTAAAGTGGAATGGCGCGGCATGCAAAAAAACGATGGATTTAACCCAGATCTGTGACTGGTTGGGGCAATGTTTGATTGGCTCAGCATTACGTCCATCTTCTGTTCTATTTGCAGTCGTAAGCTTAGGTGGCAAAGAGTGTGTGCACCTACAACATCCGAAGCCACATCCCACTGGCGTGCTTTCACTCGCCCATCTCCCTCCTTCCTCCTCGGCCCACCGACTGGGCCCAGATCACACAGAGCGCACTCCATGCGACGGGCACTGTGCTTTTTGACAACCCTACCCTATCTGAAACAACAACAGTAGGAAGCAAAACCTGTGTCTGTCTGAAACATACATGAGGCTCCTACATAAAAGGTTACCGTTAAAGTTCACTGACTCGAAAAGATTGGTTGCATTTTACAGATGATAAAGAATGTAATTACATTACATCATGTATTAATGTTGGAGGTAACTCTGGTTTTAATGTAGTAGGATACCTGTAGAGAACTGGAATTCTATTACTAAAGAGAGTTAAAGAACGAAGGGCACAATATTCCTCTGTAAGAATGTGCAAAGGTTTTCTGCTTTGTAATGTGACAAAGGTAAACAAACATTCTTGTCTGGAGTGTTGATAAAACATGTCATTTTAAGCATGTTTTGTGGTATCTGATAACTAAGGATGTGTGTACGAGGGCTGGGAGTTCTGCTGAGGGCACTGTGGGTGTCTGTGTGTGTGGAATAGGTGGGCAGTAGGAAAACAAAAAGAAACAGGTAAATAAGTAAGAGGCGAACTGATGGGGTAACAGTTAGGGACACCCAGGAAAGGTAAGGGGTAGATATGAAACCCAGAGCACAGGCCAAGGAGGCAGGACATAGGCACAGATGGCTGTGGTGGGCTGTGGTGAGGGGGCGGGAGGTGTGAACGAGCACCCCTTCTGTAGCATACATTCATGGCAAATGCAACTAGAGGGCAAAAAATGTTATTCGATGAGAGATAGGATCAGACTTTTAAAATCCAACCACTAACTATGAGGGAAATAGGACGGCGACAATAAAATAATGACCTGGGGTTCCTTGTTTATTTCTGGTTTGTTGACACAGCTGTCTCTACAACCATTTATAGTCACTCTTTAAATTACCCATACAGTAAGCTTCAGTCAGAGAAGTCTTTCTCTCAACTCATGCTATTGGCTGTATCCTTTCCACTCCTATGTCATGTTTGCTTGGCAATGCATAAGGGACTATTTCACATCTCTGAATCATGTCATATTAAATTATTTTTCTCCTAATGCATTGCATAAGAAAGGCAATCGTGTTTTCTTTGTTTTGCACTACTATAGGCGTTTTAAAAATACATCAGTCAGGTTTCAAAATGCAAGCCACACCCATTGACTTTGCCAATGCTTGCTTTATTAAGTAGTCTGGGGACTATCTGTGTCTCAAGGTAAGGCTTTGGTGGAGTGGATGATAGAGTGAAACTATGCATTGCTGCTATGTAGTGTTCGCATCTCAGGAGGATCAGAGATTGTAGGGAAACGAGGGAGGCTGACAAAGGTTGTGTGAGTCAAAAGGGGAGAACTGAAGACTCGTCAGAAGAGAAGAAAAGATGCTAACGAGGGGGGTAGTAATGGCGAAGGATTTGAACTTTAAAAAAAATCCAGAATAATCCATGACGGATTATGTGAATTAGACTCTGGATCATTGTGGGGGGGGGGGCCTGGGGGCACTGAGAGAATAATGGGACTGACGGCAGGTTAGGATGAGTGCACAAAGAGGATCTCAGTTAATAAGTGAGATCTATCTTGCTGGCTCGAGAGCTGCTGTGAGGCTGAGAAGAATAAACCGGCAGGCGTAAGATGTCTGTGGTGCCGGATTATCTCGATTTGCGAAGGAGTGAGTGGACGGATGATTAGATGACATTAGTGCCCTCAGAGGCGAAGAGTGAGTGGAGTGAAGAGTGAAGCTGTGGAGAGGGAGCAGGAGGATGGGGGGGGGGATTGGCACAGTTATGAGATGGTTGCCTAGATTAAGCATCCGCTGCAAATATTACATCAATATCACGACAATGACAAAGTTTGCAGCCTACTGTGTGCTTGAACTGCATGTTAGGACTTAGGAGTGCAGGAAAAGGCAGCCAGCCTCCCGGTCTTTTATTAAATGTCAGCTGGTCCAATACGGCTCTTTGAATACCCCTTTGGCCAATGAACATCACCCCCTCCTCCTGCGCCCAGTCTCCATGCACAGGCCCTTTCAGGCACCAATATTTTATAGCTGTTGGACATCAGCGCACACAGGCCGAAGCGCTGTGCCGGCCTTGTACCGGCTGTAAGAGAGGCCTGGGCAGTGCCCACCCTTCAGGGAACAGCTTGGCCCCGGAAAGAAGCATCGGTGACAGGCAGCTCTGCACCCCCCACCCCCTCCCCTGACCCAGGGCCCCCATTCATGCCCATCTCTTCCTCCAGGTGATAAATCACTGACTGTCTCATAGGAGCAGAGTGGGGGCGTCTCACCCGTGAACCCCATGCACTGGGATCTGCTGCTGTGTCTCATTCTGGCATGAACGTCACTGGCCCCCAATTAAGTCCCTCCTTTGAGCCATTCAAAGAAGGCGCTGCTTTGTTTTACACTCTCTTGGACGAAGATCACACAAGCAGTCACGTCGGAAATCAGAAATGTCTCTGTGACCTCAGAGCTTCAGGAGTCAAGGGCCAAACTCATGTTTTTTGCCGCCCTCCCCCTTTTGCCGCCCTAGGCAGCCGCCTAGGCTTGCCTAATGGTAGAAACGGCCCTGATGCCACGAGGCTTAGACGCATTGGGATTAAGCGACCTAAGCGGTGAGCCCTCTGGATATTAAGAGGATGAAACGTTGGCTGGAGGTCCAAAAGTTCATGCAAAAATGTACGAATAAAGGACACCATGTCGGACCCCTC
The DNA here is from genome assembly GCF_964261635.1 of Lissotriton helveticus. Classification (NCBI taxonomy): domain Eukaryota; kingdom Metazoa; phylum Chordata; class Amphibia; order Caudata; family Salamandridae; genus Lissotriton; species Lissotriton helveticus. The sequence continues at coordinate 1,477,793,187 of NC_136059.1, read as the reverse complement.
AAGATTTTCCGGAATACCAAAAACACGTAGGTTGTTGCGTCGAATACGATTTTCAAGGTCCTCAGTGTGGAGTTTCAGCTTATAAATCTCTTGCTCCAGCAAAGGAATTTTAGAGGAGACATCCTGAATGTCACTTACTCGTTGTTCAAGGTTCAAAACTTTGCTTTCCATAACGACCCATTTTTCCTCTATTTGCTTAAGTTTTTCATTGGTTGCCATCATGAAGGGTTGAAGACCCCTCACCTCCTCCAGAATTGAGTCCAAAACAGGATTTTGAGAAGTAGGAATAGGCGAAGGTGGGTCATTTTTTAGTCGCTTAGGCTTAGTTCCTGTGTGTGAGGACTTTGAGTTGCTTGCGTCATGTGCCATGTTGGGACTGAGAGAAAAGGTAAGCACAATGAATTAAATTGAGAACAGGGACCGAGTAATACTGAGGGAGAGAACGCAGAGATGACTCTGAAGAGATTCAAAAGTGCGAAGAGTTGTAAGTATGGATTTGACAAAAAAAAAACAGCTTCTAAAATGAAGGCGTCTTCATTATACTGAGTAGATTGACAAGAAGAAAATCGATAAGCACAAAGCAGGGCTGCAATAGCACTGAAAAACACTGAAGCTGAGCAACACAGTAGAGAAATTGAATCGCGCCAAAATCTAAAATGGCGGACATCACCTCAGAGTTGCACAAAAATCACTGCAGCCAAAAGAGAACATGGCAGAAAGGAGAAGACAATATCGCAATTTACGCAATACCTGAGATGGTGCTGAGAGTCAGGTAGCAATGCGAAGGTGAGGCTTGACATGGAGGCATCTCACAGGCGGAGGTCGTCAAATCGGGTCGGAGACGGACGCGGGCTCAGCGGCACAAAATGGTGGCCGCCCGTGTCCAGGTCCAACAGAAATCCGCCGTTGCAGAAACACTCTGTAAAACCGGCAGGAAACCGGCAAATGAGGCGTTCGTCAGGTGCGAACCATGTTGCGCACGCAGAACTGCCAAAAGTGGGCTTCAATTAGGCCAAATGAGGTCCGTAGAATACAAGGAATCCCGTGGCTCGACGGAGCTCACACGGAAACTGCCATCCTGCTACGGCGCGTAAGCCACGCCCCGCATAGGACATGTAGTTTTAGTGTAGTTCATTCAAAGCCATTTGAGCTTCACACATGCAATGCAATGAGTTGTAAAAGAAAAGTCAGGTACCAGAGCAGCAGAGGCCTCATGACATAAAATGAATCTACAGTGCCATGAAACCCCAGCTAAAATGCAGAAAGGTTGGCACTGTTTAAAGAGAAGGAGTATGTATGCTGCTGGACATGTTTCCTAGCAGTGAATGTGGGGCCAGTGATCTATAATATTAAAATAATGCCCCCTGCACCCCACATACAAATGTAATACATTGCATGTACCATTTGCAAAATGCATTGATATGAAACCATCATTGCACGGTGAACCGTGAAACATGGGAATATTTCACGGTTCCCTGTAGAATCCGGCCTTCTTTGTCATAGTGATGGACCTCAAACCACTTTACAGAAGTTTCTGTTACCTGGGCTCCTACAAGTATGCGGACAGCCGTAAAAAAGCAGGGCTAATTATCTGATCCATGGTTTTTAAAATACAGTAAAGGCTTGGCATGTCCAAGGAGGGGACAAGGCGACTGCATCGGATAGGCCCCCAGAGCCAGCAGCTGTCACCCCATAAACCTGAACAAATGGGCAGTTGTGTCATCTGGAAATGGTGACATCCCTCGAGAAATGTCACACTGCAGCGTCGAGGGAGGCCAGCGAGAGGGGGCTGACAGGGATGACTTATTGAGTGAAGGGGAGAGAAGAGGAATTTTTTTTAGGTCTCGCTATGCAGTGCGTAAGCACTGCATAGAGGGACACTGCTTAGAGGGACCTCTTGGAATCGCTCAGCACTTTACTTGAAACTCGTGCATGTTTTGCACGGTTTCCTATTAGTACTCGTGTATGTTGTTGTATTGTGGGATACGTTCTAGTGTTCCAGCATGTTGTCACACACTGAACACACACCCTCCACAGGCGTCATCAGTCAGATGACCCTGTGAAATAAAAAGAGCTGAGTGCACGTGCACAGGGCCAGTTATCCATCTATCACCCCTGTGCCTGTGTCACCTCATTTACTTAGTATGAGGGCCTAGGGCCCAAATACCACAATGGGGACGAGTGGGTCTTATCCCACGTATGCAGTGGCTTCGCCTTCCCCAGTCATGGTGGGGGAAGCGTGAGGCCAATGGAGAAGAGCGAGGGGGAGCGAGGTGCCTAGTGCCCAAATACAACACATGTATGGCGTTTACCTCGCGGGAGCCAGCAGCAGCGCCATCTGTTCGTAATCGCGCTGTCTCTGCTAGGTAAATGCACATACATGGACTTCCGGCGGTGCGCCACTGAAACACCTTTTATTTATTTATTTATTTATTTATGCATTTTTATATAGCGCGGACTTTACCCGAAGGCGTCAGAGCGCTTCACAATAGGAACAGAAATGAAACATAATGAGAAACATTACAAAAGAACAGATTACAAAAGCATACGTTACGTTACATAAGGTAATAGTGACAATTGTGAGCAAACAAAATACATGAGGTAGTAAAAATTGTGAGCAACCAAAAATACATGAGGTAGTAAAGGTAATAGTGACAATTGTGAGCAAACAAAATACATGAGGTAGTAAAAATTGTGAGCAACCAAAATTACATGAGGTAGTAAAAAGTGCACAAGAGGAAAAGTGACAAGTGTGCAGTTAAAAGAGAAAACAAAGTATAATTTGAGGTATAATACTGCAATAAGTGCTAGACACTCAGGCACAAGAACAAGCGTTACGTAGGCAAAGGTGGCACTTGTGCAAGTATCAAAGGTAAAAACATGTGAGAGGTAGCAACCGTGTGCTACAAGGGCAAAGTGGTGTGTGCATGTTACAAAAGGGCACCGAACACAAGTACATGGAAAATACTGCAAAAGGGGCAGACACTCCAACCACAGGAATCCACTGGGAAGGCACTTCCATGGTCATGGAAAGTAGAAATTATTAGTAGTGGGAAGTCTTCCTCCAACTAGCAAGAGGACGTGAATTACTTTTGGAGGTGTCTCTGGAGGAGGAGAACTTTGAGGTCCCTTTTGAAGGCCTGGGAGGAGGCGGTGGTCCGGAGCTGAGGTCTGCCCTCAGCCTCGCTTTAACTTCGGCGGCCGCAGGGCCGCGCTTGATTATCATCACTTGTTTCTATTTCCAACTGCCTTATTAGTCCTTAACTAGTGCTCCTCTTTTCTCAGTTAGCGCTATTCACTGGCAGCTGCAAGACACAGCGGGAGCTAATTATCACCCCTTTTCCTAGTAACAGATCTGACGCCCCCTTGTGACCATCAGCCCCAATTTCGCTACCTCCTCCCTGGCAATGCCCAGTTCAGAGTAAGCTCAATGCTCTCCTGTTTCACGTGTCTTCCTGTCACTAGTCACTCACGCCTCCACTGTTGTGCGAAGCACGGCGAATGCTTGTATGTCCATGTTCTTCCTTCCCTTGTCATAAGCCATTTGTTCTATTGTCTCTCACGCGTTTCTTGCTTTTATTCTTGGTTTGGTTTTATTCTTGCCCTTGGTTTGATTTTTCCTCTTCCTCTGTACAGTGCCTGCTTTGACCCTCTCTTACCCTGTCCATGCCTCTAGTCTTCTCCTTTTCTCCCTTTATTTATACACCACAGACATTCCGCAGAGGGAGCGCTCCAATGGCTGCATGGGTCTACGTTAGGTCATCAGCAGAGAGGCCTTGGCAGTCTCCGTTCTCATGCTCCCATCCTCCCCCGCGAGAGAGCATCGCCATGGTGAGGGGGGTGGGGGGAGGGAATAGCAGTCCGGGTCCTCACGCCCCCTCTAACTTCTGACAGTTCCCGTTGGGAAACCTCACCAATCCAGCCAGGCCCGACCTACCCTCCCTGGGCAGCGTCAGCAGCTTCCCCCACATCCTGCTCACCCCTCCCCTCCCATAGTGAAATGTGACCCAAGCGCACCCATAAACCCGACGTGGATCAAGTCATAGATATATGGGAGCAGCAAGGCTACAACAAGGCGTCACTTTTCAAGTTGTGTTTACGAGGAATATATTAATGTGGAAATAAACTAGTGTATTGGGGAAGAGGCTACAAATGGGGTGCAAAGTGTGTGTACCAACGTCCATGAGTGGGGTGCTCTGTGCTGGATTATAAATAGAGTTTGTCTCTGGGGCGGTGTGCGCCAAGCATTGGTGTGCACAGAGAAGCGATTGTTCCAACGAGGCGCTATTGTAACTAAAGGTAAAGACACAGTCAATATACACTGTGTTCTGTTTCCAACACTGCATGACGTGTGAGGCGATAATACACATCTAACATGGAAAGCAGCTGAGAAGTGATTACTCATTGCACGCTGTTGTTCCAACCTCTCCTCGGCCCCCGTGAGCAGAGTGGTCATAACCCTCGCACTCCCCCATACCGTGGGAAATATCTTCCCCAGACCAATAACTTTCTTATCTCCAATAAACTTAGCCAACCAGGTCGTAGTTGCTGTGGTGGTTGTTGGCCGCAGTTTTATTGGGATTATACACAGACTGGTTATCCAGTCACTGTTAGCATGAACCTTGGTTACATTGTGTCATTTGCGAACTGTCATATATGGGTCATAAATCATATCTGGGTCATAAATCATACATATCATCATCATAGTCATAAATCATATCTGAGTCATAAACATGTCATCCTCATAGTCGTAAATCATATCTGGGTCATAAGTCATACATGTCATCATCATACTGTGCAGATCACATTGTGGGTCATGAATCATACGTGTCATCATCATATTGTGTAGATCATATCGTGGTACATTCAGTTCGTAGATGGCACGCCTACCAAACCAGTTCTTTTGTTAGTCCTTAGTAGTCCTCTTTGTCGTGTTACCTCTGGGGCCACCATTTGGTTGGTCACCCACACCCTTTGCGTGTAGGGAGGGGTAGCTTCTCCAAGGAGTTAGGCCCCCAACACGCTACCTTTGTGCCCTGCCGTCCGGTCGGATCTGGCCCGCGAGCGCCGTCTCCGTTTGCTACTCCCCTCCTTGGCCCAGCCACCTCACCCTGCCGTGCGGCATCCCAAAATGAGTGGCCTACTTCCTACACACCGCCCTGTCAGTGTGTATCCTTAGCCAACCATTGTACCAATTTCCGCCAACGCTTGTGTTGCTGTCCAGCACTGTGACATCTGCTGGTTCCTAGGTGTGGGTGGGTGGGTCCAAAAATTCCGGTGCACCGCTTCCCCCGCTCCACGAAGTTAGGAGCTATCTGGGGGGAGCGGCTGCTTATATCCCCCCCACTTGTTCTTCCTGCCAACAGTAGCTGCTCCTCTATTGGGGGTTCATACCAGGCAGTACCCTCCCCATTGGCCGGGAGGGTCTCTTGGTGCCGCCAGGTGTTCTCTTGTGGAGAGGTGAGGCTTGCTTGCCGCCTCTGGGCGCCCAGAACTGGTTTTCCCACTGGGGCTCGGCATGGGTTATGGCGCCTGCCCCTGAGCCTCCCCCCCTTTCGGGGGGGTGCCGCGGCCTCTGCAACAACAGTCCGAGCCAGCCTCCCCGTCCCAGATGGCATCGGCCGAGACGCCTTGGTAGCCCGGCCCATCCTCCCATTTTACAGAGAGCATCAGCAGAGAGGCCTCCACAGCTCAGCCTATCCTCCCTCCTCCTCCCCCCGCCTTTGGGCAGCACCAGCAGGGGGGCCTAAACAGCACAACCCTCTCCTGCACCCCCCCACTCCCTTCAGATAGCATCAGCAGAGATAGCTGCCAAGGTTTCAGATTGTTTGTGTGTGACATTTTCATAACTTCACTTTAATTCTGAGTGGCATTCAGCGATTATGAGTGACACTTTGTCGCAAGCAAAATGAGGAATTGGGAAACATCAGAAATTACATGTATTGTTAAAAAATAAATTGACTTCTTCAGTGACATTCGACATCTTCAAATCGTAAATAAAAAAAAAAGGCAAGGCATATGTCATCACACTGGGCCGCCATAGCAATCTTGATGATTACACTTCATCACGCTGTTATTGTTTTTTTATACATTTAAACGCGATACCGTGAGAATGAGATTTCAGGCACCACCACAAGTAAAACATGCTGCATAATTATAAAAATCTTTCCTGTGTATGGATGTGGTTTAAGGACAGTTGTGAAACTTGAGATAAAGCAACCAAGGTTTTTGGGGGGAGGTAGGGATCCATCTCATGAGGATTCTTCGGAAGGGGTTTCCCCCATTTGGAAGGGGTCAGGGAGAAAAAATTTCAACTGTTCATGTGTTTATACAAGGACTGAAATGCGAGTCTGCATTTGTTCGCCTTCAAATGCAGGCGTGTGTGTCCTTTGTATGTGTAGAAATTTGTATACCCGTTTTTAACCAGTAGGCGTGTCTGTGTTGTTCTGTGCACCTCTGTCTCTGGTTTAACGACGAACTCAGGAGCTCCAAGAAGAACTGCAGAGCACTCGAGAAAGCCTGGCGCAGAGACCCAACACCGGACAACATGACTGCCCTCAAGCTTGCCACCCGAAAACACCACCAACTGATCCACGCCACCAAGAAAACTGCATTCAAGGAACGACTGGACAACAACGCACACAATAGCAAGGAACTCTTCAACATCGTTAAAGAGCTCTCCAACCCCAACGCCAGTAACAACGACATCACCCCTTCGCAAGACCTCTGCAACTCCCTCGCCTCCTACTTCCACAACAAGATCGCGGACATACACAACAGCTTCTGAACTCAACCGACGCACGCCTCGACCGAACCACCGCCCCCCACCACCACCCTCCGCGCCTGGACCCCGGTCAACACCGAAGAGACCGTCCGCACGATGAACTCCATCCACTCCGGCTCTCCGACCGACCCCTGCCCTCACCACGTCTTCAACAAGGCCGATGCTGTCATCGCACACCACCTGCGGGACATCATCAACACCTCCTTCGACACCGCCACCTTCCCGGAGAGCTGGAAGCACGCCGAACTCAGCGCTCTATAAAGAAGCCATCAGCCGACCCCACCGACCTCAAGAATTACCGCCCCATCTCGCTGCTCCCGTTCCCTGCAAAAGTCATTGAGAAGACCGTCAACAAGCAGCTGGCCACCTTCCTCGAGACGAACGGATCCCTCGACCTCTCGCAGTCTGGCTTCCAGGCCAACCACAGCACCAAGACCGCCCTGATCGCAGAGACCGATGACATCCGAGCCATGCTCGACAACGGAGAAACAGCGGCCCTCATCCTCCTAGACCTCTCCGCGGCCTTCGACACTGTCTGCCACCGCAACCTAGTGCAGCGCCTCAGCAACGTCGGAATCCAGGAGAAGGCATTGGAGTGGATCATCTCCTTCCTCGCCGGAAGGACACAGAGAGTCCGCCTCCCCCCGTTCAGATCAGAAGCCACCGAAGTCATCTGCGGCGTTCCTCAAGGCTCCTCGCTCAGCCCAACCCTCTTCAACGTCTACATGAGCCCCCTCGCAGCCATCGCACGCCACCTCAACATCATCTCCTACGCCGACGACACCCAGCTGATCCTCTCCCTCACCAACGACCCCTCCACCGCCAGAGCCAACCTTCACGAAGGAATGAAAGAGGTAGCCGAATGGATGAAGAACAGCCGCCTGAAACTGAACTCGGACAAGACGGAAGTCCTCATCCTGGGATCTTCACCCTCCGCCTGGGACGACTCCTGGTGGCCCTCCGCCCTAGGCAGCGCACCCAAACCAACAGACCACGCACGTAACCTGGGCTTCATCCTGGACTCCTCCCTCTCCATGACCGGACAAGTCAACGCCGTCTCCTCGTCGTGCTTCAACATCCTGCGCATGCTACGTAAGATCTTCCGGTGGATCCCCACCGAGACAAGGAAGACGGTCACCCAGGCCCTCGTCACCAGCCGTCGGGACTACGGCAACTCCCTCTACGCCTGAACCACCACCAAACTCCAGAAGAGACTCCAGCGGATCCAGAACGCCTCAGCACGACTCATCCTGGACATCCCCCGTCGCAACCACATCTCCAAACACCTGAAAGACCTGCACTGGCTCCCGGTCAACAAGAGAATCACCTTCCGCCTCCTCACCCACGCACACAAAGCCCTACACAACGAAGGCCCAGGATACCTCAACAACCGCCTCAACTTCTACGCTCCCAAACACCAGCTTCGATCGACCGGCCACGCCCTCGCCGTCGTCCCCCGCATCCGAAGAGCCACCACAGGGGGAAGGTCCTTCTCCTACCTCGCCGCCAACACCTGGAACTCCCTCCCGACTCACCTCCGCCTGTCCCAGGACCACCTTGCCTTCAGGAAGCAGCTCAAGACCTGGCTGTACGAGCAGTAGCGGACCCTCCCCCTAGCGCCTTGAGACCCTCCGGGTGAGTAGTGCGCTATATAAATGCTTTGATTGATTGATTGATTGATTGTCTCTAGATGCGTCTGTGGGTGTGTTACTTTGCGTGCCCGTTAGACGCTGACCAGATGTTTGTGAAGTGGAGGGGTTGCTCTGAATTGAGAAAGTCTGTCCCGCCTCATTTTTTTCGGGATGGTGTGGAGGAGGAGTTAATACTGGGAGCATCTCTTTTGAAAAGAAGTGGAACCGTCGGTGCGGATTCTTAGGCATGTGGGCTTTGGATAAGGGGATCCTGTCTTACTACTGATTTGAGACAGAATCAAATGGGTGTCCATTGGTGAAATGGGCTCGAGAGAATTATGCAGCTCGGATTTTGTGTGGGAGTGGAATACGTTCCATATGGTTGAAGGTGTAATGTGTTTGGTGGGCGTGCTCACTAAGTTTTGCATATATGTAAGTCTCGGTGAAGAAAGAGGTACTTTATACTTTAGCAGTGCATGTGTGCGCGTGGAAATACTGACAAGGAAATGTAAAGACAGTGCAAGTGAATAGCTGCCAAATTTCCCACGCCCATGCCCGAGTAGCTACTCTTGGGTTTTCTGTCTAAACTGGGTCTTGTAGTCCTGGTTTTAAAATGGGACTAACAAGACTACAAGCCCCAGAATGCAAAGCTAAAATATGGACTGGAGAAGCTAGTTACGCGTTGTCCTGGGAAACGAGACAAGGCTGCGAGTCTACCCGTTTGAGGAGAACGTATTGCATGCCACAAGGAGGCGTGAGGAGTGTGGGTGTTTTTATTTGTGCAAAGTGTGAGCGGCCAAAAAAGAATGTGTTTTTGTAACCCTATGTGTGTTTGGGGGAGGGGAGGGTCGTGAGAGCGTGGATGGATTGCGTAAGTGTATGCTTGTGTTCATAATGCCCACACCATCAGTGCTTACTTCGCCCTGCGCGCATACACTTACATACCAAGGAAACCATGAGACATATTTGTGGGAAAGCAGTGGTGCAGGTTTATTTCGTACAACACAGGTACTGGTAGGTGGGTCATCTTACAGGCGATCCAAAGCGGCAGCCTCTCGCTGACCCGCATGCCCAAGTAGCCATCTTGCACGGCGAGTCGATGCTCAGACGGTGCAGTACATTATCACTTTATTTTGTTAGACTCCCGCCCCCCCTGTCAGGGCGGGAGATGAGGCACACCCCCGGTCGGTTCAGGCCCCCCGACCGCCCGAAGGACTAACGGGGCGCCGACGCTGTTTCCTGGAACCCCCTCGGCTCCAGGTTCTTGGCTCGGGCACCCTACTGTGCCAGGCAGAGGTATTTAGACTGTATCCTTCTGCCGCAGAGGTACCCCTACTGTCCATCTGCTTCCAGATCGCCCTGTGAGTCCGCCTGCAACATAAAACATGATCATCAAAATATTCCAAACTGTGCCAACCGCTCTGCAGCTGGGTCAGGGTTCAGGGTGGGTTACAGCGCATAGCAGCCACGGCGCGGGAGAGTAAGGCCGAGCCTAGCTGCTGGCCAGGTATATCCCTTGGAAGCGCCCTCCCCCGTCCATAAAGAGCCCTCCCCATTGGCTGTTGGCTGAGGGGGGCGGCACCGGGGGACGCGCTGCAGGCTGCGCTCGCCAGATGTATGGGACTAGGGCGCTGTCCCCCCATACTCCCCTTCGTGTCGTGGTGCCAGCGGCATGGTGTGTGTTGGTAACTGCATGAAGTTTGCGTGTGAGCTGGTGTCTGGAGCCTGGGTCTACTGCTGGTTTCGTCATTTGGGTAGTTTCTGATGCTGAGCTACCTGTCAGTTTATAGTTTGGAAAGAACGAGGCCATGGTTGGTTTGTCTTCTACATGCTGCGGTACGTCAGCGTGTGAGAATCTGCCTTTTCAACCCATAGTTCATTCTTGATTGTTTGGGGAGAAATATTATCCGCCTGGAAATGTCCCCACTCTGTATGTTTGAAGGGTCCCAGCTGTGCGAGACCCTTCAATCAAACACTGCAATGAGTTAGCCAATTTCTTCGACTCACAAATACTAACTATACTCAAACAACTTCCGCCTCTTTCTCCTACAGACCCCTCCCCCCGTCCCTCCTCCCAACATCAGAACAGAGACATTGGGCTAAGCAAGTTCCAACTCATTAACGCGGAAACGCTTGGCCCTATATTACAAGCCCTCAAAAGCGGATCGCCTCATGACCCAGCCCCGGTGAGACATCTGAAGCAGATTGCCCCGAGCATCCTTCCACCCATGACCAACCTACTCAACGCCTCTTTTGAATCTGGAACTGTGCCCACAAGTTGGAAAAAAGCGGTGGTGAAAGCACTTATAAAAAAAACAACCCTTGACACGCAAAACCTGGCCAACTTCAGACCAATATCACTCCTCCCAGGCATTAGTAAACTAGCGGAAAAATACATCAACTCCCAGCTCTCACACTATCTGGAGTCCAATGAGCTGCTAAAAACCTCCCAAACTGGTTTCCGCCCGGGCCAAGGGACAGAAACGGCTATGGTGGCGGTAGTCGAAGAAACCAGGAAAATCATCGATGCAGGAGGATCAGTGGCAGTGATCCTCCTGGACCTCAGTGCAACATTCGACACCATCAACCATGGCATCCTTGCCCAGCGCCTGGAAAACCTCGCCATCACTGGGAAGGCCCTTGAATGGCTAAAATCCTTCCTCCATAACCGCTCTTTTAAGGTGGCAGAGGGAGATTGCATCTCCAGGGAAACCCCTATACGTTGCGGAGTGCCCAAGGGCTCCTCATTGAGCCCTACACTCTTCAACGTATACATGGCACCTCTTGAACAAATCGTCGTCCCATATGGCATTAAACTTTTGACATACGCGGACGACACACAGCTGGTCGTCTCCCTTAGCCAGTCAGAACCCCCCACCATTGATCTGTATTCTTGCTTGGAGAATATAGTCAGCTGGATGAGCGACTCCCACTTAAAGCTCAACGGGGAAAAAACTGAGCTAATGGTACTAGGCAACCAATCCCACTTCCGCCCGGAATCTTTCTGGCCTTCCAGTATGGGCCCACCACCAATCCCCAAAACTGATATCAAGAGTTTGGGGATTTGGCTGGATGACAAACTTACTCTCAACACGCAGGCCAAGAAAACTGCAGGAATTTGCTTTGGCCTGCTCCGCTCCATCCGTAAAATTCTCCCACTCCTACCATTCCAATCAAGAAAACTGGTCATGCAGGGCCTCATTTTGTCTAGACTTGACTACGGCAACGCCCTATATCTTGGTTCCCCAAAAAAAGTCATCTCAAGGCTGCAGGGGGTGCAAAATGCGGCCGCCAGAATTCTCACTGGCACCAAAAAACGCTGCTCCGCCAAACCTGCGCTCAAGGAGCTTCACTGGCTCCCGGTTGAACAAAGGGTGCAGTTCAAGGCCATGTGCCTAACCCACAAAATCCTGCATGGAAAAGCCCCCCCGGTCCTGAAAGAGCTTGTGACTCCCCACACGACAACCAGAACCCTATGCTCAACCTATGCCCACCTGACTAAAATACCTAACATCAAAAAAACACGTTCTGGTGGCCGACAGTTCTCATTCCAGGCGTCCAAGATGTGGAATACCCTTCCACCTGACCTTCGGGCCCAACCTAACCTCCTATCTTTCCGCAAATCCCTGAAGACATGGCTGTTCCCTTGATCTCTTTTTTTCCCGCCGGTCCCCTCCTCTGGAGTTGATAGTGGATTTCAATTAGCGCTGGGACGCTCTTGGGCAGCCATGCGCTCTATAAATCTCCAAAAATAAAAAAAAATACAAAAAATGTTTCTGCAGCTCGGTATGAGTCATGGCATCACGCCCTTTTTTTGTGCCAGCGAACAAGACGCAATGTTTACAATGTTCTCTTTGCAGGGCTTGCTGTCTGCGCTGTTTTCAGCGTCGTGCTATGCTGTGGTGCAATTTGTTTGCCAATTTAGTATTATCTCGTGCTGTTTTGGACTGGAGCGCTATGTCGTATGTTGTGCTGTGGTTTGCTGTCCAATGTTATGCTGTGTTACGTAATTCTATAGGGTGCTAACTGTCTCCTGATAATGCTCAGAGGCTATCGTGTTATATTGCCTTGAACTATGTTATAAATGAAGCTCAGCGTGGATGCAATGGCGCAATGATTTATAGCTCCTGTCCTGTCCTTTCCAGGTAATGCAAGCCCATTTTATGTAAACGGTACAAAATTATCTTAAAATGTGCACACACAAAAAAGAATCTCACGATGACACTGGGTAGGGCGAGAGACCTACACAGAAGTAAAGGTAGGCAGTGAATTTTAGATAACGAAGTGGAATAGACAGATGTCTATTAAGAAAAATTCAATGCTGCAGTGCGCCCCTTGGAAGGCAGTGGCCCTGGGAAATTCTGTAGTTTTCCCATACATTAAAACGTCTATGGAGGAGTCCACTTCAGCCAAGAGCCTGTCCTTTTTAACAACTAAAAACCAGGACATAATTGTTTTCTTGCATTGGGGCTCAGGGTAACCTTGCGTTGCCACTGCCTGTGCCGAGTCAAAAAATGCAAGCGGCGGTTGTGAAATGAGGCCTGCACCCCTGGCTTCATTTTTTTACTCCGCATTGGACCACGGAACATTGTTTTGGGGGGAGGGATGCGGACGACGGAAACCTAGTTGATTCAGTTGGTCAAATACTCCCCACGCCCTAATCCCAAGGTCATCACTCGTAAATTTGTGGGACTCCAAGTTCCACCCAGTTTGCACTTTATATTGTGGGTGTAGTGTTATTTTCAAGTTTCAGAAGACGAAGGTGGACCCTGGCCTGGAGGAGTTACTCCCTCGTGTATCTGGTTATCTTTATGACTATGATGTATACTCAAATAAAAGATTCTTTCACTCAATCAATCCTATCCAAAATAGCAGGCACTTCACTTTCATGCTCTATCTGGGGTACCAAAATGTCAGTGCTATGAAGCATTCTTAATATACAATAGGGGCGTTGCAAAAAATAACCATCATCATGGCTACACCTCACACTTAAGCACAATATCCCACCTGGTCTTTGCTACAAACACCATGACTTTGACCCTGCAATCCCCCCAGGCTATCACTGCTCAGCGCTGCCACAAACACCATCTGTGAGCACACAACACCCCATGCTGTCACTGTTGGTGCACGTCATCATTAGGGCACTTACTGAGCTCTGCATCAATGCCATCTCAGGCCCCACACTATCACTGCAAGGGTCTCTTTTGAATGCACCATCACAAGGCACAGTACAAGAACTGCTGGTTCTGTTGCACCCGCTCTGCAGATGACGGCCTCCCCTTCCTTGTCATGCTTTGACCCCTCTCCCTCTGCCCACTCCCTCCTCGTGACACCCTTCCTGATCCCTTCACATCGCCTCGGCTTCCTCCTGGCTAATTGAAGCATATGCTTTTCGCTGCGTAGGAGGCATTTTAAAAGCTCGAGTTTTCCCTAAACCACTGTTTACATCGGTGTGTTGTACCACCAGCTAAAATAGGCTGCACAAATACCAACATATGCGTGCATGCAAGTTTGCACCAGTGCCTCGAGGTAAGAGTGGGGTTGAAGCCAGGATATCTGCTCCTCACACCGGTCAGTATCTCACCGCCGTAGGGCAGAGTTGAGGCTCGGTACACATTCTTTCTTTGGCCTCTCAGGCTGACAACAGAGGGAGAGTGCCCATGTTATGACAAACGTGATGTTGGTTTGTTGTGTGAAGTGGGTGTGTTTTACCAGCAGTGTGCGTGATGCACGCTCGTGTACGTGGAATGCGGGGACGGGGCAAGTGGAGAGCGCCTCCTTGTCCACGATGATCAGTGTGGGAGTTCTCTCTTCCTCATGGTCGGAGCCAGCAAGCATCTCACCCCATTACAAACCGCTTGTTGGATGGTGTGACCAAAGGGGTGCACCAAATTGCCAAGGTAGGATTTTCTTCCCATGGCCGTGGGAGGGGAGTGGGGAGAGAGGGGGTAGCACCGAGCACTTTTCCATACCCCTTCCATCCAGGTTTTTCCTGGTGGTAACATGCATTGAAAACAGCTGTATTCCGCTCATTTAAAATTGAAAGTTCTGCATTATAGGTTCTTTTTAAAGTGGTGTGTTTGCTGGCCAGTGCAGGCCTTAATACTTATTCTTTACACAGCATCAGGGTTGTAAATGGTGCGGTCCCTTAGGTCTCAGATCCAGCAGTAATTAAAAACAAGTATTGGCATAGCCAATAGGTCTCGCCTTTGGGACCTTATAAGTGTTTAGCCATGCAAACCTTGATGTTGTTGCACCAAGGATATTGAGCAGCATAACTAAATACTTATAAGTTCCCACAAGCGAGACCTATTGGATATGCCAATGCTTGTTTTAATTGCCCCTCGAAAATTGGGGTGACCAGAATTTTAAAGCCAAAAACCGGCACATTTCCTAAAAATAGAAGAAGTACTACAAGTGTACTTCAAGCAAGCGCACAGAATGACAGTGCTCCTCAGCAGAGAATTACAGAACAGGCAGTAAGAACATACATAAAATAAATGTTTTAAACCCAGTAACTTGCCTGTTGATTAAATTGCTTTCTTGAAATAATTGCTAACTATCCCTGCTTTGGAAAACATAAAGAGCACCTCAGTCGACCCTCTCTAAGAACAGGCATATGAGCAAAATTTCGTGAAATCTGCCGGGACAGCTGGTGAAAAACCGGGATGATCCTGGCAAATCCAGGACACCCGGTCACCCTATCGAAGATGACCATTTCTCGAGAATCACTTACCAACTCTCATTTACAATAAACCATATGTTAGCATTTGAGATGGATGGCTTTACGTTTGCTTAGTCCGCGCGTCTGATTCAATTGAGCTCTTCATCCTTCCAAAGTCGATACACTGGCACTAAGTAATTCAGTACCATAAAACCCATTATAGAAAGCGTTCTGAAAAAACACATAGTCCAAAGCGATGTATAAAAAACAGTTTTTAGGTCTCGCCTTTTCCATTCCGAAGGAATGGGAAATGGCGAGAATTCAAGTGCTCAAAATCCTCGTGAAACCACCGCTTTTTTCGTGCGTTTTTCTTCGAGTTCACGTGGCCACAGGCACGCGCTTTTGGCCCATAAAATTTCATGGCCATCTGTTCCCCAATGTCCCTCCCACCCTTCCTTTGATCTTGCCGCGAGTTCTTACAGGCTAATGGCCCTCCCCCTCCCCCAGCACAGAGCGCGCATCGCTTGTTTTTTTTAGAGCGCTGTGCTCTCACAAGCACTACTTCCTACTTGTTTAAAAAGTACTCAAGGCGTTTGCCTACATGAACACTTCAGTCAAACGTCACATGTTACCTCGCAGAAGGGAGATGCAGCCGTTTAATTTGGAGGTAAACGATCCAAGAACTCTCTCCATGAGAAAACTACTTGTTTTTCCCAATAATCTGTTCAATACCCAAAGGCTACCCTCTTCCCACCGTTGACTTTACACGAGCATGCAGCCCCATCTACCATTGTGACCGAGGAGCTCGTGAAAAGGGCATGCTCTTCAGAAACTCACACAGCGTTGCTTCAGCACCATAAATGGCCACGCAAACCCATCTCTGTCAAACGAAACCACATGACCTTAACTTACCATACGAATTATTTTGTGGAGTGCAACCAGCAAAGTTCACACTGGTGTCGAAAGTATGAGCGCTGAGGAAGCAATGTTTAATCATTTGATTCAAGTGCTCGTAGAAGTGGCAGTGGTGTAACAAGGCCTGAAGATGGGGCTTTCCTACCAGCGAGAGCCCGGACTCGTCGTCGTGCACACAGGGGCCCTGGAATGAGAAGCAGCATGGTCAGCATGTGTACAGCTGTTCATTTGAGAAGGCCAAACTGTTATTGGCAAAGTCTGAAACACACAAAATACATCTGCCGGCATCGGAATAACAAGCAGGTTCTGAAGCATGAATGCAGCCTGAAACACAAAACTTTGTCAACACTGCCATCTAAAGGAAATAACGGCTAAAAGCAGGCTAGCACTTGCAGCACGAAGACATCTCCTGATCCCCGTCTGGTCTGAAAACCACATTTATTTTAATTCACATGATCTAATGAGGCCCTAAAAGGCACGTTGCAGTCCTGTGCGGAATAAAACAGAGAGGCGAGCAGCTATGCATTGCCGTTGTGTCAGAGTACAGACTTCATTTATTTTTAAATTTTTTTGTGACAAATTGTAGGGATTAGTTAAACCTAAACAAATCACCCATTTACAAATGGACGGTGTCGCGTACAATATTTTTGGAAATGATGCGTTTGTTATTTTTTCCCAAGATTCCATTTAAAGGGGCAAATGAGGAATAAAGGTGGCATTAACGTTAAGGGTCTACCGTATTTAGGTACAAATTCATGACGATAAATACTTACAAAATGCTTTCTGGATATCTTCTCAGGGAGATTTCTTCTTCGATAAGAAAACAAAACAAGCATTGGCATAGCCAATAGGTCTCGCCTTTGGGATCTTACAAGTGTTTAGCCATGCAACAGTTGTTGTTTCACCAAGGATATTGTGCTGGATAACCAAACACTTATAAGGTCCCAAAGGCGAGACCTATTGGCTATGCCAATGCTTGTTTATTTTATTGTTTGTGGTAACTTTTCTTCAAGTAACTGCTGTGTGTAAAATCGTACAAACTGGCACATGGTAGTGACGTTGTGGTGAAGTGGATACGTTTAATTCCCCGTAGGTCATCTTAGTTGGTCAGCTATGGTGCCCCAAAGTCAGGGTTGACACCTTACACCTTATACCAGCTATGTTTCTTACCCAGCATGCTGCAAGTATGCCATACTTCCAGCGGTATAGAGAAAACTAAAGGTCCCAGAATACTGTTTGCTAATAGCCAATTATGGTGGACTGTGTTACATGGAACTGCTTGGAGCCTCATGTTGTGACAGACGTGATTAAAAACACCATCCATGTGTGGTAAGATCATTGAAGCGCCGTGTCCTGCCCTTGTTCTTCAAAACATTATTTTGAGAGCACAGCACATGCCAGGCTGACTGAAAGTAGGAATTGCGATCAAAAGGCTGACCTTTGACCTGTTGGGTTCAACTGGATGTTCATGTACAGCAGCAGCATTTTCCTCAATGTGCGAACAACCCAATAACATGAGTAGCAAAACAAAACAAAAAAAATGTCAATAAAGGGAAGAATTTCGTTGAAATTGCTCTGGTCAGATAGGACTTTCAGGGGCAAGATTCCTCGCGCAAGGGCAAGATCCCTCGTGGGCAAGATGGCGGCTGCATGACCGCTGTTAGATTCACTCCCTGACCGCTGTGTTATATAGTTTGGTGAGACCCGGATGAACCCCTCTGTGTGTATAGAATTGCTGCCAAAAAAAAAAAACTAAAGCCCGAATGAGTGCTCCGCATCACTTCATAGCACTGTTAAGACGGATAGCGGAGGTTTTCGGCGATGGTGCACTGAGACTTAAAAATGGAACGTACCTGTCACCACTAAAGTCTTTGCTTGCCAGAAGGCTTCAAAGAAGGTTTGATACCTGCAGGATGGGCCCACGGACAAAGCCCCCCGTGAAAGAGGTAGCGACCGGTGCCAAGACTCTTCCCGCTTCCAAGAAATCGGCTGCATCCAAGGGGTTTGACACTACTCGCTCGCTTAGCCAGGAGGGGGCGGAGAGCAATGGCAGAGCTCCCGGTGGTGAGCAGCATCCCAATGACCCAGTAGTCAGACCCAAGACACAGACCGAGACGGTGCCTGGGATGTTTTCTGGCAGGGGAGTTACCGGCAAACAGGTAAAACCCCCTTCCAGGGACAAGACAGTTAATAAATCGGCGGTGTGGGATGGAGATTTAAACACTAGCAATGTCGGAAAGTACCCCCTCAAAGCTTCTTTAGAGTCAGCAAAAATTAAAGCCCCTAACATTAAAACTGGTGATGTCAACATAATCAATACTGGGCTTAAAGAAAGCCGGGGGCAGGAAGAAATGGCTAATACTGATAAGGTACAATCTGGCAATTTGGAACTGCCTGAATACGCAGAATTTACAGATTATAGCGGAGATTCAGCCAAAGTGGGTGATAAAATCCTAAAACACCCCGGATGGTGAACATTTTTTCTCCTTAACAGATGACTCGGACCATACAAATGTTAGCGACCCTGGTAACACCGATCTAGATGCTACCGGGAAGGATAGCGATAGCCCCACCACAACAACAGACACCTTGAAGAGGGCAAGCAACCGCGCAAAAAAAAGGGAGCTTAATTGGTCTGGAACACTGAGTCTCTCTCTCTGATACTAGCCAGGTCATTTGCAGTGGGACTATTTCACCACTTTGCTAGAGGCAGGATCTGAGGAAGGGGATACGGATGGGTCCCTGTTCAAAGACCCAAAGGCTACTGGCAATAGGACGGATCCAGCTCCCTCTATGGGGCGCTAATCTACGCCACATTAAATTCAATGCAGGTAGAGGCTCGACAGGAGCACAGAAGAGCACAGCTTGCAAATAAAAAACTTCAGGGTGCGATCCGCAAGACAACGAAAGCTTGTTTGGAAATTGTTGCACGACCACTGCTTTGGAGGAACGTGTGGTGGGACTCGTGGCTGAGCTAGAGAGCACGGATCAAAAGACCACGTCAAACGATGCTAGAATGACTGATATATAATGGAAATTGGAAGAATCCGAATACAGACAGCGCAGAAACAATTTACGATTACTGGGCATAGAAGAAAACGTGACAGGAAATGATATCCGCGGGTTTGTACTGAAATTATTCCAAGCAGCTTTTCCCGTACTATCACACTGGACTTGGGAAACCGAACTTCAGCGGGTTCATACGTTTCCATTGATGTTTAAAAAAGGCAGTGCCGGCCCAAATACGAAACCTCAAGCCATTCTAATTTATTTGGGGAATGTTTTATTGCGTCAGGCAATATTCGAGAAAGCTCGACCAGATGCACAAAGATCGGCTGAAGGGCACTACTTCGTACGGCCGGATTTCTGCCATACAACGGTGGAAAGAAGATGGAGGCCCTGCCAAATGATTAGCCCTTTTAAAAAAAAAATTGAACTTTATTTAATGTAATACTTTATTCGATAAAATATATCATAAAAGTACAGACATAAAAATACATTAAACAATTTATCAAGTATTACTACAATTTAATTAAAAATCGTCACTACAAACAATTTTAAAAAGTGGGAAAAGAGTCTACACAGATTTAAAAATTACATTCTTAAAGTGGATCTGGTTGGACATTAGATAGCAGCCTAGACCGAATAAACCAAGCACTGGCCAGATACTTAGCAACCCCGCAAACAATGTACATAGAGGTAGTGTTGGTTGAAATAATACGCAGAGCTGATCTATAATCCCTGACTCCCAGCTCCCTACACACAGGTTTCAACCATTTTGCTCTAACCTGCTTATAGGCATTACATGCAAACAAAAAGTGGCCAAGGGATTCTTCCAGACATGGGCAACCTGGACAATTTAGGCCATGAACCCTACTGACCTTCCACCCTTCCATACATTTTTTGAGGGGGAGGGTACCATATCTTAGTTTCAGGAACAACGTTCTATCTCGGGGAGTCTGGATGAAGTCCAGGAATGGTTCCAACTTTCTGGAAGGTTTAAAAACAAGAAAGTTATTCATCAAGGATCCCCAACTTGTTTGGTTGAGGTCCTTGGCCTCTGCCCAATATAATTTTTAACAATTTGTTTAGTGGGAGGGGACTGAGAGGCCCAAGACTCAGCCAGACATATAGACTCCACCAGCTTTTTTAGATCATTAAGCCACTTTATTTTGCCTGATACATTCAAAATAATTAACTCGTCCAACACTAGAGCATATTTTGCTAATTCAGGGGTCCTTCTGAGACGCACCCAAAATAGCAAAGGGCGGAGTTGAACTATTTCTGAAATTGATCTTTTGCCCATATCAAGGAATAGTGGTTTCAAGGGGGTCGAGGGAGGAAGGGAAACTATGTCTCTCAAGAACTTGTTTTCCGCAGTTGCCAACGCCTTGCTATTCTCAGCACCCCACTGTTCAGAGCCATAAACTGCAGAGGCTAAGGCTTTCCCCTTGTAAACTGCCAGGGCAGGGGCTACTGGTCTACTAATAGAGAGGCGTTGATTCTTTAATATGGCTTCAGAGACCCTTTTAAGATTTAAAACCATTTTGGATATATGGGAGTCCCATCTCATGTTATTACAAAGCCTGACCCCAAGGTAGTCAAATTCGTCCACCACCTCTAAGGAGGTCCCATTCAAGGAAATATGAACTTTCTTAAGATTCCTTTTAGCGGATAATACCATCTGCTTCGTTTTCGTGGTGTTAACCGTTAACCCACGATCTTTGCAAAAGTCGCTGAAGCGGTCGAGCAATTTTTGGAGACCCTTGGGGGTCTTAGACATCAGGAGGGTATCGTCCGCAAAGAGGAGTGTGGGGGTTCATCCGCAGGGTCCTCCCTCAAATGGTCCACCACCCCATTTATAAAGAGGGAGAACAATGTCGGGGCCATCACACATCCCTGTCGCACCCCTCTGTTGACTGGTACCCTCCCTGTCAATTGGCCCTGACTCCCCCACCGAATCCTTGCATAATTATCTTCTTGGAGCTTGATGACAAAATGCAACAAATAACTAGGGAAACCCATATCCAATAAAACCTCCCAAAGTTTGCCACGTGGGATGACATCGAATGCTGTTTTTAAGTCTATGAAAGCCAGGTACAAACTACCCTTGGTAATAGACACTGACTTCCAGTAGACTGCACAGAACCGGAACACCTGATCCATCGCACCAACATTTCGCCTAAACCCCGCCTGGAAGTGTGTCAAAATGCCATCATCTATTAACCACGTCTCTATTCGGTTTATGATGACCCTGCCAACTACCTTTTGAATGGTATCAATTAGACTTATCGGTCTGTAGTTGGCAGGGTCCTCTCTATCACCTTTCTTGTATATGGTGATAACCTCCGCGCCCTTCCAGGATTCAGGGACAGGATTGCCATGCTGGATTAAGTTCATTAAACAAGCTATAAGGTCTGCCCATATTTTGGGGCCATGCAGTAGTAAATCCCCTGGCAGGCCATCTGGGCCGGCCGCCTTCCCTGGTAATATTTTAAGGATAGCATCTTGAACTTCCCGCGGGGAGAAATACTCTTCGTTGTTTCCTATCTCCATACTAGGTTCACTCTGAATTTCCATAGCTGGAGATATTAAGTGACCTTGCACACTATCCTCACAGTACAATTTTAAAAAATGGGAATACCATTGGCGTTCATTTATGTGATTTAAAATCAGCTCGGCCCCCCTTCTATCAAGAGAGTTGATCAGTTTCCAGAACTCAATGGAGTTTTTCCCTCGGGCTGCAGCCTTTAGCTGCTGCCAATGCTCCTCCTCCCAATCCTTCTTGGCTGAAGTTATGCTTCTATGATACTCTTTTCTGGCTAATCTCACTGCTATGGGGTCCTTATTTCTTATAGCTAGCGTAATGGCCCTCCTTTTTCCTCTGCAATTTGCCGTGTACCAGGGGTTACCCTTAAGGGGTTTTTGATTTAACGTGGGATTCCCCTGTGGCCTCTTAAGAAAGAACTCTCCTATTTTATCTGTAAGGTTTTTATACAAAACTTGCAAGTCTGATCCTGGAGGATGAGGCGGTGCCGAAGCAACGCCTGCAAGGCTACAAGTTTCAGCTAAAACTAATTATTTAATGCTATTGAGTTTCCCCTCTTCACACTTGACCACGTTCCATTTTAATTTCCGATTACAATTGGAGAGCAAAACCTCTTTAGTAATCATCTCAGAACCTCCACTCTTGCCAGTCCCATTTACCCAGTGGATTTCCATACATAATGGGTTATGATCACTGTCTGAAGATTGCCTAACTTCCATATCTACTAGACTTCCCCAAGATTGAATGTCCAGGAAGATATAGTCAATTCAAGAAGGGCAACCTATCCTGTTATAGGTCATTCCCCATCGCGATCTGAAACAGTCCGCCCATTAAGAGCCCGTAAATTATGTTCTAGAGCCAGGGCATTCAGCTGGATAGCTCTGGCTGTCCATTTCTTGATGGGTGCAATGACTAAGGGAGGTGTAGTCTGCCTCCAGTCCTCTGACCTGAAACGTCATTTCTCTTCATCATCCAGGGGTTCAAATGTGCAATTAAAATCACCCCCCACTAGTATTTTAGACCTAGTAGGAAAATCTGATAACCTCACATCCAACAGCTCTATTGTGGGTGAGATTAAACCAACCTGTAAGCCTCTTGCACAGACACAAAAGAGTTCGAAAATAATACCCCCAGATGGATTTTTTAAGGAGATATGCAAAATGTCATTAGAATGGACTTTATGGGTGGTGACAACACAGTTCAAATTCACCTTGACCCAAATATGCAGGCCACCTGAAGGGCGACCTTTC